>NC_138185.1:27455030-28785030 GCF_964194105.1 Spermophilus citellus
CCATCACTCCACAGATAAGCAGCCCTTGAACCTGGGCTGGCCTGTGCGTACTTGACCAAGAGAACAGGAAAGAAGTCCATCTGTGGGGTCCTGTAGCTTGAAGGGTCCTTGAAGGTTCTCCTCTTGCCTCCTTGACACCGTGAGCAGCCCGGGCCCTTCTACAGGAGGGCGGAGGCCTCATACCATGTCCACAACCAGAACAGCGACCCGGCTATTTAATGCCGTTCTCTATTAGACCAGTTCTTCTTCTTCTTCTTTTAATACTTTTTTAGATGTTGATGGACCTTTATTTTATTTATTTATTTCTATGTGGTGCTGAGAATTGAACCCAGGGCCTCACACATGCTAGGCAAGTGCGTTGCCACCGAGCCCCAGCCCAGCCCCCGGTTATTCTTCTTTAAATTCTTCCTGTGTTTAGGGTATGAGATCGCTGTTACATTTTGCAAATATTTTCGCTCCATTTTTAAAACCCAGAATGGCTTCCTGGGCTGGCTTCCCACCCAGGTGGGCTCGGGGTGCTACTGAAGCTGCTTTCCTCCTCCCATCCCCCGAAGCTGCTGTTCCTCCTGGAGGCTGGCAGAGGACCACAGGGCAGCGGCCACAGGATGGCCACGTGCGCCTGCAGACCAGGTGATGTCACTGAGTGGGAATTGGCACCGCGCTCTGTCCCAGGTGCTGCTGCTTGTGCTGCTTTTCTTCTCTGGAGCGGGATGAAGGGGATCCTTCACAAGAGGCATGTCCTCCTCATCACTGCTGAAAAGCACGGCTCGTCTTTTAACTTGATTATCTTTTATGAGAGAGAAGTTTTTTTTTTTTCATTTTTGGGTCACGTCTATTAATAATTTCCTTTATGTCCTTGAGGTTTTGTTTCTCAACTTAAGCCTTTTCCACTGAGGATGTACTTCAATCTTAAAAAACAAAAAAATGAAAAACAACAACAACAACAAGGCAAATTAGCTGGGTATGGTAGTGTACACCTGTAATCCTTTCTGTCCGGGAGGCTGACGCAGGAGGATCGCAAGTTCAAGGTCAGCCTCAGCAATTTAGTTAGGCCCTAAGCAACTTAGCAAGACCCTGTCTCAAAATGAAAAATGAAGAGGGCTGGGGACGTGGCTCAGTAGTAAAGTGTCTCTGTTACCAAAATAAATAAGTTTATAATTTTAAAATAAAAAAATTAAGGGGGAAAATAATAGTATAGCAGGTGGTTGGTACAATATGGTGGTGGCTGTCAAAAGAGAGAGCGGAGTCTGGGTGTCCGTCTGTAAGGAGTGGCCGGGGGTGAGGAGAGGCCAGGCAGGGACGCTGCCTTCTGTTGGAGCTCCTTCCCTCACATGCCAACCAGAAATGGCTCACACAGTGTACCCTGAACCTGAGCACTTCCTGGGTCACTTCCACCTGTCTGGTCCAGGCTCTGTCACCTCTTGCCTAGAACATCCTGACAACTGGCTCCCTGGTGTCCGCTCCCCGCATGGCCCTGTTTCAGTTACCACTGTGAAATAAACCACTTCAAAACCAAGTTATTTGGTCTCACAATTCTGGTTTTCCTGGGCTGAGTGATGTGGCTTCTGAGTGAGCGATGTTGGTGGCACCGTGGGCACTTGTGGGCTCGACTGGCAGAATGTCTGTGGTGGCTTCTTCAGCAGGACGTCGCCTGGCTGGCAGTTGCTGCTGCGGTTGGCTGCGTTCTGTCTGGGCTGGGACAGTAGGTCTCAAGCCTCCTCTGTGTGGCCTCCCATGTAACCTGGCAGAGCCAGCATTCTGAGAGGAAGAAAGAAGAAACTGGCTGTCCTCTTAAGGCCTAGGCTGGGCGTCCCAGAACAGCCTTCCACAGCCTCCCATGGGCAAAGTAGCAGCAAGGCCAGCCAGTCTTCCAGTGTCCAATGACATCCTTATTTTTTTGGAGGGGAGGTACTAGAGATTAAACCCAGGGGCGCTTAACCACTGAGCTACATCCCCAGCCCTTTTTATATTTTATTTAGAGACAGAGTCTCCCTAAGTTGCTGAGGCTGGCTTTGAACTTGCAATCCTCCTGCTTAGCCTCCCAAGCCACGACACCTGGTCAATAACATCTTTTAAAAACAATTACACACCTCTACTTTGCTGAAGTCTACCCGTGGCATCGTTGTGCTCACTGTGCCTATAATGTAGCCCTGCCTAACTCTGTCCTGCCAACTCTTGCTCATCCCCTCCTGGCCTTCCAGTGGTCTCTCCAGATCCCCCAGTGCATGCCCCTTGGGGCCTTTGCATTTGCTGCTCCATTAGCCTAGAACTGTTTCCCTCCTGGCCTTGACTTGGCAGCCTTCAGATGCAGCTGCCTGCCACGATGCCCTCATCCGCTTCGATCTCCTTCACTAGGACATACAGTTCTCACAGGTGTACTTCCTTGGTCTCATCTTGTCTTCACTCCAAATACTGGAATCCATCAACTACAGGAATGGCACAAATCAGAAGTATACTCTGTGTTCAACTGAACTATTTTCCTAAATTTTGGGCATGTACTGTTTGAGAAATATACAAATCAATGGCAAAATAGGACAAATGACAGTGGTCATTAGTAGACAGGTCTGACAGTACACCAGTCCCATGTGCAGATTGGCATGTGTTTCCACCTTTGCAGGGAAAGCTGTTTGGCTGTCAGCTGGGGCAGCTGCTGCAGCAAGCCCAGCCTTAGATGGTTCCGAAATCAAACTGCCCTATGTACTCCTGGGACTTGAGGAACACATCATGTGCTCTGGGCAGAAGCCAGGGGAGTGCTACCCTTGGCATTTAATTTTAATCCATTTTTATGTCAGCTGTCCTTCATCATTCATGTATCCACTGGATTTCATTAGAGGTCTGAATGAGGGTTCCTACACTGGCTTCAGTGGTTCAAGAAGGCAATGTAGTCCAAGGTGGTCAACCAGAACGAACCCACGTTTACACAGGATGTGCGTTAAGGCAGAATTCCTACACACATCCCACATGCGTCAGAGAAAGTCCAGGACAAAATTAACAAAGGCTGTGCATTCATACACTTACAACAAGGGAAATACTTCTGTGGTCACCTTGTTTCAGCCATGATTCAAAGGTGTCAGAGAGGATGGTCTATAGAGTCTAAAAAGAAAATAGTGACTGCTGGGCTGGTGAACCTTCCATTGGGGTAGGATTCCTGGAAGCAGGAAGAGACTGACTGGTCTTCAGGAGCATGTGGCTACCTGGATTAGCTGCAAGGGGTGAGCTAGTTTGGGAACATTTCAAAAGAGGACGGGGGCAGAGGGCTTTCTGTGGCTACCCATTTCCTGGAACTAGTGGGGGTCCAGGGGATGTTTTTGGCAAACCTTCCTCAGGGTTTCATGGGGTAGGGAGGGGTAATGGCGGCAGGAAACTTCCCCTATGAATCATCACATTTCAAGTACTTAACATTTCCAAATTGGAAGGTATCTTAAAGTTCACTGCTAACTTTGACCACCTGTGTCACCCCCCACACACTTAGGTCAGATGAATGGAAAGACTCAGACATAGCATTATTTGGTGGCTAAGCCTTAGCAGACGGAAGCAGAAGCAGAAACAGGTCTTCCTGAACCCTAGGATGTGAATGTAATCATCATGCTTCTCAAAAATAAAACAAAAAAAGGAAAGAAGTGAAAATGTAGTCACTAAACATAAACTATTTCCAGTGGGGCCCTCCTCTGTACTGACACAACTTGATTATATTTGGGGGCTCCAGGACTCTGAACTTTGGGGTCCTTCCACAGCCCTGGGGGTCGGGTCCTGATTAGCGCCAGGCCAGTCAATTCAGATTCAATTCTAGCCAATGATTATGAGGGGAAATGGAAGTGTGTGAGGAAGTCTTGGGTCACTTTATGATGCTGAAACATTGTACCACAGATTGGGTCATTTATAGTGAACAGAAATTCCTCACAGTTCTGGAGGCTGGTTAAGTCCAAAATCAAGGTGCTGGCATCCAGCAAGGGCCTTCTTCTTCTTCTTTTTTTTTGGTACCAGGGATTGAACTCAGGGGCACTCAACCCCTAAGTCACATCTCTAGACCTATTTTATATTTTATTTAGAGACGGGGTCTCACTGAGTTGCTAAGCACCTAGCCACTGCTGAGGCTAGCTTTGAACTTGTGATCCTCCTGCCTCAGCCTCCTTAGTCACTGGGATTATAGGTGTGCACCATCATGCCCAGCTAAGGGCCTTCTTATTGTCACCCCATGGAGGAAAGTAAAAGAGCAAAGACAGGGAGAGAGGGAGAGAAAAAGGGGACAGAATTAATTCTTTTAAAAGGACTCAATCCATCAATAACAAACCCACCCATGTGATATTGGTATCCATACATCCATTTGGGAGGGCAGAGTCCCCAGATTCAAACACCTCCTAACATGGACACATCAAGGATCAAGTTTCTAACATATAAACTTTGTGGGACACATTCAAGTCAAAGAGGGCTTTGGGAAAATGTAAAGTGAAGCCATTTTCTGCTGTGGGATGTTGGATGCTGGACATGGTGTATTTTAGTGTGAGGAAAAAGAAAACCTATAATAGGAATTAAAACTCATTAAACCTCTATGTTTCTCCAGGCCCCCTTCTAATAGTTTCTCTTACAGGGTCTAGGTATTTAGAAAAGAAAAAGGTTACATGTTCAAAGATGTACTAACTTTAATGAAAGCAAAAATTGGAAATAACCCAATTATGTAATAATCGGGTGTAAGGAAACCCTGGGAAAGACTTGGAAATAGGCCTGTCCCTCTTGAAGGGTGTTGCACTAGCCTACCCTTCTGGAATGTCTCCAATTATGTAAATTGAGAGAAAGTATGATGCAGATTATTCTTAACCTCAGAAATGCAAACTGTGACCAGTGGAATGTAATTTTTTTTTTTTTAAAAGAGAGAGAATTTTTTTTTTTTTAATATTTATTTCTTAGTTTTCGGCGGACACAACATCTTTGTTGTACGTGGTGCTGAGGATCGAAACTGGGCCGCACGCATGCTAGGCGAGCGCGCTACCGCTTGAGCCACATCCCCAGCCCTGGAATGTAATTGTTTATTGCTGTAGCTATTGGCTTATTTTGCCAGTTTTGTATCTATTATGCAAATTAATTCCAGCTCTCCTGCTGGGTTTATATATTTACTCTTTGGATTTTCTTTTGGAATGATGAAAACATCTCACTGATTCTCATTAACTAATGAGTTAAATCTTTTAAAACATGCTCATTTCACATTTGTATGAATTATTACTTTTACTTTTTTGGCATTGAAGATTGAACCCAGAGGTATTTCCATTGAAGTATATCGCCAGTCCTTTTTACTTTTTGAGGGTCTTGCTGGCTTTGAACCAGCGATCTTCCTGCCTTATCTTCCCAAGTTGCTGGGACTACCAGTAGGCACCATGGTAAATGGTTCATAATTTCATTTTCTAAATGAAAAGTTCTCCTTTATCAAAATAGTTACTTCACTTGATACAATTTACAGTTCTCTTAAAACAGTTAAAGATTATTCAGCAACATGAATAAATATTCCCGATAAAACATTAAGGGGAAAAAATGTAGACTTTTTTTTTAAACTGTGATTGAATGTAAAAACTTGTGCCTTTAATTGAAAGTAAAAATTGTTTGAAGTGCCCAGGGAAAGAAGAAATTGAATTTGTTAGGGTAATGATCCGGTATGAAGTTTTAAAACATTCTCAGTTGTTATTGTTTAAAAATATGATCTTCTATTAAAACAACTTATTGTCTTGTAGCTCTGGAAGTCAGACAAATCCAAAATGCACCTCTAGGGCTAGAAAGGAGGCAAGTGCGGGGCTGTGTGCTTTCCAGGAGACCTGTGGGAGGATCCATTTCCTTGACTGTGGCAGCTTCTGCAGGCTATCAGCATTCCCTGGCTTCTAGCCCCTTCTTCCATCTTCAAAGCCAACAGCGCCCACTGCATTCTCAATGTCTTTCCAACTCACATCTCCTTCTCTGAATCTTGTATGGATCCTTGTGAAACATACACTGGCTCCACCAGGTAATCCAGGATGATCTATCTTCATCTCAGGGCCCTTCACTTATCCATATCCACAAAATTCCTTTTGCTAGGTCAAGTGTCACATCCAAGGATCCCAGGGACTAGGATGCGAGCTTCCCGGAGGCCATGATTCTGCGGCCCAATCCAGAGGTTTCTCTTGAGTTCCACAAGAACAGATTTCCTATGTGCCAGGGTGGAAAGCACAGCACTGACTTTGGAGGGCAGGGACCCTATGCCAGAGGACACAGGTAGAATGCCATTTAAATTAGTACAACAGGCAAGAGTAATCTATAAGGGGAAACCCCAAAACAACTAGTGTGGGGACTGGTGGGGGAGGGGCATGGGGCATTTTCTGACTTGATGATGCTCTGTGTATTGATAAGGAGCAAAAATATAAACAAACACTGCCCTCTAGTTTATGATATGTATTGGGGGGGATCGTGATGCCTGCCATTGACTGTGAATGTGACATAAAGGGTGAACTGAGGAATGGAGAGATGTGACAATAGGAACAGCAAAATTTAAAGAACCAGAGATAGTCACTGAAATAATCTTTCACTTTTTTGACAACTTTTATTAAAAAATTTGGGGAAAATAAGACATAAATAAACCTGGAATATTACTCCAGTGACTTAAATTAAAAAGGATTAAGAAAATCACTAACTAAGTCCTCGAATCATGTTTAGAACCAGTCTCAAACAGAACAATTGTAAAGTTGCCTCTCAAGGAGTGGGGGCATCTTTGGTGGTTTCTATTCTGACCAGCATGTACAGGGTGGGCCAGAGGAGGTGTGGAGCCAACCAGCCTGACCACATGGCAAAGTCTCTCCACACCAAAGGTCACCTAGAATTCCAGCTTAAAACCCAGCTCTTCCCTTCATTATTCCTCACCAATTTGCTCACAGCCAATCTCCAATGGGACTGGACCTCCTTTTTTGGGAGTTGGTTCCATCTCACTTTTTTCACCTAAGAATTCAGCAGTGTTCTACCAGGACACACACTTAAGGAACAAGGGACATGACCTCTAAGCAGTTCCTCTGGTGCAAACCTATTGCCCTGCCTGGCCATGCACCCCAGCACAGCCAGGGGCAAGGTGTTCACTGCTGCAGTTCTGCTGAGACAATGCTGGACACTAGAACCCCTGCCCCTGCCGTCCCAGAACCTGTACCAAAAGGCAAGGGAAGCACATGAAAGGAACCACCGAGACGGGAGCTGAGAAAAGCCAGCATAAAGCACTTTTATTGCAATAGTAAAACTTGAAACTCATACGTGGTGCGGGGGAAGCGGGGACAAAGCAACAATTTCTCTCACCAAATCACTACACAGGACAGCAAAGGGTAAGAAGGGGCTGAGGGACAAAAAGCCAGGAAACCTGGAGATCAGCAGAGAGCCAAGCATCAAAAAACAGGCGGTGCTGAAGCTGCGTTGGCCAGCAGCGTTTTCTGAGAGTACACTCGAGGATGTGTCACGATGGCCGGGCTTTCACTGGGTGTTGAAGTCTACAAACAGCACCTTCAATTTAAACTTTCAATTAAGGTTCTTAAAATTTACGAAGTGGAACTTGGATAGCTTCGATATTACAAAAGTTCTGAAAATCCATTAGAAAAACCACAAGATGGAGGAAAGAAAGGGAAAAAACCCCCAAAACAAAAAACCCCCAAAAGACCCCAAACCAAAACCAGCCAGGTCACAAAGGTGGCTTCAGAGGTCCCTGCTGGCCCAGGGACAGATACCTGTAGTGTCCAACATCGCAGTGAAAGTGATCTGCTTTCAAAAGGCAGAGGGGTTCTGGGGAGGGGGTTGGCTGGCGAGGAAAAGGCCCTCCCCACTGCAGTTTTGGGTAGGGCTTTGAATTTAACCCAAGGACATTTCTCACATCGGAGAGTAATTCAGCCCTCCACAGCGTCTCAAATCTGCTATGGCTTTGCAGCGCAGCAGCAAGAATGTTTAATATATAATAGATAAAAATTTCATCCAAAAAAATAAAATAAAATAAAGATTCTTGCAAACCCCACCCCCCAACACCAATTCCTATTCTAAAGTTAACCCATTACTTGTGCTGTTGATACCTGTCAAGATACTTAAATGGAAACCTAGATTCTAAAGACTGAAACTGAATCTTCACCCCAAAATGAAAACAAAACGACTAACTTGAGGTTTATGGCATATAGTTTAGGTAAACACACATACAAGGAGAAAGGGGAAGGGGAGATGGAGGTGTCAGAAGCAAAGCTGAGTGACAGAACACATTCAGTCAGGGTAGATGTTTATACAAAGTTGTAGTGGGATGCCAGGAAAAGCTCCGTATGGATTCATGTGCACGCGTCTGGAGGCACCGGATCCCTCCATGGCAGATCTGTTGGGGACAGAAAAATGTGTGAGTTCCAGCAACTCCGTGTTCTTTGTGGAGACAGACACAATACCATCTGCCATGCCAAGTCCCATCCCCTGCAGCTGAGAGATCTTCCGGGGACCACATCACTTCTCTTCCAGGTGGAGAAAGCCAGATGGGCACTGGCTGGATTCCCAGGGGAGCAACCTTCTTCCTGCTTAAACTGGTCCATGTGTTTTGTTTTGCTCTTTTGTTATTAATCTGAGGCCAAGTTTGGCTTGCTGCAAACAGCAGGTGGGCTGGACCCTGCTGCTGGCAGTGGAGTTCCCCATTATCAATGGCTCCCCAACTTGGCTATGTATAGCTTGGCCCACCCCGGGGCTTGAAAAAAAATGTAATGCCTGGACCCCACTCCTAGTGACTGTAATTAATTGGTTTAGGGTGACCTCAAAAGCTACTCAGGTCTTTAATGTGTAATCCACCCTGAGAATCACAGCTCTAATTGGTTCTTGACATGGTGAAAAGACTTGGGAAATGTTTCCAGTTTGGCCATTCCTTGGAGACCTTTGCAGGAAGTGCTGAAATTTTCTTCAGCAGAGGGCAGGGAAGGTTAGGTTAGGGTGTCCTACCACCTTTCTCTTTTCCTTTCCCTCTCTCCAACTCATCAGGGTTTACAGAAAGTGAATCCTCCTAATTCAACCTTTTACATTTAAATGACTCAGCTCTCAATGAACAGGAGGGGGTTTGGGTTAGGTGTAGACCTCTGGGTGGACAGAGGCTTCTCTAAAGGTCCAGAATTCCCTCCAGGTAGGATGACAAGCAAAGAGACTAGAGCTGTCAAGTCCAGCCGGGCCTATGTTACCTTGGTGTGAATTTATACCTAGGATCAGGCCATGGAGAGGAGGATCACTGATAGGAAGAAGCCTCTCACTCCAGGAAGCCCCCCCCCCACCCCCGCCGCAAGCCAAGCTTCCAAGTAGTTCCAACTACCACGGCACAGGTGGCAGCAATTTGTTGTAGCTTTCAAACAAAAGCACCCTCAGCCAGTCCCTGGCTGTGCCCTCGTGGTCCCCGGAGCAGGAGAGGAAGGGAATAGAAAGATCTGGGCCAGTTGGGAAGGAATGACAGCAGGTGTGTTTAGTGATTCTAATACCTACATGAAAAGGGATGCGCCATGGGATATTCAGTTTGGTTTCCTAAGAAATAAGGGCAAAAGAAGGGAAATCAGGAAATGGGTCTGGTCCTACTTTGCCACTGCCTGGATGGAACTGAGGAAGGTCTTTCTCCAGGACTTAGGCTCCTCACTTGCTGCCGAGGAAGACGGATGCAGTCCCTTCCCAGGACTGGTCTGAGCACATCCTTTTCATCTCACAAGCATCCTTTGGCCTTATCTTTCTGCCCCACTCCCTGGTACAAGTTGGCCATGAGTGTCCTGGGTTCGGTCCCCAGGGCAGTCAGCCTCCCTCACATCATCTAACTGGCAGTAACCAGGAACCCTACAGCCGAGAGCGCCACACAGTAGACATGGTATTCATATTAGAGGTGCTTCTCTCCTGGGCTTCTAGAAATGGGGGAAGCAAAGTCATCAGAGCCTTATTTCTAGAGAACTAAAGCACCAAAACTAGAGTGACATAAAAAGACTTTAAACAGCTGCCACCCTGAGTTAATTGGAGAGTATAAGCTGTCCCTTTCCTTAGGGTGACCAACTTTTACATTCTAGATACACACTAATTAACACTGAAAGGACACCCTACAGGGAAGAACCTAGGGGGAAAGAGAGTCCTGTGGCTTTTTTTTGTTGTTGTTCTCTTCCCATCAAACTCTGGGCCTCACAAGGAAGGAGCAAAGGTAGTTAAGGCCTTCAGCAGGTTTCCTTACCCAGGAACAGGGGGCTGAGGGAGGGGCCACTCCTGTCATTCCAGTTTTAGAAGCTCCACATCGAAGACCAGAGTGGCGTGTGGTGGGATGATGCCCGGGTGCCCAGTGGCACCGTAGGCATAGTCTGGGGAGATAGTCAGTTTGGCTCTCTGACCCACACTCATCTGTGGAAAGAACAAGAAAGAAACACTCAGCAGGACACACATCTGTCTCTGGAGAAGCAGAGCTGTTTCCCGGGGTGTTCTCTGGTCAGGATGGTGTTTATTAGGAAATCCCAGGAACTCTGTACTTGCCCAGGCTGCAGGCAGCACCCCTTACTTCCTGAAGGACTTGAGGTGAGCAGTGAGACTCCAAGGATTCCAACAGCAGTTAAAAAACCCTGACACCCCTAAAGGTCAGGTCCACAACCTTTCCACCTAGATCTTACTGACGGACGCCTTCCAGTCCATCAGTGATCTGTCACTCAGAGAACATGTGGTTAGGTGGCATCTATGCTCTTGTAAAAGGATTACAGCCATCCCTTGATATTTGTGTATGCTCAAGTCACTCACAAAAAACATATTAGCATATAACCTAAACACATCTTCTTGAACACTCTAAATAGCCTCTATTATAATACCTAACATAGTTTAAATGCTACAAAGTTTTTATATTCTGTTGTTTAAATAGTAATGATAAAAAAAAAGTTAGTAAGTACAGATTAAACTCCCCATCCCCAATAATTTCTATCTTTGGTTGGCTGAATGTATTGTGGAAACTCTGAATATAGAGGCCTATCAAATTTTTGCTTTAAAAGCAAATACATAGATAAAGTAATACTTGGGGATAGTCTACTTTTTTTGTTTTCTATATTTATATATTTACACTCATACTGAGAAACTTGAAAGCAGATAATATGATTTTCTAGAATACAGAATAGCATGTACAGTGAGTTCCTATTTGTACAAATATTTATATTTGCCCTACTACATAAACAGAAAACATCTTTGGAAGTACAATGAAAATTGCAGTGTTTTCCAATGGAAAGCAGAGTGGTGAGTAACCAGAGAGGAAGGAAAAACTTTCACTTTGAAACACTGAGCAGGTTTTCTGCTGAATCTCCACCCTTCGCTTATTTCTCCTCTGATCGTTCACGGTGTGCCCCTGGCTCTGACTAAGGGGGAGTGCAGTAATGTTGCTAATGCAGTTCAGAATCCACACTTCCACAGCACTTCTCAGAAACTGGGACACATTAGACCAGTTTTAAGGACAGTTAAAACTTATGGCTTTACCTAATAACTTCAAAATAATCATTTTCTTTGAGCAAATGTACATCTACAATATATGCTAACAACCCGTCTCAGTGGGAGTGGTTCCACAGGCATGTCCACAAAGTTCGAAGGAATATAGCAGTTGTGAATATACTTCCATGGACAGATGCCCAAGACTACTGTTAGACGAAAAAGGGAGGCCGTGAAACTAGCACTTGTATGATTCTATACCTGGAATGCGAAAACCAGAACGCTAACAAAGTCAAAAAAGAAGGGGCACAAGACAATCCTCCCTTCTTCCTATGCCTTTAACTCACTGGCTGAAGGCTTCTGTGCAGGGGAGTTTAGTATAGGGAGTTCTGTGTGGCTCTCAATCTACCTCAACGTGTCCCAAGTGACAGGGCTATGACCCACCCCAGAGCACTGGGTCAAGGGGAGTCTGGGCTTCTCCCAGTCACTTATGATGCCTCGCCACACCTGAGACATGAAGTAGGTTAGTAACACCATCTCAGTGGCAGTTGTGACACTTGGGACATATAACACAGTCATTGTCCTAGTGCAGACACAGAGGATGTCTGTGGTGTGAACAATGGTTGGCACAAAAGACGGGGGATGGACTACAGACTCAAGAGCTGGCCAAATTACAGGGGACGGGGCAAAATGGCATGGCTGACAAGAGTTCCCGAGGGAGGCAAAACACACAGGGCCCCTTCCTTGCACTGCCAGACCTTCTCTCCTCAGGACAGAGACCCACACTCAGGAGTAGGAAGGCTTCAAGTTCCAGTCTATTTGGAGAGAAGTCAGTGATATTTCATGGAGAAAGTAGAACATTGTGTATTCTGGAAACGAGATTGACAGAAATCTTTCTTCTTGTCTTGTTAAATTTCCAATTCTCCTCGATAAGAAGATTACAGACTAACTGCCATCACGCAGAGCCCGCTAGGTCTCAGCCCACCATGAGCACCCCCTTACCTGATTAAAGAAAAAAAAAATCTGCTTGACAGAATCCTACTACATTTTGGCAATTCTAGGTCCCCCATCATCTCTTGGGAATTTTGAAGTGTTGGCAGAATAAAAGCTTTTCCACAAATAGGGAGGAAGGAGGTGAGGAAACAGACTCAAGCAAAATGACTCTCTTCATGAGTCTGATCTCTCATAAGCTGTCTAACATAATGTAATCAACAATCAATAAAACAAACAAACAAAAAATTAAACTATACAAGATAACATTTTTCATTCATCATATTGTCCCAACGCCAAAAGTTCTAACCCCATACTCAGTTGGTGGGTGGGGAGGACACAGCACCCCCAAAGCCTGCCCGTGGCGGTTCAAAGAATGCAATCCCCACAAACCCCCTCGGCAGGATCTAATACAGGGCGCAGGTCCCCTGAGCCACGTACCCCACTTTTGAGAATCCGTCCTACAGCAGCAACACTTGCATACATGTAAAATCAAGTCCATACAAGATGAGACACCGCAGCATTATTTATAATGGCAAAATACTGAAAATGCCATTATTAGGGCTCAGGTGGAATAAATTCTAACACACCCACTGAAGGGAATACTATGCAGCTACACTCCTTTATGCTCTTTATGCTCTGGTGTGAAATGTCAATATAGATTAAGTGAAAAAGCCAAGAACAATGTATTTGTATAAAGGCAAGAGAAAGGAGTACATTTTTGTGTATGCTTAAAGAAACCATAACACAAGAAACACTATTAAGAAGTTATCTGTGGGGTGTTGGGCAGTGGAGGCAGAATGAGAATGACACTTTTCATTTATACTTTTTTAAAAAATTTTTGAATCATATGAATGTGCTATCTATAAAAATAATTTCAAAGCTAGATATCAGGAAATAAAACAAAGGAGAGCATACCTGGGCCACCCCTTCTTCCCAGCCTCGGATCACCTCCTGCTTGCCTAGCATAAACTTAAAGGGCTTATTTCTGTCCCGGGAAGAATCAAATTTCTTTCCATCTTCAAGCATCCCTGTGAAAAGGGCAGATGTAACATGAGCAATGAGGAGAAAGACATGAGGCAAGTCAGAAACCAGCAGCAAAGGACCCATCCCACCCGCCAGCGCCGGCAGGGCGTTCTAGCCCGGGAGGAACTGGGCATACAGGGAGGATCCCCTGGGACCTCACTGGGCAGCTCTGGTTCTAGGGAATCCCTCTATACCAGACCTGTAGAGGTTCCTCAGGAAGTCGTCCACAAAGGGACCTTGCCTCTCAGTAGCAAGAGCAGTTTCCTTGTCTAAAGGCAGAGAGCGTCAACTCCCTCCATCATGAAGTTCCAGCAACCTGTGGATTTCTTCCCAGACTAAGAATAACTTTAGGCTCACACAGGGCTTACAGGGCAAGAGGCAACCCTCCTTCCCTAATTCCCCCGTACCTTTAACAAATACCATGTAACCTCTCTTTCACTGTTTAGATGAGGCAAACCCCTCCACCACTGCCACTCCATGATCCCCTCTGCAGCTGAGTGTGACCCCCATATATTGCTGCTCTCCAGGCTGGGGTGACTGGGAGTTCATCTAGAGAACCCCTCTCATACCACAGAGTGTGGTATTCCATCAAGGAATCTAATCTGGACCCTTAGTAAAAAGCCTTTATTTAGCCCAATGGGAACTGTGAACCATGAAAGGGACCAATAACAAGGCAGGCTTTGAGTTGTCATAATCTTCCTGAGAAAAGGAACCACATGGGCTGAACCAGAGGAATGAAAGAACTTGTGCAGCTTTTGTCCTACTTATTTGATTCAGTGGTGACCAGACCTCTGGCGCTCATTTCTTCACACACACTCATTCAATTCTTTTTTTTTTAAAATTTTAATATTTATTATTTTTTTAGTTTCCGGTGGACACATCTTTGTTGGTATGTGGTGCTGAGGATCGAACCCGGGCCGCACACATGCCAGGCGAGCGCGCTACCACTTGAGCCACATCCCCAGCCCTCATTCAATTCTTTTCACAGCACTGTCCCAGGTTACATAGATGAGGAAACTGAGGCAGAGAAGTGAAGTAATTTGAAGTAGTAAATTTAGACTATAAATCCAAATATTGCATTCTTTCTACTAGACTGTTTCCTAGCCAAACCACAATGGCACCCTTCAACAAAAGGGGGAACTCCAGAGATGGCGATCCCAGAGGGCGAGAGCTATGAGAACAGGGGAAAAGACATCTGTGATAGACATCTGCAACTCCCCTTTCCAAAACACACCATCAGCACCGGTTTCTCCGGAAGTCAAAGTAAGCCACTTGTGATAGCTGACACCACCTAGTTCCCGAAACTCACAGTGGAATCCCAGATGGGATGGGGCCAGCTGTTGATGTACAACTGACACAACACTGGCTTTACTGGAAGCTGAGGATAGGCACCACCAGGGTTCTAAGCATCATTCAAACGACTCACCCAAACAAAATTCTGCTGTGTGTGTTTAGGGAAGCAGGGAAATCCCAACCTAAAAAACATGGCAATATTTATAAGGACAGGAAAGCAGAGATGAACTGAGAATGTTATCACAACTACCAGATTATGTGGAGTTTAACAAAATAGGAAATGGGGCTGGGGGTGGGTGCTGCTGTCCTGAGAGCTGGAGGGGAGACAGATGTCCTGGGGCAGAGTGGGCACGGATACTGCCTGAAGCCTGGGACTGAGGATAAGAGAGAAAAACACCATGTAGAGGCAGGAGCTGGCACTCCAGAACTGGTGAGCTGGGGTACAGACTTAGCTCATCCCTTCACTAGTACACAACTACCAGCTGTAGTACTGGAATAGTCTTCTACAAATGAGTAAGCGGGAGAGAGGAAAGCAGTTTCCCAATTCCACAATGCCACTGTGCATGTACCCCTTGCAAGCTTTGCTTCATGCACTGAACCCAACACAACTGAGCTTAGTGGTAAGGCAATGAACCGCTATACTGTCCAGAATCCTCTTCCTGAACAGACAGGGAGCATTTCCATTCACCTTGAGGTTGCATGTAGCAGAAATTTGGAAACCAACTCCAAAACTCTGTAACCTGGCCAAGGTCAGAGGCAGTCAACGGCAGGGTATCTTAGTAAAAAGCATTTATTTAGCCCAATGGGAACTGTGAATCATGAATGGGACCAATAACAAGAAATAGCCTCTTCCTGGTCTGTACTTCTTTGAACAGACCTTGAGTTGGAGCACAGGATAAAGGGCAGGTCCTGGCTCCTCTTTCTGACTGAATATCACCCTCCAGGAGCAGCAAGAGCCCCAGCTAGATGAACCAGATTAATCTAAGCCTTTCCCTATGTTGGTGTGAAGGCGTACGGGCCCGTTTGGGCACTAAGACCTACTTAGTTTAGGCACTACTTCACCTATTGTGAACATCTACTAGAGTCTTCTAGGAAAGTTCTGCCTCACTAGCAAAAAGAGACACACTGAGGAAAAAAGCCCCTACCCTCCACGCAGCTGAATGCTGCCAAGTGAGCATGTGACGTCTGAAGCTACAGTAGCTACATTATAACCAGGGGAAGGCCAGAGCACCAGGGCTCTGAACCAACCCAAGCCACCTCCTTTAAGACTTACATTCTAGGTGGCATATAGTGGCACATGCCTGTCATCTCAGCTACTTGGGAGGCTGAGGCAGAAGGACTGCCAGTTGGAGGTCAGCCGGTGCAACTTAGCAAGACCTTATCTCAAAATTTAAACTAAAACAGCCTGGGGTACTGCTCATTGGTAGAGTGCTTGCTTACTACGTGCACAAGGCCCTGGGTTCAATGCCCAGCAACTGGGGGAAAAAAGGAGGGGTTCTGAGGTGATCATAGTGTCCTCTGAAGGCAAACTATTGAGATAGTAAAAAGATCAGTGGTTGCCAGGAGTTAGGAGGAGAGGGAGGCATGAACAGATGGAACAGAGAATTTTTAGAGCTGTGAAAATAATCTTTATGATACTATAATGGTGGATACATGTCATTATACATTTGTCCAAACCAAAAGAATGAACAACACCAGGAGCGAATCCTAATGTAAACTATGGTCCTTAGGTGATTATAATATTATGATATAGGTTTATCAATTTTAACAAATAAAGCACTCTAGTGGGGAATGGAAAAAATGGGGAAGGAAGGCTATGCATGCAAGGGGCCAAGAGACACACGGGAAATCTCCACACCTTCCTTTCAATTTTTCTGAGAAACTGAAACAGCTCTAAAAGGTCTTATTTTAAAAAAAGGAGGTGGGAGGGGGGTGCTGAGGTTGTGGTTCAGTGGTAGAGAGCTCACCTAGCATGTGTGAGGCACTGGGTTTGAGCCTCAGCACCACATAAAAATAAATAAATAAAATAAAGGTATTGTGTCCAACTACAACTAAAAAAAAAAAAAAAAACTAAACTAAAAATAAAAGTCTGCTTTTTTTTTTTTGTACTGAGGATTGAATCTGAGGTGCTTTACCACTGAGTAACATCCCCAGTCCTTTTTAAAGAATTTATTATTTTGAGAAAGGATCTTGCTAAAATGCTGAGGCTAGCCTTGAACTTACGATCCTATTGCTTCAGTCTCCTGAGGATTTAAGTCACATTTTCTGTTACTTAAAGCTGAATACAACCTAACTGGTATGAGTTTAAGCTTTTAAAAATTTTATTTAGCACAGTCCAATGTACAGTTGACATAAAGTAATAAAGAAATGGAACTTGACAACCAAGATCACAAAGTGGTATCACTGACCTGTGATAACCAGACCAGTGTTTTAGGCCAGGACTCAGTAGATATATTTTATATAGGTACAAACAAAAAAAAAACTTTTAGGTAATGGTTGCTACACTTCTCATTTTTAAAAAGAATTGGATTGTAACCCATAGTTTAAAAAATACAGTATACCTACAGGTGAATTATCCTATTTTAGGCCAAATCTGAACATGGCCCAGTCCTGGGCAAGATCATATTCTGATTGCAATGAAAAATCACAAGGTATTGAGACAGACCCTACACTTTTCTCTTACACCCCATCCACTCCGGAGGTGAGAATGTTCTTCAGTGCAGAGACTCTAGGTCTGTGCAGACCTCTAAATCCTGCTCTCTTAAGCTTGTGTGGGACTCTGAGGGACAAAGCCACTCCCTGTTACCTTAGCAAATCATAAAAGCCAGGAAGCAGAATCTGCCTAGGATCCTGATTCTCCTATGCTATTTCAAGATGAGCTGTTGACTCTGGGAAGAGGATGTAAGCCATACTCCAGAACTACTGACCACAGTTACCATCTGTCAATCCCCCGATTTCATCTTCACAGAAGGGCTGGTGGGGTGGGTATTCCTTAGGCCCGAGGAGAGGATCTCCCATATTTCAAGTCCAAAAGCCAAGCAATATTCTCATAAATGGTGGTATGTGTCTGAGTGGATGTCACACAACTGGCACAAGCTCTAGGATAAGGAGATACTTGAAGAAGGGCTTGCCCAATGGGGAGTAACAAACCCTAGTATGGATGTGAGTGAGTGAGAAGACTCGGGGGAGGAGGCCAAGAGGAGGGTAAGCAGTGGTGCCCGTCAAGAGGCAGGAATGAGTGTGCACTACAGTTCTGGAGTGGGAGTTATGCTGGTCAGCAATGATTGCAGGACATAAAGAAGCAGGTGGTCAAAAGTCAAGATGGAGGAAAAGGTTCAGATCTACCTCTGAAGTAGTGGTAGAGCTCTTGCCTAGCATGGGTGAGGCACTGAGTTCAATTCTCAGCATCACATATAAGTAAATAAAATAAAGTCCATTTACAACTTTAAAAAAAAAAAAGATAAGCCTACACTTGCTCCAGCTTACATCCTTGGGAATTTCCAGGGGGAGGCTTAGGCTCGGCAACTGGAAGGGAACCTAAGGCAGGTAGGACCACAGACTCTACAGACTATCAGGAAAGTGCTATGGAGAGACCTGCAGAGGTTTGCAGAGTGTCCTCCTTGAGTATTCACCAGAGTACCAACAAGTGCACATGTCTGGAGAAATTAAGTTCAGGAAAAGAACCGTCTAAAAGCTTTAGAGGAAACAGAGCCCGGTGCTCACATAGGGCCGGGATTAGTGCCTGTTTCCACTAGACAGAATAGGAGAAACGTGGTTCACAAGGCACTGGGTAGAATGTAAGGTAGCAGAAAGTAATCAGCCCTAAATTGAGCACTGCTAACAAATCACAAAAGCAGACTCACAAGGATCTAGTACTAGTAAATGCTCCTCAGTAGGAAGCTTGAGAAGATATATAGGAATAAAGATATCTAACACTCCAAAAGGCAAAATTCACAATATCTGGCATCCAAAGAGGCAGGAAAACATAACCCACAACGAGGAGAAAATGGTAGAGGATGTTAAGACTCAAATTTCCAGATATGAGAACTATGAAATTAAAAATGCACACATAGAAAAGCAAAAACTTGCATCCATACTTCATTGTCAAATGCTGACTCAAAATGGGTCACAGGCCTAAATATAAAAGCTAAGAAATCTTTGTGATTTTAGGTTAGGCAAAGATTTCTTACATACAATGTAAAAAAGCACTACTCATAAAAGAGTAAACTGAACTTCATCAAAATTAAAAACTTCTGTATTTAAAAAAAAAAAAAACTCGGTTAAGAGAACGAAAAGACTCAGACTGGGAGAAAACTTTGGCGAAGCATATTTCTGATAAAGGCCTTCTATCCTGAGTACATACAGAACTACCAAAATTAACCACTAAATGGATACTTTGTTGAAAAAGATGTATATGATGGCAAGCAAGCACAGGAAAAGACCTTCAACCTTTCTTAATAATTACAAATATGCAAATTAAAACCACCAAGAGAGGTAACTACTAATACTGATCAGAATGAGTAAAACTAAAAGACTGAAGCCCCAAGCCTGAAGAGGGGGTGAAGAAACAGGACTTCTCACCTGCACCCCCACCTCCCCGCCACTGGTGGACTGCAAATGGGGCAACTACTACAGAAACAGCATCTCCCACATGACATGGCCACTACCACTGAGCCAGTAACAAGAAGAAAGGACATGCTATGTCCATATAAAGACTTGCATGCAAATGTTCAAAAATTTGTAAATGACCCAAATAATCTACCAACTAGTGAACTGATAAATAAGTATGCCCATATGTAGAAAATATTCAGCAATAAAAAGGAACAAACTACTGATACTTGGAATGACACAGATGAATCTCAAAATAATAATGCTGACTAAAAGAAGCTAGACAAAAGAATAAATGGTGCACGATCCCATTTACAGAAAAACTTCAGAAAAAGAAAACTAATTTCTGCTGACAGAAAAGCAATCAGCAGTTGCTAGGGGAGGGTAAAGAGGAAGGATTTTTAGAGGGAACAGAGATTTCAAAGAAACATCAAAACTTATGAAATTGTACATTTTAAAGGATGTCAATTAGCTTCAACAATTTTTTTTTAAAGAAAAATAAAAAAGTAGGTAGTGACATTTCTAAAGTTCTGCCTATGCTTAGCTCCTATATCCATCCTGGCAATGGACGAAAAGTCTGGGAGGGGGAAGGCAAAGCAGGCAGCAGGTGAAGTCTCAGCAGTTGCTCCAATTTTAACTCTGGAGGTCTTCTGTGCCAGGTCCTAGAGCCCTGGAGCAGTGGA
The DNA here is from genome assembly GCF_964194105.1 of Spermophilus citellus. Lineage (NCBI taxonomy): Eukaryota > Metazoa > Chordata > Mammalia > Rodentia > Sciuridae > Spermophilus > Spermophilus citellus. The sequence goes on from NC_138185.1 coordinate 27,475,046, forward strand.
GCCACCTCCACGTCAGTGCTGTAATTTCCTAGAGAAAGCACACTCTGCAGGAGGAGGCAACTGAGGCTGCGGTTCGGACAAGACAGCTGGCATTCTTTAGGCTCAAAAGGCCATGCTCAGCAAAAAGCACCCCCGTAGTTCTTGCTATCCTGACAGCACCCGCCACTTTCATTTCTGACTATACACAGACCACACCTCATGATCCAGAGACTGCCTGGAAGAGCTCCACATTCTTGATTCAAGTATTCAGTCTTGGCTCTTAGGACTGAACGTAGCTTGAGGTCACAGATCTGGACTTGGAGTCCCCATGGCACTCAGCTCAGCCCTTGGCACTTGCAATGCTGGCATTCACAAGCACTTTTTGTTTCACTGTGTGATTTTTAAGAATCAGGAGGACAAGTAAGAGGCTTCCATATTTAGACCCTCTTCCCTTTATGGGTAAGAAGAATCTGAGGGGTAATCCCAGAATAGCAGCCTTTATTTTCAGCACCTCGAAGTCACTCATCAGTGAGAAAAACATGAAACTCTGGGGGCCTCCAGATAAAAGCACAAGACCATGAAAGAAATGAAAGCTATGGCTGCACGCAGAGTTGACATCACCTTCACCTGGGTCTCCTCCCAACTGTTTAGCAGGTCCTTGGGGGAAGACCCAGACTCAAATCCTTGGAGAGGGAGCAGGAAGATTAAAAAAAAAAAAAAAAAAAGAGGGGGTTTAGCGGAGTTTCAAGTCCCTTTCCACCATGGCAGTAGGCACTTTCCTGCCACTTACTGCTTGAGCATGTTCTTGTTCAGAAGGAATTGGCAGAGGGAGACTTGGCCAGCAGCTCCTGGGCAGACAGAGTGTCCCGGGTCCTTGGCCCATGCCACAGAAGCAGTGGTTAAGACCTAAAACTAGGACTTGGAGATTTGCAAGGACCACTGGGTTATTTTTCGTTAATAACTCAAGAGAAATGGAGTCATTTCCAGTGTACTCTGCTTTGTGGAAGGCAGAGCTCCCCTTCTGGGTACAGTACAGAAGGGGACTGAAGGCACCTTTAAAAAATTACACTTTTGAGCGTACACACTGAAAAGAGGTGGGGGCACCCAGCTGAACACAAGTTTTTCTGCAGATTTTCATGTGAATCCACTTAGAACCTCCTTGTGTGGCTGAGGTGCCTGTGGCCTCATGGCTTAGCTGTTTTCCTTCCCTCTCCTCATCAGACACAGAGACTCCGAATCACCTTCTGCTTAACTACCTTACCAGAAACTCCTATGCGACCTACTACCCGCGTAACAGCCCCAGCAGGGCCCTCCCACCTCTCTCTAGCTGTGTGCACTCCTTCGCTCCCATAAGGGTTCTTTATGCTTAACAAGGGGGGGGGGGGTCAGCTGTATTTGCTTCCAAACCCATTCATGGCAGTTACACTAATTGTGTACAGATGACATAATTAAATAATATGTAAATTAATAAAATGTGAGTGTGACTAGAAAGAGTAGTCCCAGCTGACCGCGTGGAAAGACTTAATATGGGCAAGTCATTAAAAAATACAGCTAGTGAATAACGTTGCACAGACGACAGACCACTGTATGTTTGGAGAAAGAAACTGTAAAAATCTGGAAAGGTATGGCATTTAGGTGATCTCTTACAATAGTCCTTGCTCCACTTAGGAAAAAAAAAGGTCAAACTTGGTTTTTGTAAGAACTATGATGGGATACTCCACAAGTGAAGCCTAATACTCAAAAAGAAATTCTTTTTGTTCTGAAAGTTCTCATACTCCCTCCCCAGGGCCTTTGCACATGCTGTTCCCACTGCCTAAAATGTTCTCGCTCAAATAGTCACATGGATCACTCCCTTACCTTCCTCAGGTCTCTCTACTCAAATGCCACTTTCTCACTGAGGCCTACCTGTACTGCTAGGGTCATTCCCTACAGGGTAAACATCTTAAGGACACGGTGGAGGCTTTTTCTCATCTCCTGACACCTTCCCTGAATAGCTGGGCAATAGCTTTGGTGTGCAGCGGTTACAAGAGAAAGGAGTGGTCACAATTTTATTAATCCATATGACTGAATAAAATCCAAAAAGTTGTAAATATTTTTCTCTCATTCTAACTTAAAGGAAATAGAAAAATACCAATCATAACAGAAATGTGGGCTTTGTCCACCCAGCTAGTCTAATGCCAAGTCCGAATTGGCCACTCATTCAATAGTCACTGACTCATTCAAACAGTCACTGAATGCCCCCTCGATACCACAGTACATCAATGCTAAGCACTGATGGGGAGACTCTAGAGAACAACAGTGAGGTTCTGGCCTCAGTCTGTTGGGGGAAAAGCTGTGATATCAAGACTGGGAAAGAGCTTGCCAAGTACATAATGGGAGTGGGGGCAGTGTGGCAGCACCTAAGCACGGAGCAGAGCGCCGTGGGGAAAGGCTGGCTGTGTTCAAAGAACCAAGTGGAGGCCAAGGTGATCCAAGTTCTTGGATCAGGAAGAGAAAATTACAAAGCAGAAAAATGATTCCCAGTTTATGGACATAATAAACCATTAATACTTCATAAAAATCAGTTTCAACCCCCCAAAATGTTTTTAAGTTACAGTCTATGGGTGAATGAATTTTATGGTATATAAATTATATTCAATAAGGCTGTTCAAAAATGTCAATGGGACCTCTGAAAGGAGCCAGAACTCTTTGGCGATGGCTGATACCAAAACCAGAGCAGTGAAATCAAGGAACTGATTCATCAATTCCAACTTCTCAATTCTGGGACTATTTCAATTATACAGGTATTAAAATAGTTTGGAAATCATAATCTGAAGCTCATGTACCCTTTATTATTAGTGACAACAAAAATATAGCTAGTCCTATAAATAACTGGGTATAGGACAATACAGTATCTTTACATATATACAAGCCATCCTATAAACAGGACAGGACATTGGCACACATGGACATGCTCCTCAGGTTAATCTCTTCAAAATCAAGGCAGTCAGAGAGAAGCAAAGAAGAATTCTGATGAACAGAGAATAATGAGGGCAGGTAGGCATCATTTCTGTGGCCCAGAATACCCAGGCATTACACCAACGCATCACTCTGCAGTACACATTGTTGCAGAGAACAGCTATTTTCCACCATTAATAATTTGAAATACAGTGTATTCCTTGAAATAAAGAGACAGCCTAATTCTAGAGAGTAATGAATGTATTTCTTATATTATGTATCAGTTATGTACATAATACTTTGCACAGCTCAGCATTTAGAAGTAACTTAGTAATAAAGCTTATGAAATCTTTACAATGCATCTAAAAAGTTTTTCAAACACTATAATCATTCACCTATTACTTTTTCTCCAAATAGACCTCTAAAAACATTATTATTATTATTTTGGTAGCAGAGATTGAACCCACGAGCACTTAACCACTAAGCCATCCCAAGCCTTTTTTGTATTTTTTTATTTAGAGGCAGGGTCTCACTGAGCTGCTTAGTGCCTCGCTGTTGCTGAAGCTGGCTTTGAACTTGTGATCCTCCTTCCAGTCTCTCAAGCCTCTGGGATTATAGGTGTGCGTCCAGCCATAATTATTATTTTGAAGTTACCTTAAGTGATATATTTGTTGCTCATTTCTTAATGGGTTTTCCACACTGAGGACAATGAGACAAATATAAAGAATAAAGAATTTCATTGATTTTTAAAGACTCTGGAATTTTTAGGAGTCCACAGTATACTAAAACAGAGGGAAAAAAATGTTGGAGTTTGATTTCTCACTTTAAAAATAGTATTTAAAATGAAGGAATTTGCCTTACCCTCTCTTATAGAAGACAACTAAGAGAAGGAATGAGAAAATTTTAATAACTGCCACTTTGTGAATGCTACTGAAAAAAAAAAGTCTTCTGGTAAAAATTCTCCACAAGTGGAAATACCACCAAGGTGTCTGCAGGACGCAGGTCTGCACTCACAGATCACTGCTACTTGCAAAGGGAAAATTGTACCTTTACAAACAAGATGGAATTCAGCATCACAAACAGTGGTACTTACCAGGGTCTATTCAGACATTTAACACTGAACATGCAGTTTACAGGAAACCAAGAGGGGGAGGACAGGGGCAAGTTAAACAATACCAGGAGGAAACAACAGGACAGATACGGGCATTCTATAAGATAATTAGCCTGCTGCCTTAGAAAAATCAGGGTCATTAAGAAAAAAATAGTGCACATGATGCACCAATTTAAAGATGTGGGAAAAAATAATAAAATTTTTTAAAAGAAAAAAAGTAAATTTTAAAAAAGAAAAGAATAAAATAGTGCAAAACTCATAGATTCAGATTACAGAAAGAACATCTAACTGCAATGAGTGAACAATGGAGCTGGGGAGTCTTAAAAAAAAGGATAAAAATGCTGAAGAAACCTGGGGTGGTTTCAATGAGTTTGGTGTTAGATACTGTTAAATCATTTAAAACTTTTTCTTAGAGGTGACAAGGAGAAGGATAAAGAGAATAACCCCATTCTTGGGGTATGTTCAAGACTTCAGAGAAGTAAGATGTCATGATGTTTGCAACTTAAAATGGCTCGGCACAAAAACAGATTACAGAACTGCTGCTGTCTCCTTTCCTATGAGTAGACAGAAATGGCATTTATGATAAAACTGGAATCTAGGTGGTAGCACATGTCAGTATTCTTTGTTCTATTTTCATTTTTCTTTCTCTGAAAACTTCTCCATGAAGAGCTGCCATACACACAAGATGCAACAAAGCCTCTGGATCATTTAAGACAAGGGAGCTGTCATCCACTCTTATCTATAGGAGACAATGAGGACATTTGTGTTGTGATTTTGATAATGACACTCCCAGAAAGAGATAGTAGCTTCCACAGCAAAGTCTATTTCCACAGTGTTAACATCTCACCATGCTGAGGGAATGGAGGAGAAACAGGACTGTACCTTAACCTACTCATACAGCCTGGTACAGGCCAACCCCAGCCCTTCGGATTCAGTGCTCGCCACAACCACAACTAATAAACCCCCCTTGGTCCTCAAATGCAAGAGAACAGCTGCAGCATTCTTAGCCAATGAACACTAGGAACAATGTCTTCAGATGAATCCCCACTCAGCCCATCTCCCTTCCTGGGTGCCTATTTCCTCATATGTAAAACAGGAGGAGGAGGCCATCGCCCAAACAAATGCACCAAGATGCATGGAAAGCCACATGAAAAACACACCAAATGCAAGAGGTGGCATGAAAGTTTGGGCTATCCAAGGAGTTCAGTGTCAAGACCCTGGCTCTTTGTCGCACTCTCATCATCACCAAAGCCAAGTGGGCACAATACCCAGTGCTGGGACACAGGGAGCCTGACAGTATGTGTAATGACATCATCACTGTCATATGCCCCCAGCTTCACACCCTCAGCCACTCCTGTTGGTTCCACTTTACAGGTAGCACATGGAAGCTGAGAAGGGCAGGACCACTTGCTCACATTCTCAGAGCTTGTTACATGGCAAAAGACGAGCTCCGATCCCTCAAAGGACTTCCGACCTCTTTCAGGATCACTATCCACCTGGCATCACCTCTGCTTATGGCCTGGCACACATTTGGGATACAGTCTGGGTCCTGTTTCTGCCCTAACCCTCCTACAGTCCATTGTCTACACAGAAGCCACAAAGGAAAGGATTAAAATCCAAGTCAGCTTAAGAGCTTCCAAAAGCTCCCACCTGACTCAGAGGAAAAGCCAATGTTCTCCTACAACCTGCCACAACCCACCCCAGCCTCCAGGTTTGGCCCTGTGCGAGCTTTCCCCTCTACCTGGAATGCTCCTCCCTGACAGCCACAAGGCTCACACTCCGACTTCCTTTGAAAGATGCAAAGATGTCACTTTGTCACAGGCCTTTTCAACTACCCTCATTAAAAGCAAACTCCCTTTCCTGCTTTTCTTTCTCCAGTGTCTCTGAATACCTGAGCTGTCACACTATCACGGGAGTCTTTGCCATGGGCTGAATCCCACTAGATTAGGCCTCTGTCTACTGACAGAGTTCACTGACCATGTTTCATGCCTGGCCTGTTGGTGTAGGAAGGAAAAAGTCCTGTCACATCCTTGCCCAACAGCTCCAGCCTGTCTGCCTTGAGATTGCATCCATCTGGGGGAAGCCATCTGAGGCATCTCTGCTGGGTGTGAGCCTTCCTCCAGACACCAGCTCATCAAACAGGAAACAGGCAGCAGGGCAGTGCAGGAAATAAAGCAAAGAGGGGGAACGGAGGCGAGAGAAAAGCAAGAGGCTTGAGGGAGCTGCAGGAAAGCACACACCTGCCTGAGGAGCCTCAGAAGCCCTCCAGGAGGACCCCTAAAGACCTGAGGCTGGGGGACGCTCAGCTTCTCTCAGGCAGAAGCCAGGAGGCTATGAATGACTTAAGCCCAAATTCAAGGACGAGATGTCAAGCTACTTTTTAAAAGGATAAAAAAAGAATTTCTTCAATCTTGAGGTTGCTATCACAATGGCAGGCACATGGCCTGCTGATGTGAGTAAAAGGGACATGAACCTAGCTGCGTGCCAGGGAAAGCTCAACAGTAAAGATGACAAAGCTTCTGGAAGCAGGGAGTGGGCTCTGAGAATCAGCTTCATCCTCAAGGCACTTAATTGGTGGTTACCTCCCCACCTCCTCCCACCTAATCAACGCATGTCACACTATAGGAGATGGCTTATATGCTGCCAGGAAAGTTTTCCTTTTCCCTTTGGTACTACACAGAGGTGGTGTAGGACTTTAAAACCTTGCTCATGCTATGCTCTGCTAGAGAGCATGGGAGGCACAAGTGGGAGCCTTGAGAGTGACATCAAGGCCATTAACTGGTGGCATTTAAAATATCCTAGGGGTAAAATCACACCGTATTGTGCTCTGGTGGCTGAGGGGGAATTTGTCACCTTGCTTCTACCTGCTTTCTCTGGATCCACCCCAAATCAACAACAGTGGACAGATGGCCAGAGCTAACATGGTTAGGACTGTACCTCTAACCTAAACCTGGGTCAGCTAGATCCTCCACTTCAGCAACTGTAACCATCAATCATATAAGCAGAACAATCTGAACTGGGTACCCAAAAGGAGACAGAGAAACTGGCACCTTCCATCAGGTGGGAGAAGCAGAAGAATGCATATCTGTAACAGGATTACAAACAAGCAGGGACAGGGGGAGAGATGAAAACTAGGGGCATCTTGAGAACGTTTCTCTCTTCTTAAGACACAGTGGGCTTCCTGCCTTTGAAGCCCCCTCCCAAATCTTTACAATAACCCTCCCTTCTGATCATGTTCATTCAAGATGGATTCTGTTCCCAGTGACTTAAAAGCCTAAACTGCTACAGATGAGATGCACAGTGCCTACCCCCTCCTCCCACGCCCCCACAGGTCTCAAACAGGTTCTTCCTGGGAGGCTGGTGGCAAAGACCCACGGGAACAAAGCTGCCTGCCTGCGGGAGAACAGCCTATTCTGTGAACATGAGGCAGAGCTGGCTTCTCACTAAGGCGTCTTTGTAGAGCTTATCAAAATGAAATAAAAGAGAAAGCTTTTGTCCTAATGCATGCCAGGGTCTTGCTGCTGTTCTGGGAACGTGTGGGTGGGTGCCACCCGCAAGGAAAACACAGACTTGAAGAGGCACTGAGAGCCCTGATGGTGTTCTAGGTCCCACGGCCATCTGTTCTTTTACTAAAAGGCTTCGGCATGCTGTGTGGGGACATTTCACCAAGAGACACAGTGAACTGTTTCTGCCTCCATACCAGTGTCAGTCCTCAGCAGTACCAAAACACAGGGGAGCCAGGGATGAGGGGCAGACTTGAGAGTGGGACAAATGCTGCCAAACCACCTTGTGTGGCCACCTGCAAACAGGTGGGGAGAGGCTACAGTGGAAGGCACCTCCTCATCAACTTGTAGGAATTCAAGGAACTGCCCACTCACCCCAGCACTATAAATAAAGCATAAATAAATACTCTTCTCAACATGTGGATCAAAAATGACCAAACTGACGAGTGTTCCTCCCTAGACCTCGGAGGCACAGGTGCTGACTGCTATCTACAAGGACAGTCATTTAAATCACTTTCCAGTTTTTGTTCAACATGAGACTGACTGTTCCCTTCAGAGATGGATCTCATACTCCCTTTCTGGCAGCCCTTTAAAGGTTCTAGTCCTTAACTCTGTCCACCTCCAGCCTCCATTTCTACTCAAGGAGAAGGGCCAGAGAAATAAAAGGGCACAGGAGGGAGGATGTTAGTTGCCTTTTTTTCCCTTCCTAATTTAAGTCATTTTCCCCAAGAAGGGGCTCCTCCATGATGGAGAAGAGGAGGGCAGAGCAGTTTGGTCAGAACTGCCCAAGGGGAGGGGGGAGGAAGGGGGAGCGGAACTGCCCTAAGAGAAGGGGAAGAGGAAGAGGAGGGAGGAGAACTGCCCAAGAGGAGGAGGAAGGGGGAGCAGAAGAAACAGAGGAAGGAGGTGGGGGATAGAGGAAAGGGTGGGAAAGGGATAAATGGGAAGGAGAGGGAGGAAAGGTTATTCACTTCAATTGTGGCTACAGCTCTCCAGTCCTGGAGCCAACAGCCCCTCCCCTCCCCCACCTCACCCAACCCTCGAGGACCTTCTAAGGACAGGGAGTAAAAGATGGTTCCAAGGTGCGCAACTCTGATGTCTGAATTCTGGCTAAGGGGTCTAAACTTCCCTTTGGCTTTAACATCACTGTATAACAATACCCTCCCCGAGCCTCCAGTTGCCTTTTCATTAAAATGGGAATGAGAAAACTCTCTATTTCGGGGGTGGGGGCGGGTAACACGTGCAGTTTTTGGTCATCCTGGTCCATCAGTGAGGCTTGGAGTGTTTTCAAAAGTAAGAGGAGAAAAAGACCGTGCACATCCATTTCTTCCACAGCCATATCGAAACACCAAGTAGGGACTTAGGAAGTGGGACGTTTCCCAACCGCGGCTCAAGGGCGCATCCCGACTCCCGAGCGGAAGGGGCAACTTCGCTGCCTTGAATTACCTCGCCCTTCTTATTTTCAATGGAGGGAGAGGCGGAGCCAGGGGAAGGTGTCCATCGGGACGTAGAAATGTTCCACATTCCCCCCAAGGGTCCCTGGCCAGGGCTCGGCCCATTCGTGAGCGGGTGACCTTGGGCAAGGGACTTGCCTCGCCGAGCCTCAGTTTCCTCATCTGTGCAGTGGGCATACAGGCAATACCCAAGGCACAGAACCGCTTTGGAGGGGCGAGGTACCGCCTGGCCGGAGTCACAGCTCGAAAACGTCGGCTCCCACTGTCCCGGGTTCGGCAGGCCCCAGGCTGTCCCCTCCCGGCGCGGCCACCGCCCAGGCCTCAGCCTCGGGCCACGCGGGCCTCGCCGCCGCCACGCCCCGGGTCCCCAGGCCGCGGCTGCCGGCCACAGCCGGGCCGGGGGTCGCGGCCCGGGCCCCCCACCCCGCGGGCGCGCCCCACTCACCGGTGTAGTGCACCACGCAGGTCTGGCCGCGCTTCGGGAAGGTGCGCCCTGAGGAGACAGACAGACGCGCCGGGTGAGCGGAGGGCTCGGCTGCGGAGCGCCGCGGGCCGCGAGCGCCCTACTCACCGTCTCCGGGGGAGATGGTCTCCACCTGCACTCCCATGGTGGTGGCGGCGGCGGACGCTGGGCGGGCGGCGCGACGGGCGGCGTGGACCGTGAGCGGACCTGGCGGCGGTTCCGCGGTTCTGCCTCGTCCCTCCGCGCGTCGCCTGCGCACGCGCGCGCCCCCGCACGCCCCGCCCTGCGTGCGCGCCCCACGCGGCGCGCACGTCCCGGAAGCCCAGGCCGCCGTACAGAGGAACCGGAAGCCCCGAGGCCCCCGGACGCAGCTGTGTTTGAAGACCTGTCCGGCGCGCCCCTCCCTGCCTTCCTCTGGGCTTCCAGCCTGGCAGGCATCGCCTCAACCGAGTTTCCCAGCTGAAAAGCAGGAGTAATAACTGGGGCTCGGCCAGTTACTGACAGGGTGACTTTGAGCAGGTTCACACCTGCACAGGCTGCGCAGCCTGCAGAGTGGGTGGCTGTGAGAAGGCAGTGCACGTGTGTCATGTTACCGATCAGTAAATGGTTCAAGTTTCTGGGCTTCTCTTTGGAGGAGGAGGCAGTGCTTACATTGCCTTGCATGAAGCCTGTCCGGATGCTTCCATTCGTTTCACCCAACTTTACCATCGCATATTCTGATGGAGCACCTATTAGTTATCATGCACTGCGGTAGATGCTTGGGACATAGCAGTGAAGAATATACTCATTCCCAGACTTCAAAGAATTTACAGTCTGGTGTGGAAGAGACAATTAAATGACCACATAAATTAAAGTTTCGGTTCCGTTAAGTGCAATGAGAGCAATACATGGTGTCATGTCATGACTTAGCCTGGAGTGTGGTGAAATGCTTTCCTGCGTTAGCCAGGTTTAGCAAAAGTCAAAAGCATTGGCCAGCTGCACAAGTGCATGTTAGAGTGGGAGACAGAAGAGAACCTTGTGGCACTGTCTTAAGACCTACGGAGGCAGATGTGAACTAATCCCTCTCTCGTCTCCCTGTTTGTGCTCCTGTAAGTGTTTTAAACAGGACCTCAGAGTTCTCTGACACTGTTCTCATTGTCTACATACCCTTCCCTAGAATTTCAGTTGAGTTTGTGTCTGCCTTGTCAATTTTTAGAGCAGGACATAAGCTGTAAGAGAAACCGAGTCAACAATGGCTGAAATGAGAAGTTATTGTCTTTCTCATGTAACAGTCCAGAGGCAGATGGTTCAGTGCAGGTAAGAATTCACGGGCTGTCCAGGCACCCATGCTTCTTATTGCCTCTCAGTCCTTAGAATCTTACCCTCATATGTATGGTCCCAGATGGTTCTCCAACATGATCTCCTTTGAACAGTGGGAAGAGGGAAAGGAGGAGTGACAGCACAACCCCTTTCCTTTAAGGACATGACCTAGAGGCTGCATACTTCTCTTCCCCTCACACCTCATTGACTACAACGCCATTATGTGACCAAATTTAGCTACATGGGAGGCTGGGAAATACAGTTTCCACTCTAGGTGGACATATGCCCAACTAAAAATCAGGAAGAATGGATATTGAGAGACAAAGTTTAAAAGAGCAAACCCAGCTGTTGCTAGGACACTAACCCTACCACCTAGAGAAGATCTGACTGCAGAGAGCACAAATTATGGAGCAAGAAAGCCACCAGGAGGTGAGAGAATTCCTGCATCCAGTTTCCCCTGAAGCCCAGCAGGAAGAAACTTGCTTCACTTTCACCCTGTGCTCATGTGGTTGTTCATGACTCTGAATTGGGCATCTGTTCAAAACATAGTCCTGCCTTTGCGACAGAAACCATAAAAATCCATAGATAAAAGGCTGTTTCGCTCTTCCTGTGAGGATTCCCAAGATCCTCATGTTTGCATCACCTCTTTCTTATTGCTTTCTTACTAGGTAAAAGGAAAAAAGGCATGTGGCTATCATTTCAGCTACTGGTGGCAATATGCAACGTTGGTCCAAGATGAATTGGACTCAGAATTCATGTGTGCTGGGCAACACAAGGAGCACTTATTAAGCATTTGTGTGTGTGTGTGTGTGTGTGTGTGTGTACGCACATACACATGCACACTGAGGATCGAACCTGGAGCCTTGTGCCTGCCAAGTACATGCTCTACAATTGGGTCACATCCTCTGCCTCTAAGAAAGTTTTAATTTTTTTACTTCTAACACTTCCACTTTGCTCTTCCTTCTGTTTTATTTATTTGCTTAGGTTTCCATCCTTCCCTTTGTTTTGAGATGATTTGTTCTTATTTTTCTTTCTTTCCTCCTCTTCCTCTTCCTTTTTTTTTTTTTTTTTTTTTTTTGTAGCATAGGGATTAAGCTTGGGGTCTTGCATGTGCCAGCCAGGCAAGTGGTCCATGACCAAGGTACATTCCCCAACTGTTGTCCTTATTTTTTGAAACATTCTTATAATACCTGCTTTAGAGACTTTATCAGATAGTTTCAACAGTTGTGTCATTTCAACATTAACATGAATTGATGTTGAATTCATGTTAATGTTGGTCTTTTTTTCACATTTCTTCATATGTCAGGTAATTTTGAATTATATCCTAGACATTTTGAGTATCATACAGTAATATTCAGAGCCTTTTAAAAAATCCTGTGCTGTCTTTGTGTTAGCAGGCAATTGACTAGATTGGGCTCAGGCTATCTAATTTCTCTCAATTTAGGATCCTGCAGGTACAGACTGTTTGCTGTTGCTGCCACCTTCACAAGGATTTCTGGGGACTGGGGTACAAGTGAAAGAAAAAATTATTTAAAAAACGAGAGTTCTCCCACTCTTGACATTTGGAGACCTTGTTCTGCTTCTTGTCCTGAGCTAGAAATAGAAAGCCACTCCTGAAGCTTTCTCTGTCTGCCCTGGTATGTACTTCTGGTTTTCAACCTGAAGAGTCCAAGATGGAAAATACTAGAGGGAAAAAAATAAGGATAAACTTGTTGCTAGCTCAGAGGTACTTTAAACTCTGATTTTGTTCCCCAAGTGTATCTGAAATGTTTTATTTTTAAGAGTTCCTTTAGCTACTGCATGCATTTTGTCCAGCTGCAATCCTTGGAGGAGAAGGTGCAGCGTGCTTACTCCAATCCACCAGAGGCAGATTCTGGCCCCTTGGATTTTAAAAAAGACCTCTCACCAGGCATGGTAGTGCACACCTGTAATCCCAGTGATTCAGGAGGCTGAGGTAGAAGGATCCCAAGTTGGAGACTAAGCTGGACAACTTGATCTTTAGTGGTCAAAATAGTAACTTTTATATTATGTGTATTTTACCACAATAAAAAAGGGGAGGGGCTTCATATACAAAGCAAAAACAGCAACCAAAGGAAACAAGGTGTCACTTTTTCACTCCAGCAGGAGAAATGATATATCTGTGGTCTCCAAAGAGTCATGATGTTGACCCAGCTTCTCTTTCCACTGGTTTCAAGGTTTGGGCAATGTACATTCCGGGCCAAGCTTTGGTTATATAGGTAAGTAGCAGGTGGGCTGCTCACCGCCAGCTTCTCAGCCCAGTACCGAGCTAAGAGCACCAAATCTGGGCCTTCTTCCCCTTACAACTGAAGTCAGCCTGTTGTTAGTGCCATGGAGCATGCAAGACTCAATGTAGCATAAGAAACAATGAGACTATGAGCTTGGCATGGTGGTGCACACTGTAATCTCAGAGATTTGGGAGGCTGAGGCAGAAGGATCCCAAGTTTGAGGCCAGCCTCAGCAATTTAGTGAGACCCTGGCTCAAAATAAAAAAGAAAAGGTGCTAAGGATGTGGCTTAGTATTCAAGCACCACCTCCCCCCTTCAATCCTGGCGCCAAAAAAAAAAAAAAAAGAAAGAAAGAAAGAAAAGAAAAGAAACAATGAGACTGTGCTTTGACGTTAAAAGAAGAAATCCAGTGCTTCTGAAAGCCCAGTGTGCATTCCGAAGGGGCTCTGAGTCTAACATTTTGGGGTCTGAGGCCCATTCCAAGGCAGAATTGCCTGAAGTCCTGAGCTCTTCTTTCCCCCTTGACCTCCTGTAGCTCTCTTCTTTTGCTTCCTGGAGAACAACTTGTAGATTTTTCCAAATATCAAACCTGTAAGTGACTGACAGTATCTTCACTCTGTAATTTAAAAATTTAGGCTAAAGGTTTGAAACTTTAGGCTAATGATGACATTTCAGGCATTCACCAGTGGATGGAGTGGATATATTTGAGCCTTCCTGCAGTCTCAGGGGGCTTAGGGAATCTTAGAGACATCCCCTCCATCCTGCTCAAATGTTCCAATCTCCTCGCCAGGTGCTTCCAGGAGGCTGCCCAGATTCTGCTTGAACACCTCTATGGACAGAAAACCCACTACCTTCAGGAGTGGGAACTTTCAGCTTCAGAGTGTGTGGCATGGAAGGGCCCTGGGGTGGGACAAAGCACTGGACTGGCTATCCTCTGCTTGTGGGGGAAGTGAGGGCAGTAGGCCAACTCTGAAGATCCTAAACTTGATGGGAAGTAGGACAGGGGTGGAGGCGGTGAGGTGCGTTGCTGTGTCAGGGCATGATTGAGCCTGTGCTGAGTACGGCACCAAGTAGAAGATTTGGGGAAAGGGAAGTAGTAGAACTGAGATCCCTTGTTGAAAATGTTATACATTTCTGTGGCGGATGTTTGTAGTGTTTGTCTTTCTTTTGAAAATAGTGCTTGGGTTTTCTTTTGGGGGAAGCACTCCTCCACTCTTCGGCCTAAGGTTTAAGTAGAACTATTATCACTTGCAGTTCCAGAGAGGGCATTGGCCCAAATCTGGCCACATGCGGTGTGTCTCCTTAGATATGAGGATTGATTTAGAGGTGGGTATGTGTCTCATGCTGTTCAGGTTAGTATAAGAAAAAAAACACCATAAACTGGGTGGCTTGTCAACAAGAGAAATTTATTTATCACAGTTCTGGAGACTGAGAAGTCCCAGGCTGAGGCAGATTCCAGGTCTGGTGAGGTCCTGCTTCCTGGCTCATAGCACCTTCTCACTGTGTGCTCACAGGGCGGAAGTGGTGAGGGGTCTCCAGTTTTTTTCATAAGGACACTAATCCTACCATGCCCTAATCACGTCCTGAAAGCCCCCCTGACTGATATCATCACCTTTGGGCTTAGGATTTCAAAATATGACTTTGGGAGGGGACACAGACATTCTGACCATGACAGTATCAGACCCACACAGAATGCTTTAGCTTGGGCTGCCATAACAAAACACCATAAGCTGTTTGTTTTCTTCCCCCCTCGAAGGGCTGGGGATCCAGCCCAGTGTCTTGCACATGCAAGGAAAGCACCCTATTGCTGAGCTATGCCCCCAGCCCCAAGCTGGGTGACTTAGACAACAGAAGTTTATTTTCCCAAGGTCTGGAGGTTGGAATTCTGAGATCAAGTGCCAGCAGTTAGATTCGCATGAGGGCTTTCTTCCTTGGTAATAGATAGTTTCTTGTTTCCTTACCTAGGAGGGAAAAGCAGTGGAAGAGGGAGAGAAGGAGTCAGAGGGAGAGAAATGGAGAAAGGAAGAAGGGAGGGAGAAGGAGAGAAAAGAGAGAATTCTCTGGTGTCTCTTCTCATAAAGATGCTAAGACCATCATGAGGGTCTCTGTCACCCTCATGACCTCATTTAACTATAATTCCTGCCCAAAGTCCTTTCCTCAAATACCATCACATTGATGGCCAGGACTTCAAGGTGAATTTGGCAGGGGCATTGTTCAGTCCACAGCACAGTTAGATAATCCTGAATATTTATGGGTGTGTTACTGATTAAAAGAAAATTCTGATGATAGTAGATCCAGCAGTGTCTGATTCTGGATGACCCTTAAGTTTTCCATTATGTGGAGCAATACATTCTTTGAGTTGGACTTTCCATTGCTTGCAACGGAAAGATTCTTAGGTAATGCAATCCTCAAACTCATAGATTACTCAATATGCAAAGGCTGCACTTGCTGGTTAATCAGCCGCTTATGTGTGTGTGTGTGTGTGTGTGTGTGTGTGTGTATGTGTGTGTGTGCATGCACGCGTGTAATGACTACAGGGGTCTTCACATTTCAGTGTGCAGGGGAATCGCCTGGTAGAACTGATTGCTGGTCTTTACTGTCGAGTTTCTCATTTTGCAGACGTGAGGTGTGACCAGAGAATCTGTATTTCTAACAAGTTCCCCAGGGATGCTGTTGGCCTGGGAACTACATTTGGAAAACCACTAGTGTCATGGAAGCCCCCGATTCCTGAAATCAGGACACCTGGAATCTTGGTGGTCCCAGCTTGAGATGAGGGAAAGAACCATGGCGGAATGTTTCAGTAGTTCATGGGAAGTTTAATCACCCAGCTTAACTCCCAGAGGAAAGGTTTCTCAGTTCTCACAATCTTTAAAAATGTCCATCATGCCTCCCTCTGGAAAAGTTCAGGGGCAGTTACAGTTTGGATCTGGAATGAACCCAGAGGCTCCTGTGTTGGAAGCCTGGGCCCAGTGCAGCAATGGTCAGAGGTGGGAATGTGGGGAAGTGACTGGATTGTGAAGACCGTCATCTCATCAGTGGATTAATCCATTGATGGGTTCATAATTGAATGGACTGTTGAGAAGTTATGGAAACTGGGAGGTGGGGCCTAGCCTAGTTAGAGGAAATAGCTAATAGGAGGGTTCATCTTGTCCCTGGCCCTTCCTTGCATGTGTTTGTGCACTCGCTGTCTGCCCTCTGGCCACCATAAGATGAGCAGCTCTGCCCTGCCATGTGCTCCCTGCCATGACGCTCTGCCTTGCCAAAGACCCAAATGGGTGGGGCCAAGTGACTGACACTGAAAGCTCTTAAACCATGAATCAAAATAAAAATTTCTTCCTTTAAATTGATTTTATTGGGTATTTCATCACAGTGATGAAAAGCTAACACAGGAGACTTGAAGACCTTCCAGAGGGCTGGGGAAGTAGCTGAGTTGGTAGAGTGCTTGCCTCGCATCTACAAGGTCCACACACACACACACACACACACACACACACACACACATACACACAGGCTGTCTGGCTCATCTTTTGTGGTTTCCTCTGTACCCTGGAGCCATAGCAGGAGAAAACACAAGACCGTCCAGGGCCAAGTGGAAGGGAACAGAAACCCCTTTCCCTTGACTCCTTTCAAACACAACATTCACAGCCATGGGCCTCAGGCATGCTAGAATTCTCTGAGCCACACCAGTAGCAAACTTTCTCTTCTGTTGTTCTCATTGTTTCTCTGAACATCAGGAAGTTTCTAGTCTGTTTGGATCTAATCTAAACTATATCTCTCAGATGGTTTGGGGCCCAAGAATGATCCTTAGACCTCCACAGGCTCAGATATTTGGGTTGGGAATTGCGATCATTAGATCATGGTGGCCAGAAACAGTGACCCCTGGTACTAGGGGGAGTCACAAAACAGTGTCAACCAATGGCCAAGATGGGACTGTACTGCCCCCGAGGGTCAAAGAAGGGACTCTTCACCATCCCACAAGGTCACAGGTAGATGACTCAACTGCAGGAAATGCAGTGGTGGGTGTTTTGCATACAATGATTTATCAAATCCTGACACTACATTGTAATCTTAGCCCTCTTTTATGGAAAGGAAAGCTGAGGCTTAGAGATGTTGGTAATTTCCCTATGGCTGCATGGGAAAAATGGCCTCTCAGAGATTTCAGTTCCTAATCTCTGGGGCCTGTAAATGCTGCCTAACATGGAAACAGGGTCTTTGCAAGTGGGATTATGTTCAGGATCTTGACATGGGGGATTATCCTGGATTATCAGATCAGGCCCTAAATATTATTTCATGTATCAAAAAAGTACATGACTTGGGCTGGGGATGTGGCTCAAGTGGTAGCGCGCTCACCTGGCATGCATGTGGCCTGGGTTCGATCCTCAGCATCACATACAAAGATGTTGTGTCCGTCAAAAACTAAAAAATAAATATTAAAAAATTCTCTCTCTCTAAAAAAAAAAAAGTACATTACTTCACCTCTACTTACAGAAAAAAAAAAGCAATGTAACCATGGAGCTGGGATATTTGAAGATGCTGGCCTTGAAAGTTGGAGTGATGAGGCCCCAAGCCAAGGAATGATGGCAGCCCCCAGATGTTGGCAGAGCCAAGGAGGGGGGACTCTCTCCAGGAGTGTGTGAAGGCAGCACAGCCCTGCTGAGGCCTTCGTTTTAGTTCAGACTTCCAGCCTCCAGAATTCTTGAGACAATTTCTGTTGTTCTAAACCACCAGGTTTGCAGCAACTTTCTACAATAGCCTCAGGAAACCAATCCACAAACATCCAGAAATGTGCCCATGGCTGTCTGGCTCATCATTTTGTGGTTTCCTCTGTACCTTGGAGCCATAACAGGAGAAAAAAAAATCTGTTCCCCATGATCTGCACTTAGGAAGGACTTGGAGATATGTCTCAGCTACTCTGGACCACTGTCAACTAGGGAAGAACCAACTCTGTTCCAGGGGTTAAATTCTAAGCTCACTATGAAAAGGTACCAGTTAAAGAAAGGCAACATTACCCTTGTCCCCCCACCTGCCCCCAATACCAGTGACCAAACCCAGATCCTTGTATGCTCTGCAAGCACTCCACCACAGAGCTACATCCCCAGCCATTATTATTATTATTATTATTATTTTGAGACAGTGTCCTTTTTTTAAAGAGAGAGTGAGAGAGAGAGAGAGGGAGAGAGAGAGAATTTTTAATATTTATTTTTTAGTTCTCGGCGGACACAACATCTTTGTTTGTATGTGGTGCTGAGGATCGAACCCGGGCCGCACGCATGCCAGGCGAGCGCGCTACCGCTTGAGCCACACCCCCAGCCCTTGAGACAGTGTCTTGCTAAGTTACCCAGGCTGGCCTTGAATTTGCAATCCACCTGCCTCAGACTCATGATTCACTGGGATTATAGGGTACGCCACCATGCTGCGCTACAGCATTATTCTTGACAGTGTCTCAGAAGACATCCTGTTGGAGACCCTGTGCCTCCCAATGAGTCCAGCAGCAGCCATTTGTCCTAGGGCCATCTTCTCTTTGGGTAAGCATCAGGGGCATCTGTAGAATGTGTGAGACCTAAATTGGAGTCTCCACCATGCTTAAAATACTCTTGCACAGGGGGCCCAGATCCAGAGCCCAGGGTAAGTGGAACATTGTCCATCACCTACTGCCTATTGTGGGAGATGACTACTCTCTTTATTAATTAACATAATAAAATGTACTGATCTTAAGTGTACAGATTAGTGAGTTGCAAAAATCATGTATGCTGATTTAACAAACACCCAAGCAAGATGCAGAGTACTACAAATTAAGGTGACAGAGTTTACCACCCTGAAATATGTCACTTGTTTGGAGCTGAAGGCATTTGAGAAACAGCAGGTGCAAGAAGAGCTTTCTGACCTCCCCCTTCCTTCCTGAAAGCTGGAGAGAAAACGCCCCTGTAAAAGCTGTCCGCCTTGTACCAGGAGGAAAGGAGCCTTCCTACTGCAGAGCCCGGGAGTAAAGGGTGGGAGAATTCTGGAGAATTCTGCCTTTAGTCTCCCCACACATTTTAGCTATTTTCCCATTAATTGCTTCTCTTGTACAACTTAATTTTTGCCACTTCTTTGGGTCTTCATTTCCTTCTGAGCACTTGTGTCATTTATTACATTTATATACTTTTCCTCTGTTAATCTGTGTCAATTTTATTCCCAGGTCTAGCCAAAGATCCTCAGAGGGCAGTGGGAAAGTTTTCTTCCTGCACACCTGTGTAGAAAGTCCCCTATTGTCCCTTTCCAGTTAAACACCTTCCCAAGAGGTGATCATGGTCCAGATTTCTATCCCCATAGGTTAATCCCAGAAGAGTGCTGTCCCGTAGAAATTTCTGGCATGATGGAAATATTCCATATCTAGACTGACTAGTATAGCACTACGGGTCACATATTCAGCCCTTAAATGTGGTTAGTGCAGATGAAGATGTGACATTTTTTTTGGGGGGGGGTACCAGGGATTGAACTCAGGGACACTCAGCTGCTGAGCCACATCCCTAGCCCTATTTTGTATTTTATTTAGAGACAGGTCTCACTGAGTTGCTTAGTGCCTCGATTTTGCTGAGGCTGGCTTTGAACTCATGATCCTCCTGTCTCAGCCTCCCAAGCTGCTTGGATTACAGGCGTGCACCACCTTGCCTGGCTAAGACATGACATTTCTATTCTGTATAATTTTACTTAAATTTGGACAGCCTCATGTGACTAGCAGCTACCATATTGTACAGTGCTATCTGTCTTCTTTGTCTCAACATGGTTTTAACATTACTTCAGTGTGCCTCAGCAGCTTCTCACTGCTGAGTAAGGATTTTACATTTTTTTAATTTTTATTTTTAATTATATGCCAATTATATATGTGTATATATATCATAGAATGGATCATTTAACCTTCTTAAGTGTGCAATTCAGTGGCATTAAGTCCTTTCACATTGTTTATTGTGTGACTGTCACCTCCATCTACTCCAGAACTTTTTCACTTTCCCCAAGTGAAACTCTGTGCCCATAAAACTCTAACTCCAAAGTCCCCCACCCCCAGCTCCTGGCAACCATAACTACTCTCTGTTGTTAGATGAGTTTTCGTTGCCAAGTTAGATTTTTGCTGCTGGCGAGCATTCATCTCTCTCCATCTCACCCTGCATTGCGTAGGAGCTGATCCTTGAAGGTTTGCTGTGCAGAGTGACAGTTCCTCTACAAGCTTCGGCTTCTGCACATTCTCCATGACTAGAGCAGGCTTTTTGCAGCAGAGCCTTCCCTTCTATTTCTTTGAATCCCACTGGATGCCCCGCCATGTGGTTGATAGAGACATATCTGCTCACGATGAGTTTTTGGCATCTGTTGAAGAACTTGGGTAGGACACCAGCATTTGCTGAATTCTCAGGAGTCCCAGGCAAGTTCTCTCCAGTGTGTCAGCAGGCCCTCCACAGCCCAAGGTCATCTAAACCTGAGCTCCTCAGTACGGCCTGGGCCAGAGCTCAGGAATCCACCCTCAGGGCTCCTTCTCTATTTGTCTCCAGGCCTGTTCTTTCCCAATAGCTGAGGACTAAAATGAGCCATGCCTCCCAAAATCTGACAGAAAGTTGGGAGAAGAGACACTGTTTGCATTTGAAGGCTCAACTAAATTGCTGAAGTCATGGTCAGGGTGTATTAATCAACTTTTATAAATAGGCCCATCACGCAAACACGTGAACACAACAGAGAGTATGTTTATCCCATGGAACATTCCAGGGTGAACGCTCCAGCAGGGGTAGGTGGGTGCTCTGTTCCACATGCCCACTCAGGGACACAGTCTGCCTTCCAGTCTGCCAGTTTCAGAACATGGATCCCAAGATGACTCTACTTTGGGTCACTTCAGCTGAAGAGCAGGAAGAGAGAGCATGAGGAGTGGCATGGGAGGATTCTTGGCCAGGACCAGAGTGACACCAATCACTTCCATTTAAGAGAATTTAGTCATGGAGCAATACTTAACTACAAGGGAGGCTGGGAAGTGTGCCTGGTAAGGAGAGGGGACTGGATTTTGGTGATCACTAGGTGTGTTTGAGAGCTTCTGAGCAATAACACTTTTATAGGAATCTTCTGTGGGGACTTTCACTTTTGAACTTTGCTTCCTGAGTCTCTCTCTGTCTTACATACACACACACACACACACACACACACACACACACAGTAAGCACACAGTAATAATCAGCTGTCACTGTTCCCAGTTGATTCTTAGTTCTTACTCAGCATTTACTAAGCAATCCAAGTTCCCCATCTAGATTCACCTAGTGGGAGAGAAATCCTCAGCTAGTGAGCGGGAGTGTTAGGCTGTCTAGATAAGTAGGTTTTGGGCTAGACATTGCCATCTGCCCCAATCCTTCCATCCTCTCCTTACTGCAGAACTAGATTTTGTACAAAGCAGCGAAGCACTTGTCTGATGCCCACCCACCACCCCTCCCCAGGCACTTGTTGAGAGCCACAGCCCAAGGGGCCTCAGCAAATTTCCAGCTGCCAGCAAACTTCTAGCTGCCAACTGATTGGCTCCTCTGCGGTGATGCTCATTGGGCTGTTTCCCAGCCCTTTCAGACCACAGAGCTGCTCATTGGGGGACTTTTTTTTGGCTCCACCCACGTGACCCAGCCAATCGGCCTCAAGAGCGGGAGGAGGGGGGGAGGTGGAGAGGCTTGTGGGAAGCTGGTGGTGGCAGTTGGGCTCTGAGGGTTTTCCTGAAGAGCTGTGTGGTGGGGTGTGTGTGTGTTCTAAAAATAAAGTTCATTTCTTTTGACAAGTGGCTCCTGAATTGTGCCCAGCCAGACTTCGGCAGGCACTCACTCTTGCACAGGCTCCTATGCTGCTAGAAGTTGTTGGGTAAAAGGTTAGTAAGAGAAAAGCAGAGGTGCCCTGGCTGGGGCTTCTGGAATGCCATCCTATTCCTACTAGAGGAGAAAAAAAGACATGGCGGGTTGGCTGGTCTTCTGCTCTGTCTTCCCCTCAATTTTCTGCCTTCTTTCTATCCAGGGTGCACTCATGGAGTAGAGCAGTCACCTTGAATCCAGGAGGGGGAACAGATGAAGGAAATCTGAGTCAACTGTAACAAAAAGTGTTACTGTGGTGTAAGATACTAATACTAGGGGAAATGGGGGTGACGATGGAATGGGAAACTCTTGGGACTAGCCACTCAGTTTTTCTATAAACCTATTTTCTATAAACCTAAAACTGTCTTTAAAAATAAAGTGTATTAATAAAAAGTATATTTTCAAATGGAAATTATAGAAATAAAAAATATGATATGTGTTGGGCAGAATAATGGTCCTCAAAGATGTCTATGTCCCAATCCCTGGACTCTGTAAATATGTTGCTTTGCCTGGAAAAAAGGCCTTGAGATGAAGAGATTGGCCTAGAGTATCTTCACATCATCTATCTAATAATACAGGCCCTTAAAGGAAGAGACTCTTTCTCAACTTTCGTCAGAGAGAGAAGTGACTATGGAAGAATGCTCAGAGAGATACAGCATTGTTGACTTTGAAGGTGGAGGAAGGGGGCCATGAGCCAAAGACTATGGGAAGCTTCTAGAAGCTTGAACAGTTAGGAAACTGATTCTCCCCTAGAGCTCTCAGGAGGGAATGTAGCACTACTCACAGTTTAATATTAGCCCTGTGAAACCTATGCTGGAGTTCTTAACTATGGAAGAGTAACACAGTCTGTCTGTGTTGTTTTAAGATAACAAGTTCAGACTTGTTACGACAAGTCTATGGCAGCAATAGAAAAAATCTAACAGAACTAAAAAATTCATTGAATGAGCTTAATAACAGAGTGGAGATGACAGAGGATAGAGTTAATGAACTCAAGGATGGAGTAACAGAATTCACCCAATTGGAACTAAAGGAAAAAGAAAAAGGGGTAGAACCTCAGGGAACTATGGGGGCAAAAACAAAATATCAGCATTTGTGTTATTGGAATTCTCAAGGGAAGAAGGG
Source organism: Spermophilus citellus (assembly GCF_964194105.1). Taxonomy (NCBI): domain Eukaryota; kingdom Metazoa; phylum Chordata; class Mammalia; order Rodentia; family Sciuridae; genus Spermophilus; species Spermophilus citellus. The sequence continues at coordinate 27,498,000 of NC_138185.1, forward strand.
AGAGTGGTGCTGAAAGAGCACTCAAATACACATGCTCCTTGATTTATGGGATTACATCCTGACAAGCCCATCATGATTTGAAAATATTTTAAGTAAGAAATGTATCACACCTGATCTACTGAACAGTATAGCGAAGCAACACAGACTACTCCTGTAGGATCGGCTCTTACCTTCACAGCTCTGTGGCTGACGGGGAGCTGTGACTCACTGCTACTGCCCACCATGGCTAGGGTCCCCTAGTGCACATTGCCAGACTGGGAAAAGATCAAAATGCAAAATGGTTTCTACTGACTCTGCATTGCTTTCGTGCTGTTGTAAAATGGAAACAGCATTAATTTTGAATGGTTGGGAGTCATCAAGGACCATATCTAATGGCTGAAAACATCCAAAATTGGGCTGGGGTTGTGGCTCAAGCAGTAGCATGCTCACCTGGCATGCGTGCAGCCAGGGTTCGATCCTCAGCACCACGTACAAACAAAGATGTTGTGTCCACCGAAAACTAAAAAATAAATATTAAAATTATCTCTCTCTCTCTTTTAAAAAAAATCCAAAATTTTATTTAGTATACGAACCATAGATTCAAGAAGGTGAGAGAACTCCAATCAAGATAAAATCGAAGAAACCCATTTAAAGATCCATCCAAGTTAAACTTGTAAAAAAGAGAAAAATATACTTAAGAGCATCCAGGGAGTAATGGCCTACAGAGGGAAAAACAAACAAACAAACTGACTGTGGGCTTCTCATCTGAAAACATGGAAGTAGAAGGAAGTAATACCAAGTTTTTATGTGAGAAAACAACTATCAACTGTAACTTCCATATCCAGCAATCTATCATGCAGGAATGAGGAAGAAATGAAGATGTTCTCAGATGAAGGAAAGCTAAAGGAATTTGTCTCTAGCAGCTACCCTTAAAGACTGGGTAAAGGAAGTTCTACAAACAGACGATATAAGAGAAAAAAACCTTGGAGGATCAGGAAGGAAGAAGAAAAAATAGAAAGGGCAGAAATATACGGATACATGCAACAGCCTGTCCTTATGAGTTTTATGAATCCTATTTCATGACTGAGATTTTGCCCTGATACTCCAGACAATGATATCAAAAGGGGGAGAGTAAAGGTATCTATGGGGAAGTGATGTTGGAGTGGTAAGATGGTAAAATGGTAATACTAGTGATGGTGATTTACCACCTTTGTATATTGTAATATCCAGAGCAACTACTAATGAAGTATACAAAGAGATAAATAAATCAAAATGGAATCCTAAACAATGTGTGAGTAACCCAAGAGAAGACAAACAGGGATGAGAAACAGGGAAAAACCAGAAAACAAATAATAGACTGTAGACTTGCAGCTGGGTGCAGTGGAGCTCACCTGTAATCCCAGCAGCTTAGGAGGCTGAAGCAGGAGGATTGTGAGTTCAAAGCCGGCCTCAGCAATTTAGCGAGGCCCTAAGCAACTCAGCTAGACCCTGTGTCTAAAAATATATAAAAATGGCTAGGGACATGATTCAGTGGTTAAGTCTTCCTGGGTACAATCCTTGGTACCAGAAAAAAAAAAAAAAAGGTAGCCCTAGGCACTAACATGTTAATAGTTACCTTTGAGAAGTCCAACTCCAAGCCACAAAAGCTTTTCCTGGTCTTTCCTTGTCCCAAGGTCACTGTTGACACTGTTCTCTTTTCAGGACATGCTTCTTCACTACCACCTCCAACTGGGTAATTTCAGCTCATCTTTCCCACTTCAGTTAAAACATCACCTCCTCCAGGTCTTCCTGACTGCCCAGGCTAGAGGAGGGTGCATGATCTGCTGTGTTTCCCAGAGTCCTATGGGTTCCCTCCTGCCACGCCCAAGATGCATTGTCATTTCTTATTTTTGCCTGTACCTGCACCAGAATGTGAACTCCACGTGAACAGAATGGTGTATGTTTTGTTTGCTATTGAAGAGTACCTGGCACCTAGTAGCAGCTCAGAAAATGTTGAATGAATGATTAATTTCTCTGCTGAGAGACAAACACAGGCATGTGGCCCTCCCGATCAACTGGGCAAATGTTAAGAGAAAATCAATTCTGAACCTTCTAACTGTGTGTCACGCACCCCCAAGTCCTTGTTTAATCCCTCACCATTGCCCCTTGAGATGGGCGTTGCCATACCATCCCACAGGGGAGCAAACTGAGGCTCCCGGAGGGGAACACTGCTCACAGGGCCACCTGGTAGGTAGAGCACAGTCAGAATCTGAACCTAGCTCTTTCTTTCTTTTTAAAGAGAGAGAGAGAGAGGAGAGACAGTGAGAGAATTTTTAATATTTATTATTTAGTTCTCGGCGGACACAACATCTTTGTTGGTATGTGGTGCTGAGGATCGAACCCGGGCCGCACGCATGCCAGGCGAGCGCGCTACCGCTTGAGCCACATCCCCAGCCCCAACCTAGCTCTTTCTGGCCTTGTAATTAACTCTGCACCACCAAAGGCACTGCCTCCCCTTTGACAGTTGCCCCTAGGAGTCAGGAGTGACACTTGTTGTGCACCTGTTCTGTGCCAGATGCGGATCTTCCTCAGGCTCACCAGAGACTGCTGGGGTAGAAATCTGGGAGGAGAGGTCACCTGCTGAGGTCACTTAGCTGAGAAGGGATAAGCAGGTACCCTAGGGTGTTCTGACTCAAAGGCTGGTGGGCCCAAGCAGAGTGGTCACACTTCAGAGTCACCTCCCAAGTTGACAACCAGGTGCTAGAAGCTTCCATTAAGACTTGTGGCATAAGAACAGAAAGAGACACAAATCCATGACTCATCTGGGTGAAAAAGGGCAGAAAATGACAGGCACATTGACTGCTGGTGGTGACTGGTGCACAGATGGAGATCAACCATGAACTTTGGGCCCTGAAGAGAATCGATTCTGGAGAGAGCAGGGGAGATGCAGGGAAGTTCCCCCAATACCCTCCCCGGTCCCTGCCTGCACAGGGCTCCAAATCACAGTGCTCCAGGTCAAGTGGCCAGAGAGCTGCCTCGGTTTCCATCTGTAAGATGAACCTTCTCAAGACTGCAAGACTGATCTGAAAGAAGTGTCATCAGGCCTTTGACAATTGGTCCCTGAGGCCCAGAGAGGCCTGAGAACTAACCCAGGTCACATGGCTAACTAGGGGTGGTGTCAGGGCTTTGGACTCCCAGCACAGTGCTCTCTGTCCTGCCCCAGGCTATGCTCTCACCTGGACAGCCGAGGAGATGAAGAAGCAGCTGCTAAGCAGCAGGATGTAGGGGTGATGGTGGAGGGTGTGACATAGAGTGGGCCAGAGGGAGAGCTGGGGTGCTTCCCGGGGGCTGAAGAACCCTGGGAGGGAAGGCCTAGGTCAGATCCGGGTGTCCCAGGCACCTATGGTCTCAATTGCATTCTCAAATTTTCTAAACCCAGCAGTAAGTATGCAAAACAACATGACCTTTGGGGTGACCCCAGGGGCCTTGACTTTCTTCCCATGACTGAATTGGTACCCACCCTGGGGGCAAGAAGAGCTCTTGTTGCCTCTGGGTCTCTGGTCCCCAACTCTTTGTCTTTTCCATGTCCAGGAGAGGAAGATGATGGTGTTGCCTGTGAGCTGCCACAATAGCAGATTTTCTGGGGACAGTGATGCTGTCTCCTGGTACCAAGACACATCCCAAGGCTGGGTCACCGCAACTGCTGGCTACATAATAGGGAACCCTGGCCCAGAGGGCAGGTACCAATATCTGTCCTCATCTTGGCCCTTGGGGAGGCAGCATGGCAGGACCCGCTGCCTGTCCCCGCTGGCTCTGCATACAGAAGTGGGAGGATGTGGAAGACCCACGGAGGGCCAAGCACGAGAGCAGCGTTTCCCATCCCACCCCAGGCCTCCCAGGCTCCCCCCGACCTCTCCCAGGCCTCCCCTCCCCTCTCTCCATCTAAAAGGTTCCTGCCTTGGAAGCCCGACCGAGCGGTGCCTCCTTTGCAAGCCCTCCTGGATTCCCAGCCCTGGAATCTCCACAGCCACTCCAGGGCTGGGGAATGCTCATCTTTCCAACACAGTGATGGGTTTTTCTGGGGAAACTATGGTCTCAGAAGGGGCAGGTCTTCCAGATGACCTCTGCCCCACCTCTACCCCCTGGTGTCCTAAGTTAGATCAAGGCCAGGTTGACAGCACCTGTCCTTATCCCACCCCTTGCCAGCTCAGCAAATTACCTTACCTCTCTGTGCCTCAGTTTCCCCCTCTGTGGAATAAGGATGGCAAACGACCCTGCCTGATAAGGTGTGGAGAGAACACGGCGTTGTCATTTCTCCTCTGAGCCTTGCAAGCAAAATATTATCAGCCCATTTGACAGATTAGGAAAATGAGGACCAAAGGGGAAGAACGTGCCCAGGCTCACACAGTTAATACCCAAGAGGAATAGAGAGGAGACCCAGGTCTGACCTTAGGGTGGGGTCAGGCTGCTTAGAAGTGGTTCTCACTTGGGGATTTTCTAGAAAGAGGTGGGAGAAGGCCATTCCTAGGGCACTTGGGGCCAGGCTCCTCCAGCCTCCTGCTGGATTCCAGCCTGTGGCTCTAGGCTAATCATCGATGGCCTTTGTCTGGCCAGCCAGGTGGCTTCATTCATCCTGCTGGATGCACACAGCCCCCCAACCCCCCACCCCCCACCCCTCCCCATGAGGTCAAGCCCAGTCACCCACAGGGTTCCTCAGGCCAAGTGTGAAGGGTTTGAGCTATTTCCTTCCCACCATCTCTTGGATCCCACCCTCCAGGGCAGCCTAAGGCATGTCTCCGATGTCCTCCAGGCCTCCTCTGCTTTTCCTGGGTGTAGAAGAGAGACTGTAAGTCCCTGTCCCCTCACAGGGACACTAGAGAATCCTACGTAGGTAAATCGAGTCAGGTCAGATGGAGTCAGGCCAATTTTGAGTGAGTCTGGGAAGTTGGAGACTGTCCCCTGAGGGACTGGAATGTTAATTCCTTCAGAGCCCTTCCTCCACCCTTATCCAGAACCTGCCCCTGCTCCAACCTGTCCCAGGAACTGCCCCCCCTACAGGGAGCTAGAAGTTGTGAATTAATATGTCCATCCTGCCCTTCCCCCTCCAGCCCTCCGGTTTCCCACCTTTGGGCCACCCCAGGGAGCATTCCTGGGCCTAGTCACACAGGAAGGAGAAAGATAAGGGGAAGAGGGCAGGAGAACAAAGGAAGCCAGGACATAAGAGGGCAGAACACCTGGCTTCTTGGGATACCAGGATACCAGCTGTGGCCCCCTTCTCCCTCCTGGGAGAAGTCTATGTTACCCCTTTAAAAAAAAAAAAACCTGCTTTATTTGCTTGCCTCGGTGTGCTTCTCTAATGTTCAGACTTCAACATGTGGGGAAGCAGGACTCACCGATGACCAGGGGTATCAATAGTTTGGATCTAGATGTTTCCCCAGAGGCCTCTGTGTGGAAGGTTGTTCCCCAGGGTAGTGCTACTGGGAGGCTGTGGAACTTTTAAGAGGTGTGGCCTGGTGGAAGGAAGTTAGGAGTGTGACCTAGAAGGGGATGTTGGGACCCCAGAATCTCTTGTCCTTTCCTGGTCGTGATTTGTTAATAGGCTTCCTCCGCCACAGCTCCTGCCATGACAATGTGCCTCTCCAGGCTGCACAGATCAGCCCCAAAGCAGCATGACCAATTGAAACCTCCGAAGCTGTGGGCCAAAATAAACCTTCCCTCTCCTTAAGTTGCTTATCTCAGGTATTTGTTGTAACAGTAACTGAATACTGCCCACCACAGCAGGAAAATGTTACAGTGATGAACGCAGCCTAATTCCATTTCAAGATTGGGAGTCATCTTGTCACAAAGTCATGAAAAGTTCATTTCTGTTTTACTATAAAATGCTAAGATGTGTTTTTGGCCTGACCAAACTCTGATGTTTAAGCTTGTTTGGAATTCCTGCCCATGCTCTGAACTCACCCATGCCTGGCTCTCCTTGACCAGATAACAACCTTCCCTAAAACCTCAGCGGCAACTCATAAATTCTGATGTTGGAATCTAAATTTACTCACTACCTAGAAATATTAAGCCATGCACATCATGCCAATGAAGGAACAAAGGCTGAGGAACAAAGCACCAAGCAACCCAAGCACACGAAAGAAACACCAATCAGGCACTGATGGAACCACCTGTCAATCAGCAGGTCTCCTGGCCAATCCTGGATCTTAGCCTGCTCTGCGCCCCCCACCAACCTCAGTAGGACAAGGGATTATAAAAACCCCTTTTCCTGTCCCAGGCCTCCCTTTCTGCCCTAAGCTTAATAAAAATTCCAGTCTGGTTGATCCCTCTGTGCTTCTCCTCAGACCTACCCTGTTGGTCTGAGGGTCTCACCCAGGAGCGAAATCTCAATAAAACCTCGTTCAGCAGCCTTTTTGAACTTGCCTCCTTTTGGTCGCCCACTGCCTGACCTTACAATCATTAACCTGCCCTCTGCCCTTGTATTATGCTTTCCAGAACCCTGTTAGCTGTAAGTTCCCAAGACACCTGCCTTTTTACCTATTTGTGTTATAAAAACCTCCCTTGTGCTGAGACCAGACAGTGTCCTCTGGCCCAGCGTTTGGGTGAAGCAGTCGATGATCAGCTCTCTTGTGTACACAATATAAGCTTGCTTTAATTTGGTTTAAATTAGAGTTGGCGGTCTTTGCCTCGCAGGTTCAACAACAGGAGCAGAGTTGGTTAGAATGTTAAACCAAGATGCAGTGGAAAGACCACCAACTCCAATTTTAAATAAAATTAAAGCAAGCTTGTAATTCTGGCCAGGACTGTCTCTCCCCCAAACCCTGGGCTACCGAACAGTCCCCAAGCTCTCTAGAAGCATAGTTTATTTGCACAAAAAGTTGCAAAGGTGGGGGTGTCTTAAGAACTTACAGATAACAAGATTTTGACAAGCACAATACAAAGGCAGATAGTAGGTTAATGATCTACATGGCTTAACATTTCAAGGTAGGGAATAAATTTAGATCCCAATATCAGAATTTATGAGGTGCCGCTGAGGTTTCAGAGAGGGTTGTTATCTGGTCACAGGGAGCCAGGCACGAGTGAGTTCAAGACATGGGCAGGCATTCAAACAGGTTTAGAAATCGCAGTTATTTACAGTAAAACAAAAATTAACTTTTCATGACTTTGTGACGAGATGGCTCCCAATCTTAAAATGGAATTAGGCTGGGTTCATCAAGAATGGCCCAAAAGAGAAGAAATGATCACTTAATGGAAGATTTCAGTGAGCATCACTACGTGAAATGCACTAATGACATTACCTGTGATGCCATTTGTGTGTAAAACACAACATGACACCATGCACATTTCATGCCACTATACTTAAGAACCACCTGGGTCCAACTTTTTTTTTTTAAACTTTTTACTATGAAAAATTTCAAACATGCCCTTCAAATAATGAAACTAGTGCCATAAACACCCCTGTACCTACTCGAAGCTCTGCCCAGTTATTCACACACCCACTGGTTTTATTCCGGATTATCTCAAAGCAAACACCTACTGAACACCTCCCGAAAGCTCAAGTGTCCTCTTACTGATATCAAATTTGTGAACATTAATTTCATCTGAACCCAGTTCATACTCAGATTTCCTTGATTGTCACAACTGTGCTATTGAGACCTGAGCAAAAGCGCGGTTGGTGTAGATAAGGAATGATTGGGTCAGGAAGATGGGAGCCAACTCAAAAGGAAGTAAAATGCTAATACATCCAGAGCACTTCCCTCTTCCCTTCACCTGTTGCCAAGGTCACTGCCTCCAGGAAATTGTTCCTTCCAGCAAGGAGTTGTTAATGAATACCCCATGGGTGGTTCCTTTCCTTCCTTTTCAGACAGATAAGGAAAACAGGGAGAGGCACCCGGTGGTTGGCTCTCTTCCTGTCCTTTTGGGACCAAATAGGTGGAATGGGAGGAGGGGGCATGAGAAGAAAGTAAACCTGAAATCTATGAAGGGGCAGGACACCCCCACTCCCTTGGTGCACCAGCTCAGAACCACCTCCTCTCCAGAAAGTCACTTCTCTCTCTCTCTCTCTCTCTCTCTCTCTCTCTCTCTCTCTGTCTCTCTCTCTCTCTCTCTCTCATCCTTAAATAAAACTTTTTGCTCTTGCCTCGGCATTACTCAAGTATTCAATCTTCCACACCAGGAATGGGACTGATCCTGATTTTTAAGACTGGTTTCAGATGGGGCTCGTCTGGGATCTTTACCGAGGTAAGCTCCTCTGCACTCCACATCTTTCTCAGTTGTGCCTTTCTGTCTCTTTCTTTTTTTCTGGAGGACAATAATGGGCACCTGTTGGCTAATTAAATGTAGTTAGTGCAAGCTCCTGTTCTACAAGACTTGGGTGGCAGGATTCACAGCCTAGGTCACTTCTGGTCACCTATCCTGTGGGTCAGGCATGTTGGGTTCAGCCAAAGCCATTTCTCACTGTCCTATTCGGGCTCAGAGTCTATCTGGCCTGAGTGCACAGTGTTACTGATCCCAGTCTGCCTATAGATGCATGGAGACAGACAAAGGATTGAAACCGCTGTGAAATTCTGGCTGGGGCCACTCCCTGGTTGAATATTGAAGACTTTTTCCCTGACCTCCTTTCCCAACTGCCCTTGTGGGGTATCTTGTGGCACTTCATCCAACAAAAGGTGCTGAGCAAGAGCCCCAGTGGCATATACCTCCAGATGAGCCATATGGCACTCCTCCTGAGCACTCCCCTCACCTCACTGATCAGACTCTAGCTCTTCAGACTCTAGGGTTGACCAAGGGACATGGAGTGGCTCCTAAGGAAATTCCTGGGTTCCCTTTGTTTGCGTATTAAGCCTTTACAGGCCTCTAGGGATTCCCATTGTTGTTTCTGTGCTCCTGTGTGCCCTGTGTGCCCCACTAGGACGAGTTACACCCACAGCCCTCTGAAGATTCCTTTGGCCCATGGCAAGTGTCAATTCTTTACCCCCAGTGTTCTGCTGACAAGCACAGTCTCAACACAAACTCTGATAGAGAATCACAGCCATCAGAGGGAAATATAAATTTTAATACCATTCTACAGCTCAGCCTGTTCTGTAAAAAGGGAGGACATAGTCCAAGATTCCTATGTGCAGGCCTAAGGACTTCTTAGACCTTGTTTTTTAAAAACAAACAAATTGTGCCAAAAATGTAAATTAGACTCAACTATGATCCTCTATTCTAAGTGAGGCCCAAATCCCACCCCCAAAATTTGTTATCTAATGGGAGGCTCAAAACTGACAGATTCATTACAAAACCAGCCCTGTGTTCTCTCTGGGATTTCGAACCACATGGTAAAAGTGAACAATCCAGGGGCTTGCATCTTTATCATGGCCACACATGAAAAAGTACATGGGTTATGACCAGACTGGTGAGGCAGCAGTTAAATCCAGAGGTCATACAGGGAAGGAGGGGTGAAAACTGCGGAACTACTAAAGGCTCCAGGAGCTAGAGGCTCCAGCATTGGGGACATGTCCCCTAGACAGAGAGACAGTTCCTTGTTGCATCTGTTCTCTTCCTGTTGTTCATTTCCATGTCGTTGTTCAGAAGGGAGCCTTGTCCTCAAAAGTATTAATGGAAGATGATGTCTCATAATTTTCTGCAACCAAACCTGGCCTGATTACCAACTGGGAAAATTTAAAATGATTAAAAATCCCTGTGTATGAGGTTTTGCTCAAAATAGCAGCTTCCTTACTTAGTTTCTGCCAGGTCTCCATCTCTCCAAGGCTTGCATTTGAAATGTAAAAATGCAGATGCTTACAGAACTTAAAGGCTTGCAGAGGACTGACTTGAGACTAAAGGAAAAGAAAAAGGTGTCACTTTTAGATTCAAGTCACTGTGGGACCTAAATGGCTGGCCATCATATCTGCTCTCTCACTATACAACCCTGCTCTCTTAACAAGTTCGTCCTTAAACACAAGGAGGAAAAAGGAAATTATCTCATATATACAAGTCTTCTATACCTTGAGAATCTTTCTTTACCTGAGGATTTCAGGACTCTGTCATTCTTTGAATATCTGAACTTCTAAACTGAGCAAAAAACTGAACTCTGATCTGATATGATAAAAATGTTCTGCATGCTCCTTTACTAGAGCAATTATGGCTGTGTCATTTTTTTTTTCAGAAGTTTTTTTTTTTAATTCTATACATTTGAGCTCATGGTTTTATGGTGAATTCACATTTGATCCTGTAGCTTAAATGAATATACTTTTTTGATCAGTCTTATTTTATCTAACTATGGAGTTTTTTTTTTTTTTTACATTCTGTTTTTCTTCAGAGGCCAATTTTCAAAGGTTAGCTCTCAAATACAATGGAAAAATCTCCTTTCACACACAAAAAAAAGGACATAGACATGGTGATTTGAAGAACAAATCTAATAGCCATTAAGAACAAGTAGCCACATGACCCTTTGATTTCACTGAATAGTTCTGCCCTATACTTAAGTCATAATGTAAAAGTCTTACAGGCTCTATTTTAATTCTAACAAGTTAAATCTAATAGAAACTTTAATAAACATCTGTAGCATTTTCTCCTTGTGGAGAGATACTTACAAACAGCTACAAGATCATTGCTTTCTGTCTGTTTTATGTATGTGTGCATACCTGTGCATCATATTTTTGAGTCTATATATGTGCTAATGTCATATATCATGTACATGATATTAAAATTGCATAGATAAATGAATGCTCATAAATTAAAATTTCAATGAGAAATGGCTCCAAATACCTTGTGACTTAAAAAAGATTCAATTTAAATTAGGTAAACAAATGAGAGTAAATATGTCTTTTAAATTACTAACTCACAAGTTTTTCTAGGTGGTCATACAATTCACAGAATATTTTTTTTTTATAAAATGTCTAGAATGTAATATCCATTGCTTCTAGGATTTTTATTCAATAGGGAAGATCTGGCTAATACTGTGAACTTGTCTGATATCTTGGTTTGTACAGTTAAAATGAGTAAATTAGATTTAACATAAATAATATTAATCTTCATAAATGAATTAATTTATTCTCATAAATTAATCTTATTCTCATAAATGTTAGAGGAGACATCTGATTAATTTACAAAGTTAAAGTGCTAAAATATCAACTGCTAAATTTAAAATCAAGTACTAGTGACTTATATTACATAAAGTAATATACTTAAACATTATGTGTGTTTTCACTGGTGGGCAAATAAAAAAAGGTTTAAGATTGATTGGTTTCTGTGTTTCCACTAAAAAGAAAGTTACTAAGAGTTAAGATTCTGTCAGGTATAATTTTATATACAAAGGGTAAAAAATGCTTCAGTTGAGTTTCAATTAAAGTACTCTGAAAACAAAGCATTTCATCTTATTAAAGTGGAGTAATTTGTCTAAATTCAGAATTTCATAAAGATTGTTTCAGAATGTGAATTTCAAAAGGGGTCAACAGCTAGGAAAGAGATATAAGAAGTTTCTGGGTATGGAAATATATTTTAGTATGAAAAATAGAAGGAAAAAGAAATTTTTCTACATGAGAAAGTCTTTGTGTGGTAAAGTAAAAAGTTGTAGAATGTCTAAGTTACAAAAGGTTTGTGGAGGGTAAATTTTTAAAAGTTTGCATGTAAACCAAATTGGCTATAATTAGCATAATCAGTTAAAGTTATTTAAGGCTTTTTTTCTAAGGTTAAATATTAATGTACTGATATAAACCAAAGTTTATTACTATATGGAGTGAAGTAACAAATATTTCTTCAAACATTAATCTGCTCTTATCCATCAAGATAATTTCATGTGTCTGTAAGTTTTATTCTCCAGAGAAACTTGTATAACTGTTACTTTAGAGTATTACACTACATTCCAGATTTTAGATTTTTCTTTAAAAGCTAAACTGGTTAATATAAAAACATTAATGTAATTGTGGTGCTGTTACTGGCTTTTTTGTATACTAGATATATTCATATCTTCCAAGCATGCAAGTCTTCAAAAGATAAGACTTAGAAGAGCATTTTACAAAGCTGGAGTTCTTCAAACTAAAGTTTAAAGTAAAGACTTAGGATGATAAAAATTATGTTTCTTGATTTATAGCTATTATATGAACTAAATATGTTTTTATTCTTGTTAATTTCATTTTACTTTTTCTTATAAACTTCATAACTATTGTCTGTTAATACCTTGCGAAAGTACAACTTTCAATATAATAACCTGAGTTAATTTGAGATATTAAGCCATCACCTACAGGACATACAGAATGTAAGGCTAACTTCCAGTACTAATACTGACCTCAATTAAATAGAAGAGTAAAATAACCATAAAGTTATCAACATTAAAGGTAAAACCCACCCCTCTTACTTTAATACTGGTAGAACTAGCTTGCTGGATGTTTAAGACCAAAACTTGGAGACTGAAGCTAACTAAGTAAGAACTAAGAAAAAAAATAGCCAATATTTGGCTCTTGCCCTCTGAGTCAGTTTGGACCCAGGGACAGAGGGGTCTTCTCTGAGGGCTTTGCAACTCTGGGCCACATGACCTCCCTTTCAGGGGGATCCATGAGACCATGGAGAATAGAAAGTTGACTAGTGCACATGCTGCAAAGATGTGGGTCATTGGAGAAGGGAGACATCCCTGGTGCTTCTAAGGGAAACCACATGGTCAAGAATCTTGACCTATCCTGGCAGATGACACTAAAATATATAAGAGGCTGCTCTCAAATTTCCTAAGAGTGACCCCTGTGGGAACTCAGTTGAATTTTAACAGTAGATAGGAACAAGAACAATTTGATTGGCTTGGCCTAAAAAAAAAAAAAAAAAAAAAACCTAGCAAAAACAGTTATAACCAAAGTATAGCCCTACCTGGGCATTTAGAAGAAAAGAAAATGGTTCTTTGAACTTAAGGAGTACACTTTGGGAAAAAAGTATTTACCAAATTCACCTTAGAGCACTAATCTCCAGGATATATAAAGAACTAAAAAAACTTAATGCCAAAACAAACAAACAAACAACCCCACAAATAACCCAGTTAATAAATGGACTAAAGAGCTAAACAGACACTTCACAGAAGAAATACAGTTGATCAACAAATATATATGAAAAGATGTTCAACATCTTAAGCAATTGGAGAAATGCATATCAAAACTACTGTAAGATTTCATCTCACCCCAGTCAGAATGGCAATTATCAAGGATAGAAACAACAATAAATATTGACGAGGATGTGGGGAAAAAGGTACACTCATACATTGCTGGTAGGAATGCAAATCAGTGCAACCATTATGGAAAGCAATATGGAAATTCCTCAGAAAACCTGGGATGAAACAATTAGTTGATCCACCTATCTCACTGCTTGGCTTATACCCAAAGGACTTAAAATCAGCATATTACATTGATGCAGCCACATTAGTGTATATAGAAGCTCAACTCACAATAGCTAAACTATGGAATCAACCTAGATGCCATTCAACAGATGAATGGATAAAAAATGTGGCATATATACATTGAAAGAATTCCCCACGCAAAGACACTTCGCCGGGAGAATTCCAATTTTATTGCAAAAAGCTGTGTGCTTATATAGAACTAAGGGGAGATGGTAGGGCTTAGACAAATGGCAGGCCACCGGTTTATTGGCAAGTTCTTCCAGATATCAGCTCCCGCGCCCAGGAATTAGTTCTCATTGGGGCTAAGGTTCCCTGCCAGCGAGGTTTGAAATTGGCGCCGGCGGGAGAGTTCACAAGGGCGGGAACTTTTCGCACCACTGCAGAGAAGAAGAAGGTAGGAAGAAGAAGTCCTTGGGCGCCATGTTGGGGTTTTTTCTCTGGGGTACGGCTGCCGTTTATACTTTTCCCAACATACATAATGGACTATTACTCAGCCTTAAAGAAGAATGAAATGATGGTATTTGCCAGTAGGTGGATGGAGATGGAGAATACCATGCTAAGGAAAATAAGACAATCCCCCAAAACCAAAAGCTGAAGAATGTTTTCTCTGATATGCAGATGCGAATTCACAATGGCGGGCAAGAGCTAGGGAAGAACAGAGTTACTTCAGATTAGGTAGAGAAGAGTGAAAGGAGGAGAGGGGGTATGAGGATAGTATGATAAATTAGACACTATTACTTTATGTATGTATATAACTATAAGACCAGTGGGATTCTACCTCATGTATAATCAGAAGAATGAGGAATTATACTCCATTATATATGATTATCAAAGTGCATTCTACTGTCCTGTATAACTAAAACAAATTTAGAAAATAAAAGTGACTAGCAGAGACAGAAGTTTTTGTAATCAATTTAAGGTCTGCAAATCTTCCTAACTTCCTACAAAGACAGACTTGATCTGTTTGCTAGTATGTTTATCTAGCCTTAAGTGACAGAAATAAAGGGATCTCTACTAAACACAGAGGTTATGCCAATAGAAAGGCATTTTACGAAAATCAGATGACCTTAGCTTCTTAACTATATCTTATGGGGGCATCTGTGACATTATAAAAACTAAGTGTGATGTTTATATTCCTGATAACTCTGACAATGTAAACAATATCCTTAAAGATTTACATTTCCCAGTAGAGGTATAATGTTCTTGCTCAGCATCTGGATGGCCAACTTAAGTGACAACCGCCATTTTCAGAAAAAAGTTTTGCTTTCCTGCCCAAGGGCTTTTCTGGGAAAGGCTCACCACTCCCTCATATCAACCCAACCCCTAACCGCCCACATTAGGATCCCTCTGGCTCTGTTTTCTGAGCCTTCCCCATAAAAGTCCCAGAACCCAATCCTGTTTCGCCTCTCTCTGCTCTATAGAGAGTTGGCCTTTATTCTTCAGCTCTGACAAATAAACTCTCATGTGTATCTCTGCCTGGTCTCGCTTATCTGTCTCTTGTTCCTTGCTTTCCCTTCATTTTGGTGCTGAAACCAGGTTCCCCAGTGTGCCCACATCCCTCTTTGAGGGTCACTGAGCATTCCTGGGCCCCAATCCAAATTCCATCATGGGACCAGGCCCTCGATTCTGCCAAACACACTCTCCACACCCACTACTGGACATTCCAGATAAGACCCGTGTTTCTCATGGACCTAAATGACCCTGGGTCCAGGGAAATGACCGTCCTACCAGTGGTCTTTTATTTGGGTCCTGGGTTTTGAGTTCTCTCTCGCCCCAGAACCTAAGCCCCACAAAAACTTACCCGCTTGTACAATTAGACCTGGCCTCAATATCCTTTGGATAATGACTCTAAATGGCCACTTAATGGCACTCCAGATTCCAATATTATCAGGGATCTTTTCAACTATTGTGAGGTTCAGGAAAATGGAAAGAGATATCATACAATCAGGCCTTCTCCCTTCTACATTCTAAGCCCTCTCTTCAACTCTTACTCTCCCTCACGAGTCCCCTTAGCTCTCACCTCCTCTACACCTGCTTCCAAAGGGACAGAAGACCTACCCATGACTCCTCCTCCTTTAACCCAGCTGATGAGCCCCCACCATACCACAATTCTCTTTCTGATGAAGCCACCGCAGCAACTGTCCCCTCAGCCCCTCTGCCCTTCTCTCCTCCTGCCACTGGCTCACGGGCTGCCACTGCCCAACCCGCATCTCTGTGTCCTCTACTCAAGGTGACTGGGATAGATGGTGTAATCCAGGTCCATGTGCCTTTCTCTTTAGCAGATCTTTCACAGATAGAAAAGTGGCTTGGTCTTATACTTCAAGTCCCACCACATAGATCAAAGAGTTTCAATACCTGACTCAGTCATACGATTTGACCTTCCACGATGTCCATATGATCTTGTCTAACACCCTCCTGCCCGAGGATCACAGGTGAGTTTGGGGGTAAGCTAGAAAGTATGCTGATGAGGTACATCCAATTGGCACTGAAGTGGTCTCTGATCAGGACTCCAATTGTGATTATAATTCTACTATAACTAGTAGAAACCAATTCATTACTTGCCACATGGCAGGACTTAGAAAGGCAGCCCATAAGGCTATCAATTATGAAAAGCTCCAGGAAATCATCCAAGATAAGAATGAACACCCTTCAATATTTTTAGATCACCTCATCAAGGTTTTATTACACTTACTAATCTGGACCCTGAGACTCCAGATGGAAGACAACTACTAATGACCAACTTTTTCTCCCAGATTTTCCCTAAAAGTCAAACTAAGGTGCCTTAAGAGGGGGCCTCTAACACCCTAAGCTGAGGTTCTGGGGGTGGCCTTTAAGGTGTATAAAAGGAGAGACGAGAAGGCCAGAAATATCAGATGCTCACTCAAGCCATCCATCTGGCCTCAGCATCTGTCCCTGGTTCCACTGCCACCCCCCCACCCCCACCCCCTCGTGGAAGGGTCCCTTGGGACCACCTGGACCCTGTTTTAAATGTGGTCTGATGGGTCACTGGGCTCATACATGTCCCAAGCCTCACAAGCCTTCGTGCCCTTGTCCTAAATGCCATCATGAGGGACATTGGACCATTGCCTGTCCCTGAGTCCATAACGGCTCCTGGACATCTGGCCCTTCTGATCCCCTTTCTAACTCTTAGGACTGGCTGCAGAGGACTGACAAGGCCCAGGTCCCCATCACCCGATCACTACCATCACTCTACGGGGACCCAGGATAACTCGGCATATTTCAGGGAGGCCTGTCTCCTTCCACCTAGACACTGTGGCTACATATTCAGTCCTCGAGGAGTTCTGGGGGCGACTACTCCTTCTGTGACCTATACTATCAGGGTAGAGGGTAAACCTTACCAACCTTACAGACGCCTATCCTTGTTTGTGCTCTCTAATTTTTACCCACTCCTTTTTGGTCATCCCAAAGTGCCTTGTTCCCTTATTGGAAGGGAATTCTCACAAATTTGGGGGCTACACTTTCCTTTTCCCCCTCATATACATTTCCATGCAGACTTGTCTACTGCTCTCCTGATCCTCACCCTTACCTTAGGGCCATCTCCAATTCTGTCTGCTACTGTCTGGGATCGCCTCACACCACAAGCCCATTCACATCTGTCTCAAAACCCCCTCCATTTTCTGGCCCAATCACAATACCTGCTCTCCCTCCTTGCTGCTGCACTTATCCCAGGTGTGTGTGTGATCAGTCCGGTGCCAAATTCCTTAATTGGTGCAGTGACTTGATCCCGTTTTCCCATCAGCTTTGCTCTCCCCTCAGGGGATCTGAGCTGCTTTGGGACCCTGACCTGAGGGCCCAGGACAATCACTACACACCTGCTTCCATTCACTGAGCACCCTTCTCCTTCCACACACGGGCGTCATTTGGGCAAGTGATTCAGCCTTTCCCCTCCCCTCCTCCCCACAAGGCTACTTCCTAGAGATGGCAGTGGCAAGTCTCCTCTCTAGAGATTAAAGTTAAATTAGATCTTGGCCCAGCACCAAGATTCTTGACCTTCCCATCCCTTCCCCTTGGCGAGTCTTGGTTCTCAGCTCCTCAGCAGAGCTCACAAAAGTCCTGGTCAGGCACCAAGACTCTCGGCTGGCAAAGCCTGGGACTAGGGAAGTAGTGGGTGATGACTCCCTTCTCCCAGTCCCAGAAAGGCTTCAGCCCCAGGACCAGTGAATTGGGGGTGATGACCCCTTTTCACTGCTGTCCCCCTCTCACTCTCATTGGTTTAGAGCTGGGGACGCTTACCTCTAGCCACTCCAGCACTCCAACTTGCCATGGGGGACTCCCAATCCGGAATCCCATCTGACTCACCCTCAGCTGCCTCCTCACCCACTTAGCCCTACTCGGTTTGGCTCATGACTAATTCAACTTTCCACTCAGACATGGCCCTTCTATGACTTGGACAATGGCTACCTCATGGCACCTTTGATCTGAATATCTTATGAAATCTTCATAACTTTGGCGAGCGCTCAGAAAAATGGAAGGATATTCCTTATATGCAGGCTTTCTCCTTTCTCCACTCTGAACCTTCCCTTTACTCCTCTTGCTCCCCCACCCAGTTTTCTACTTGCCACTAAAGCTCTGGATTCCTCCAGAGACCCTACTTCTAGACAAACAAGGGACCCAGAACCCTCTCCCTTCTTCTGTTGGCATAGTACATTGTAAAGCCCTAGGCAGCAATCTCCCTGCCCAGGGCCATGCTGAAGCTGTCACATGCCCATTTCACCTTTACAGGGCTGAGAAACGGGATTTGCTCTAGGGGTCCTAGGACACATGCTGAGGACAACCTTTGCCCCTGTGGCTTATCTATCAAATGTCTTGACCCTACTGTTTGGGGATGGGCCCCTTGCCTACCAACTTGGCCATGGCCCCGCTACTCATTAACAAGTCACAGAAACTCACCTCTGGGGCCCCACTCACCATCCTGGCTCCTTATCACCTAAAGGAACTCCTCACCTACAAGGGCTTACATTTCTTACCTCTCTGTCGCCTTTTATCTCTACCCATTCATGCACTGAAACTCTGGAGGAGCTTCTTCCACATCCCTCTCACATACAGGAAGGCCCCTTGCTCCAGGCAACATATACGGGGTTCACAGATGGCTCCTCCTTCCCTCAGGAGGGAGTTATCAGGCAGGGTATGCTATAGTCTCTCTAACCTCAGTTGTGGAAGTGGCTCCCCTCCCCAATAATACATCCAATCAGCAGATGAACTTGTTGCCCTCATCAGAGCCTTCACTTTGGCAAAAGGAGCTTCCCTCAATGTCTACTATCCCTTGAATTCCATTTAGATTGGGCTAAACTCCTTCCCTTGGCTCTTCTTAGGTTACAGGACCTCCAAAAGAAGCCACTCAACATCTCCCTTTTGAGCTTCTATATGGACGGCCTCTCTCCCTGCTCAGCACACCACCCTCTGATTCTCCACTACCCCTTGCTCCTCATCTTTTCTGGCCCCTTCTTACACACATTAGGATCCTTCTTTGGCAATACAGTGATGCTCTTCTGGCAAAGCCTAGTTCTGCCTCTTCCCCTTCTCCCACTCTGTCTCCTGGTGACCTGGTACTTTTTAGCCTCCCCCAAAATCTCCCCTCCTCCTCTCAACTCTCCACAAAATGGAGACCCCTACGGGGTCATCTTACCACTTCCTTGGCGGCCTGCCTTGAGGGCATCCCATATTGGGTTCATAACTCCCATTTAAAACAGTTTTCTCCCCCCTTTTATACAGTAACACCCACAGTCCCTCTCAAGTTGCGTTTCCTCTAAGGCCAGAACCCCCAATCTGCCTTCAGTCTCTGAGAACCACGAGGACACTGCAGAACCATGAGTGCCAACCTTCCCTTTTTCATTTCTGCCCTCCTCCCTCATTCTGCACTCACCTCCCAGGGGGACCATTCCCAGGGAATATCATTCCAATTTCCAGGAGACTTACAGCAACTTGCTCAAACCACACTAAGCATACAATCCCAGCTTGATTCTTTAGCTGCTGTGGTTCTGCAGAATCCAAGGGGCCTTGATCTTAGGACTGAAAAAGGAGGACTTTGTCTGTACCTACAGGGGAATGCTATTTTTGTGTCACTCAATCTGGTATAGTAAAGGACAAGATGGAACAACTCCAACAGGACCTTGAATGTCAGAAACAACAGCTCTTGTCTGCTGAAGGATGGCAGCTCAGTAACCCCTTCTCCAGTGGGCACTTCCCTTCCTGGCCCCTCTCCTTGTCATAGGCCTTCTGTTAATGCTCGGCCCCTGTGTCATTAGATTTGTTCAAGACCAGATCCAAAAAATCTCTAACCAAACTATAAACCAGCTTTTGTTACAGGAATACCAATCCCTCACCAAAATTGGGGCACCGAGGACAGCATTCCACCAGCACTCTACCTTGTCATAGTTCCAATGATTCAAATGCCTCCCCTTCCCAGCAGGAAACAATTACAGAAGATTGACCTATGTCCCTGTTCCGTAAGGGCCCCCCCCCAAAAAAAGGGGGGGGATATAAGGTCCTTGCTTAGCATCTGGACGGCCATCGGCCATCTTAAGTGACAGCCGCCATTTTAAGGAAAAGGTTTTGCTTTCCCGCCCAAGGGCTTTTCTGAGAAAGGCTCACCACCCCTCATACCAACTCAACCCCTAACCACCCACATTAGGACCCCCCTGGCTCTGATTCCTGAGCCTGCCCCATAAAAGTCCCAGAACCCAAGCCTGTTTCGCCTCTCTCTGCTCTATAGAGAGTTGGCCTTTATTCTTCAGCTCTGACAAACTCTCGTGTGCATCTCTGCCTGGTCTCTGTCTTTCCTCTCTCGCTTACCCATCTCTCGTTCCTCGCTTTCCCTTCAAGAGGGCATGTCCCCCTGGCCTTGTCATGAGAACACCTTCTTAGCTCTCACATCTACTGGCACAAAATTGCTGGTTTCTATCCTCCCGATAGTCACTGACATGTCCCAGATGCTGAGCCATGTATTTTATCTTAAACTCACTCCAGTACTCAGGTCTTCTCATTGCTCTCATACAGCACCCACCTCTCAGATAACCTTACAACCCGTGTTCACTAACCAGACTTTCACCGTGGACCCCTCAAAGGACCCGAAACACTCCTAAAAGGGAAACCCAAACTGCTGGCTTGCCCCACATCGCCCCCTCTCAGCCACAGTGGTCATCGTCCATCTCCCTCACAGCAGTAGGGGCTCCCTTAACAGCGGGGGATTGAGATGGGGCAAAAGAACAGTCAGTGCAGACAATGAACGATCAGGTCAGGAAGGTGGGGGCGATTCAAAAGGACTTAGAATGTTAATACCCCAAGACCAGGGCCTCTAGGGAACTGTTCCTCCAGCAAGGAGTTGTTAATGAGTGCCCCCTGGGTGGCTCTCTTCCATTTGGTCACCAAATAGGTGAAATGGGAGGAGGAGGAATGAGAAGAAAGGAAACCTAAAATCTATAAAGGGGCAGGACACCCCTACTCCCTTGGGGCACTGCCTCTGGACCCCCTTCTCTCTGGAGGAGTCTCAGTCTCTCTCTCTCTCTCTCTCTCTCTCTCTCTCTCTCTCTCTCTCTCTCTGTTTTTCCTTGGTGTTTCTTGGGTGTTTAGTCTTCAACATGGCGGGGATGGGACCTGATCCTGATCTTCAAGGTGGGTTTCAGTATCTAACCGTGGGTTGGTTTGAATTCGCCTGAGTCCTGGGCTGCACGTGGGTGGGATTTTGTCCTACCTTTCTCTTGCTCCATATGAGGCCCTTCTCCTATTCTCTCTTCCTCCACCTCCATTTGTTCTTTCCTTCTCTCTCTGTCTTCGGCCATCCTTTATGGGAGACAGGGGCTCGGGTTTGCTGGAGAACGTCTTCTTTGGGGTGGTATTTAACGTGTTCCTCTGTCCACGGCATTCCTCATAAACTGGTGGCTAGAAGAAGAGCTCCGTCAGATCTGGCGTGATGATCTTAGGAACACTGCATCTGGGGGTGGTGTCCTTACTGTGTCAGCCTCAAGGACCGTAGGGTCTGGTTGTTGCAGCCAGCATCAACCTCCCTCCAAATGTTCCTGGAAAGTTTTTTTGGTTTGTTTCTTTGTTTGTGTAAGGTCAGGCAGCGGCGACCAAAAGGAGGCAGATTTTAAAAGGCTGCTGAAGGAGGCTGTATTGAGATTTCACTCCCAGGCGGGACCCTCAGACCCTCAGACCAATGGAGTGGGTCTAAAGAGAAGTGGGCAGGGGCTGGACTGGACTGGAATTTTTATTGGGCTTAGGGAAGGAAGGGAGGGCTTGGGACAGGAAAAGGGGGTTTTTGGAGTCCCTTGTCCTACTGTGGTTGGTGGGTGGGGGAGCTGGCTAAGATCCAGAATTGGCCAGGAGAGCCCACTGATTGACAGGCAGCTCCATCAGGGCCTGATGGGTGGTTCTTTTGAATGTGCTTGGGTTGCTTGGTGCTTTGTTCCTTAGCCACCTCCATCGACCTAACAGTTTGTTTATTTTAAAGGCACTTGCCAGTCAGGCACAGTGGTGCATGTTTGTAATCCCAGTGGCTTGGGAGGCTGAGGCAGGAGGATCGAGAGTTCAAGGCCAGCCTCAGCAGCACAGTGAGGTCCTAAGTGAAAGGGTAAAGTTTCTAAGCTGCAAAGCCTGAGTTAAAATGTAAAGGACTAGATATTATAAAGTTTCTGAACTGCACACAGAACCTGAAATTCCTGAGGCAGTTAAGACAATGCCCGGTACTGACCATTTAGTTGTTAAATAACCTGGACCCTGTGCAGTTTGGTGTGGGGAGCCATTCTGACACGTGATTGGGTGACTCCCGTTAAGGGCCTGAGGCACTCTGGCTGTGTCGGAGTTATCCCGACCCTTTCCTGATGAGAGAGCCCATCCGTGTGGGGGTGTGCGTAACCACTGACCCTGGAGACCCAATCACTGACCCTGACCTTGGAGTACAGCCCCCCCTCAACCTTCATTGGATGGAATTCTCCCCTGAATCTCTTGTTTCCCCCAAATAAAAGGCTGATCCCCGGCGTGTTCGCTCTCTCTCTCTCCTGCTAGCCCAGAGTAATCCTCGCTGCCCTGCTGAGCGGCTGGAGGCAGGGAAACAGGGAGACCGAGCCGTCTCGGACCTAGCATTAAAATAAGGTACTGTCTGTGTGTTTTATTTTGATCTCTTCTAACTAACTGAATGCCAGAACCTCATTAATGAAACCACTGCGCAGGCCGCGTGGTAGAATTGGCGCCCAAGAGGGGGGCATTCTGAATTAGTTAGATTGAGTGGGAGCGCGCGCTAAAAAGATTAAGGGAAAGAAATAAAGAGAAAGGAAGATAAGGAAATAGAAATAAAGAAATAAAGAGGAAATAAAGAAAATAAGAAATAAGAGAAAGGAAAAAGTGACATTTGAGTCACAAAAGTACCAGGAACTATTGAAGGAAAGAGACGTTAATTTACTTAAAATGGGAAATTCTACTTCTTCGGATAAGGAAATGTATCTAACTATTTTAGACAGTATAATTAATCAGAAAGGAAAACAGATAAAGAAAACTCAGTTATTGCAATTCTTAAAGATTGTAGGTGAATATTGTCCTTGGTTTTGTGACCAAGAGTCTCCAAATTTACTTACTTGGGAGAAATTAGGAAGAAAGTTACAGAGAGTTTGTCTTTCTACTGAAATACCTGGAGGCATAGAGAATATACAGAAAACTTGGACGGCCCTAGAAATTTGTCTCTTTGAATACATGGACCAGAGTCCGTGGCCACCAGAAGAGCTTCTGAGAGGTATTCAAAGAGCCATTAGGTCTATTCAAATGGAAAATCAGCCTGAGGCTAAGTTAATTTCCTTTCCTTTGAGCCGTTTTAAAACAAAAGCGCTAGGAGCTAAAACAAAGGTTAGAAATGTGCAAGCTAGCCCACAGACAGATTATACAGAACAGCATGATAAAGAAGAAGCATCTCTAATCTTGGAGAGCCCTCCAGAAGTGGTAACCAATCTTCCTGGAGAGGAAAATACAAAGGAAACTCCTAGCGGGGCTCAGGTTTCTTCTCAGCCACGTGAGTTAGAAACCCAAATTCCAAATGGCGATAGTACAGAGTCTGATAGCAGCTCGCAGTCTGAGGAAGAAGAATTAGACATAGAAACTCAGGACTTAGAGAGAAATTTTAATAGATTGCATTTAGCACCACCTGCCCAAGCCTTTAAAATTCAGCCGATACCTGCTAGAAGAACCAAATTTAACAGGTGTGCTGAATTAAAGATGACTTTTCTTACCCCAGTTCAGCAAGGTATTAAGAAGGCTCAAGAAATGGGGGAGGATACTACTGGTTTTCACCTCTTTCCAGTTTTTGAGCAAACTGATGAGCAAAATCAGAGAGTTAGAATTCATGCTGTAATTCCATTTAAAACTATCAAGGAATTAAAAAATGCATGTGAAACGTACGGCCCAAATTCGCCTTTTGTTCAGAGTCTGATAGAAAATATCTGCTCACAACCCCTTCCTCCTAGTGACTGGGTTTTTTTAGCCAGATCTTGTTTGAGCGGGGGAGATTACTTACTTTGGAAAACTTACTGGACTGATTTTTGTAATGAACAGGCAGAAAGAAACAGAAGACAGGGCATAGAAACGCCAGTAACGATGTTTCTAGGGACTGAAGATTTTGCTGATTTAGAAAGACAGTTAAATTATGATTTTGTAGTGTACAATCAAATAACTGATTGTGCAAAACGTGCCTGGAGGCAAATTGTCCCCAAGGACCAGTCCAATTTAGTTCTTACCAAAATCAGACAAGGTGCCAGTGAGACTTATTCAGATTTCGTAGCCCGACTATATCAGGCTGCAAACAGGTCCATCGGAGACCCAGGAGCTAGCGAATTTATTGTTAGACAATTGGCTTTTGAGAACGCAAACAAAATTTGCCAAGATGTTCTCCGCCCCCATCGTAAGAAAGGAACAATTTCTGAGTATATTCGCTTGTGTTCTGACTTAGATTCCACTCAGTTGCAAACGGTAGCCTTAGCAACAGTATTAAAGGAAACTTTGGGGCCACAAAATTCAGTTCAGAAGTCCCACAGCAAGTGTTACGTTTGCGGAAAACCCGGTCATTTCGCCTACGAATGTCGCCAACGCAAATTTAGGTTTAGGGCTCCATCTACTGGCGATAATAGATATTGCAGGACTCGGCGCCACGTGGTTGATTCGGGTGGCGCGGATGAGCCCGCCTTCTCGCCACAAGTATTTCCTCCTAGCGAGGGGACAAAAAACTTCCGTTCGGCCCCTCCCCGGGCCCAGAAACAATATGGGGAGACGTCGCACAGTGTGACGTCACTAGCGGCGCCGACCAGGACAGTCCGCGATTTTTACCGGAGCAGAGACATGGATCACAGACAGTTTTCTTAGGACCTTCAGAGACAGTTGAATTAGATCCTGAAACGGGACCAACACAAATCCCTACTGGGATTTTCGGGCCACTTCCTGAAAATACTGTAGGTTTAATTTTGGGGCGTAATAATTTAAAGGGAGCTATTGAAGTAATACCTGGTGTGATAGATTCAAAATTTAAAGGGCAATTATATGTCACTGTAAGATCCAATTATGCCCTAAGACTCACCCCAAAGGATATTTTTGCTCAATTAATATTATTGCCTTGTGTCTCAGAAAGGCACCTGCCGGCAGATTCAGTTTCTAAACCGCCGAACAGAGTATATTGGTCCCAGTTAGTGCGACAAGAACGCCCTTTATTAAAACTTAGAATTAATAATAAAAATTTCCTAGGAATAATTGACACAGGGGCTGATAGTTCAATATTGTCCAGCCGATTTTGGCCCAGGACATGGCCTCTACATACAGCCTCAACTAATCTAGAAGGAATAGGAAAAATTTCACAGCCTGCTCAAAGTGCCAACTATCTCCGTTGGGAAGATTCTGATGGGAACAGTGGAATATTTAAGCCTTATGTGTTAGAGTCTTTACCAGCTAATCTATGGGGAAGAGATATACTAGCCAAAATGGGACTGCTACTAGTCACCCCAAATTCTATAAGGTCAGTTGAAGAAATTAATCAAAGGTATTTTCCTGGAGATGATAGGGAAAACTTTCAGGAAGAATATCTGTTTACAAGCCAGTCTCCACGGCAAGGATTAGTAAATACTTCAGGACAAAATTTTTATTAGGGGCACTGAGTACTTCCCCGATCCTTAAAACAGCTGAAAAAATTACGTGGCTCACAGAAGAGCCTATTTGGATTTCTCAGTGGCCCATCTCAGGGGAAAAGCTTAAAATAATTCATAGATTAGTTGAGGAACAACTTCAAGCTGGTCATATTGAACCAACACTTAGCCCTTGGAATACACCTATTTTTGTTATTAAGAAAAAGTCAAGAAATTGGAGATTATTACAGGATTTAAGGGCAATAAACCAGGCAATTCGGCCTATGGGATCATTACAGCCAGGACTTCCCTCCCCCACAGCCATTCCTTTAGATTATAGCTTGATGGTAATAGATTTAAAAGACTGTTTTTTCTCTATAAGGTTACATCCTGAAGATTGTGAAAAATTTGCTTTCACTGTCCCAGCAGTTAATTTTAAGGAATCTGTTAAAAGATACTGCTGGAAAGTCCTCCCTCAGGGAATGCGTAATAGCCCTACACTGTGTCAAAAATATGTTGATCAGGCAATAGATCCCATTAGAAATAGCTTCCCTGATGCATACATTATTCATTTTATGGATGATATATTATTGGCCCATGCTAATTCAGAAGTACTTTCAAAAATTTTTACTCAGTTAGAGACCTCACTTACAACATTGGGTTTAAGTATAGCTCCTCAAAAAATTCAAAAGGTATCTCCTTTTCAATATCTAGGTCAGATAATTCAAGGGAGTACAATCCGTCCTCAAAATCTTCAGATAAGAGTTAAGGAGTTACGTACCCTTAATGATTTTCAAAAACTATTAGGAGATATTAACTGGCTAAGACCATCCTTAAAGTTAACTACTTCTGAGTTAAGTCCTTTATTTCAGATATTACAAGGAAATCCTTCTCCAACCTCTCCACGTCAACTAACTTTGGAGGCCAAAACAGCCTTAAGGAAAGTGGAAATTGCAATTAAAAATGCACAGCTTACTAGAATAGATCCTAAAGAAATACTGTATTTATTAATATTTCCAACTGAACATACCCCAACAGGAGCCATATGGCAAAGATTAGGAGTTATTGAATGGATTTACTTATCTCATTCCCCTCAAAAGACATTAACACTTTTTCATGATTCTACAGCTCAATTAGTGATTAAGGGTAGAACTAGGATTTTACAATTAATTGGATCTGAGCCTGATATCATAATTATTCCATTTTCTGTTCAACAGACTAATTGGCTTTTTCAAACTTCTAGTTCATGGCAGATAGCTTTTGCAGATTTCCCTGGCCAGATAGATAGCCATTATCCTCGTGATAAGATTGTACAATTTGCATCATTAACATCACTTATTTTTCCAAAGATTGTACTTTCCCATCCAATAGAGGGAGCTTTATCGGTGTTCACAGATGGTTCCAGCTCTGGTAAGGCAGGTTTCTTCAGCCGTGTTCATACAGAGGTAATACAAACTTCTTATACTTCAGCTCAAAGGGCAGAACTTCAAGCCCTGATTTTTGCCTTAAATTATTTTTCAAATGAGCCTATTAATATCTATTCTGACAGCTTATATGCAGTCAGAGTTACCAAAAATATTGAAACCTCAGTTATTGGGTTTACTTCATCACAGGAGTTATTTAAATTATTTCATAATTTACAAAAGACAGTGCTAATGAGAAAGTACCCATATTTTATTGGACATATCCGAGCACATTCTAGCCTCCCTGGACCTTTGGTTGCAGGTAATGATAATATTGATAAATTAGTAGCTTTTTGTCAACAGATGTCTTCATATGACTGTGCCCTAGCTTCCCATTCCTTACATCATCAAAATGCTTCTAGCTTACGTAAAAAATTCAGTATTACCAGAGAACAGGCTCGTCAGATTGTAAGCCAATGTCCTAAGTGTGTTATTTACACTCCATCTCTGCCATCAGGGGTAAATCCCCGTGGTTTAAAACCAAATCAAATATGGCAAATGGATGTAACTCATATTCCTCAATTTGGTAAGCAATGTTATGTGCATGTCATAGTGGACACTTATTCTAGATTTATTTTTGCCACAGCACGTACTAAGGAAAATACTCAACATGTAATTTCTCATTGCTTAGCAGCTTTTTCTGTTTTAGGGTGTCCTATGCAGATTAAAACAGATAATGCTCCAGCTTATGTAAGCTCTGCTTTTCAACAATTTTGCCAAGAGTTTCAAATTAATCATAAAACAGGAATTCCTTATAACCCCCAAGGTCAAGCCATTGTAGAACGAGCTCATTTATCTATTAAGCTTCAATTACAAAAATTAAAAAGGGGGAATAAGATAATGACTCCCCAAAATAGCCTTAATCATGCCTTATTTGTTTTAAATTTTTTAAACTGTGACACAAAAGGTCACACTGCTGCTGAGAGGCAAATGTCTCCCTCGGTGACAGGCCCATTAGGCAGAGTTCTGTGGAAAGATTTACAGACTGGTCAGTGGAAGGGCCCAGATCCGGTAATATCATGGGGCCGAGGGCATGCTTGTATTTTTCCAGAAGGTGCTTTTCGTCCTATCTGGGTGCCTGAACGTGCTATCAGACATGGAGGAGATAGAACCCAGACTCAAGCGACTGAGGATAGACACGGAGGAGCCACAACCCAGAAGGAGGAGATATCGGAAAAAGATGAAGAAAGACCAGATTGAACCAGCCGAGAAGCTGATTTCGTGGAAAGATGTGAAGAAATTGACAACCCAGGCTTCCCAAATACTTCGACGCCTAGGAAAGAACAGGACCCCAGTCTTGATGGTAGCGACAGTAATTGCCCTACTGGGCTGTCAGGTAAAAGGGAATCAAGTAGACACTTATTGGACATATTTCCCAGATCCACCCCTGGTACACCCAGCTGTGTGGACTGGAGAATCTATTCCAGTATTTACTAATGACTCATTCATGATGGGAGGATTTACAGATACTCATATTACTCCCAATCATGTGACTAGATTTAATTATTCTGGCTACAGTGCCCAATTACCTTTATGTTGGTCACATGATAAACATGCTGGCTGTCTGAAAGTATCATTTGAAAAAAAGACAGCAATTGGTAAACCTAGACTGACAAATAATTCTATTTATGGAGACTTAAAACCTAATACTAGATCAGTAATTAAGATGGGACTTTCCCATAACAAGCCAGTCATTTCTACAAAACCTCCACCGGTACCCCACTGTCCAAATAGTTCTACAATTGAAATTGGCACCTTTCCAAAATGGATGGATTGTGTAAATACCTTTCCTGTACAACATAAGGTGTCTAAAGCTAGTGGGTATATTTTAGACTGGTCTCCAAAAATTGATAAGAGACAATTACGAAGAAATTCTGCTATGACACCTGCAGGATTTGTTAGTAATATTTTGACTTATAGTGAAGGAGGCATTCAAAGAGATATTTGGCGTTTAATTGCTGCCTCAGAGTATTTACATTTTACAGATAAACCTTTACCAAAATTTGTCGGCAAGAACTGTAAAGAGGGATCTTGCTATGGCCTAAGAGCCTGTGTCCAATCTCCTTATGTTTTAATTATTGGAAATGTAAAAGTTAGATGGATAGATGATAGATATTTTGTTACTTGTAATAAGTGCAACCTAACCAATTGTATTTCTAGGTATAATGGAGGAAAAGGAGTGCTGATACTTCATCAGCCCTCTTTTGTTTTATTACCTGCTAATATTTCAGAGCCATGGTATGCTGATGCTGGTTTACAAGTCCTGCAGCAAATTCATGCCCAGCTAACAAGACCTAAACGTGCTATTGGAGTCATAATTGTTGGTGTCTTAGCACTGGTCTCATTTATTGCCTCAACCGTCTCTGCATCTCTGACATTGTCTCAAAATATTCAGCATGCAAAATTTCTTAATAATTTAGCTCAAAATACTTCCAAGGCTCTGCGTAATCAAGTAAATATTGATGAAAGGATTGAGACTAAATTAAACGCCTTAGAGGCGACTGTTATTAACATTGGTAATGAACTTTCAGCCTTAAAATTTAAGGAAAGGCTTAAATGCCATGCTAATTATAAGTATGTATGTGTTACAGCTGCCAAGTACAATGCTTCTCTCTGGGATTGGGAGAAAGTTAAAACCCATTTATTAGGTATTTGGCAAAATAGTAATAATAGCTTGGATATTCTGGAACTTCATCACCATATCCAAGACATTCAAAAT
This sequence comes from Spermophilus citellus, assembly GCF_964194105.1. Lineage (NCBI taxonomy): Eukaryota > Metazoa > Chordata > Mammalia > Rodentia > Sciuridae > Spermophilus > Spermophilus citellus. The sequence continues at coordinate 27,527,607 of NC_138185.1, forward strand.
AATAGAGCTGATTTTTCAGATCCTTCTTCTTTGGCTAACCAAATATTGAAGGAATTAAATGGATTCAACCCTAGAAATATTCTTAAACACTCCGCTTGGTACATTATTGGATTATTCTCTTTGCTGTTAATTCTCTTTTGTATTGTAACTATAGGATGGCGAGTCCTCCAATCAAGAATCCGGGGACTCCAGAGAGTGAACCGCCGCCTCATTGTTAAGAATAAAAAGGGGGAATATGTGGGGAGCCATTCTGACACGTGATTGGGTGACTCCCGTTAAGGGCCTGAGGCACTCTGGCTGTGTCGGAGTTATCCCGACCCTTTCCTGATGAGAGAGCCCATCCGTGTGGGGGTGTGCGTAACCACTGACCCTGGAGACCCAATCACTGACCCTGACCTTGGAGTACAGCCCCCCCTCAACCTTCATTGGATGGAATTCTCCCCTGAATCTCTTGTTTCCCCCAAATAAAAGGCTGATCCCCGGCGTGTTCGCTCTCTCTCTCTCCTGCTAGCCCAGAGTAATCCTCGCTGCCCTGCTGAGCGGCTGGAGGCAGGGAAACAGGGAGACCGAGCCGTCTCGGACCTAGCATTAAAATAAGGTACTGTCTGTGTGTTTTATTTTGATCTCTTCTAACTAACTGAATGCCAGAACCTCATTAATGAAACCACTGCGCAGGCCGCGTGGTAGTTTGGCACGTAGGCATTCAGGGCCCAAACCAATCAGTTTGAATGTACCCACCTCCTTAGGACTGACCTATCATCCCCGCCTGACCTGTTCCCGACAATGAATGGACTAATCGTGTTTGAGAGTTGTTGTTCGATTTTCCCATGCCTCATAATGATTTGCTCTGATGTATGCAAAGCCCCCGCCCTCCCCAAAAAGTGTACTTAAGCACTGCTCAACCCCTGCTCGGGGCTTTTTGGCCGCTCTCCCTTCTTGAGTGAGCCTGGAGCCCCAGCGCGCTGGATTGGATCCTCAATAAACCCCCTTTTGCTTTTGCATGAGTCGGTCTCTTGCGGACGTTCGCCGGACCCTTACATAAGCACCTTAGACCCTGTCTCAAAATAAAACCTAAAAAGGGCTGAGGATGTGGCTCAGTGTTCAATCCCTGGAACCAACAAATAAATAAATAGGCATATCCTTGTCACCACCCCAGACTGAGACAGAATTTCTGGGGGCAAGACTCACATACTTGAGTTTTGTACACCTGTCCCAGGCAGTTCTAAGGCACAGCTGGGGATAAGAGCCACTAGAGGTAGAGATTTAGGTATGGCTCAGTTTAAACGCATTCCAGCACTCACAGCAGCATGGCTGGAGAAGGCACGCCTGATTGGTGGTTTGCACAGAGCTTTTGGGAATTTCATGTTTGTCGAGCCCATATGAACCACACTCAATGGGCACAACCACCTCGCCCCCAAAGCTCAATGTTAGGCAGCGAGCATTGTGGCTTACAGAGGTGGGGTGACTTGCCAAAGGTCACACAGAGCATAAGTTTTATCCAGACCCTCTGGCCTGGCCCTGCTGGAGCAGCGGATGCAGGGGTGGCCTGCTAGCTAGGGGCTGGCCTTTGCCCTCTCTTCTCTAACTGACTCCCACGTCGCTTTGGCCTCCACCTCAGCAACTGAGCCATGTGAACCCGGGTATTTCTGAACATTTTTTAGCCACATTGGTATTTTCTTAAGGAAAACTTATGCAAAAAGCCAGAATATAGAATACAAACTGATGAATTGAATTCTTATACAGAATGACAAAGTGGGCCATGGACCTGCAGAGGCCCCAAGGAATGAGATCTTAAAAGCTTGAGCCAGAGAGAGTGACCTCCATCTGTAGCCCCAGTCACTGTCCAGGGCTGCCAGGGGGCCAGCCAGGCTGTGGGTGGAGGCGGTGACAGAATGTTTGCTGAGGAACTTTTAAAAGTATCCAATGTTTTCAAGTCATTGTAAATCAGACCTTTTGGCTTTGGCCCTAAAAATAGACACTATGAAGAACAAAGGAGCTGTGGTGTTAAAAGTAGGGAAGCCCAGGCCACCAGCAAAGAGTCTGTGTCCTCTTAGAACACCAGAGACTCCTGGGCCAGCCTGTGTGCCATTTCATGGAGCTATGTGGAGCACTCTGAGCTAGGAAATGAGAATAACTATCTTTGTTTTTAAAAGTAACAAGAATGATAACAGCTGTTATTTCTCTAGAACTTACTGTATCTGGAACCAGGCTAGAAACTTTAGTCCTCATTTCAACCTGCTTTATATATGAGAAAAGTGAGGTTCAGAGAGGTTAAGTCACTTGCCCAGGATCACACAGAAAATCAGGGGTGGAGTTAGCATTCAAACCCGAATCTGCTGGGGTTTAGAACCTGTTTCATATGCTGCGTGTCCCGGCTCTCTGGATTTTGGGCAAAGCTGAGCAACCTCAGGCAAGCTTTCACCGTTTCTGTGCCTATGTCTCTTGCATAAAAAGGGAGTGGGACAGGAATTTAGGTGTCCCTTCGTCTGTCCCCTACTCAGAGTCCATCAGGATCTTTCCCCCAAGTCTTTCTCAGTGGTTGTCACCTGGGGAAAGAGGAAGAGCAGACACTTCCTGGAGGCAGGAGGAATGAGGAGAGATGAGGGGCACCTGAAAGCACAAACCGCTGCTGAGGCAGGCCGTTCCTCGGCCACAGAAGCAGAAGTGGACGTTCCGATTCAGTCCCTGCCTGGGGGTTCCTTGGCACCTCTCCCCAGCCCCAGTGCCCGGCCCCTGAGCTCCAGTGTCGCTCGGCAGGGAAGTGCGTCTCTCAGCTGCACTTGGTTCCCGGTCACCTTTCCTGGGACCTCGCCCTGCGCACCTGTGAATGGGGTCCGTGTCCTCTGGTGCTACAGTGGGGGTCCCGCTGCTGCTCGCTGGCTGCCATGGCAAAATGCTTGTCACCTGCGTCTGGGCTGACCCAGCATGCCTCAGGGTTTGGGGTTCTCCTGTCAGAGTCACCACCAGGGGCCGCAGGGCATAAGTGCTTGGGGGGTGCGACAGGTCCCCACCATTCCAGTCACCGCTGTCTGCAAGCTGCCCAGAGAGGGAGGTGCCCTTGGCCCCTTTCCCTGACCTTTCACCTCACCAGTTCAGAGTCAGGAGGGGGTGTGGGACACATAGAGGCAGAAGTGACAGCTCAGGCCCCCATGGGGGTTGGGATTAGGGAGGTGTGTGTTGGGGTGCTGGGGACCTGCTGTGCCCTCAGCTTACCTTTCAGTCTTCAGTGACCGTCTGGTGGTCTTAGCAGGTTTTGGTGATCTCCCTGATTATGTTGACGAGGCAGCCAGCAGGGCCAGGGTACCCAGGTCAACAGTCAGTCTGCTAGGAGCCACAAGCAAATATACGATGTATGGCACCTTTGGTTGTAAAGTGACGCCAGCTAGCCACTGAGATGATTATGTTAAGATTTACATTCATATGGAAATTGGACCCCCGCTGTTCACCTTGGCCTGCTACGGGATTCATGCTACGGGACTCATGGAGAGTTCCCATTGGTTGGGGAAGGATAGTAGGAGGGAATTCCCGGGGAGGTCCGGGGGACCCCTGGTTCCGGGGGACTCGCGGTTCCGGTCGGACGCCCGCGTGGGAGGACCGGTTTTGGCTTGCTGGCGCTGAGAGTGTTGGCGGCCTTTTCAAAATAAAGTTTTGTTCCTGCTTGAGTGGCTCGTGATTCTGTGCCCAGCCAAGACTGCGGCATTTGGCGGCCCGCACGGGGAACGCCTGGAACTTAGAGGTGAGTAAAATTGCTCGCCCCTGAGGGAAGGCGACAGGATGGGTGCCCATCTCAAAAAACAATGTGTTCTTGTTTTGATTTATTTTGTTTTTATTTCGAGCTCCCTAGCCCTAGAATTTTCTCAGGCGAACTGGGAAAAATGGTTGGCTCAAGGTTTGAAGTTATTCGGCCCTGAGAAAGAAAAAATCGATACAACCATTCTCTGCTCCGTTTTTGTTTCATTCTGTTTCGGCTTTGTTTTATCCTATCTTATTGGGTTACGTTACCTTTATAGTAGATTAGAATCCAGTAAAAAACAAACCGAAAAACTGCTAAGTAAATTGTTAGAGGTCCAGACTATGGTAGAAAAAACGCTAGGTCAAGGAAAAGAGAAGGTCTCTCAAGCTAGTCAGACAGAGGAAAATTTAAAAAAAGCAAGCTTAGAGGAAAAGCAGCCATCAGGTGGAGAATTACAACAGGAGGTTGCTACCAACTCCGTTCTATCACCAGAGGGCGTAACTCAGCCAACAGCTCCATCTACCGCTGAGCGGCCCTCAACTCCCGTAGTTGATGGACGGAATTCTGAGGCAGGACCCCAAAGATTAGCATGCCCTGTACTTGAGCAGGCAGGAGGGCAACGAATTCACCGTGCTTTAGATTTCAAAACAATAAAGCAATTAAAGGAGGCTGTAACGACCTATGGGCCGCAAGCTCCCTTCACAATAAGCATGGTCGAATCTGTTACCAACTTGGACATGACACCAGCAGATTGGGCTAACATGTGTCGATCTGTGCTAAACGGAGGACAATATTTGTTATGGAAGGTTGCCAATGAGGAATTTTGCATGGAGACAGCTAGGCGAAATGCAGAAGCTGGTTACCCTCAAAGAAATATAGAAATGCTTTTGGGAAAGGGACCTTATGAGGGTCAAAGATAGCAAATTGAATATGACCCTGGCGTATACGCACAAATTGCTGTAGATGCAGTTAGGGCATGGAAAACTTTACAGGGGCATGGAGACTTACAAGGTCAATTAAGGTAATACAAGGAACTAATGAACCTTACGCTGAATTTGTAGATAGACTTATTCAGTCAGCCTCTAGGATATTTGGTAATACAGAACAGGTAATGCCATTTATAAAACAACTGGCTTATGACCAAGCAAATCGTTGCTGCAGAGAGGTCATTAGACCATGGAGACATGAAGATTTAAACACATATATTAAATTATGTAGAGACATTAATGAACAAGGGCAAGTCTTAGCAGCAGTACAACAGGCTTTAGATGCCAGGCCAAAAACATGCTATAATTGTAATCAAACAGGACATTTTAAAAGGAGTTGCCCCGTAAGAGGAGGGTTTAACAAAGCTGGATATCAAAGGAATAGAATACCAGGTATTTGCCCACGATGCCATAGAGGAAAACATTGGGCTAATGAATGCCGTTCTCAAACCACCATAGAGGGTATTCCGTTATCAAAAAACGGACAAGGACCAAGTGTTTACCCACGATATCGTGGAGAAAGGTATCAAGCTCCACTGCCAAAAAACGGATTAGAGGGCCCAATGCCCCGGGGCCCAAAACCACAAATATATGGGGCAATGGAGGAACCCAACAGCACCATCAAGGTAGTGCCCAGGACGCATTATCCATTAAATCCCTCATCAGACAAACTAGAGGGAGCGCAGGGCTGGACATCTGCTCCTCTGCCAGAGCAGTACTAACTCCAGAGATGGGAGTTCAAATCATTCCCACAGGAGTAAAAGGACCTCTTCCCAAAGGAACAGTAGGCTTATTACTGGGACGCAGTTCTTCTACACTAAAAGGACTTATGATAAGTCCTGGGGTAATTGATCCCGATTATGAGGGTGAAATAAAAATTATAGCTAGTTCTCCAAGAGGTATATCAGTAATTTCACCAGGAGATAGAATAGCACAGGTATTAATAATACCCAGCCTGCATGATAAATTTTCCAGTTGTAATGTAGAAAGAGGTTCCAAGGGATTAGGCTCCACAGGTGTAGATTGGGCTATGCTGTCTTTAAATTTAGATTCTCGCCCAATGCTAAAATTAAATATTCAAGGACATGACTTTAATGGGCTGCTGGACACAGGAGCTGACCTTAGTGTCATCTCTCGTCAAGAATGGCCAAAACATTGGCCATTACAACAAGCCACTCAAACGCTTCGAGGCCTAGGAGTGGCGACTAATCCCGATAGAAGCGCAATGGTATTAGATTGGAGGGATCCTGAAGGATGTGAAGGAACTATACAGCCCTATGTATTAGATCATCTTCCTGTAAATTTATGGGGACGAGATGTCCTAGATCAATTAGGATTGACATTAACAAATAACATCAATCCTAACGCGCCCACTACTAGGGCTAAACAAGGCTTTAGGAAAGAAAAAAGATTAAGAGAACAAGAACAAGGTATGACAGCACCTATTCAAATAGATCAAGAAATAAATAGACATGAATTGGGTTTTCAGAAAGGGCCACTGAGACAATCAAAATTACATGGAAATCAGAAAGACCAGTGTGGGTTCCTCAGTGGCCCCTGACTAAAGAAAAGATACAAGTAGCCCATGACTTGGTCAGACAACAATTAGCGGAAGGACATATACAACCTTCCGTATCCCCCCATAATACTCCCATTTTTGTCATTAAAAAGAAATCTGGTAAATGGAGATTATTACAAGATTTAAGAGCCATTAATAATGAGATGGTTATTATGGGACCTGCTCAATCAGGGATTCCTCAATTGTCTGCTTTACCAAAAACCTGGCATGTTTTAGCTATAGATATTAAAGATTGTTTCTTTTCAATTCCAATTCATCCCGAGGATAGTCCACATTTTGCATTTACTATCCCTGCACTGAATCATGAAGGTCCTGATCAGAGATATGAATGGAAAGTACTCCCTCAAGGGATGGCTAACAGCCCAACTATGTGTCAAATTTATGTTGATAAAGCAATCCAGCCACTTAAAAACCAAAATCCTGAACTACAAATATTTCACTATATGGATGATGTGTTATTGGCACATAAAGATAAAAACACATTACTAGAATGTTATGCCACACTTACAAACTTATTGAAAAATTATAATCTAGAGATAGCAATAGATAAAGTACAATTAAATCTTCCAATTAATTATTTAGGAGTTCTATTATCCTCAACCATGGTCCGTCCGCCAAAAATTCAAATACGAGTAGATCAACTCAGATCACTTAATGACTTTCAAAAGTTATTGGGAGACATAAATTGGATAAGGCCTTATCTAGGCATACCAACAGGAGAGTTAGGACCTTTATTTGATATTCTAAAAGGTCCATCAGATCCAAATTCACCCCGCATGTTAACGCCTGAAGCAAGAAAAACATTAAAAATCATTGAAACATATATGGAAAATATGCATTTGGATAGAATTGATATAAGTTTGCCTTTATTATTTATTGTACTACCAACAAAAAATATTCCTACAGGAGTATTTTGGCAGGAAGGTCCATTATTGTGGATACATTTATCTTATTCTCCTAACACTATTCTTACTAGATATCCTGAGGCTGTAGGACAATTGATACTCAAAGGAATAAAAGCAGCTAAGGGAGTATTTGGGATTTCTCCCAATAAAATTATTACTCCATATACTATGGATCAAATTGATGAGTTAGCTAATGAGTTAAATACTTGGGCAATAATCATGTGTAAAACTAGTGTTTCATTTGATAATCACTTACCATCTAATCCTTTGTTGTCTTTTTGGTCTAAGCATCCTGTAGTTTTTCCAAAAATGACAAGAAAAACCCCTATCATAAATGCTCCAAATATATTCACTGATGGGTCAAACAATGGTACAGCAGCAGTAGTTACTCCTGATCAAACTTTTACATTTTTAGTACCCAAGCAATCAGCTCAAAAGGTAGAGCTTAATGCAGTATTACAAGCTTTTATGATGTTTAAAGATTCTGTATTTAATTTATTTTCTGATAGTCAATATGTAGTTAATGCTATAGTATCCCTTGAAGATGCTGGTAGGATTTCACCTTCTTCTACTGTTTTCTCTTTGTTTTTTGTCCGCTATACAAAGTCTAATCTGGGACCGAAAAGATCCATTCTTTATAGGTCATATCAGGGCACATACAGGATTGCCTGGAGCCCTTAGTATGGGCAATGAACTAGCAGATAAATCTACACATGACATACATATTTTCTCCACAATAGAAGAAGCTATAAATTTTCATAAAAGGTTCCATGTCAATGCTAATACTTTACAAAAACGTTTTAAAATAACTAAAGAACAAGCTAGACAAATAATAAAACAATGTCAAAATTGTGTGACATTTTTACCACAAGTTAATCTTGGAGTCAATCCTAGAGGACTGATACCTAACCATATTTGGCAGATGGACGTCACACACTTGCCAGAATTTGGAAAATTAAAATATTTACATGTTACAGTTGATACCTCTTCCGGATTTTTGATGGGCTCCCTTCATGCCGGAGAAAAAACTAAAGATGTTATAGCTCATTGCTTACAAAATTTTGCCACTGTGGGCGTTCCAAAACAGTTAAAAACGGACAACGGTCCTGGTTATACTTCCTCCTCTTTTAAACAATTTTGCTCATCATTTGGTATTACTCACATAACAGGAATTCCATACAATCCACAAGGACAAGGCATAGTTGAAAGAGCTCATCAAACTATTAAAATGTACTTATTAAAACAAAAGGAGGGAATTGGAAAGGGGTATATATCCCCCAAAGATAAACTTAAAATAACCCTTTTTACTCTAAACTTTTTAAATTTAGATTCATCGGGACTTAGTGCTGCGGAAAGACATTTGTACCCCAAAAATGTACATAAGCCTAAGGTACTTTGGAAAGATATTCTAACAGGACAATGGAAAGGCCCAGATCCAGTGATAGTCTGGAATCGGGGCGCTGTCTGTGTTTTCCCACAGGATGAACAGCAACCGATTTGGATTCCAGAGAGATTAACTAAAACAATTTCTACAGAAAAAGAAGATGATTTGACTCAAATCCATAACAGCTGACATCCAGAGCTCCGGCTTGGCTATTCTTACATCTGCGACAGTGATTAACCAAGGTGGTTTTTTTTTTTTTCAATATCTATTTTATTATTGCATTTTTCCACATCATAAAGTTCTATTTTATTTTTGAGCTCATACAAACCTAGGTTAATGTTTTTCTGATCAGTTTTATTTTTTGACTGTGTTTTATTTTTTTGACTGTGGAGTTTTTAAACATTGCAATGGAGATTTCACCTAGGTATAGTTACAAGGCCTTTATTTACTATTGTCTTATGTGTTGTATGTTGTGTGCACACTTCTGTTTAGTGTTGTATGTCTGTATGTGTGTATGTCCATATTTCTTATATGAGGAGCGCTCATGAAAAAATGGATCCGAATTTTTTCTTTATTCACGTGATTTATATGGTTTAATTTAAATTAGGTGAACAGCTGTTTATGATTGTTTTTAAAGATGGTTAACAGATCTGTTTGTTTACTAATTTAAATTAGGTAAACAGCTGTTAAGGATTGTTTTTAAAGGAGTTTAACAGATCTGTTTGTTTACTTTCACCTTTCCTTTTCATTATATTTAATAATTCTGTTCAGGATAATGTCTCTTTAGCATCATTGCCAGAATTTCCATCTCCATCCCAATTCCGGTGAAGACTGAGATAAAACCAAACTACAGCTTCTATGATAGCTATCACAGTAAACTGTATAAACTGATGCATCAATGAATATAACTCAACAAGTTATGCTCAATCAAGGACTTGATTTACTTTGGGAGGAAATGGACATATTGATAGACTCCTCCGATTTGAACTGCCTGCAGAACTTGCCTGGACTATATATCAGTTGCATACATTGTGAAATATCATCTGGTGCACTGAATTGTGGTACTGCTGGCATATCTTTGCTGATGGTGTCACCAGTGATGCAATTTCCTTGCCAGCTCACCCCATGTTTATTGTGGTAATACTGGCATATCTTTGCTGATGGTGTCACCAGTGACGCAATTTTTCCAAAGGAGCCATCAATTGGCTTGGTGTCGTGGCATTTCTGTATCCTTCTCCCTTCTACTAGTGATGGTCTAAAATTTGGGGGCCAACAGAGGTGAGGCAAAGAACCTCACCCCCCCACTGGCACCAAGGCAAAATTTGGGGGCCAACAGAGGTGAGGCAAGAACCTCACCCCCCCACTGGTGCATAGGCCTATCCACAAGCATGGCTGAATGCTGGACCGGTAGTCAGTGACGGGTTGCTCTGATTACAGTGGATTCAACCTAAGACAGGAAGCTGATGCCTAAAGGTCAGTTCTCCCACGACGGGGTAAGAACCATATGTTAAATTGGACAACCTACCAGGCACGGTCCCTAGCCACATTGCTTGTTCCTTAATTAAACAGAAGGGGGCAGATGCTAGGAACCACAAGCAAATATACGATGTATGGCACCTTTGGTTGTAAAGTGACGCCAGCTAGCCACTGAGATGATTATGTTAAGATTTACATTCATATGGAAATTGGACCCCCGCTGTTCACCTTGGCCTGCTACGGGACTCATGGAGAGTTCCCATTGGTTGGGGAAGGATAGTAGGAGGGAATTCCGGGGGAGGTCCGGGCGGGGGGGGGGGGGTTCCGGGGGACTCGCGGTTCCGGTGGGACGCCCGCGTGGGAGGACCGGTTTTGGCTTGCTGGCGCTGAGAGTGTTGGCGGCCTTTTCAAAATAAAGTTTTGTTCCTGCTTGAGTGGCTCGTGATTCTGTGCCCAGCCAAGACTGCGGCACAGTCCTGATCCCAAACCCTCTGAACTACTTCTGTGGCCTGGAAGGGACTAATTAAATGGTTCTTTCCCTTATCCCTTCTGTCCCCAACTGTCATGAGTTCGTGGTCACATCTATCCGAGAGAGCCACACCCCACCACCCATAAGGAATCCAACAGCAAATCCTGACATTGCCAGACCCCCGTCTGAGCCCCTGGGGTGTCTTTTCCAGGGACAAACACACTCCTCCTGTGTTTCCTACTCCACCCCACACCCATGGCCCCTGCAGCAGCAGCAGGGCCCGTGACCCTCCTGGCCCGCATCCCAAATCCTCCCCAGGCCCTCCTGCCCTGCGGTGCTGCTGCCTTCACCTCCTGTGAAGCCCCCCAGGTCTTTCTCCCCAGCAGGGCTGGCCTCCTTGCTAGTCTGACAACAGACCAGCTCTTCTCCCATGCCAGGGCCTTTCCCTGGGTGGGGGTCTCCCCCTGCCTCCTCAGGAAGCCTGACCACCTGTGTAACATGGTACCCCCTCCCAGCCTTCCCTGTCTCCTGCTTTGTTTACTTTGCCACTCAGGTCACCATCACAGATGGACTCTGCAGGCTGCGGGTGCCCCTCCCCAAGGACTGGGAATTTGGCCTCTTACTCATTACTATGTACACACAGTGCTGGGCCAATAATAAATGCTTGGGAGATATTTGGTAAATGGATGAATAAATAAATAGTGCACTAGGCTGCATACAGCAGGTGCTTAACAATTGGGAGAACTGGGCAGGGAGGAGGTGAGAAAAGAGAGTTGAGTTCCTGCTTCCAGGTGGGGGGTGGGGAGAAAGGTAGTCAAGGAAATCCCTTCTGCCATCCCTGATAAGGGCCCCAGAGACTGCTGGGAGGAGCCAGGTGGGTGCACCAGGTGGAGGGGAGATAGGACCCTTTTTCTGATCTCAGCTCCCAGACCAGGCACCTGGGGCCAGCCAAGACCAGAGCTTGGAGCAGCCCATCAGGCCGACACATGGGGAATGTTGAGGAAGTTCTGTGTCCAGCCAGATCCCCAGACAAACCCTCTTTTTGGTACCAGGGATTGAACCTGGGGGTACTTTACCACTGAGTCATATCCCTATCCCTTTTTATGTTTTGTTTAGAGACAAGGTCTTGGTGAGTTGCTCAGGGTCTCACTAAGTTGCTGAGGCTGGCTTTGAACTCATGATCCTCCTGCCTCAGCCTCCCAAGTGGTTAGGATAATGGGCGTGCACATTGTACCTGGCTTCCCCTGACCAACTCTTAACCACTCTGATCTCAAATCTCTCCTTCCTCTCTTTCGCGGATGGACATGTGACTTCCTGGAAGTGCCACCTTGGCTATGTGTGTTTTGCTTGTCTTCTCTGGCCTGGTCTTGCAGGACTGGGAGTCCCTTCCCTATGTTCCCTCTACCACCAGGGCTTCCCTCTGCCCCCTACCTGGGATCCCCTGGTTTGTGAGAGAGTTTAATCCAATCTTTGACCCTCTAGAGGCCAGCTTTGCTCAGCTGAGGAGAACCTGCCAGAGGCCCTGCAGAGGGACTGGACACTTGAATCCTAAGACCTGCCATCAAACTGCTCCTCTGGATTGTCAGCCTGAGAACAGACCCAAAATCTAGCCAAGGAGGAAGCCATGCTTGCTTCTGGCCTTCACTTCTCCTTTCTTTGTGGCAAAGGAACCCCGACTCCCTAAGAGAGACATCTTCTAGCTCCATGCAAACATTCTTCACTGACCTTCCTGACAATCCGGGGGGAAGGCCCCCCTGTCCCACTGTGCAGAGGACAAGACCCAGGCTCCTACAGGCCAAAGGCTGTGGTAGGCCACCCCTGGACAGCACAGATTGTGTCACAACCTGCACAGCTGTTAATTAAAAAACCTGGCGAGGGGAAATGGGGGATTAGAAAAGACAAACAGACAAACAGAGAGAGAAGAAGCTGGAACCAGGTGGGCATTACACTCCGATAGAGATACAATGACCAGAGCTAGCTCAGCACATTTATTAGATAGGTTTTAACATCAAAAGGATTTTTTTTGGATGAGAAAGTTTTTTTCAAAGCACACAGGATGAAGGACAAACTTCTGGGCGGCCCAATTACAATGATCAACTTGTGCTCATAATTCTTTTTTACCCCTCAGCAGCTGGTGCCCAATTCAGGGTCAAGATGATAGTCCCATGGCAAGCATGGAACCTCCTTTGAATAGGGTGTCACCATAGCCATTGGGCAGTCTCAATCCGTGCCTTTGCACACAGAGTTCCTGCACTCCTGTCGCTGGACAATCCGATACTGTAATTCCAATCACTGCTCCCAAAAAGCACGGAAGCATTCAGGGAACTGACAGCCTAGGGGGGGCCATCAGGAAACAAAGATGGTCATGTACTTCAGGGAGATTGTGAACCAGGAGGCTGTGAGGGGCCTGGCTCAGCCCTGGGCTTCCAGGAGGAGGATGTTGCCCTGGAGGAGGAGGAGAAACTGGGCAGAGGAAGAGTGTTCAGGCCACGGGAGTGAGGTGGGAGCCCAGTCAAGTGGGAAATCCATGTTTGATGGGGTGAGGAGGGTGAGGGGAGGAGGAGACAGAAGACAGGGGCAGAGGAGGAAGCCCAGGACCTTCGCCATACAGGACCTTGGGAGTCACAGCTGGGAAGTGGAGCTGTCTCCAGGCTCTCCAACAGGTGGGCCAGGCTGGGGAGTGAGTTTGGGAAAAGTCACCTCATTGGCTGGAGAGTGGAGTGGCTGGGAGCCAGGAGTCAGGGAGGCCCCATGGAGGCTTCTGCCAGCACGGGTCGGGTGTTGGGGGCTGGGGACGCGTCTCAGTGGTAGAATGCCTGCCAGAATGTGCAAGGCCCTGGGTTCAATACCCAGCACCTTCCCCACAAATAGAGCCCAGGAGGGGTGTTGGGCCTGGATCAAGGTGGGGAAATTGGTGGTTTAAATGGCATTCCAGGGGTTCCCCCCGCCCTCGACCACACTGCAGCACCCCAAGTGGGAAACTCCAGCTCTGGCTTTGGCCTCTGTGAAAATGCTGGTGCCCAGACATTGGGTCCCATGGACACAGTTTAGGGACAGTCTGAAAGTTCACGAGCAGCCGACTGCAGATTCCCTAGGGGCTCATCTGGCTTTTATCCAACTATGACCCAAGTGGACGTCCAGTGTTCTCAACAGGATACGCTGTTTCCATGCCTCCAAACCCCTACCCCAGCTGTTCCATCTGGATCTTTGCATTGTGAGGCCAGGGGTGAACACCTCTGTGGAAGCGGCCCAGAGTCCTGGACCAGCCCCTCACCCCCAGGGAAAGGGGCTCCCGGCCACTGTGTGCTCCTCCTGGCGCCTGGGCCACATCATTCCAGGGCTCAGCACATTGTACCTCAGTTCCACAGGGTCTTTCTTGGTGCCAGAGCAGTGCTGGCTGCTGACCCTCAGGGGCACAGTTTAGGTGAAGGGTTGAGACACTTTGGGGACACTTATCGGCCTAAGCATGTCCAGGGCAGAGGGCAGGACAGAATCTGACCTGAGGATCCTGGAGCTGTTAGGGCTGTCTGGAACAGTAGCCGTGAAATCCCATTTTACAGATGGCTAGACTGAGGCACAAGCGGTTCAGCAGCGCATCCCAACCCCAATGCCAGGGGCTGACTTCAGAGTCTGTGTTAACTCTGCCCCTTGAGCTCCTGCCTCTTGGGAAGGGAGGGAAGCGCTAGCAGCCTGACTGTATCAAAGGGCTGTGGAGTCTCCTTGGGTCTGATCTAAATCCCAGCTCTGCCACCGGCTGGCTCCGTGACCCCGGGCAGGTCATGGCTGTTTGAGAGCCAGCTTCTTCATCTGTAAAAGGGGATTAACTCACTATTTCTCAGGGCCATTATCAGGACGAAATGAGGTGATGCATGTGACATGCAAGCCGGGCCTGGCGTGTATCCAGTGCTCAATAAACGGCAGCTGGCCCTGCTATTGTTAGCTGCGAACCATCCGCCCATCCCCAGACTCGCGTACTAACAGGTGCATACATTTGTTGAATGAACATATGAATGACTAATAGAGTTTAGTTAACAGTAACTAATTATTGAGTACCTACTATGTGCTGGGCCCTCTTGGGACATCGGCTATCGTCCATCATGGCTCCCAGGGCCTCCCCTTGGCCTCTCTTCCTGCAGCCCTTTATCTATTCCCTTGCTGAGAGTTCAGCTGCTCCGGACAGAGCAAGAGCCCCGCACTCAAATTCTTCCCTCTGGGTCTTTGTTGCCAAGAGTGTCCCTCCGTGGTGATGGCTTCCTGGGCCTCCACTAATGACCCTCTCACAGCTTTGGCTAAACATTGAATTTCATGAGGCCATACATGGGTCAACCTGAAACAGACCCAAAGACACCAGGGCTTCTCTTGTACAGGAGTCTGAGCTGCTGTAGGAACTGTGGTCTGCAAGGTGGTGCTGCACTCACTCCATTCCTAGGCTGTGACCCTGTTTGGTGTAGATAGCCTCCAGGTAATCTGCATTCCAGCCAGAGGGTGGGACAGAAACGGAGCACAACCCAAACATCCTGTTGGCCAGACTTTGTCACTTGACTATTCCTAGCTGTATGGCAACACTGGGAACAACACTCTTTATTTGGGTTAAAAACTGGAGTTTTGGCAGGGCATATTGGTGCATGCCTGTAATTCCAGGAACTTGGGAGGCTGAGGCAGGAGGATTGCAAGCTGGAGGCCAGCCTCAGCAACTTCAAGAGCCCTAAGCAACTTAGCAAGACCCTATCTCAAAATGAAAAATAAAAGTGCTGGGGATGTGGCTCAGTGGTTAATCAACCCTGGGTTCAATTTCCAGTACTGCAGAAATCAGAAACAAAAAATGGAGTTTCTGCCACAGTGAGAGAGGAAGGAGAACGACATGGGGCATAACTGGGAAGCAGCCACTTGCTGGGAAATCTGAAGGCTTAGTCTGTGGTCATGCTCAGGGCCCCTGTGACTGTGCTGAGACCATTATAAAGTTAGAGAGGCGCGTGGGACACATGTGTCTGTGTGTACAAGTGTCCCGTTTCTCAAGAGGGCCGAAGTAGTGTACCAGATGTGTTGAGAGGAGAGTACCCTATACAGGAAACAAGGGGAGAAGCTTTTTTTTTTTTTTTTTTTTTTTTTTGGTGCAGGGGACTGAATGCAGGGGCACTCTATTGCCAAGTTAAACCCCCATCTATTTATTTATTTATTTATTTTTTTGAGACAGGGTCTCACTAAGTTGCTGTGGCTGGCCTGCAACTAACTGGTAATCCTCCTCCTCAGCCTCCCAAGTTGCTGGAATTTCACGTGTGCACTACCGTACCTGGGGGGCCCGGGCTTTTCATTCTCACGCCTCTCTCTTATCAGGACTGACAATCTTTTCCTGAAGTCCACAGTTGACTTTCCCAATTTTATTCCTAGACTGGGCATGCAGGCACTCAAGCAAGGGCAAGATTTGCTATTAAGGCCAGCTATCGTGATCTGTAGAACTAGTTGCTCCCAACGAAAAGTGCCCTTCATAGGAAGCGAACCGTGTGACAGGTGAGCCTATTAACATTGTGTTAATGAACTCTCCTGGACATCTAGGTAATATGGAAAACCAAAGCCTTGAACTTGTGACTTAAGATTTCCGAAAGGGGTGTAAAACCTATCTTGGCTGGATCTTGATAAAGATGGGACCCAATCTGTTCAAGGGTGCCCTCCATGTGCCCTTGTATGCTTGGCACACACTTCATTCTCACCTCAGCTCTGACAGGCAGGTCAGTGTCCATCCCAGGATGTTCTCATCCTCCCTGGACCTGCTTATGTTACTTTATGTGGCAAAAGGTTGTTTGACCAGAGAGCAGGGAGAGGGCGTTGGATTACCCAGGTGGGCCTAGTGTAATCCCAAGACTCGTTAAAAGTGGAAGAGGTTCACAGAAGAGGAGGAGAAGGTCAGAGTGGTTCGAGGTGAGACAGACTCTACCTGATGGGGCTGCTTTGAAGATGCAGGAGGGAGGCCGTGGGCCAAGGAGCATATGAGTTGGTAGAAACTAGAAAGGGACAAGGAAATGGATATAACCCCCCAAATACAGAGAGAAACATGGCTCTGTGGGTGCCTTGACAGTAGCCCAGTTAGGGTTAGGGTTAGGGTTAGCTGTGTTGTTTTAAGCCACTACATTTATAATGAACAGCTGCAGAAAGCCCATGAAGTGGCCGGGCCAGCCCGGCAGGTGCCAGGCCATTTGCCTATAGAATAGTGCTCTCAGTCCTGGCTCAGCCATTAGAACCCCGGGGAGCTTTTAGAAATCATTTTTAACTTATTGAATGGATTTGTATCCATGTGATAAATTATTGAATCGAGAGCTACTGCCTTAGCATTCCTTACTATGTGATAAAATGCATCACAGAAAGTATACAATACACATATGTATATTTATATGTATTATACTGCATTGATATAATACAAGTATATTAATTATAATTAATGTCATATTAATAATTAATATTATTAATTAATTATGATAATTTAAAAAATTTTTTTAATATTTATTTTTTAGTTTTTCGGCGGACACAACATCTTTGTTGGTATGTGGTGCTGAGGATCGAACCTGGGCCGCACGCATGCCAGGCGAGCGTGCTACAGCTTGAGCCACATCCCCAGCCCCTAATTATGATAATGTTGAGTATTTATATGTATACATACATATAGTCCTTAAACATCACACTGAATCGTGGTTGAAACAATTCTGATACTGTGATAATTAAAAATGTGGTTGGTGCTCATCAGTATTATGCGGTGAGTTTATATCTTCTGTAGGCTTAAAGCAGCTTTCCTGCTTCATGCAGACTGTAGTTACCACCGGCTTTCCCTGCCCGGGCACACGCTTCATTTCCATCGGTACCACTGGTTGATTGGAAGTGGTTTGCTGGGGGCTCAGGATGGCTGTTCTTGAGGTAGTATCTGAACTGCTGGGGATTGTGGTGATTCACCGTCTTTGGAAAATATGCTCTTTTATCCTCACTTCCTGAGAATCACTAATGTAGAAGGCAGAAATATAGCCAAGGAACAAACAGACTATTTTCTTGGTAAGACAGATTGTTCTCTTTAGACTATTTCCCAATAGTGTGAGGACATCTATTGCTGGTGCAGTGGAGAGCTTGCCGTGAAAATATGACACTTAATTTGTTTACATCAGGTATGGTGGTGCATGCCAGTAATCCCAGCCACCCAGGAGGCTGAGGCAGGAGGATGACAAGTTTGAGGCCAGCCTGGGCAATTTAGTGAGGCTCTAAGCAATTTAGTGAGACCCTGTCTCAAAATAAAAAGTAAGAAGGGCTGGGAATGAGGTTCAATGATTAAGCACCCCTGTGTCCAAACCCTAATAGCCCCACAAAAAAGTTGTTCACAAAAAGTATTAAGCTATAATATCTTCTTTCAGAAGAAGGGAACTGTTAAGTGCGAATGCTTTATCTGGGGAAAGAAGCCAGTGAAATAAGTGATACACTGTACAACTATCCCACAGCCTATTGATTGCTTATATTTATCCCTTGATCCAAGATCTTCCTTTTGAAGAAGTATGGACACATCTCATTCTTTGCCCCTGAATATTTGTACTTGTTTATTCCATATTCATGTTGAAACACCCTTACTTATTGTGTATTTGTTTAAGAAATATATGATTGACTTCTCAAAAAAAGGTACCTGGGGCTGTTGTAGCTCAGTGGTAGAACGCTTGTCTAGCACATGTGAGGCCCTGGGTCTGCACCACATATATAAATAAATAAACAAACAAACAAACAAATAAATAAAGGTATTGTGTCCATCTACAACTATACACACACACACGTTTTATATATATGTGTGTGTGTGTGTGTGTGTGTGTGTGTGTGTGTGTGTGTATTTTTCCTATACTTATATATGGCCGTGGTAACCAAGCTTATGCCTTATGGGGTCGGTCTGAGGATTAAATGAGATAATGCATGGGAAGAATACAGCTGGTAACGAGGTACAGAAAAGAACTCCATAAATGGCGTCTTTATTCATAGAAGAGCAATCTGTCCCTCACTTACCTGGCTAACATATCTTCACAGTGCACTCTGCTGGTGAATCTTGGGAAAGACAGGCTCAAGCCCAGGGCAGGAGGGAGTTGGTGAGCCCTTTGACCTGGCATTTCCACATTTCGGAATTTTCTTTCTCCACAGTTTTGCACACAGAAGTTGCCCTTTCACATAACCATCTGTAAGAGCAAAACACTGGGGACACCCACATGTCTATCCCAACAAACTATCTCCAAAATCTACTGTTAAATGGAAAAAAGATGTGGACAGGTAGGCAGGCTGCCATTTGCCAGGGAATCATTATAGTAGATGCCAGGGGTGACAAAATCAGCATTAACTTATGGGACACTAATAAAGAAAGACCAATGCTGATCAAACTGGCACAATGCTTAGCTCTTTATATTTGAGAGCTTGTCTACTTATATAGACATGAAATTATATCATATGTCACTTTTAGGCATAGGTGAAAAGGAAACATACAAGCAAAATAAATGTTATAGTTTTCAGTGATGTCAGGCCTGCCTGGTCACATGATGTATCTGATTTTAGAGGTGTTAAAATGTGGAAATGCTTTAGACTAGACATAGAGTATTGATTTATATTTAGGAACTCTAGAAGGACACCCAGGAAATTCATTCTGGGGAGGGAGGGTACGGGACTTCTCATGCAGGAGAAGAGGCAAAAGGAGAACTTTGTGAATGTTATTACATTGTGAATTTGAATCTTGTGAATATATTGCCTGTCTTAAAATAATTTTTAATAAAAGCCATTCCCATGCTAGAGTCAAGATTTTGAACTTCATTTAGAGGCACAGTTTCTCCTGATCCATGAGGGCCAGGGTTGCAGGAGTAGGAAAAAATAAAGGCAGGGGTAGGGAAGGACCTGCTGGCTTCCCTGTGGCCAGGACGGATGCTCCAAGCCCGCCTCTGGGAGCATTTGTGGGCTCTTCAGTTCTTGGTCCACTGTGGGGGATCTCCCCTGTACTTCCCTGGAGGAGGCCAAGTGCACATCTCTGACTACTTGCTTGCTTCTGTCTCAGTCCTGGAGTAAGACATCCATCCTCCACCCAGGTCCTTCTGTCCCTGCAGGGAGGGACTCAAGGCAGTCTGTCCAGCTGGCTCTGCAGACCCCCCTCCAGACCACTGGAGATGCTGTGTGTCCCTGGGCCCTGTAGACTCTCGGGGTCTAGGCTCCCCAGTTCTTTTTGTTCCAGCAGCCTCTTCCATTTGAGATGGCTGGGCATGAGGCAGCGGTCTGGTACCTTTGTAACCCCTAAGGGAAGTAAATACTGCTCCCCCTTTTCTGTGGACTCAGTGCCCTTTAGTAGCTTCCTTCAAAGAAAACTCTTCTCTGACCTACAACCCCACCCTTTGCATTTTGTGTGAGGCAAGAGCCGGAGTCACACAGTTGCTTTTCGATGTCTTTGTAAGCCCTGTGTTGGCGGCGTCTGTAGGGATGCTGGGCCTCCTCTTTTCTCAGGGCCTCAGTCAAACTGAGAAGGAAATAGTTCTATCTTAGTATACTGTCACATGGGTGGTCAGGTTAGGAATTTTCCAGGGTCCCATAATCAGTACCCAGCAGTCTGCTGAGCATGACCTTTACCCACTGCATGAAGTTTGCACAGAACCTGGTTTAAAATAAGCTCGTAGCTGGGAATGGTGGCACATCCCTGTAGTTCCAGCTACTGGGGAAGTTGAGGCAGAAGGATCACTTGAGCCCAGGGGTTGAGACCAGCCCTGGCAACATAGTAAGACCCCGTCTTCAAAAATAAATAATAAAATAAGCTCCTGGGTCAGAGAGCATAAGGATGGAGTTAAATAGCTCTTAGATGGAATTTCAGTTCTGTCATTTATTAGTGGCATGTTGTTGACAAACTTTCTCCTCTCTGATTCTCAGTTCATTTATCTGATGTATAGGGTGATTGCTATCTATAAGGCATTTGTGAAATGTCAATAAAAATGGTCATTTATGGAGATACACATTGTGATCTCAGTGTCTTGGGAGTCTAAGGCAGGAGGATTGTAAGTTTGAGGTCAGCCTTGGCAAGTTAGCAAAATACCCTGTTTCAAAAAAAATAAGAAAAGGGCTGGGGATGTAGCTCAAGTTCGGAGTGCCCCAGGTTCTATTTCTAGTACTGAAAGAAAAAGAGGCGGGCGGATAAAAGCAATTGCCACAGGAGGGTCAAGACTTAATAAGATCATGCTTGATAAAGTGTTCCCAGTGCCTGGCAAGAGCTCATTCAATGGCAAGTATTATTTACACTTATAAAATTCCTGTTGTCCTGGGCACAGTGGCACATGCCTGTAAGAGGCTCAGAAGGCTGAGGCAGGAGGATCATGAGTTCAAAGCCAGCCTCAGCAAATTAGTGAAGCTCTAAGCAACTTAGTGAGATCCTGTCTCAAAATAAAACATAAAAAGGGCTGGGGATGTAGCTCTGTGCTCAAGTACTCCTGGGTTCAATACCTGATACCAAAAGGAGGAAAAAAAGAAAGAAAGAAAAAAAAAAAGCACAAATTCCTGCCTGGGTGGCTTAGTTTCCAGAGGTGAGCCACAGGAAACACACGAATGGAAAATGTACACTGTACCAGATGGGGAGGCTAACCAGGGAAATAAAACAAGACACAGGGAAAGTGGGTGGGGGGCAGGGACTGGGTCCTTAGGCTCTTTGAGTCTTAAAAGTTTCAGGGAAAACAGGAAGCTCCTAAGGGCTGTAGAGAAAGGGGTGGGCATGAGGACTATGGAGGGCAGGGGCAGAGGCAGGGCAGGGGAGAGATGAGGAGGATACTGTCGGGTAGGAATGATTCATAGAGGGTGGCCCAGGGGAGGAACTGGCTGGGTTTGGTACAGATTTGAAGCTGCCCCTAGAGGACTTGCTGATGGGATGTGGTGAGAGGTTTGAGGCCACTGAAACAAGAGTGGCAAGGTCCATGGTCCAAGGGCAGTTTTTTTTGTTTTTTTTTTTTTTTTTTTTTACTCTGCTTCTCTGGCCTGAGAAGAGTTTGGCCAGGAAGAGGGGACTGGGAGGCCACAGCGGAATACCAGACATGGGAATCAAGCACATTGGAAAACAGGAAGATCTCCTATTATCTGGGCCTGGGAGGGTGTCTGGAGGCAGCAGTTCCCTGGGGGTTGGTTTAGAGGGAGCAGCAGGGAACACACGTGTCTTCACCAGCTGCATTTCTTGAATGAGCACCAGGTTATCTTGAAGGCCCTGGCAGGGAAGGATATGCTTTGTGCTGTTGGTGGGCAAACAGGGCGGCTGGCCCTCTGGAAGGCACTCTGACGATGTCATCCAAAGCATGAAGATATGCCCAGTGCTCGCCCCACAGGCCACTTCCTCCCAGGCTCTCTCCTGAGGAGGCAACCTGATCTGTTGAGAGGGATGTTGGCATGGTTAACAAGATCAAACAGCATGCGTCCCAGGGGACTAGTTTAGACTGCACTTGTTAGAGAATCGGCATTAGAATACTTAACTTGCCCTTTCACTGGTGGATTTGGGGTGTCTTTCCACCGGGACACATCCCAGGTGTTACAATGCATGCTAGGCTGGGCCCATTAACACCAGCCATGTTGGGATGACCCTAAATGCTCCAGTGGAGAACACCACCCTGAATTAAGAAGCCCTGGGACTAGTGGCTGAGGATCCCAAGAATCCCCTCTGGGTGAAAGGACCTTTTCATCTCAGCCACCAGAACAGAAAACCGGGGGCTGGAAACTTCCTTCCCCAGCCTAGAATCAGATCAGTGCACTCTCTCTGGCCTTGGGCCAGATGCTGGCCTGTCTGGACCGCATCAGCTATAGATAGAGTGGGCTGCACTCCCGTCCCAGGGCTGGGTGCAAATCCCAGAGCCCTCTGCAAACTACTATAGGTGAGGCAGGGTGTAACTGGGTGTTTCAGGACCTCTTCTGATGGGTGCTAATTAATGAAGCAGAAACTGTTCTGGAGGGCCTGAATGTAGGTAGGCAGGGCAGGGAGTGAGTCCTGAATGCCTG
This sequence comes from Spermophilus citellus, assembly GCF_964194105.1. Taxonomy (NCBI): domain Eukaryota; kingdom Metazoa; phylum Chordata; class Mammalia; order Rodentia; family Sciuridae; genus Spermophilus; species Spermophilus citellus. Next base: position 27,550,139 of record NC_138185.1, read on the forward strand.
CACATAGGGCTGGGGTTAGAGCATGGGTTCTAGAGGCCGCTGGTGGCACCTCCCCACTCATACCTAGTCTGTGGTTTGGGCTTTAGGTTTGGCACCATAAGTGGGACCCTTGTCATATACCAAAGCACTCAGGATGGCTGCTGCTAATTCCCTCCAAGCAACCTGTATGAACTCCAATGTCCTCATTCTGGATTTTAATGGTCAAGGTGACAGTAATTTTCACGTTTCCAGATTTGCAGTTACCTTCACCACTGGAGAGAACACCACGGTAGATGCTGCAGCCTAGGGAGGCCACTGTGTTTGGGAGATTTGGGATGGGAAGCACCAAACCAAGTTCCTTTTTCAGGTGGCCTTGGTTGAAACCATGAGCCCTCTGCAGCTCTGAGAATCTGGGTCTCTCCAGAAGCTCCTCTGCCTCCCTTCCTGTGGTTAATGCCGGTTCCTGGTGCAGGGAAGGGGCCAAGCAGGAAAGTGCCAGTGACTGATATTGACTGCTGCGGAGGGGGAGGGAGGCACATTATGACAAGGCTGGCAGATTCAGTCAGTGGAAAAAGGTCCCACCCAAGACCAGGTGTCCCTCCTCCCCACACTGGTGAGGAAGCAAAGTGACGGGGTGGAGGACCTTCACCAGGCCACAACCATTGCCCAAGGTGCTGCAAGTCGGAGGTCAGCAGGGCAGATGATCACTGTGGGTGAGACCTGCAGCCCAAAGTCACATGCTGATGTTACACTTGTCCTCAAAATTTGCTCATTTGAAGACTCTTGCAAACCAACATGGGGGCTAGGGACGTTTAACACTTGCTTAGCATGCATAAGACCCTGGGTTCCATCCTCAGCCCGGTCATAAAACTAAAAAGAACACCAACATGGCAAAGGGCGCTTGTAGCCCAGGACAGCCACCTTTCAACCCTCGATTGGCCACACAGTTAGTGAAAAGCTCAGTGCCATTCTGACTCTGCTTCTTAGGCCAACATACCCGGACTGCACTTACTTGGGTTGGCATGAGTTGTATCCAAAGGAAAAATGCCCCCCCCCCCCCACTACAGATGTGTGCACATGGAGCACACAAAGCATGACACAACTGAGAATCACCAGGGAGCAGCCTGGGTGGCAGGGGGCAAAGGCCTGGGGCAGGAACAGAAGCTTAGCTGGTCAGGGCTGAGGAGTGGACTCCCAGGGCTGAGAAGGGCACACAGTGCAAAATTCTTTCTCCTGAAGGAGGGAGTGTCCACAGCCCAGGCCTCATCCCTCAGGGGCCTTTTGTGTAGCAGTTGTGACAAATGATATACTCTTGTGGAAGCAAGCAGCTGCAAAGCCCCTTCCTTCCCTGAAGAGGGGGAAATCCTCTGGTCACCTCTCGGGTGGCGGGAGAGATGTGGATGTGTCGTATGCCACAGCAATTTTCATGGAGGATGGAAGGAAAGTCCCCCCACCACCAGGCCAAGATAAGATTTTATAACAATCAAAGTCTACTTCAGTGTGAGTTTCCATACAACATGCTGGTGATATTTCTTCAATTTTTTTGGTTGTTTTTATTTTTTTTTTTCTTTAAAGTTCATTGATCGTCACAAAAACCCAGGAAATGCAACTAAGAAGAAAACAAATGTCCAACTGAGATCTAAGGACCCAGAGCAACGGAGGAGACGTGGCACTGGACCGCTGGGTGTGCACAGGGACAGGAGGACTGATCCCCACGGGGCAGGGCTGCAGCGTGGAGACACAGGAGGGTATGAGGCAGCGGCCAGGTGGTTATGTTAACCGCTGCACGATGACGGCGTTGAGCAGGTTGGCTTCCTTTAGGGTCTGGTTCTCGTCAGCCAGCTCTTTGTTTGGGAAGGTAGTCATGAGGACAAAGCTGGTAGCAGCCATGGCTGGCCGGGCGTCCACGATGAAGAGTCGGATGTCGCTGATCCTGGAGGAGTGGGGGTAGGCGGAGGCAGTGAGCAGGACCCTCCCTGGTGCCTACCACCCGGGCTCTCAGAGGACGAGTCCATCCAGAGACCCTTTCCACGCAGCAGCCAAGCTGTCAGTATGAGGCCAGCTCCCCCCCACCCCCGCTTCCTTCAGATGAACCCCAACATCCCCAGTGCGCTACCATGGCCGCCTACGCCTGCCCTCCCCCTCATCCTCTTCTCCCTCTTTTGTTATCAGGCCACACTCCCCTACCACATTCAGTCTCCCCAGAAGCTCTCTGCCTTCCTGCCGGGAACCCTGACCACACCATGGGCCTCAGCAGGATGCCTCTCCCAGGGCAGCCTCGCCTGCTCCTGGTTTCCACCCCACTTCAAGCAATGATCAAGTTTATAAATAAACACTCTGGGATGCGCTGGAATCACTGTCCCTTCCTGAGAGGCACCCGAAGCTCTTTCAGCAACTCCTCAGGGCCAGGAATCCCTTCTCTACCTGCTGCTTGTGTCCTGAACCTGGTATGAGAATCATGTCCCCAGGAACAGCCTCCTCCCTAGAGTGCTTCCATGAAGTTCCCTTCTCCTCCAACCCCTAGATTCTATGCATCTCCACCAGCTCAAGGCCTGGGGGTACACGATGCAGCCTGAGGCCTGGGAAGACCAGTCCTCACCAGTGCCCGGCACAGGCTTTCACCTGGGTGAAAGTATCCTTCTGGGGCTTCTGAGTGGACTGAAACTGAGGCAATAACTCAGGTCAGCAAAACTCCTCCTTCAACTCACACCTGGGCAAGCCTCCCGAGGCTCCAGCTCACACCTGGGCTTGTTACATGCCAAACCCTGGCCCCACATATGGGTCCAGGCTTGGTTGGCCCATGACTGATGAAATTTAAAGACATCCCTGCTCTCAAAAGAGGGGCTGTCACATATCTTTATTGGTGATAGCCCTTCAGCACCTCCCTTGCTGGTCTCTTAAGCTCTGGTTGCCTTACTTTTTCCATCTAACACACAGAGGAGAGTTTGGCCTGACCCATCCCAGACAGCCTGAGACAGTGAGCAGGTATTCCCAGAATTCCCAAAGACCAGATCCAGAAAAATCTTAATAGCCTAGTGGTTTTCAGAGGCCCTGGGGGAGAGAGGTGGAAGAAGCCAGGTGGGTGAGGTGCGGGCCCTGAACCCTCCTCCTCCACCAACTACAGCACTTCTAATTTGATCTCTTCTGTACCCAGGCTTTGGTATGATACCTCCTGTGAAGAAAGAATCTGGTGACTTAAAAATCCCAAGGATGAGGAACAAGACCCACAGGAAGGAGTGAGCTGCCCTTGGCACACTAATGGAAGAGGAGGACAAAGACTTCAGACTCGCAGTGCCCCTCCTCCCTGCCTAGGGAAAGCCTGTTCATGCTCAGAACGGCTCCCTGCTTCCCAGGCTCCAGGTCATTGCTAGCAAAGCCAGGCCAGGCCAGGCCAGGCAACACGTGGTACCTGTGGCTGTGGTTGAACTTCTGCACCAGCCTCCCGCCATCAGCAAGCCTGATCTGGATGTTTGTGGTAGGCTCTGACTCATCGATCAGGATGGAGGAGCTGGCTTTGGCTTCGTTTTCCGCCTGCTGGGCTGGGGAGCTCGTGTTCAACAACTGGGGGGCCGTGCTGAGGGGAAAGAGGCACATCAGCACAGGAACAGGGAGGGACTCGTCTCAGCATGCTGATGGACATCAGATGTGATCCTGGCCTGTGTTTGGTGCTGCTGATCTAGAGACCAGACAGGAGGAATCCCAGCCCTGAGGGACTCGCGGGCCCAGGAGAATCCACCCTAGCACCAAGTCACTGCTGCCTCCCTCTCTCCTGAGGAGGCTTGGGCCAGTTACTTGTCCTCACCTGCCCAAGGCCTTGAAGGGAGAAAGCCTGAGGCAGAAGAGACAGGCTCAAGACTGGAGGAGCCAACAGCAGCTGAGGGGAACACTCCATGTTTGTGGCAGAGGCAGCCTTGGCACAGTCTGGCAAGTGACCAGCTGGGATGAAATGTTCAGGCCCGCGCCCTCCGTGCGACCTCATTCATGTGTGTATCTCACATACATGTGCCCCCAAAGGCCCCATCTCACCCCCATCACTGGCACGAGTGCCAGGTCTGTTGGGATTCATTATACAGTGAACAGGATATGGTGTCTGCCAGTGTTGAGATCAAATCTTAGAGGTGGGTGGAGCAGGGTGTGAATTCACCCACTAGCTCAGTGACCTTGGGCAAGTTAATCAAGCTCCCCTAATTTCAACAAATGTAACAGGACTTTTTTTTTGGTGTGTGGTAGTGGAGATTGAACCCAGGCCTCACACTTGCTAGGCAAGCAGTCTACCCTTAGCTACATCCCTAGCCTTTTAAAAATTTTAACTTGAGACAGGTTCTAAGTTGCTAAGGTTGGCCTCTAATTCGTGGTTCTTCTGCCTTCTCTCTTGGGAGCTGGGATTACAGCATGTAACACTACACCCAGCAGTTAGCAAGGACTGGTAACCAGGGTTGAGGCTGCCTGTCTTGCTTAGTTGTTGTGAAAATTAAAGGAGAATTGCATGAAGTAGTCTGGGTGATGGAAATGCACATACAACTCACTCCCAGTTCTCCATGAGCCTTCTTGCCACTAAACCACCCACCTGCCTTGTTCTTAGCCTTCCTCCTAGCAGATGAGCTGGGCCAAAACTTTGCAAAGAAAGGTCATTAGGTAAGAGTTCGATGGCTTCTCCTCAAAAGCACCTAATTAGATAAGTTCCTGTACCTAACTCTTCCAATTTTTATGACCTAAAAAAAGCATACTTGCGGAACCAGGCATAGTGGTACCTGTAATTCCAGCAACCTGGGGGACTAAGGCAGGAGAATTACAAGATCAAGGCCAGTTTCAGCAACTTAGAGAGACCCTGTCTCAAAATAAAAATGGAAGAAAGGACTGGGGGTATAAGCTCAGTGGTAGAGTGGCCCTGGCTTCAATCCTCAATACCAAAATAAATCAATAAAAAAGGGTGTTTGTAGCAAATCCAACTGAAGGTGCTCTTCAAAGTGTGCTCCACAGGACACTTGTCCCTTCAGATACCTGCAGGAAGGTTTAGGAAACATCACATACTATTCCAGTGGCATCACAGGGCATTAGCATGTTCAGTGCCTTGAGAAAGGAGCAGTGACGGCATCTCATTGACTACCAGGCCCTTTTCAGGTGTTACACTTATTAACCTCCTGCAGCAGAAGTCAGGGAAACCAGTGTGTGAAACACTGCCCGGGAACAAAAAATAACAAAAAGTCAACATTCTTTTCTGTGAAAGTGAAATATAGGCTTAGAGAAGACAAACTTGAGCTCAGAGGCAAATGCTTGCCACATTTGTGCATAAGGAACTGCTCCTGCTCATCAGCCTCACAGCACATGGGATTCAAATGTGGGCAGAACCCACAGGTAAATCACACCGTCCCAGGCCCAAGAGACGCCTGGAAATAGTGCAAGTGCCTGTAAATGCCTCCTCTCTTCTAAAGCTGTTTTGTTCACTAGTTTTAGGGGCATTAGGCCAACTCTCCAACTAGACTACAGGCAGCAGACCCCTCAAGTTAAGAACAAGTCCAAGTACACATGACAGGTATTCATGTCATGGTACAGCATGATGAACACGAGAGCTGCTTATGAAGTACCTCTACCAAGCCAATTCCTACGCTGAACACTTCATACATATGAACTCACTTAGGCCTCAGCCCACAAGATGGCGGCTCATCACCTCCACTTTTCAGATAAGAAATGGAGGTGTAGTGGGGTCAGGCAAATTTGCCCAAGATATCAGTGTTGGTTTGAGGTAGAGCCAGGATACAAGCCAAGCTGTCTGGCTCTGGTCCTGTGCTCTTTTAACACTGTCACATTCTTGTGCCAGATCCGGGAGTCAGAGAGATTAAGGCCTGGATTTCAGGAACCTGACCCCAAGACTCAGTTTCCTCATTAGTAAGAGTTCAGCACACTCTCCAAGGTTGAGAAAATAGCTAAAAATATGCACTGTACCAGGCATATACAAAAATGTCTACGTGGCTGTGAAGAACATCTAGGATTCCTTCAGCAAGACGGGCAAGAACAGAGACTGGAGGGAACCCTGCGTGGCACTGACCAGCAATGTGGCCCTGGGCAAGGCCTGGCCTCTCCAAGCCTCAAAATCCTTATCTGTAGATTGAGGATCAAAATAGAATTAAAGGAGACAATGCATGGAAATGACTCAGTGCTCAGCCGACAAGAGAAAACCCCTCAAATAGCTGCTTACTATCTTTTTTCAAGATTCTGCCCATCATGTTTGCCATCACTTGGCAATAGCACTGTCTACCCATGGGCTGTAAGTGGAAGTCACCTACAAGGTACTCCCAGCCAATGCTGCTCTCAGGATGGATGGGGTGGAGGAGTCCATCACTGGGCCTCAGAGTGAGATGCTCAAGAGCATTAGTTCACCACGTAGGACAGATGCACACTTCTGTCCAAAGGACCAACCTGTATCTAGTTTCCTGAGAACTGCTCCCATGTGGGCTACTGCAAAAGTGAGGGCATTTCACCCAGAGGCTGGAGAGGCCGAAGCAGACTTTAGAAAACAAGGCATTTCTAGTATCTCCCTGCAAACACTATAAACATTCACAAGTCACAAGGAAACTGAGTCTCTCAGAGCAAGACCCTCAGCCACCTAACTGTTCATTGCCTTCATAGTGGAAAAAACTGGCATTAAGATACTTTCTTGTCATAATTTCAAATCCTGAGACTCAGCCAGGCCCGGTGGTGCACGCCTGTAATCCCAGTGACTCAGGGCTGAAGCAGGATTCAGTTTAAGGCCAGTTTCAGCAATTTAGCAAGACCCTGTCTCAAAATAAAAAAATGAAAAGAACTGGGGATATCAGTGGTAAAGCACCCTGGGTTCAACTCCCAGTACCAAACAAACAAGAATAGAACTCTAGCTGGTTGCTGTGGTGAACATTTGTAATCCTAGTAGCTTGGGAGGCAGATAAAAAAACCAAAATCCAAAACCCCCCAAATAAACAAAAACCTCCAGAAACATTTATTTCAAAAGTTACCATAAATGGTATATTTGTTGATTGATTTAAGTTTTTTACAGGTGCCCCACATCTAGAATGATGGGACTTCATGGGTTAATAACAAATGAAAAAAAAAAAAAAAAAATCGGGTGCTCTCCAAAGCTCATCACAGCTACCATGGAAGTTCACCTGAGAAAGGCACCCTCCAGTGGCAGATGGATGAGGCGAGCAGGCCAGCTAATGTAACTATTTTGGTTCCGGTAAGTCACAAACCACTGGTCTCTAGTGTCCTGAGGTCTGATTCTTGCTCCTTGGCAAGGATAGACAACAGGGAGGTAGGGAAACCAGGAGAGCACCAGCCAGAAGCTGAAAAGGGCCTCGCTGCTGGCACACCAGGCTCTGAGTCCTTCAGATGGCTGTGAGGAGAAAGGCAGAGAGGGTGTCCTGCTGTGCAGGAGCATGGCAAGGAATGCCAGTTAGAAGGCTTCAATACCAATCCCAGCTCTGCCACACACCAACCATGTGTCCAAGGGCAAGCTAAGAGCCAAAGAGCAGAGGCTTTCTGCGTGTAAAACCAGGACAGTACTGCCAAGAGAGGGTCACTTTGCTGAGTGCCTGTCAAATGCAACAGTTCCTTCAGAAAAACAGACAAAGTGAACCCATGGCCACGGTCAAAGCTGAGTGGGACCCTGAGAGAAGGCAGCCTGCCTATAAGGGTTGTTAATCCCAAAGCCCACACTCTCCATATTCTTCCTCCCATAAAAATAAAATCTGAATGCCTCTGAAAATGGTAAAAAGCTATCCACAGTGAGGACACAAGGTCTGCTGGGCCTGGCCAGTGTTCTTCCTTACCTGCCTAGTTTCTGGCCCTCACCAGTGAAGGCTTTGAAGGCTCCCTTGGGCTTTACGAAGTCCTCGTCCCGATGGTCCTCCATATCCAAGTTCACTTGCCCACCATGTGCTAACCTCCGCAGCTCAGCTGGCACCTCCCTGAGAAGGAAAAGGCAATACTGGGGCTTGCAGAGGGCAGGATGGAGTGCCACTGGTAGGGACCTGCTGCTCCAGTGGCTTCCTGTCTACCTCTATCTTCTCTTGTCTCCTTGGTCACAGTGGACAACTATTTCTTATTTTGCCATTTGGCTTTGCTCTAGACCCAAAGGGGAAAAATGGACACAATATTTTTGGAGCAGATCTGTTCATCTGTATTTCAACTGTGCTAAACCTGCTTCAAAAAATTTATTTCTCAAATCATAAATGTTTTGCCTCATTCTTTCCTATCGCCATCTCATTCACTTATTTGGAACTCAAAGGAGGGCTTTTCTCTCACCCTCTGCGGATAGACTCCAGAAACTGGGCATTGGCTGGGTCTTGGTAGCTTCTGAGTTCACCATTGTCCAGGCTGAATCCACTTTTCCAGAGCTTCAGCACTACATGAACCTGGGATGACAGGAGGTAAGCAGTTGTTATTATTTTTGGTACTGGTAACTGAACCCGCGGTACTTTACACTGAGCTACATCCCCAACCTCTGTAATTTTTTATTTTGAGACGGGTTTTGCTAAGTTGTTGAGGCTATCCTTGATCCTGTGATCCTTCTGCCTCAGTCTCCTGAGTTGCTGGGATTTCAGACATGTGCTACCAGTCCAGCAGGTGGTAGGCAATTAAAACATTGACAGGAACCTGGAAAGAACACTGATTTGAACCTGCAAATCAGTAAGCTTTTACTATTTCACCACGTTATTAAACAGACAAGCAAACATACATATACACATGTGTGCAAAGGGAAACCAATCAACAACAAAGCAAATAAGCATTAACCTAAAGTAAGAAGGTGACCCGGTACAAGCTGGGAGCGTTGGCATTGTATTAAGGAAGCCTGGGGTTGTGTCCTGACTTTGCCACTCACTGGTGAGTTGGCTCTGAGCAGATGACAGATGACTCGATTGAAGCTGTGGCCTGCTCCTCTGTAGGACTGCCAGTGTGGTTGGTAGGTAGCTAGTGTTTTAATAAAATACCCTGGCAAATCTACTCCTGGACTATTTTGCAATCATTAAAAAAATGATGTCTACAATGTCCGTCAACAACTCCCTATGTGCATTCTCAGAAGAGTTTAGAAGGCTAAAAACAAATGCCTTAGTAACTGCTGCCACAAGAGGACAGGATTTTTACTTTCAATTCTGACTGACTTTTTTATTTTGGAACCAAATCCAAAATGATTTAAACATATATTATACAAAGTTATATTCAGGCTGGAGTTGTGGCTCAGTGGTAGAGCACTTGCCTAGCATGTGTGAGGCACTGGATTCAATTCTCAGCATAAAAATAAAGGTATGGTGTCTATCTACAACTAAAAGTATATTTTAAAAAAGGAACCATTCACAAGGCTACATGAAAGTGTTTGTGGCATAATATTAATGTTTTAAAAAGATTAAAATTTATTCATATGGTATGATTGCAAATTATAGGAGAAGGTCCCTATGCATATGGAAAAAAGTACTGGACAAGTAATAAGGCAAAATAGAGAATCCCAGATACAATGTCCATATGCCTCAGATCCATGGAATGCCCAGAAAACTTCATTTGGCCACCCCCCCCCAATCCTTTCTCACCAGCCCCTTGACCAGCCAGATGAGAGCCACCCCAGTAAGCCCCTCTATTTAGACCACACAAGGACACCATTTCTACAAACCCCCCCCCCCCCCCTCTTTAAGAGGCTGCTGGTTCACATACTACACAAAACTAATCCCTTTCAGAAAAAAGGGCAAAATAGCCCCCAAACTTCCCCGAGGAAGGCGGGCACACTCACGTCTTGGCTGGAGTGCCGCCTCCTTTCCCCTGCCACGTAGGCAGATTCTTCTTCCGGTGCTGCCCCAAGGCGATAGCCACCACCTGCAAATGGCTATAAAGGACAAGTTCATAAACACCTGGTGATAGGGCTTAGATTCAATGATGCATCTTAGGTGAGTGAAAGAAAAGAGGCAGGGATTCTGATCACGCTTATTCACCACTAGATGCGCTTTCTCTGAGTAACTCAGTGCCCACAGGGCCAGGCACTATTGCAGATGAATTAAGTAACCAGGATTAGGGTAAAAACAGGAAAGGGGAGGGGGAGCACAGTTAGATGAAATAGCTATTAAACTCTAGTTAATTACAGCCATGTAGGAATCCAGGAGCAGATAATTCCAAAGTCTTTTTCATTTCCCCAAAGGCAGAAATTCAGATTTTATATCAAATTTTATATCAAATTGGTGGCGATTAAAGTCAATTAGAACAAAAAAACCCCTGAGTTGGTCAAATTGGATAGGCCAAGACAACACGCCTGCAGGACTGAATCTAGACCGCAGGCCAAAGGTTTGAAAATTTTGCCCCCAATTGTGGTTGCATGTTAAAGGATGGGAGAAACTATACTAGTTTTCTGCATAGGAGACCAAGTAAGCAAACGGGGAGAGAAAACAAACCAGTCAAGACTGACTGAACAAAGTCTCCTTTTCCAGGCGAACCCTGGGTCTTACGGGCACAGACAGGGACCTTCATGCTCACTCTAGGTTTACTGGTCTCTCCCGGGCTCTTGGTCACTCGTTCCACAGCTACAGCTCCATGCTCCTTGGCACCTTTAAAGAGATCATCCACCAGCTCGTTGGGACTTCTCTTCCGGGGAGGGCCAACAATCTGCTGTCCACTTCTCTCTGAGCCCCCAGCATAAAACCTGTGTAGAAAATAAGCTTCTAACAATAAATGCACACAGAAAACAAAAAGAAAACAAACACAGCATGCACTAGGTTCTGGGCCCACTGGAGCAAAGGGCACAATGCCCGTCTTAAAGGAACTTACTGGCTAGTTGGGGACACATACAACAGAGGCAGGCAGGCACAATGCAATGTGAGCAGCCATGACGTCAGAAAGGGGACTCAGGCACAATGAGAGGGGAGGACAGCCACGGCTTCCTACAAAGGCATCTTCCAGGCTGAGTCTTGAGGATGAGTTATCAGGTGAAGGGGTCAGGGAAGGGCATTCCAGGCATGCACAGCACCGTGCCAGCACAAGAGCATGCCAGCCGGGAACCATCCGTCCCCCGCGCCTCTTCAATAGACAGTAACTATAGTCCTAGCCAGGTGAGGCTACCTCCAGTAGCTCTGGGTTAATGGTGGCAGTGGCAGGGTTAGTACAAGCAGCTAGGCTCCAGCACTGGCTCTGCCACTGTGACCTGGGTAAGCCAGTGCTCTATTCTGGACACTTTCCTTGTCTTTGAAATGGGAGGGAGGAACCACATGCCCTACCTACCTGCTCCTTAAGTCAGGGTGGTGAGGTTCAAATCAGCAGATGTATGCAAAAGAACAAGCAGAGTAATGCACACACGTGAGGTGGTGTGACAGCACCAGGAGCTCCCCCAAGACTCACCTCACCATTGTGGTGACACACACTGGAGAACCAGAGGAGATAGTACTTGAGAAGGCCAGGGAAGCCCAGATCTCAAATACAAGCCCCCACACAATCACATGGGGCTTGGTAATGGGTTAAGGGTGGCTTGAGATTAAATTAGTAGTTTTTTTTTTTTAAACTTGAGCCTGAAAACCAGTTGTCATGTAGCTGCCTTCTTATCACTCTTAGTCACAACCAAGTCACAAAACCTAGGAAAATTAGTTCCAATCCTCTAATTCCTAGAATTCACCTGGGAAAGTGAAGCAAAGTTTAGGTCCTTACAGGGCAGTGTCATTTCAAGTCTGAAATGCTGAGGGGCCAAGGGAGCTATGGATGTGAAATAATGAGGGCTGGAGAGGAAACAATGGAGGCCATTTAGGAGTCCAGCATTCACATACTTAATGACAACACATTTCACTCAAGGAATATAAAACCCTAAAATTAACGTATGTTACTGAACTTTGTATTTAAATGAAGGTTCTGGGGAACACAATATAGGTGAAATAGAAGAACACATATAATTTCTCAGCCCTCTTGCCAAAGACTAACCAATTCGAGGAAGCTGCATTTCCATGATTACATACAATGTTTCTTAGGAATATTTGGTGGACCGAGGCAGACCCATGGAGAACCAAAACCCATAAAATGAGGCTGAAGCCAGTTTATTCCCATTCAGTCCAGCTACAGTTCTGCTCAACAGACTGTAAGGTTTTTACTAAAGGATCTCCAAGCCTTGGCTTAAGAACTGGGAGCCTAGGATCAAGAGCCTTAGGAATATGCATGCCCTTGACCTGGTATTTCCACACCAGGAATTATTGTAAGAAAATAACCTGAAATTGGGTCAAAGATTAATACACAAAGATGCTCACTGCACTGATATAAATTACTGATATTTATAGCAGTAAAGAAACTGGAAACAGCTGAGGATGCATCTCAGTGATAGAGTACTTGCCTAATATGCTCAAGGCCCTGAATTTAATCTCCAGTACTGACAAAAACAAACAAACAAAACCCAAAATACCCCCAATAACAAACAAACAAACAAAAACTGGAAACAACCTAAATGTTGGTTAGTCCACATGACAGATTTTATTTAGCCACTGAAGTTGCCATGTGTGATGGCACATGCCTTTAATCCCAGAGACCAGGGTGGCTGCTGAGGCAGGAGGTCATCATGTTCAAGGTCACCCTACACAAATTAATAAGACCCCGTCTCAAAAAATTAAAAGGACTTGGGATGTAGGTCAGTGGCAAAAAGAGAAAGAACACGCTCATGAAGAATTCTAATGACATGAAGGGCTTAAGACCTAGCATTTATCCAATAAAAGAAACCAAAATCTGATCTTCACCTTGCAAAATACAACACAGGACAAAGACCCATTGGGAATATACCAAAATATTAACTGCAGTTATCAAAGGGTAAGTGAATGTTATATTTTATATTAGTTCATATTTTCCACAATGGACATTGTTTTTAACTTTTAGGAATGTTCTAATAAAATCAATCTGTGTGTGTGTATTGGGGGAGCACACATTTAGAAGCCTATTACTCTATTTATTATGTGATGTACTGCTTTATCTGTACAAAGAAAAAAGCTGGAAAGAAATACATCAGAAGTACTGACACCCGGTTATGTCTGTGTTGATGTGAATGACTTTTTCCTGTCCCATAATATTCATCAATAAATACACAGTTTTAAAAACAATTTAACAAGACAAACCCATACAATCACAAAAGGGTGAGGGAAAAGTAACAGGGGACAGGGATCACTTCTAAGCTACAGGGAGTACGGTTAGAATGTACCCCTATCCCCAGCAGTAAGACTAACAGTGACCCACATGTGTTCCATGTCCTGCTCTAGGTGATCTAAGCACCACTGTGGGATGTGCCCCATCAAAAACTTACCTCTGTCCTTCCTCCTCCTCCTCCTCCTCATCTTGGTCATGAATGAGGTCTCTGAAAGATGTCACCCTATTATCACTGGAGACACAGAGAGGAGCAAAATGATTTTGGGGAGTTTAAAGAAGATAACCCCATCACCAGCTTCGGAGTTGAGAACAATGGAATTAGAGATATATGTATGTGTGTGTGTGTGTATATATATATACACATATATATATGTATATATATATATATTTTTTTTGTGTGTGTGTGTGTGTGGGATGAGAAGCTGTATGTAGATGAGGGTTAACTTCCCCTAAGCTTATTTGTAAAATAATGTGGCATTTATTTCTTCAAAGCCACACAGGACTGAGAATAAATTAAAAAGTGATACTATGAGGTAATATCATAATATTATGATATTATGGGGAATCTAACATAAGTTGTCCTGGGAGGGGGGCAATGAGGTCTTTACGTCTTTAAAAGCATACTACTGGATAACTGTTTTCATAATTTAAATTTTAAATACTGAGGGATGTCTGCATGTCAGGCACTGAATAGATGCTGGGTCTGTACAGATCATCCCATAATAGAAGAGACGGGCCAGGCAACCATCCATTAAATTCTGTGCCAGAGGGGCCCAGAGACAGTTCATAAGGCCTCATAAATATGAGCCTCTTTAGAGGGAATGGGAAGAACATTAAAAAATACCATTCCACCCCCCCCCCCAAATCTAGGGACATTCTACTACTGAGCTATATCCCTAGCCAATTTAAAAAAAGAAAAAAAATATTGTTTTAGTTGTCAATGGGCATTTATTTTATTTATTTATATGCGGTGCTGAGAATCGAACTCAGTGCCTCACACATGCTAGGCAAGCGCTCTACACTAAACTTCAACCCCAGCCCCTCCAGTCAACTTTACTTTTTTATTTTGAGACAGGGTCTTGTTGGCCTCAAACTTGTAATCCTCCTCCCAAGTTGCTAGAATTACAGGCATGTGATACCACACCCAGCTAAAACACCACATGTGGACTAGTGCCAAAGAACTGGTAGGCAGGCAACCAGGTGCATGAATGGTGGTTAGGCTGGTGGGCAAGGGGACTGTACAGCATTACAGGGAAGCTGCATATGCAAATATACAGTCACACACTGCAGGAAGGATGAGGAGCTAGGAAACAGAAATGAAATGAACATGAGGGTGGGCAGCCTCGGGAGAAGAGAGGCCCTGCTTGCTTCTGCTGCAGGTCAGTTAAAAAAAAAGGTGTTTATTAATACTTAGGAAAAAAGCATTGTTGTGCAGGTGAGGACAGCACACTAACAGAGGCCTGAGGAGGGTGAACTCTCTCCTCCAACGCTGTTTTACACTACTATTTTCTTCCTAGTTTAGTTCTCAAGAACAGGCTTAGTTTTTCAAGGACAATAAGACACAAATTTTATAGATGAAATATTTCTGTATTTCTCCCAGGAAAAAAAATAGCTTTCCTAGAATATGGGGAGTAGAGGCTAACAGAGGTTTCATGAGGCCAGACAGGAGGAGTTGTTTACAAAGATTAAATTTCCAGCTTCATCTTGAAGATTTTTAAGGAGATAATGAGAATAAGAGAGGCTCTGAGCTTCCCTCAACAAGAAGTGAGAGAATCCCTGCTTGAGCTAGCTGAACAGCCTACTGGACATTCCTTCAGCTAAATACACTACAGTTCACAAGGATCTGAGTGCTGACATCTCTATGGTGCCCAGACAGGCTACTTCTACTTGCTCACCTTGGGGGAGTTCAGAGAGGATCAGCCCAAAGTCTCCTCCAGTGATATGGTTAGGATAAGTATCCATGGGAAAACCCCTCCCCCTGTTGCTAAACTCTTTCATACAGACACACGTATGTCTGCTTGAACAAGTCACTTGCTCTGGTTTTGGTTGGAGGTTTTCTCCTCCCCCACCCAAATCCACACATCTAGATTTTGAAGGTATCTGACAGATTCTGGTGTCAATGTATGTGAATCCAATCCCAATTCTGCCTCCTACTGTAGGATCTTGGGCATGCTATTTAAATTCTCTTAAGTCTTCATTTTCTCACGTGTAAACAGTAATAACCCCAGCATTAGCTTCCTGGGTTTTCTGTGTATGGCTGAGGTACTGATGGAGAAAGAGTCCTTTGCATACTGTGGCACATTTAAGTACTTCTCTTGAACAGCAATTCTGAAAGCATGGTCCTTGATCAGGAACATCAACATCACCCGTAAACCTATGCAATGCAAACCTCCTGAATAAAAAAACTCTGGGAAGGGTACCTGGCAATCCAGTTTTAAGAAACCCTGCAGACAATTTTGATGCACCCTCAAGTCTGAGACCACTGTTTTGGAGTAATGCTCTGAGAGTCACCTTATGGCATGGACATCCCGGGCATATTACCAACGTTAGCACAAAATCCTTTATTAGATCATATTTTCAGTTTTTAATCTGGTCATCTTGGTTCTGTGAGGCAGCATCTTCCTGTGAAGATGGAAATATTGTATCTGTGTGGCTACTGAACATCTGAAATGTGGAAAGTGCAAAGAAATAACTGAATGTTTTATTCAGTATTTTAAACTTAAATAACCACATTAGGCTAGTAGCTAACTTACTGGACAATTTAGTTCTGGAGAATCTGACAATGGCAGTCCCTGAAATCCTAATAAATTATACATCTTGTTAGATAAGAGAGGAAAAATACTGGAAGAAACTGTTACCTCTTGCCTGATCAGCATATAGGGGACAGGGGTGGGAGGTGCTGGGTAGTGAGACAGCATATGGCAGTATAAGCAACTGTAGTTTTAGACAGACTTCGTTTGAATCTGTGAGTTACTCAACCTAAGACTGAGCACCATGACACATGAAAGGAGAGCACACTGTCTATTCCCAAAGCTGATGACAGATATAAGAATACAGGTGGGAATACCTGGACGAGTTAGACAGATGGTAAGTGTTCCTGAAGTGCCAGCCCTCCCGCTTCCAATTTGCTTAGGGAGAAAAAATTAAGTTAAATATCAGGAAGAGTTCAAGACAACACAGGAGATGTCACCCAGTAGTAAGTGGGTATGGTCAAAGTGAATGAATTAGAGTTGCAACTGGAGTTCTGAAGAACAGGACTGTGGAGTACTGCTCAATAGAGAGGTGGGAGTGGAGATGAACTTGGAGGAGGCAGAGGGCAAGAGTGTGGGCACTCACTCAGATGAGAGGCTTGAGCAAGGGCAAAACCAAAAATAAGGCAGTGCCGGGACACCAAAGAACTTGGTTTGGTTGGAACAAAGGTGAGAAATGAGGAAAAGGGGAAAGCCTAGGAAGGTAGTTCAGAAAGATGTTGAGTGCCCACAGGAGAAGCAGTATGCTGCTGGGGATGAGAGCCGAGATGCTGGAGGCAGAACAGCCCTGACCTGAAACCCTTGTTTTACTAACTGTGCGATCTTGGAAGAAGCCTAGCTCTAGTGTCCTCATCTGTAAGATGGGAACTGTAACAGTACTCAACTCAGGGTTGTTGTAAAGACTAAAAAGGTATGTATGGAAAGGCTTACCTCAGAGCCTGGCACCTACTAAGTGCTCCATAAACGTCAGCTGTTATCACTGAGGATTTTACACCTCCTTCCATAGCAAGTGCTAATCTTTTTAGGTCTACTCCTTTAAGAATGTAATAAAAGCTATGGACGCTTTTACCAAAAAAGGTATCTGCCAAAATACATACAAACTTGTGCCTATAATTCCAGTTAATCTGTAGAGCAACTCATATCCATTCCACAGACTTCTCTTAGGAGGAGTTCACAGGCTCCACATCAAACATCCCTGTCCTAGAGTGACGGAGGAGCTCACTGATTGTGGTTACAGGGCAGTCGTGGCACCATAAATGGAAGGTGAGAAGATGACAGCAGCAGGTTAAGTACTCTGCAACAGCCAGGTCAGCGGGGAAGCAGGCACTCCTCAGATCCCTTCGGGTGCTAGCACAAGTATGGCTTATGGTGAGAATACAGTTGACACTTTCCTACTAGACAAGGACAATGACAGAACAAACAGTGCCTTCCCTCTTCCTCTTCCTAGGCTTCACCAAAGTCCAGTACCAAAACCAAGGCTTAATCAAGACAACGGGACAAGGCCTCTTAGGCCTAAATGTGTGCCTAGTCTTTCATTCCTTTCAGGCTTACTGTTAAACTCTATTTCCTTGATTACTTTACTTTAATGCTTATTTTTAAACATATGCATTTGCTGTGGAATGGGACAGGGTACAAAGAACCAAGAAGTTGAGAACGGACGCCCAAAATGATAAAACATAAAATGAGAACAGAGATAACATATACTGTGCTCTAAGTGCTACGTAGGTACTGATTCATTTAATTGTGTGGCAGGCACTAATATCATTACCATTTAACAGGTGGGGAAAACTGAGGGATTGAGATAAGTAATCTGTCTAAGGTCACAAAGCTCTGAAGTAGCAGAGCTGGAATTTAAACTTGGCAGTTAGGTTCCTGAGCCCCTACTTTAATGAACACTGTCTTGAGGGGACTTTAGGATAATACAGAGGAGAGGAGTATACCTGTGACTGGCATTAGAAACTAAGTTTCTAATCCTCTCCCTTGGTATTTCTGACACGTCAACATCCCAACAGTGATCCACGATAGATATCAAAAGTTTATGTTCCAGGAAATCAGCCACCTCTACCAGCAGCTGCAAGAATGACCCTTATCCTAACAACCAATCCCAGGCAGTAAAATCCCAACACGCCATTACTAACACCTCACAGCTTAACACCTGCAAATAACTCAAAGATCACTTTCCTATTAACTCTTTTCTCTGGAGATGGGAGGCTGAGAAAGATGTGAAGGGAGCAATGAGATTTGGACTTTGTGTTCCTTATTCAAAGGGAGGACATGGCCTTAAACTTCAGATGCACTCAGAAGACAGACAATTTACCACATCATGGCAAAGAAATATCCTTTTTGCATTTGGGGTTGAATTCAAATTCAAATAACCAGCACTGTCCCACTCTGTTGATCACAAGAGTGATCTGCCATGGGAGGCAAGGGGCCAAAAAAGTGATGCAAATGGGATCCCAGAGGTTAACACTGTGTCACCTCCCCAAATCAACTTTGGAAGGGGTAGGTTACACAGGTTAATTTTCTACAAGACTTGTTTTTATCTTTCTTCCTTTTTGTGACTGTCCAGGGACTTGTGCATGCTATGCCAGCACCTATCCACTGCATCCCAGCCCCTCTTTTCATTTTGAGCAAAGATCTTGCTAAGCTGCCTAGCTTGGCCTTGAACTTGTGATTCTCCTGCCTTAGCCTCTGGAGTAGCTGGAATTACAGATGTGTGCCACTATACTAGTTAACAGCATTATCGGCCATCCCAAAATATCGAAGCAGCATCCCAAAAGGCATCTGACCTAATCTCTTTACATCTACAGTGACACTGAAAGGAAGTCGTCTGGCTTCTGCTTAACAATGTTAAGAGATGGAGTAGTCACTCCCTGTGTTTCATAAATGAAAGGCCCTCAAAAATCTTAAAAAATAGATTCTGTAGTTTTTCCCAGAATTAGATTATAACAACACTTGGGTAAGAGTTACACATGCTTCTCCACAGGAAATGATGAGGCTTTCAGGGAGTTATTAGTCAACACTTGGTCTAATTTTCTCACTGGAACCCAGTGGCTCACAAATCCAGGTCTGAATCCTCTAATAAGTCAGAAACTAGCTCCTCATTACTGCTGCAAACGCTCATGTAGCAGGAAGTGAAGTTGGCCCTTACCTGGGGGCTGTGCCTCTGGACACTGAACTGGGGGTTGCCTGCGAAATGGTCACAATGTCTTCATCTCCTCCGTCCTCGTAAAAGCTCGCTAGCGCGATCTGAAACAGAGAGGTAGTACCTTGGGACCCTTAAAACAGTCCTTCACCTAATACATATCTCATCTGAGCACAATGGAACAAAAATATAGACACAGCCTACACTTACAAGATGGCTTGTGTCTGGGGCCATAGAAAATTAGACCAAAAGGTAGTGGATGAACTGTTAGACTTCATGTCACCCGAAATTCCACCCACTAAGGGGTAAAAAGGGCAAGAAAAAAGATACTCTTCATTCATATTTTACAAAGTAAAAGCAGCATGTATTTATTGAACATTTATTTATGTGCCAAATTGTTTTGAGCACTTGACACGTGTCAATTCATTTATTCCTCACAGAAACTCATGTGATTAGTACTATTACTGTCTCATTTTATATTGATACAGAAGCACTCTGAAGTTAAGAAAATTGCCCAAGGTTATGGTTACTAAGGAGTAGAGCCAGGTTTGATCCCAGGCAATATGCTCAGATCCTCATTCTTAAGTGGAGTCCCTCCAAATTGCCACTTTTCCTTTCTTTCTGAAGCCCAATTTCTATCTTCCTCCCCCCTCTTTGGTACTGCGGATTGAACCTAAGGGCTTTACCACTAAGTCAAATCCTAAACTTCAGATGCACTCAGAAGACAGTCCTTTTTGCTTTTAATTTCGAGACATGTCTCCCTAAGTTGTGATTCTCTTGCCTCAGCCTCCTAAATTGCTGAGATTACAGGTTACACAGATTACACTGTGCCTGGCTCCTAGTGTCTTACTCTGGGAAATGGGGACACCTGTCCCATCAACCCTGCATACTGGATAAGATGATTAAGATTTAAGCACAATCACATCTTAGCTCTATGCATACAGAAGGACTATATAAGAGTCCTTTGGCCATTTGTGACTATATGTCTCTCACCAGCTCAATTACACATATTTACTAATCATATACTCTGCACAAAGAAATAAGAAAGAGCATTGAGGTCTACAGAGATGATGAAGACACCACTCCTAATCTAAAGGAGACACTGAATGTATATAGTCGGTGTACAGGAGGCACCAGGCCAACATGGGACATATCAGCCTGTTGGGAGGTAGTACATTATCTTTAAACTTGAACTGAACTGACATTCAGAGAGCCTGCATTCAAGTCCTGGCCCTGCTGGGTAAGTCACAGCACATACATGAGCCACTTTCTCCACCTGGAGCGACACAATGAGATAGATGACCTGTTGACCATTATACTATGTGCTTTCAGGAAGAAGATTTTCTATTTCACACTTCTGCCCAGCACAGGGCCTTTGCCTGTTCAGGTATGTGATGCTTTAACTCTTACTTTTGGGAAGCAATTTAAGTGGTGCTGTCAGCAGATCCAGTTCAAATCCCAACTCCACTACTTACTGGCTGTGTGACCTTGGGCACATTCCTTGTCCTTTGGGATGTTAATTCCTCATCCATAAAACCGGGCGAGTCTTTACTTGTTTGGTTAGAATCAGATAGAACTGAGTTCCGATTCTATCTCCCACTTGGAAGCCAGTAAGGCCTTCCTTGAGCAAAGCCACTTAATCTCAAACCTCAGCTGTAAAACGTGAAGGTTAAATGACATAAAACATGTAAAGCAGTTAGTACAGTGCCTGGCTTGTGGTAAGTACTCAATAAATATTAGTCATTCATCATCATCTACCTAAAACGTAGGCTGGCCAAGAACATTTATGCAACTCCTTCTATAATTAATTATTGAGGGCTTCTTACATGCCAGGCATTGTTCTAGGCAGTGGGGGTTCATCAGTGTGCAAAAATCCCTGTCTCATGAAGCTTGTCTTCTTATTCAACAAGTATTTAGTGAATACTTAATACGTGCCAGTGAATTAAATAGTAAATTCCAAGAAACTCCCATTTTACAGTTGAGTTAACTATGGGGAAGAGGCTCCAACCCTGCACCACCTCCCCAGGGGTAGTTTCTCCCAGCATTAGGTAAGAGGGGGCGTGGGCCAACTCCATGGCCAGGTTCTTCCCTCCGCCGCCGCCACGTTGCGGCTACGGAACTGAAGGATCGCGTCGTCGGGAGCGTGGTTCCACCCAGGAGCCAGCGGCTCCGACCCTCCCGGCCTGCGACTAGCGCCCGGCGCGGCAGCCACGCCCCCAGGCGACCCCTCTCCACCGCGGTGGCTGCTGCGGCAGTGCGCGAAGTCTAGCCAACGCCGCGAGCGGGAGAGGCAGAGGGGAAACAGATCCGGCAGGGCAGGCCGGGGCTGGCCCGCGTTCCCCGACTCCCAAGCGGGGCCGGTGACGCGTGGCCAGCGGCCCTAGCACCATGAGGCCTGAGTCGGGCCCCGACCGGGCAGGGATGACTATGCGCTTCGGCCGCCTCGGGCTTAAAGCGCCAAGCGCCCGCGCCCGGCAGTCCCCGGCCCACCCGATGCGGCCCGCCTCGCGGCGCTACCTGCAGGTCCCAGCCGGCGGACTCGAGGAAGAAGCGGGCCCGGTCCTCTTCGGTGCCCGTCACCGCCACGAACTCCCTCAGCGCGTCCTGTCGCTCCGCCGCCATCTTCGCCCCGTGCGCGTCTCAAACCGCTCCGGCTACCGCTGCACAGCCCCAAACCTGCTGCCGCGTTCCGCTCAGCGGTCAACACAGCCCAGACGCTGGGCGCCCGCCCGCAGGCCCCGCCCCACGCGGTGCCTCACGCAAAACCCTCCGTGCGGAAATCCCCGCCGCTCCGCGCCCTCTGGAGGCGGCAGCGCGGACAGCAGCTTAACGGTGGGAGTGGGCGGGGCGGAGGATGAGAGGTGGAGCAGGTCTTCCACTCCCTGTGGGAGGAAGGTCCCTTAGAGAAATGAGACTCATCATCTCATCCCCTCATTTCACTCGTCCATTTATTTACTTGTTCAAACATTTCCTGAGGCCTGGCTATGGCCTGATGCGCTTCCAGGGTTATGGATTTGGCAGGGAACGAAGTTGCTGCCCTCTTATTGCTTACAGTCTTGCAGGGGTGTGGGGGTTGGGGGAGGAGGGCGGTGCCCAGACCTTAAATCTGTCAATTCTCTACTCACAACCTTTCCATGGCTCTTTGTGTCACTTTGCACAAAAGACAGTCTCATGGCATGCAAGACTCTTGTGAGATGAGCCAGCTCCTCCATCTCATTTTCCCCAGTTCCCACTATGCTCCCGGCTCTAGGCACCTTGCTCCTCTTGCTGTTCCTGAAAGGTGCCAGGCATGTTTTGGCCTCAGGACCTTTGCATTTACTGTTTTCTTGTGTTGCTTAGAACACCATTTCCTTGCAGCTCAGCAAAGTACTCTCCCACTGCTTCAAGAGCATGTCTTCAGACATAAGTCTATCATTTAGGTACTCAGCTTCTTTTCCCTTTTGTCTCCTGCCACCCTGTCTGAGACTCTCTTCCCTTTGTCACCTCCTGATTCTTCTTCAGGTCTCTGTATAGGTGTCCTCTTCTTGAGAATCCTTGAGACACTCCTCAGCCTCTGTCCAAACCCTTCTTAATAAAGTTGTTTTCTTGGAAACTTTGAAATATAGCTGGGCTCAGTGGTGCACACCTGAAATTCTGGCTACTATAGAAGCTGAGGCAGGAGGTTGGCACGTTCAAGGCCAGCTTCAGCAACTTAGTGAGCCCTGTCTCAAAATTAAAAAGGCTGGGGATGTAGCCTTCAGTGGTAGAGTGCTTGTTTAGTATGAGTGAGGTCCTGAGTTCAAACTTGAGTACAAAAAAAAAAAAAAAAAAGGAGAAAACAAAGAAAATTTGATGCACATTAAAACTGTGCAAAAAAGGAAACTTGACATTTATCTGTCAAGTGTGTTAGGGTCCTGAAATACCAGTTACTTTGGAGGATCACAATTTTGAGGCAAGCCTGAGCAACTTAGACTCTGTCTCAAAGTTAAAATTTAAAAAGGAACTGGGGGGCACAGCTCAGTGGTAGAGTGCTTCCTCAGCACACACAAGGCTCTGGGTTTAATTCCCAGTACTGTGAAGACAAACAAAACAATAACAACAAAAAAGTATTAGGGTCTAGGTTTGGTTATTATGAGCAGGTTTTCAGCTTTACTGGGTCCTGGCAGGAGTCATAGGAGGAGGGTTTTTTTTTTTTTTTTGAGGTTTTTTGAGACTCATTTCCATTTCAAAACCACCTAGCCCCACCCCTGCTCCTCAGCCCCTACTCCCTTCATTGCTTTGCCAACTCCATATGGCCCACAACCTCATGGAAAGTTCAAGAGGTGGAGGCTCGCTCTGGACCATGCTCATGCATGACTGGAGACTAACAACAATGAACCCCAGCTTAAAGATCGGTGGTATCTGGGCATGGTGGTACACACCTGTAATCCCAGGTACTCAGGAGGATTGCAAAATCGAGGTGGTATAGTGCTTTAAGACCTCAGCAACTTTGCGAGGTCTTACTTAGCAAGATTCTGTCTCAAAATAAAAAATGAAAAGGGCTGGGGATGTGGCTCAGTGGTTAAGTGCCTCTGGTTTCAATCCTTGCTGCAAAAAAAGAAAGAAAGTAATGTGTGGTGATTGGCTCAACTGGTATTAGAGACTGAACCTGGTCATCACCTCTTCTTCAGTTTGTTCCACTGAGGGGAGTCCTTTCTCAGGCCAGGGGACCCCTCGTGTCTCTCCCAGAGGCCTTAGGACATCTTTCCCCATAATAGTACCTGGCAGTTATGTTTACTGAGCACTTACTATGCCCTAGACACTCTTTTTTTTCCTAATCTTTATTTTGTTTATTTATTTTTAAGTGGTGCTGAGGATCGAACTCAGGGCCTCACATGCGCAAGGCAAGCGCTCTGCCACTGAGCCCCAGCCCCAGCCCCACCCTAGATACTCTTAAAAGAGCTTCAGATTTACTACCTCATTCATTCTTGTGGCACCTATGGAGTGAGTTCTGCTATTATCATTTTATCAGACCTCCAAGTGGGCTTGAATCCAGGTATCTCTTGCCTCCACTGCACCACTCTGCCTCTCCTTGCCCCATGGGTCCCTGATCACCAATTCCTTTGTCTGATTTCTGCCGGAAGCTCCTGACATTCTGACTAGAGGAATTTAGGAATTTGATCAGAAGTGGATGTGAGGGCATGAACTTGAAACTACAATTACGTAACACTTAGATCTAAGTGTCCTGAACAAAACTGGGTGTATACATGCTTATAAAATGAGGAAAATACACAAGCGCAGGAAAACACATGAAATTGTGCAAGCCCACCCTGGATCCACCTCCAGTCCAGCTCCTGACACAGCCTTCTATAAATATTGGGCCCTCAGCCCAAGTCCGGGATGCTTCTCACTCTCGAGACAACCCGTCTGCTTCCTTGAAGGTGTATCCACTTTCCTAGATAAACCTCCGTCTATGCCTTTGTGTGGCTTGTGCTGAAATTCTTTTCTGTCATGGCCAAGAACCCCATGGGTCCTGAGTTCAGTTCCCCCTCTCTTCTGGGACTCCTCAGATCCTTCAACAGAGACATCTTTTCTCCCATGACAAGATGACACTGGACCCTCCAGAGGCTTCTGCAAAGAATGTTAATAATAATAATAATAATAATAATAATAATAACAAAAACAACAACAACAACAACAACAACAGTTATTACTTTTCGCAGTACTGGGAATTGAAACCCATGGTTCTCTATCACTGAGCTATACTTCCAGCCCTTCTGATTTTGTTTTTATTTTGAGACAGGGCCTCACTAAATTGCTCAGGCTGGCCTTGAACTTGTGATCTTCCTGCCTCTGCCTGTTGAGTGGCTGGATTTAGCTCCTTTATCTTCCTGATTCCCTACTATCAACACTTGTCTCTGGAATATTAGTACTTGGAGGAGTTTTGTTATTATTGGGGTGTCCAGGTGGGGTCCAGGTCCCTGGTATCCCAAAGAATTGAGCAAAATCCTCACAAGTGACAGGCAAAGTACAGATTTGCGGAAGGTGAAGGTGGAAGGCACGCAGAGTGGACTCAGCAGGAGGCCCCGGTGTCTGGAAATCAGTGTCTTACATGCTGATGTGCTGAGCTGTGGGCTGTTCTCTTCCCTCTGTGGACCTGATTGAAGACCTTCCCTGTTTGCTCCCTTTGGTGACCTTATGATACCTGACCAGAATAGTGTCCAGTTTCCCCCCATGGGTTAATTAATTAATTAATTTTTGTTACTAGGGATTGCACCCAGGGGCACTTCACCACTGACCACATCCCCAGCCCTTTCTATATTTTATGTTGAGCCGGGGTCTTGCTAAGTTGCTTAGGGCCTTGCTAAATTGCTGAGGCTGATCTCAAATTTACAATCCTCTTGCCTCAGCTTCCTGTGTAAGCAAAAATAACTCCAAATGGGGACCGACCTGGGATCAGCAAGCTGTCTTTTCCAGGAGCAGTGGAGTGGCACATTTTCAGGGGTGAAAATGGTGACTGGTGACAAGAGGGGGTCTGTTTTTTATAAGTCTTAGTGTGAATCATAGCAGAATGTTTAGTGTGACTTAATCATTAGGGACTTGGGAAGTGCCGGCTGGGCAGTCGGGAAACTAGTTGTGCAGATTATAAATCTTTTATTTATTTATTTATTTATTTATTTATTTATTTTGAATTTTTTAATGTTTATTTTTAGATTTTGGTGGACACAACATCTTTGTTGGTATGTGGTGCTGAGAATCGAACCCGGGCCGCACGCATGCCAGGCGAGCACTCTATCACTTGAGCCACATCCCCAGCCAGATTATAAATCTAACTCAGGAAAACAGCTGGAGAAGCTCAAAGCCACTGGGGAAGGATGACCGACCAGAGCCCAGAGCCTAGTGTTTACCTCCTTCTCTCTGGACTCATCGTCCCTGGGAAGGGCTGAAAGTCCAGGGCCAGGGCCTGATGTCTACCTTCTCTCTCCCGGACCGGACCGTTGTCCTCCCTCCTCCCTGGGGGCTGTCACTCCCCTTTTCTTGGGGGGTGTTATTTCCCACACCCTTCACCCTGAGTCACTGAGATTACAGGTGTTCACACCAGGCCTGGCTCCCACTGGTTAATGCAGAGAACCTAATCAGAGTACTGTCCACTGCACCCTTGTTGGTCATTTAGAGTACCGAAACTGTCGAGGGAGTCGTCCTGTGACAGGGTAGGAGTTGTCATGGCAACGGGACTTGTGGTGCCTCTTCTCCTGTCATGTCCTTCAGGGACATCTCTCTGGTCCCCTGCCTCCGCCATCTTGGCGTCCTAAACTCCCACCTCCAATCTGATTCCAGTAGTAATGAGACCCAGTCCAAACCATTGTGGCAACTGTGAAATATTTTACAAGTCTGGCCACAGGAAACACTGGCAGGGCTGCCGGGCAAACAGAATTGTCCAGGTCTGATGGGGGTGTGCGCTGGCTCAAAGGCACATCACTGATCATTTCCCAAATTTTGGGATTTCAGCCCCCTCCTCCTCCTCTACCTCCTCACTTTTCTCTTTTTGTTGTACCAGGGATTGAACCCAGGGACAATCTACTAATAAACTACATCCCCAGACTTTTAAAAAATTTTTGTATGGAGACAGGCTCTACCTAAGTTGCTTAGGGCCTTACTAAGTTGCTGAGGCTGGCTTTGAACTTGTGATCCTCCTGCCTCTGCCTCCTGAGTCTCTGTGATGACAGGTGTGCACCACCGCACCTGGCTTTTTGGATTCCTTTTCTCTGGAGCAGGGTCAGTGATGACATGGGGGGACAACCACATAGAATGAAGTCTTCTCAATGGCCAGTGAAGGTGGGCGGGGGGACTAGGAGTTTGCTCTCAAAGCATGTCCCCTGTCCAAGGAAGCAAAAGGAGTAGGGTTATATAGCTGGTGGGGGGGGGTCACCCAGCAGGCAGGTGAATGGGCAGAATATTTAGGATTTTCTGCCCCACCTCCATAAGTGACCATATTTGGTCCATTCTAGCAGTTGCCATAGAAATTGTAAACTGTCAACTGGGAGTGGGTGGGAGTTTTGCCGTGGAAATGTACAAACTCCTGTCAACATGGCATGGAAGCCAGCTTAGACCGGCTTAATCCACTTCTAGACACTTGGTTGTATGCCTTGCTTTTCTCTAAAGATGCTTCACATCTCTGACGTAGGTCATGCCTGTGCTGATCATGCAGGAGTGCTGGGGACAACAAGAAGAGAAACAGGAAAGAATAATGGACCCCGAAGGGTCTCAGAGGGGCTTTGTAACCAATGGAACACAACTTGGCAAACCCAGCAGAGCTGATGACCTGCGAATTCTACTTGTCGCTGTGCACTAGGGAAACTTGCATGTGTGCACCAGAATGTAAAGAACCAGTCACTGTGATAGTGAGATGCCAGAACAACTGAGGTTTCCACCCATCAGTGGAATTCACAAATACATGACTACAAAGGAATACTATACAACCGTGTACACAAATAAACTAGAGCATCAGGTAATCCACCTGGATAGACCTCAGGTGTGGAACCCAAATATCAAGGCTGGGAATGGTCTCTGTAGCAAAGTGTGCATATATAGGGTCATTTATAGAGAGATCAAAGCATATTACACTGTGCTTGGCTAGGCCTGGTCACTCTTGCTTCCTCAACCCAAGGGCATATAGCTGCACCTGAGCTGTGTGTCTTGAGGGGAGGATACAGTGGTCTTTGTTTTTAAAATGATTATCACTAACACATATTAATTGTGCACATTGATGGGGTCTTTCTGTACACATTCACCTCATGCATTGAATGTGCCCAACCCCCTTCTACTCTCAGCCCTCCCTCTCCCTGGCATCTGTCCCAGGCTCTAACAGCCTCTCCTAATTCCTCCATCCCCTCTCCTGCTTGCCCTTCCCCATCTCTAGCAACCGCTGTTCTCTTTCCACTTCTACAAGGTTGACTTCTTGGTTTCCTTCAATGAGTGAAAATGGATATTTGTCTTCCCAGGTCTACCTGGTTTCATTCAAAATAACCTTCTCCAGGGGCATTCATGATGCTGCAAGTGACAGGATTTCATCTTTATGGCTGGACAGTATCCCATCGTGCGAATGCCATGCTTGCTTTCTTCCTTTTTTTCCCCCTTTTGTCCTGGGGATTGAACTCAAGGGTGCTTAACCACTGAGCCACAGCCCAGCCCTTTTTACTTTTTGAAACAGGGTCCCACTAAGTTGCTTAGGGCTATGCTAGTTTGCATGCAGGCGCACACACACACACACACACACACACACACTCCTACAACTCATTTTTTTTTTCCAGAATTAGGGTTGGAACCCATGGGTGCTCTATCACTAAGCAACATTCGCAGCCCATTTTATTTTTTATTTTGAGACAGGATCTTGCTAAATTGCCCAGGCTTGTGGGAGGCCAACATAGTACGTGACCATGTCTGTTTCCCCTTCTGACCAGTGCGGCATTGTCTGGTCACTCTGTGATCTGGTTGTGTAGGTAACCCAGACCATAGCCCCGATCTTTAGGGTGCAAGCGACTGTGTCTCGTGCATGGGCGTGTCTTCCTACATCCCTGTGGGTGGAGCTATGCTCACCTGTTCCTTTGTGATATTACCCCCTTGCCCTCTTTGGGATAGAATGTTCCATGGAAACACCCTTTGTGTGTCCCCTTCTCTTACTGTGCCCTTAGGTGTGGCCTTCCTAGATGTCAGTCAACCTGCTGACAGCAGACACCATGAAGCTAGACCCAGCCCCTTGACACCTGACCCCTTGCCTCATTTGAATAGCTTCTCCTCAATAAAAGGGGTCAGCACTTGCAGGCTCTCCCCCCCCCCCACCTCTCTTTCTGTGGACCCTTAAGGTCAGAGGAGTTGTCACAGCATCCACAAAGAAAAAAGTATTTCTGTCTCTTGTGTGATTATTTTGCACAGCCCAATTATCCCAGTTCCCCTTGAGTGACCCCTGAGTGTTTTGTGTAACCCTGCAAATGGTGTCCCTGGGTGGGTGAAAGGTCTGAGTGTTTAAGTCGCAGGGAACTCGACACAGGCAGGCCTTGAACTTGTGATCCTCCTGTCTTAGCTTCCTGAGTCACTGTGATGACAGGTGTGCACCACTGTGCCTGGCTTTTATTTTTTCCCAGGTAGCAGTAGGTTTATGAAGAAAACTCTAGTGGCTTTAGGGAAACGAGAGTGACGGAGGTGCCA
Source organism: Spermophilus citellus (assembly GCF_964194105.1). Lineage (NCBI taxonomy): Eukaryota > Metazoa > Chordata > Mammalia > Rodentia > Sciuridae > Spermophilus > Spermophilus citellus. The sequence continues at coordinate 27,579,293 of NC_138185.1, forward strand.
TCAGGGGTGGAATGAGAGGCCTCCTGAAGGAAACAGTTAAGGAGACACTGGAATCAGGGGGCTTGGTGTGGCCATGGTCCTGGTGGCTGCCGGAGAGGCCTCACTTTAAGATGAAGTCAGAGGAGGCAGGAGGAATGGGCCCATTCAAGGCCCTGCAGGGTGAAGAAGCTCCAGGGGCAGATCAGGACTCCCCTGCAGTTATGCTGGAGGCCCAGCCCCTGCTGCCGGCTGCCCTGGCCTCCAGGGGCTCCTCTAACCAATTTTCACAAACTCAGTGATTCAAAACAACATTTATTTTCTCATTGTTCTGGGCAGACTTCTGAAATTGAGGTGTCCGGGGGCCTGGCTGCCTCCAGCCTCTGGGGGAGAATCCTTCCTGGCCTCTTCCAGATGCTGATGGCTGCCCACCTCCCTGACTCTGTGGCCACACCATGAGGATTCTCATTGTGGTCCTATCACTGTCTGCTCTTCTCCATCAGGTCTCCCTCGCCTTCTCTCTCTTACAGGGACGCTTGCAATGGCATTGAGGGCCCAGCTGGATCAGCCAGGATAATGGCCCCATCCCAGGATGGTTAATTTAATCACACCTGCCCAGTCCTCTCCCCCCACCTTTTTTCCAGGTAAGGCCACCTTCAGGAGCTCCAGATCATGACGCGCGGCTATCACTGGGAGGGGGCCTCATTAACCCTACCCCTCTTCCCTTTCCAAGGTCTGCAAATAGAATAATTCATTCGATTCTCAGACTCAATTAGTGTCCTCTTTGGCTTAGTTCAAGCTGTTTCTCTCTCTGTTGTGACGAAAACCATCCACACCAACCAATTTCCTTCCGTGTAGGTGCTAATGAGTGTTGGCGTGGGAAGAGGAAAGGCGATGCGCGTGTGTTGAGGGTCCACGATGCACGCAGTCCGTCCCCGTGAAATCGAACCACTTCTGAACTTCCAAAAACTCCACAGGGTTATTTTCAATGTTCCGCGAGGTGAAGTGACTAATTAGCCACTAAGCGCCCACAGTGAGGGTGGGGAGGCCAGGTGTGTCTGCATGGGACTTCTGGCTGTCAGCCCTGCGGACATTCTGGGGCAGACAGGGCTTTGTGTCCCCCCCATCTACCCTTTCCAAGGTATTAGAGGATGCTTGGCAGCACCCTTGGCCTCTTCCCACTAGATGGCGCTAGCAACTCCTAAATTGTGGCCACCAAAACCGTCTCTGACCTTGCCAAAATCTAACACTGTGACAGGTGGTGGGGGCAATATCACGCTCTTCATCTTCCTCCTTCTCCTCCTCCCCCTCCCCTCTTCTTTCCCCTCTTCTTTCTCCTCCTCCTTCTTCTGGTACTGAGGATTGTTTATCACTGAGTTACATCCAAAGTCCTTTTCCTTTTTTATTTTGGGACAGGGTCTCACTAAGTTGCTGAGGCTAGCCTCTGAGCTTGCGATCCTCCTGCCTCGGTCTCCCGAGTCACAAAACCACTCTTCTTGAGAACTGCTGCACCACATTATGCTCCTTGGTGGAGGTGATGGTGGAAAGAGGTGGTGGTACAGGTGGGAATTGAACTCAGGAGTCCGAGAGCCAGTAAGAGGCTGCCTTTGCACCATTGACCTGGACGTCACCGGTTACTCCATAATATCTACCCTCCAGTTCTCTAGTGAAAATTTTCAGTTGGGCACCTTTTTTTTTTTTTTTTTGCCAGAATAAAGGCTATAATTCCCAGCCTTCCTTGCAGCTGGGGGTGACTGTTATCATCAGTCTAGTTGGGGTCCAGGTCCTTGGTGTCCCAAACAAAGAAATGGGCAAGACACACAGAAGTAACAGGCAAAGTACAGATGACTGAAGGTGAAGGTGGAAGTGGCGCTCCTGCCCTTAGGTAGAGCAGAGTGACTCAGCAAGACAGAGGGGCTCAAGGCCTGATGTCTGGATATAAGTGTCTTCTATGCTGGGCTGTGAGGTATTCTCTTCCCTTTACAGACCTGATTGAAGACCTCCCCAATTTGCATCGATTGCCTTTGATACCTAATTTGAATGCTGTCCACTTTACCCCCTTGATCATTTTAAAATACTGAACTTGTGGCAGGAGTTGCCATGGTAAACGAGCTTTACTGTAAGTAGGGACATGCCCTGTCTCCCTGTCTAGTCCTCTGGTGGCATCCTTCTTATACCCTGCTTCCGCCATCTTGGTATCCCTGAACACCTACCTGAGTGGCCATGTGACCACCTTCCAGCCAATGAGGTGCACGGTGGGCAAATTCCTGACTGTGCCCTTACAGGAGAAGGTCATATTCCCCTTCCCTGACTTCTTTCCCAGTTTCACTGCCTGGAATGAGACCTGTCAGCAACAAGGTCAAGGTGTGTCCATACCAGGAAGCCTCTTTATTGCCTGCCCGGCTTGTGGTCAGATTTTCCTAGAGAAATCAACCTTCTTGATTAAGCCACTGTTATTTGAGAGCTTTTATTTATTTATTTTGCCAAACCTGCACTGTAATATCACACCCATCCAAGCCAGCCACACTGGGAAAGGAGGGAGGAGGAAGCCGGGAGAGGGGGATGTGAACAGAGAGGCACCATCTGTCTGGCTGGGTGAGCTCAGATGCCCAGGGAACCTGGGAAGAAGATTCTGAATTGTGTCTTGAAGGACAAGAAAGATATGGGAGGGCACCGAAGGAGGGGACTCCCCAGAAGGGGCTGCAGCAGGGGTGAGGTCTTGCAAGCTGAGAAGAGAGAGATGCGCATCTCCAACGGGAGCCCAGCACCAAGGGGAGAATTTCACCAGGTGACCGCAACCAGGTGATGGGATATAGTTTGTCATTAGGCCTGGGGGTTTGTGGAGGCTGGGGTGGGAGGCTGAGGAGTGTTTGAAGAGTCTGGCTTGTCTCCAACTCAGAACATCTACTCTTGGGCTGACCTGTCACTCATGAGCTTTCCCCACGCTAAGCTGTGTCCAGCTCTGCAAGGCCCAGGGTCTTAAAATCTTCTTTGCCGGCAGGCAGCCAGGGCCAGTAGGAGTGCAGCCAAGGTCACTGCCTTCAGTCCCAGGACCACAGGAGTGAGCACAGACAGGAGGCCTGGGGGCAGAGGGCAGAGCTCAGGCAGGATCCCAGCACCTGCACCCCAATGCTGTCCCTGCCCTGCTGCTGTTGAACCCCCCGGACAGGTCCTTTCTACATTGGGAGAGGACATCAAAGACCATTCTTCCTTTTGTCCTAGGCCCAGAGAAGCCTGGTACCCTGCCCCTGCCGTATCATTTCAACAGCATCCCTAACTTCAAATCAGAGCAAACTGCCCTCATTGATGGCCGCTCAGTCCCTCTGCTGCAGCCCCCAGCCTAATCTAACCCTGAAACGATTCCCACCATGCAGGGTGAGGGTCCAAGTTTTACAGATGAGGGGACAGACCCAGAGTGGGAACTGATTTGCTCAGGGCTGTGTGTGCCCATTGTATTCAGGGACTGAGTTATTACACGGTCCCCCAAGAAACTCGTGCAAAAAGAAAAGGAAGTGACGAGACCCAGGTGGTCTGGCTCCCAGGGATGGCAGGAACAGGGCCAAGAACCAGGGAGGCAATCTGGTCACCTCTGCCCCAAGCTGCCTTTGGTCTTTGAGTGCCTCTGAGTTACCAGGTGATATACCTGACACTTCTGGGCATTTGACACCTGTGATCTTACTGGGTCCACACACAACCCCAGGAGGTGGGCTGATTCATTTTTTTCCCTTCCTTCCTTTTTCTTTTCTTCCTTCTCTTTTTCTTTTTCCCCCATGGTTCTATGGATCGAACCCAGGGATGCTCTACCACTGAGCTCTAGCCCCAGCTCCTTTTAAATTTTATTTTTAAGACAGGATCTCGCTAGGTTGCTGAGTCTGGCCTCAAACTTGCGATCCTCCTGCTTTAGTCTCCCAAGTGGCTGGGATCACAGGCGGGCACGACCATGCCCCGCAGCCTCTCTGATTCTTATTCCTCTTCCTGCTTTTGTTCGTCAAGTCAGCAGAGATTCATAGAGCAAGGCAACCCCCCCCTCTTCACCCCCCCCCCCCCAGCGCTCACACAGCCGGAAAGGGGCTCCACCCAAGAGGCCCAGCCACAAAGCCATGTCCTGCAGCGCTGTTGTATGTGGCCTCACAGTGCAGCCTCGCACTCTGAGTCAAGGGGGACTCACTGCCTCTCCAGCAAGACTGCCCGCCGACACTCAGTCCTGGCTACTGGAAAGCCCTGTCTTTGGTGGAGCTGCTATGACGTTGCTCTCTGGGTATCCCACTCTGCAGCTGAGATGAACCCCAGGGGTTTTCTTGGAACCCTGGGACTGTTCTCTTGCTGTGGCTAAGCCATCTGTGGTCCCCGCTGCCTATGGGGGGCTCATTAATTCCACCGGAGGGAGGTCTACTCACCTGTTGGAGATGCCTGAACTGCAGGTTCATTGATCTCTGTGGGCGACGTGGATTTTGCTGTAAGGGAGAGAGGCAGAGCCCTTCTCTTAAACTTTTTCTACTTCCTGAGCCCCTGTGCTAAGAGCTGAGGTCACCAACATAAGTCTGCCAATACCTGGGTTGGGGCTACAGAGTCAAACCCTGAGACTACAAAGGACTAGTCAGACCTTCGCCTGAGCATCTTTGGTTTGCAGCCAATGTCTGATTCATTGCGGCATCTCCAGCACCAAGTACAGTGCAGAGCTCTCAATAGGCAGGTTACAGACACTTTTAAAATTCTTAATGGTCTAGACAAAGTTTGATGGAGCCCAGAAGCATGAGAAGTTAACTTTCTCTGAGAGAAGGGTGAAAAAGTTTCACAGAGGGGCTGGGGATATAGCTCAGTAGTAGAGAGCTTGCCCGGTATGCACAAAGCCCTGGGTTCAATCCCCAGCACCACACACAAAAAAAGGTTTCACAGAGGAGGGGCTGTTTATACTGGGCTTTGAAGGATGAATAGGAGTTTTCTAGAGAGAAGGAGAAAGTGTTCCAGAGAGAGGGAACAACTTTTACAATGATATGGAGGCTGGATAGGAGCTGGCGTGTGTGGGATGTGGTGAAGAGTTCCTTTTGGACCACCTGTCCCAGGCAGGCTGCCTCACCTTTCACTCTCAGCTTGCTGCCCTGTCCGGACAGGTACTGTCTGTTGGTTTTCCTCTGAAACTTTACACAGTAGTAGGTGCCTGCATCCTTGGCCGAGACGTCTGGCAGGAGAATGCTGAAGTCGCTGTCAGAGGTCCGTACTGCTGTCACATTGGGGTGGGAGAGGCCTGCAAAGTTGTAAATGGCCTCTCAGCTCAGACCAGTCCCCCGGAACCACCTGATGGGGCCAGGGGGACCGTCCCCCAGCACCGTGCAGTTCAGGAGGGCAGTGTCTCCGGTGGTCACCTCCACCAAGTCCTGGGGCTGGATGATCCACAGGTCTGGCTTGGGGTCCCCGGCGCCTGAAGTCAGAGAGGGTTTTCGTGGGATTCCCTCTCTCCTTTCGTGGTCCACTCATTTCCCCCTCAAAGCTCTCCTCCCTTCCCCCTTCCAGGACTTCTGTCCTCAGCCTTCCCTCCCTCCCTTCCTTACGAGTTGATTCATTCTGTAAGGAGATCCTAGTTATCTCCCCGGGACCAATGTTGGGAAGACAGAGCCCTGCAGGCTGACTGCCCTTCCTGAAGTCATGTGGGGGTGCAGATGTTTAAGCAAAGTCCCCTGAGGCTCTACAACCCCAAGGAAGGTACCACTGCAGCTTGGAAGGAGCTAGGGAAACAGGGGTGGTTTCACAAGCCGGCTTTCTTCTGTGTCAACACCAGAAGGCGCGGGGAAGTAGAAATTTTGTTGCCTATTTTACAAGGTAAGCACTTGAAATATGTACAGCTGAAGAGGCTCATTTAAGAACACACTGCTGGGGCTGGGGATGTGGCTCAAGCGGTAGCGCGCTCGCCTGGCATGCGTGCGGCCCGGGTTCGATCCTCAGCACCACATACCAACAAAGATGTTGTGTCCGCCGAGAACTAAAAAATAAATATTAAGAAATTCTCTCTCTCTCACTCTCTCTCCTCTCACTCTCTCTTAAAAAAAAAAAAACAAAACAAAACAAAACACCACACTGCTGCCAGGTGTAGTGGCACATGCCTGGAATCCCAGCATTTGGGAGGCTGAGGCAGGAGGCTGCAAGTTCAAGGCCAGCCTCAGCAACTTAGTGAGACCCCCGTCTCAAAAAAAAAAAAAAAAAAAAAAAGGGGCTGGGGAGGTGGCTCTGTGGTAGAGCTTTAGGGTTCAATCCCCAGTTCCAGTCAATAACAAACAAACCCAAACAAACAACAAAAAACAAACCCCAAACAAGCATCACCCCCCCTCCAAAACAAAACAAAACAAAACAAAAACCCCTCACAGCTATTGAACAACAGATGCAGGATTTGGGTGTCCAGGCCATCATGGCAGGAATTCCAGACACCAGGACTGATGCCTGGGGATCAGGGCAAATGACATTGGCAGCCAGCCCCAGGTCTTGACTCCTGGCTGGTAGCCTGGCAGATCCACTCTTGCCCTGGACTTGGGTGGAAGAGCACACTTCCTTGTCCCTTGACTTGGAGGTGAGCCAGGTGACTTGATTAGCCAATGGGCTGTCAGCAGACATAATGTCACAGAGGCTCTTGGGGGAAGTTGCCTCTGGGCCACTTGGATTTCTGACCCCCCCCCCCCCACCCAAGTTACTAGCTTTCTAGCTTGGGTCCTGGCAGGGGACGTGAGGCAGAACTGTCCCAGCTGCAAAGCAAGGGTGTGGGGAGGCAGGAATACCTCCACCGTGCGCCACTGAGACTGCGCTGGCTCGGGGAGAGCGCAGGGGGGGCAGGGAGGGGGGACGGAGCGAGTGCGGGATCAGCTGGGCCTGCCACTCACCCTGCACGGTCACAGCGGTGCCCTCGCCCAGCTTCGTGTCTAGGTCCTCACTGGAGACTGCAAACCTCACACAGTGGTAGGTTCCAGAATGCTCCTTGGTGACACTGTGGATGTAGATGGAATAATCGCAGTCAAGGGGCTCCCGTGTCCGCTGCACCGCGGAGGTCACTCCAGGGAAGAAGCCACGCTTGAAGTTATAAATTTCCTGCTGGTCCTGAGAGCTCTCCTTGACCCATTTGATCATATCATCAGCGCAGGAGCCGACCACTGTACACCTCAGTAGGAGGGTGTCACCTTCAGCCACCAGTATGGGGCCCTCGGGCTGCAGCACCTGCCACTCACTCCAGCTGCTCTGCTCAGAGGTCCCTGAACAGAGGGGAAAAGGCCTGTCACTGGGTCAGAAGGCCTTGGAGCCCTGCATGTCAAGTCTAAATGGATCCAGTCATGATAGAGCCAAGAGCCAGCGCTCAGGACAGGAGACAGAGGGAAGTCAGGGGCGGAACAGCTGGCTGCAGACAGGGAACACAGCTCCCTAGGAAGCTCTGCCAAGAATAGGGAACTTAAGTGCCACCACCTGCTGGGCACTGCATGATTATCTCACTTGTTCCTCACAGTGCTCTTCTGCCATAGGAAGTGTCATCCCCATTTGATAGCAGAGATGGAGGGGCCCTCAAGGGTGGGTAGCTTGCCCAGGATCCTTTGCTAGAAGTTGAATCGTGTCCTCCCCAAATGCACATGTTGAAGTCCTAACCTCAGGCACCTCAGAATGTGACTGTACTTAGGGTGTTGAGAGAGGGGATCAAGTTAAGTTGAGGTTGTTGGGGGGTCTCTAATTCAATCTAACTAGTGTCCTTTTAAAAAAGAGGACATTTGGACAGATATGCACAGAGGGACGATCATATGAAGACAAAGGAGAAGGTGGCCGTCTACATGCCAAGGAGGGAGATGGTGAAGGTACCCACCCTGCCAACCCCTGGGTCTTGGATTTCTAGACTTGAGAGTTGTGAGAAAATACATTTTAATTTTGTGATACTTTGTGATGGCAGACAAATACACCACCCAATAAAGATGTGTTCCTAGGGCCCCGGACTGTCACCCTCAAATGTCACCGCTCAGGGATGCAGGCTGGTGTGGTGTTCCATTCATTGTAAATTTCCTCCGGCCTCCTGTGAGTTCCACAAACTGCAGTTGCTGTTCGTGTGTTGTGCAGTGGGTCTACTTGGCCCCAGAGGGGGTACCAAGAGAGGGGGATGGGAGCCTCCATGGAAGTTCTTCTACACCTGGGTTATCATGCCCACTCCTCTGATGTAGAAGCTATTGTCATCTCCATTTTTACGATACTGGAGACTGAACCCAGGTTGCTTTACCACTGAACTATAACTCCTTTTTATTTTATTTTACATTGAGACAGGTCTACCTAAATTACCCAGGCTGGCTTTACCTGCCTCAGCCTCCCAGGTAGTGGGAATTATAGGTGTGCACCACCACACCTGCCTATTCTCTCCACTTTTTTAAGATGCTCGGAGAGGTGAAGAAACATGGGGTGAAACTTGCATTCAGCAGGTGTCATGGCAGGATTTGAACTCAGATCAGATGACTTTAAGGTTCTACACCACAAGGTCACTAACTTTGTGCCCTGAGTTCCCCATTCATCTGTATTCTCATCAGGCCTTGTGAATAACTTGGTCCCACATAGGACGTAATTTGTGGTATAACGTGGTGTATCTTATTCCTTTTGTGTTCCCTGTTTAGGGTAACCTTTGAAAGCCTGGAAGAAAATCAATATTTGCAAACAAATATTTGAGGTATTTCTGACTCTGGGTAGTTTAGATTTATGACTTCCTTGTCTAGAGCCTAAATTGTAATAGTCAAAAGTATTTTGTGTCCAGGCACGGTGGTGCACGCCTGTACTCTCAGCAGCTCGGGAGGCTGAGGCAGGAGGATCGTAAGTTCAAAGCCAGCATCAGCAACTTAGTGAAGCCCTAAGCAACTTAGTGAGACTCTGTCTAAAAATATACATATAAAAAAGGGCTGGGGATGTGGTTCAGTGCTTAAGCACTCCTGAGTTCAATCCCTGGTACCAAAAAAAATAATATTAAATAAAATAAATAAAAATAAATAAATAAATAGTATTTGTGGAATGAGTGACCAGGAATTATGATTCCTGTTTTATCATGAAAGAAGCTTACTTGGGTAAGTGATATGGTGCAGCAAGTCACATGACTCTTGAACCAGGGAGGATCTGGCCCCACATGTACATCCCACTGGGACCTCTCCTGGGGTTAACCAGTAGGACCTGGGGCCAGGGCCTAGATGGACAGGAGATGGAGGGAGGCTGCCTGGTGGGGAGGGAGGCTGCCTGCTGGAAAGGAAGGCAATGAACTCAGAGACTGAGCTGGTCCCAGGATCCCCAAGGCTCAGGAGCTGAACAGGCCTGCCCCTGAAACAGGGGAGCTATATAGGTGTAATGATAATTATAGCCACTGTTATTAAATCCTTATGCTATGCCAGGTGTCAACTTGTCGAGTCGTCCTAGGAAAGTCATGAAGGGCTTTTACCATTGGCCCCATTTTACCAATAGGAAAAAGTGAGGCTCAGAGAGAAGTCACTTAAAGTGGTCAGTGGTGGGGTTTGTGTCTGTGTCTCAAACATGCCGAGGCTGGCTCATGGGAGTGTGATGTGTGTTATCACACGGGGTCCCCGGCTTATGAAACCGGAGTTTGAGATGAAATTAGATTCTCTGCTTCACCAATTTCTTTATGGTTACTCTCTCACGAATTTGAAGAATAAATTCCACAGACAGTAATGGAAGGCAAGAGTGAACAGAATAGGACTTAATTAAGTAAGAAGAAAAAAGAGAGAACTCCCTTAAGGCCAGAGGGGAGCTGATAGCAAGTTTTTCCACTTAAATGTACTAGTCTAGGGGTTTACATAGCTTCTAGGTAGGGGCACTGATCAAAATCTATGCTAACCAAGTATTGGAGGCTATCGGCTTGGTTCATAATCCTCCAATAGGCTGTGTCCTTTAAGCCCTGAGTTTGACCTTTCTTGTAATTCCCATTCCATTCTTATTCATGTAGACAGCTTGGTTTAATGCCCTGCTGTTGTTTTAAAATGCCTTTTGTTTTCTCTTTGCAGTACTGGGGATTAAACCCAGGGCCTCTCACATACTAGGCAAATGCTCTGCCAACTGAGCTACCCTTAGCCCTTTTTATTTTATTCCGAGACAAAGTCTCTCTAAAGTGCCCAGGCTGGCCTCGAACTTGCCATCCTCCTGCCTCAGCCTCCAGAGTATCTTGGATTTGGCATGCACCACAGTGCCTGACTCTTATTGTCTCAAAATTCTTAATATTTTTTCAACAAGAGACCTGCATTTCCACTTTGCACTGGCCCCCACAAATTATGTGCCAGGTCCAGGTCTGAGCTTCACCACTTCGATATCTAATATTCACAGGATCCCTGGGGAAACAGAGGCTCACAGAGCCTCAGCATCAGACGTGGGCACCCAAGTTCCAGCCAGAAACCAGTGGCTCAAGCCCAGAGCCTGGGGACTTAGTCACTTCCCCATGTCTCTTGAGGCCCTGGATCAGCTTTCTGCTGGGGCCAGGAGAGTTCTCGGTGTCCCCCTCCAAGCCCAACCCGCACTCTTGGGGTCAGACACTTCCTGGCATGCCAAAGCACTTGGTGTCTTTCTCTGGGACAAACCAGGGGTGGACCCCATTCAGTTCCAGATCCCACTCACCTGAAAGGACAAGGAATAGTGCCACTTGCAGGAAACAGACAGGTGAGTGAGCCACATGGGTGGGGGTGGTTGTTGTGAAGGGTGCCCGGCGTGTCCTGTGGTCCCCAAGACTGGATGGCATTCTGCTCTCTGGTGAGTGTTGGAGTCTGAGCTGGGCCCATGTGTGAGCCTGTTTCTGTTTCCTTCTGTCCCGGCTACTTGGGGGAAGTTTTCACTACAAGTCAAGGCTTGTGATGCAAGAGGAAGGAGCTGGGTCCAAGGGCTTCCGGCTTTCATGTTGGGGTTATGGTTCCTGTAAAGACTGTGTCAAAACCTTAATGTGTCCATGCCACTGGCCTGTGTAGGAAACTTGGAGGATGATGAGCACCCCTGTCACAGGGTGTATCTGGTGTCCGCTGGACTTTGAATAAACCATTGGATGTGTCTTCATCTGGCCATGTGAGCTTTCAAAGTCACTTGCCCTCTCTGAGCCTCTGTCTCCTCTGCAAAAAAGAGGTCAGCAGCAATCTCCTCCTCAGAGAGTCCTTGAGAGGATCACAGGCGTAAGGCACGGCACGTAGGAGGGCTCAGGACGATGTGAACGCTAGACATGTTAGCCATTGTTGTCCATGATGTGTGGTGTGGTTAGGGCTCTCCCAGGACTGAGAGAAAAGTGACGGAAAGCACTTAATAACTATGTGAGCATGCACCCCCAAGACAAAACCCCGCGAGGCACATTCAGTGTGCAGGTGCAACTTTGCTGACCGTCAAATCGGTGGTGCCCAACAAGGTTGCAACGATGTTACAATTGTATAGTGTCGAATACCAATCAAAATGTATGTTACCACACAGGGAAGTCAGACAAGCTAGCATGAAACTGGGGGTACATAGGACAACGCCCCACTGTGCGTGGGGTTCAGCCTCTGGATGCAAATCGGCCGGTCAGTGCCTGCCTGATACAAGGCTGCGTGCTGCTGATCCCCAGTGCCCTGTCTCTCCGAGAGAATCCGGCAACAGTGGGAAGTGGAGGAGGTGAGACTTGCTTGAGATGGATTGATTATGAATCCAGCCTTCACGCAGGGGATAGACCTGATTCCTGATTGCACAGCTCTCTAAACCTCCATCTCCTGGGAGCCAAATGTAGCACATTCAGATTGTGCAAAAACGGGTACATGTGGTATCCTTGTTTTCTGTAACTGATATAAACTTCCTCCGGAGCCCCTGTTGGGCTGGCTAGCAGGAAGGGAAGGCTGAAACATGGATTGAAGGCAGCCCCAGGTCTTCTAATACAGCCAAATCTTGGCTTTACCCAGATCAGGCCGTGTGACTCTTGGACAATCATTTGTGTGCTTGTGCCTTTGTTTCCTAACCTGGGGCTGGGCATGTGGCTCAGTGATGGGATGTTTGCCTGGCATGCCAGAGGCCCTGGGTTGGATTCCTAATACCATATACAAATTGTTTCCTGATCTATAAACAGGAATAAGATATGGTTGCATGTCTGGGCCAAGAAAGTACTTGTCAATGCAATGGCCATTCTCTTTTAGTTTAACCGAGTTTTTTCAGACAAAAAAACAAAACCCTCAGAATTTCAGTGTTTCCCTCCATTCTTCCTACTCCAGATTGTCCTGTGTGCAGGGGAAACTTGTTTCTTCTTGGGACAGATTGGCAGGACTTAGGTCTGAACTATGGACCCTGGGTCCCTGTGGTGCAGATTCTGCCCTGAGGAGTCGTTCTGGATTGGTTCCTGGGGTGTGCTGGCTCTGTCTGGACTTCTTCTCTGTGGTTCTGGGGATTGAATCCAAGGCCTTGCACCTGCTAGGTCGATGTTCTGTCATGGAGCTATACCCTGTGAGAAACAGAAAGGTCAGTGGTCCATTTTCAAAATGTAGTATTTAACCTTAATTGGGATGTAAGATCTAATGGTAGCCATTTTAACTATAGCCCTTCTCTTTGCCCGCCCCAATTTTAAAATTATCCAATTGCATAGACTATAACCCCAAGCTCCTCCTATCAGAGCAAGGGGGCAGTGCTGCCTTACGGATAAAAACAGGTGGCCTCCCACCTAGGTGTGCTTGCTTCCTGGACTTTCTTTGGTAGCGCGCCCTTCTGCAGAAGTGAAGTTGGTCTTGCCAGCCTACTTCGAGCACATGTCTGACTCCTTGCGGTACCCCGTATTTCTATCATACCCCCAACCTTTTTCCTTTTATTTTGAGACAGGGTCTCTCTCAGTTGCTCAGGCTGACCAGTGATCCTCCTGCTTCAGGCTCCACAGTAGCTGGGCTTACAGGCGTGCACCCCTGGGCCTGGCTCATCTGGACTTTGGGGCCTTGTATTGGTTCCACCTTCTCACTCCGTGGTGCCCTCTGCCTCTGCTGTTGAGGAGGTCCACGTATCAGAGCCTCTTTGAAGTGATCTTACCCCATTTGCCCCCATTGGTTACCTTATGATACCTGATTAGAACAGTGTCCGATTTCCCCCCATTGATTACTTTAGAGAACCCCTTTACCCTCCTTGGTCATTTTAAAATACTGAACCCGTGGTGATAAATCCTCAGTGGTGGGAGTTGCCATGGTAATGGTACTTATTGTAAACAGGGACATGATGACCCGTCTCCCTGTCTTGCCCACCAGCAGCATCCTTCCGATACCTTGCCTCCGCCATCTTGGTGTCCAGAACTTCCACCTGTCACAGGGAAGGCAGGCCATAGTCCCTATACTCTCCAAATCTCTAAACCCACCTGGATTTCTAGACCCCACTCCCATCTGAATGTGTCAGCCCAGGGTCGCAGGGGTGTTGGAACACTAGTATCTCACTTCCTGTTCTTTTTTTGCCCCCCCCCCCCACCAAATTGCATGGGGAGGATTTCCCCTTCTTGGCTCTGGTTGGGACTTTCCTATCAGCCCTCTTCCTAACAGAGGGCTTCCTCTGTTCTAGCAGGAACCCTCTGCTCTCTCCTCAAAGCAACAAGCCTCATACTCCAGCTTTAAAATAGGAAAGAGTATATTTGACAAAGGGGCTAAAAGCATGCAATGGAGGAAGGATAGCATCTTCAACAAATGGTGTTGGGAAAACTGGAAATCCATATGCAACAAAATGAAACTGAATCCCCTTCTCTCACCATGCACAAAAGTTAACTCAAAATGGATCAAGGAGCTTGATATCAAATCAGAGATTCTGTGTCTGATAGAAGAAAAAGTTGGCTCCGATCTACATACTGTGGGGTCGGGCTCCAAATTCCTCAATAGGACACCCATAGCACAAGAGTTAATAACAAGAATCAAGAAATGGGACTTACTCAAACTAAAAAGTTTTTTTCTCAGCAAGAGAAACAATAAGAGAGGTAAACAGGGAGCCTACATCCTGGGAACAAATTTTTACTCCTCACACTTCAGATAGAGCCCTAATATCCAGAGTATACAAAGAACTCAAAAAGTTAAACAATAAGAAAACAAAAAACCCAATCAACAAATGGGCCAAGGACCTGAACAGACACTTCTCAGAGGAGGACATACAATCAATCAACAAGTACATGAAAAAATGCTCACCATCTCTAGCAGTCAGAGAAATGCAAATCAAAACCACTCTAAGATACCATCTCACTCCAGTAAGAATGGCAGCCATTATGAAGTCAAACAACAACAAGTGCTGGCGAGGATGTGGGGAAAACGGTACACTTGTACATTGCTGGTGGGACTGCAAATTGGTGCGGCCAATTTGGAAAGCAGTATGGAGATTCCTGGGAAAGCTGGGAATGGAACCACCATTTGACCCAGCTATTCCCCTTCTCGGTCTATTCCCTAAAGACCTAAAAAGAGCATACTACAGGGATACTACTACATCAATGTTCATAGCAGCACAATTCACAATAGCTAGACTGTGGAACCAACCTAGATGCCCTTCAATAGACGAATGGATAAAAAAATGTGGCATTTATACACAATGGAGTCTTACTCTGCACTAAAAAATGACAAAATCATGGAATTTGCAGGGAAATGGATGGCATTAGAGCAGATTATGCTAAGTGAAGCTAGCCAATCCCTAAAAAACAAATGTCAAATGTCTTCTTTGATATAAGGAGAACAACTAAGAACAGAGCAGGGAGGAAGAGCATGAGAAGAAGATTAACATTAAACAGGGACGAGAGGTGGGAGAGAAAGGGAGAGAGAAGGGAAATTGCATGGAAATGGAAGGAGACCCTCATTGTTATACAAAATTACATATAAGAGGAAGTGAGGGAAAAGGGGAAAAAAAGGGGGAGAAATGAATTACAGTAGATGGGGTAGAAAGAGAAGATGGGAGGGGAGGGGAGGGGAGGGGGGATAGTAGAGGATAGGAAAGGCAGCAGAATACAACAGACACTAGTATGGCAGTATGTAAAACAGTGGATGTGTAACCGATGTGATTCTGCAATCTGTATACGGGATAAAAATGGGAGTTCGTAACCCACTTAAATCAAATGTATGAAATATGATATGTCAAGAATTATGTAATGTTTTGAACAACCAATAATAAAAATAAAAAAATAGGAAAGAGTTTCCAGGGAAAAATGTGAATACAACAAGGAGGGAAAAAGCACAAAAAATACTCTAATACTATGTGTGGCCAGGTGTAGTGGTGCACATGTGTGATCCCAGCAACTTGGGAGGCTGAGGCAGGAGGATTGAAAATTGAAGACTGGCTATCTCAAATAAAAAAAAAAAAAAAAGAAATAAAATAAAGGACTGGGGATGGAGCTCAGTGGTAGAGCACTCTTAGGTTCAGTCCCTAGCCAGTAACAAACAACAACAAGAACCCCAGCAATGCCAGTGTCTTTGCAGTTAGCATTTATCTCCACTTCTTCCTCTGCTCTCTTCATCAGAGGGCTGAAAGCCTGAGAGCTACATTTTCTGTTGCTCCTCACCAGTGCTGTTAGATTAGGTTGGTTCTACTAGGAGAGGTGCTTGCATGAGATCTTGAAGGGGAAAGAGGACAGGCATGATTGCTCCTCCAGCAATAGAGAGTGGCAGGTACTTGGGCAGCAGCAGATTTAATTTTTGCAAACATGAAGTTTTGCAGTGCCCACTCTATTGGATCTTCTGTAGATCACATTTAAATCACACTGGGATTCCTGGTGAGCTCTCAGGTTCCCGCTTCTTTCAGACCCAACAGTGAACTTGGAGATCCACAAAGATTTCCAACTGCGTGAGTCCCCAATGCTAGGATTCCCAAGGAACAGAGCGGTGGTGTGTGGCTTTTTATGCCTAACCCTGGAGTCATCTAGCATCATTTCTGCCACCCTTTTCATTCAGGAGAAAGATTTTGTTGTCTTAATACTGAAGCCTCTAAGGTCTTTGACCTCACTTTTTACTATTTGTAACTTGTCCCACTTTATGGTTCAGTTGACCTTTCTTGCTTCCTTTTCCTGTTTTGTGTCAAATCCTATGACATATGCTTTGGTGCTGGTGTTTTAAATTTTCAGGGAGGGAGGACTTACATACAGGGAAGGGTGCAGATATTAAATGTGTGGCTCAGCGAATGTTTAGACTTCTTATGTCTGTGTAATCACCATCCAAGATATAGAAGGTTTTTTCTTGTTCTTTTCCATTCAGTCTCTGGACCCAGACGTAAATACAACTCTGATATCTTTTGTCTTTTCTTCCTCCCTTCCACCTCCAGCTCTCCTCCCTCCCTCCACTGACCCATCCTTCCTCCCTTCCTCCCTCCATCCCTTCCTTCCTTTCTTCCACTAGGGTTTGAACCCAGGGGGGCTCTACCACTGAGCTATGTCCCCAGCCCTTTTTATTTTGAGGCAGGGTCTTGCTAAGCTGCCCAGGGTAGCCTTGAACTTGAGACCCTCCTTCCTTGGCCCCCTGAGTCTCTAGGATTACAGAGGATTGCACTACTGCCCTGGGCTTTACTGCTCTGATTTATTTTTCTTTTTTATTAGTTGTTCAAAACATTACATAGCTCTTGACATATCATATTTCATACATTTGATTCAAGTGGGTTATTTCTATCATCATAAATTATTTTGCTTGTTCTTCAATTGCATAGAAATAGTCAAACAGCAACTGGTGTCTGGCCTTTCTCTTTCTTTCTTTCTTTCTTTCTCTCTCTCTCTCTCTCTCTCTCTCTCTCTCTCTCTCTTTCTTTCTTTCTTTCTTTCTCTCTCTCTCTCTCTCTCTCTCTCTCTCTCTCTCTCTCTCTCTCTTTCTTTCTTTCTTGTTTTTTTGTGTGGGCTATTGTGGAGAAACACATAGCACTAAATTTACCATCTTAACCATTTTCAAATGTAACAGGAGTGTTAAGTATACACTGTTGTGCTGAAGATCTCTAGAACGTTTTCATCTTGTAATTCCTAAACTCTGTGGAGTTGGCCCTTTGTATCTATAAATTCAACCAACTTCTGGGATTGAAAATATTTTTTAAAACTGCATCTGTACTGAACATGTCCAGGCTTTTGGGCTGTCATTCCCTAAGCAATACAGTGTAAGAATTGTGTATATATAGCGTTTACATTGTACTAGGCATGGTAAGTCATCTACAGATGATTTAAAGGGTACTGAGGATGTGTGTAGTTTAAATGCAAATACTATGTAAAGGAGAATCTGCCACTTTTTCTTTCTTTTGTGAAAGAAACACAATCTGTTTATATCTTTCCTTTTAAAAATGCCTTTATTTTATTTATTTATTTTTATGTGGTACTGAGGATTGACCCAGGGCCTCACATGTACTCAGCAAATACTCTACAACTGAGCCACAACCCAGCTCCCCACTTTTGTTTTCTTATGGGGATCTTGAAACCAATCTCCCACAGGTATCAAGGGATGATATCTATGTGCACTAACCACTAATCACCCCTTCTTTCCCCAGTTCTGGACATGGCCTTTCTATATTCTGTCGCCATAATTACAACCACTTTAGGTACTTCATATGAGTGGACTTATGCAGTATTTTTCCCGTGGTACCTTGCTTATTTCACTTAACATGATGTCCTGCAGATTCCATCACATTGTACCATGTGACAGGATTTCTTTCTCTTTATTTGTTTGCCCTGCTGGAGATCGAACCCAGAGCCTCGAGCATGCTAGAAATGCTCTACCACTGAGCTAGTCCCCAGCCCTAGTTTTCTTCTTTTGAAAGGATAAATAATATTTTATTCTATGTGCATACCAATTTTTAGAAATCCATATCTGTGGACTTTTGGGTTGCTCCCATCTCTTGACTAGTAAGAATTGTGCCTGCTGGGCATGGCAGCACATTCCCATAATCCCAGCTGCTTGGAAGGCTGAGGCAGGAGAATTGTGTGTTCAAAGTCAGCCTTGGCAAGGCCTAAGCAACTCAGTGAGACCCCTCTCTCTAAATAAAATATAAAACAATGGCTGGGGATATGACCCTGGTACTAAGTTGCCAGGCTGGCCTTGAACTTGTGATCCTTCTGCTTCAGCCTTCTAAATTGCTGGAATTACAGGTGTGTGCCACGATACCCAGCCTCTGTTCTTTTTGATAGTGGTCATCCTACTGGAGATGAGGTGATACTTCATTGATGTCTTGATTTGCTTTTCTTGTCATATCTAATAAATCATTACAAAATCTGATATCTTGAAGTTTTCTCTATGTTTTTTAAAAGTAGTTTTTATACTTTGGGGTCTTTCTTTAATGCATTTTGAGGTAGTTTTTGCTGTGGTGTTAGGAAAGTGTCCAAAGTCATTCTTTACATTGTGGATATCCAGTTTTCCCAACACCATTTATTGAAGAGATTGCCCTTTCCCCATTGTGTAGTCTTGGTGTCCTTATCAAAAGTCATTTGACTACATATGAATGGATTTATTTCTGAGCTTTCTATTCTACACCATTGGTCCTATATCTATCTTTATGCCAGTATTATGTCTTGTCAATTACTGTTGCTCCATAGCATGTTTTGAAATCAGGAAATGGGTGGCCTCCAACTTTTTTTTTCTTTTTCAAGATTGTTTGGCCTGCTCAGTATCCCCTGAAATGCCATGTGAATTTTAGAAATTTTTTAATTTCAGAAAAAGTGCCATTAGGATTCTGATAGGAATTGCAGTGCATCTGTAGATCATTTTGGGTAGTAATGATATTAAGTCTTTCAATCCATGATCATAGGATGTTGCTAGGATTTTAATATGTCCCCTACAAGTTCAGCTGTTGGAAAATTAATTCCCAATGCAGAGTGTTGGGAGGAGGGGCCTAATGAGAGATACTCAGGTCATGACAGCTCCCCCCTCCTGAAGAAAGTAAGCCTGTTCTCCTGTGAGTGGATGAGTTCTTGGGCAGTCATTTTGTTGCAAAAGTGAACTTTGTTTGCAAGTGCTTACTTGCCCTCTTGACCTGGGATGTCCTCTGTCCTGTATGATGCAGTAAGAAAGCTCTCACCAGACCCTGCCCTTATGCAGTTGGACTTCCCAACCTCCAGCACTGTGAGCTAAGTAAACTAATTTTCTTTATACATTTAAAAATACCAGTCTGTGGTATTTTGTTATGGCAACAGAAAATGGACCAAGACAGTTGTCTTTCAATTGACTTGTGTCTTATTTAGTTCCTTTCATTAATGTTTTGTATGTTTTTCTCTGTACAACTCTTCTACCTCCTTTGTTGTTTATCTCCAAGCATTTTATTTTTTTAATGTTATCGTAAATTGGATCGTTTTCTTAATTTTGTTTTTGGATTGTTTAATGTCAGTGTATAGAAATGCACCTGATTTTTGTTTTGTGTGCTTTTTGAGATTTGTGAATCCTGCAATTTTGCCGAAATCATGTGTATGTGTAATATTTAGGATTTTCTACATGTAAGATCATATCATCTAACAGAGATAATTTTACTTCTTTTTACAATTCAGATGCCTTTTATTTCTTTATCCTGCCTAGTTGCTCTAGCTCAGACATCTAGTGTTATGTCAACAGTAGTGGCAAGAGTTGGCATCTTTGTCTTGTTCCTGATCTTAGAGGAAAAGCTTTTGGTCTCTACCATAAAGTATGCTGTAGGCCTTTCATTTATGGCTTTTTATTATGTTAATATAGTTTCCTTCTATTCCCAGTTTGTTGAGCTTTTAAAATTTTATCATGAAAGGGTACTGAATTTTGTCAAATGCCTTCTCTGAATCAATTGAGATGATCACATGGTTTTTGTTCTTCAATGTGTTAATGCGTATTATTTGGTTTTTGTTTGATGAACCAGGCATAATCTCTACTTAGTCAGGGTGTAAATCTTTGAATGTCTATCAAATCAATTTGCTCGTATTTTGTTGGAGATTTTTGTATTAATATTCATCAGGATTTGGGCCTATAATTTTCTTCTTTCTTCTGTCTTTGCTGACCTCATAGAATAAGTTTTTTTTTTTTTTTTTTTTTTTTTTTTGGTGTGGGGGGGATGATTTTGGAAGTTTCTCTTCTCTCCTATTCAGTTATTTGGAAGGGTTTGAGTAGGATTGAATTCCTTAAATGTTGAATAGAATTTTCCAGTTAAGTCATCTGGTCTGAGACTTTTCTTTTTGGGGAGGTTTTTGATTACGGCTTCAATTTCCTTACTTGTGGAAGTTCTATTCAGTTTTTTAATTTCATCATGATTTAGTCTTGGTATGTTGTATTTAGAAAAAATTTTTTTTAGTTGTAGATGGACACACAATACCTTTATTTATTTTTTAAAAAATATTTATTTTTTAGAAGTAGTTGAACACAATACCTTTATTTTATTTATTTATTTTATGTGGTGCTGAGGATCGAACCCAAGGCCTCGCGTGTGCTAGGCGAGTGCTCTACTGCTGAGCCCCAGCCCCAGCCCAGGGTGGTGTTGAGGATCCAGCCCAGGGCCTCATACGTGTGGCAGGCGCTCTGCTGCTGAGCCACAATCTCAGCCTGGCATGTTGTATTTTTAAGAATTCATCCATCTCTTAAATGCTATCTGATTTGTTGGTATGTAAATGATCATAGTAGTCTCTTTGTATTTCTGTGATATTCATTGTAATGTGCCTCCTTCAATTTCTAACTTTAATAATTTAAGTATTTTTTTCTTAGTCTAACAATTAATTCAAATTGTTGAATTTGTTGGTATTTCTAAAAAAAACCAAACCAAAAAAAAAACAAAACATCGAGTTTTGATTTTGTTGCTGTTTTCCTCTTCTTGTAGGTGCTGGCATCAAGCCCAGGGTCCCTGACTGCTAACCAAGCCCTCTCCCCCTGAGCTACACCCCAGCTCTGGCTTTGTTGATTCTGTTCTGGTTTCCCTGCTCTCTCTTTCTCTTTCCTAATCTTTATTATTGCTCTTCTTATGGTACTTTTTGGTTTAGTTTCTCCTTTTGCAGTTCTATGAGGTGCCAAGTTGCTGAGCTAAAGTCATTTATCCCTATCAATGCTCTTGAGAAGCTGATGTGACTCCATTTTTGAGAAACCAGCCTCTACCTCAGAGCAAAGCCTAAGGAAGGGGGCGTGACCCTTGTCCTTGGAAAGATCCACAGAGCACTCCCTGCTGAGTTGTTTGTCTACAAATAACAGGAGAGATCTGCGCACCAGGTGTCCCTGACTCAGTTAGGCTAGGTGAGGACCCATAGCAACCCCCTAGCAACCACCAATCAGCATGAGACAGGGAAAATCCCTGGGTTCCAGATGACCCCCAGTAGTTCATGGTGGTTGATATCATGTTGGGAAACCATGTAGTTTAGCACATACACCCCTCGTGGCCTAAACCAATCAGTTCAAAAGAATCCCCCTCTTGTACTAACCAATCACCCCTACCCAACTTGTTCCCGCCAGTGAATGTGCTAATCAATGTTAAGACTTGTTGTTTAACTTTTCCACAGTGTGAAATGATTCGCTGTGTGATGTTGTATCCCCCCAAAACCTATAAAATCTCACTGAACAAAGAACCAGGACTCACTCTCTGGGACCGCTGCATTAGGAACGGTTGTGAGTCCAGGCTCGCTTGCAATAAAGACTCTTGTGTGATTGCATCGGATTTAGCTCCTGGAGGTCTATTGGGGTCCCAAGAATCTGGCATTACACTCTCAGGACTGCTTCTGTGCATCCCATGTTTTGACATACTGTAATTTTCATTTTCATTTGTTTCAAGGTGTTTTCTCAATTCCATTCTGATTTTATCTTTAAAATCACAGTGATTAACAGCGAGTTGTTTAATTTCCACATACTTTTAGATTTCCCCGTTTTCCTTCTGCTATTGATTTCTACTTTCATTCTGTGATGTTATATGATTTCAGTCTTCTTAAACTGTTTTTGGGGAGGGTGGTGGGGGTACTACTGGGGATTTAACCCAGTGGTGCTTAACCACTGAACCACATGCCCAGCCCTTTTTTATTTTTTATTTTGAATCAGGGTCCTCCTAAATTGCTGAGGCTGGTTTTGAACTTGGGATCCTCCCACTCAGCCTCCTGACTCTTTGGGATTACAGGTGTGGGCTACCGTGCCCGGTGTCTTCTTATACTTTTTACGACTCCACTTTTGTGGACTAATATGTATTCTAACTTGGAGAATGTCCATGCGCCCTTGGAAAGAACGTGTGTTCTCCTGCTGCTGGGTGGAGGGCTCTGTGTAGTCTGTGGGTCCAGTTGGTCTGTAGTGTTGTTCCCATCTGTTTCCTGTTGATCTTCTGTCTGGTTGTTCTTCCTGTAATCAAAGTGGGATGTTTAGGGCTCCTATGATTCTTGCACTCTTATCTCTTTTCTTCCATTAGTTTTGTTGGCATTGGCAACATATATTTGGGAATTCTCATGTTAGATGCATTAATATTTATAATTGTGTATTCCTGGTGAAACTGACCCTTTACCATGACATCATAACCTCCTTGATCTCTTATGATGGATTTTTTTGGGGGCTTAAAAGTCAAGTTTCTCTGGTAGAAGTATGGCCAGCCCTGCTGTCTTCAGATTCTTGTTGGTGTGGTATATATTTCCCCATCCTTTCATTTTTATTTTCTGTGTCCTTAGATTTGAAGTGAGTCTCTTACAGACTAGTTTGATCTTGGGTTTTTATCCATTTGATCAATCTATGTCTTTTAATTGGGGTGTTTGGTCCATTTATCTTTAAAGTACTTACTTATATGCAAAGCCTTCATATTATAGTTTTGTTATTTATTTATTTATTTTTGTCTAACAGCTTGTTGGTCTATTCTTCCTCCCTTATTGCTTTCTTTTGTGTTTCATTGATTTTTTTGACATGTTTTGATTTCCTTTTCATTTCCCTTTGAGTGTATTCTATAAATATTTTGTTTGTGGTGACCATTGCAACTATTCAAACATCTTAAAAAGTTAACTGTGTTCTTCAGGAGGTTGAGGCAGGAGGATTGAAGGTTCAAAGCAAGCCTCAGCAATTTAGCAAGGTCCTAAGCAACTTAGCAAGACCCTGTCCCAAAGTAAAATGTTAAAAGGGCTGGGGATGTGGCTCCGTGGTTAAGCACCCCTGGGTTCCATCCCTGGTACCCCCCCCCAAAAAAAAAAAGTTAACTATGTTCATTGGATAATGACTTTGTTTCAGTTACATATAAGTACTTCCTTACATCTCTCCTTTCACTTAACTGATGACACAAATTACCTCTTTTTATATCATTTTTCCATTAACTGATTTATAAAGACTTACATTTTTAAAAATTGAATGCCAAATTTATAAATCATTTACACACACACATCCCAATACCATGGGACTGTAGGTTTGTGTCTAAGTTATCTTAACCTGAGAGTTTATGTTTTCCTACGGTTTTGTTTCATTGTTTATCTACCTTCCCCTTCAACCTGAAGGACTCCTGTCAACATCCGTCATAGGGAAGGTCAAGTGGTACACTCCTTTGGTTTTGTTTATCTCAGAAAGTCTAATTCTCCTGAGTTTTTGAAAGCCAGTTTTTGCTATGTGAAATCATCTTTTTGTGGGCAGTTTTCTCTTTATCACTTTGAATAGAGCAACCCACTCCTTTTTAGCATATTTGGTTTCTTCTAAAAATTTTCAGATAATTTGGTAAGAGCTCTTTTGAATGTGACAAGTATCTTTTCTCTTACTGCTTTAAAGATTCTCTTTGTCACTTTGACAGTTTGATTATAGATGTGTCTCGTGTAAATTTTAAAAAAATTCTGGTTAGACTTGAATTTGTATGTCATTTTCTCTCCTCATGTTGGGGAAGTTTTTAGCCATTATTTTTCAAATTGGTCCTCTGTCTCCTCTTTTTCTTTGGTTCTCAGTCTTTCAGACTGCATATTTTGTTCTGTTTGATGGTTCCCCACAAATTCCTTATACTCGCTTCACTTTCCTTAATTCTCTTCTTTTTGCTCCTCTGCTTCAGTAATTTCAAAAGTTTTATCTTAATTTTTTTGGACCTGGGGTTTGAATCCAGAGCCACATCCCTAGTCCTTTTTATGTTTTATTTGGAGACAGGGTATCAGGGGATCACTCAGCTGCTTAGGGCCTTGCTAAGTTGTAAGGCTGGCCTCAAACATAACGATCCTTCTGCCTCAGCCTTTGGAGCTGTTGGGATGACAGGCGTGCACCACCATGCCCAGTTCAAAAGGTCTATTTTTGAATTCACTCATTTTTCTAACTGGTTAAGTCTGCTGTTGAGTCCCTCTAATGAAATTTCCTGTATTACTCATTTTCAGAATTTCTGTTTTATTCTTTTTCATGGTTTCTATCTCTTGATAGTCTCATTTTGTTTACGCATATTGATGATTTCATTTAATTGTCAGTCTATACTCTTTTTTAAATTTATTGAGTATCCTTAGGACACTTATTTTGGATTCTTTGTCTGGTAATTAATATATCTATATTTCTTAGGGTTGGTGTCTAGCAATGTTATTTGTTCATTTGAATGGACCAAGTTTCCCTATTTCTTTATGTCTTTATTATCATCTGTTGGGACTTTGGCATTTGAAAACTCAAGCTACTTCTCCCAGTGTTTGTGGTGTAGTTTTGTATAGGAAGACTTTCTCAAATCAGCCTGGCTAGAGAACTTGGAGATTTATTAAGTCTTTTCTGGGAACACAACCTTTTTGGACTTGTGCATGTCATCTTGTAATGGAACAGGTCTCATCCAGGAGCGCCCATGCTGTGGCTCCTCTGGTACTGTAGTACACCATGGTTTAGAGCTCCTCCTAGGGTGTGTCTGTGATACTACAGACTCTGGTGCTCACCATACCCTGTTTTTAATTTTTTGTTTTTCTGGGTACAGGGGAATGAATCCAGGGGCACTCAACCACTGAGCCACATCCCCAGGCTTTTCTTGTATTTTATTTTGAGACAAGGTCTCACTGAGTTGCTTGGGGCCTCGCTAAATTGCTGAGGCTGGCTTCAAACTCATGATCTTCCTGACTCAGCCTCAGCTGGGATTACAGGCGTACAACCATCGCACCCAGTAATCTTTGTTTTTAAAAACGTTTTATTAATCTTGTTTTTTATTAGCTCTGAACCATCATTCCCCAGACATATTCTTAGCAGGAATCTTTTTCTGTGTTTAGCTTTGGCCAAGAAAGAGGCCAGTTGTCATGGGTTGGATGTTGAGTGTCCCAAAAAAGTCCATATATAAAAGCTTGGTCCCTAGGTGGTGGTGGTATTGGGATGATCTGTGGACCTTTAAGAGGTGGGGCCCAGGGGGAGGTCCTTAGGTCATTGAGGGTGGGCCATCAGAGGAGATTGCAGAACCCCTGGTCTCTCTGACCCTCTCTTCCAGTTTGAGATGAAATGTTTGCTCCTACTTGTTCTCTTATGATGATGTGCCACCAGTCTCTATGCTCACCAGAAGTTGGCCAATGTAGGTGCCATACGTTTGAACCTTCAAAACTGTGAATTACATATGCCTCTCTCTTTACTTCAAAAGTAGCCCATCTCAGGTATTTTGTTATAGTAAAGGAAAACTGACTATAATACCATCCCCCTGGGTAGAACCCCCCAAAGCTGGAACATTCCAATGAACATTCTGTGTTTGCTGTGACCAAAATACCTGACAAGAACATCTTAGAGAAGGGAAAGTTTATTTTGGCTCAGGGTTTCGGAGATTCAGTCCATGGTCAGCTGATCCTGTTGTTCTGTGCCCATCGTGAGGCAAGAACGTCTCGCCAGAAGGGTGTGGTGGAATGAAACTGCACTGCTCCTGGCAGCCAGGAAGCAATGTGAGAGGACTGCAGGGAAGACAAACCCTTCCAGGGCACAGCCCAGTGACCCCCCTCCTCCAGTCATGCACACCTGCCTACGGTTACCACTCAGCCCATCCATTCACATTAGCATGATAGGTACAGCTCTAAGGTGCCGCAGTCTCGGCTGGGCACAGAATCACGAGCCACCACACAGCTTTGTAGATTCAAACAGCAATTCTTTATTCCCAAACTCACACCGGCCTCCACACACGTTCTGGGGCAATCCCAGTTCTGCTGCCACCCAAATCACCTACTCCACGAGGCTTTCCTCCCAAAAGCTCTCTGAATCTCACGAGAACTCAACGGGAACTCAGGCAGCAGGAACGCCCTAATTCCAGCAGCAATAATCCTCAACATCGAACTTCCCTAAAATCCAAGGTCTTAAACTGGGAACGCCCTAAACCCAAGGACTGGGATACTTCCTCAAACCTGATCAGCTCTAAACCCGGATCCGCCTTCCTTGAGCAAGGTCACCTTACATGCAATGTCAACAGCGAAATTCCAAGGCAAGTCATTTAACATGGGGTACGCTGGCAAGGAAATTTCGAATGCGTCATTCCTACTTGGTAATGGCCCTCAGCACTAAGGATCTGATCACACGGCTTCTGAACATTCCTGCATTAACACAAAGTGTTTTTTTTTGGAGGGGGGCGCCTCACATCCAAGCATCTCTCAGATGTTTCAGGGTACACTCCTTCCCCTCTTCAGGTAGAAGCCAGGATTTGAGGTTTCCTTCCAATCATGCTCTGTCCTGGGGGTGAGGAGGTTTTGGTAAGTGCAGGGCATGGATATTCTTACAGAGTTTAAATGTAGTTAGCTCAGCGGGTGCAGGAACCTCCTGTTTCTGGATCCCTTTTATGGTGGTTGGTCCCCATTTTGTTATGTTTCCTTGGGCGGAAGAGGGTCTGGGGTTTCCTATTTCTCCATTTACTGACATCACTCCTTTTACTTTTAAAGTCTTTTTGAAATTCTTGTATGCTATTGAATATCACATTGAATTTCACTCCTCTTTAAAAATAATGTATCCTCGGGGCCCTTCTGTGCCTTTCCCTCAGTGCCAGTGAGGAATACATTACCTCCTTCTTACCTGCGGACGCCCTGTGCATTTCACCGGTCGCTCCAATATTATCCTCTGACAGAAAGAATGCAGTTGCACTTAGTGCCACAGCTCTTCAGTTTCCTTCAAAATGGAACAATGCCTCATTCCTCCACTTCATGACCCTGACACTTTTGGCTAGTTATTTTGTAGAATGTCCCTCATTTTGGATTTTTCTGACACTTCCTCATGATTAGAAACAGGTTTTTGTATCTTTGGCAGAAATGTCCAGAATGGACGTTGTGTTCTTCTCACTGCACCTAACCAGGGGGCACCCACTTTGAATGTGTCCTATTACTGGCCATGTTCACTTTGATTACTTGGTGATATCTGCCAGGCATTTTGACTGTTTTCTTTTTTCTCTTTTGTCATTAATAAGTATGTGGCTTAAAATATCTTTCTCACTCCTATTAAATTCGGTTGAACACTTTCCCCCTAGCAAGGATGGGAAGAAAGCAAATAGTAGCTATTTCTCATGCCCCCACATCCCCATTTTTGGATTATATAAGGCAGCTGGGCTGACTGCCTACAGGACAAATGGGATGAGCCTCAGTTCTCAGTCTTTGTGGTGGGGTCACTGTGACCATTGTTCCTTGTCCAGGTCTAACCGACTCATTTGCAGGTGCCTGGCTCTTCTGGCTACTCCTTCTCTCCATACCAACCTTTTTCTTGGGAGACATTTGATGAAACCCCCAAGAATCTGGTGTTTGGAACCTAAACCTTCTCTGACATGCGTCCAGCACCCTGACCCCAGGTCCAGGGACCTTGAGGGTTTTGCATCCTAGCAAGATGCAATTTTTCATACCTCATTGAACTCACCACTTACACTCTGCAAGATACCCTTGTTAGGGTCTCTCCAGAGCCACTCCCTTCTCCTGCCTTGCCAACAGAACCCCTGTTCCATACTGAAATGAGTTTCAGTGGAACCTAGGCCCTTCTAGAACCCCAGGAGACGAATATTCATAGGTTCAAGCCGATTATGCAGCTCCATACTTGGGCAATGATTATTCAAATAACTGGTTAAGTCTGGGACATGGGTTGAGATTCTGGCTAATCAGATGGGAAGGAAAATCTGCTGGAGGTTTCTGGGAAAGATATTCCATGAGATCACCACTCTGTGCATGGTGGAGATGGTGAAAAATGAAAAACCTTTCTATGGATCAGTTCGATACATACCTTTTTAAAAACCCCATAGAAATTACGTTTAGAAGTAGAAATTACCTTTGTTAAAGAATCATAGAAAGTAAGGCAGAAGATTCAGAGTTGGAGGTTCTGAGAGCCAGGCAATACATCCCACTGTGAATCTGCCCTCTACATGACTCTTTTGCTTCTTCCTGACAAGCTTGAGATCAACTCCGCCAGGAAATCTGGGGCGGGGGGGAAATGAGGGTTCCAAGTGGTTTTCATGAAACTCATTATTTTCTCTCTTTCCACATTTTACTAATGGAGGACTGCAGGAAATTTGTACGAGCGAGACACATGGGGAATTGGTGGGTTCTGTATGGTTGAATGCATTCAATTTTCCCCCTAGATTCACATTAGTGTTTATGAAAAAATAAACGAATAAAAGTCAAATAATTTTTAGCAAACACCCCATACTATTGCAAATTCTTCCATCTTTTTTCTTTGATAGAATTAAGCTATCATGCACCCCTGGAGTGTCTAATTCTGACAGGTCATCATAAAACCTGCCTGATGGTGGCGCTGCTGAGCTCTGCAGCCCAGTTTTCCAAGGTGTCTTTCCCTCCTCCTGTGTTTTATTGTGACCAAATTTGGCAGCAGATGAATATAATGCTTCTGTCTCAAGGCCATCACAGCAGAAAAAGAACAAACGCACTTGAGTTTCAGAAGCTGAGATCCAGATGAGAGAGATGCAAAAGTTTGGGAAAACATGGGCTCCTAAGAGCTAGTCTCTTCCTGGCTGCCCCCCACCCCCACCTCAGTTACCTGCTGGAGTAGGGCAACCTTGCTCAAGGTGTGGGACACAGGAGGGGAGCAGGAGGGGGCACCCGAGAAGGGTCCTGCCACCTGCTCCCTTCAACCCCAGGTCAAATTTGGGAGGATTGAAGAGTCAGAGTACTCAAAGTTTCCTTTGGGGGTGACAGAGCTTGTGGAATTCCTGTCCCTAGCCTGACCTGGCCACAGAAGAGCCGATGGAGTATACATTGTGTCTGAGAGGAAGGGCCCTCAAGCCACCTTGCAGAGCTCCTGGGGTGCCAGAGTAGTTAAATCATCCAGGGTGCATAAAAGGACTGTGGGTGCAGCTCAAAGCCCCCAGCGAGTTTGGAGAAGCCCTGGGGTCAGGAAGAAGTTCACGGCTGGGGGCACCTGTGTGGATCCAGGTCACAAAGGCACCTGAGACATTTTGGGGACATGAAGGTGGGGGAAATCTGATTTGATGGAGAACATCCTGAATCACCAAGGTTAAATCCATGGAAAGGGTGTTTAAGATAGAAATCATGTTAGATGGTGGAAAAATTTAAAATGGTACTATGTTTTTGCACACCTGAAATGGTGGCATTGGTTTATTTTGATGATATTGTCCAGTCTCTCCAGGATATAACGTTCCCATCTGTTAACTGAGGTTGGTGAAGAGGGGTGGGTGGGACGGGGTGGTACCAAAAGCTTTTCCAGCTCAGATTGTGATGTCAAGGAACAGCGTCTCTCAGATGTTTCAGGGTCCATTTGTGAATGCCTTCCTGCCTCTGTCGCTGCCTTTGCAGGATCTCTTCCCAGGATCCAGTGAAGCTACTGAGAATTACCAGGATACTCCAGGGTGACAGGAACAAGGGGGACATTCCCAACCCCTGCAGGCATCAGGGTTTACTTTACTTTTTTTTTTTTTTTTTTTGGTACGGGGGATTGAACTCAGGGGCACTCAACCAGTGAGCCACATCCCCAGCCCTATTTTATATTTTATTTAGCACCTTGCTGTTGTTTAGGCTGACTTTGAACTCTCAATCCTCCTATCTCAGCCTCTCCAGCTGCTAGGATTTACAGGTGTGCATCACTGCACCCGGTTACTTTTTTTTTTTTTTTTTGCCATTTATTCAAGACTACATTTAATTATTTAAAAAACGATTTGTTGAAGAAACCCACCAACAACTCTCAGTAGATATGAAAACGAAAAAGAAAAAAAAATTGTATCTATAATCATGCTGTCCTGACAAATGAAAGAATTTTGTTTTTCTGTTTTCCCTTTCAATTCATGCCTATGCAAGTCCCTGTTCTGTACCAAAGCCCGGAGATCACGTTGTATCCAAGTGCTTTTGGGAGGCCAGAAGGACAGAAAAGGAAAATCTAGATATTTTAGCTCTGCTGCTTGGCTGCCCTGGCAACCAGCTTTCCAGACCCGATGGCTCCAAAAATATCTCTCCAGATTTGACCTCTCTTTCTGAACTCCATACACATCTGTCCATCTTCCTACTCAGCATCTCCGCTTCCTGTTTACAGCTGAATTGTTAAGTCCCACGACCATCCCCGTTCTCCCATCTGCCTTCCTCCCCCTAACCCTAACCTTGCCTTAAAGCCATCCCTAATTCTTCTGCCTCCAGCGCCTTTCACATGCTGTCCCCAGCGAGCCCTGTCATTTCCACTGTTAGGATATAACCCGAGGTTAGTCGATCTGCCTCCATTTGCATCAGCACCGCCACAACTCCTGGCACCCTCATGGCCTCTTGATTCACTGTGGTCACCAAACGTCTGAATTTGATCATTACCTCCTGTGCTCTAATCTACTTACCCCACAGGAGCCACGGTAATTGCTATAAATGTAAATCAGATCTTGTCGTTTGCTCTGTGGATTAAAACTCTCCAGTCTTCGCATTCTTTGACTAAAATCCTAAATCTCTCCGGTGGCTGTCATCCCTGTGTAAGATGGCTCCCTGGCATCCCTGTGGCTCTGCCCCATGTCCTGTTACTTGCACTCTCCTGCCCCCCGCTGCCCCCTTCCACTTCCTTGAGCCTCCCCAGCTCCTCCACACTGGAGGGTTTGGCACAATAGAGTCCCTCTGACAATAAGGTATTTCCCAGCCTCTTGGAGCTGTCAGCTCAAATGCACCTCTATTTTAGAAAGGCTTTCCCCACGGACCATTCTTTGTAGCGAGCAGCCACTTAATTCCTGACCCCTGTGGATATCTCTGAAATTGTAATCCCATTATTCTGCAGACACTTTTCTTTTCTTCAGAGCATGCTTTACATTCTGTCATCCTTTCCCCCACCTTCTCTTTGCAGCCTGGGTCCTTTCTTCTCTATTTCCTATGTTCTCAGCAGTCTGTAAACTCCATAAAGGCCGAGACCGCCTTTATCAGCATTGACCAGCGTTTGCTCAGTGTCTACCCAGCGGTACGCAGTACATACCCAGTGATATTTGTGGAGTAAATGAAGAGAGAGCCTTTACAGTGGGCTAACTCTGGGCTGGGCTGGGCTGGGCTAGGATGAGGCCATTTCCTTAAATGGATAATGCATCTTTTTGGAAAATGTTGTTGCATTGAATACAACCCTACAACCTGGCATTTCCAATCTGGGGTTACCCCCCCCCCCCCCGAAAGAAACTTTGTGTCCAAATGGGAACCCTTCCAGCTACATGTTTCATCTGGTTTCAAGGTATGACATACCTGGGGCATCCTCTAAACCCTTTTTGAGGTTTGATTTAGGGAATGATGAACTATCTAAAGGTTTTGAATAAATGCTTTGAAAAGATCGCTCTGCTGTAATGGATGGATCGAAGGCTCCAGGGCACCCCTGTGAGGAGGCCATTGGAATGGTCCAGGTAAGCACTGAGTAGGGTCGGAGAGATCATGCAAATGAACCGGGAGGAACTTGGACCAGGAGACTTTGGGTTTGAAGCTGGATGTCTTGGTTCTACCACTTGTTATTTGAGTAACAGCCTGTAGATGTGCATTTGGAGAGTTTTCAGGTTTTGCTAATTAAAAAAAATGCTATTAAGTATATATTTGTACACAGTTCCTGGTGCACAGGTGCAAGAATTTCTTCTACACCCAAGATTGGAAATGCCAGGTTATAGGTTATGTGAATGTTCAATGCAACAACTTTTCCAAAATGTTTTCAAAAGTAGCTGTGCCCATATTTATGTGCCTACACATATTGTAAGAAAGACCCAATTGCTTCTTTAGTTTGCTGTTTGAACAGGGACAAAATGGCACCTCAGTGTGGCTTTGCCAAGGTGTTTCCTGTTTACTAAGGGGCTGCCAGAGTTTCATGGTAGCACTTGGGTCCCCAAAGGGCGAGGAAGGACCAGTAGAACTGCAGGTGTGTGTTTCCATCTTGGTTTCTTGGTCAGAGTCATAGACTTTGAGGCCAGAATCTCCACAGAAACTTCCTTCCTGGGGAGGGTATGAGAAGCCACCTCTCACTCCTGACCTTCCTGGTCCAGGTTCTCACCTTCTCTGGGGCCTGCAGGAGACAGGGAGGAAGGAGAGCCAGAGAGGGGCAGAGGTCAGCAGGCTGATAAGGCAGAAGCCAATGTGGCAGCTGCAGGCAGCCCGCAGTCCTCCTGAACAAGATAGAAGGAAACTAAGGTCCTATGTCCCTGAGGTGGCCTGTCCTGGCAGTGCCTGTGACCTGCAGAGGAACCAGGAAGCTGAGGAGGACCCTTGTTCTTCTCATCTCCACACCAACACATTCTCTCCACCCCCCCACCAACACACATACACACACACAGTACTGGAGATTGAACCCAGGTGTGCTTATTGTTAGGTGCAGGACAGGCTGAACTATGTCATCTGCAGGGCAGGCTGAACAAATGTTAGCTGCAGGATGGCCCACGCACTCAAACCCCCGTCTGTCTGGTCCTTTATCACCTGTTTGCGTCAAAGCTGAACACTCCACCCCCATTCAAGGCTGAACACTCAACGGCCCCTTGTGCCAACAAGGCAGTTTGCAGACCCAGAGGCCCCGTTAGACTTGCGCTATAAAAACTCCCTCCTACCGGGCCCCTCTCTCTTGCTCTCTCTCTCTCTTGCTCTCTCCCTCTCCATCTCTCCTCTTCTATTTCCTCTCCCCCCTCTTTTTTCCTTCTCTCTCTCTTTCTCCTCTTTTGTGCTACTGCAACAAAGCTCTCTTGGTCGCACCGAGTGTTGTGGTCACTTTCCTTTCACTTATTACCAAGCTACATCAGCCCTTCTCTCTTATTTATTTATTTTTTTAAAAATTTTGAGACAAGTTCTTGCTAAGTTGCCCAGGCTGGCCTCAAACTTGGAATCCTCCTGCCTCAGCTTCCTGAGCAGAGTGGCTGACATTTCAGGCATGAGCCATTGCACCTGACTCTCTTCCAGTCCAGAGCAGAGCACATGTGAGAGACAGAGAGGAAGGTTGAGGGACTGGGGCACAGCAACAGGGTCAATACCTAGATTCAACACCCCTTCAAGGTAGGGGAGGTCAGGGAGGACCTGGTGGCTTTCCTCTCTAGCTGGGGTCCCTCCCCTGGCATCGCATTCTTTACCTTGGGTCCCACTTTACCTGGAAGAGAGGCTCCTCCTGAGAACATAGATGGCAGAAAGTGCCATCAGAGGAAACAACTTCCAGCTGAGGAGAAGAATGTAGCTGAATACGGGGGCACCTAATGACAGAAGGACATCAGGATGGTTAGGGTGAGCCTGGTTCCTCTTCCATTGCTCAAACCCCAGACAGGCTCAGCCCTGCCCCAACCCAGGTACCAAGACTACACCTTGGTTTTGGAGGGAGTCACCTCACCTCTCTAAGCCTCAGTTTCCTCATCTTTAAAGTGGTTATTGGAACATGTACTTGAGAAGTCTTTGTACGGAGTGACCACACCCACACAAAGGACCTACTAGGTGCTCAGTAATTGTTGAAGCTGAATGGCTTTTGGGTGGGAACTGGGGAAGGAGGTTTCACGTGAGCTTGCCCACCTGGTCACATGGGTGGGTGGTCAGCTTGCAGCTGTGAAAACAGCACTTACTGCTCTTTGGTACCAAAGGCATCACCTTCTGTGATTGCCTTCACATATTACAGATGAAGAGTTCCAGAAAGGTGAAGTGACTTCCCCAAGGTCACTCACACACAGTGAGTAGAGCAGGGTCAGTTCCTCAACCAGCCTGTGTGGCCGTGGGTCTGAGCCTTTAACTGTGCAGTGAGTCCATTCCCACCAGGTTCAGTTGCAGGCCTCCAGACTCGCTCAGGTGCATGCTCTTTTGGACCAGCACCTGGTCATTCTGCCACACCTGGCAGGTGAACAGCCTTGGGTTCTCCAGCTCTGAAGCATTGACCAGGATGTGCCTGTCTTGGCTGAATGTGCCGTCTGGGTTCTCAGTGGGGGCAGAGGCCGCACAGATCTTGAAGCACCTGTTCCTCTCCAGCCAGGTGATGTGCATGTCTTCAGGGTAAAACCTGTGCACGTGGCAGGTGAGAAGGGCCACCTGGAGTGCTGGGATGTAGTGTGCTGAGGTATACACTGCGGGGACAACTGAAACAATAGCCTTCTTTTACTTTCTTTCTTTGTGTAAAAAGGCCCAAGGAGCATCTGTCCCTTGCTAGGCCTTGTGCTCAGTTCTTGGAATATAAAGGAAAACCAGGAAGACATGGTCTCTGCCTCCTGGAGTGCCCACTCGGGTGGGGAGGAAGCCATCATGGGATTCCCACAGGGGTTCCTACAATAGGGCCACCTCACCTGGTCTGGAGGTGGGCGGACTAGGGCAGGTTCCTGGAGGATGTGATCTTTGGGCAGAAATAGGAAAGATAATATACTTGGAGTTAACTATATGCACAGATTGTATTTTCTAAGAATGGTGACAGCAAGCCCCACACGGTCTTCCAAAATTTTAGCTCTCCTTCTCAGAGACAGAGTCTGTTTCTCCTCCCCCTGGAATCAGAGTGGGACTTTGTGACTGTCTGATGAGCAGAATGTGGCAGAGATGGCCTGTGGGACGCCTAAGGCTGGGTCATCAGAGTTGATATGGCTTTCACCTGGCTCAGGCGCCATCTTTCTCGGGATACACCCTCATACCCAGCCACCAAGCTCTAAGGAAGCCCAAACCTGCCCATGTGGAAAGATGATAAGGAAAGGCCTGTGTCAAGGAGAACCCAGGCCCCAGGCCTGAAGCCAGCACCAAGGCCAGGCCCCTGGTGAAGGAGGCCTCGGGAGATCCCCAGCCCTTGACCAGGGACAGAGGCCCTGTGGTGAAGCTCAGCAGGTTCCAAAGTGAAACAAGAAACAAGACCAAAGTGAGCGAGGGGGAGTATGGGTGAGGTGAGGCCGAATTCCCAGTCCATTCTAGTAGCTCTGCTTATGAGTGCCACCCCTGAAGGCTCTGAAAGGCATTCTCAGGAGTAGAGACCCTGATCGTTTTCATTAAATTGCTTTCCAAATCCTGAGCCCCATAGGATTCTTTGTAAACTGATGGCCTGAGAGTAAACATCAAGGCCTTTCCTCTCTGACCTCCTTTGTTTCTGAATTTTCTTCCTCTTACTTCACAAAAGAAAGACCTTTGTCCCACACGTCCCAAACCCAGCTATGGTGCATTGCCCTCAGCTTGAAGACTTTGGGACCCAGGATAAAAGGCCACTTCACCAACCTGCTGGCAGGAAGCCCATCCTGGCCACAGCATCACGGACTTCCCACCGCCTCCCCGAACTGCGCTCCCAATCACATCTCTAAAGGCTCTTTTAATAATTATTTATAAAACCTGTCAGACTCCTAGATTGTTTTAGTTGATCATGTAAAACAACGTGAAAGAACTTTTTGAACAACGAGAGCCTTATGGTAGTAAGAATTTTTTTTTTTTTAAAATTTCAGTCTTGTTGGAGTCCTCTGCATTCTCGTGGTTCTCTTTGATAATGTGTCTGTATGTTTTCGTGGTCAATAAAAAAAACTTTCCAATATGAAATATACACGGGGTAAAGTTCTTTGTGGAATTAGAATAAAGACACAAATTTAGGAAGAGAAAGGAGTGCTGTACAATTTCTTCTTATTAAAGAAGACTTTATGTTTCAATGGATGATAGTGGAAGTATGATATTACTTTTCCATTAAATATTTTCAGATGGATGTAACTTCCCAGGGATTATGTCATATGCAATCATTTAAGCTTATGATGAATAATTTTAGGTGTCAACTTTAAAATACATGATAAACTACATAGCCCTCCATAAGTATTTTTGGGTATATGAACAAAAATGCTTGAAGATCACTGGTAAGCATCCCAGTAGATTCCCCGCCCCCCCCCCCCCAAGAGCAATAATGGTGAGCCACTATAGGGTTTTAAGCAGAGGAGGGACATGGCCTGGTTTTCTTTAGAAAATGGCTTTGGCTGCTGGAGGGTTAGTGTATGAACTGCAGAAGGCACATGGGTACAAGAGATTAATTAGGAGGCTACTGCAATTGCCAACAAGAGATAATGTTGGCTTGAACTTGGGTATTAATTCAGATAGTGGAAGTAGACAGAAATGTAGAGTTCAAAAGACATTTTTTTTTGGTACCAGGAATTGAAACCAGGGACACTTAACCACTGAGCCACATCCCTAGCCTGTTTCAATTTTTATTTGGAGATGGGGGGTCTCGCTAAATTATGTAGGGCCTTGCTAAATTGCAGAGGCTGGCTTTGAACTGGTGATCCTCTTGCCTCAGCCTCCTGAGTTGCTGGGATTTTAGAGGAGATTTGAGGGGGAATGATACAATTTAGTGATGGATTGGGCAAGGAGTGTTCTCTGGGCTGGGGAGCCGGGTTCATGGAAATTGTGCTCCCTTCATCCACAGGGGAGGCAGAGGAACTGCGTGTCAGAGAGAGGGGGTAGAAGAGGCTCATGCCCATCTCTAGGCTGACCATGACCTTCCGGGGGGAGGTAGAGCCGGAAGCAGAGTTCCTCAGCATGGCCACAGCGGTGGTTCTTACAGGAGGGACGGGGCTCTGAAGAGGGGTCAGTCTGGAGAACAGTCTGGAAATTCCAGTGTGCTCACTGAAAAGTCATGTGACCTTGGGCAAGGAATTTAGCTTTTCCAGCCTCAGTTTCCCCATCTGCAGGAACCAGGACGAAGAGCCATAGAGTTTCTTTGGGGTGCTCAAAGTGGAGGATAGAATTTAGAACTTTGATCTTTTGGTTAAGCAGACAGACTCCTATTTTGGGATGCAGGCATTTGAGACATAAAGAGCTGAACTCTGTCTATTGGGATACCACAGACTGTCTCCATGGGGAGGGAGGATGCTGTGGAGATCGTGGTGCTGGTAATGGGGGATCTTTGGTTTTCAATGGCTGGATTTTGGAAAGAAGAAAAACTGGGTCACTGGACCCCTGGGAGGAATTTCACCATCTTGCCGGAGGTAAGTGGGACCTCATCATGCTGAGGTTGCTGAGGCGCTAAAGAGAGAGCAGACCCTGGGGGAAAGGCCCCTTGCAGGCCAGGGCATGGACTTGAGTAGCAGTTGGAGAAATTGCTTATTCTGCAGTTTGATTCAACACAACAGCCTGGGCTTTGCTCTTGGGAAATGAACAACAGCCTTTCCCTTCATAAAGGCAGAACAAGAAGGGGAGGCGCAGCCTGCAATGCTCCTTCCTGCCCAGGGTGGGGTGGAGCCGCAGGTTGAAGAAGCATATTTCAAAGGCAGGACCTGGCAGCCGAGCCATGGTGGCATGGTGGTTGGACAGTGGTGTTAAGAGTCCAAGTGAGAGAGACATCCTTTTTGAGGCTGAGAAACCCTGAGCAATCTGGTCCCCACTCCTTTCTCTCCAGACTGTTCCTTTTCCACACACCTGTCTTTTCACTAGGTCCCAGTCACCCCAGTCTTCTTTCTGCTCCTCAAACATGTCTTACCACAGGGCCTTTGCATGTGCTGTTTCCTCCTAGAACACTCTACTTTGCTTAGATGATTCCTTTTCCTCTTTCATATTTTGGCTCAAACATCACTTCTTCCAAAAGCTATTTCTCCAATAAACTAGATTTCTCCTGTTATATCAATGCAGCAATCTGTTCTTTTTTCTCAGAGCACATGTTCCATATAATCATTTGGGACTTGGCTGATGGAATTCACGAGAGAGAAAGATATCTGTTCTGCTTGCCATGGAATCCCCAGCATCTTGAATAATGCCACCCCCAAAGCAGATGCTTAGTCAACACATTGGATGAATGAATGAATTTCTACCTCCCAAACATACTAGGAAGCCCTGATGTGGGAGGGGGATAGATACATCAAGAACCTCACGCTCAGCTCCCTCGAGGTTCCCTGGAGAATGAATGGGAGGATGCAGGGAAGGAACCCATGGCTGCCACCAAAGGTTGGCCCGGCAGGTGGGGGGTCTTACCTTGGAGGAATTTCGAGATGTTCACGTGCCTTCTGTGGGGGCTCTGCAACTCACTGTGGGCCACTTGGCAGGTGACGTGGGAGTAGAGTGAGGAGAAGGTCAGGGACACCAGGGTGGTGCTGACAATGGCGTAGGATGGGTCCTCTCCAGGCTGGAAGACCAGGGTGTGGAAGGCCGGCAGCTCCCTACCATCTTTGAACCATTGCAGGTTGATGTGTTTGGGAAAGAAGCCCCTTGAGATGCAGGTGAGATTCAGGACTTGGCCCGGGCTGGCCCTGCCGGAGGGGCCAGAGATCTCTGGAGGGGAGGGTTCAGCTTTGATCAGGGCAAAGGAGGAGAGAGGACGGAGGAGGAGAGAGAGAGGTGAAGATGGCGAGTCGCACTTTAGCACCACGGCCACCCTCAGGGTTCACCTTGCCTGAACCCCCACTCCAGCCTCCCCCACTCTAGCCTCTCATCTCCAGTTCCCTCCTCTTCATCATAAACCAGCTCAGGGGCCTGACTTTGCTCCCCAACTCTCCCAGCCCATGCTTGGGGAGATGTGACCATGGACATCGTTTCCTTGTTCTCCTCCCTCCCTGCATCAACAAACTGGATTGTTAAAAAGTTATAGAAGTCATGGCATAAAAAAACAGTGAACTCTTAATTTCCTATCCTTGTCAACATTATAGACCAAAGGCTTTTAACCATTTTAGCCGATTGACTGTTTCTTTCTGTTTTAAACGACATCTTTACACTGTCATTTCTCATTTTTTTTTCAGTTAGTTTTATATACTATTGTGGAAGAAGATAATTTAACTCTCTGCCATCTCCCTCCAAGGGCCACCTGCACTTCACCCCCGTGCATCCTCCTATCTCAGACACATCATGACTTTTTGTTTTATCGGTATTCAGCATTTATATTATTATGACCAAGGAGCATCGCCTGCAGCTGGGCTGTGTAATACAACAGCATTACATTTCTTGGGCAGCCTTTTGTTTTTCCAGGAATTTTTAATGGCCTCATTATTTTTATTTGCTTAGTTTCTATGAATGTATAATAAATTCATTCCTGATTTTCTTTTCCAAATGGATATAACTCCTCCTACTAAGGAATTGCTAAGTGTCCAAATGGACTTCATCTTAGGGTAAATATAGACCAGGGAATGCACAAAGATTTTTAAAAAGAGTATTCAGGCTTGGATTAAAAAAAATCTTTTCATGTTGACAATTCGTAAACACACACACAAAACATAGAAAGCACTCATCATGGGATTTCAATAATTATCAACAAATAGAGATCTTGTTTCATCTATGTTTTTCCTACCATCTATTAGTTTATCTATTTTAATTGTATATCCTGAATGTATACAACGTAATGGCTTGACGTATGTATGCATAATAAAATTATCTTATTACAGTCAAGATAATTTATTTATTGTCTTAGCCACATTTTTGTATGTGGTAAAGTCACCTAAAATCTATTGTTTTAGCAAATATTTTGTATATAACATATTATTAACTATGCCTCAGGCTGAGCACTAGATCTCTAGACTTATCCATTTTATATAAATAATATTTTGTTATTTTGACTTTCATTTTACCCACTGCCTTTTGCTGGTAACCACTATTGTACTCTCCGTTTCTATGTATTTGAGTTTTGTTTTTTTTTAAAGATTCCTCATATAAGGGCAACAAATTAAAAATAGAGCTGCCATGACCTAGCAACTCCTGTTCTAGGTATATGCCCAAAGGAAATGAAAGCATCCTCTCCTAAACTTTTCTGCACCCCATGTTCATGGCAACATTATTCACAAAAGCCAAGACATGAAAACGACGTATGGGTTTGTAAACGGATGAGTGGAGAAGGAAATTGTAGTATAGGAGTCTGCACGGTGGAAGATTATTCAGCCTTAAAAAGAGGAGATCTTTCCATTTGCTGCAGCGTGGGTGAATTTTAGAGGGCATTACACTAGTGAAGTCAGCCAGACACTGGGCTTTTTTTTTTTATCTTGAATGTCCCCAAGGGGTACCCCATTCCTGGAGGACTGTAATACCAGTATGATGTGGAGTGGATGCAGCAAGTTCCCAGTCCATCTTCCTGCTCCAAAAATCCACTTACTACATTGTCCTTGGAAAGAGGACATTGTAGATATTAAACTGATAAAACTCAGACACTTAGCCAAAAGGCCAGGAGGTGATGGAAATGATGACATTGGGTTTTGTTAAAACAAATGCCAGACTCTCTTTTTTCATTCCTAACTAGGAATAAAATGTTAGTCTGAGTTAAGAATTCTTTTTAAACAAGCAAAACACCATGATCATAATTAAGATTCAAAAACAATTCCTCCATATCATCTGATATTCATCAGCATTCATATTTTACTGCTTGTCTCATAAATATAATTTTATAGTTGGTTTGTTTGAATTAGGATCCGAGCAAGAGCCATATGTTATACTCAGTTGATGTCTCTTAAGCCTTTTTTAATCTAAAAGAGTTCCCTTCCTTTTTTTTTTATTGTTTGCATTTACTTGTAGAAAAAAACCAGGTCGGGGACTGGGGTTGTGGCTCAGTGGTAGAATGCTTGCCTAGCATGTGTGAGGCCCTGGGTTCAATCCTCAGAACCACATAAAAATAAATAAATAAATATTTTTTAAAAAAGCAAACCAGATCAACATCCCTACCGAATTCCGTACAATATTCCGTACTGTTTCCTATGGTTTCTCAACGGGAGTGAGCGCCCTTTGCTGACAGTGGTAGTGGGCTTGATAGTAACACACCCTTTATTTTCTGAGGGTACTCTTACTGGAATTTCTTGAATTCGAGTTCTAGCCTCAAGTTGAACCCAAGCTAAATTCTGTTGTTGTTTTTCTTTTTCTTCTTCTCCTTCTCCTTCTCCTTCTCCTTCTCCTTCTTCTTCTTCTTCTCATATCAGGGATTGAACCCAGGGGCACTCAACCACTGAGCCATATCCCCAGCCTCACTTCTTTTTTAATTCTGAGACAGAGCCTCCCTAAGTTGCATAGGTCCTCTCTAGGTTGCTGAGGCTGGCCTCCAACTTGCAATGTTCCTGCTTCAGGCTCCAGAGTCTCTGAGATTATAGATGTGCACCACTGTGCCTAGGTAAACCCTTTTAAAAAGTCCCTTGAAATAGTTTATCTTGGTCTAGTTAAGTCATGCATATATAGTTACATTAATTCATTTCATTTTAGATTAAATAATTTAAATTTCTAGGATCTTTTTCATTTTGAATTTTGCTTATTAATTTTCCTAAACATTCATATGTTTATAAAGTCAAAATTTAAAGGTACCTTTATGGAAGTCTAGTTTCTACCCTAGTGCTTTCCACTCAGTTCATTTTCTCCCTTACAGATGACATTTTAAATTTATATTTTAGTTCATTCCCATTTTTTAGAAAGTATGAGCAAATATGTATATGCTGTGTTTTGGACTTTGTATCGTAAAAGGTGGAGTGTTCCACACAATTCCTATGCATTGCTTCTCCTGTCTAATGATGTCCTGTGGATCACTCTGAAATGCTGGCCTGAGTTCTTCCTCGGGCCCTTCTGAACCCACGTAGTGCTCAGCTGTGTCACCCAACCCTGATTTATTTAGTAGCAGCTCAGGTTTTGCTTTTATAAATAGTGTGATGAAAAGCCTAAAGCATAAATCATCTTGAATTTATGTGGAATTGTTGAGTCACAGGGTCATATGTAACTAGGTGAGATGTATGTGTAATATGTGTATGCTATATGTGTATATGGAATATGTAATTTTGTATATGTAATATGTAATTTTGCTACATATTGCAAATTCACCTCTTACTAGGTCATATGATTTTGCCTTCCTACCAGCAAAATGTGGGATACATGTTTCTCTATAGCTTCTTGTAGAATATATTGTTAAACTTTTTGATTTTTGGCCAAGCTGATAGGGGAGAAACCATGTCCCTGTGTTGTTTTAATTTGCATTTCTTTTTATACAAGGATAGCTGAACATACTTTTATATGTATCTAATTTATATGTATCTAATTTTCTATAACTTGTCTTTTCATACTTATCAGCTAGAATCCTATAAATTTGCTTGTCTTCTAAAATTTTAGATGCTCTCTGTATGTCAGGGATGATTCTTTTACTGCAAGTTGCAAAATATTATATGCACACATCCATACACAAGTTTCTGTTTGTATAATGTGATGGGAATTACCATTCCCCCCTCTTTCTGTAAAAACAAAAAATTCGAATTATAGTTATACAGGTTTCCCCTCACTTCCAGGTTATAAAAGAACTCACATATGTTTTCTCCTAGCATTTGCAATTTCATACTTTACATTTAAATCTCTGATCCATTGGGACTTATTTTAGTGTATGGTGGGAGGTACTGGATACATTTCTGGATTTTCTCTTCTGTTCCATTGGTCCATGTACTAATGCTTCAACTGACCCAGCACCATCCTTGAAAACCCTCCTGGTCCCACTGAATTGACATACATCGTCCCCGCAGAAATCATTTGACCATATATTCGTATGGATCTATTTCTGGAATCTCTACTCTGTTCTATTGATCTACTGTCTATCTTAATGTCAGTCTCATGCTGTACGGTTACCACAGCTTTATAATAATTTGTGTTCATGAGAGATATGGACCATAGTTTTCTTTGCCTATGTCTTGATCTGGTGTCAGTATGCGAGTGATGCTGGCCTCCCAGATTGATTGGGAAGCAATACTTTATTTTCAATTTTATGGTAAAATATGTGCAGAATTGCTTAGTAGTTTTTTTTTTTCTTAAATGTTCCTCAGTGAGTCATCTGAGCCTAGATTATTGTTTTTGGGAGGATGCATAAACTATAAATTCAATTTGTTGAGTAGATACACTAATAATCGGACTGAGCGAGCCTTTGGTAATCTGTCTTTTTTAAAGAATTTGTCCATTTGTTCTAAGTTCTCAAGTTTATTAATAGAGATTTGAAGTTCCCTCCTCAAACTTGTAACATTTGTGGAGTCTGTACCTGTGCCATTTCTCTCACTGTTGTATTGGTAATTTGTATCTTCTTTCATTTTTTCCTGATTTTGTGGCTTTTGGTTTATTGATTTTATTAATTTTCTGAAAGAATTAGCTTTTGGCTTCATCAGTTTGCTCTATATTTTTCCGTTTTTTATTTCTGCTTTTTCTGTGTTCTTTATTATTTCCTTTCTTCTGCTTATTTTGCATTTCACTCTTCCCCCTATCCCCTGCCCAAGTTTAAGGATCACTGAATCGAAACTTTTTTTCTGCCTGATTATAGAAATTTAGGGCTATAACTTTTTCTCTAAGTACTGTTTTGGCTGTGTTCCACATATTTGTATCTTGTGCTTTTATTTTTTTCTATTTTTAAATTGATTTGTGCCTGTGTTTTAAGGTAATATTTTTTTTTGCAGGCAATGTTTAAAATACTTTCTAATTTTCCTTTTGATTTCTTCTTTGATGGTATATTACTCAGAACTGTACATAGTTTTCAAATGTTAATTTTCCAGAGACTTTTTCACTTTAGT
Source organism: Spermophilus citellus (assembly GCF_964194105.1). NCBI lineage: Eukaryota > Metazoa > Chordata > Mammalia > Rodentia > Sciuridae > Spermophilus > Spermophilus citellus. The sequence goes on from NC_138185.1 coordinate 27,622,859, forward strand.
ACTTTAATTCCACTGTAGTAAACACACACACACACACACACACACACACACACACACACACACACTTTGTATGACTTGACTTATTTTAAAATTTACTGAAACTTATCAATGAGCCAGAATTCAATCTAGCTTTTGCACTTGAAAAGAATCTGTATTATTCTGTTTTGGAATGGAGAGTTTTATAAACATCTGTTAATTTAAGTTGGTGTATATTGTTGTTTAATTCTTCTACATCCTTATTGATTTCCTGACTATCTGCTTTACCAAAAAATTTTTTGGACTGGGGGTACCAGGGATTCAATTCCAGGGCACTTGGCCACTGAGCCACATCCCCAGACCTTTTTGTATTTTATTTAGAGACAGGGTCTCACTGAGTTGCCTGCCTAGTGCCTCACTTTTGCTGAGACTGGCTTTGAACTTGCAATCCTCTTGCCTCAGCTTCTAAAGCTGCTGGGATTACAGGTGTGTACTTCTGTGCCCAGCTCTGTTGTGTCAATTTTTAAAAGAGGGGTATTGAAACCTCAGATGTAATTTTAGACTTGTTGGTCCTATAAATTTTGGTGCTATGTATTTTGAAGCTCTATTATTAGAGGCATGAACATTAGAAATGGTATTTTTTTGTGTGTGTAATTGCTCACTTTATCATTATGAAACAACCTTCTTTAATCTTGGTAAATTATTTATGCTAGATCTACTTTGAGATCAATGTAGGCATTCAGATTTAAAAAAATTATTGTTAATGTGGCATATATTTTTTCATTCTATTATTTTATTTATTTAGTTTTGGGGTACTGGGGATTGTACTCAGGGGCACTCTACCACTGGGCCACATCCCCAGCCCTATTTTGTATTTTATTTAGAGACAGGGTCTCACTGAGTTGCTTAGCACCTTGCCTTTGATGAGGTAATCCTTCTGCCTCAGCCTCCTGAGATACTGGGATTACAGGTGTGCCAAAATGCACCCAGCTCATCCTTTCATTTTAAAATCTAGTCGTGCTGTAGTTTAAAAGGGATTTATTTTTTTTAAATCTTTTTGCAGGCAATGTGTAATGGACTCTACTTTAAAAAATATCACCTGAAAATCTCTTAATTAGGGTGATTAAATAATTTCTGTCTAGAGTTTTTCTTTTTTACTTTTGTATTTTGCAGTCCAGAAGACTGAACCCAGGACCTCACACAAGCTGGACAAGTGCTACAACCCCAGCCCTCTCTGGCTAGGCTGAAATATACCATCTTTTGTTTGTTCTCTGTCTCCTGTGTTCCACTGTGATTCATTTTCTGACTGTCTTTGGATTGTTTTTTAATATTCCTTTTATCTTATTTGTTAAATTTCTTAGCTATTATTCTTTGTTGTGTTTTTTTTGTTTGTTTTAAGATTTCTGGTGTACATTTTCAACTCTTCACTATTTACCATCAAGGGATACGATGCCACTTCACTTAGAACTTATAAGAGCACATACCTACTTCTCTTTTTCTAGTCTTTGTGTTATTTTGTCACACATTTTACTTCCACATATGTTATAAGCTCCAAAATGCAATGTTTTTTTGAACAGCTATGTTTCAAATAAGTTAAATTAATAAAAAATTCTTTATATTTATTATTACCACCTCTGAGGCTCTCTTTAAATTATTATTTTTCTTTCTGAGATGGGAAAGGCACATCACTATATTGAAGTTGCTCAGGCTGGCCTTGCTCTCCTGGGTGCAAGTGATCCTCCTGCCTTGGCCTCCCTAGTAGCTGGGGCTATAGGTGTGCACCCCTGCAATCAGATTCTGGTATATTATTACTTTGTATAGATCCAGATTTCCATCTGGTAATATTTTACTTCTGCTTGAAGGATTTCTTTTAACCTTTCTTAGAGTGCAGGTCTGTCAATCATGAATTATCCCAGCTCTTGTATGTCTGATCAAGTCTTTAACTTCATTTCTAACATCGTGGTGAGATACACGTCACATTTATCATCTTGACCACATTTTAGTGGCCAGTGGTGTCAGTGCAATCCTGTGACTTTGCGCCCATCACTATCATTCATCCCTGGAACTCTTTCATCTAGCAAAACTGAAAAGAAAATGTAGAATACTTCACAAATTTGAATGCCATCTGTGCACTGATTTGTACTCCTTAGGGGAAAATTTAACTTCACTTTTCCATCTTTTTTTTTTTTTTTTGGTGATAGTGGGAAAATGGAATTGAACTTGAGGGTGCTCTAACACTGAGCAACATTCTCAGCCCTTTAAAAAAGTTTTATTTTGAGACAGGGCCTCAGTAAGTTGCCAAGGCTGGCCTTGAAGTTGTGACCCTTCTGCCTCACCCTCCTGTGTCACTGTGATTACAGGTGTGTGTGCCTGTGTCCAGCTCAATATGGATTTTTTTGTATTCTCCTTGCACCTACCTCATCTGTTCAGTCTTCCCTCGAGCTTCTTGAACATACAGAATAACTCATGGTCACTTTAATGTCCTTGTAGACTAGTTCTATCATTTGTATTTTCTCACTAGGTTTCAAATGATCTTTCTCATTTGAAATCATATTCTTGTGCCATTTTCATGCCTGATAATTTTTTTAATGGATGCTAGACATTGTGGATCGGACTTCATTGGGTATTGAGTATTTTGCCTTTCTATAAATAGGTTTGAGCTCACTTTGGGACACGGTTAAATTACATGGGAGACAGTTTATTTTTCTGTCTCACATGAAAGTGTTGCGAGGCAGAAGCACAGTGTCATTTAGTTTATCTCTGATGGTTCTCCTTTTACTGAGACAGAGTGCTTCTCTGTGTTTTAACAGGTGGTCCATGAATTATGAGGTTTCTCATTCAGGTTGGTAGCAACAGACACCATTCTTGGCCTGAATGAAGTCCTCAAACATTTTGCCCCTGGCTTTGGGTAGTTTCCTCATGAGAACAACCTTTTCAGTCTTTTGCTGAGTTCTCAAGGGGACCTTTCACAGGTCTCTGGTGTCCTTTCTCTGTGCAGCTAGCTGCTTTTTGGAGCTCCAGTCACCCTTTGGCCTCTGAGAACTTCTAGATCCTTCAAGGTCAGCTCCAGGTTCTACCTGAGATCACCCTTCCTGTGTGGTGGCCTTTAAGCTTTCTCAGGCAGTACCCTGGGGACAGTTTCAGTGTTCATCATATGAATTTCCCTTCTAATGGGATCATTGTCTGTTACCTATGTCCAATGTCATGTCTATGATTTTTTCCAACAGTTTGCCCAGACTTTAGTGGGAGAGTGAATCCGGCTTCTGTTGCTGCTTTGGCAGAGATCACCCCTAAGCATTTTGTTATTGTAAATGTTCTCACCTTTTCCCTGGCATCTTCGAATTGGATTTTGTTGGTGTATATATATATATATATATATATATATATATATATATATATATATATATATATATATATATATATAAGGTTATTGATTTATGTTTGTTGATTTTATAACTTGCTACATTGCTGAATTATCTTGTTTGTAATAGCTTAGTGTTGATTCAGTTCAGTTTTGCAGATACCACATCATCTGTAAAGAGAGTTTGCTCACTTTCTTTATCATTATTATGCTATTGGTTGCTTTCTCTTTCTAAAGACATTGGCCTATAGTTCAATACAGCGTTAAACAATTTTAGAAATGGTGGGCATGACTTTGAAGACTATTTGAATGCTCTAGCTGGATGCATACTTATTTATAGAAAGGCAAAATACTCAATACCCAATGAAGTCAAATCCTCTTTGAATCTTCCTGTTCTGGAAGGGCCCAGGGGCCATCCCTGTGCCTCTTGAATGGTGGGCAGCTTGCGGTCTCCAATTTTCTGTTCCTAGTTCTCTTTGTTACTTCGGCTTTGTTTAACCCCCATTTTCAAAAGGTGTAAAGGATGCATAAACTGCAATCCTTTGTGATCTTGCAAACTCTGTAAATTGGCTGGGTGTAAATTTGAGGTTGGAAATGCTTTTCCCTGAGATTTTGGAAGGCACAGGCAGTAGCCCTTGTCTTCGGGTACCCAACGCTGCCCTTAGTCATCTCCTCCTGATCTCATCCATGACATTTTCTTACAAAGTGGATTTTAATTTCCAATTCCTGAAAATGATAAGACCTTTTCTTAGTCCTTGAATGCTATCTATATTCTCTTTGTTTTATCCATGGCCTTAAGGTTCTGAGAACCTAAAGATTAAAAAGTTCTGTTGGAATATATATTTGTATGATTCCTTTAAATTATTCCACTCATTAAAAAATATTATAATTATCAATTTACCAACATAAACAAGGCCGAGTGAGCTAAGTGCTCTGCTTCCAGGCCTTTGTGGATACTGTTTTGAGCCTCACGAGCTTTATCTTCAGCCATGATTGAATTAGCCAGGCCCAAATTCAAGAATTCAAGAATTTAAGAAATATAGGGATATATAATCTACATCAAAATATGCAATCCTTACTGAACAGACACTTCTCAGAGAGGATATACAATCAATCAACTAATATATGAAAAAATGTTCAACATGTCTAACAATTAGAGAAATGCAAATCAAAACCACTCTAATATTTCATCTCACTGCAGTCAGAATGGCAGCTATTAAGAATACAAACAACAATAAGTGTTGGTGAGGATATGGGGAAAAAGGCACACTCATACATTGCTGGTGGGACTGCAAATTGGAAAGCAGTATGGAGATTCATTGGAAAACTTGGAATGGAACCACTATTTGACCCAGCTATCCCACTCCTCAGTCTCTACCCAAAGGACTTAAAAACAGCATACTACAGGGACACAGCCATATCAATGTTTATAGCAGCACAATTCACAATAGCTAAACTGTGGAAGTAACCTAGATGCCCTTCAAAAGATGAATGGATAAGAAAATGTGGTTTATATACACAATGGAATATCACTCAGCAATAAAAGAGAATAAAATCATGGCATTTGCAGGTAAATGGATGGTGTTGGGGAAGATAATGCTAAGTGAAGTTAGCCAAACCCAAAAAACCAAATGCCAAATGTTTTCTCTGATGTAAGGATGCTGACTCATAATGGGAGTGGGTGGGTGAGCATGGGAGGAATAGACAAACTCTAGAGAGGGCAAAGGGGAGGGAGATAAAGGGAGGGGAAATGGGGGTAAGAAATATGGTGGAATGAGATGGACATCATTACTCTAAATGCATGTATGAAGACATGAATGGTGTAACTCTATGTTGGGTACAACCAGAGATATGAAAAATTGTGTTCTATATATGTAATATGAATTGAAACACATTCTGCTGTCATATATAACAAATTAGAATAAATTTTAAAAAATGAATATGATGCAACTGTTATCTCCCATCATCTGAGGGGTATTACTTCTTATAACATCATTTAACAAATAGGGAAAAAGATGTTAAGTTTTACACTGACTGACGAGTGTGTAGCAGGCACTCCAAAATATTTCTGAATGTTGTTAAAAGAAAAGTCAACATGTTTTCTTTGTTTTGTTGTTTTTTTGAAAAATACTTGAATGTGAAAAAAGTGAAATACTTATAATTTTCAATCTCAGTAATTATATCATTTATATCATACAGAAATCTATGGTTTGATGCTTTTAAGATGATATTCTAAAGTTTAATTAGTTGTAATATCCCAAATACTAATCATATGTACTAATTAATGTGCAGCAGGAACTCTTCTGAGTATTTTATATTCATAAATACATTGACATTTATAATCCTTACAACAAATCTTCGAGATGGATACTATTATTATCCCTATCCTACCTATCCTACAGATGAGGCATAGAGAATTGAAGAATCTCATTTCAGTTTGTAAATGGCAGAGCTAAAAGTGGAACCCGTGCTACCTGGCCCTGGAGCCTGTACTTTAGTGCAACCTATTCATGAGCCTTTAGGAGTGGCAAGATTCAGAAGGTCAAGACTACTGATTATATTTCAGCTTCGTCACCGGGACCCTCCACTGTCCTTCTCATCTGTCCCCAGTCTTGACACAAGAGCTAACAAAGAGGGCTAAGCTCCCAGGGCTTGTGACTTTTCTAGGAACAACTTGTCTAGAGCTCTAGGGATCTGGACTTACTACGCACAAGTATCAGGGTGCCTGGTCCAGACTTAACTTCCACGTTGCCATCGCTTATTGTCCTGAGCATCAAGCAGTAGTAGGTGCCAGCGTCTGCAAGGGTGAGGTTGCTGATGCGGATGGAAAAGTCCGTGTTGTTTGTCTTTGTGACGTCTGACATACTTGTTATCCGAGAGAAGTGACCTTCTTCGAAACTGTAGATCAACTGCCAGTCCCGTTCAGTGCCCTTGAACCACTTAATGGACCCCACAGGGAGCAGGGAGGTCACAATGCACCGCAGAGAGGCTGACTGTCCTGCTGCTATGGACACCGACTTCACAGGTTGAATCACCTGTGGCTCCTCCTCACCTGCCACTCCTACAAGGAAACACAACTTGGTGACTCTTTTTTATTTTTTATTTTTTGTGGTGCTGGGGATTAGAACCCAGGACCTTGTGCATGCCCGGAGTCAGCTGTGGGAAGAAGGGAGGGGACAGGCAGGAGAAAGGCTCATATCAATAATGTTGTTGTAAGATGCTGGGATTCTGGGAGACATGGTCTAAAAAGCACCATTTACCAATTATTTTTCTAACAGTCCACATTCCATGTATAGTTCTGGTGATTCTCCCTCTCTCTCCATCCACCTGTCCCCTGCAAGCCCTGGGTGCCATGGTCTTCAGCAGGACCAAGAAGTCAGCTGCCACCCCTCTCCCTCCTCCCTTGGAAGGGCACCGGGTCCTGCCCATCAAGCACATGGGGGTCATGAAGCCTTTAGAGGGGGTCAGGAGTGCAGGAGAAGAGGGGCTGGGACCTGCCATTGAGGGAGGCCTGGGCGGGATGGTTGCTGTTTCTGGGTGGGAAAGGAAAGGACCCCTCCAATCAATGAGGATCTGGCAGGGTTGGCGGAGGGAGATGTCTCAAAGAGAAAGGGGCAGCAGGGAAAGAGGCCTTGGAACAGAGATCCATCTTCCCCGTGGCCAGTGCTCACCTGAGAGCCCCAGCAGCAGAGGCAACAGCAGGGGCATCAGAGGCAGGCGGGGCTGCGAGGCAGGGGTGGGCATCATCTGCTCCTAGAGCCTCCTGTCCGAGGAGGTTCCAGACTCCTTGCTCCTTGCAAAGAGGCGGTATCTGTCTTCGGTGAAATAAGAGGAAGTACCGGAGGGAAGGGCTGTGGGATCCTGGCACTTCCTGCTGGTGGACTGTGAAATGGGAACTAGGCACGAGCTCAGAAGTGACTGATGTCAGAGTCCCCAGGCGCTTGCAGAGGCTCCAGGGGACTCCTCTAGCACCCAGGCTCTGTGCCTGGACCCCTCAATTTCTACGAGAGGGGCACCCATGGCCATTCCTCATGAGGGACCCTGGAGGCAGTCTGGCCTGGTGGAGGGCATGTGTGGTCTGTGTGACAGGCTACCCCTGGGCACAGGTGAGCTGCAGAGCTGGGGTCAGGAGGAAGGCTCCTGGGCATGGGGCCTCCAGAAGCCAGGTCCTCCTTCTCTCCTCTCCAGAGGTGTCAGGGTAAAAGAGCTCGTGTCTGACGGGGGCTGTGTTTGGGCAGAGTCTCCTTTTAGAGGAAGTGGCTTTGGGTGAGGAGTATGGAATTAGACCTTGGGAGTAGGAGGGAGGTTTCTGTTCTAGAAGAGTCAGGGTGGTGCCTGAGCCTCGGCCTGCTCACGCTGCAGGAGAGCACATGCCCAGAGTCAGCTGTGGGTGGCGAGGAGGGTGCCTTTCGTGGCCATCTAGGTCTGAAGCCAGCTCTGGGGAGAAGGAGTGGAGGGGCCAGAAAACATCATCCCAAGAACAGACTTCCTCTTTCAATGTACTTTTGAGCAGCAGCAGGCATACAACACTGTGCCCAGAGCCGCAGCCTAGTGCCAGACGTAGCCTCCCGTGTCTCAGTTTCCCCACTGCTCCCAAGCCCCGCCTCCTTCGCAGTGGCTGACCCTAGGCTGGGATGGGAAGGGGCAGGACCACAGGGCCGGAGGGAGGATCTGATTGCTCTTCGGCAGACACTGGTGTTTTCACAGTGGCCAGGACATCTCCATGCCTGGCGTCCTACTTGACATCTACAAAACAAACTCACCCGTCATGTCCCTCTCATGCCTTCCTGGGTCCTTCCTGCATCCCTATCTCAGCGTGTGACACCTGCTGCACCTCCCTCTCCACGGTCACCCCTGGCACAGACAGCCTCATCCACTTTCCCTGTGTCAGCCATCTGCTTACCCTGAGGTGGTCCTGTTAAAGGAGAAGTGTGATCACGTCACACTTTCAGTGCCTTCATGTCACTCTCTTTCGGTGGCTTCCCATTACTCTGAAACCCTTCTCTCGTCCGCACTGATTTGGCCCCCGATCCTTTGCCAGCGGCACTCCAGCCTTCACTTATGTTTGGGCTCAGCTCCACTGATCTCTCTGCGGGCACTCGAAGTCCCCACTGTCCTCCTCTCTTTCTTCCTTAGGTCTGAGGACACTGGATCTCCTGGGGATCATCTTCCTCCTTTTCCTCCTTCCCCCTAGCATCCTTGGCAGAGTCTGTACTCACCATTTGTATTTCATACTAGTCTTGCTTAAGGAGAACACAGCTCAGTGAGAACAGGGCGTGGTCTTCTCTGTTCTCTGCTGAGGATGCTCAACAGGTGTTTCTGAACCAGGAGAGGGTGTGGATGGAGGAGGTGGGTCCCTGGGGGCGTGCTTTGGGTTTATGTTTTGTCCTGGCATGAAGACACTTTACCTGCTTCCTGATTGCCACATCCTGAGCTGCTCTCCTCTGTTGTGCCCTTCCCACCACGATGCCCGGCCTCACCTCTGGCCCACAGCTATGGAGTTGGCCGTCTAGGGACTGAGACCTCTGAAACCATGAGCCAAATAAACTTTCCCTCCTCTAATTGTTCTTGTCAGGTCTTTTGGCCACAGCAATGAAAAAAATCTGACTAAAGCCAGGAATCTCGACACTCACTAACCACCACAGCAGTGGCCACAAGCCAGCTCATCCCTGACCCCACCTCTGTGAGGCCAGAGGCCACCTCTCCCATGGATTCTGATCCTCTCCTTCTTCTGGGAGACCCTTTTGCAAAGCTTTGCTCAAGCTCTGCTTCCTTCTTTACCACGCAGAGCTGTTTAGTGGACTTCAGGAGATTCCTGGAGGACTACCTAAGACAGAATTGGGTGTTCCCCTCTTCCAGATGAAACGTGGCACCCTTGGGCCCTTCTTGTACTGGCTTCTTCCCCTAACCTTAGCCTGATTCTTGTCACTCTTGTCCTGTGTCCTTGTGCCTCCAGCTTCTCCTCAGCCCTCTGTTTCCTGCAGAATGAAGGCTGAGATTCCATCACCAGAAGCAACCTGTGGCCTAGGAGGAGAATCACAAGAGCAAGGGTGGCAAGAAGAGTTGTCAGAGGTCACACAGGAACCCCTCCTCACTTTCCCATCCGAGTCACTGAGGCCCATCGTGGTGACAACTATTCCTGCTGCACAGCGCACCCTCCCTGGCGCAGAAACCTGAGGCAGGAGCCGAGGAAAACATGCATCTCACCCTCCTCCACCATTAGGTACCTTGCACACCTTGCTTGCTCCCAGCATAGTCACATGACATGGTTTATTATCTCCATGTTGGTTAGGAAACTGAGGCTCAGAGATTGTAGGGTCACAAGGTGGTGAGACTGGAACCCACATGTCCATTCCTGCTGTCCCTCTAGATACAGGACAGGAGACCCAGACACCCAGACACTGGGAATCTGGAGCCTGGAAACCAGGAGAACAACAGCAGGGCATAGGAGCATGTCTACCCTGGTATTAAGTGGCATCTAGACATGCGCCTGTCGGGAGAGCTCAAGGCTGACTTGCTCCGCACCAAGACCTGGGTTCATGCAGGAAATGAGGAAACTTTAGAAACCTCTGGGCAAGAAATCATTAAGAGCATTCAAGGAAATACGGACTCACTGGTCTGGTAGGAGTCTCAAACATTCTCTAGTCCTCCTCATTGCCAGTACCCCAAATCGACTTTTTGGGTACATGAAGCCTTAAAAGTATATATAGCAGATCATAAATAGGAGCTCTCTCCGCAGAGTTGAATTGGGTGTAATTTATTTATTTATTTTTTTAAATTTAGTTGTCAATAAAACTTTTATTTATGTATTTGTTTATTTATATGGAGCACTGAGAATCGAAGCCAGTGCCTCACACATGCCAGGCAAATGCTGTACCACTGAGCCACAACCCCAGCTCTTGAATTTTAATATTTAGTTTTTAATAGATAATTACACAATTTTGGATTGTGTGTGTGTGTGTGTGTGTATGCTTGTGTGTGAGTGAAAAGAGCAAGCAAATGAATGAAAGAGCAAAAGTGAGAGTGTTGTGTATGCATGCAAGAGAGAGAAAGAGAGAGAGAGGGAGGAAGAGGGGGGAGAGAGGGCACTGCAGGATTTGCTGTCATAATGTAAATTTCGTGTTGGAGAAGAAAGTCTTAAAGAAAGATGATGTAGGCTCTTTAAATAAATCACAGAGGCCTTGCCATTGGCCTGGTGAGCAGAAGCCCAAATGTCCTTTTTGCAGAGACCTTCTGCTGCCCATCTTGTTCCACCTGGTAGGTGAGGACAAGGTCCTCCACGTGGTCAGTTTTCTTCCCTGGGATGAAGCTCTGCTTGCTGCATAGTCCGTCGCTGCCTTTGGTGGGGATTAGAGTCTCATCTGTCTGGGAGACATTTCCATTCTTCTGCCAGGTCCGCTGTGCATTCTGGGGCTAGAACTTCTTTGCCTCTTGTCTTTTGAGATGGGGTTTGAAAAATAGACATTGTTGGTGAAACGGAAATAGCTCAGGACAAATGCTCAGACTTCATGAAATATCAGATTCACCTTGCTCACTACTTGGTGGCCATTTACTTGCCACCTGCCTTGCCTGGTGACAGTCCCTAGCACATGCATGAGCTCATCCAACTCAGCATTTCTATGAAGAGGGTGCTGCAGGCTCGGTGTGGCCCACACTGCAGATGGCATGAGAGCTGAAGTCCTCTGGAGCCCGGGTCACCTTAGGATTGTGTTGGCATTACTACTGTTCTTCAGCTGAACACCTGGAGGGATGAAGGTTCCTCTCCATTTTTGAACTACTTCAGGGTGATGTTTTTCTGGGAAAGAAGCCACAAGACAAGCAGCTGAGATCCACAGTCTGCCCAAGTAGGGCCCAGTACCATGGGCCTATTCCCACAGCTAGAGAGGGTGAGGCCCCAAGAAGGACGATAGGTACCCAATTAGAGTTGGTGAGCCAGAAACTGTTCAAGGCATTTTATATAATTTTAAGTCTAAAAACTACTCAGAATTAAAATTGATCATGTCAGTTATATTTATGATCATATCATTTATTGATATCTAGAAAGTGGGTACTGGAAGAGGGCAGGAATATGTGAGCAGGTGCTCATATTTTCCTAGACTCAGGATGGAACACAGATTTCTCTGCTTTGTGGGTACCATAAGGCTTACAAAGACATCTTTTGATTTTTTAAAATTTTATTTCAAATTATTTTGAAATAATGGCACTTAACCTTGATTGTAAAGATAAGGAACAAGAGATGTAAATATTAATAAAATATTTCACTCTTCCTCCCCTTATTTTGAATTTTGATGTCCTATTTTACATGTTTTATGTCACAGATCTCTTAACATACTAATGTAGATATTGTTGTTTTTGGCAGATGGCAGTTATTCAATGAATGGGAGTCATGATTATTGAGGTAATAATACACCAGACCAAGTAGGAGACATACTCACCAATAATAGACACTTGGGTGCCCTGACCTGATTAGTACTCTGTGTCACTTAGCATCTGCAAGAGATTTCACTGATATAAATGGAAAAAGTCTGTGCTGTTGGGTTTGTTGGTGTCTCCAATTGCTTTTAGTAAAGGAATGTGGCCTTTCTGGAAATTGTAGGTTAAATCTGGGGTTGGATCAGATCCCTTGAATCGTGAGACAGGCTCCATTTGGGATTGGAACTGGCATGTTGCAATCCACGGTGATTGTCTCTCTAGGTGACATGGTCTGTAACATCTCAGTTTGTTGCACCTCGAACACCTTGTCTGTGATTTCTGGAAAGAAATGAAAATAATTTCTCATGGCTTGGATGCAGGTCATGTTTGGGTCTTGTACCTTCCTTCTATTAATGACATGCATGCATGCCCACACTAAGAACAGAAAAACCTAAACCCTCAGTGCTGCAAGAGGGGCATCGGTCCACTTCCTCAGTTCCGTTTCTCAGTTCCTGGCTAGTAAGAGGAAGGCACAGGAAGCGTGGGGCCATTGGGATGGGTTAGTGTTCATTGAGAGACACGAGTTGCTTTACTCATCCGGAAGTCAGAACTTACTCAAGTTTGGAGGTGGGTGCCACTGTCATTCTGCCACTTCGCTCCTCCAGTGAGTTTGGAATTGACCTTCATCTGTCCTCAGAATCTGTGCAGAAATTAGTGCTTAGAGAAGTCAAGAGATAGCACAATGGAAAGATGTGGTCACTGTTCCCGTGCACAGCCCCACTGCTCATCTCTTTAAGAGGGAAGAGAGGGACAGTTCACTTTCATGAAGAATAATAGAGTAGAGCTGGGCTCAGTGGCACATGCCTGTGATTCCAGGCACCCAGCGACTTGGGAGGCTGAGGCAGGAGAATGGTGAGTTCAAAGCCAGCCTCAGCGATTTAGCAAGGACCTTGGTAACTTAGTGAGACTCCATCTCAAAATCAAACATAGAAAGGGCTGGGGATGTGGCTCAGTGACAGAGCACCCCTGGATTCAATCCTCAGTACCAGAAAAAAAAAAAGAATAAGAGAGTAGAGCCTCAGGGGTTCTCAAAAATTGGAAGTAGTACTCCATGGACCCACATACCCCATATTGTGTTGAGTGGACAAATCATCAAAATCACAGGCTAAAAGGAATTTAGGGAGAGAGGTGGCAGGAAAGAAGTCTTTGTTCCCATCAGCAAGCTTCAGGGAAATCTATGGTGTTCTTTGATCAGTTGGATGCCACAGAATGTGCCTGGACTCAGGCCAACATTGCTGGGAAGGTCAGGGCTCCTGGCTGAGCAGGAGGACCCCTGATCTCACTGCATTCATGAGGTTACTTCAGAGGGAAGAGAGGAGAAGGAAACTTGGGTTGTCCTCAGGGAAGAAGAGAAGAGAGACGGAGGGAGTGGAATCTCAGGGAAGAGCTGGGAAAGGCCAGTGTCAGGAGCATGGCTTGATCCCTCCTGCAGGGCTTTCTGCACACAGGGCCCGGAGAGGGTGCTACACAAGGCCTCTCCTCTCGTCTCAGAATTCCCAGAAGCAGCTCCAGCCGTGGAGAGATGACATGTCTAGTCGTTGAATGTCTGTGTGGGCAACATGGCCCTAGACTGGAATAGGGTGACCACTCAGGTTCCTGCTGCCAGTACCCCAGGACATCCTGGATGGTGATGTGGGGTGGGTGAGGGGGGTCTTGTAGGCAGGTGGCATCTTCCTTCCTGGGGAGGTCTCTTTGTTTTGGCTCAGGGGATATTGGGCACTTGGAATCCAACTTCACTCATGTTGGAATTCCATTCTGAAGCCAGAAGATTAGAGTTCAGATTAGACTTCTTAGACTGAAAGCTCAGGTGTAAAGAATAAGTCTTACACAGTGCATATAGTGGAGGTCTGAGTTGTTCCTAAACTCTTAGAAAAAGTCATTCAGCCTTCCAGGTCTCAGTTTTGGAAAGCTGACCAACATACCCTTCTCACTCAATGTAACTGAATCTCAGTTTCACCTCCTGTAAAACACCTAGCTCGTAGCCATGCTGTATACAAATATATTATATTTTTGTTTGGGAATATCTCTTTTCCTATGACCTTCAGTTCTGGTGATGTTGACCATCAGGGAAGTGTGTGGCCTATAAAAAAAACATGGCTTGATTCAATACTTGGCACAAGACTCTAGAATAGCTTATCAGAAGGGCCATCGGTTAAATCCTAACCCACAGGGATTTTTTTTTTTTTGGTGGAAGTACAGTGTATCAATTTGGTGCATGGTACAGATTGTTAAAGATTCATCTTAATGAGCCCAGGGAATGGTGTATGAGGCTCACCTTTCACAGACACGAAGGTGTCTGGACCCATCATAAACCCCACGTGGGGATACTCTACCTTCACACAGTACTGGGTGCCTACGTTCTTCAGTGACACATCGCTGATGCAGACGGAATGATTTGTCTTTTCTGGCCAATTATTTTTTTGCCACTTGGGTTACTCAGGGGAAGTGGCTTCTACTGAAACTAGATTAATTGTTGTCCTCATCTGGCCTTCTTGAACCATGAGACAATCCCTTTTGGTGGCAGGGCAGACATTTGTAGGCCAAGGTTAGGACATCTCCAGTTTTGACTGACTCTGAATTCTCAGGCTGATCCACTCTGAATTCTTTATCTGAAGATCCTCTAAAGAAACCTGGGATAATCTCTCACATTCCTTGCCTTGTTCCAAGATGGCTTGAGAGTCTGATTCTAGGTCAGGGGCCTCATTACTCAACCTTTGGGTGAAACATACTAGCACCCTTCATTTTATTTTTCTTAATTTAATTTATTTTATTTAAAAAATGACAGCAGAATGTATTACAATTCTTGTTACACATATACAGCACAATTTTTCATATCTCTGGTTGTACATAAACTCTGTTGACACCAATTCATGTCTTCATACATGTACTTTGGATGATGATGTCTATCACATTCCACCATCCTTGCTACCCCCCTGCCCCCTTCCTTCCTCCCACCCCTCTGCCCTATCTAGAATTCGTCTATTCCTCCCATGCTCTCCCTCCCTACCCCACTATAAGTCAGCCTCCTTATATCAGAGAAAACATTCGGTATTTGTTTTTTAGGGATTGGCTAACTTCACTTAAACATTATCTTCTCTAACTCCATCCATTTACCTGCCAATGCCATGATTTTATTCGCTTTTATTGCTGAGTAAAATTCCATTGCGTATATATGCCACATTTTTTAATCCATTCATCCACTGAAGGGCATCTAGGTTGGCTCCACAATTTAGCTATTGTGAATTGTGCTGCTATAAACATTGATGTGGCTGTGTCCCTGTAGTATGCTGCTTTTAAGTCTTTGGGTAGCACCCTTCATCTAAAAACTATACGTAGGATGAGGAGAAGGGGACCAGGGAGGCTAGCACCTTCCTCCTCCATCAGGACAGGTAGATAGCATGGGACATAGTAGACACTAAATATTTTTCATGAATAGATGGTTGATTTCATTTAAAAATATGAGATTGAACCTGAGTCATATTTTTCTTTATGTCCTCCAATAAAATCCTGAGCTAGGGACAGTGTGCTGCTATAATGTGAATTCAGAGAATGACCTGCAGGTGGAGGCAGCTCCTGTTTTGAATCAGCTCTTCCACCAGGCAAAAACCCCTTTTCCAATTCCCTGCAAGTAAGCACTGAGCCATGCATTTTTCGAGGTTGATATTTCCCCTACAAGGTACCAATTGGTTCCCGGGACGTGCACGCATTGTAGATATTACAATGGTTTCAGCAAAACTCAATCTTCCCAGCACAATTGTGTTCCTTCATACATAATTACTCTTGCTTTGTGTTCTTGGGTATCACACAACAGCAGTGAGATTTGAATTCATGGGAGATACATAACATGTGCAAGATAAGTGCTACAAAACTCTGGAAACTTCTTTTGACTGATTTATTTTTGATTGAGTCCAGCGTAATTGTTTCCCATTGCTGAGTAACAAAACACCATAAACTTCATGGCTGCAAACGACACACATTCTTTTCAAGGCTGTGTGTCCATATTTCAGACACAGCTTAACTGGTTTTCTGTTTCAGGGTTTCACCAAGTACCAATCAAGGTGCCAGCTGGGCTGTATTCTGTTCTGGAGGTTAAACTGGGGAAGTTTCATTGTAAGTTCACACGGGTTGTTGGCAGAATTCTGGCCTTTGTGGTCATTAGATTGAGGCCCTAATTTCTGTGGGATGCTTACAATTCTTTGCTCTCTGGTCTCTCCATAGGCAGCCCACACTACTCCTTGCAACTCCTGGCTCCTTTCTATTTCAAGGCCAGCACGAGAGAGAAGAGAGAGAGAGAGAGAGAGAGAGAGAGAGAGAGAGAGAGAGAGAGAGAGAGAGAGAGAGAGACACTCCAGTACTCCGTGCAATAAGTTATGTTATGTAACCTAATATAATTGGAAGAGTGATAGACATGTCCTACTGGGTAGAAGAACATAACAAGTCCTGCCCACGCTCTAGGGGAGATTATATAAAGGTGTGAACATAAGAATGCAGAGGGCACTTGGGATCACCTTATAGCCTATGCACTATATTCAGCAAGCATGATTATAAAGTTAAATTTTTTTGGCCTCAGGTATTTTTTATTAACTTTTACCTTAATTTTTTTTTCTAGTGAAACTTAATCCTGAAGAATAGCAGGAGGAAGTTCTAGATTTATTCTTACCCTGTATAAAGTACCCAGCATATAAAAACCTACATACACACATAAACAAGCACATATATCTGCGTTATTAAAATTTCGTAGGGGGGAGTGTTATGGATTTAATCCATCTTCCAAATACATGTTGAAGTCTTCACCTTTGGGGTCTCAGAATATTAGAATAGGTGAATCTTGGAGGCCTGTGGAATTTCTTCCTGCCTGAGGAACGCCTTTTTTTGGCTCAGGAGATATTGGGCTTTTTGGTTACAAGCTTCACCCATGTTGAAATTCTGTCCTGAAGCCAAAAACTAAGATTCTACTGAAAGTTCAAAGTCAGGGATTAAGTCAAAATATATACAATGCCTATATGGGAGCCCAGGTTTGTTATTAAGTCCTTAGAAAACTGGGTCAGCCTTCCCTTTACAGAGGTGATCAGGTTTATCTTAAAGTCACTGGTAGTGGCCCTAATCTTACATGGCTGAAGTCCTCATAAAAAGTTGAAATTGGACACAGAGAGACCACAGAGGTAAGGCCATGTGAAGACTTGGAGAGAACACTTTCTACAACCCGAAGAATGATGTGAGGTTAATAGAAGCTGGGAGAAGGGAGGGGGGAACTCACAGCCCCAGGGGGAACCCACCCCAAGCACACTTTAATTTTGTGTATTTTGCCTTCAGATCTGTGTAAGCCACCCAGTTTGAGTCCCTTGTTGCAGCAACTACTGGAAACTAAAACAGGGTGTCAGGGAAGCAAAAAATATAGAAAGACTTCTTAGCAGGATGATTATGGAAAAAGAAAGTTTGAGAAACACTGAAAACACTGAAAGTAGGGGAGGGGAGGAAGAAAGGAGGCCATCATATAGTTCAGAGAGAGAGGATATTCCCTTTGTGTCCTTCTTGGTGTCCTGACAGATAGTCATGACCACTAAGGGGAAAGTGGGGCTCATTTCTTGTGTAGTGTGGGCGAATCAGACAGCTTGCAGCTACTAGTACCTGAAGGAGGCGGCAGCAGGGAGTGGGTCTGTGTTCTCATGCGGAGGTTGAGCGGGGAAGGTGTGTTCTAAGTTGGCCCAGGTTGTTGGTAGAATCCAGGTCTTTGAGGGGGTAGGTCTGAGGCCCTCGGCTCCTCCAGGCTTCCCTCAGGTCCTTGTCATCTAGGCAGTTTACACAATGGCTCTTTGCTTTTTCAAGTTGGTTTAGTCAGCTTTTTCTGCCACATTAACTAAAACACCTAACTGGCACAATTGTAAAGGAGGAAACGTTTATTTGAGGGCTCAGTTTCAGAGGACTCAGTCCATAGACAGCTGGCTCCATTCCTCAGGGTACAAGGTGAGGCAGGACACCATGGTGGAAGCAGGTGGTGGACGGAGGCAGCTCATGTGATGATCAGCAAGCAGAGAGAGACTCCACTTTCCAGATAAAAAATATATACCCCAAAGCCATGCCCCCAATGCCCTGACTCCTCCAGCCACACCCCACCAGCCTTCAATTACCACTCAACGAATCCCATCAGGTGATTAATTCACAGATTGGGTTAATGCTCTCATAACCCAATCAATTCTTCTCTAAATCTTCTTGCCGTGTCTCACACTTGAGCTATGGGGGATACCTCACATCCAAACCATAATGAAAGGTTAACAAAAGAGCAAAAGGAACTCTTAATGTAATGAATCCTTTGTAGCCTAATTCGTCATCATCACTACCAAGTGGAAGCTGAGGTGCATTCCTTCTCTAATTGTGAGCAAATCCTACCATTGACAGCTAATAGAATCTAGAGAAGGAGGCAGCAGGAGCTGGCCCAGCCAAGGGAGGGATCAGAGAGCTGCCTGCCTGCCTCTGTGTGGTGCTAACAGGACTCTTAAGCTATTGCCCTTGGTGGGGTGGATGGAGGGAAGGTGGCTGAATTTGGAGCAACACTGGGGAAGCTGGGCTGTCCTGACATGCCGCAGTCTGGCTGGGCACAAAATCACGAGCCACTCAAGCAGAAACAAACTTTATTTTTGAAAATGCCGCCAATACCCCGTACTCGTCAGGGAAGAACCCGGTCCACACACCCGGTCGTTTTCTCCTGGAACCGGGAACAAGTTCCTCCCCCGGAATTCCCTCCTACTGTACTTCCCCAACCAATGGGAACTCTCCAGGAGTCCCGTAGCAGGCCGAGGTGAACAGCAGGAGTCCAATATCCATATGAATGCAAATCTTAACATAATCATATCATCTCAATGGCTAGCTGGCGTCACCTTACAACCAAAAGTGCCATGCATCACATTACTTGGCTGTGGCTCTTAGCACTGACAGAACTCCGAATTCTGAAGTTAATTCAAAAGGAGGGTGCGAGAGAGATTTTTTTCAGAGCCCCAAAGGAAGCAGCATTGTTTGGGGGGCTGTGCTCAGACACGGGGAGTGTGGAGTTCCTGTGGGTGGGACTCAGCTCCCTCAGGGTGGGCTCTAACAAGCAAGGCCTTGGATGTGGCTGCTGAGCAAGGGTGCTTGGTTTGCTCTAAAATTCTTCAGAGCAGCTCCAGGTCGGGTAAGAGAGCAAGCCCACTCAGTGGCTTCTAGTGGGGAACTTGCAGGCCCAGGCACCCTCCAGTTCATAATAGGAGGCCCAAGACTGTACAGGCCAGGAGAGGCTCCAGAGATGCTGAGGTTCCAGAGGACAGAAGGCCTGCCTCTGTTGAAGGGATAAAGGGTATCTGAGGACAACCCCGTCTATGTTGAACCACTTCCTATTCAGCCAGAGGCCGCAGGGGTCCTCCAGCGGATGTGGATTTCAGGCCTCTTCAGTGAAAGCTGGGTTGATGATAGACATGATAGACACCCTCACCCTCCCTGGAGGAAGAGAACCTGCAGGAGGGTTACCAGGAAGGGACCCAGCGGTGATTCATTTCCTCAGTGGGTGTGAGAGGGAGGAGTCACCTTGGAGGAAATCTCAGCTGTATAAATAACTCCTCTTTTATGTTAATTTAGGATAAAAACTATTGGAATTAATGTACCCCGGATTAAGAGATATTAACACCATAATTAGTGGAAAAGTGATGAAAAATAATAAATTCTGTTATCTATTTATAATATACTATTTCCTATAAGGAGATTAACACTCATTAATGCTGAACCATTCTCCTCCTTTTTTTTTTTTTTTTTTTTGTACCAGGGATTGGACATAACTACTGAGCCACATCCCCATCCCTTTTTGTATTTCATTTTGAGACAGGGTCTAGTTAAGTTGCTTAGGGCCTTGCTAAGTTGCTGAGGCTGGCTTTGGACTTGCGATCCTCCTCCTCAGCCCCCTGAGCAGCTGGGATAATAGGTGTGCACCACCAGCCTCTTCCATTTTCAAGCAGCTAAAATTTAGGCCCTGTCCACAAGCCTGATAGAGAAATTCTAAAGTGAAAATTAGGTTTTGAACTTTAGCAACTCATACATTAGCACAGAAGAATGTATTTCCATATATAACACTATCTCTGTAACTAATGACACATTCAAATAGAATTTTCTATTTGTAGAATTTTAATGACATTATTTTCCTTTTATATACATTATTGCATATTTATATGTAATATTTACACTCTTCCTTTATGTCTATTATTTCTCTATGACTAGCATAAGAAGAGAAAGTTTTAGGCTTTATTGACTTAAGAAGAACATTTTAATTTGGCAATTAAAAAATTGACCTTATATAACTTTGGTATTTTGTGGAAAGGTAAAGAAAAAAATGAATACTTCTAAATCCACTGATCTCCCGTCCCTGTTCTACTGAAAAGTTGTAAAAAACTTGACAGATTATGAAGACCCAAGGGATGCTAAGACTCGATTGAGAAAAAGAAATTAAAATTATGCTTTACTTGTTACTGTTAGTTTTCCTGAAGAATAACTTAAAGAATAAAGGCTTCCAGGAGCCAGAGGAAGAGAAAGCAATGTTAAAAACAAAGTTGTAAAACCTCACCCAGCAAGATAGGCACAGGACATGTAGCTTTGGGTCAGTAATGGATATACATTTCCCTTCCTTTCTGCTAGGTCCCCACAGGCGTAATTTATCTCAGGTTCAGTAATTTCAAGAGAACTACAAATATAAATATGGAATTACAGAAATTTATATATTTCTCTAAGCAAGTAATGGGTGAGTATAAGACAAGTATCAGTTTCCAATATATCAGTTACAATTAAATCACCTCTTTTGATTATCATGTAAGTAAAACATTCATATTTCCTTAAGTTGACCTTTAAAAATATTATTTTTTAATATGACAGCAGGGTATATTTTGAAATATTATACATCCATAGAATAAGTATAACTCGTTCCAATTAAGATCCCATTATTGTAATTGTATATGATGTGGAGTTACATTGGTCTTATATTTATATATGAGGATAGGAAAGATATGTCTGATTAATTTTACTGTATTTCCTGTTACCATTCCCCCTCCTTTTCCTTCATTTCCCTTTGTCTAGTCCAATGAACTTCTAATCTTCTCCTTACTTATTGTGGGTTAGCATCCACATAACAGAGAGAACATTCTGCCTTTGGGTTTTGTGGGCTGGCTTATTTCATTTAGCATGCTATTCTCCAGTTCCATCCATTTACCAGCAAATACCATAATTTCATTCTTCTTTAAGGTTGAGAAATATTCCATTGTGTATATATACCACATTTTCTATATCCTTTCATCTGTTGAAGGGCACCTAGGTTGGTTCCGTATTAAGCTGACTTTTTGGACCCAATTTAAATTAATGTAAAGCCAGGAGATCAATAAAGCCCTTGTTAACCTTGACACCAAACAGAAGGGTGACATTTAGAATGGGTGTCTTTCATTTATCAAACCAACATATTTTTTTTCTTAAAGTGGGATATTTCTATAAATTGTTGGTAAACATTTATTAGGAGTATTCAAGGTTAGCCAAGTATCATGCCAAACCAACCCGCATGCCTGGGTATACTTAATCATAACTGTAAGATCTTCTCTTCTGTTTACCTCTTAAAGAGAGTTTCAGCTCTCCTTTTCAGCCAGGATTTCATGGAAATAAATTCTATGACCTTTAATTCTGCAATATTGTTAGCCTATAATAAAACAGTTATTGCTTATATACTATACATGATATAAAAATAAAGTATTAACAAGGTTGTGGGATTTTTCTGGTCCTGCATTGGTTTAATAGGACAGCCCTGGTGACCTTAAGGAGATTTGTAAAGAAACTCATGAACCAGTGATCTGAGCTCTTCCTCAGGCTCAGATCACTGTTAACTACTAAGGCATATGGACAATTTCAATGGCTTTCCTCTCTCTCTGTTGCTATTGCAGTTATCTGGTCAACCTGTGCTTATAGTTCATTCAGTTTCCTCTCCTGTCCATGATGAGGTACTCCAAGGATGCTTGGAAATGCATCACTGAAAAATGTCTTGGAATTACTCATCTATCATATACATCATCAATCCTGGAATGCAGCTCAACTGACCTAATTATTATACCTAAATCATGTTGGTAGCCATTAGTAACCTAAGCATTTGTTTTCAGTATTTGTTCTTTATGAGTTCAAAGGAAGATCAATATGTTTCCATGAATGTATACAATTCTTTATTCTCTTTCTGCAAATACCTAATTTATCTTCTTTCTTGCTGCACAACCATAACTATCATGGACAAGGAATTTTTTTTTTTTTACTTAGATTACTTCATTACTTTTACACACTTGATTAAAATATTTTTTCAGATTCTTATCTGTCATCTTCATATCTTCTTTAGTGTGATGTCCGGGTCTTTTCCCCATTTTAAAATAGAGTTTTCTTTTACTTATTAATGAATTTTAAGAGTTTTTTGGGTATATTTTGAATAAGAGTCTTTTATAAATTTGTGTTTTGCAAATATTTTCTCCTAGTCTGTGGAAGATTTGACTTTTTAGATTCAACACCAAGGCATAATTGATGAAATCATCAATCAGCTGGACATCATTAGAATTAATCTTTTTTGTTCTGTTGAAGACACTGTCAAGAAAATTTAAAATACAAATCACACACAGGAAGTATATGGGAAGTATTTGTACCTTCAGCTCAAATTTTCTCTGAATCTGTAACTTATCTAATTTTTTTAAAAGTTCAAGACATATACAATGTCATCTTGGTTTTCTCCTGTTAACTTGTAGGAGTTTTATAGCTTTGTGTTTCACATTTAAGTCTAGGATTTATTTTGAGTTAATTTTTGTGAAGGGTGTAAGGTCTGTGTCTAGATTCATCTTGTTGCATCTGGATATCCTGTTGTTCCAGTACTGTTTGTTGAAAAACCTCTTTTTAAAAAAATCTATTATATTACCTTTGCTCCTTTGAAAAAGATCAGTTGGGGGCTGGGGTTGTGGCTCAGCGGTAGAGCGCTCACCTAGCATGCATGAGGCACTGGGTTCAATCCTCAGCACCACATAAAATAAAATAAAAGATATGTGTCCACATTTCATTAAAAATAAATATTAAAAAAGATCAATTGACTGTATTTGCATGGGTATATTTCAGACTCTAGATTCTGTTAGATTTGTCAGTGTGTTGGTCACTGTAATTTTACAGAAAACGTTGAAGACTTTGTTCTTCTTCAATATTATGTTGGCTGGGGGCTGGAGATATGGCTCAAGCGGTAGCGTGCTCGCCTGGCATGCGTGCGGCCTGGGTTCGATCCTCAGCACCACATACAAACAAAGATGTTGTGCCCGCCAAAAACTAAAAAATACATTAAAAAATTCTCTGTCTCTCACTCTCTCTTAAAAAAAAATATTATGTTGGCTGTTATGGGTCTTTTGCTTCTCCAAATAAACTTTGAAAAAAGCTCATTAATATCCACAAAATAACCTGCATGAATTTTGATTAGCAAAGTATGGAATCAATAGTTCAACTTAGGAAGAATTGATATCTTGACAACATTGAATGTTGCTCTCCCTGAACGTGGGATATCTCTCCATTTATTTAGTTCCTTTTTAATTTTTCCCATTAATATTTTGATATTTTCCTTATATTGATCTTGTATATATTTTGTTGGATTTATACATCAATATTTTTATGCTAATGTCAATGATTACTTGTTTACTTTTAGTGTATAGAAATGCAGCTGATGGCTGTATGTTGATCTTTCATCCTGTCAACTTGTTGGACCCATTTTTCTAGGAATTGTTTTTTAGTAGATTCTTTGAAGTTTTCTATGCAGACAATTATGTCATCTGCAATAGGGGCAGTTTCATTTCCTCCTTTCCAATCTGTGTGTCCCTCACCCATATCTACACTTTCAACACTATGTTGAAAGAGGTGAGAGTGAACACCCTTGCTTACTCCTGATCTTAGAGGGAGAAACAATCTTTCATTACTAAGTGTAATTTGATATATAGGCCTTTGTGGATGCTCTTTTTCAAGTTGGGAAAATTCCTTTGAAATTTCTAGTTTGCTGAGAATTTTTTTTAAATCATGGAAGATGTTGGATTTTGTGAAATTATTTTTCTGCACTAAGTGATATGATCATGTGATGGGTTACAAAGACTAATTTTAAGATATTGAAACATTCTCGTATGCCTGGAATAAACCTAATTAGTTTCATGGTGCATAGCTTTACACATTGTTAGATTCTATTGGGTAATATTTTGTTGAGGATTTTTGCATGTAAGTTGATGACAGATATTGGTGTACAGGTTCTTTTTCTTTTCCTTTTTGAATAGTCAATTTGGTTTTACTATCAAGATTTCATAAAATGAATTGGAAAGTGTTACCTCCTATTTTCTGGAAGAAATGGTACAAAATTGGAGTTTGCTAAAATTTCCCAGTGGACCTGGGTGTCTCATATCTTTTATTCTTGTCCTTCTTCATACTCAAGTAATGGTCTTGCTCCTGCTCTCATTGGGTCTGAACCCTTCAAGTCACCCATGGTGGCAATTGGGACTCAAAACCTCTAAAAACAGGGACCAAAGGGACTGAAGAGGTGATTCCCCATGCCACTTAGATTTTACAGAATATGGAAGCAGAACCAGTCAGGGGTTAACTTCCATTGCAGACCTGGAGAGATTTCTAGAAGTGGCCACATCTGGCCAGTGTTCCCTGAGCACTCAAGTTTCTGTAAAATTTTAGTAATAATTGTTTCTTGGTGCCATATCTTTTATTTAAAATTTTATGTTTTATAAAGATATTTTTTCTTCACTGAGAAGGCAGCAGTCTTGCAGTGGGAACTCAGATGGGTGCTGTACTCAGCCCTGTGACTAGGAGTGTGAATCCATTACCTGAACAAATAGTTATGGGACATGTATGGCCACTGAGAGATTTTGCAAACTGGGGGCCACCCCAGTTTAATCTTCCTAAATTATGACTGTTCTAGGATGGGACAGAGAAAACTGTTCCAGAAGAAATTCTACGGGAATGGGTAGGAAGAGCAGATAAACAGGTTGGGGAAATCTCTGCCATACATATACCTGAGGGCTTTATTAGTCTGCCTTTTATTACTGTAATAAAATACCCCAGGCAGGCTAGTTTTAAAAAGAGAAGAGGTTTTATTTAGCTTACAATTTTGGAGGCTAAAATCTTGGATTGGATTCAGGCAAGGGCCCTGTTGGCTGTGTTACCTTGTGGCAGATGGAAATATTGGGAGTGCATGCAGGAGGAAGAGATCACATTGCCAAAAAGCAGACAGAAAGAGGACAGATAGGGCCAGACTCATGTTTTTCTAAGTACCCCTCTCCTGAAAACCAACCAGAGTCCTGTGAGAAATATCTTAATCCTTTCCAAGGGTAGTGAGCCCAGAGACCTAAGGACTTCACACTAGGCCCCACTCCTTGAAAATCCACACATCCCCCAACACTGCCACACGGAGGACTGACCTCCCAGCCCGTGAACCCTGGGAGAAGGAACCACATCCAGACCATAGACAGCTCTGCTCATCTGGGAGTCCCAGGAGCAGGGGGAACAGTAGGGAAGACAGATGGGTGGGGCGAGGAGGCAGGAATGGCCATCTGGGGGCCTGCAGAGCCTGCTCTGTCTGAATGCCTGCCCTGAAGAGGTCTTGGACTCTGTGCTCTGAGGAGAGAGGGCAGGGGACTGTGATGAGAGGAAAGGTCATGGGGCTGGGACACTCCTTCCTGTATAATTGCCAAATTGGACAGACAGGTTGCTGCAAGCCGGGAAGTTGCTGCTGGGGATGTCCAAGGTCACTGGAGCTGAAAGTCTTGACATCTGCAAGCACGTTCTCCTTCCTGAGCCTCTCCCTTCTCAGAGGTTCCTTCCAACCTCATGGCCTTTGCCCCTCTAGGAGCCCCAGAGACATGGACTGGACCAGAAGTTTCTGGAAGGTTTTTCTGCGTGCCATTTCTGCAGGAGCCCAACATCTGGGTCTCATGGGGATGCACATCAGCCAAGACATAGACTTGCCCTCATGGTGAGGAGAATGGGGTATTAAAGATACCCTTCAAAATAAACCTTGATGTCTTGTGTCTCAGGGGTGCCTGACTTTGCCACAATCCCTGCACATAAGACTGGACTCACTTTTCCCTTCCTGCACAAGAATCAGGGACAGCTGGGAAAGGGACTTGAGTTTTGGAGATAGGAGTCACTTGTGCTTCAGAGGATGGAGGTGGTTTTAAGGGCAGAGGGTGGGTATGGGGAATATCTCCAGGAGGAAAAGCCACATACTTAGGGACACGACTGGAAGGTGAGGACTCCGTCTCCTCTCTGTGCCGGGGTTGAGATAAACTCCAGGGCAAAGAGTGGAGGGTCAGAAGAAAGTGACCCAGAAAGAGGGAGAATCACGCATTTAGGCTT
Organism: Spermophilus citellus; assembly: GCF_964194105.1. NCBI lineage: Eukaryota > Metazoa > Chordata > Mammalia > Rodentia > Sciuridae > Spermophilus > Spermophilus citellus. Next base: position 27,649,071 of record NC_138185.1, read on the forward strand.
CCTTCTCTCTTACCTCTGCAACAGGTTGTATCCAAACATAAAAGTTGTTTTCAGAGACTCTGAACCCACACTTAGCAGGCACCACTTTAACGTGCCAGGAATAGCACCCCAGGGAGGGGTTCTATGGCGTTCTCCCTATGGCTTCCTTGTGACCCTGCCTCCTTATCAGGTCCTACTAGATGTTAAGGCCAAGAGAGTTGTTAGAACAGGAGGGAAAAGAGAAGCAGGTCCTGAACATCCTTGTGAGATAACAAGACTCTCCTTTCTCCTCGTTGTCTACATCCCATCCCATTGTCCTGAGATGATGATTCCATGCCGGAATCCCCATCCTGCCTCTATCACTCTGTCCTCCCTACACCTGGAATCTTCCCACCTTCCATTAGACTCTATGCTCTCTGGAAGGGAAGTACTGATAGGTTGATGGCCAAGTTGATGGCTTTGGAACCAGGTACAATCTAAGATCAAACCCTTGAATCCATCTCCTAGTAGCTGAGTAATATTGAACCCATAGTGCAAACCCATAAATTCTGCATCCTTCTTGATGTCTTCATTTGTCTACTGCAAAGACTCAAATCTGAGGTCAAGATCTGCACTCACAGACCTTATCATCTCCTGCCTCTTCCATGGTTATATGGTACCATCATCCACCTGATTGATCCAACTACAAAGAGACCAATATTCTACACCCTCACTACCAGGCCCTATTAAATTTGCCTCCTAAATCCCCCCTGAACCCATCTATTTCTCCATCTTTATCATCATCTTTTTTGCAACACATATCTGATCACCCCTTTCTCTTACATAAACACTTTTGTGAATTCTCATTGCTCCTGAGAATTCACAAAACAATCCATCCTTCCATGACTGACTTGCACCTTAATAGGCAAAGGGGCCTCCACCTTTCTGATGTCTAGCACAACCTCTTTGTGCCAGGTTGGGTTTCCTGGAGATAGGCCCTGACATGAAGATGGACAAGCAGGTCATTTCTCAGAGGACTTTTATAATCAACATGTGTGGAAGGGAGGAGAAGGAAATGGGATTGGGTAGAAGGAGACGTTAAGTGGCCATGAGATCCCAGTGAAGATTTTGATTGACCTCATATGGAGCTCTGGTTCTGGGATGTTTCTTGGGATTTCTAGGATGTTCTAGGATGTTCCTTGTTGTGAATTATGGAGAGAACGCAGCCTCTCTACCACTAGCTGATGAATCATCAATATGGCCTGTTCCCAGACGTTACCTTCAGCCAGGTGGCTCTGCCCACCTGAGGCAATCTCTACCAGGGCTGACAGCTAAGGACCATCTCCTGCAGCCCCAGGCACCAGGACATCCTCCACACTCTTCTCTGGAACATACTCTACCTGCCAAGTTTTGAATCCAGGATCTCTATTCACTAACCCCATGAGGTTCTCAAAGGTATCTCACTTCACACAGGTAATCCCCAATTCTCTGTCCCCACTCAGCCTGACCTGGGATTTGCAGATTGGAAAAGTGTAGGGTCACCTTGTGAGTGACTGAGAAGCAGCAGCCTCTGTCATCTCTGGGTGCCTGGGATTGGGGTGAGCTCCGGCAGAGGACAGAGAAGAGAAGGACACACGGGGCTTGTGAAGTGAGATGAAACCTGGACCCATAGCAAAGTCTCCTGCTACTCATTTCCCTGTGTTGTTTCCCAAGGGGGTAAAAGAGGCAAAGAGAACTAACCAAGGGAAAGGTGTTGAGTTTTAAAAATAGACAATATTTTAAACAGTTTGGATTTACAGAAAAATAAATGATAATAGAATCCCCATACACTCCTAAACATATTCCCTTAATGTTCAAATCTTACATGTGTGTGATATATTTATTATAATTAATGAACCAACATTGATACATGTTTATCATGATTATCCAAGGTTTATAGTTTGTTTAGATTTGTTTATTTTTTAAAATCTCATTTCCATTTCTCTATTCCAGGATCCCCGTAGGTTACAGTGTTTCATTTGCTTCTCGTGGCTGTGATATTTTCTTAGACTTTCCTTGATCAGATGACCATTTCTGTTTTGAGGAATGATTGACAGGTACATTGTAACATGTTCCTCTATTGGAACTTGTCTAGAATTGGTCTACTAGAATTTTTCTCATTTTTAAACAGGCGCTATGTATTTGGGGTTGAAATTTGCGGAGGTGACTTGTTTGCTGTTCTTCTGACCCATCAGTGAATGAAGTCCCATGTCTTGCTCCAAGTCTGACCTGGTGGTTTATTCCAAATGTGTCACAGCACTAGGAGTGGGGAATGTTCCATATTCAATCATTTATTTATATCAGTATGGATGCATCAATATTTCTTTAATATTCTGGGTTACAAGACAATGCTACTTTGTTTCGTTGCTCAACTTGTTTCAATTTGGCCAGGGGAGCTCCTTCAGTTGGATCCCATATTCCTTTGGCAAACTCTAATCAATGTTGCTTTTGGTTTTGGGTTTCTGTATTTTTTCCTTCTCCTCTTTCTCCTTCTCCTTCTCCTTCTTCTTCCACTTTCTTACTCACATAGTTTGGATCTAAATTCTTAAATGTCCCTGGAAGGCCCTATGTTAAATGTTTGTGCAAGAGCTTGGTGCAATTAGGAAGTGGTAGACCCTTTATGAGGCAGGCCAAGCTGGAGATTCTGGGCCTCAGGGGCATGCCCTGAAGGGGTCCATGGGCCCACAGTCCTTTGCTCTCTGTTTTTTCCCATCAAAGGTAACCAGCTCCCTCTGCCATGTTCTCCTGCCATGACTCACTGCTTCTCCACAAGCCCAAAAGCAATGGCTCAACAATCATGGATGGAAACCTCCAAACCAGAATCCAAAACAAATATTTCCTCCTTGTAAGTTGATAACCTCAGCTGCCTTTTGACAGTGACACAAGGTTGACCAACACATTTTTAGGGATGTTGAATTTTGATGGGATTTTTTCTTTCTATTGTTGTAGATAATGATGGGAGTTGTTGTTTCATATTTTTATATGCACATAATCTAACAATATAATTTGGCCAATATCACTCCCCAGGACTTCACCCCTCCCTCCTGTGGTGGGATTTTTAACACATGAAGAAGATAGTCTTTAGAGAAAGAGTTGGAGAATATAAGAGCCATGCCATTGTATAAGGAAAAGTATGTTGAAATATAAGATCTAGAAGAAATCAACATCCCCAATAATGTTTTTATTCATTTATTTAAAAATTTGAAAACTGTTTGAAAAAAACATTGCAGTTACTGACCTAGACATGGAGGCTTAGATGGTCCATTCCCTGTTAGAACTCACATTCTATTTGAGGAAGATGGACAAGCAAATACAGGCAGTTCTCACTTTGGGGCTGATATGCATGAATTTTAGTTGCAACAGTTTAATTAAATAACACAAATCCCCCAAAACATGGCTCAAATTTATTGGTCACCATAGGTTTATTGCAATTGCATCGAGCAAATTCCACACTAGCTCTTTCATCCACAAAGCATTATGGGGACACCAAATGGTCCTCCTCTTCAGTGACCCATCACTGTTGGCTCTTGGATGGGTCCTGTGACTGTCTCACTCAGTTTCCACACAGACAGTGGAGCTTGGTTGTCACGTGACTTCCTTGTCTCCCAGCAATGAACCCGCATGACATTTTCCAGAAATGAATAATTAAAAGAGGGACTTGCCAACAGACATGAAAGGACAGGAGAGGTGACAACGCTGGAAGTGAGATTCACACTGGACACAAGTGGAGTCAGGATAGAAGTAGCTGGCCATGGTGTGTGGACACGGATCCCACATGGGGACTTCCCTTGGGCATACGGAGGAACCTAGTGAAGGTGAAGTTACCCACATACACAAGGGGAGTGGTGGTGACCAAAAGGATGATAGTGTTAAAGGGGCTGATAATTCCCCAAGGCAGAGAAGAGGCTTGCTTTATATATTTTTTTTCCTTTTTTAAAATTTTTTTATTGGTTGTTCAAAACATTACAAAGCTCATGACATATCATCTTTCATACATTTGACTCAATTGGGTTATGAACTCCCATTTTTACCCCAAATACAAATTGCAGAATCACATTGGTTACACACTCACATTTTTACATAATGGCATATTAATGACTGTTGTATTCTGCTACCTTTCCTATCCCCTACTATCCCCCCTCCCCTCCCATCTTCCCTCTCTACCTCATCTGCTGTTGTTCAATTCTCTCCCTTGTTTCCCCCCCCTTTCCCCTCACAACCTCTTCTATGTAATTTTGTGTAACATTGAGGGTCTCCTACCATTTCCATATGCTTTCCCTTCTCTCTCCCTTTCCCTCCCTTCTCATGACTCTGTTTAATGTTAATCTTTTCTTCCTGCTCTTCTTCCCTGTTCTGTTCTTAGTTGCTCTCTTTATATCAAAGAAGATATTTGGTATTTGTTTTTTAAGGATTGGCTAGCTTCACTTAGCATAATCTGCTCTAATGCCATCCATTTCCCTGCAAATTCTATGATTTTGTCATTTTTTAGTGCTGCGTAGTACTCCATTGTGTATAGATGCCATTTTTTTTTTATCCATTCATCTATTGAAGGGCATCTAGGTTGATTACACATTCTAGCTATTGTGAATTGTGCCGCTATGATCATTGATGTGGCAGTATCCCTATAGTACGCTCTTTTAAGATCCTCAGGGAATAGTCCAAGGAGGGCAATAGCTGGGTCAAATGGTGGATCCATTCCCAGCTTTCCCAGGTATCTCCATACTGCTTTCCAAATTGGCCTTACCAATTTGCAGTCCCACCAGCAGTGTAAAAGTGTACCCTTTCCCCCACATCCTCGCCAACACTTATTGTTGTTTGACTTCATAATGGCTGCCAATCTTACTGGAGTGAGATGGTATCTTAGAGTGGTTTTGATTTGCATTTCTCTGACTGTTAGAGATGGTAAGCATTTTTTCATGTACTTGTTGATTGATTGTATGTCCTCCTCTGTGAAGTGTCTGTTCAGGTCCTTGGCCCATTTGTTGATTGGGTTATTTGTTATCTTATTGTTTAATTTTTTGAGTTCTTTGTGTACTCTGGATATTAGGGCTCTATCTGAAGTGTGAGGGGTAAAAATTTGTTCCCAGGATGTAGGCTCTCTATTTACCTCTTTTATTGTTTCTCTTGCTGAGAAAAAACTTTTTAGTTTAAGTAAGTCCCATTTATTTATTCTTGTTATTAACTCTTGGGCTATGGGCGTCCTATTGAGGAATTTGGAGCCCAACCCCACAGTATGTAGATCGTAGCCAACTTTTTCTTTTATCAGATGCAGTGTCTCTGATTTGATATCTAGCTCCTTGATCCATTTTGAGTTAACTTTTGTGCATGGCGAGAGAAAGGGATTCAGTTTCATTTTGTTGTATATGGATTTCCAATTTTCCCAGCACCATTTGTTGAAGATGCTATCCTTCCTCCATTGCATGCTTTTAGCCCCTTTATAAAATATAAGAAAGTTGTAATTTTGTGGATTGGTTTCTGTGTCCTCTATTCTGTACCATTGGTCCACCCGCCTGTTTTGGTACCAGTACCATGCAGTTTTTGTTACTATTGCTCTGTAGTACAGTTTGAACTCTGGTATCACTATACCTCCAGATTCACACTTCCTGCTTAGAATTGCTTTTGCTATGCTGGGTCTTTTGTTTTTCCATATGAATTTCATGATTGCTTTATCTATTTCTACAAGAAATGCCGTTAGGATTTTAATTGGCATCGCATTAAACCTGTAGAGAACTTTGGGTAATATCGCCATTTTGATGATGTTAGTTCTGCCTATCCATGAACAGGTACATTTTTCCATCTTCTAAGATCTTCTTCTATTTCTCTCTTTATGATTCTGTAGTTTTCATTGTATGAATCTTTCACCTCTTTTGTTAGGTTGATTCCCAAGTATTTTATTTTCTTTGAGGATATTGTGAATGGAGTGGTTTTCCTCATTTCCATTTCAGAAGTTTTGTTGCTGATATACAGGAATGCCTTTGATTTATGCATGTTGATTTTATATCCTGCCACTTTGCTGAATTCATTTATTAGTTCTAGTAGTTTCTTTGTAGACCCTTTTGGGTCTTCTAGGTATAGAATCATGTCGCCTGCAAATAGTGATAATTTAAGTTCTTCTTTTCCTATTTTTATGCCTTTAATTTCTTTTGTATGTCTAATTGCTCTGGCTAGTATTTCAAGAACTAAATTGAATAGAAGTGGTGATAGAGGGCATCCCTGTCTTGTTCCAGATTTTAGAGGGAATGCCTTCAGTTTTTCTCCATTTAGGATGATGCTAGCCTGAGGTTTAGCATATATAGCTTTTACAATGTTGAGGTAAGTTCCTGTTATCCCTAGTTTTTCTAGTGTTTTGAACATAAAGTGATGCTGTACTTTGTCAAATGCTTTTTCTGCATCTATCGAGATGATCATATGGTTCTTGTCTTTAAGTCTATTGATGTGGTGAATAGTATTTATTGATTTCCGTATATTGAACCAGCCTTGCATCCCAGGGATGAATCCTACTTGATCATGGTGCACAATTTTTTTGATGTGCTTTTGTAATCGATTTGCCAGGATTTTATTGAGAATTTTTGCATCCAAGTTCATTAGAGATATTGGTCTGTAGTTTTCTTTCTTTGAAGTGTCTTTGTCTGGTTTCGGGATCAGGGTGATGTTGGCCTCATAGAATGAATTTGGAAGAGCTCCTTCTTTTTCTATTTCTTGAAATAGCTTGAAAAGTATTGGTATTAATTCTTCTTTGAAGGTTTTGTAAAACTCCGCTGTATACCCATCCGGTCCAGGGCTTTTCTGGTTGGTAGTCTTTTGATGGCTTCTTCAATTTCTTCCTTTGTTATTGGTCTGTTTAAATTGTGTGTGTCTTCCTGACTCAATCTGGGCAGATCGTATGACTTAAGAAATTTATCAATATCTTCACTATCTTCTATTTTATTGGAATATAGGGTTTCAAAATACTTTCTAATTATCTTCTGTATTTCTGTAGTGTCTGTTGTGATATTGCCTTTTTCACCCCGTATGTTAGTAATTTGAGTTCTCTCTTCTTCTCTTCGTTAGCATGGCTAAGGGCCTGTCAATCTTATTTATTTTTTCAAAGAACCAACTTTTAGTTTTTTCAATTTTTTCAATGGTTTTTTTTTTGGTTTCAATTTCGTTGATTTCTGCTCTAATTTTAATTATTTCTTGTCTTCTACTACAATTGCTGTTGTTTTGCTCTTCCTTTTCTAGGTTTTTGAGGTGTAGTGTGAGTTAATTTATTTGTTGGTTTTTTCTTTTTTTGAGGAAAGAACTCCAAGAAATGAATTTCCCTCTTAAAACTGCTTTCATTGTGTCCCATAGATTCCAGTATGTTGTGTCTGTAATGTCATTTATCTCTAAGAATTTTTTTATCTCCTCCTTTATGTCTTCTGTAACCCATTGATCATTCAGTAACATATTGTTCATTTTCCATGTGATGTAGGATTTTTCCTTCCTTCTTTTATCATTGATTTCCAGTTTCATTCCATTATGATCAGATATGGTGCATGGTATTATCTCCACGCCTTTATATTTACTAAGAGTTGCCCTATGGCATAATATATGGTCTATCTTTGAGTAGGATCCATGTGCTGCTGAGAAGAACGTGTATCCACTTGATGATGGTTGATATATTCTATATATGTTGGTTAAGTCTAGATTATTGATTGTGCTATTGAGTTCTATAGTTTCTTTATTCAGCTTTTGTCTAGAGGATCTGTCTAATGGTGAGAGCGGTGTGTTGAAGTCACCCATAATTATTGTGTTGTAGTCTATTTGATTCTTGAACTTGAGGAGAGTTTGTTTTATGAACGTTGCAGCTCCATTGTTTGGTGCATACAAATTGATAATTGTTATGTCTTGTTGGTGAATGGTTCCTTTTAACAGTATATTGTGTCCTTCTTTATCCCTTTTGATTAACTTAGGTTCAAAGTTGATTTTATTCGATATGAGTATGGCCACTCCTGCTTGCTTCTGAGGGCCATGTGAGTGGTATGATTTTTCCCAACCTTTTACCTTCAGCCTGTGTATGTCTTTTCCTATCATATGAGTCTCCTGAAGGCAGCATATTGTTGGATTTGTTTTTTTGATCCAGGTTACTAGCTTATGTCTCTTGATTGGTGAGTTTAGGCCATTAACATTTAAGGTTACAATTGAAATATGATTTGTACTTCCAGTCATGTTTATTTATTTATTTATTTTAGTTTGGCTAGTTTTTACTTTTTGGTTATTTTCCTCCCCCTTTACTGAGATACCTCCTGCTGTTAGTTTTGGGCACTATTTTTCAATTCCTCTTCTTGTAGTATTTTGCTCAAAATGCTTTGCAGTGCTGGTTTTCTGGCTGCGAATTCTTTTAGCTTTTGTTTATCATGAAAGATTTTAATTTGATTGTCAAATCTGAAGCTTAATTTTGCTGGATACAGTATTCTTGGTTGGAATCCATTATTTTTCAGTGTTTGAAATACATTGTTCCAGGATCTTCTCGCTTTCAAAGTCTATGATGAAAAATCAGTCGTTAACCTAATTGGTTTACCCCTGAATGTAATCTGCCTCCTTTCTCTTGTAGCTTTTAATATTCTCTCTTTGTTCTGTATGTTGGCTATCTTCATAATTATATGTCTTGGAGTCGGTCTATTATGGTTTTGAATGTTTGGGGGTCCTGTATGCTTCCAGGATTTGGCAATCCATTCCATCTTTCATCTCTGGGAAGTTTTCTAGAATTATTTCATTTAATAGGTTGTCCATTCCTTTGGTTTGATTCTCTATGCCTTTTTCTATCCCGATGACTCTCAAATTTGTTTTTTTATGACATCCCATATCTCTTGAATAGATTGCTCATGGGATTTAAGCATCTTTTCTGTGTTGACTATATTCTTTTCAAATTGATAAACTTTGTCTTCATTATCTGATGTTCTGACTTCTACTTGATCTAGTCTCGTTTGCGTTTTTAATTTGGCTTATAGTTTCCTGCATTTCTAGGATTACTGTTTGATTTTTTTTTTTAAGATTTCTATCTCCTGGTAAAGCTCGTTCTTTGCCATTTGAATTTGTTTGTTTAATTCATTTTCAAAATATACTTTTATTGCTTGGACTTGCTGTCTCATGTCTTCTCTAATATTCCTTTCCATCTGAGTTAGGTATGCCTTGAGTTCTTTCCCTATCCATGTTTCTGATGCTTCTAGGTCCTCCTGTAGATTTAAGTTGTCTTGCATTGTTTGTACTCCTTTTTTCCCTTGTTTTTTCATGATGTTCACGCTACTTTCCAGCTCTATTTGATTGCTGTTTTTCTGCTCTCTTCTATAAATTTGTTTTGGTTTTTTATATCTCTGTTGTCTCTCCTTTGTGTTGGTAGACTATGCCTGCTAAAGTGGATTCCGCTGGGAAGGAATTCTGATGGCTGAGCTCCAGTGACGTCACCTCTCTGCTATGGCGGGCCCCAGGCTCCTTGCCGGGGTGTCCGAATGGGGGGGGTGGGACTGGACTGTCTCTGGTTGGTTTCAGCTCCCGGACACCGGCGGCCGGGCGGTCTCTAGCCGCCCAGTCGTGCGGACAGCGGGTGGGCTGTCGCCGGCAGGCGGGTGATCTCTAGCCCAGTTGCGCAGGCAGTAGGCGGATGATGGGTCGCCGGTGGGCGTGTGGTCTTCAGCCGCCTAGTCGCAGCAGCAACCGGCCAGCTGTCGCTGGTGGGCGGGCGATCTCTAGCCTCCCAGTCGCAGGGGCAATGGGCCGGCTGTCGCTGGAGGGCGGGCAATCTCTAGCCGCCCAGTCGCGTGGTTGGTTGCCGGCGGGGGGCGGACTCCAGCCGCCCAGTCGAGCGGGCCTGGCCTCTAGTCCCCTGGTTTCTCCTGCTAGACCAGATTTCCCCTGAGTGATGCCTCTCGGCAGTTCAAACTGTACTCTGGGCCTGCCATTTGTTGGGCGTGGAGGGTGGCTATTGAGAACCCCAGCACTCTATTGTTTTGATTTTTTTCCGCTTGCCCCTCCCCCCGTGCTGGCAAGACAGGTTTCATTTTCGCCCGCTGATGGGAGGGGGAGTTGAAGGTCGCGTGTCTCTAGTTTTCCCGGTGTCTTTATGCAGGCTTGCTCTGATAATCCCTCCCCCGGAGAGCCTAGGAGAGATTTTATGTGAATTCCCCGCTGTATGGGAGATGAGCTGAGTAACACACACCTGTTTTATTGTTGTAATCTGTGGAGAGTGGTGGTGGTTACTTCAGCTCTCCAAGATGGTGGCCGCTGGTTTCCTTGGTGGAGTTTCCGTTGTGGGGGATAGAACTGTACCGCTTCCTTCCCCGTCTGAAATCCCGAACTCAGCCCGGGGCTCCGTGAGTGCTCAGGTGGCAGGATTCCACAGAATCTGCAGCAACGTTTCTCCCTGCTTGCTGGTCGCTTCTCAGCGGCTCCCCGCCGTCTGTAGCCACGGGGCGGGCCACGCCAATCAGTCAGCCCGGATCTCCGGTCGCACAGTTGGCTTGTGTATGAGACTCAATTACCGGACCTCGGTGCTGGAAATCCTTCCTCTAGGTTTCGGTGCACCCCCATTTTGCTGTAAGTTCCTAACAAGATAGTTTTTTGTCGTTCTAACTCGTTATTCACCCGCGCAGTGGCGCGGTACACGGGGTGTGATGCACTCTATTCGCAGCCATCTTGGGAATCCGCTTGCTTTATATTTTAAAGAAGAACAAGATGGACACTCTTCAGACTCCTCTGGATAAATTTTTACAAAGAAAAACAACACTACCACTCAGTTTCTAATGTTTCCATTTACAGTACACTAAGTGCTCATCTTATTATCATTTACATTTCCCTATACATTTAAACTGACATTTAATTGACATAATGAGAGTTTTTAATATTCTGAAAAAAACTGTGAATGTGCAAGAACAATCACTGTTTTTCTTAATCTTCATGGAGATGGCCCAGGGTTTCTGTGGGCAGCAAGGACTGCCATCATCCAGTATAATGCTATTATTAATAAGTGCTAAGGAAGAAAATCACTCAGATTAAGGCAAACTTTTTTTCCTGGCTTTGAGGCATGGGACATCTATGTAAAGGAGAATGAGAATTATTCTTATTAAATAATTATGAGTTTCCTTTGAGAACCTCAACACCTTGCACCTCAAAAAGGCTGGGGACCAAGGGTAGGCAGGAAAAAGAAGGTAGAATGACTCTTGAGAGCGAGGACTTGGGGTGCTTGATGGCTGAGCCCAAGGCAAAGGAGGAGAGCCATCCTGATGTGGTCAGATGGGGCTTTCTTGTCACGTTCTGGGGAGGGGTCATGAGTTGCTGTCCAGAGGCAGGTCCCAGGGCCCTGCTCAGGACCATGAGTGCAGGCTTAGCTTGGGGCATCGAGGACTGGGCAGAGGCACAACAGGGGCCTGCGGGCTGGCTGGTGTCCTGGGAGGAGGCATTTGGAACAGTCTACAGAGGCTTCTGGGCAGCTCCTTCTCTCAGGCTGAGCACCATGGAGCAGGAGGAAGGTGGCAGAGACTGAGGGTCCCAGGCAGCAGGGCTTGGTGAAGGATCTGTGGGAAACATGTCCACATTTGGTTATCTGCTCACCTTTATCACACATCTCCTGAGAGCTCTGATGTCCTGATGTGGTCGTCCTGGGATGCCTGTGGTGAGTGGCCCATCAGCCCCAAGACAGGACTCTGAGTTCAGCCTCTCCTATGTCCTGACTGTCATTCTCTCTCTTTCAGCTCGGCCACACTGAAGGTCAGAAGGGGAGCAGCCCTGAGCAGCCCATCTAGAACTTCTCGACATTGCTTCCTACGGTAGAATCTTCCTGTCCATAGAGATCTAGTGGTGGACTAATCTAGAGGTGGCCTCCAAGTGACACACCCAATCTGATGCTCTTCATTGTGCCCCATTATCCCATCATCTCTGGGGCCCCTAGGAATCAATTCACACCCATTGACAACCCTTGACCTCCTCATCTCCTGCACACCCCACACACTTCCTGGGAGCTGGGACCCCACAGCAGTTTCCTGAGATCCTGAGGGTGCTGGGGGTGTGTGCCTGGTTCTCTAGACCCACTGACTCTGCAACTGTGCACAGGTGGGCTGCACTCCCCATGGCCCTGCCCTCTGCAGCAGCCTGTGCTCCACCCTCCCTCCTGGGGACTTACAGTCAGGACTTCTGCTTCCTGTGGACGTAGACGGCAGAGACACTGACGGCCAGTAGGATCTTGGGGCCAAACAACAGGGCGATGAGGTGTGAAACTAGTGTAGACATCACTATTCCTGAAAATCAAGGGACAAGAGGGACTCTTAGAGGGCCTCCTAGGTGTCTCCTCCCAGAAAACTGCACTTGCCCCAGGTGAGGCTATGGGGGCCCAACAGAGTTGTGAAACTTGAGCACACACATGGTGTCCTGGCTGCCAGAGTCAAGAGATTCCTCATTCCCACTCGCCCAGTCTCAGGTCCCAGGGTGTGCTACCTGAGCAAAGGTGAAAATGTGTGCTCCGTGCACACTGCCCACCCAGCCATGCTGGTTCCCTCCGTGAGCTTCACCATCCTGCGCAGAGGGGTTATCATCTCCTCCTATAAGGAAACGGATTCCTGGGGAGTTTACGGAGGGTCACTGTTTAGTGGAATCCAAACCAGAGAAGTCCCCCCTCCCCTTTAGCCTTATATGGTTATTCCTGAATTCAAGTTCTTTAGACCCAGAGAGTGATCCAGTGTCTCTGGGCCATGAGAACAATTTTCAATGAACATGCACACGGGATGGGAGCCGTCCCATGGTGAGAGAAGAGAGCAAGCCTGCCCGCTCAGTACTGTGGGTGAGCTCAGTGACGCTGTGTCTCAGGAGAGCATTCTAAGGAGCCTGCTAAGGAGGTGCAGGCTGCAATAACAAGATCACTGGCTGGTAAACAGTCTGGTGAATCAAGGAAAAGGTTCTCATACTTGGGAGTGGCCTCAGTCTCCAAATAGCAGACCTCCCCTCCAGTGCTGTGTCACCTGAAGTCTTTCTGTTGGACACACAAAGCCAGATCCTGGCTGGCAAGCAGACCTGTGGAGTCTTTGCATTTTTACCATTAGTCTTTTTTGCTTTTAAGATGATGCTAACAAAGATAGAAAATTTTTTTTATAAAGAAAGAAATGCTTCCTTGTCCTTAAGAAGGAGAGGACACTTCGCCCTGGTGCCCTGCAACAACAGCCTGTGCTCCAGGGTGAGTGGTGCTCTGGGACTCCCCCTCCGTGGAGGAGAGCTGCACTGCCTGCCCCCTCCTCCCTCTAGAAGGCACCAGCATCAGAGCCTGGCTGAGCAGGGAGTGGAAGGCCCCGCCCCTCTCCTCCCCTGAAAGCAGCTCTGGGGTTCCTCTGGCTTCTGTGGGGGCAGCTGAGATGCTGCTTCTTCTCTCACTCAGGTGGGAGGGACCCTGATGTTTATCCTGAGAACATTCCAGAAAGCTCCCTCATCCCCTATGCCCATCACAGAAGGTACTTCCTTTGGATTCCCAGCTCATAGTAGAGTCTGGGAATCGGATTCTATAATGTGAGTTTGAACCTGGGACTATCACCTGGGTGGTAACATGACCCCAGTGCTGGGGGTCAGTGGCACCTGGGCAGGCACTGGCCTGTGTTGAGGTGCCCTTGTTCACTCCTTTACCAGAAGTGAACATGTTGTCTAACCTCAGGAAGGGAATTCTTGGCATCTGGTGCTTGAACTTCAATTGGGAAATGGCTGTTATTAGGCTCTGGCTTTGGAGGGCTGGTTCTGCACATCAGTCCTTTGGGGAAAGACAATGAGAAGCTAAGTGTGAGGTGTATTGAAAATTCCAATATGGAATGGAGGCTGGACAGAGGTCCACAGGGTAAAGAGGAGGGAGAGGCCCTGAGGCAGGAGAACAGAGCAGCAGGTGGGTGGAGAGACAAGAGGTAGGACAGTAAGTGTGGGGAGCCATTCTGACACGTGATTGGGTGACTCCCGTTAAGGGCCTGAGGCACTCTGGCTGTGTCGGAGTTATCCCGACCCTTTCCTGATGAGAGAGCCCATCCGTGTGGGGGTGTGCGTAACCACTGACCCTGGAGACCCAATCACTGACCCTGACCTTGGAGTACAGCCCCCCCTCAACCTTCATTGGATGGAATTCTCCCCTGAATTTCTTGTCCCCCCAAATAAAAGGCTACTCCCCGGCGTGTTTGCTCTCTCTCTCTCCTGCTAGCCCAGAGTAATCCTCGCTGCCCTGCTGGGCGGCTGGAGGCGGGGAACCAGGGAGGCGAGCCGTCTCGGACCTAGCAATATAAAATAAGGTACTGTCTGTGTGTTTTATTTTGATCTCTTCTAACTAACTTAATGCCAGAACCTCAGTAATGAAACCACTGCGCAGGCCGCGTGGTAGAAGTAAGATAGGACGGTTCCCCTCCCTCTCCTTCTTTAATGTCTGTTGAAAGATCCATGGAGAGATGGACTGAGGTCTTCACAGTGGGGACTCTTGGGGTGATTTCAGGGACTGTAATGTATATTCATAAACTTTTGAATTATTCTATAATGATTAGGAATACGAGAGAGAGAGAGAGAGAGAGAGAGAGAGAGAGAGAGAGAGAGAGAGAGAGAGAGAGACAAGATATAGAAAGACCCAGTCAGTTGGAGTGGAGTGGAGACTCCATCAGGGAGATATCTTTTTTGTTTTGGGTACCAAAGATTGAACCCAGGGGTATTTAATCCCTAAACCACATCTGCAGCCCCTTTTAATATTTAATTTATAGACAGGGTCTTGCTGAGTTCCTTAGGGCCTTGCTAATTTGCTGAGGCTGACTTGGAAGTTGTGATCCTCCTGCCTCAGCCTCCTGAGCTGCTAGGATTAGATACCTCACTTGGCCAGGAGGTGTCTGTACCCTGCTTTTTCTGGGGTCCCTGAAATTTAGCCTATGGCTTCTGGAGGTGGCTGGCTACCTGTCATGTGCCATTTGGCAAGTGAGCACCATATCCCCGCTCTGGGCACATGAGTTCTCCAGGAGCCTGCTCATGTGGTCACAGATCCCATCCTTGTTCTCTGGGATGGCTGAAGTGTGGACACATTTCCCTTCTCCAACCAGGTCACATGCAAGCTCTGGGGATAGAACTTCTTTGCCTGGCAGGTGATAGTCACCTGGTTCTGTGTTATTGTGTGTTTTTGGGTGACCTCCACAGTGGATAGAAAGAGAGGTGGAGGGGGAGGACAATTAGAGTTGACAAGTGTCAGGTGAAGAAGGCAAGTGGCGGCTGCCAGGACAGGCCCATCCCCCATCCTCCCTTCTTCCTTAGTGTCCCTGTTTGAAGGCCCCATGAGATGTGTGCCCAACCCAACAGAGGAGACCCCCAGAGTGTGGGTGTGGGGAGCTGACTAAGACGATGCTGTTCCCAGGCTCTGGGTGCCCTGGGGGAAGGGGGGGTCACTGCTCTCACGTCACAACACACAGAGTCAAGGTGAAGTTTAAAAGCATTTGGTCAGCTGGGGTGGAGTACTCACCGGGGGTGTTGTCCCTGGGATCAGCAGAGACCTGCAGGGTGTAGCTCCTGGTGGTGGCCGGCTGCCCGTCATGCTCCACCCGGCAGGTGAACGTCACATCCTCCCTGTGCACAGAGGAGTTGACCAGCAGCCAGCTCGTCAGGTTGAAGGTCCCGTCTTTGTTCTCTGAGCGGGTCGAGCCTGTTTCTGTCCTGTACAAGTTTCCATTCTCCACCCAGGTCACCTGTAGGCTCCGGGGGTAGAAGTGCTTCACCTGGCAGGTGACGTTCACCTGGTTCCCTGCCATGGTGGGCTGTGGGGTGACCTCCAGGGTGGGCGGAACTGAAACAGCACAGGCAGAAGCTGTGACCTTATGGGACAGTCAGCTGAGCTCCTCCCAGCAGCGCAAGGGCCTCCCTCGGGACAGGGCCAGGCATGAGAGGGGCTCAGACACTGAGGGTTTGCACAGGAGTGAATCAGTAACCACAGGGCCTGCCACCCACAGGTGCCAAGTGACCAGCAGCTCCCCTGAGGGTAAGTGAATGAGGTTGAAAAGCCCAACTCCTGGCCTGCAGGAAGTGAGCAAATAGATGGAACCTCCCTGCACGTCAAGGCTCGGCTCTGGGAGGAGCTCAGCAGTGGTAGTTGCTGCTGGTCAATGAAATGAAGCCACCAGCTCATGCTGGTCACATGGTGGGAGTCCATATGTGAAGGCAGGTGGCAGCACTGCCGGGAATTAGAGCCCAGGCCACTGAGGTCCTGGAGCAAAGGCCCCTGGGGAGCAGCAGGCTGGGTGGGCAGTGTGGGCTGAGGTGGGGAGCAGGGTCCTGTACCTCAGATGGTGTCCGACAAGTTGGCAGTCCCACGAAGAGGGCTGCCCTGTAGGGTGACGTGGGCCACCTCACAGATGACCTGAGAGTGGACGTCTCCAAGGGCCAGGGTCACCTGGGCTGTGCTGGACACACTGTAGGACACACTTTCTCCCCTGGGGTCCACGCTGGTCTGGGTGTGCGAGAGCTCATTCCCATTTTTGAACCACTTGAGGGTGATGTTCCTGGGGGAGAAGCCGTGGGACTTGCAGGTGAAGCTCACCATCTGCCCAGGTGTGGCCCTGGTCGCAGGACCCGACACCATGGGGGGAGAAGGTCTGGCTGCAGAGGAGCATTGAGAGACAAGTCAGGTGATCAGGAGGCCACCTCTGACCACAGCGAGTGACACTGTGAAGACCCTTCCTAGACGTTGTCTTTGTTGTCATTATTATTTGCTGTCCTGGGGTCATCCTCAGGTGCATGCTGAACGTCTGCACTGTCACTGGGCTACATCTGTTATCAGGACCATGATGCATTTCTGAATCCTCCTATTAAAGCTCTCTGGGTGCTGTGCTCATCCCTGTTGGTGTCCCTACCCTCCCGAGTAGGCGAGCACAGTGTCCACCAGACAGTGAGGACCTGAAGCCCAGGAGCTGCTCCAGGGCTGAGGTCTTGCTTTCCTCTCAGCACCAGGGCTCAGGGAGGAACTGGGGACCTGTCTCTCCCTCTCTTAACAACTGATTCCTCTGGCCTGCCCTGGAAAGATTGGCACCCAGGGGAGCCATTTATAGAAACAAATTCAGGGTACAAATGGCACCAGGACACCACCATGAACATGGGAACAAGGCTGGGACTTGGCCCAGTGCCACATCAGTGAACTGGGAGTGTTGCAGGTCTCCTCCCAGGACACACTGAGCACAGCTGGCCTTGGAACATTATGGAGACGCTTCTGGGAACAAGCACATGCTGGGCGTGTTGGCCCAAGTCTGTCGTCTCAGCGACTGGGGAGGGTGAGGCAGGGGATTGCAAATTCAAGGCCAGCCTGGGACACTTAGCAAGAACTTGCCTCAAAATAAAATATAAAAAGGGTTGGGGATGTAGTTCAGTGTAGAGTGCCATGATTTCAATCCTCCACCCAAACTAAAAAAACAATATAAAAACAAAACAAACCCAGGTCCATCTTTTCTAGACTTACTCTGTTCAGGGCTTGACCACAATTCAGAATTCACCTTGATTGTTCGTCTTTTGACAAATATGCCATGGGTCTCACCTGGGCCAGAACTGAATTTGAGAAGGAGAGGAGGAAGGATCTTTTTCTGAGTCTGGGCTTCCCTGGGTCACTTTGCATTGAAGTCACAGGTCACTGAGTGCAGAGGAAGCCACAGGGCTAAGTTCATAACTGATGGCTAATCATAAGAGATGCAGACCCAGGCCCCTGGGCAGGTCCTGAGGGCACTCAGGTGAGAGGATGAGCAGGCCATCTGCCTGTGATCGGGTCCTCAGACCCAGTTCCTTTGGTGTCTCCAGATTGCTCCTCACTACCTACCACCTTCTATAGTTGTCACCAGGCAGCAAGTATCATGATCATTGGCATTAGAAATATTGACCTCACTGCCTGACACGTGTTACATGCATGGAAGGCACAATATGCAGGATGTCACTGAAGAAGCTGAGTCACCCAGACCCCAGCAGCCTGGACGTCCCTACAGGGGTTAGAGACTCTGATCAGTGGCCACTCATGAAGATCTGCTCAGCATCACGATGGCCTGAGCCCTCAGAGCGCCTCAGCTCTTCCATTCCCATATGCCTTGTGAGGGGGTCCTAGTGAGAGTCTTTTATGGGATAAAGTTCAGAGAGCGGGGTGCTGGTCAAGGGCACCAGGCTCAGGAGAAGGGAACAAAATAGACTCCTGTCATTCACAGGACCATTAATCTAGCACTTGTTTTTTTTTTTCCCCTGATCCTCACTGTCCCCTTCTGTAGAGAGTGATTAAAAACACCATCCTGCACGTGAAGTGTGAAGGCAAGGCACAGCACTGCATGCAGTAGGAGCTTAATAATGACACCTGTGGCTGTATCCTCACTCCTTCGAAAACCAGTCGTCAGAAGGAGCAACAAATGCAGTGGGGACCCTGGGAAAAGCTCCACCCTGTTCCTGCAGCTGCCAGGAGAACCCAAGTGAGGGGAGGAGCAGACACCCCACCCCCGTGATGGTGCTCCGCCTGTTTTCTTGTTCACTGCCCCCCCCCCAAGGTACCAAGAGTCTACCCAGGGCCTCAGGGTGCTCAGCAGGAAAGCACCCCGCCCTCTCCCTGTGTTCTTAAGAGTTTCCCACAGGAAACAAGGTGGCAAAGTGCTTCTCACATCACAAACAGCATCACAGGGGTTTCATCCACAAAAGCTGTTTCCATAACATTGGGATCTATGAAGGGACAAGGGACAGATGCCTCAGTGACATTTTGGGTCATCAAGGCAGGGAGGGCTGTGTGCTGAAGAGCCAGGACTCACTGGGTCCAGCTCCTGTTCAGAGGCAGACACTTATCAGTTGTGGGCCCCAGAATGACGCTGGATCTGAGCGGGCTCTGTCTGGAGACCCTGCCACAGATCCCAGGGAGCTGAGCCCAGCACGTGCTGTTCTGAAGCATCCGCACCTGAGAGGGCTCCCACGCTCTCCCTCATTGCCAGAGGAAAATCCTAACTATTCCCCAGGGGCTTCAATATATCTAGAGGTTGTGAATCCTGTGTGTGTATTAGAACCTTCTGGAGCTACTATTTTTAGTTGCTCAGATGCCCAGACCCATGTTAGACCTTTTAAAGCAAATTTTCTAGGTGATGCCTGGATCTGGAATATTTTGTCTTCTGTTTCCCAAGTGATTTTTATGTATAGGGAGTGTGTAGTTCCCTGACCCCACCCACCATGGTAATAGGAGCAACTATAACATCTGCATAGAAGAAGTCTTTTGCTCTTGTTCAAACAACAGAGCATCTCTGTGTCCTGCTGGGGCATCTCCCCATGGAAGGAGATCATGGCTGATCTTCAGGAGAGGTTTCCCACTCACTGTGGCTTCAGGGTGTGAATGTGAGGGGCTTCCTGAACCTGTGGGAGAGGGAGATAGAGCAGGGACGCTGCTCTCTGCCCAGTGGATCAGGTCAGGTCTGTATTGAGCCCCTCCTGTGCCCTGGCTCCTCTGTGGGGACAGTGTCCAATCCCAGGACAGCAAGAAGCTTCGGCTGAAATCAGATCTGGGCTCTGTTCCCGATGCTGGTATTAATGCTGTATGAAAGAGGGCTGCCTGGACCTCCAGCTCTACAGGGTGGGCACAGGTGTGAAGCCCACAGTGTGCTGACCCTCTCAGTCTCATGACTTAGGAAGAGCATGCAGGGCTTTATGTAAGAGCCACACAGTGAGCTCCTTTGCTTCCTGAACCTGAAACCTCTGTGTCAACCATATAGGGAACAAGTTCTGGTGAGTGACCCAGCTTCTGCTCCAACCCAAAATTAATTATGAGATCCCATCCTGTTATGGAGGGCCAGATCCTCAAGGGAGGTACAGGAATGCTACAGCTTACCTCCGCTGTTCCCAGCTTTTTCCAGAGTCTCTAGAGTGGCACTCAGTGGGTCCTGGGTGCTGGTGGTATAAAGAGAAGGCTCACCCCACGGGGCAGTGCTCTCTGAAGGCGGCACACGTGGTCTGGCTCTGTGATTGGCAAGTCCCTCAAACCCCCAGAGCCCTCAGCTGGGGAGCCACAGGACTGGGCCAGACTGGAAAAGGTCAGGGCTGTGGAGCAGGCAGGTGAGGGGTGCAGATGCCCCCCATTTGCCAGCCATGGAGCCTGGACCAAATAGCACGGCCTCTGTCCACAGGCCTCTGCCTCCCTGACCTGCAGAAGGGGTGACTGCAGGTCATGACATGAGCACCCAGTGTTGCTCCTGCTTCTCAGCTGTGGCCCCCAGGGTGGGGGGTGTGACCTCTGACCTCCTGTCCCACCCCAGGGAGGAGGAGGCAGCTGCACTCACCTCGCACAGACAACTCGGTGCCTGGTCCAGACTTATACTCCTTATCAACAGGGGTCGATCTCTGGAACTTCACACAGTAGTAGGTGCTGGCGTCTGCTGGGGTGACATTACTGATGCAGATGGAAAAGTCCCTGTTGTCCCTCTTTGTGGCATCTGAGAGATTTGTGACTTGGGGAAGTGGCCTTCCTTGGTGTTGTAGATCAACACCCGGCCTGGCCCTGACCCCTTAAACCACTGGATGGGCCCCACGGGGAGCAGGGAGGTCACAGTGCAGTGCAGAGTGGCAGACTCTCCAGCAGCGACAGACACTGGCTTCTGGGGCTGGATCGCCTGCAGCTCCTGTGCAGCCGCTCCTGGGGGAGACACAGGGTGGTCACTGCTCATCCTGGGGATCCTCTTGGTTTATCACGTGGAATCAGCAAAGCCTGTCACTGACTGAGTGCCCACAGAGTGGCCTTGAGCTCAGCACAGGGCGTGTCCTCACACTGAGCCTCCCCTGGCCTGCACCTCCACACTGTGAGACACCTGCCCTGAGGCCCAGAGCCCTGAGCAAGGTGGAGGGAGGGGACTTGAGGGCTGAGCCCTTCCCCTAAGCTCTCATGTGTCACCAACTACTTGTTGATCTTCCCTTTCTGACCACAAGCTCACTGCTACTTCATGGACCATGACACTGGGTGGGATCATGTAGCCCCCAAGACTCCTGAGTTTTGGAGGAGTGTGGGTACAGTTAGTGGGGCATGCATTTCACTGTGAGAGTCTCTGGCTCAGCTTCCCTGTTCCACAGAGATTCCAGCTCATGATGGGGTTTCCTCTTTCAGCCTGGAGAGATCATGGTGCATACAGCAATGAATGTGCAGCTCAATTATGAAATCAAACACTGCTTAAATTTGTGCTGGACTGGAGTTCAGGGTCCTGTACCTTGAATGGTTGCAGACAAATTGGCAGTCCCACAAACAGAAGCTCTCCCCACTCCAGGGTAATGTGAGCTACCTCGCAGATGACCTGGAAGTGGACATTCCTGGGGGTAGGTCACTGGGGCTGTGCTGGTCACACTGTAGGACACACTTTCTTCCGTAGGGTCCATGCTGGTCTGGATGTGTGAGAGTTCATTCCCATTTTGAACCAGTTGAGGTTGATATTGCAGGAGGTGGAGCTGTGGGATTTGCAGGTGAAGCTCACCATTTACCCAGGTACGGTCCTGTCTCAGGACCCGACACCATTGGGGGAGAAGTTCTGGATGTAAAGGGGTATTGACAGACAAGTGAGGTGATCAAGAGACCACCTTGGACCACAGCAATTGACACTCTGAAGACCCTTCCTAGATGTTATTATTGTTGGTATTATTATTTGCTGTGCTGGGGACTGACCCAGTGCATGCTAAGGATGTGCTCTGTCACTGGCTTCACCAGAAATGACAAGACATGATTTTTAAATTCTCATAAAGCTCTCTGAGTGCTGTGCTTATCCTGTGGGGTGTCCCTACCCTCCTGTCTCTAAATGAGCACAGGTGTCCAGCCAGGCAGTGCAGAACGTCATCCCGGGCACTGCTCCAGGCCTGAGGTCAGAGCCTTCCTCTCAGCACCAGGGCATTGCTACCAACCTGGGCCCAGGGAGGATCTTACAGCCCTGTTTTAGTCTTTGTTAACAACTGTGTCCTGCTGGCCTGCTCTATAATTTAGACACCTAGAGTAGTCATTTTTAGAAACAAATATAGGATACAAATGGCACAAAAACATCACCATGAACTTGGGAACCAGCTCTCCATGCTGAGACCTGGCCCAGCACCTCATCTGTGGAATGGGGTATTTGGCAAATCTTCCCCAGGCCACACTGAGCACAGTTGGCTTTGGATCACACAGAGCCGCCTCTGGAATCTCAGCAAATGTAGGAAATGTTGCTCAGAGACTGGGGAGGCTGAGGCAGGAGGATTGCAATTTCAAGACCAGGCTGGGAAACTTAGAGAGAACCTTCCTGTAAATAAAACATAAAAAGGGCTGAGGATGGAGCTCAGTATTAAAGCACTCTGGGGTCTATCCTGAGTTCCAAAACCAAAAGAAACAAACAGATGCAGATCCTTCCTTCTCCCATACATTATTCTGTGCAGGGCTCCTCCACAGGTGGTTCTGAATTCACCTCAATTGTTCTTTTTTCCACAACATGCCATGGGCCTCACCTGGTCCAAGGCCTGATTTTGAGAGGGAGAGAATGAAGGATGCTTTTCTAAATCTGGGATGGGACCTTAGACGGGTCCCATGGTGTCTCCAGATTGTTCAACACCACCCAGCACCTTCTACAGCTGTTGCTAGGCAGCAAATTTCATGAATGTTTGTATCAGCAAGTTTTTACGTCACTGTCTGATATACTCCCAACAATTGGAGTGCACAATATGGAGGATGTCCCTGTAGAATCGGAGTCTCCCAGACTCCAAGCCTGGAAGGCCCTACAGAGGTTAGGGACTCTAGTCAGTGGCCACTTATCAGGAGCTGCTCAGCATCCTGATGCTGGCCTGAGCCCTCAGAGCCCCTCAGTTCTTGTATCCCCACCTGCTTCATGAGGAGGTCCTAGTGAGAGCCCATTATGAGACAAGGCTCAGTGAGGGACATGGCTGTCCAAGAGCCCCAGGCTGGGGGAGAGGGAAGAGAGCAGATTCCTGTCATTCACACAGGAGGACAAGGTAACACCTGTTCTTTTCTACTAAGCCTCAGTGTCCCCTTCTATAGAGAGTTCTTAAAAGCACCATCTTGCAAGACAAGGATGAAGGCAAGGGACAGCACTGGAATGGAGTAGGTGCCCAATAAATGACATCTGTGGCTGCTATTGTCACCTTCTAAACCCACACATTCATTGTTTAGTAACAAATGCAGTGGGGACCACAGGAACAGTCTCCATCTTGTTCCTGCAGCTGCCAGCAGAAACCCAGTGAGAGGAGGAGCTGAAACCTGTATTCTTATGACGGGGCTCTGCCTGTATTCTTGTGTCCTGTGGCAACCCCCTGCTCCCCAGGTACTGAGAGTCTACCCAGGGCCTCAGGCATGCTCAGCAGGCCTCCTCCACTGAGCTGCACTCCCGCCCTCTCCCTGTGTTCTTAAGAGTCCCCACAGGAAACAAGGTGACAAAGTGCTTCTCACATCATGAACAGCATCACAGGGGTTTCATCCAGAGAAGCTGTTTCCATAAAGCGGGGCTCTGTGAAGGGACAAGGGACAGATGCCTGAGTGACATTTTGGGTCATCAAGGCAGGGAGGGCTGTGTGCTGAAGAGCCAGGATTCAGTGGCTCCAGCTCCTGTTCAGAGACAGACTCATATCAGATGTGGGCCCCAGGCTGACGCTGGATCTGAGCGGGCTCTGTTGGGAGACCCTGCCAAGGGCCCCAGAGAGCTGAGCCCAGCACGTGCTGTTCTGAAGTGTCCACGCCTGAGAAGGACTCCCACACTCTCCTTCATGGGAGACCAGCTTTACCTGAGGAAGTACCTCCAAACTTTCCCCTGGGCTTCAAGAAATCTAGCTCAGGGGTTTTCAGCCCTGGAAGTGTATTAGAACCTTCGGGAGTAACTATTTTTAGTTATTTAGATGCCTAGACCCATGTCAGACATTTAAATGCAAAATTTCTAGGTGAATTCTGGGTCTGGCAGTTTTTGGCTTCAGTTTCCCACGCGATTCCTATGCACAGCCAGTGGGGAGCCCCTGACCCCACCCACCACAACAGTAAGAACAAGTGTAACATCTCTGCAGGAAAAAGAATTTGGCCCTTATTCAAACGACAGAGCAGCTCTGTGTGTCCTGCTGGGGCATCTCTCTGTGGGAGGAGATCATGGCTGACCTTCAGAAGAGTTCCAGTCACTGTGGGCTTCAGGGTATGAATGTGTGTGGCTTTCTGAACCTGTGGGAGATGGAGGTGGAGAAGGGACATTGCTCCTTGCAATTGGTCAGGTCAGGGTCTGTATTGAGCCCCTCCTGTGCCCTGGCTCCTCTATAGGGACAGTGTCCAATCCCAGGGCAGCAGGAGCCTGGGTTGGAATCAGATCTGGGCTCTGTTCCCGATGCTGGTATTAACGCTGTGTGGAAGAGGCTGCCTGGACCTCCAGCTCTACAGGGTGGGCACAGGTGTGAAGCCCACAGTGTGCTGATGCTCTCAGTCTCATGGCTTAGGAAGGGCATGCAGTGCTTTATGTAAGAACCACACAGTGAGCTCCTGTGCTTCCTGAACTGTGAAACTGTAGGTCACCCATATGGGCAACACTGCCTGGTGAGTGACCCAGCTCTGCTCTTACCCTGCAGTGCCTGTGATGGCTGGTCCCGGAGTCACAGGGATCTACAGGCAGACCCAGGGAAAGGCCCCACATTTTAGCAGCCCCTCCACCAGGGCCCCAGGTCTACAGGGAACCTGAGCCTGTCAGAATCCTCTCAGGTGCTGTTCCAGGAGAGGAAGGAAGGAAAGCATGCCCTGCCCCCTCCCTGCTCTGGAGGCCTGGTCCTCAGGGAGGGACAGGAACAGTAGCCTGTGGGAGGAGAACGTTAGCCTGCGCTGCTCCCCACTGGTTCCAGAGCATCAGGTGCTCCCAGAGGGAGACATATGGTCCTTACTGTTCATCCTGGGGATCCTCTTGGTTTATCACGTGGTATCAGCAAAGCCTGTCACTGACTCAGTGCCCACAGAGTGGCCTTGAGCTCAGCACAGGGCATGTCCTCACCCTGAGCCTCCCCTGGCCTGCACCTCCACACTGTGAGACACCTGCCCCTGAGGCCCAGAGCCCTGAGCAAGGTGGAGGGAGGGGACTGAGGGCCTGAGCCATCCCCTGAGCTCTCATGTGACACCAACTATTTGTTGCTCTTCCCTTTCTGACCATAAGGTCACTGGCAATTCATAGACCAGGACCTGGGGTGGGGTCATGTGGCTCTCGAGACTCCTGAGTTGTGGGGAAGGTGGTGGGTACAGTTAGTAGAACATGCATTTGACTGTGAGTCTGTGGCTCAGCTTCCCTGTTCCACAGAGATGCCCAAGGTCATGATGGAGTGATCATGTTACATACAACAATGAATGCACGGCTCAAGTGAGAAATGTTGACATTGCTTAAGCCCTTAGCATACCTTCCCCACAGTATAATCACAGTGTGGAAGTTTTCTAATGCTGCTTTGAAAAATTCCTGCAAACCGCATGCCTAAAACAACAGAAATCTATCATGTTATCATTGTGAACATCAGAAGCCCAAATTTGCTACACTAGGCATCTACTCAGGGGTCGTGAGAGCTGATTCATTATGAGGCTCTGTTCCTAGCTCTCCACATTCCAGGGGCTGCCTGAGCTGCATCCCCTTGTTTCCCATCCTCTTGTTCCTCCACCTTCTTGCCTTCCCCATCCCATGCTCATCCCTCCTAAGGTTCTCTCATCAGGACCCTAGTGACCTATTGGGCCCAACTTGAGAAGAGACCAGCAATTTGTTGTCTCAAACATGCTTGAAGAAAAATATGGACAGAGTAGAAAAGGAAATCTGGAATATGAACAGCAAATTGAGAACATCAACAAAGAGACAGAAAGTGTAAAGAAGAACCAAAGGAGAGAAATTTTGTAGTTGACAAGCTCCAATAACTCAGAAGTGCCCTACAGATTCCACCACAGACTTGAACAGGCAGTTAAAAAAATCACAAAATGTGGGGCAGGAACCATAGACATTGCTGACTCCACAATTCAGAAAAGAAAAAAGGGAATCTTAAAAAGAACCTAATGTCTATTCAGGCTATCAGCAAAGTGCACTGACACACATATGAGAACCCCAAAAGAGACAAGAAAGAAAAAAAGGCAACAGTTTATTTGAAAAAGAAATGTCTTCCACACTCTTGAATGTAATCAAGTATACGAGTGTACTAGTCCTCAGTACTGAACAAACTCCAGGTACCATCAACTCGAGGACCCACACTGAGGCACATTGGAAACCAATCTGCCAAAGCTAAAGTCAAATAATATTGAAGCAGAAAGAGAGGCCTGTCCACCACATACAGGGTTCCTCCTAAGGTTTGTATCAAGTTCTTAATGATGGGAACCAGAGGCAGCAAGATGATGTGTCTTAAGTATTGGAAAAATAAAAGGTACCAAGAACTTTCTACCTGGAAAAACAGTCCTTCAACATGAATGAAAAATTAAGATATTCCCATACGACCAAAAATTGAGGTGGTCACTACTTCTAGAAACATCCTGCAAGAAATTCTAAAGGAG
Source organism: Spermophilus citellus (assembly GCF_964194105.1). Classification (NCBI taxonomy): domain Eukaryota; kingdom Metazoa; phylum Chordata; class Mammalia; order Rodentia; family Sciuridae; genus Spermophilus; species Spermophilus citellus. Next base: position 27,675,547 of record NC_138185.1, read on the forward strand.
GCCTTTGGATTGAAATGAAAGGATGCTGGATAATAAGGCCAAGATGTACCACAAAATAAAGATCTGTCATATCATGAATATTTTAAGCTTCCTGATGTCCCATCATCCCCCCACACAGATGTGAACACTCCTTCTGGCAACAGGTATGTCATTGCAATATGCTATTCTCAGCCACGAGTTACCTTGCTGCTCTCCCTGGATGGGGATCTAGTGGCATTCACACACCTGTGAAATCCCTCACAATGTTGACTTGGGTACTCTGCAGGGATCTCAACAAGGCACTAGCTCAGGGTTCTCTCTAGGAACTGTGTTCCTGGTAAATCCTTGATTCTTGTGCCTCTCCAGGTGCAGTTCCCACAGCTCTGTTGGCGTGATCCTTGGGTAGCTCATCAGTGGGATTAACTCTCCCATTGACAACACAGTGGTGTTGAGGGAGAGAGGTTCTAACATCATGTTCAAAGTCTCTGGGTCATGGCCTCTGACTGCTCATGTCTTTCTACCTGGCTGTCCTCAATGGCTCCACCATGTTGCACAGCTCTCTGGCCTGCTGGCTGGTTTGTGTAGCTCTCTGAAAACTCTCCACCTTACAGTGCTGCTCCTGTCCCAAACCCAAGAGTGTCCACTGAGATACCAGCTCCTAGCCTTGACCCCAGCTGCAGAATCATCCTACCATTGGAATCTGGAACACCAGAACATGTGAATTGGCTCTTTACCAGTGCACTGGTGTAGGAATGTGATTTGAGGAAGGACCTCTGCTGGTGGGTGTGTAGGTCCATGAGGTGCTGAGTATCCATTACTGAGTGCTAGTGTGAGAGTCAAGGGGGCAGAGGGCTACACAACAGCTGGATGTGCCTGTCCACAGTGTCCAGCATGTGGTGAGTGGCATTAGGAAAGGTAATTCATTCTGTTCCCCTTTGACTTCACATGGTCCCCCTCCCAACAACAGTCCTCCATGAAACCCCCTAAATGTCCATGCTGCTCTGTGGGAAGCTCCTTTTCTTCTGCATCCTTGGAGCTGCTGATCTCCACCTCCCACCCCACCCGTGGCTGCCATCACAGGTGATGGGTGGCTCCTGGTACAAGGAGAACAGGGGAAGGAGCATTTTGAGCCCTCTCTCCTTCAGATGCCCAAAGAAGTAATTTGAGGTTATAAATCTCCCTGAGCAACGTGCTTGGAATTTGAAGTGCTGCTGCTATTCACAGGCGAATAAATAATTTTAAAGACCCTTGAGATCACTACTGCTCCTCTGGATGGTGACCCTGACCCTCTGGGTTAGTCAACTTTGTATCGCTGCAATCAAATACCTGACAAGAACAACTTCACAAAGGATAGACTATTTTGGACTCACAGTTTTAGAGGTCAGTCCTTTGTCAACTGTCATTAAAGCAGGACATCCATAATATGAGGGCATGTGGTGGACAGCTCCTTAGTCCATGGCAATCAGAACCAGGAAGAAGAAGAAGGAGAAGGAGAATGAGAAGAGGATGAGAATGAAGAAGAATTAGAAGAATAAGGAGGAGGAAGAGGAAGAGGCAGAGGAGAAGGGGGAGGGAGTGAAGGGGGAGGGGGATAAGAGGGGAGGGGGACAAGGGGGTGGGAAAGAATGGAAAGAAAGGTGGTGTAGGTGGGAAGAGCAAGTACACATGGAAATCCATGGACAAGATACAGTCCTCAGGGACAAGCCCCAGGGACCTACTTCCTCTAGCCAGTCCCCACCTGCCTATAGGACCACCACACTGGAATTCCATCTCACTCCTGTCAGAATGGCAATCATCAAGAATATAAACTACAGATGGTGGTGAGGATGGGGAAAAAGGAACCCTTACTCAGTGTTAGTGAAAATGTCAGTTACTAAATCACTATGGAAATCAGTGTGGAGCTTCCTCAAGAAACTAAAAACACAACTACTGTATGATCAGCTCGACCACTGCTTGGTATTTATCTTAAAAGAATTGAAGTCAGGGGCTGGGGCTGTAGCTCAGTGGTAGAGCAATTTTCTCACATGCACGAGGCCCTGGGTTTGATCCTCAGCACCACATAAAAAAATAAATAAATCAATAAAAGAAAGGTATTGTGTCTATCTACACCTAAAAATATTTAAAAAAAGATTGAAAGTCAGTATCTTGTAGAGAACTGTAGAGACACATGCTTACCTACTGTTATGGTTTAGACATGAGGAGTTGCTCAGAAGCTCATGTGAGACAATGTAAGGAAGGTTAGAGGTGAAATGATTGGGTTATGAGAGCCTTAACCTAATCAGCATCTTAATCCCCTAAAAGGGATTAACTGAGGGTGCCTGCAAGCAGGTATGGTGTGGGTGGAGGAGGGGGTCCATAGGGGCATGCCTTTGGGGTCTATATTTGGTCTGTGAATGCAGGTTTATCTTTTTATGCTTCTTGGTGGCCAGACCTGCTTTCCTCTGCCACATACGTCTGGTATGCCTCAACTCCATGTGCCCCAAGGAAAGCTTCCATGGGCTGAGACCTCTGAAATTGTGAGCCTCCAATTTAATCTCTTTTCCTCTTCGAATTATTCTTGTCATGTCTTTGAGTCACAGTGGAAAAAAAGATGACTAAGACACCCATGTTTGTCACAGCACAGCTCATAATAACCAAGTCATGGAATCACCTCAGTGTCCTTCAACAGATGAATGGATAAACAATATGTGCTATATTTACACAATGGAGTTTTATTCAACCATAAAGAAGGAGGAAATTATGTCATTTTCGGGAAAATAAAAATTAAAAACACGAGACACCCCTGTTATTTCCTTCAACCAGAGCAAAAGTAAATTCTGCTTGGAATCTCTCAGACACTTAAAATGACCATAAGCTGCTTCATGGCTTTAGAAACAAACTTCTTCCCCTCATGCTCTTGTCTATGTATTATTAAAGCAGCAGATGTCTCCTGGTGATCTCCTGGCTCTCAAGGACTTAGAGGCTCCGGGAACAATGACCACCTGAATTTCTCCCCACAACTACCAAAGAATCATCAGGACAGGAGAGAGCCAAGCCTAGATCTTGGTGTGTCCCACCTGCAGGATGGTGTGGCTTCCCATGCTAGGCTCCTTACACAAAGCTTGGGTATCAAAGGGTGTCACCTCCCAACAGGCCCCTTGATACCTGGAGCCCTAAGAATTAACCTAGTGGACGTAATGGAAATCCATGGACTGTAGGAATGGCACAGCCACCCGTCATACACCCTGGAACTCAGTGGGATGTGGCTCCCTCCACCCCTTAACCAGAGCCTCCCTCTAAAGCATGGGAACCAAGGACAACACACCTTGCAAAGCCCAGGCAGTCTCCTGAGCTCAGGGCAATTCACCTCTCTGCTCCACCCCTGGAAGTGGCTCCCATTTCAATCAGAGTGAGAGGAACAGCCTTGAACACAGCAGGGACATCTGCTCTCACACCCTGTGCAGTTTCTCTATCAGGAAGCCCTTCTGCCAGAAAACCTCAGGGCCACTCCTGCCCCTCCTCTAAATTTCTGCTCAAATTCCCCTTCTCAGTGATGCCCGCCCAGACCACCCCATTTGCGGTATCTCTCTCCCACAGTTTCTCCAGTTCCCTTATTCAGCTGACTGATTTCACTTCTCATAGATCACTGTTTGGTATGTTACACGATTTACCTATTTTTTGTGTATATTGATCACAACCATTGTCCTTAGAGTGACCTTGGTTACACAGGGCAATTACTTTTTCTCTTTTGTGCCCAATGCATTTCAAGTTCCTGAAATAGTTCCTGGCACATAGTAGGTGTCCAATCAATGTGTGCTTCATGTGGGAATTGCTCAGTGCAACCCTCCCTGCATTGCAGAAGTCTATTGAAGGGAATGCATTTTGTAGAAATAGCCACAAGTTAAGGTTCCCATAGAGAATATTTAGCAAAACAAGAAACATTTGCCAAATATAGGCAGGAAGTAGAAGAGCCCAGGAGAATAAAAACACAAACCCTCTTCCCCTCACTCCACCATCCTCTACACCCATTGGTAGAAACTTCAGAAAATTCATAAATCACCCAACTTGTGCCTCATTTACTAATTTCACATACCTCTTAAGATGAAAACACAACTTTCTTTTTGCTTTCAAAAAAAATACTAAGATGGAATCAATATAAAATTCCTGTGAGGTCTCTAGACCACTCATGATGACCGTAAAATGCCCCAGGGCTTCAGAAGCAAGAATCTGCCCCCTGCCCCATGGTCTTGTACTATACGCCATTAAAACAGATGTCTGGCCACATGTAGGGTCAGGGCCACAGAGTTTGAGAAGATGGTGGGTGAACCACAAGCTCCAGATCAGAGCATCTGCATTCAAATAACACCCCTAACCCTAACCATTGAATGACCCCGGAGCTCCTGGTGCTTCTCTTTCTCAGCTGTAAATTGGGGTGACCAGAGTGTCTGCTGTGGGCATCATGATCACATGAGAGCTGTAGAGCATTTCAATGGAGTGTGGTCCATGGTGAGTGTTCAAGAAATTGAAAGTTATTACTCAGTTGATTTCCTGAGGCCTGGAGCCTTCCCCTGGCCCCCTATGATGTAGATTAGGGTAGGACATCGTCACAGCCTGTGTCAGTCATCTTTTCATTACTGTAAGTAATACCTGAGACAAATCCACTTATGAAGAGAAAAATATGATGAGCTCACAGTTTTAGAGGTTTCAGTCCAGCATTGATTGGCTCCATGGCTATTGGGCCTGTGGGAGGCAGCAAATCAATGGAGGGGAAGGTATGATGGTTGAAGTCATGTATCTCAAGGCAAGACTAGAGAGAGAGAGAGAGAGAGAGAGAGAGAGAGAGAGAGAGAGAGAGAAGGAGAAAGGGAGACATTGCTCCCTGCATGGCCTTAATCAGGTCGCCTCACCTCTTGGGGTCTCAGGAGTTATTAGAACTTAACATTGATCCTCTGGAAAGGTACTCTGTGAGCTGAATATTATAATATGCAGGTCATTCTTGTAAGCTGTTTGAAGCATCAGCTGATGTGATGTCTCTAGTCCCATCTTCAGAGGACATGTCCACAGAGACAGTGCTCAAGACCTTTGGTCTGGGCTCCAAACAATGCCCTGTCCTTGTCATGATAACAGAGCCTGTGTTTGTCCTGAGTCCCTGGGAGTCCATGGGCAGAGCTGACCTAGGGGCCAGTGTGGAGAGCCATTCTGACACGTGATTGGGTGACTCCCGTTAAGGGCCTGAGGCGCTCTGGCTGTGTCGGAGCTATCCCGACCCTTTCCTGATGAGAGAGCCCATCCGTGTGGGGGTGTGCGTGACCACTGACCCTGGAGACCCAATCACTGACCCTGACCTTGGAGTGCAGCCCCCCCTCAACCTTCATTGGATGGAATTCTCCCCTAAATCTCTTGTCCCCCAAATAAAAGGCTGCTCCCAGGCATGTTCGCTCTCTCTCTCTCCTGCTAGCCCAGAGTAATCCTCGCTGCCCTGCTGGGTGGCTGGAGGCGGGAACCAGGGAGGCGAGCCGTCTCGGACCTAGCAATGTAAAATAAGGTACTGGTTTGTGTGTTTTATTTCGATCTCTTCTAACTAACTTAATGCCTAGAACCTCATTAATGAAACCACTGCGCAGGCCGCGTGGTAGAATTGGCGCCCAACGTGGGGCATTCTGAATTAGTTAGATTGAGTGGGAGCGCGCGCTAAAAAGATAAGGAAAAGAATAAAAAGGAAGATAAAAAAGAAATAAAGATAAAGGAAGATAAGGAATAAAGATAAAGATAAGGAAGAGGTGACATTTGGGTCACAAAAGTACCGGGAGATATTGAAGGAAAGAGACATTAAATTACTTAAAATGGGAAATTCTACTTCTTCGGATAAGGAAATGTATCTGACTATTTTAGACAGTATAATTAATCAGAAAGGAAAACAGATAAAGAAAACTCAGTTATTACAATTCTTAAAGATTGTAGGTGAATATTGTCCTTGGTTTTGTGACCAAGAGTCTCCAAATTTACTTACTTGGGAGAAATTAGAAAGGAAAAAAGTTTGTCTTTTTAAAAATATGGGCCAGAGTTCACAGCCCCCTGAAGACCTTTTAAAAGGCATTCAAGGAGCTGTTAAGTCTATTCAGATGGAAAATCAGCCTGAGGCTGGGTTGATTTCCTTTCCCTTGAGCCATTTTAGAACAAAAGCACTAGGGACCAAGGTTAGAAATGTGAACTTAAAGTCGCAGCCCCATGCGGAGAATTCAAATGGCGCGGATCAGCCCGCTTTCTCACCGCCGCCGGCATTTCCTCCTAGCAGGAGCCCGGGAATTCCAGGGGAGGTCACACAGTGTGACGTCATCGCGCCGGCCATGGGGGCCGCCATCTTTAGATATACCGGAGCAAAACAAACAGTTTCCATGCCGATCATGGGGGCCGCCATCTTTAATTTTACCGGAGCAGAACCACAGTTTCCGTACAAACCCCTAATGATTTTCAAGGCTTTTAAGAGAGATATTTCAGCCTATGGGATCATTACAGCCAGGACTTCCCTCCCCCACAGCCATTCCTTTAGATTATAGCTTGATGGTAATAGATTTAAAAGACTGTTTTTTCTCTATAAGGTTACATCCTGAAGATTGTGAAAGATTTGCTTTCACTGTCCCAGCAATTAATTTTAAGGAACCTGTTAAAAGATATTGTTGGAAGGTACTTCCTCAGGGAATGCGTAATAGCCCTACACTGTGCCAAAAATATGTTGATCAAGCGATAGATCCCATAAGAAATAGCTTCCCTGATGCATACATTATTCATTTTATGGATGATATATTATTGGCTCATACTAATCCAGAAGTACTTTCAGAAATTTTTACTCAGCTAGAGACTTCACTTACAGCAATGGGTTTATGTATAGCTCCTCAAAAAATTCAAAATGTATCTCCTTTTCAATATCTAGGTCAGATAATTCAAGGGAGTACAATCCATCCTCAAAATCTTCAGATAAGAGTTAAGGAGTTACATACCCTAAATGATTTTCAAAAACTATTAGGAGATATTAACTGGCTAAGACCATCCTTAAAGTTAACTACTTCTGAGTTAAGTCCTTTATTTCAGATATTACAAGGAAATCCTTCTCCAACCTCTCCACGTCAACTAACTTTAGAAGCTAAGGCAGCCTTAAGGAAAGTGGAAATTGCAATTAAAAATGCACAGCTTACTAGAATAGATCCTAAAGAAATAATATATTTATTAATATTTCCAACCGAGCATACCCCAACAGGAGCCATATGGCAAAGATTAGGAGTTATTGAATGGATTTATTTATCTCACTCCCCTCAAAAAACATTAATTCCTTTTCATGATTCTATAGCTCAATTAGTAATTAAGGGTAGAACTAGGATTTTACAATTAATTGGATCTGAGCCTGATATCATAATTATTCCATTTTCTGTTCAACAGACTAATTGGCTTTTTCAAACTTCTAGTTCATGGCAGATAGCTTTTGCAGATTTTCCTGGCCAGATAGATAGCCATTATCCTCGTGATAAGATTGTACAATTTGCATCATTAACATCACTTATTTTTCCAAAGATTGTACGTTCTCATCCAATAGAGGGAGCTTTATCAGTGTTCACAGATGGTTCCAACTCTGGTAAGGCAGGTTTCTTCAGCCATGTTCACACAGAGGTAATACAAACTTCTTATACTTCTGCTCAAAGGGCAGAGCTTCAAGCTCTGATTTGTGCCTTAGATTATTTTTCAAATGAGCCTATTAATATCTATTCTGACAGCTTATATGCAGTCGGAGTTACCAAAAATATTGAAACCTGAGTTATTGGGTTTACTTCATCACAGGAGTTATTTGAATTATTTCATAATTTACAAAAGACAGTGCTAATGCAAAAGTACCCATGTTTTATTGGACACATCCGTGCCCATACTAACCTTCCTGGACCTCTAATTGCAGGTAAGGACAAAATTGATAAATTAGTAGCCTTTTGTCAACAGATGTCTTCATATGACTGTGCACTAGCTTCCCATTCCTTGCATCATCAAAATGCTTCTAGCTTACGTAAAAAATTTAGTATTACTAGAGAACAAGCCTGTCAGATTGTAAGCCAATGCCCTAAGTGTGTTATTCACACTCCATCTCTGCCATCAGGGGTAAATCCCCATGGATTAAAACCAAATCAGATATGGCAAATGGATGTAACTCATATTCCTCAATTTGGTAAGCAATGTTATGTGCATGTCATAGTGGACACTTATTCTAGATTTATTTTTGCTACAGCACGTACTAAGGAAAATACTCAACATGTAATTTCTCATTGCTTAGCAGCTTTTTCCATTTTAGGGTGCCCTATGCAGATTAAAACAGATAATGCTCCAGCTTATGTAAGCTCTTCTTTTCAACAATTTTGCCAAGAGTTTGAAATTAATCATAAAACAGGAATTCCTTATAACCCCCAAGGTCAAGCCATTGTAGAACGAGCTCATTTATCTATTAAGCTTCAATTACAAAAATTGAAAAAGGGGGAATAAGACAGTGACTCCCCAAAATAGCCTTAATCATGCCTTGTTTGTTTTAAATTTTTTAAACTGTGACACAGAAGGTCACACTGCTGCTGAGAGGCAAATGTCTCCCTCAGTAACAGGCCCTTTAGGCAGAGTTCTGTGGAAAGATTTACAGACTGGTCAGTGGAAGGGGCCGGACCCGGTAATAACATGGGGCCAAGGGCATGCCTGTATTTTTCCAGAAGGTGCTTTCCGTCCTATTTGGGTGCCTGAATGTGCTATCAGACATGGAGGAAATAGAACCCAGACTCAAGCGACTGAGGATCGAACCGGAGGAGCCACAACCCAGAAGGAGGAGATATCGGAAAAGGATGAAGAAAAACCAGATTGAACCAGCCAAAAAGCTGATTTCATGGAAAGATGTAAAGAAGCTAACAACCCAGGCTTCCCAAATACTTCGACGCCTAGGAAAGAACAGGACCCCAGTATTGATGGTAGCAACAGTAATTGCCCTACTGGGCTGTCAGGTAAAAGGGAATCAAGTAGACACTTATTGGACATATTTCCCAGATCCACCCCTGGTACACCCAGCTGTGTGGACTGGAGAATCTATTCCAGTATTTACTAATGACTCATTCATGATGGGAGGATTTACAGATACTCATATTACTCCCAATCATGTGACTAGATTTAATTATTCTGGCTACAGTGCCCAATTGCCTTTATGTTGGTCACATGATAAACATGCTGGCTGTCTGAAAGTATCATTTGAAGAAAAGACAGCAATTGGTAAACCTAGACTGACAAATAATTCTATTTATGGAGACTTAAAACCTAATACTAGATCAGTAATTAAGATGGGACTTTCCCATAACAAGCCAGTCATTTCTGCAAAACCTCCACCGGTACCCCACTGTCCAAATAGTTCTACAATTGAAATTGGCACCTTTCCTAAATGGATGGATTATATAAATACCTTTCCTGTACAACATAAGGTGTCTAAAGCTAGTGGGTATATTTTAGACTGGTCTCCAAAAATTGATAAGAGACAATTACAAAGAAATTCTGCTATGACACCTGCAGGATTTGTTAGTAATATTTTGACTTATAGTGAAGGAGGTATTCAAAAAGATATTTGGCGTTTAATTGCTGCCTCAGAATATTTACATTTTACAGATAAACCTTTACCAAAATTTGTTGGCAAGAACTGTAAAGAGGGATCTTGCTATGGCCTAAGAGCCTGTATCCAATCTCCTTATGTTTTAATTATTGGAAATATAAAAGTTAAATGGATAGATGACAGATATTTTGTTACTTGCAATAAGTGCAACCTAACCAATTGTATTTCTAGGTATAATGGAGGAAAAGGAGTGCTGATACTTCATCAGCCCTCTTTTGTTTTATTACCTGCTAATATTTCAGAGCCATGGTATACTGATGCTGGTTTACAAGTCCTGCAGCAAATTCATGCCCAGCTAACAAGACCTAAACGTGCTATTGGAGTCATAATTGTTGGTGTCTTAGCACTGGTCTCATTTATTGCCTCAACTGTCTCTGCATCTCTGACATTGTCTCAGAATATTCAGCATGCAAAATTTCTTAATAATTTAGCTCAAAATACTTCCAAGGCTCTGCGTAATCAAGTAAATATTGATGAAAAGATTGAGACTAAATTAAACGCCTTAGAGGCGACTGTTATAAACATTGGTAATGAACTTTCAGCCTTAAAATTTAAGGAAAGGCTTAAATGCCATGCTAATTATAAGTATGTATGTGTTACAGCTGCCAAGTACAATGCTTCTCTCTGGGATTGGGAGAAGGTTAAAAACCATTTATTAGGTATTTGGCAAAATAGTAATAATAGCTTGGATATTCTGGAACTTCATCACCATATCCAAGACATTCAAAATAATAGAGCTGAATTTTCAGATCCTTCTTCTTTGGCTAACCAAATATTGAAGGAGTTAAATGGATTCAACCCTGGAAATATTCTTAAACACTCCACTTGGTACATTATTGGATTATTCTCTTTGCTGTTAATTCTCTTTTGTATTGTAACTATAGGATGGCGAGTCTTCCAATCAAGAATCCGGGGACTCCAGAGAGTGAACCGCCTCCTCATTGTTAAGAAAAGAAAGGGGAAATATGTGGAGAGACATTCTGACACGTGATTGGGTGACTCCCGTTAAGGGCCTGAGGCGCTCTGGCTGTGTCGGAGCTATCCCGACCCTTTCCTGATGAGAGAGCCCATCCGTGTGGGGGTGTGCATGACCACTGACCCTGGAGACCCAATCACTGACCCTGACCTTGGAGTGCAGCCCCTCCTCAACCTTCATTGGATGGAATTCTCCCCTAAATCTCTTGTCCCCCAAATAAAAGGCTGCTCCCAGGCGTGTTCGCTCTCTCTCTCTCCTGCTAGCCCAGAGTAATCCTCGCTGCCCTGCTGGGCGGCTGGAGGCGGGAACCAGGGAGGCGAGCCGTCTCGGACCTAGCAATGTAAAATAAGGTACTGGTTTGTGTGTTTTATTTCGATCTCTTCTAACTAACTTAATGCCTAGAACCTCATTAATGAAACCACTGCGCAGGCCGCATGGTAGAGGCCAGGACACAGGAATCTCCCCAGACAGAGCTCACTCACCTGTGAGTCCCAGCAGGAGGGTCAGCAGCAGGACAGGACAGGGACGCTGGGGCCGGGAGGCAGGTGCAGACATGGTGGAGCCCTGAGGAGCCTGCCCTGTCCCAGGGTCTGTGCTGGGGAGATCCCTGACTCTGCTCTCTGGAGAGAACTGACACTCTGCCTCCCTAGTTGCAAGAGGAAGTGACAGTGACAGAGTGGCAATTTCCTCCAAAATTGAGAAGTAGAAACCAGGAGCACAGACCGCAATGGTTAAGGGTCTCTCATGCTGCAATTTCATAAGGAATTGGACAGACCTCAAGGAACAAGGCCTCCCTAGGCCTGTACTTGTCCACTAGGCCCCTCGTGGCTTCCTGGGCCTTAGTGATGGTGTTTGGGAGTCTCAGGACAGGCAGGATGTGCCCCAGCCTTGTGACCCTGAGACCCTGGTGTGGCTGGCTGGTGGCCTCACTCTGCAGCAGTCTCACTAAGCGCTACTCAGCAGAGGGAGGAGGAGGGGTCCTGGGGCCTGCTCAGTGTGGGGGAGGAAGTGGTCATTTCCTTCAATGGCCACCCATTGCGCACCTTTATTATATTTTTTAGAGGATTACTGTTACCTATATAGTTGGTTCATCCTGACAAAAACCATACATTCATGGAATTTGGTTTCAGCTCTGGATCCCTCCTTTCCCCTCCCAATCTCTCCTCCTTCCTCATCTCTACTAGACCTCCTTTTGTTCATTTCTATATTTGTTTTTGATTGGTCCTTTTTATTTATGCATAAAGGTGAAATTCCCTGTGGAATATTTATATTTGCAACTAAACATGATTTTATCCAAAGTACATGTATGAAGACTTCCTCCCCCTTTCTGTTTCTCCTCTCTGACTCCTTTTTTTTTGTTATTTGTTTTATTTTTTAAATACATGACAGCGGAATGCGTCACAATTCTTATTACACATATAGAGCAATTTTCATGCCTCTGTTTGTATATAAAGCATGTTGACACCAATTTGCATCTTCATACATGTACTTTGGATAATGATGTCTATCACATTCCACCATCCTTGCTAATCCGTGCCCCCTCCCTTTTCCTCTCACCCCTTTTCCCTATCTAGAATTCATCTATTCCTCCCATGCTCCCCTCTCTACCCCACTATGTGTCAGTCTCTTTATATCAAATAAAATATTCAGCATTTGTTTTTTTTTTTTTTTTGGATTGGCTAACTTCATTTAGCATTATCTTCTCTAATGTCATCCATTTACCTGCAAATGCCATGATTTTATTCTGTTTTATAGATGAGTAAAATTCCATTGTATATATATGCCATATATATTTTTTATCCATTCATCCAGTGAAAGGCATCTAGGTTGGCTCCATAGTTTAGCTATTGTGAATTGTGCTGCTATAAACATTGATGTGGCTGTGTCCCTGTAGTCTACTGTTTTAAAGTCCTTTGTGTATAGTCCAAACAGAGGGATAGCTGGGTCAAATGGTGGTTCCATTCCCAGATTTCCAAGGAATCTGCATAATGCCTTCCATATTGGCTGCACCAATTTGCAGTCCCACTAGCAGTGTATGAGTGTGCCTTTTCACCCACATCCTCACCAAGACTTACTGTTGTTTGTCTTCATAATAGCTGCCATCTGACTGGGGTGAGATGTTATCTTAGAGTAGTTTTGATTTGCATTTCTCTAATTGCTAGAGATGATGAACATTTTTTCATATATTTATTGATTGATTGAATATCCTCTTCTGAGAAGTGTCTGTTGAGGTCCTTGGCCCATTTAATGATTGTATTATTTGTTTTTTTGGTGTTTAGCTTTTTGAATTCTTTATATACCCTAGAGATTAGTGCTCTATCTGATGTGTGAAGGGTAAAAATTTGCTCCCAGGATGTAGGCTCTCTATTCACCTCACAGATTGTTTCTTTTTCTGAGAAGAAACTTTTTAGTTTGATTCCATCCCATTTATTGATTCTTGGTTTTAATTCTTACATTATAGATGTCTTATTAAGGAAGTTGAGGCCTAATCCCACATGATGAAGGTTAGGGCCTACTTTTTTCTTCTATTAGACACAGGGTCTCTGGTTGAATTCCTAAGTCCTTGATAGATTTTGGGTTGAGTTTTGTGCATGGTGAAAGATATGGGTTTAATTTCATTTTGTTTCATATGGATTTCTAGTTTTCCCAGCACCATTTGTTGAAGAGACTGTCTTTTCTCCAATGCATGTTTTTGGCAAATTTGTCTAATATAAGATAATTGTAATTTTGTGGGTTAGTCTCCGTGTCCTCTATTCTGTACCATTGGTCTACCAGTTTGTTTTGGTGCCAATACCATGCTGTTTTTGTTACTATTGCTCTGTAGTATACTTAAGTTCTGGTATAGCAATGCCACCTGCTTTGCTTTTCCTGCTAAGGATGCTTTAGTTCTTCTGGATCTCTTACTTTTCCAGGTGAATTTCATGACTGCTTTTTCTATTTCTATGAGGAATGCCATTGGGATTTTGATCAGAATTGCATTAAATCTGAATAATGCTTTTGGAATTATGGTCATTTTGATAATATTAATTCTGTCTATCCAAGAGCAAGGTAGATCTTTCCATCTTATAAGGCCTTCTTTGATTTCTTTCTTTAGGGTTCTGTAGTTTTCACTGTATAGATCTTTCACCTCTTTTGTTAATTTGATTCCCAAGTATTTTATTTTATTTTTTTGAGGTTATTGTTAATGGGGTAGTTTTTCTCATTTCCTTCTCAGAGGACTTGTCACTGATATACAGAAATATAGGTGTTGATTTTATAACCTGGTACTTTGCTGAATTCATTTACTAGTTCTAGAAGTTTTCTGGTGTAATTTTATGGGTCTTCTAGGTATAGAATCATATTGTCAGCAAATAGTGCTAATTTAAGTTCTTCTTTTCCTATCCATATCCCTTTAATTTCTTTCATCTGTCTAATTGCTCTGGCCAGTGTTTCAAGGACTATGTTAAATAGAAGTGGTGAGAGAGGGCATCCATGTCTTGTTCCAGTTTTTAGAGGGAATGCCTTCAATTTTTCTCCATTTAGAATGATGTTGGCCTGGGGCTTAGCGTAGATAGCCTTTACAATGTTGAAATATGTTCCTGTTATCCCTAGTTTTTCTAGTGTTTTGAACATGAAGGAGTGCTGTATTTTGTCAAATGCCTTTTCAGCATCTATTGAGATGATCATATGATTCTTATCTTTGAGTCTATGGACGTGATGAAATACATTTATTGATTTCTGTATGCTGCACCAACCTTGCATCCCTGGGATGAATTCCACTTGATCATGGTGCAGGATCTTTTTGATATATTTTTGTATTTGATTTGCCAGAATTTTATTGAGAATTTTTGCATCTATGTTCATTAGAGATATTGGTATAAAGTATTCTTTCTTTAATGTGTCTTTGCCTGGTTTTGGAATCAGGGTGATATTGGCATCCTAGAATGAGTTTGGAAGTGCTGCCTCTTTTTCTATTTCCTAAGATAAATTGAAGAGTATTGGTATTAGTTCTTCTTTAAAGGTCTTATAGAACTTGGCTGTGTTACTGTCCCATCCTGGTCTTTTCTTGGTTGGTAGACTTCTGATGGTGTCTTCTATTTCCTCATTTGATATTGGTCTGTTTAAATTGTGTATTTCTTCCTGATTTATTCTGGGCAAGTCGTATGACTTAAGAAATTTGTCGATGCCTTCACTATCTTCTATTTTATTGAAGTATAAGTTTTCAAAATAATTTCTAATTATCCTCTGTATTTCTGTATAGTCTGTTGTGATATTACCTTTTCCATCACGTATGCTGGTAATTTGGATTCTTTTTCTCCCTTTCTTCGTTAATGTAGCTTAAGTTCTGTCAATTTTGTTTATTTTTTCAAATAACCAACATTTTGTTTGTCAATTTTTTCAATTGTTTCTTTTGTGTCGATTTCATTGATTTCAGCTCTAATTTTAATTATTTCCTGACTTCTACTGACTGTGTGAGTGGTATGATTTATCCCAACCTTTCACCTTCAGTCTGTGTATTTCTTTACCTATCAGATGAGTCTCCTGGAGGAAGCATATTGTCGGGTCTTTTTTTAATCCAATCTGTTAGTCTATGTCTTTTGATTGGTGAGTTTAAGCCATTAACATTCAGTGTTACTATTGAGACATGGTTTGTATTACCAGCCATGTTATTTATCTTGACTTGATTTTCTTCTTTGATTAGTTTTTCCTTTAGGGTACTACCTCCCTCTGCTGATTTTCATGGTTGTTTTTTGTTTCCTCTTCATGGAACATTTTTCCAAAGATGTTTTGTAGTGTCAATTTTCTAGCTATAAATTCTTTTAACTTCTGTTTATCATGGAAGGTTTTTATTTCATCTTCAAATCTAAAGCTTAAGTTTGCTGGATACAAGATTCTTGGTTGGCACCCATTTTCTTTCAGAGCTTGACATATGTTGTTCCAGTATCTTCTAGCTTTCAGGGTCTGTGTTGAAAAATCTGTCCTTATCCTACTTGGTTTTCCCCTATATGTAATATGATTGCTTTTTCTTGTGGCTTTTAAAATTCTCTCCTTATTCTGTTTGTTGGGCATTTTCATTATAAAGTGCCTTGGTGTGGGTCTGTTGTGATTTTGTACACTCAGCATCCTGTAGGCTTTTTGAATTTGGATTTCCAATTCATTCGTCATGTTTGGAAAATTTTCTGATATTATTTCATTGAATAGATTGTTCATTCCTTTGGTTTGGACCTCTATGACTTCCTCTATCCCAATAACTCTTAAATTTGGTCATTTTATGCTATACCATATTTCTTAAATGTTCTATTTGTGGTCTATATTTTTTAAAAAAATTAATTAATTTATTTTAATTTGGTATATATGACAGCAGAATGCATTTTGATTCATTGTACACAATTGTAGCACAACTTTTCATTTCTCTGATTGTACATGATGTAGCGCTGCACCATATATGCAGTCATACACATACCTAGGGTAGTAATATCCATCTCATTCCACCATCTTTCCTGCCTCCATGTCCCCTCTCCTCCTCCTCCCTCCCCTTTGCCCAATCAAAGTTCCTCCATTTTTCCCCTGCCTACCACCACCCCCATTATGGATCAGCATCCACTTATCAGAGAGAACGTTTGTCCTTTGGTTATTTGGGATTGGTTTACCTCACTTAGCATAATATTCTCCAACTTCATCCATTTATTTGCAAATGCCATAATTTTATTCTTTTTTAATGCTGAGTGATATTCCATTGTGTATATATACCACAGTTTCTTTATCCATTCACTTATTGAAGGGCGTCTAGGTAGGTTCCACAGTTTAGCTATTGTGAATAGAGCTGCTATAAACATTGATGTGGCTATGTCACTTTAGTATGCTAGTTTAAAGTCTTTTGAGTATAGACCAAGGAGTGGGATAGCTGGGTCAAATGGTTCCATTCCAAGTTTTCTAAGGAATCGCCAAATTGCTTTCCAGAGTGGTTGCACCAATTTGCAGTCCCTCCAGCAATGTATGAGTGTGTCTTTTCCTCCATATCCTCACCAACACTTTGTTTGTATTCTTGATAACTGCCATTCTGACTGGTGTGAGATGAAATCTTAGTTTTGATTTGCATTTTTCTAATTACTAGATATGTTGAACATTTTTTCATATATTTGTTGATTGATTGTATATCTTCTTCTGAGAAGTGTCTGTTCAGCTTCGTAGCCCATTTATTGATTGGGTTGTTAGTTTTTTTGGTGTTAAGTTTTTTGAGTTCTTTATATATCCTGGAAATTGGTGCTCTATCTGATGTGCATGTGGCAAAAATTTGCTCCCCAAATATAGGCTCTCTCTTCACTTCACTGATTGCTTCTTTTGCTGAGAAGAAGCTTTTTAGTTTGAATCCATCCTATTTATTGATTGTTGATTTTATTTCTTGTGCGTTAGGAGTCTTGTTAAAGAAGTTGGGGCCTAATCCGACATGATGAAGATTTGGGCCTACTTTTTCCTCTATTAGGCACAGGGTCTCTGGTCAAATTCCTAGGTCCTTGATCCACTTTGAGTTGAGTTTTGTGCATGGTGAGAGACAGGGGTTTAGTCTCATTTTCCTGCATATGGATTTCCAGTTCTCCCAGCACCATTTGTTGAAGAGGCTCTCTTTTCTCCAGTGTATGTTTTTGGTGCCTTTGTCTGGTATGAGATAACTGTATCTATGTGGGTTTGTCTCTGTGTTCTCCATTCTGTACCATTTGTCTACATGTCTATTTTGGTGCTAGGAATTCCTTTTTTTAAAAAAAGATTTTTGTAGTTGTAGATGAACAGAATGCCTTTGTTTGTTTATTTTTATGTGGTGCTAAGGATCGAACCCAGTGCCTTACACATGCTAGGCAAGTGCTCTGCTACTGAGCTACAGCTTCAGTTCCCCAGGAATTCATTTTTTTTTATTTTTTAATTTTTAATTTTTTTTATCATTTTTAATTGGTTGTTCACAACATTACAAAGCTCTTAACATATTATATTTCATACATTAGATTGAAGTGGGTTATGAACTCCCAATTTTTACCCCAAATGCAGATTGCAGAATCACATCGGTTACACATCCACAATTTTACATAATGCCCTATTAGTAACTGTTGTATTCTGCTACCTTTCCTATCCCCTACTATCTCCCCTCCCCTTCCCTCACATCTTCTCTCTCTACCCATCTACTGTAATTCATTTCTCTCCTTGTTTATTTTCCCATTCCCCTCACAACCTCTTATATGTAATTTTGTATAGCAATGAGGGTCTCCCTTCATTTCCATGCAATTTCCCTTTTCTCTCCCTTTCCCTCCCATCTCATGTCTCTGTTTAATGTTACTCTTTTCTTCCTACTCTTCCTCCCTGCTCTGTTCATAGTTGCTCTCATTATATCAAAGAAGACATTTGGTATTTGTTTTTTAGGGATTGGCTAGCTTCACTAAGCATAATCTGCTCTAGTGCCATCCATTTCCCTGCAAATTCCATGATTTTGTCGTTTTTTAGTGCTGTGTAGT
The DNA here is from genome assembly GCF_964194105.1 of Spermophilus citellus. NCBI lineage: Eukaryota > Metazoa > Chordata > Mammalia > Rodentia > Sciuridae > Spermophilus > Spermophilus citellus. The sequence continues at coordinate 27,693,632 of NC_138185.1, forward strand.
ACTCCATGGTGTATAAATGCCACATTTTTTTATCCACTCATCTATTGAAGGGCATCTGGGTTGGTTCCACAGTCTAGCTATTGTGAATTGTGCTGCTATGAACATTGATGTGGCAGTATCCATGTAGTATGCTCTTTTAAGGTCTTCAGGGAATAGTCCAAGAAAGGCAGTAGCTGGGTCAAATGGTGGTTCCATTCCCAGCTTTCCCAGGAATCTCCATACTGCTTTCCAAATTGGCCACACCAATTTGCAGTCCCACCAGCAGTGTACAAGTGTACCCTTTTCTCCACATCCTCGCCAACATTTGTTGTTGTTTGACTTCATAGTGGCTGCCAATCTTACTGGAGTGAGATGGTATCTTAGGGTGGTTTTGATTTGCATTTCTCTGACTGCTAGAGATGGTGAGCATTTTTTTCATGTACTTGTTGATTGATTGTATGTCCTCCTCTGAGAAGTGTCTGTTCAGATCCTTGGCCCATTTGTTGATTGGGTGATTTGTTATCTTATTTTCTATTTTTTTTGAGTTCTTTGTATACTCTGGATATTAGGGCTCTATCTGAAGTGTGAGAAGTAAAAATTTGTTCCCAGGATGTAGGCTCCCTATTTACCTCTTTTATTGTTTCTCTTGCTGAGAAAAAACTTTTTAGTTTAAGTAAGTCCCATTTGTTGATTCTTGTTATTAACTCTTGTGCTATGGGTGTCCTATTAAGGAATTTGGAGCCCGACCCCACAATATGTAGATCGGAGCCAACTTTTTCTTCTATCAGACGCAGAGTCTCTGATTTGATATCAAGCTCCTTGATCCATTTTGAGTTAACTTTTGTGCATGGCGAGAGAAAGGGATTCAGTTTCATTTTGTTGTATATGGATTTCCAGTTTTCCCAATACCATTTGTTGAAGATGCTATCCTTCCTCCATTGCATGTTTTTAGCCCCTTTATCAAATATAAGATAGTTGTAACTTTGTGGATTAGTCTCTGTGTCCTCTATTTTATACCATTGGTCCACCCGCCTGTTTTGGTACCAGTACCATGCTGTTTTTGTCACTATTGCTTTGTAATATAGTTTGAAATCTGGTATCGCTATATCGCCTGATTCACACTTCCTGCTTAGAATTGCTTTTGCTATTCTGGGTCTTTTATCTTTCCATATGAATTTCATGATTGCTTTCTCTATTTCCACAAGAAATAACGTTGGGATTTTGATTGGCATTGCATTAAACCTATAGAGAACTTTTGGTAATATCACCATTTTGATAATGTTAGTTCTGCCTATCCATGAACAGGGTATATTTTTCCATCTTCTAAGATCTTCTTCTACATCTCTCTTTAGGGTTCTGTAGTTTTCATTGTATAAATCTTTCACATCTTTTGTTAGGTTGATTCCCAAGTATTTTATTTTTTTGAGGATATTGTGAATGGAGTGTTTTTCCTCATTTCCGTTTCAGAAGTTTTGTCGCTGATATACAGAAATGCCTTTGATTTATGTGTGTTGATTTTATATCCTGCCACTTTGCTGAATTCATTTATTAGTTCTAGTAGTTTCTTTGTAGACCCTTTTGGGTCTTCTAGGTATAGAATCATGTCGCCTGCAAATAGTGATAATTTAAGTTCTTCTTTTCCTCTTTTTATGCCTTTAATTTCTTTCATCTGTCTAATTGCTCTGGCCAGTGTTTCGAGAACTATATTGAATAGAAGTGGTGATAGAGGGCATCCCTGTCTTGTTCCAGATTTTAGAGGGAATGCCTTCAACTTTTGTCCATTCAGAATGATGCTAGCCTGAGGCTTAGCATAGATAGCTTTTACAATGTCAAGGTAAGTTCCTGTTATCCCTAGTTTTTCTAGAGTTTTGAACATAAAAGGATGCTGTACTTTGTCAAATGCTTTTTTTGCATCTATCGAGATGATCATATGGTACTTATCTTTAAGTCTATTGATGTGGTGAATAACATTTATTGATTTCCGTATATTGAACCATCCTTGCATCCCAGGGATGAATCCTACTTGATCATGGTGCACAATTTTTTTTTATGTTTTTTTATTCGATTTGCCAGAATTTTATTGAGGATTTTTGCATCTAGGTTCATTAGAGATATTGGTCTGTAGTTTTCTTTCTTTGAGGTGTCTTTGGTTTTGGAATCAGGGTGATGTTGGCCTCATAGAATGAATTTGGAAGAGCTCCCTCTTTTTCTATTTCCTGAAATAACTTGAAAAGTATTGGTATTAATTCTTCTTTAAAGGTTTTGTAAAACTCCACTGTATACCCATCTGGTCCTGGGCTTTTCTTGGTTGGTAGTCTTTTGATTGCTTCTTCAATTTCATCCACTGTTATTGGTCTGTTCAAATTGTGTGTATCCTCCTGACTCAGTCTGGGCAAATCATATGACTTAAGAAATTTATCGATGTCTTCACTATCTTCTATTTTATTGGAATATAGGTTTTCAAAATAATTTCTAATTGACTTCTGAATTTCTGTAGCATCTGTTGTGATATTGCCTTTTTCATCCCGTATGTTAGTAATTTGAGTTCTCTCTCTTCTTCTCTTCGTTAGCATGGCTAAAGGTCTGTCGATCTTATTTATTTTTTTGAAGAACCAACTTTTAGTTTTGTTAACTTTTTCGATAGTTTCTTTTGTTTCAATTTCATTGACTTCCGCTCTGATTTTAATTATTTCTTGCCTTCTGCTACATTTGCTGTTGTTTTGCTCTTCCTTTTCTAGGGCTTTGAGATGAAGTGTGAGCTCATTTATTTGTTGTTTTTTCTTTTTTTGAGGAATGACCTCCAGGCGATGAATTTCCCTCTTAAAACTGCTTTCATTGTGTCCCATAGATTCCGATATGTTGTGTCTGTATTTTCATTTATCTCTAAGAATTTTTTGATTTCCTCCTTTATGTCTTCTGTAACCCATTGATCATTCAGTAACATATTGTTCATTTTCCATGTGATGTAGGATTTTTCCTTCCTTCTTTTATCATTGATTTCCAGTTTCATTCCATTATGATCAGATAAAATGCAAGGTATTATCTCCACCCCTTTATATTTACTGAGGGTTGCCCTATGGCATAATATATGGTCTATTTTTGAGAAGGATCCATGTGCTGCTGAGAAAAAAGTATATCCATTTGATCATGGTTGATATATTCTATATATGTCAGTTAAGTCTAGGTTATTGATTGTGGTATTGATTTCTATAGTTTCTTTCTTTTTTTTTTGGAAAACTGCAAATAAAAAGTTTAATTTCAGAAACTGAATCCATCATTTATAAATACACTAAAGCACAGTCCCCTCGAATTGAGAGTGAGCGAACTTACAGTATTCAACAGAAGGACAGCTTCCTAGGGGGCCATGGCAGAGGAGCACGTCGCCTCACCCACAGCACCCAGTGGTCTGAAGTGACGTAGAACAGGAACCTTTTTCAGATGTTAAAGCAAACACTGACAACTGAATCTGACAACTGATAATTTCACTCTGATGTCCTGGGATTCTAAAATACCCCAGTGATGGCTGAATCTTCCCTATTATAAAAAAAGAAAAATCTAAACGCCTAAGGCTAGCCTCACCATTGTAGCCTGCCAGACACCCCCGTTGGTCACCACTGCCTCCAGGGCCCGGCTGTGTCCCAGCACCTGGGTCAGCGCACACAGAGCTCCACTGCTCAGGGACGCTCAGTCAGAGGCGCCAGACGCGGTCAACGGGCCCCCTGTTGCACTGCCACGCTCTGCACCGGCTGAACCCTTAGCAGGGACACACACGGGACTCTGAGCTCAAGGAGTCAGGACAGACAGTCGGGGACCTCTGAGTGAATGAACGGACCGTGCAACCCTGAATGCAAAGACCTGAAACGGAACGTGTCCGTGACCACGTCACTGCAACTGCACACTCCACGAGTCACCCAAGTACAGTTTTGTTTTCAAACGCTTTGTCTCTGTGGTAAGCAGTTAGCTTCCAGAATATTCTCTCCACTCCGACACATTTTAGAGCCTGCAGTTAAAACTGCCCAGTCAGGATGGCTTAAGCTCCACCTCCTATTTACAGGTTTCATTTCACAGCCACAAAAGCTGTTTTGTTGCAATTAAAGCAATATTTAACTAAAATACAGTACCTGATTCATGGTTTTTACACAATTGAATAAAAAGCCTACAGGATAAAACTGTTTACATCTTATCTCCATTCTAGGAACACACATTTCTGACCCCTAACTTTTAAAAAATGCTGCAGTCATGAATTAAAACCTGATCACCCCACTTCACAACCCACGAGACGGGCTGCTTCCAGTGGACTCCCAACACGCTGCGCCCTGGCCCGACAGGAGTAAGGCACGTGTGACGTTACGGTGCGAGCCGGCGGGTGGCCCCGGATGCTGGCCTGGTGTCCCCCCTGGCCCTGTTGGGCGGGTCACAGCCAGCACTGCCAAGAGCACGTCTGGTCTGGCAACTCCGTCGTGAGTTCAATACTGAAAGTAGATCAAGGGAAGATTCACTTTCAAAAAGATAAGTTTTTCAAAATGCTCCATCATGAGCCGGGGCTGGCCAAAGCTGCCATTCTCTGTAGGCGTGCTGAACAGCTTTTCCGAAGGGACGGTACTTGGGGGACAGCCCAAAAATCTGACAGCCAAAGTGGACAGCCCAGGCCAGGATGACCGCTTGAGGTTCCAATAGGCAAGTGGGTCACAGCTGTGCTCCAACACCTCCTCCTCCAGGTAGGCGAGCACCATGTCTTCCGGCAGCCTCTCCCGCCGTTCTTGCCCCTCCACCTTGGCCACCAGCGACCACAGGCTCTCCCCTCCGCCAGAGTCCCTTGACGGGGGCCCTGAGTCACAGCCATCGGAGGCAGCTGTGTCCTCTGAGGTAGAATTCAGTAGTTCTAGCTCCCTGATTAGATCCTGCCTGTACTGCTCCACCTCCTCCTCCGTGAACAGGGAGGCTTTGTAGCGAGGGTCCAGCAGCGTGGCAAAGACGTACCTGGGGTCGTGGAGGGTGGCAGACAGGCGGCTCGCCATGGCTTCCTTCAGCGACTTCAGCATAGTATCGATGCCCATCATCTCTCCAAAGAGCATCTCAACCTTCCTGCTGAGGATGTGGATCATGGGGATGACCTGGCTCAGAGTGGACACGTGGGCACTCATCTCCCGGCTGGCAGCATCAAAGGGCCTCAGCGCGTGACACACGGACTGCATGACCTCCCACTGGTCGCAGCTGATCAGCTCTCTGAAGCTACACTCGATGGACATCTTGTTAATGGCCCTCTTCTGCTCCAGCAGGCGCTCCAGCATGTGCAGGGACGTGCTCCACCTGGACGGCACGTCCTGGACAAGGTGGTGCTGTGGCAGCTCATACTCTCGCTGCAGCACGGCCAACTTCTCTCTGGCCGTGGGGGAGCACTGGACACGCTCACACAGCTTTCGGGCGGCGCTCAGTAGGCTCTGCACCATCCTCTGGCTCTTGATGGCTTCACTCACGATCAGGTCCACCGTGTGGCTGAAGCAGGGCACGCTCGAGTGCTCTGCCTCGGTCAGAGTCTTGCTAATGCTTGGGTTGTCAGTGACCGTGATGCCCACCTGGAGGCCAATGGATGTCACCCAGGCTTCCCACCAGCACTCCAGCTGCTTCTGGATGCTGCCACCGCCATGGTCACAGTCAATCTGCGACACATCCAGAAGTGCTGAGCAGTGGTGGTCCTCACAGTGCGGGCGGGCCGCGGATGCGAAGGTGACCCAGTGGGCAGTGAGGGCCAGGTACTCACGGCTCTGGGTGCCCGTCCAGATTCCCGATGTGAAGTGGACCATGCCACTCTCAGCCTCCCTCAGCTGGGACAGGACCATCTGCTTCACGCTGTCGTACATGCCCGGGATGGCCGTGCTACAGAAGTAGGAGGGCGGGGGCACGGAGTACTGGGGCCTCAGGTACCCCAGCAGCCTGTTGAAGCCAGCGCTGTCCACGAGGGAGTAGGGCTGGAGGTCCAGTGCGATCATCTCTGCTATCAGGCTGGTGATTTTTTTGGCAACTGGGTGAGAGTCATAGAACTTCTCAGTGGGGTCATCGAAGGAGGACGTGCCTGACAACTCTGTGCTCAGTGGTCCCTGGACTCCTGGAGAGCGGGACAGGGTGGTCTCCGGGTGGACATCGGCCTTGAGCACACGGCCGTGGAACCTCTGTAGGTGCCTCAGGAGGCAGCTGGTGCCCAGGTTGGTGGGCTTCTTGCCCCTGCTGATGGTCAGGCCACAGTGCAGACACACCACCTTGGTGGAGTCCGCAGAGCAGACGAAGTGGTTCCACAGCTTGGAGGTCTTCTTGCTGCTGACGGGAAACACGGCCTGGTGGCTCCTCCTGACCATGGCTGGCAGGGCCGGCGTCCTGGAGGAGCAGCTTTCTGCAGAAGCCAAAGTGGCATATGGAGAGTTCGCCAGACTGGCACCCAGGAAGCCCTTCTGGGTCCCGACCACCTCGGGGTGGCATCGGTACAGATGCGGCATCAAGCAGCTGGTGCCCACATCCCCCTTCTTCCCCCGGCTGATGACGCAGCCACAGTAGTGACACACGGCCTTCAGACTGTCCGTGGGGGCCAGGGAGAAGTGGTGCCAGACCTCCGACTTCAGCCTCTTCATGACCTTCTTGTTCTGCTGGAAGACAGCACCAGGCTCGCACCTCCTTGGGCTCGACCCGCTGGCCTGCTGCTTCTCAGGAGAGGCGCCCATAGAAGCCTCGCCCACGTCCTCGGAGGATGACAGCACGGACATGTCCGTGCCGAGTGTGTCTCCAGGCAGGTCCTCAGCCAGCCTGTCTGGGGACGAGGAGGCCGAGGGGCACTCTTGGACCAGCTTTCCTGGAGAGGACGACATGGAGTCCGGCTCCCCGTCTGGAGGCAGCAGGGTGGGCAGCAGGGTGGGGGGCGTGGGGTACAGAGGCAGGATGCCCGAGCCGCCCCCATTTTCCTGTAGGACGATGGAGCGGTGTGCTCTCCACATGTGCCGGATGAGGCAGCTGGTGCCCAGGTCCTTCCCGTTCTTGCCCCTGCTGAACTCGTTCATGCAGTGCACGCAGACGGCCTTGGAGCTGTCCAGTGGGGACAGGTAGAAGTGCTTCCAGACGGCCGACCTCCTCCTCGACCCCGATGTGCTCCTGGGAAGGCGAAGGCTTCTCTCTGCCACGCCCTCTGCAGTCTCGTCGTAGTGGAGTGGGGCAAGGTGGGGAGAGGACCCCGCCAGGGCCTCCTCTCTGCTGTACTTCTCAGTGACCGGCACATCAGAGACCTCAGAAGAGACCATGGACACGGGTTCCTCCTGCATGCGGTCAGGGGACGGGATTGTAGCTGCCATCTTGTGGGCAAGTCTGACGGGCGAGAGTGTGGAGGCCAGGTCCCCGACGTCCGCGGGCTGCGGAGGAAGCAGGAGCGAGGGTGAGGGCAGGGAGGAGCTGGTGGACACGCTCCCGTTCTCCTGCGCCAGCTTGGTGGGGTGCGCCCGCCGCACGTGCCTCATGAGGCAGCTGGTGCTCAGGTCCTTCTCTTTCTTGCCCCTGCTGAACTCCTTCATGCAGTACCGACATATTGCCTTGGTGCTGTCTGGGGGGAGATGAAGAAGTGCTTCCATGCTGGCGACTTCTTCCTGGAGCTGATGTGGCGGCTGGAGAGCAGGCTCTGGGCCACGGCCTCCATGGCCACTCTGTACAGCGTGCTGCTGTACTGGGGGAGCAGGGCCCCGCAGCCATCCTCACTCTCAGCAGGGAAGCAGGGGCCACCCGCCCGGCCCTCCGCCTGCTCCTCCCCACTGTCCGTGTGCCTCACATCCTCCCGCTCACCCTGAAAGTCCACTCCTTCCAAACAGCGGCTGGGAACTGGATCATCTTCTTCCTCCTCTATTTTGAAACTTATTTTACCAGAAACACAATCACTGTCCCCTCTGGGATGAGAGCCCTGGTTGTCCTCCATGGCCAACCATAACTACCCCAGCTCCTTCCTCATGCTAGTGTCTCAGGTCAGCGGAGAGCTGCTCTGAGTGCCCCAGTGCGCCGGCCCAGCATCACCTTCACCCTGTCACAGCCGTTCAGTCTCTAGGCTGTTGCTGTGAGTGCTCCGTGCTGGGCCTGGCCGTGGGGACGCTCGGCTGCACAGGGGAGACTGGCTGCGGGTCTTGAAGTCAGGGTCCCCACCACCTCGACAGCACACACAGCCCTCCTGCATGTCTGCATTCATGCTTCCAGAGGTCCACTTCCCAGTTCTCACTCTGCAAACTCTAGGCCTGCCAAGATCTGGGCGCCAGCTCGGCGCAGCGCGGTCTGCATGCTGGGGAGGAGGAACGGCGCAGCGCTGCGGGCGCGCCCATTCATTAGCCGCTTTGTCTGCCCCCGCTGCCCCTCCCGCAGCCCCGGCCCCTCCGCCGCCAGACGCTGTGCCCCTCCCAGGGCCCTGTGCGGCGCAGGGGCGGGGCTGAGGCGGGCCCTTCTATAGTTTCTTTATTCAACTTTTGTTTGGAGGATCTGTCCAATGGTGAGAGAGGTTTGTTGAAGTCACCCATAATTATTGTGTTGTGGTCTATTTGATTCTTGAACTTGAGAAGAATTTGTTTTATGAATGTCGCAGCACCATTATTTGGTGCATAAATATTGATAATTGTTATGTCTTGTTGGTGAATGGTTCCTTTTAACAGTATATAATGTCCTTCCTTATCCCTTTTGATTAACTTAGTCTTGAAGTCGATTTTATTTGATATGAGGATGGCCACCCCTGCTTGCTTACGAGGACCGTGTGTGTGGTATATTTTTTCCCATCCTTTCACCTTCAGCCTGTGTATGTCTTTTCCAATCAGATGTGTCTCCTGGAGGCAGCATATTGTTGGATTTGTTTTTTTAATCCATGATACCAGCCTATGTCGCTTTATTGGAGAGTTTAGGCCATTAACATTCAGAGTTACTATTGATATATGGTTTGTACTTCCAGCCATGTTTGATTATTTATCTTTTTTTTCTAATTTAGTTTGTTTCTCCATGATTATCTTTCCCCCCGCCCTCTGTCTTTACTGAGGCACTTCCCACTGATGGTTTTGGTTATTGTTTTTCATTTCTTCCTCGTGTAGTGTTTTGCTCAAGATGCTTTGCAATGCTGGTTTTCTGGCTGCAAATTCTTTTAACTTTTGTTTATCGTGAAAGATTTTTATTTCATTGTCATACCTGAAGCTTAATTTTGCTGGATACAGAATGCTTGGTTGGCATCCATTGTCTTTCAGTGTTTGAAATACATTGTTCCATGACCTTCTTGCTTTCAACGTCTGTGATAAAAGAAATCTGTTGTTAACCTTATTGGTTTACCCCTGAATGTAATCTGCCTCCTTTCTCTTGTAGCTTTTAATATTTTCTCTTTGTTCTGTATATTGGATATCTTCATAACAATGTGTCTTGGCATTGGTCTACTGTGATTTTGTGTGCTTGGTGTCCTGTATGCATCTACAATTTGTATATCTGTTTCCTTTTTTTTATTTCTGGAAAGTTTTCTGTAATTATTTCATTCAGCAGGTTACTCATTCCCTTGGTTTGAATCTCTGTACCTTCTTCAATCCTGATGACTCATGAGTTTGTTTTTTTTATGTTATCCCATAACTCTTGGATGTTTTTCTCGTGATTTTTTACCAGCCTTTCTGAGTTGGCTAGACTCTTTTCAAGATGATATATTTTGTCTTCATTATCTGACATTCTGGCTTCTACTTGCTCCACTCTGTTAGTGATACTATCAATTGAGTTTTTAATTTGGTTTGTTGTTTCCTTCATTTCTAGAATTATTGTTTGATTTTTTAATAATCTCTATCTCCTGATAAAGATGCTTAACTTCTTCTTTTAACTATTTATGTAATTCGTTTTCAATATGTTCTTTCACTGTTTGAATTTGCTGTTTCATATCCTCTTTAAGGTTCCATTCCATCTGTCTAAGGTGTTCCTTGAGTTCTTTATATGACCATTATTCTGATGACTCTAGGTCCTCCTGAATATTTAGGCTGTTCTACATTGTTTGCACTCCTTTTCTTCCTTGCTTTTTCATGCTGCTCATGTTACTTCTTGTTCTGTTTGACTGCTGAGTTACTGTTTACTCCTATAAATTTATTTGATGGTTGGGAGGAAAGGAAGTAGAAGGAAAGGGAAGAAGTCACTAAAGAGAATGAGAGTAGCAGGTAGAATTCAAGGAAGGGGGAATAAGAAAATTGAAAAGAAATGAAAAGACAAAAGAAGAAAAAATAGGAAAAAAAAGAAAAAAAATTTAAAAATAATAATAATAATAATAATAATAATAAAATAAAAATTAAAATTAGAAGAAAAAAATTTAAAATAAATTTAAAAAACAACAAGAAAGAAAAATGAAAATAAAAAAAAAAACCCAAATCAAAAAAAAAAGAAAAAAAACTAATAAATGCAGTCTTAGAGTTTGATTAACTTCTCTTCCAGTAGGTGGAGCTGTGCCCACCAGGCCAAGCTTCTCCTGTCAATATGCGGGAACCAATCACTGTGCAGCAGTTCCTCCTCCCAGACTGGGCGAGTCTCCAATCCTGAGTGCCTAGGGCCTCCTCTTGTGCCTAGTCACTTTCCCACTTTTCCTCCCTCTCACGGGTGCCGCTCACCACAATACTGGCTACACGCCAGGTCTGCTGCTCCCGGGAGCCCTGTTTTCATGAACGACTGGGCACACTCTCCCTGTTTGCCATTCCCTCAGACCCTAAGTTTGTAGAGCTAGAGGCTGAGAATCCTCAGCAAATTTTACTTGCCCTCCGGTAGCCACGTCCCCGGTAGCTGGTGCAAGAGACCTCAGTTGTCAGCACTGGTGGGAGCGGTAGCCGGGAGTTCTGCGCCGTGGGTCCCGCGCCACGTCTGATTCCCTTGGTCTGGCTATCGCACTCACGGGAGAGCTGGGAGGGGCCCTTAAGGTTTCCCCGATGTGTGGAGAGGGAAGGCTAGGGAATTACACACCTGTAGCCGCAGGTTTCAATGAAGTTATCTCCTCCGCCGCAGTCTCTCTGTATTTTTTTTCAAGATTATATATTTTGTCTTTATTGTCTGATGTCCTATCTTCCAAGTGGTTTACTTTGTTTGTGATGCTTTCTTTTGAGCTTTTAATTTGGTTTATTATTTCCTTCATTTTGAGGATTTCTGTTTTTTTTTTTAGCACATCTATCTCCCTGTTGGGGTGATCTTTTGCTTCCTGTATTTGTTTATGTAGCTCCTTGTCAAAGTAATATTTCACTGCCTGTATCTGCTCTCATACATCTTCCTTGAGTTCTCAGATCATTTTAACCATGTACATCCTAAACCCCTTCTCTGTCATTCCTCCGGCTGTGGCTGCCAAGGATTCTAATGATATGGTGTCTTCATTTGTTTGGGGCACTTTCTTCCCTTGTCTTTTCATTTTGCTCCTGTGTCTTCCTTTCCAGGGTCTAGATTGTTATTGTTTTGATCCTAAAGGTTTGTAGTGCTCTTGTATGGCTTCAAGACCTCTCCTTTGTGGGGAAGGACAATGTTAACAGATCCCAATTTCAATAATATACCACCTATGAACTATTGTTGTTTTTAGACATTTACAGTTTAGTCTCGATGTACAGACATGTTGGATTAAATTTTTATCTAAAATATAATCAGTAGTTTTGTAAAACGGTTACAGTTTCTGACAGTGGACAATAAACTGCACATGGCATTTAGGATGATATGTTGAGGAGGCAGAATGTGAAGATAGAGAATTAATATATCTTAGGAAGTATGAAGGAGAAATTTAGTGAAGAGGGTCAGTAGCAAGAGAATAGACAGGAAGTAATTTAGGGTAGGCAAGTATGTGGGATGACAGTAGAGTACATAAAACAAACCCACATATGTATTTAGAAAAATACAGATGTCAAACAGTAAAATTTGGAGTGGGAAAGAAAAATGAAAGAAGAGAAAAGGAAAAAAAAGGGGCATATAGAACACCTCTGTATTATATTATTCAGATGACTCAGTCCTCAAAGTCCTGTTTCATGCAAAGTTCTTGGTTTCACATATGTTGGGGATGTGAGGGCCGGAGATGGAGGGGTAGAAGAGAAAAAAACCAACCAACCAACTAACCAATCAAAAACTTGAAGGAAGAAGCCAGGGCTGTAGCTAACTTTAGAGATCCCTATCTTTCCGGCTTGTCTTCTCCTCCAGTAGGTGGCACTGTCTGCTGTAAGCTGGTGTCTCTGCCCTCTGGATCATGGAGGTGACCTGGATGGGAAGACTGGTCCTGGCACAGGGAACCTGGATGTGGGGGGTGCCACTCACCAGTCCCTGCAGAAAGACTGCACCTCATGGATCTCTTTTTGAGACCGCTTGTTCATGTGAGGTGAGTGCCCGGTACTATCTCCCTCTCTTGCCTGGAGATTCCCCAGTTCCTGTTCTCTCCCTCTCCCCCAGCAGTTCCCAATCGAGGAAACTCTCACCCCGGGGTTCCTGTAGGCAGCTCCCTGGTCGCACTGCACACCTATGTTGGGCAGCTACTGTGTTGGGTTACGACCGCTGGGGAATGAGTAAGGTTGGAAACCTGGTACCTGGCCTCTGGAGATCCGATCTGGGAACTGCCCCTAGGTGAATGGTGAGAATGTTGAGCCAAGATGGCAGTGGTCTGCTTTCAGTGCCGGGGTGCCTGGTGAGGTGGGGGGAACCTGGAGAGGTGGGGGGAGCCTGATGAGGTGGGGGAGCCTGGAGAGGTGGGGGGAGCCTGTGGAGGTGGGGGGAGCTGGGCGATGGCATTGTGCTGTGGGTAGGTAGCAGGTGAGTGACCTGTGTGGGAGCAGAGCGAAGTCTTGGCGATCTGCAGATGTGTTGATAGGTGATTCTGCTCAGGGACTCACCGAGTTTTGCATGGACTGGAATTTCTGGCTTTGGGTCTTGCTCCAACACCGGGCATCCTACTTGTACACTGAGGCCCAGATCCCTGCATGGGGTCACAGCGCTGGTGATTTCTGCAGAGAGCAGCTGGCTAGGGGTCCTCTAACACTCTCAGAATGTAGTATTCTGAGTAGGCAAATCTGCGGGTCTGGAGGTGTGGGGTGCCGGTAATGCGACAGCTCACTCCCTTCCTGCCATCATGTTTGAGAGCACTCTCTGACTCTTGATCTCCTTCTATGATACTGACCTTTCTTATATTTTTATTATACCCTTCCCTGCTCTCCTTGAGAAAAAATATCCCAACATTGATTTTCTGAGTCTGACTTATCTCACATAGCACAATGTTCTCCATTTTCATTTAATCACCACCAAATGCCATAATTTTATTCCTTTTTTTTTTTTGGCTGAGGAGATCTCCATTGCATATAAAACCACAGTTTCTTAATCCATTCATCTATTGAGAGGCACATGGTTTATTCCATAATTTAGCTATTGTGATTGTGCTGTGATAAACATTTAGCTGGCTGCATCCCTGTAGGATGCTGATTTTAGATCTTTTGGGAAAACACTAAGGAGTGGGATAGCTGGGTCATGTGGTGGTTCCATTCCTAGTTATTTGAGGATTCTGCACTCTGATTTCCTGAGTGGTTGCCTTCATTTGCAGTCTCACCAACAATACAGATTTCAGTGAACATTTCACATACATCCTTGCCAACACTTACTATTATTTGTAATCTTAGCATTTGCCGTCTGACTGGAGTGAGATAAAATTGTATTGTAGTGTTGATTTGCATTTCCCTGATTTCAAGGACTGTTGAAATTTTTTTCAAATACATATTGGCTGTTTGTGTTTCTTCTTTTGAGACATTCCCTTCATCATTTCCTTTGCTGTGCACCAGGTGTTAACTGATGGCATCCCACTTATTGATTCTTGATTTTCTTTCTTGCACTTTGAGGTTTCATTAAAGAACTTTTCGCCAGAACCTACATGATGGAGTGTTGGCCCTGTGTTTCCTTTTAGCATTTGCAAGGTTTGTGGACTAATTCTCAAATCTTTGATGCATTTTCATTCAACTTCTGTGCAGGGTGACAGATATGGATCTAGTTTCAATTTTCTACATGTAGCAGCTCTCCAGTTTTCCCAGCACCATTTGGTAAAGAGGGTTTTTTCCAAAATGTATCTTTAGCACTTTTGTCAAATATCAGGTAGCTGTCAGTATGTGGGTTTGTCTCTGTGCCTTTATCCTTTTACAGTGGTTTTCATGTCTGTTTGTTGCCAATGCCAACAAATTTGATTTTGTTACTACAGCTCTGTAGTATAATTTCAGGTCAGGTCTGGTGATGGTCCCTGCATCACTTTTCTTGCTTAGTATTGCCTTGGCTATTCTGGGTCTCTTATTCTTCCAAATGCATTTAAGATTTTTTTCTAATTCTGTGAATAATGTTACTGTCATTTTGATGAGGATTACATTGAATCTGTATATGATTTTTGGTAGTATGGCCATTGCTCTTGGTAGTAGGGCCATTTTGAGATATTAGTACTGCCTTTGAGAAAACATGGGAAATTTTTCATCTTCTATAGTTTTCTTCAATTTTATTCTTCAGTGTTCTTTAATTTTCATCTAAAGCTCTTTTAATTTTTTGAAAAGATTAAGTCCCATGACCTTTATTTGTTTGAGTTTTTGTGGGAATGGGATGGTTTTGATGATTTCTTCTTTGTCTAAATCACTGTTAAGAGTATAGGAAAGCAATTGATTGATGGTTATAGATCTCGTATCCTTCTCCTTTGTTGAATTTATTTATAAGCTCTAGAAATTTTCCAGTGGAGTTTTTGGGGTCCTCTAGGTATAAGATTATTCATTTGCAAGCAGATGATTTACTCTGTTCCTATTTGTATCCCTTAATTTCCATCTCTTGCCTAATTGTTCTGTCTAGTGTTTCAAGATTTATATTGCACAGGAATGGGGAGAATGGATAACTTGACTTGCTCTTCATTTTAGGGAAAATGCATTTAAATTTTCTCTACCTACTGTGATGTTGGTTGAGGTGTGTTATTCAAAGCTTTTAAAATGCTAAGGTATGATTCTCTGTCCTCACTTTCTCCAGCATTTTTAACATGAATTGATGTTCAAAAGATCTTTTCTGCATCTATTGAGATGGTCCTGTGATTCTTGCCCTTAATTCTGTCTAATTGGTAAATAACATTAGTTGATTTGCATATGTTGAACCAACCTAGCCTCCCTGGGATGAAACCCATTGATCATGCTGTATTTGCATCTTGATATGTTTTTCATGCAGGTTGGTAATATTTCATTAAGTATTTTTGCATCTAGGTCCATCAGTGATATTTGCCTGGTTTTCATATAAAGATTATTCTAGCTTCATAGAGTGCATTTGGGAGGGTTCCCTCCTTTTCAATTTCATGGCACAATTAGAGAAGGACTGGTGTTAGTTTTTCTTTAAAGGTGTGGTAGAACTTACCTGACGATGCCTGTGGTCCTCGTCTGTTCTTTGTTGGAAGCCTTTTACTTGCTGTTTGAATTTCACTCCTGACACTGTTCTGTTTTGGGGTTCAATCTGGGCAGGTCACATGTATCTAGGAATTTGTCAATACCTTCTAGATTTTTCTGTTTTTTTTTTTTTTTTGAGTCTGAATTTTGCACATAGTGTCCAGACTTCCTCTGGATTTCAGAAGTGTTTCCAGTGATGTTTCCTTTTTCATCTTTAATTTGATAAATTTGGGTCTTCTCTCCCTTCCTTTGGTCATTTGGCTAAGGGATTTTCAATCTTATTTAGCTTTTCAAAAAACCAGCTCCTCCTTGCATTGATCCTCTGTGTTGTTTTTCATTCTCAATTTCATTAATTTCTGCTCTGATCTTAATGATTTCCTATCCTCTACTCTTTCTGAAATTAGTTTGTTCTTCCTATCCTAAGACCTTGAGTTAGAGTATAACCTTATTTATTTGATATTTCTTTATTTCATTTAGGTAGGCACTCAGTGATTTAGATTTTCTTATTAGAGCTGCTTTCATAGTGTCCCAGAGATTTAGATATGTTGTATCTCTGTTTGAATTTGTTTCTAAGAATTTCTTCATTTCTACTTTCTTTTCCTCTTTGATCCATTCTATATTTAAAGATTAACCCACACAGAAAAAAGCACAATGAGGACAGGAGAGGTGACAATTGTGGAAATGAGATTAAACTGGGCACAAGTGGGTCAGAAGAGAAGCAGCTGGCCGTGGTGTGTGGACATGGATCCCGCATGGGGACTTTCCTTTGTGGATGGATGAATCTAGTGAATTGACATTACCCACATACACAAGGGGAGAGGTGGTGACCAAAAGGGCAATGGTATTAAAGGGGCTGATAAATCACCCAGGTAGAAAAGATGCTTGCTTCACATCTTCCAATAAAGAAGAACAGGCCAATTTGCTGAAATTCCTCTGGGTAAGCTTTTATAAAGACACAGAACACTAACACTCAGTGTTTCTAATGTTTCAAATGACTGGGCACTATGCCTTCATTTTATTATGGTTTTCGTTTCCCTATATGTTTAAACTGACATTTAACTGATATTTTGTGTCTTTCATATTGTGACAAACGGGTGAAAAGGTGGAAGAACCATCGTTATTTTCATGATTACTGTGGAGATGGCTTCCCAGGGTTTTGGTTTCAGTTTGCATGGTCATTTTGACAATCCTGCTCTTCCAGGGAGAGAAAGACTGCCTTCATCCAGGACAATACTGATGTTCATAAGTGCTAAGGAAGACAATCACTGGGTTCAAGGAGCACCTTTTTCTTTCTGGGTTTGAGGCATAGGACAGTTAGGTAAAGAGGAAGGAGCATAATTTTTCATATTAAACAGAATGAGTTTCATGTGAGAACCTCAACAAGGCTGGGGAGAAGGCGTAGGCAGGAAAAAGATGGCTGAGTGACCCTTGAGAGCAAGGACTTGGGGTGCTTGATGGCCAAGCCTAAGGCAGTGGAGGAGAGGCATCCTGACGTGGTCAGGTGGGGCTGGCTTGTCACATTCTGGAGAGGTCTGATGAGTACTGCTCAGAGGCAGGTCCCAGGGCCCTGCTCAGGACCATGAGTTCAGGCTTAGCCTGGGGCATTGAGGACTGGGCAGAGGAGCAACAGAGGCCTGCGGGCTGGCTGGTGTCCTGGGAGGAGGCATTTGGAACAGTCTACAGAGGCTTCTGGGCAGCTCCTTCTCTCAGGCTGAGCACCGTGGAGCAGGAAGAAGGTGGCAGAGACGGAGGGTCCCAGGTAGCAGGGAGTGATGAAGGATCTGTGGGAAACAGGTCCACATTCAGGTATCTGCTCACTATTCCTGAGAGTTTTCTGAGAGCAATGATCCTCATGTGGCTGTCCTGGGACACCTGGTTTTATTGAAACTCTGACCCCAAGACAGGACTCTCAGTCAGCCTCTCCTGAGTCCTGACTCCCCTTCCCCCCTTCCCTCCCCACTGCAGTGGGCCACAATGAGAGTCAGAAGTGAGCACCCTGAGAGCAGCCCACCTAATCTTCTCAGCATTGCTCTGTATGGTAGAATATTCCTGCACATGGAGGCCCAGCAGTTGACTATTAGACTAATCTAGAGGTGGCCTTGAAGGGACACACTCAATCTGCTGCACCTCTTTGTACCCCCATGACACATCATCTCTGGACCCCCTAGGACTCAGTGGACACCCATTGCCAACCCTTGACCTCCTCATCTCCTGCACATCCCACACACTTCCTGGGAGCTGGGACCCCACAGAAGATGCCTGAGATCCTGAGGGTGCTGAGGGGTGTGTGCCTGGTTCTCTAGACCCACTGACTCTGCAGCTGTGCACAGGTGGGCTGTACTCCCCCGGCCCTGCCCCCTCTGCAGCAGTATGGGTGCACCCTCCCTCCTGGGGACTTACAGTCAGGACTTCTGCTTCCTGTGGACATAGACGGCAGAGACACCGACTGCCAGTAGGATCTTGGGGCCAAACAACAGACCTATGAGGTGTGAAACTAGTGTAGACATCACTGCTCCTGAAAATCAAGGGACAGTGGGAGCCATTAGGAGGACTCTTATGTGTCCATTCCCAGAAGTCTCTACTTGCCCCAGGTGAGGCTACCTGGGCCCCCCCCCCCAATTGTGAAGCAATAGCACACACATCCTGTCCTGGCTGCCATAGTCAAGCCTGAGGCAGAACCTGGTCAAGGGGTCCCTTATTCCCACCCACCCAGTCCCAGGTCCCAGGTGTCCTCCCTGAGGGAAGGTGAAATTGTGTGCTTTGTGCCCACTGCCATCCCAGCCAGGATGATTCTGTATTGAGCCTCTGTGTCTCATGGAGATGGATCATCTCCTCCTGATAAGGACACTGAGGCCTGGGAGTTAGGGAGGTCACAGCTTAGAGGAACCCAAACCCAGAGAAGCTCCTCCATGGAGTCCTATATGGTGACACCTGAGATCATGTTTTTGGACCAAACAAATGCCCAGTGTCTTCAGGCCCAGAAAACTATTTTCAGTGGGGCATGCACATGGGGTGAGGGCCCTTCCCTGGTGAGAGGAGAGGGCAAGGTTGCTGGCTCAGGTCCATGGGTGAGCTGAGGGGATCTGGGTCTCAGCACCTTGGGGAGCCTGCTAAGGAGGTGCAGGATGAACTAAGAAAACCGCTGGCTGAAAAAGACTTTCATGGGTCAAGAATATGTTTCTCCTATGTGGGAGGGGCCACAGTCTCCTAATAGCAGACCCCCCTCCAGTGCGATGTCACCTGAAGTTTTTCTGTTGGACACACAAACCAGATCCAGGGAATTAGACCTGGGGAGTCTTTTCTTTGTTGCCATGAGCCATTTTTTCCTTTTAAAATGATGCTAACAAAGACGGAAAAGTATTTTATGAAGAAAGTAATGCTGTTGGATCCTTAGGCAGGAGGGGACACCTCACCCAGTAGGGCTGCTGCCCTGCTGGGGGCCATGGTTCTCAGCTGAGTGCTGCTCTGGGGCTCCCCCTCCGTGGAGGAGAGCTGCACTCCTGCCCCCTCCTCCCTCTAGAAGGCACCAGCATCAGAGCCTGGCTGAGCAGGGAGTGGAAGGCCCCCCGTCCTCCACTGATAGCAGCTCTGGGTACCTCTGGCTTCTGTGAGGGCAGCTGAGCTGCTTCTGCATCTCTCTGCAGGTGGGAGGGACCCTGATGTTGATCCTGAGAACATTCCAGGAAGCTCCCTGATCTCCTGTGTCCATCACAGAGGGCACTTCCTATGGAAACCCAGCTCCAGGAGAGGTCTGGGAATCAGACTCTACACTGTGCGTTTGAACCTGGGACCCATCAGCTGGCTGGTAACATGGCCCCATGGGGGTCAGTGACACCTGGGCAGGCAGTGGCCTGTGGTGGAGGTGCTGAAGTGAACCTGCTATTGAACCTCAGGAAGGGAACTTGTGGCATCTCGTGCTTGAACATGAAGTGGCTGCTATTAGACTCTGGCTTTGGAGGGCAGAGGTCAGCAGAGTAAGTAGGAGAGAGAGGCCGTGAGGAAGGAGAACAGAGCATCTGGTAGGTGAACACCAGTCCTTTGGGGAAAGACAGTGAGAAACTAAGCGTGAGTCATCAGAAGGTAAAGGTGAAGTCTGGGAGCCAAAGGAGTTCCTGGTGGATTTTTTGTCCCCTGGAGCCAGAGGGCAGCAAAAGCAGAGGTTTGGTTCCTGGATGTAATTCCAACAGTAGTAGAGATTCAGAGGAGTTGACATTCTCAGGTTCAAGGGCTCTTACTGATAGGGAAGTTGAGGAAGCTGGAAATGAACGTTAGGGCCACATGGATCAAAGCACACGTAGACCTTCAGTGGACGTCTGGATTGCTGGCCACAGTCTCAGCAGGATGGCTGCCAATTAACTCTGCCCCAAAGACATCCAGGGCCATCTTCCATGTTCCATCCCAACAAAAATGCCTCTCCTGCATCATGTAATCCTCACCACATCCCAGAAAGTAGAAGTGCTGTAGTTCCATGTTACAGAGAGGATCTGGGATGCGCCAGGGCACACCTCCCATGGGCTGGCCCTCAGGATGCACTTTTTATGCTGGTGTCCAGGTGTGTCACAGGAAACTGGGAGAGTCTCAGACCAATAACTGAAGCCTCCCCCCACAGAAGCAATAAAAAGAAGATTGATATAAACCCGAAGTAAGCAGAATAAAGGAAATAATAAAGAAAAGACTCAAAATTCAATAAAATGGAATACAGGGAAGTAATAGAGAAAATCACTGAAACACAAAGTTGATCCCTTTGAAAGATCAATAAAATAGAAAATTCTCTTGCAAAATTGATGAAAGATGAGAGAGAGAGAGAGAGAGAGAGAGAGAGAGAGAGAGAGAGAGAACATGGCAGGAAAGAGGACTCCCTAGTAACATCAAGATTTAACATTGTGTATTGCTACAGATTCTGCAGATATTAGACTGATAATAAAGAGATATTAGGTTCAAATATGCAGTTACAAAGTTGACACCTTAGGTAAAATGAACTGAAAATGCTTCAAGAATCACAACCTATCCCAATACACCCAAAATGAAATCTAGCATGTAAGTGGTCCTAAACTGCTAAGGAAATACATCATTTAAAAAGTTGGCAAAAGCTTACTGATGCCCAGGTGGTTTCCTAAGGAGGTTGTACCATGCATTTAAGGATGAATTAAAGCCAATTTTGGTGCAGAGCAAAGAGGTATAAAAGGAATTTTGAAAAATTTGAATACATACTCCAATAATTTTTAATGATTAGAGAAAATTATCATTATTATTTTTTTAACTGGGATAGTGCTGTTGGATTTGTAGAAGAATGTCCTTCATCATTTGACAACTCCAGCTGTGGACTCCTGGTACTGGTGTGCATACATGTCTAAGTTTTTAGCAGATGTGTTTATGAAGCTTCCATGTATCTCCTACTATGAGGAAAATTGCATTTGCTTCCTATCATTACTCTTCCTTCAAGACAGGGACAAATCATGGACCAGTGTTGACCCAGCACATGAAGCCCAAGATAGGGCATCTGGAAGGAACTTGCACCTTGAAAGAGTTTTTTTGGAGTCCAGACCTGCTATTGTGGTTACATAGGAAATAATACACATTGGGCTACAGAATGGGGTCTCCAGACAAGTATGGGTCTTTGGGACAATTTTTCATGGGAGAAGGAACATTGTTTTTAATTAGCAAAAGTTTGCTGTATGGGCTGGTATTGGCCCTGTCCCCAGCAACTTAGATTTGCATTGAGTAGTATGGATATTCTCTCCATGTGTCAGGGCAGGAAGCCATCAGCCACGTTCCCATTGCTCTCCAGGGCGGTCCTAGTTTCCCTTTCTGTCAACTCCTAACACACAGGTAGTTGGAGCATCAAAGGACAATATACACAAGCAGAAATTTGCATGTTGTGATGAGGCTTTGAGGGTTGTCATTACAATAGGTCTGTGACCACAAATCAGGAGGAATTCAATAAACCTGTGGAGACCACTCAAGGTCACCTAGGGGCCTGGTCCAAACAGTCTCCACCTCCCCAGGGAGTCCTTTCCAGATTTCCCCTAGAGGAGCCAGAGTCTGCTTAGTAAGGATACAGATGTGTATGGAAAATTCTTTTCTTTTTTTTTTTTTTTAGAGAGGGAGAGAGAGAGAGAGAGAGAGAATTTTTTAATATTTATTTTTTAGTTTTCGGCGGACACAACATCTTTGTTTGTATGTGGTGCTGAGGATCGAACCCGGGCCGCATGCATGCCAGGCGAGCGCGCTACCGCTTGAGCCACATCTCCAGCCCTGGAAAATTCTAATACGGAATAGAACCTGGGCAGAGGTTAGCAGGGTAAGTAGGAGAGAGAGGCCCTGAGGAAGGAGAAGAGAGCAACTGGTAGGTGGACAGACAAAAGGCTGAACAGTAGGACAGGAGGGTTCCCCTCCCTCTCCTTCTTCTCTAATATCTATTTATGTCAGAGGATCCATGGAGAGATGGACCAAGCTCTTCACAGGGGAGACTCTAGGGGTGAGGAGTGGGGGATTGCCAGTGAATGTAAGGTATATATACACACTTGATAATTATTCTACAGTGAATAGGAATACTACCTGTAGCACTAAAAAAAAAAAAGATAGAAGATAGTAAAGACCCAGTCAGCTGAAGTGGACATTCCACCAGGGAGAATCTTTTTCTTTTTGGTGTTGGAGATTGAGCCCAGGGGTGCTTATCCACCCAACCATGTCCCCAGCCCTTTTCAATATTTATATACAGACATGGCCTCTATGAGTTGCTCAGGGGCTTGGTGAGTTGCATAGGCTGACCTGGAATTTGCCTTCCTCCTGCACCAGCCTCCTGAATGGCTGCGATTGGACACCCAGCCTGGCCAGAGAGGTGACTGTACCCTGTTTCTTCTGGGGGGGGGCGGAGATATCCAGCCTATGATTTCTGGAGGTAGCTGGTGGCCTTTCATGTACCAGCTAGCAGGTGACCACCGCATCCCCACTGTTGGCACAAGAGTTCACCAGGAGCCCCCTCATGTGGTTACAGGTACTGTCCATGGTCTCTGTGATGACTGAGGTGGTTTCATCTTGGACACTTCCATTCTCCAGCCAGGTCAGATGCAAGCTCAGGGGATAAAACTTTTTTGCCTGGCAGGTGACAATCACCTGGTTCTGTGTCACTTGTGTGTTTTTAGGTGACTTCCATAGTGGGTAAAAAGAGAGGTGGAGGGCGAGAGCAATTAGAGTTGACAAGTGGCAGGTGCCAGGACAGGCCCATCCCCCATCCTGCCTTCTTCCTTAGTGTCCCTGTTTGAAGGCCCCATGAGATGCGTGCCCAACCCTACAGAGGAGACCCTCAGAGTGTGGGTGTGGGGAGCTGACTAAGACGATGCTGTTCCCAGGCTCTGGGTGCCCTGGGGGAAGGGGGTCACTGCTCTCATGTCACAACACACAGAGTCAAGGTGAAGTTTAAAGCAATCGAACACCTGGGAGAGGCCTCACTGGGGGTGTTGTCCATACCTTGCTCCCTGAAGCTTGAAGAGACCGTCAGGGTGTAGCTCCTGGTGGTGGCTGGCTGCCCATCATGCTCCACCCGGCAGGTGAACGTCACGTCCTCCCTGTGCACAGAGGAGTTGACCAGCAGCCAGCTCGTCAGGTTGAAGGTCCCGTCCTTGTTCTCTGAGCGGGTCGAGCCTGTTTCTGTCCTGGACACATTTCCATTCTCCACCCAGGTCAGCTGTAGGCTCTCAGGGTAGAAGTGCTTCACCTGGCAGGTGACGTTCACCTGGTTCCCTGCCATGGTGTGCAGGGGGATGACCTCCAGGGTGGGTGGAACTGAAACAGCACAGGCAGAAGCTGTGACCTTATGGCACAGATGCTGAGCTCCTCCCAGCAGGGCAAGGGCCTCCCTCGGGACAGGGCCAGGCATACAGAGGGGCTCAGACACTGGGGGTTTGCATGGGAGTGAATCACTAACCACAGGGCCTGCCACCCACAGGTGCCAAGGGACCAGCAGCTCCCCTGAGGGTAAAAGTGAGTGAGGTTGATAAGCAGAATTCTGGCCTGAAAGAAGTTTAGCAGAATAGATGGAACCCCCCCCCCCCCATTCAGCAGTGGTAGTTTCTACTGGTTGATTTAATGAAGCCAGTAGCACATGCTGGCCATGGGGCAGGAGTTCACATGTGATGGCTGGTGACAGCACTGCTGGGAATTAGACCCCAAGCCACTGAGGTCCTGGAGAAAAGGCCCCTGGGGAGCAGCTGACTGGGTGGCCAGTGTGGGCTGGAGCAGGGAGTAGGGTCCTGTACCTCGGATGGTGTCAGACAAGTTGACAATCCCCTGAAGAGGAGGGCCCCCCTCCAAGGTGAAATGGGCCACTTTGCAGATGACCTGAGAGTAGATGTCTCCAGGGGCCAGGGTCACTTGGGCTGTGCTGGACACACTGTAGGACACACTTTCTCCCCTGGGGTCCACGCTGGTCTGGGTGTGCGAGAGCTCATTCCCATTTTTGAACCACTTGAGGGTGATGTTCTGGGGGAAGAAGCCGTGGGACTTGCAGGTGAAGCTCACTGTCTTCCCAGGTGTGGCCCTCAACGCTGGACCTGACACCACAGGGGGAGAGGGTCTGGCTGTGAAGGGGATTGACAGACGAGTCAGGTAATTGGGAAACCCCTGCTGCCCACAAACCGGTGACATGGTTAACAATCGTCCCCGACGTTATTGTTGGTGTTCTTATTTGCTGGGCTGGGGATTGAGCCCAGGTGCATGCTGAGCACATGCTCTGTTACTGGGCTACAACCACAGTGACAAGACATGATTTTTTTAATGCTCCTAATAAAGCTCTCTGGGTGCTGAGCTGATCCCTGTATTGTGTCCGTACCCTCAAGTCCCTGGGTGAGCCCAACTATGTAGCAACACAGTGAGGAACGTCAGCCCAGGTGCTGCTCCAGGCCTGAGGTCAGAGCCTTCCTCTCAGCACCAGAGCATTGCTACCAACCTGGGCCCAGGGAGGACCTCACAGCCCTGTCTCACCCTTTGTTAAAAACCTTTTCCTGCTGGCCTGCCCTGGAATGCTTGACACCAAGGAAGGTCATATTTAGAAACAAATGCAGGGGACAAACAGGACCAGGACACTAAAATGAACATGGGGACCAGCTCTTCATGCTGAGACGTGGCCCAGCACCTCATCTGTGGGATGGGGTGGTTGGCAAATCTCCTCCCAGGCCACACTGAGCACAGCTGGCTTTGGATCACACAGAGCTGCCCCTGGAATCTCAGAAAACTGTAGGGCATGTTGTCCAGAGACTGGGGAGGCTGAGGCAGGAGGACTGCAATGTCCAGACCAGACTGGGAAACATAGCGAGAACCTGCCTCAAAATATATAATAAAAAAGACTGAGGATGAAGCTCAGTATTAAGGTGCCCCTGGTTTCAATCCTGAGTAACAATAACAAAACAAACAAAAACAAACAGGTCCATCCTTCTCCCAGACTTTACACTGTGCATGTCTCCTCCACAGGTGGTTATGAATTCACCCCAATTGTTCTTCTTTCCACAAGTATGCCATGAGACTCACCTGGGCCGAGGCCTGAATTTGAGAAGGAGAGGATGAATGGGAGCTTTTTTTTGAATCTGGGCTTCTCTGGGTCAATTGGCATCGGAGTCACAGGTCAGTGAGTGCAGAGGAAGCCACAGGGCTAAGTTCATAACTGATGGCTAATCATAAGAGATGCAGACCCAGGCCCCTGAGCAGGTCCTGAGGGCACTCAGGTGAGAGCATCAGGAGGCTGCTTGCCTGTGGACAGGTCCTCAGATGGGTCCTTTGGTGTCTCCAGATTGTTCATCACCACTCAACACCTTCTAAAGCTGTCACCAGGCAGCAAAAATCATGAAGGTTTGTATCCGCAAATACTGACCTCACTGCCTGACATGCACCCAACTCTCAGAGGACACAATATGCAGGATGTCACTGAAGAAGTGGAGTCACCCAGACCACACCAGCCTGGAAGGCACTACAGGGGATAGAGACTCCATTCAGTGGCCTCTTATCAGGAGCTAATCAGCATCCTGATGCTGCCCTGAGCCCCCAGAGCCCCTCAGATCTTGATAACCACCTGCCCCATGAGGAGGTGCTAGTGAGAGCCCATTATGAGACAAGGCTCAGAGAGGGAAATGGCCAGCCAAGGGCATCAGGCTGGGGGAGAGGGAAGAGAGCAGACTCCTGTCATTCACACAGGAAGACAACGTAACACCTGTTCTTTTTCTGCTGAGCCTCAGTGTCCCCTTCTATAGAGAGTTCTTAAAGCACCACCCTGCAAGACTAGGGTGAAGGCAAGGGACGGTGCTGGAATGGAGTAGGTGCCCAATAAATGACATCTGTGGCTGCTATTGTCACCTTCTAAACCCACACACTCATTGCTTACCAACAAATGCAGTGGGGACCCCAGGAACAGTCTCCATCCTGTTCCTGTGTCTGCCAAGAGAGGAGGAACAGAAATCAGGCCTCGGTCCAGGTGAGACCCATGGCATGTTGTGGAAAGAAGAACAATTGAGGTGAATTCATAACCACCTGTGGAGGAGCCCTGCACAGAATAAACCTGTGTGAGAGGAGGAGCAGAAATCCCTGGATGATGATGAAGCAGTGGTTTTCTTGTCCCCCCCAGCCCCCCAGGGAGGTACTGAGAGTCTACCCAGGGCCTCAGGGTGCTCAGCAGGAACCAGCACTGAGCTGCACCCCCGCCCTCTCCCTGTGTTCTTGAGTCCCCACAGGAAACAAGGTGGCAAAGTGCTTCTCACATCATGAACAGCATCACAGGGGTTTCATCCAGAGAGGCTGTTTCCATAAAGAGGGGCTCTGTGAAGGGACAAGGGACAGATGCCTGAGTGACATTTTGGGTCATCAAGGCAGGGAAGGCTGTGTGCTGAAGAGCCAGGACTCAGTGGCTCCAGCTCCTGTTCAGAGACAGACTCATGTCAGATATGGGCCCCAGGATGACGCTGGATCTGAGCGGGCTCTGTCGGGAGACCCTGCCAAGGGCCCAGGGAGCTGAGCCCAGCACGTGCTGTTCTGGAGCATCCACAGCTGAGAAGGGCTCCCACGCTCTCCCTTACTGCCAAAGGAAAAAACACCAGCTTCCCTTCCATGTGTTCAGGACATGGATCTCAGGAGCCCTGGCTGTGTGTTAGAACCTTCTGGAGTAAGTAAAATCTTCAGATGCCCAGACTCATGTTGGAATTTAAAATCAAAACGTCAAGGTAAATCCTGGGTCTGGGAGTTTTTGTCTTCAGTTTCTCACATGATTCCTATGCACAGCCGGTGGGGAGCCCCCGACCCCACTGACCACAGCAGTAAGAAAAAAAATATAACATCTCCACAGGAAGAAGTCTTTTGCCCTTGTTCAAACAATGGAGCAGCTCTGTGTGTCCTGCTGGGGCATCTCCCTATGGAAGGAGACCATGGCCAACATTCAGCAGAGGATCTCTAGTCACTGTGGGCTTCAGGGTGTGAATGTGAGTGTCTTCCTGAACCTGTGGGAGAGGGAGGAGGAGCAGAGACGCAGCTCCCTCCCAGTGGGTCAGGTCAGGGTCTGTGTTGAGCCCCTCCTGTGCCCTGGCCCTTCTGTGGGGACAGTGTCTATTCCCAGGGCAGCAGGAGCCTGGGCTGGAGTCAGGTCTGGGCTCTGTCCCCTCCTGGCATTAATGTGCTGTGTGAGAGAGGGCCTGCTGGGCCTCCAGCTCCCCAGGGTCAACAAGGGTGGGCACAGGTGTGAAGGTCCATGTGTGCTGACCACCTCCGCCTCATGGCTTAGGAAGGGCATGCAGGGAGTCTTGTAGGAACCACACAGGGAGGACCTGTGCTTCCTGAACTGGGACCCCTGTGTCACCAACATGGGGAACATTCCCTGGGGAGTGACCCAGCTCTGCTCCTGCCCTGCAGGGCCTGTGAGGGCTGGTCCCTGAGACACAGGGATTTACAGGCAGACCCAGGGCAAAGGCCCAGACTCTTGGCAGCTCCTCCACCAGGGCCCCAGGTCTACAGGGAACCTGAGCCTGTCAGAATCCTCTCAGGTGCTGTTCCAGGAGGGGAAGGAAGGAAAGCATGCCCTGCCCCTCCCTGCTCTGGAGGCCTGGTCCTCAGGGAGGGACAGGAACAGTAGCCTGTGGGAGGAGACCTTTACCTGCTCTACTCCCAGCCCTTTCCAGAGCATCCAGAGTGCGGATTGGCACACAGTGGGTCCTGGGTGCTGGTGGCAAAAAATAAGACTCATCCATACAAAGGCAGTGCTCTCTGTAGGCAGCAGACATGCTTTGGCTCTGTGATTGGCAAGTCCCTCAAACCCTCAGAGCCCCCTGCTGGGGAGCCACAGGTCAGGCCAGACTGGAAAAGGTCAGGGCTGTGGAGCAGGCAGGTGAGGGGTGCAGATGCCCCCCATTTACCAGCCATGGAGCCTGGACCAAATAGCACAGCCTCCACAGGCCTCTGCCTCCCTGACCTGCAGAAGGGGTGACAGCAGGTCATGACATGAGCACCCAGTGCTGCTCCTGCTTCTCAGCTGTGACCCCCAGGATGGAGGGCGTGACCCCTGACCTCCTGTCCCACCCCAGGGAGGAGGAGGCAGCTGCACTCACCTCGCACAGACAACTCGGTGCCTGGTCCAGACTTATATTCTTTATCAACAGGGGTCGATTTCTGGAACTTCACACAGTAGTAGGTGCCGGTGTCTGCTGGGGTGACATTACTGATGCGGATGGAAAAGTCCCTGTTGTCCCTCTTTGTGGTATCTGAGAGATTTGTGACTCGGGGGAAGTGGCCTTCCTTGGTGTTGCAGATCAACTCCCGGCCTGGCCCTGCCCCCTTAAACCACCAGACGGGCCCCACGGGGAGCAGGGAGGTGACAGTGCAGTGCAGAGTGGCCGACTCTCCAGCAGCGACAGACACTGGCTTCTGGGGCTGGATCACCTGCAGCTCCTGTGCAGCCGCTCCTGGGGGGAGACACAGGGTGGTCACTGCTCATCCTGGGGATCCTCTTGGTTTATCATGTGGAATCAGCAAAGCCTGTCACTGACTGAGTGCCCACAGAGTGGCCTTGAGCTCAGCACAGGGCGTGGGTCCTCACACTGAGCCTCCCCTGGCCTGCACCTCCACACTGTGAGACACCTGCCCCTGAGGCCCAGAGCCCTGAGCAAGGTGGAGGGAGGGGACTTGAGGGCCTGAGCCCTCCCCTGAGCTCTCATGTGTCATCAACTAATTGTTGATCTTCCTTTTCTGAAGGGTCACTGGCCCTTCATGGACCATGACATTGTGTGGGGTCCTGTGGCTCTTGGGTCTCCTGAGTTTTGGGGAAGTGTGGATACAATTAGTGGGAAATGCATTTGACATGAGTCTTGGCTCAGCTTCTCTGTTCCACAGAGATTCCAGCTCATGATGGGGTTCCCTCCTTCAGCCTGGAGTGATCATGGTGCATACAGCAATGAACGTGCAAATTAAGTAGGAAATGAAACTTTGCTGAAGCCCCTGGCATATCTCCCCACAGTACGACCACCTTGTGTAAGTTTCTAATGCTGCTGTGACAAAGGACTGCACAGCTAGTGCCTACAGCAACAGAAATCTATCATGTCATGGTCGTGACCATCAGAAGACAAAATTCTCGGTCACTGGGTCCACCCAGGGGTCCTTGTGAGAGCTGTTTCCTTAGGAGGCTGTTCCCTGCTCTCCACACCCAGGGGGCTGCCTGGGCTGCTTCCCCTTGTTTCCCATCCTCCTGTTCCTCCTCCCTCTTGCCTCCCCCGTCCCACGTCCTTCCCTAGCTCTTACCCTCCTGCCTCCTCCTCCTCAGGACCCTAGTGATCTATTGGGCCCCACCTGAAAAGACACCAACACTGTGAAGCAGCTGTCTTCAACATGCTCCTGGAAAATTGGGATGAAGTGGAAAGAAAATCTAGAATATGATCAGCAAAATGAGAACATCAACAAAGAGAGAGAATGTATATATAAAAAAAGAGAAATATGGGAGTTGATAAGCTCAATTAACTCAGAAGTTCACTGGTGTTTCCACAACAGGTTTGAACAGGCAGTTGAAAAAAAATCACAAAATGTGGAGCAGGATCCATTGACCTTGCCGATTCTGCAATTCAGGGAAAAAACAAAACAAAACAATACCTCAGAATCTTAAAAAAAAAACTAAAGTCCATTCAGGATGTCAGCATTGACAAACATGAGAATCCCAGAGATTCAAGAAAGAAAAAAAAATGACAAAAGTTTATTGGAAAGATAAAAGTTCTCTACAATCTTGAATATGATCAAGTATTTGAATGTTCTAATCCAAGATACTGAACAAACTCCAGGAACCATCAATGTGAGCAAACCCACACTGAGGCCACTGGAAACCAATCTGCCAAAGATGAAATAAAAGAGAAAATACTGAAGCTGAAAGAGAGGCATGTCCACCAGATACTGGAGAGCTTCCTGAGTTTTAAAAAAAAAAATTTAAATTTTTATGTAAGTTTATGTAAGTTATATATAAGTATATATGTGTACATATATGAGTTTTGACCACTAACATTCAGGGTTATTATTGAGACATGATTTGTATTCCCAGCCATTTTTGTTTATTTTTGTTATTTAATGTGACAGCTCTGTTGGGGTGATCCTTATGTTGCTCATCAGTGGGATCAACCCTCCCATTGACCACACAGTGGAGATGAGGAAGGGAGGAAGTAACGGGCAAAGTCCCTGGGACATGGCCTCTGTCTGCTCATGTATTACTCCCTATCTGTCCCCAAGGCTCCACTGTGTTGCACAGCTCTCTGGCCTGCTGGCTGTTTTGTGCTCTGCTTTGTGAAGCTCTCTGTTGCTTTTTCAGAGAGCTTATAATGGTCTTCACCTTAGAGTGCTGCTTCCATCCCAACCCCAAGAATGCACATTGAGATACCAGTTCCCAGCCTTGACCCCAGCTACAGAATCATCCTACCATTGAAAGGAACACCTGACGATGTGAATTGGTTATTTATCAGTGTACTGTGTGGGAATGTGATTTGAGGAAGGGCCTCTTCTGATGGGTGTGCGAAGAGGTATTAGGGGAATTAGGTAGTGAATTTGATCATTTTATGTTATATGCATGTATGAATATGCCAAAACCCATTATTTTGTCAAATTCATATATGCTCCACCATCCAAAAATAACAAAACAGTTTAAAAAAAGAAAGAGGAACAAAGGCCCCTGGCATTTCCCCAGATACTTTTCTAGGCAGAGGAGGGGGATTCCTGTTTGCAGAGCAATGATGTGGGAAGCTTCAAGCAATGTCAGCATCATAGCTGCTATAAAAATTCACTGTGGAGGGATCCAAGAAGATGGGCCAGAAGGAGGCACATTCTGTGTCACTCTGTCACCGGGGACCCAAGTAGTGAGAGTATACTGCTTCTCTGCAAGTGATTTTTCTGCTTCTGAACAGGAATAATGGCCACTGTGTGCATGCAGGGCTCCAGGCCTCAGTGTCAGAGTAGGTCTCCCAACTACTCACCCACCCAGAACTACTGGGTGCCCAAGCAGGACCATCAGCATCAGCACCCACACAGAACTTATGGTCACCCACATGAGAAGAAATCCAGAATGCTGCTTCCACGCAAGACTCCTGGAAGCTACCCGTATGTGGGAACTCTGGCCACCACTCCTGTGTGAACCCCCATCTACTAATGTTGGGCTCCCCTGGTTGCCTCCGTCTTGGGACTCCACAGCAATGGAGATAGTCCCCTATGCACAGTAGCCTGCCTGCACCTGGGGACTTCACCTAGGCTCTGAAGACAGCCAGCTTGTCACGAATACATTGTTCATTGCCATCTTCCAGCTCCTCCCATCTGACCTGACACCCCATTGCTGAAAGAAGCTGCCTCCATCTTGGGTCACATCTTGGGGGCAAGTCCCAGTTTGGAACTCTGGCTGGCCAGGTTCTGGGCCCATGAGTTGGAAAGCAGCCTATGTGGCCTATGTGAGGGATTCTCAGGGTCCAGCACACTGAACCAGGATACAGTGGTTAGCACACTACCTGCACTCAGCCCAATCACCATGGTAACCTGGCCTCCCTCAGGTGTACAGCATGTTTCTTTCCTTCT
The DNA here is from genome assembly GCF_964194105.1 of Spermophilus citellus. Classification (NCBI taxonomy): domain Eukaryota; kingdom Metazoa; phylum Chordata; class Mammalia; order Rodentia; family Sciuridae; genus Spermophilus; species Spermophilus citellus. Next base: position 27,725,071 of record NC_138185.1, read on the forward strand.
GCTTTTCTGCCATTGACTTTTTAGACCATTGGCCACCACTCGTAAGCATGTTGCTAGCTCACTGGGTTATGTGACCCTCAGATGAATCTGCCCAGTAACAGGCTATGCATAAAAACTTGCCTATGCAATAATAAAGTGGATTGAGTTCTCTGAAACTGATCTCTGGAGGTCTCTTTTCGGCTCCATTGCCACACCTTCCTCAGCTCTTTGGTGGGCTTTGGCTGGACCTAGTGAGCCCTCAGCCAGGTACCCAGTTTCTACCCCCTCTCTCAGCAGCTGCTAGCTCAGCACAGTGACTGCCCAACACAAAACAGCTCTTGTAACATGCCCAAAGTGCCCCCCACAAGATTCCCAGAGAAAAATGTCCCTTATTATGAACTAGTAAGGGAGAGGGTGAGTGTGATAGAGTTTAGAGACTAACATAGAGACCAGGAACTGGGAGTCCTTCAGGCGAGATAAGGAGATAAGACCAGGTGCTCACATCACACAAGTGGGCCCAAAAAGAGATCCTTGAGGTGCAATCTTCCTTTGTGGACTGGCAGGTGCCACACTTTAATTTCTGGTGCCCTCCTCCCAGGACCAACCCTCCCTCCCTGATTTCCTTCACTGTCCTGAGGGTGGAGATACCAGCTAACAACAGACAACCCTCCCATTGGATGAGAAGGGAAGCAGGGAAGATCCTGATCTCCAACCAAAATATTCCTGATTTCTTCCTTCAAGATTATTTTTCTTTCCTTTTTCTTCTCCCTCTCTATTTTCCCTCCCTCATCCTCAACATATGTGAAACCAAGTACTTTGCATGAATTGGGATTTTGAGGACTGGGATACTGAATAGTATATCACAGTTGTGTTGTATATATATTTTTTCCCTCCAATTTTTACCATTTTACCATTTTAAATTTTTATTAATGCATGTGTTTTTTAAATGTATTCTACATAGTTCCCACTTGTCTACCTAAAATTACTTCCTCTCTATTCTCCTGCTACTAACCTTCTTCTTTAGATTTCTCTTTCACACTTCTTAAGATATAATAACTCTATATCCTCACCTCCTACCTCCTCAGCATATCATCCTACAACTCACCCCCAGAGTCTTTGTCCACTGTCAGAAAATGTAAACCCTTTTACAAACCTATGGATTATATTGTAGATAATAATTGAATTCAACATTTCTGTATATTATGATCAAACTGTAAATGTCTTAATAGCAACTATTTGCTTTAAGGCTGTATATTGTTTATATTGGGATCTATTAACATTGCCTTTTGCCTCAAAGGAGAGGTATTGGGACCCTACAGGAGCACTATAATCCTATAGGGTAAAAATGGTAACACCTTGGATCTGCAGTGCTAGAAGGGAAGACACGTGAAGAACATGAAAAGACAAGGGAAGAAAGTGTCCCAAATAAACCAAGATACCACTTATTAGAATCCATGGCCAGCACAGCAGAGGAAATTACATAGAAGGAGTTCAGGATGTACATAATTAAAATTTTTTGTGAATTAAAAGATGATATAAAAAAGCAAACACAAGCAGTAAAAGATCATTTTGAGGGGTTGGGGATGTGGCTCAAGTGGTGGCGCGCTTGTCTAGCATGCGTGAGGCACTGGGTTCGATTCTCAGCAGCACATGGATCCTTCTCTAAAATAGATCATATGTTATGCCACAAAGCAAATCTTAGTAAAATATAAAAAAGTAGAGACACTACTCTGCATTCTATCAGATCAATATGAAATGAATTGGAAATCAATGATGAAATAATAAATAAAATCCACTCCAGAGACCAGAGGAGGAAGCCCGGTGCCGTGCCAGACCAGAGGAGGAGCCTGGGGCCAGCCCTGTGCGCTAGTCCAGAGGAAGCCCATCAACCCATCAAAGGGGGTGTAGCTACCAGCACGGTTCTGCAGCTGATCCAGGTACCCGGTTTCCAACTCCCCCACCCTTAGCTGCGATAACTCAAAATATTTCCCACAAGCTTTTGGGGGGGGGGGTGTAGCTATCAATGCAAAGCAACAACTGTACAGGCACCTGGTTTCCACCTCAGAGACTAGAGTAGGGAGGATACTGGTGGAAGCTCATGTCCTTTCACACTGGCTACATCCACCACCCTGAACACAGAGGCTCAAGCTAGGAATAGACAATGTCACCTACTGGAAGAAAGGAAAACAGAGTTCTGAGAGACTTTTTAAAATCTTTCTCTCTTCTCTCTCTTTCACAACCTCAACATATGTGAAACCAAGAACTGTGCATGAACAACTGAATCACCAAAATAATATAATATAGAGGAATTGCATATGCCCTGCCTCCCCCATTTTTTCCTTTTATCTTCCTTACTTTCTTTTTCCTTCTCTCTCTTTTCTCTTTTCTTCCTTGTTTTTTCTTTTTCTTCATTCTTATTCCCTCTATCCCACTTTCAACCCCCTAACTTTTACTATCTATACATAGGGTAACTATCTAAATACAGATAGGAGGTTGAATCTATACATTCTTCCATAAATTACCAGTCTATTGGTTAGAGTTTTCCAAAGTTGCTAAGTTAGATTAACTTCATACCCTCACTCCTTTCCCCCTAAGTATAACATCTTTAATCTGAAATTCAGTTATCTATATGCCACCAGATACGGTATGCCTTTTTGAAACTAATGACTATATTTTTAAATAATAGTTGAAACAAATATCTGTAGACTTAGATTCTAACTATAAATGTATTAATAATGAAAACTTGTGCTTAGATGATGTACTGTTGATATTGGGAACTGTTAACATTGTCTTTCTCCCCAAAAGAGGGATTTTGGAGCTATACAAGACAATATACACATATAAGGGGAAAACCATTAACACAACAGTTTCACAAAGCTAGAAAGAAACATGAGCAGTATGAAAAGACAAGGAAATAAAGTACCACAAACGATGCAGGTCAATTCAACATTAGAAGAGGTAATATCTGCAGCAGATGGAATGTCAGACAAAGAGTTCAGGATATACATGCTTCAGATGATCTGGATTCTCAAGGAAGACATTAGACAGCAAAATCAGACAATGAAAGATCACTTTGACAATGAATTACATAAACAAATCCAAGAAGCAAAAGATCAACTCTACAGGGAGATAGAGGATATAAAAAAACAAAACAAAACAGAAATCCTGGAAATTCAGGAAACAATAAACCAAAATAAAAACTCAAATAAAAGTATTACCAGCAGAGTAGAACACATAGAAGATAGAACATCAGACAATGAAGACAAAGTTGAAAAAGAACATAGACAGCTCAGCGAGAATGTTAAGAAATCATGAGCAAAACATCCAAGAAATATGGGATAACATAAAGAGACCAAACTTAAGAGTTATTGGGATACAAGAGGGTATAGAGGTCCAAACCAAAGGAATGAGCAATCTGTTCAATAAAATAATACTAGAAAACTTCCCAGACTTAAAGAATAAAACAGAAATCCAAATATTCAGGACGCTGAATGTACAAAATCATAAGAGATTCACACCAAGACACATTATAATGAAGATGCCCAACATACAGAATAAGGGGAGAATCTTAAAAGCCACAAGAGAGAGGAAGCAGATCACATTTAGGGGTAAACCAATCAGGATAACGGCTGATCTTTCAACACAGACTCTGAAAGCTAGAAGATCCTGGAACAACATATTTCAAATGCTGAAAGAAAATGGGTTCCAACCAAGAATCATGTATCCAACAAAATTAAGCTTCAGGATTGAAGATGAAATAAAAATCTTCCATGATAAACAAAAGTTAAAAGAATTTGCAACTTGAAAACCAGCTCTTCAAAACATCCTTGGCAAAACATAACAGGAAGGGGAAATGAAAAATAACAATGAAAACCAACAGCAGGAGGTAGTACAATAAAGGAAAAACTAATCAAAGAGGAAAAACAAATCATGTTAAGTAACATAAATAAACAAATATGGCTGGAAGTACAAACCATATCTCAATAGTAACCCTAAATATTAATGGCTTAAATGCACCAATCAAAAGACATAGGCTAGTAGACTGGGTTAAAAAAATCCAATAATATGCTGCCTACAGGAGACTCATCTGATAGGAAAAGACATACACAAACTGAAGGTGAAAGGTTGGGAAAAATCATACCACTGATATGGACCTCTGAAGCAAGCAGGGGTGTCCATACTTGTATCAAATAAAATAGACTTCAAGCCAAAGTTAATAAAAAGGGATAAACAAGGACACTACATACTGCTCAAGGGAACCATACACCAACAAGACTTAATGATCATTAATATATATGCCCCAAACAAGGGTGCAGCTACGTTCATCATCTTCTCAAGTTCAAGAGTCAAATAGACCACAACACAATAATCATGGGAGATTTTAACACACCTCTCACCACTAGACAGATCTTCCAAACAAAAGTTGAATAAAGAAACCATAGAACTCAATAATACAATTAATAACTTAGACTTAATTGACATATACAGAATATACCACCCAAGATCAAGCGGATACACTTTCTTCTCAGCAGCACATGGATCCTTCTCAAAAATAGACGATATATTATGTCACAGGGCAAATCTTAGCAAATACAAAGGAGTAGAGACACTACCATGCATTTTATCTGGTCATAATGGAAAGAAATTGGAAATCAATAATAAAATAAGAAAGAAAAATTCCTACATCACATGGAGAATAAACAACATGATTCTGAATGAACAAAGGGTAACAGAAGACATCAAAGAGGAAATTAAAAAATTCTTAGAGGTAAATGAAAACTCAGACACAACATATCGAAAACTCTGGGACACTATGAAAGCAGTTCTAAGAGGAAAATTCATTTCATGGAGTTCATTCCTTAAAAGAAGGAAAAGCCAACAAATAAATGACCTCACACTACACCTCGAAGCCCTAGAAAAAGAAGAACAAATCAGCAGCAAATACAGTAGAAGGCAAGATATAATTAAAATCAGAGCTGAAATCAATGAAATCGAAACAAAAGAAACAATAAAAAATTGACAAAACTAAAAGTTGGTGCTTTGAAAAAATAAATAAGATTGATAGACCACTAGCCATGCTAACAAAGAGAAGAAGAGAGAGAACCCAAATTACTAGCTTATGGGATGAAAAAGGCAACACCACAACAGACACTTCAGAAATACAGAAGGTAATTAGAAATTATTTTGAAACCCTATACTCTAATAAAATGGAGGATAGTGAAGGCATTGATAAATTCCTTAAGGCATATGAGCTACCCAGATTGAGTCAGGATGATATAAACAATCTAAACAGACCAATATCAAGTGAGGAAATAGAAGAAGCCATCAAAAGACTACCAACCAAAAAAGCCCAGGACCAGATGGATATACAGCAGAGTTTTACAAGAACTTTAAAGACGAACTAATACCAATACTCTTCAATTTATTTCAGGAGATAGAAAAAGAGGGAGTACTTCCAAATTCATTCTATGAGGCCAATATCACCCTGATTCCAAAACCAGATAAAGACACTTCAAAGAAAGAAAACTTTAGATCAATATCCCTAATGAATATAGATGCAAAAATCCTCAATAAAATTCTGGCAAATCGGATACAAAAACATATCAAAAAGATCATGCACCATGACCAAGTGGGATTCATCCCCAGGATGCAAGGATGGTCCAATATACGGAAATCAATAAGTATAATTCACCACATCAATAGACTTAAAGATAAGAACCATATGATCATCATGATAGATGCTGAAAAAGCATTTGACAAAATACAGCATCCCTTTATGTTCAAAACTCTAGAAAAACTAGGGATAACAGGAAATTACCTCAATAAGGTAAAAGCTATATACACTAAGTCTCAGGCCAGCATCATTCTAAATGGAGAAAAATTGAAGGCATTCCCTTTAAAATCTGGAACAAGACAGGGATGCCCTCTCTCACCACTTCTATTCAACATAGTTCTTGAAACACTAGCCAGAGCAATTAAACAAACAAAAGAAATTAAAGGCATAAATATAGGAAAAGAAGAACTTAAATTAGCACTATACGCTGATGACATGCTCCTATATCTAGCAGACCCAAAAAGTTCAACCAAGAAACTTCTAGAACTAGTAAATGAATTCAGCAAAGTGGCAGGATATAAAATCAATACCAATAAATCAAAGGCATTCCTGTATATCAGTGACAAATTCTCTGAAATGGAAATGAGGACAACTGCTCCATTCACAATATCCTCAAAAAATAAAATACTTGGGAATCAACCTAACCAAAAAGGGGAAAGGGCTATACAATGAAAACTACAGAACCCTGAAGAAAGAAATAGAAGAAGACCTTAGAAGATGGAAGGATTTACCTTGCTAATGGATTGGTAGAATTAATATTATTAAGATGGCCATATTACCAAAAGCATTTTACAGATTCAATGCAATTCCCATCAAAATCCCAATGACATTCCTTGCAGAAATAGAAAAAGCAATCATGAAATTCATCTGGAAAAATAAGAGACCCAGAATAGCTAAAGTAATTCTAAGCAGGAAGAGTGAAATTGGTGGTATCATGATTCCAGATTTTAAACTATACTATAGAGCAATAGTAACAAAAACAGCATGGTACTGGCACCAAAACAGGCTGGTAGACCAGTGGTACAGAATAGAGGACACAGAGACAAATCCACAAAATTACAACTACCTTATATTAGACAAAGGTGCCAAAAACATGCAATGGAGAAAGGATAGCATCTTCAACAAATGGTGCTGAGAGAACTAGAAATCCATATGCAACAAAATGAAATTGAATCCCTTTCTATCATCATGCACAAAAGTCAACTCAAAATGGATCAAGGAGCTAGGAATCAGACCAGAGACTCTGCATCTAATAGAAGATAAAGTTGGCCCTAATCTTCATCACTTGGGGGCAGGCCCCAAATTTCTTAATAAGACACCTATAGCACAAGAGTTAAAACTAAGAATCAACAAATGGGATGAATTCAAAATAAAAAGTTTTTTTCTCAGCAAGAGAAATAATATGTGAGGTGAATAGGGAGCCTACATCCTGGGAACAAATTTTTACCCCTCAAACATCTGATAGAGCTCTAACCTCTAGGGTATACAAAGAACTCAAAAAGTTAAACAACAAATAACCCAATAACAAATAACCAAATAACCCAATCAACAAATGGGCCAAAGACTTGAACAGAAACGTCTCAGAAGAGAATATACAATCAATCAACAAATACATGAAAAAATGCTGACCATCTCTAGCAATCAATGAAATGCAAATTAAAACTACTCCAAGATACCATCTCACTCCAATAAGAATGGCAGCCGTTATGAAGTCAAACAACAAGTGCTGGTGAGGATGCGGGGAAAAAGGTACACTCATACATTGCTGGTGGGACTGCAAGTTGGTGCAGCCAATTTGGAAAGCAGTATGGAGATTCCTTGGAAAGCTGGGAATGGAACCACCATTTGACCCAGCTATTCCCCTTCTCAGACTATACCCAAAAGACCTAAAAAGAGCATACTACAGGGACACAGCCACATCAATATTTATAGCAGCACAATTCACAATAGGTAGAATGTGGAACCAACCTAGATGCCCTTCAATAGATGAATGGATTAAAAAATGTGGCGTTTATACACAATGGAATATTACTCAGCACTAAAAAATAACAAGATCATGGCATTTGCAGACAAATGGATGGCAATAGAGCAGATTATGCTAAGTGAAGTTAGCCAATCCCTAAAAAACAATGCTGAATGTCTTCTCTGATATAAGGGGGATGACTCAAAATGGGATAGGGAGGAAGAGCATGAGAAGAAGACTACCACTAAATAGGGAAGAGAGGTGGGAGGGAAAAAGAGGGGGAAAAGAGGGAGTTGCATGGAAGATGGAAGGAGAACCTCATTGTTATACAGAATACATATATGATGTCGTGATGAGAAAAAGAAAAAAAAGTGTGTCACATTAGATTGGATAGAGAGAAAGGATGGGAGAGGAGGGGAGGAGTAGGGAGGATAGGAAGGGCAGCAGAATAGAATAGACAATATGAATGATGTATGTACATTCCATGTATGTATTATATGTCAAAATACATTCTGCTGTCATGTATGACTAATTAAAACGAAATAAAAATAAATCGCATGGCAAAAAAAGGGAAAGAGAAAAAATATAATGAAAACAAAACAAAAACAAAAACAAAACAAAAACGACAACAAAAAGAATCAGAGAATTACGTTTTACAGAGAGCACTTTAGCCTATGGTTTAAAAATAGGGGATTCAATAATACCAAAAGACAAGGAATGTTTTCTATGTGGTTGATCCTATGACCAAAGGTAAACAAAATGATCCCAAATCCAAAGCAAATGCATTTCCCATCTGTGTAGTACAAGGAAAACCAGTAAAGCGTGATCTTGACTTTGATGGTCCAAAAAAAAAAAAAAAAAAAGAAAGAAAATCCACTCCAAAACCTGGAGACTAAATTAAATAATATGCTACTGAATGAACAATGGGTTTCGGAAGACATCAAGGAGATTAAAAATTTTTTAGAGGAGAATGAGATCACAGATACAACATATCAAAATCTCTGGGACACTATGACAGCAGTTCTAAGAGGAAAGCTCATTGCATGGAGTTCATTCCTTAAAAGAAGAAAAAGTCAACAGATAAATGACCTCACTTTACATCTCAAAGCCTTAGAAAAAGAAGAACAAATCAACACCAAATGCAGTAGAAGACAGGAAGTAATTAAAATCAGAGCTGAAATCAATGAAATTGAAACAAAAGAAACAATTGAAAAAAATTGACAGAACAAAATGTTGGTTCTTTGAAAAAATAAGTAAAATTGACAAACCCTTAGACATGCTATTGAAGAGAAAGAGAGAGAAAACTCAAATCACCAACATACATGATGAAAAGGGAAATATCACAACAGACACTACAGAAATACAGAAGATAATTAGAAATTATTTTGAAAACTTGTACTCCAATAAAATAGAAAATATTGAAGGCATTGAAAAATTTCTAGAGTCATATAATTTACCCCAATTGAATCAGGATTATATACACAATTTAAACAGATGAATTCCCAGTAATAAAAAAAGATGATGCCATCAACAGTCTACCAACCACGAAAAGCCCAGGACCAAATGCATACACAGCCAAGTTCTACAATACCTTTAAAGATGAACTAATACCAATATGCTTCAATTATTTTAGGAAATTAAAAAAAGAGGGAGAACTTCCAAACTATTCTATGAGGCCAATATCACCCTGATTCCAAAACCAGGCAAAGAAACACAGCAAAAAAGAAAACTTTAGACCAATATTTTTAATAAACATAGATGCAAAAATTCTAAATAACATTCTGGCAAATCAAATATAAAAACATATCAAAAAGATTGTGCACCATAGTCAAGTGGGTTTCATTCCAGGCATGCAAGGTTGGTTCAACATATAGAAATCAATAAATGTAATTCATCACATCAATAGCCTTAAAGATAAGAATCATATGATTATCCCAATAAATTCAGAAGACAGTTCACAGAATACAGCACCCTATTATGTTCAAAACACTAGAAAAATTAGGGATAACAGGAACATATCTCAACATCAAAAAGGCTATCTATGCTAAGTCCCAGGCAACATCATTCTAAATGGAGAAAAATTGAAGGCATTCCCTTTAAAAACTGGAACAAGACAGGGATGCCCTCTTTCCCCACTTCTATTGAACATAGTTCTTGAAATACTGGTCAGAGAAATTAAACAGATGAAAGAAATTAAAGAGATACACATAGGAAAAGAAGCACTCAAATTGGCACTATTTGCCGATGATATGATTCTATACATAGAAGACCCTAAATGTTTCACCAGAAAATTTCTAGAACTAGTCAATGGATTCATTAAAGTAGTAGGATATATATTCAACACCCATAAATCAAAGGCATTTCTGTACATCAGTGACAAATTCTCAGAAAGGGAAATGAGGAAAACTACCCCATTTATAATAGCCTCAAGAAAAAAACAAACAAACAAACTTGGGAATCAACTTAATGAAATAAATGAAAGACCTCTACAAGCATAAAACTACAGAATGCTAAATAAATAAGTCAAAGAAGACCTTAGAAGATGGAAAGATCTACTTTGCCCTTGGATAGGCAGAATTAATATTAACAAAATGACCATACTTCCAAAAGCACTATATGTATTTAATACAATTCCAATCTAAATCCCGATGACATTCCTCATAGAAATAGAAAAAGCAGTCATGAAATTCATCTGGAAAAATAAGAGACCCAGAATAGCTAAAGCAATCCTTAGTAGGAAGAGTGAAGCAGGTGGCCTTACTATACCAGACCTTAAACTATACTACAGAGCAATAGTAACAAAAATATCATGGTTTGGCACCAAAACAGACTGGTAGACCAATGGTACAGAATAGAGGACACAGAGACTAGCCCACATGGTTACAGTTATCTCATATTAGACAACGGTGCCAAAAATACATTGGAGAAAAGATAACCTCTTCAATAACTGGTGCTGGGAAAACTGGAAATCCATATGCAACAAATTGAAATTAAGCCCCTTTCTCTCACCATGCACAAACTCAACTCAAAGTGGATTAAGGATGTAGGAATTAAAGAAGAGACATGTGACTTATAGAAGAAAAAGTAGGCCCAAATCTTCATCATCTTAGATTAGGCCCTGACTTTCTTAATAAGACTCCCATAGTGCAAAAATTAAAACCAAGATTCATTAAATGGGATGGATTCAAACTAAAAAGCTTCTCAGCAAAAGAAACAAATCAGTTAGGTCAATAGAGAGCCTACATCTTGGGAACAAATTTTTACCACTTGTACATTAGATAGAGCACTAATCTCTAGCTTATATAAAGAAGTTAAAATTCTTAACTTAACCAGAAAAATAAATAAAAAGCTCCACAAATAATTCAATCAATAAATGGTTCAAGGACCTGAACAGACACTTCTCAGAAGATGATATATAATAAATCAACAAATATATGAAAAAATGTTCAACATCTCTAGCAATTACAGAAATGCAAATCAAAACTACTCTAAGATTTCATCTCACTGCAGTCAGAATGGCAGCTATTAAGAATACCAACAACGATAAGTTTTGGTGAGGATATGGGGGAAAAGGCACACTCATATATTGGTGGTGGGACTGTAAATTGGTGCAGCCAATCTGGAAAGCAGTATGGAGATTCCTTGGAAAACTAGGAATGGAATCACTATTTGACCCAGCTATCCCATTCCATGGTCTATACCCAAAGGACTTAAAAACAGCATACTACAGGGACACAGCCACATCAGTGTTTATAGCAGCACAATTCACAGTAGCTAAACTGTGGAACCAATCTAGGTGCCCTTCAGAAGATGAATGAATGAAGAAAATGTGGTGTATATTCACAATGGAATATTATTCAGCATTAAAAGACATAAAATTATGGGGTTTGCAGGTAAATGGATGGAGATGGAGAATATAATGCTAAGTGAAGTTAGCCAATAACAAAAACAACAAATGCCAAATGTTTTCTCCGATATAAGGAGGCTGATTCACAGTGGGGTTGGGAAGGGGAGCCTGGGAGGATTAGACAAACTCTAGATAGGGAAAGGGGTGTGCAGGGAAGGAAAAGGGCATGGGAGTAGAAAAGATGGCAGAATGAGATGGACATCATTACCCTAAGTTCATGTTTGAAGACATGAATGGTGTAAATATACTTTGTATAGAACCAGAAAAAAAGTGAAAAAAATAAAAGATTCACTATCAACATAGGCTTGGAGCCCAATTAGGGGAGAAGTCTGGAGTCTCCAGAGTAGCTTTTCATTAGAGAAGGATCTCACAGCATCTCCCAGCAACCCCAGAGCCCAGGCTGCTCTAGCTTGGTGCTGTCTTAAGAAGTGAGATATTGTCTGAATTTATTGCTTGAGGGAATAAAACAACTATATGTCCTCTACTCTGGCACCCCACAGTTGATGAAATGAGAATGGAATAGAATAAGAAATCAATGATAAAAAATAGAAACTACTCTAACACATGGAGAAAGATAATACACCCTTGAGTGACCAATGGATAGTAGAAGAAATCAGAGATGAAATAAAAATACTTAGAGGTAAACGAGAAGAGTAATACAACATGTCAAAACTCTGGGACACTGTGAAGGCAGTGCTGAGAGGAAATTTCACTGCATTGAGCTCATTCATTAAAAGAACAGAAAGTCACAAAATAAATAAGTTAGTGTTATATCTGAAGTCCTAGAAAAACAAGAAAAAAATCAACACCAAACACAGAAAAATACAGGAAATAATTAAAAGATGATGTCAATAAAATTGAAACAAAAACAATTTTAAACATTGAAAAGGAAAAGTTTGGTTCTTTGAAAAAAGAAACAAAAGTTATAAATGCTTAGCCAAGCTAACACAGAGAAAGAGAGAGAAAACTCAAATTATAAAAAATTGTAATAAATAAGTAAATAATTCCATGGACACTGCTGAAATGCAGAAGATAATCAGAAACTACTTTGAAAATATAAACTCTGATAAAACAGAAAATCTTGAAGACATTGACAAATTTTGAGACATATATGATCTATCCAAATTGAATCAGAAAGACATAGAAATGAAGATGACACCAAAAGCTGACCAACAAAGAAAAAGACCAGATGGATTCTCAGCCTAGCTTGAACAGATCTTCAAAGAAGAAATAATACTAATGCTCCTCAAATTATTCAATGAAATAGAAAAGGAGGGAACCCTTCCAAACTCATTATATGAGGCTGGTATCATCCCTAATACCCAAACCAGACAAAGCCACATCTAGGAAAGAAAATTTCTGAACAATATCCCTGGTGAACATAGATACAAAAATTATTGATAAAATACAAATAACATAAAAACATATTAAAAAGATAATGCACCATGGTCAAGTGAGGTTCATCCCAGGAATGCAAAGTTGGTTCAACATATGGAAATCAATAAATGTGATTTATCATGTCAATAGACCTAAATACAAGAACCAGTTTATTATCTCAATAGATACAGAAAAAGTATTTGACAAAATTCAGAATAAATTCATATTCAAAACACTAGAAAAACTAGCGATAATGGGAACATACCTCAACATTGTCAAAGCTATATATGCAAAACACAAGGCCAACACCATTCTATATAACAAAAAAATGATAGCATTTCCTCTATAAACTGGAAAAAGACAGGGACACCCTCTCACCACTTTTATTCAACATCGTCCTTGAAACTCTAGCCAGAGCAATTAGACAGAAGAAAGAAATTAAAAAGATACGCATAGGAAAAGAAGAACTCAGACCATCTCTGTTTGTCGCTGACATGATTCTATACATAGAAGATCCAAAAAAATCCCACCATAAAACATTTCTCAAAAATGAATTCAGAAAACAGAAAGATATAAAATTAACACTCATAAATAAATTGCATTCCTATATATCAGTGATGAATTAACTGAAAAAGAAGTTAAGAAAACCATCCCATTCAGAATGGCCTCAAAAATACTTGGGAATCAATCTAACAATGAAAAGTACAAAAACACTAAATAAAGAAATAGAATAGTACCTTAGAATGTGGAAAGCTCTCCTGTGTTCTTGGATAGGCAGAGCTAATGTCATGATGGCTATACTACCCAAAGCACTATGCCTATTTAGTGCAATACATATTATAATTCCAATAATGTTCTTCAAAGAAGTAGAAAAAGTAATTGTGGAATTCATTTGAAAAAAATAAGAGTCCCACAATAGCAAAATAATCCTCAGCAAGAAAAGTGAAGCTGGAGGCATCACAATACCAGACCTTAAATTATACTACAGAGTGATAGTAACAAATCAGCATGGTTTCAGCATCAAAACAGACATGAAGACCAATGGTAGAGAATAGAAGACAAACAGATGCACCCACATACACAGTTCTCTCATACTAAACAAGGCACCAAAAACCTACCTGGAGAAAAGAGAGCCTCTTCCCAAATGGTACTGGCAAAACTGGACAGCTGCATGTAGCAAAATGACATTAAACCTTTATCTATAACCCTGCACAAAACTTAACTCAAGTGGATCAAGGATGTAGGCATTACATCAGAGACCTTGTGCCTACTAGAAGAAAAAATAGGGTCAATTCTCCATCATATCAGCTTAGGAAGCAAATTCCTCAATAAGACTTCTAAAGTGCAAGAAATAAAATCAAATATCAATAAAAGGGATGATATCAAAAGTTCAAAGCTTCTTTACAGCAAGGGGAACATGAAGAAGTTGAACAGAGATCCCACAGAACGGGAGAAAATTTTTGCCACCAACATCTTAGATACAGCATTAATCTCCAGGATATTTAAAGAATTCAAAAACTTAACACCAAAACAAACAAACAACCCAGTGAATAAATGGGAAAGGAATGGAACAGTCACTTCAGAGACAAAGAAATATAATCAGTCAACAAATATATGAAAAATGTTCAATATCTCTAGCAATTAGAGAAATGTAAATTAGTACTTCAGTGAGATTCCATCTCACTCCTGTCAGAATGGCAATTATCAATAATACAAGTAACAATAAAATGTTGGCAAGGATGTGTCGGGGGGAAAGGTACATTCAAACATTAATGCTAGGACTGCAAATTGGTGCAGTAAATGCACAACCAGTGTAACCCCACAGCATGCACAACCTCAAGAATGGGAAGTTATACTCCATGTATGTATAATATGTCAAAATACATTCTACTGTCATGTATAACTAAAAAGAACAAATTTAAAAATTAAAAAAAGACCAACACTCACCCCTGTTATTCCATTTAAGCAGCAGACAGAAATTCCCCTTGGAGGCACTGGACCACTCCTCAGGATCATAAACTGCCCCCTGGCTTTGGGAAATTCTTCCCCTCACGGACTTGTCTACATATCATGAAAACAACAGATGTCTGGGGACCCCTTGGCTCTCTAGGGCTTAGATGCTCCATGATCACTGCTCACCTCAACTGCTCCCCACAGCTACGAAAGCATCATCAGAAGAAGATAAAGCAAAAACTAGACCATCTGGCCTTTCCCACTG
Source organism: Spermophilus citellus (assembly GCF_964194105.1). Classification (NCBI taxonomy): domain Eukaryota; kingdom Metazoa; phylum Chordata; class Mammalia; order Rodentia; family Sciuridae; genus Spermophilus; species Spermophilus citellus. Next base: position 27,740,129 of record NC_138185.1, read on the forward strand.
GCAGGATGGGGTGACTTCCCTAGGCTTAGACCCTTAGACAAAGCCTGGGTATCAGAGGGGGTCACCTCCCACCAGGCCCCTTGGCTAGCTGGAACCCTAAGAATTAACCTAGTGGACATAATGGAAATCCATGGACTGTAGGAATGGCACAGCCACCCGTCATACACCCTGGAACTCAGTGGGATGTGGCTGCCTTCCACCCCTAACCAGAGCCTCTCTCTAAATCATGGGACCCAAGGACAACACACCTTGCCACAGCCCAGGCAGCCCCTGAGCTCAGGGCAATTCACCTCTCTGCTCCACACCTGGAGGTGGCTCCCATTTCAATCAGAGTGAGAGGAACAGCCTTGAACACAGCAGGGACATCTGCTCTCACACCCTGTGCAGTTTCTCTATCAGGAAGCCCTTCTGCCAGAAATCCTCATGGCCACTCCTGCCGCTCCTCTAAATCTCTGCTCAAATTCCCCTTCTCAGTGATGCCTGCCCAGACCACCGCTTTTGCAGTGCCTCTCCCACTCGTTCTCCAGTTCCCTTATCCCACTGATAGTTTTTAAGTGGCATTGATCACTGTTCAATATGTGATATGATTTACCTCTTTGTTGAGTGTTGATCTCCACCATTGTCCCTAGAGGTACCTTAGCTACACAGGGCAAATCCTTTGCCTCTTTTATGCTCAACACACTGAAAGTTTCTGTAAGAGTTCCTGCACACAGTAGGTGTACAATAAGTGTGTACTTAGTGTGTGAATTGCTCAGTGCAACCCTCCCTGCATTGCAGAAGTCGATTTTCAGTGGATACATTTTGAGAAATGGCCACAAGTTGAGTTTCCCACACAGAATACTTAGCAAAACAAGAACTGTTTGCCAGATATAGGCAGAAAGTAGAAGAGCCCAGGAGAAAAACCACAAACCCTTTTCCTCCACCATTCTCTACAACCATTGGCAGAAGCTGTACAAAATGTGTAAATCAGTCTACATGTGCATCATTTACTAATTTCATATACAAATGTAAACCAGGCACCCTTCTTATTGCCTTCAAAAAAAGAAGAAAGAGAAGAAACAAGATCCAAATCCTCTTGGGGTCTCTAGACCACCATGATGAGCATGAGATGCCCCAGGTTTTTGGAGCAGACATCTGACCCCATGATGTCATGCTACACACCATTAAAACAATGTCTGGCCACATGTAGGGTCAGGGCCACAGAGTTTGAGAAGATGGTGGGTGAACCACGAGCTCCAGATCAGAGCATCTGCACCCAGACCCCAGCCCTCGCACTGCCCCTCAATGACCACGGAGCTCCTGGTACTTCTTAGCTGTAAGGTGGGTGGCCAGAGTGTCTGCTGTGGGTGTCATGGTCACGTGATGAGCTGTACAGCATTTCAGAGAGTCTGGCCCATGGTGAGTGTTCAAGAAATTGAAAGTCATTACTCAGTAGATTTCCTGAGGCCTGGAGCCTTCCACTGGCCCCCTATGATGTAGATGAGGGTAAGACATCGTCACAGCCTGTGTCAGTCAACTCTTCATTACTGTAAGTAATACCTGAGACAAATCCACTTATGAAGAGAAAAGTAGGATGAGCTCACAGGTTTAGAGGTTTCAGTCCAGCATTGATTGGGCCTATGGCTATTGGGCCTGTGGGAGGCAGGAAATCAATGGAGGAGAAGGTATGATGGGACAAAGACATGTACCTCAAGGGCAGACTATGAGAGAAAGAGAGGGGGGGGGCAGGGAGGGGGGATCGCTTACTCCATGGCCTTGAGGAGATCACCTCCCCTTGGCTATCTCAGAAGTTATCAGGATTTACACATTGATGCTCTGGAGAGATGTTCTGTGAGCTGAAGGATTATATTATGCAGGTGATTCTTGTCACTGCTGTTTGAAGCATCAGCTGATGTGACGCCTCTTGCCCCACCTGCAGGGGAGGCCTCCCAGAGACGCTGCTCAGGACCCTTGGTCTGGGCTCCAGAGAATGCCCTGCCCCAGCCTCCATGGCAGAGCCTGTGCTTGTCCTGAGTCCCTGGGAGTCCATGGGCAGAGCTGACCTAGGGGCCAGGACACAGGAATCTCCCCAGACAGTGGTCACTCACCTGTGAGTCCCAGCAGGAGGGTCAGCATCAGGACAGGACAGGGACGCTGGGGCCAGGAGGCAGGTGCAGACATGGTGGAGCCCTGAGGAGCCTGCTCTGTCCCAGTGTCTGTCCTGGGGAGATCCCTGACTCTGCTCTCTAGAGAGAACTGACACTCTGCCTACTCTGTTTCAAGAGGAAGTGACTGTGACAAGCAATTTCCTCCAAAATTGTGAAATAGAAACCAGGAGCACAGACAGCAAAGGGTAAGGGTCTCTCATGCTGCATTTTCAGAAGGAATTGGAACACACCTTGCAGGAAGAAGGCCTCCTTCCCTGGGCCTGTACCTAGGCCCCTCACGGTTTCCTGGGTCTTAGTGACTTTCTATTTGGGAGTCACAGGACAGGCAGGATGTGCCCTGGACTCTGACCCTGAGACCCTGGTGTGGCTGGCTGGTGGCCTCACTCTGCAGCAGCTACACACAGAGCTACTCAGCTAGAGGAAGGAGGGGTCCTGGGGCCTGCTCAGTGTTGGGGAGGAACTGGTCACCTCCTGCCATGGCCAATCACTGCAAAGCATTTTTTCTGTAAAGGATCATAGTTCCCCATAACAGTTGGGTGCATCCTGACAAATCCATACGTGCATGGAATTAGGGATCAATCCTGGATCTCCCTTTTCCTCTCCTGTGCTCACCCCACACCCTCCTCCTTCCTAATTTCTACTAGACTTCCTTTTGCTCATGTCTTCATTTATTTTTCTTTGGTTCTTTTGATTTATCCATAAATGTGAAATTCCCTGTGGTTTTATTTATATTACACTTAACATAATTTTAGAAGAATTCCTTCTGCATTTCCTTCCTTTTCCATCCCTCCTCTTAGACTCTTGATCTCCTTCTGTTCTACTGACCTTTCCCACATCTGTGTGGTATCCTGTCCTTCTCTCCTTCTTTCCTTATTACACTCTAGTGTGCAGAGCTGAGAGAAAACATTAGACCTTTGACTTTCTGAGGGTGACTTCTTTACTTAACATGATGTTCTCCATGTCCATCAACTTACTGTCAAGTGCCATGATGTCACTCTTCTTTGTGGCTGAGGAGAACAGGAAGTGACCATGACGGAGTGAGAAGCAATTTCCTTCAAATTGTGAAGTAGAAACCAGGGAGCACAGTTTTTTAATCTCTTTATCTATTGACAAGCACCTGGTTGATTCTATGATTTAGCTATTGTGAATTGTGCTGCTATAAACCTCTATCAGCCCCATCCCTGTAGGATGCTTATTTTAGATGTTTTGCAAAAGTTCCAAGGAGTGTGTTGGCTGAGTCATGTGGTGGTTCTATGCCTAGTTATTTGAGGATTCTCCTTTCTGCTTTTCTGAATGGTGGTCTTCATTTGCTGGTCCACCAACAATGTACATTTCAGCATACATTTCACCTGCATCCTCACCAACACTTGTTTTTATTTCTAATCTTGGTATTTGCTGTCTGACTGAAGTTTTGATTTGCATTTGGTTACAAGGAATGTTGACAATTTTTTTCATGCACATATTGGCTATTTGTGTTTTTTCTTTTGAGAAGTTTCTGTTAGTCTTTTGGCCCATTTGTTTTTTGGGTTATTGTTATTATTAGAATTTAGATCGAATGTGTTGGAGTTCTTCACATACTCTGAGTACTAGTCCCCTGTTGGGGGAGTGGCTGGCAAAGCTCCTCTCCCTTCTGTAGGCTCTTTCTTTATTCCCTTCATCATTTCCTTTGCTGTGCACAAGATGGTAACTGACGGCATCCCACTTATTGACTCTTGATTTTCTTTCTTGCTCTTGGGGGTTTCAGTAAAGAAGTTGTGGCCAGCACCTACAACGATGGGCCTATGTTTTCTTTAAGCATTTGCAAGGTTTCTGGACTAATTCCCAAGTCTTTGATCCATTATGATTTGACTTTTGTGCAGGGTGAGAGACACAGATAGATCTATTTTCCTTTTTCTACATACATCTAGCGTCCAGTTTTCCCAGCACCATTTGTTAAAGAGGCTTTTTTACAAAGTGTATTTTTAGCACTCTCGTTGAGTATCCCTAGACAGCTGTGAGTGTGTGGGTTTGTCTCTGTGCCCTAATATCCCTTTACACTGGTCTTCATCTCTATTCATCAAAAAAAATTTGTAGCCAATGCTAGGCTGGTTTTGTTACTATGGTTCTGTGCTATTATTTCAGGTCAGGTATCTTGATGCCCCCTGCATCATTTTTCTTGCTTAGTATGGCTCTTGGTATTTCATGTCTTTTATTGTTCCGAATAAATTAAAGAATTGTTTTTTCTAATTTTGGGAGGAATATTATAGTCATTTGGATGGGATTGCATTGAATCTTGGTAGTATGGCCACTGCTCTTGGTAGTATGGCCATTTTGAGATATTAGTTCTGCCTGTGAAAAAACATGGGAAGTTTCTTCATCTTCTACACTTTTCTTCAATGTCATTCTTCAGTGTTCTTCAATATTCATGTAGAGCTCTTTTGCTCCTTGAGTAGATTAGTTCCCATAACCTTTATTTTTATTTTTTATTTTTTGTGAATGGGACGACTTTGATAATTCCTTCCTTGGCTGAATCACTGTTAGAGGACAGGAAACCAATTGATTTATGGGGGTAAATCTTGTGTCTTTCTCCTTTGATGAATTGATTTATATCTCTGTTAATCATCTGATGAAGTATTTGGCATCCTGTAGTGTCAGCATCATGTCATTTCCAAGCAGATGGCTTGTTCTATTTCTATTTGAATCCCTTAATTTCCATCTCTTGCCTGAGTGCTCTGTCTAGTGTTTCAAGATCTAAATTGCACAGGAGTGGGAAGGGTGGACAACCTTGACTTGTTCTTTATTTTAGTGAAAATGCATTTAAATTTTCTCCATTTGGTGTGATGTTGGTTGACATTTGACATTCACAGCTTTTACAATGCTGAGGTAAGATTCTTCCATCCTAACCTTCTTCAGCATTTTAATCATGAATTGATGTTCAAAAGATCTTTTCTTTACCTATTGAGATGATCTTGTGATTCCTGTCTATAATTCTAAGTGGTGAAAAACATTTATTGATTTGTGATTATTGAACCAACCTAGCCTCCCTGTGATAAAACCCATTGATCATGCTGTATTAGCATCTTGATGTGTTTTTCATGAAGGTTGGTAATATTTCATTAAGTATTTTTGCATCTATGCCCATCAGTGGTATTGGCCTGAAGTTCATTCTATGTGTCTCAGTCTGGTTTTCACATAAATATTCTACTAGTTTCAGAGAGTGCATTTGGGAGTGTTCCCTCCCTTTCAATTTCATGAAACAGTTAGAGAAGGATTGGTGTTAGTTCTTCTTTAAAGGTGTGGTAGAACTTAGCTGATGATGCATGTGGTCCTCGTCTGTTCTTTGCTGGAAGCCTTTTTATTGCTGTTTGAATTTCATTCCTGACACTGCTCTGTTTAGGTTTTCTGTATCTTTTGGGCTCAATCTGGGCAGGTCACTGTGTCTAGGAATTCGTCAATGTCTTCTAGATTTCCTAACTTCTTTGAGTCTGAATTTTGCACATAGTGTCCAGACTTTCTCTGGATTTCAGAAGTGTTTCCAGTGATGTTTCCTTTTTCATCTCTAATTTGATATATTTGGGTATTTTCTCTCTTTCTGTGGTCATTTGGCTGGGACATTTTCAATCTTATTTAACTTTTTAAAGAACCAGCTCCTCCTTGCATTGATCCTCTGTGTTTTTTTTCATTCTCAATTGCAATAATTTCTGTTCTGATCTTTATGATTCCCTATCCTCTACTCTTTCTGAAATCAGTTTGTTCTTCCTATCCTAAGGCTTTGTGTTAGATTATAACCTTATTTATTTGATATCTCTTTATGTCATTCAGGTAGGCATTCAATGATTTAGATTTTTATATTAGAGCTTCTTTCATAGTGTCCCAGAGATTTAGATATGTTGTATCTCTGTTTGAATTTGCTTCTAAGGATTCTTTATTTCTACTCTCATTTCCTCTTTGATCCCTTCTATATTTAAAGACTAATCAACACAGAAAAAAGCACAGTGAGGACAGGAGAGGTGACAATTATGGAAATGAGATTAAACTGGGCACAAGTGGGTCAGAACAGAAGCAGCTGGCCACGATGTGTTGACATGGATCTTGTATGGGGACTTTCCTTTGCAGACAGATGAACATACTGAAGGTGACATTACCCATATACATAAGGAGAGTGGTGGTGACCCAAAGGGCAATGGTATTGAAGTGGGCTGGTAATTCATCAACGTAGAAAAGATGCTTGCTTTGAATATTCAAATATAGAAGAACAAGGCCTGCATGTTGACACTCCTTTGGATAAGTTTTTACCAAGGTACAGAACACTAACACCTGGTGTTTCTGTTTCAAATGAGTGTGCACTAGGCCCCATTTATTATTGTTTATGTTTCCCTATATGTTTAAAGTTACATTTAACTGATATTTTGAGTGTCTTTCATATTTTGATAAATGCTGAAAAGTTGGAAGAACCATGATTATTTTTCATGATCACCATGGAAATATCTTCCCAGGGTTTTGGTTTCAGTTTTCATGATCATTTTTATAATCCTGCTCTTCATGGAGAGACAAGACTGCCTTTATCCAGGACAATAGTGTTGCTCATAAGTGCTAAGGAAGAAAGTCTCTCAGGTTAAGAAGAACCTTTTTCTTTTTTTCCTGAGTTTGAGGCAAAGGACACTAAGGTAAAGAGGAAGGAGAATAATTTTTTCTTATTAAACTAGAATAGTTTCATGTGAGAACCTCAACAAGGCTGGGGAGGTGGGGTAGGCAGGTAAAAGATGGCTGAATGACTCTTGAGAACTAGGACTAGGGGTGCTTGATGGCCAAGCCCAAAGCAATGAAGGAGAGTCATCCTGACTTGGTCAGGTTGGGCTTGCTGGTCACATTCTGGGGAGGTGTCATGAGTTGCCAACCAGAGGCAAGTCTGAGGGCCCTACTCAGGACCATGAGTGCAGACTCAGCCATGGGGCATCAAGGACTGGGCAGAGGTGCGACAGGGGCCTGTGGGCTGGTGTCCTTGGAAGAGGCATTTGGAGCAGTGTCTACAGAGGCTTCTGGACAGCTCCTTCTCTCAGGCTGAGCACCATGGAGCAGGAAGAAGGTGGCAGAGACAGAGGGTCCCAGGTAGCAAGGAGTGATGAAGGATCTGTGGGACACATGTCCACATTCAGGTATCTGCTGACGATTCATGAGAGTCTCCTTAGAGCTATGAAGTCCTGGTGGGGCCATCCTGGCATGCCTGTGGTGAGTGAACCAACAGCCCCAGGTTAGAACTCTAGAGTCTCTCTTGCATTCTTAATCCCCTTCCCTCTCCCTGCAGTGGGCCGCAATGAGGGTCATAAATGAGCACCCTGAGAGCAGCCCACCTAGGTCTTCTCAACATTGCTCTGTATGGTAGACAATTCCTGTGCATGGAGGCCCAGCAGTTGACTATTGGACTAATTGAGAGGTGGCTTCCAAGGGACAGCCAATCTGCTGCATCTCTTTGTTCACCCTTGGCCCATCATCTCTGGACCCCCTAGGACTCAGTGGACACTCATTGCCAACCCTTGACCTCCTCATTTCCTGCACATCCCACACACTTCCTGGGAGCTGGGACCCCACAGAAGTTGCCTGAGATCCTGAGGGTGCTGAGGGGTGTGTGCCTGGTTCTCTAGACCTACTGACTCTGCAGCTGTGCACAGTGGGATGCCACTTCCCCTTACCCTGCATTCTGCAGCATTCTGGGTGCACCCTCCCTCCTGGGGACTTACAGTCAGGACTTCTGCTTCCTGTGGACATAGACGGCAGAGACACCGACTGCCAGTAGGATCTTGGAGCCAAAGAACAGGGCGATGAGGTATGAAGCAAGAGTAGACTTCACTGCTCCTGAAAATCAAGGGAAGTGAGAACCATTAGGAGGACTCCTATGTGTCCATTCCCAGGAGCCTGCACTTGCCCCGGGTGAGGCTACCTGGGCCCAACGAAACTAAGAAGCAATAGCACACACATCCTGTCCTGGCTGCCATAGTCAAGCCTGAGGCAGAACCTGGTCAAGGGGTTCCTTATTCCCACCCACCCAGTCCCAGGTCCCAGGTGTCCTCCCTGAGGGAAGGTGAAATTGTGTGCTCTGTGCCCACTGCCATCCCAGCCAGGATGATTCTGTATTGAGCCTCTGTGTCTCATGGAGATGGATCATCTCCTCCTGATAAGGACACTGAGGCCTGGGAGTTAGGGAGGTCACAGCTTAGAGGAACCCAAACCCAGAGAAGCTCCTCCATGGAGTCCTATATGGTGACACCTGAGATCATGGTTTTTGAACCCACGAATGCCCAGTGTCTTCAGGCCCAGAAAACTATTTTCAGTTGAGAAATGCACATGGGGTGAGGGCCCTTCCCTGGTGAGAGGTGAGGGCAAGGTTGCTGGCTCAGGTCCATGGGTGAGCTGAGGGGACCTGGGTCTCAGCACCTTGGGGAGACTGCTAAGGAGGTGCTGGATGAACTAAGAAAACCACTGGCTGAAAAAGACGTTCCTGGGTCAAGAATATGTTTCTCCTATGTGGGAGGGGCCACAGTCTCCTAATAGCAGACCCCCCTCCAGGGCTCTGTCACCTGAAGTCTTTCTGTTGGACACACAAACCAGATCCAGGGAATTAGACCTGGGGAGTCTTTTCTTTGTTGCCATGAGCCATTTTTCCTTTTCAAATGATGCTAACAAAGATGGAAAAGTATTTTATGAAAAAAGTAATGCTGTTGGATCCTTAGGCAGGAGGGGACACCTCACCTTGTGGGGCTCCTGCCCTGTTGGAGACCTCAGTTCTCAGCTGAGTGCTGCTCTGGGGCTCCCCCTCCGTGGAGGAGAGCTGCACTGCCTGCCCCCTCCTCCCTCTAGAAGGCACCAGCATCAGAGCCTGGCTGAGCAGGAAGAGGAAGGCCCCCACCCTTCCACTGAAAGCAGCTCTGGGGATCCTCTGGCTGTCTATGGGAGAAGCTCAGCTGTTGCTTCCTCTCCCACTCAGGTGGGAGGGACCATGATGTTGATCCTGAGAACACTCCAAGAAGCTCCCTGATTCCCCGACCATCACATTGGGGGAACTTCATATGGAATCCCAGCTCCAAGAGTGGTCTGGGAATTGGACTCTACAATTTGAGTTTGAACCTGGAACTCATCAGCTGGCTGGTATCACTACACCAGTGCTGGGGGTCAGTGGCACCTGGCCAGGCACTGGCCTGTGTTGAGGTGCCCTTGTGCACACTTTCACCAGAAGTGAACTTGTGGATTAACCTCAGGAAGGAGATTCTTGGCATCTGGTGCTTGACCATGAATTGGGAAATGGCTATTATTAGGCTCTGATATTGGAGGGTTTTTTTCTGGGAATCAGTCCTGTGGGGAAAGACAACGAGAAAGTAAATATGAGTCATCAGAAGATAAAGGTGAATTGTGAGAGCCAAAGGAGTTCCTGGTGGATTTGTGGGGTTTTGTCCCCTGGAGCCAGAGGGCAGTAAAAGCAGAGGTTAGGTTCCTGGATGTAATTCCAACAGTAGTAGAGATTCAGAGGAGTTGACATTCTCAGGTTCAAGGGCTCTTCCTGATAGGGAAGTTGTAGAAGCTGGAAATGAAGGTTAGGGCCGTATGGATCAAAGCACACGTAGACCTTCAGTGGACTTCTGGGTTGCCGACCACAGCTGCAACAGGATGGCTGCCAATTAACTCTGCTCCAAAGACATCCAGTGCCATCTTCCATGTTCCATCTCAATAAGAATGCCTCTCCTGCATCATGTAATCCTCACCACATCCCAGAAAGGAGAAGTGCTATGGTTCCATGTTACAGAGAGGATCTGGGATGCGCCAGGGCACACTTCCCATGGGCTGACCTTCACACAGAAGCAACAAAAAGAAGATCAATATGAATCTGAAGTAAGCAGAATAAAGGAAATATTAAAACTAGAAAAGTGTCAAAATTCAATAAATGGAAGTAATAGAGAAGATAATTGAAACACGAAGTTGATCCTTTGAAAGATCAATAAAATTGAATATTCTCTTGCAAAAGTAATTACAGATATGAGAGAGAGAGAGAGAGAGAGAGAAGAGAGACAGAGAGAGAGAGAAGAGAGACAGAGAGAGAGAGAGAGAGAGAGAGAGAGAGACACTCTCTAGTTACACCAAGATTGAACATGGTATATTGCTACAGATTCTGCAGATATTAGACTTATAATAAAGAAATATTAGGTGCCAATCTAAATTTGACACCTTAGACAAAATGGACCAACAATGCTTCAAAGACACCCAATCTACCCCAATATACCCAGAATAAAATCTAGCATGTGAAAGGTCCTAAACTTCTAAGTAATTACATCATTTTAAAACTTGACAAAAGGTTTCCTGATGCCCAAATGGTTTTATATGGAGATTGTACCATGTATTAAAAGATTAATTAAAACCAATTTTGGTGCAGAGAAGAGCTATAAAATGAATTTTGAAAAATTGGAATATATACTTCAATCATTATTAATGATTAGAGAAAATACCATCATTTTTATTAGATTTGTAGAGGAATGACCCTCATCATTTGAGCACTCCAGGTGTGGACTGCACTTGTACTATTTTGCACACCTGTCTAAGTGATTAGCACAGGAGTTAGGCAGCCTCCATATATCTCCTACTGTGAGGAAATTGCATTTGCTTCCTGTCATTACTCTTCCTTCAAGAAGGGACAGGGAAGAATCAGTAGCCCATTATTGACCCAGCAGCACAGGAAGCCCATGATAGGGCCTGCTGGAAGGACCTCTATCCTGAAAGAGTCTTGTGGATTCAGACCTGCTCCTGTGGTTCACAGGGAAATAACACACATTGGACCACAGAATGGGGTCTCAAGACAACTGAGTCTTTGAGACAATTTTTCATGGGAGAGGGAACATTGTTTTTAATTAGCAAAAGTTTGCTCTATGGGCTGGTGTTGTCTCTGTCCCCAGCAACTTGGATTTGCCTAGAGTAGTACATGTGTCAGGGCAGGAAGTCACCAGCCACGTTCCCATTGCTCTCCAGGGCTGTCCTAGTTTCCCTTTCTGTCAACTCCTAACACACAGGTAGTTGGAGCATCAAAGGACAATATACACAAGCAGAAATTTGCATGTTGTGATGAGGCTTTGAGGGTCGTCATTACAATAGGTCTGTGACCACAAATCAGGAGGAATTCAATAAACCTGTGGAGACCACTCAAGGTCACCTAGGGGCCTGGTCCAAACAGTCTCCACCTCCCCAGGGAGTCCTTTCCAGATTTCCCCTAGAGGAGCCAGAGTCTGTGTGGTGAGGACACAGATGTGTATGGGAAATTCTAATATGGAATAGAAGCTGGGCAGAGGTCAGCAGGGTAAGTAGTAGAGAGAGGCCCTGAGGAAGGAGAACAGAGCAACTGGTAGGTGGACAGACAAGAGGCTGAACAGTAGGACAGGAGGGTTCCCCTCCCTCTCCTTCTTCTCTAATATCTATTTATGTCAGAGGATCCATGGAGAGATGGACCAAGCTCTTCACAGGGGAGACTCTTGGGGTGAGGAGTGGGAGGTTTCAGAGAAGGTAACGTTCTAATGTAAGTTTATAGACTTGAGAATTATTCTACAATGAACAGGAATACTACCTTTAGCACCAGAAAAAAAAAAAGAAAGAAAGAAAGACAAAAAGAAGATGGAAAAGACCCAGTCACCTGGAGTGGACACCAGAGAATTTTTTTTAAAATTTTTGGTACTGGATATGGAACCCAGGGGTGCTTATCCATTCAACCATATTCCCAGCACTTTTTAATATTTTATTTAGAGATAGGGTCTCGATGAATTGCTTAGTGCCCCACTAAGTTGTAGAAGCTAACTTGGAATTTGCCTTCTTCCTGCACCAACCTCCTGACCCACTGGGCTTAGACACTGAGCTTAGCCAGGGAGGTGTCTGTCCCCTGCTCCTTCTGAGGAGTGGAGATATCCAGTCTATGGTGTCTGGAGGTGGCTGGCTGGCCTTCATATACCACCTAATGGGTGACCACCACATCCCTACTCTGGGTACAGGAGTTCTCCAGGAGGCAGCTCACTTGGTTAAAGGTCCTATCCATGGACTCTGTGATGACTGAGGTGGTTTCCATATTGGACTCGTTTCCATTTTCCAACCAGGTCACATGCAAAATCAGGGGTTAGAACTTCTTTTCTTAGCAGGTGATGGTCACTGGATTGTGTCACTGCAAGTTTTTGGGTGACCTCCAAGGTGAAAGAGAGGTGAATAGGGAGGGCCATGAGGATGTGACAAGGGTCAGGTGAAGAAGGCAAGTGGCAGCTGGCAGGACAGGCCCATTCCCCCCTTTCTCCTTAGTGTCCCTGTTTGAAGGCCCCATGAAATGTGTGCCCAACCCTACAGAGGAGACCCCCAGAGTGTGGGTGTGGGGAGCTGACTAAGACGCTGCTGTTCCCAGTTTAAAGTTTAAAGCATTTGGTCAGGCCTCATCAGGGGTGTTGTCCAGGCCTTGCTCCCTGGGACCAGCAGAGACCTGCAGGGTGTAGTTCCTGGTGGTGGCTGGCTGCCCATCGTACTCCACCCAGCAGGTGAACGTCACATCCTCCCTGTGCACACAGGAGTTGACCAGCAGCCAGCTCATCAGGTTGAAGGTCCCGTCCTTGTTCTCTGACAGGGTCGAACCTGTTTCTGTCCTGTACAAGTTTCCATTCTCCACCCAGGTCAGCTGTAGGCTCCGGGGGTAGAAGTGCTTCACCTGGCAGGTGACGTTCACCAGGTTTCATGCCATGGTGGGCAGTGGGGTGATCTCCACGGTGGGTGGAACTGAAACAGCACAGGCAGAAGTTGTGACCTTATGGGACAGACAGCTGAGCTCCTCCCAGCAGGGCAAGGGCCTCCCTCAGGACAGGGACAGGCATGCAGAGGGGCTCAGACACTGAGGGTTTGCACGGGAGTGAATCACTAACCACAGGGCCTGCCACCCACAGGTGCCAAGTGACCAGCAGCTCCCCTGAGGGTAAAATTGAGTGAGGTTGACAAGCCCAACTCCTGGCCTGCAGAAGGTTAGCTCTACTAAGAACTCAGTTGTGTTAGTAGCTGCTGGTCAATGAAATGAAGACACCAGCACATGCTGGCTACAAGGCATGAATCCATACATGCATGGCAGGTGGCAGTACTGCTGAGAATTAGAGCCCAGGTCACTGAAGTCCTGGAGCAAAGGCCCCTGGAGAGCAGCAGTCTGGGTGGCCAGGTGTAGACTAGGGTCAGGAGCAGGGTCCTGTACCTCAAATGGTGTCAGACAAGTTGGCAATCCCAAAAAGAGGAGCTCCCCCTGCAAGGTGAAATGGGCAACCTGGCAAATGACCTGAAAGTGGACATCCCCGGGGGACTAGGGTCAACTGGGCTGTGCTGGACACACTGTAGGACATAGTTTCTCCCCTGGGGTCCACACTGGTCTGGGTGTGCGAGAGCTCATTCCCATTTTTGAACCAGTTCAGGGTGATATTGTGGGGGGGAGAAGCCGTGGGGCTCGCAGGTGAAGCTCACCGTGTGTGGCTCTGGTCACAGGACCTGACACCACAGGAGGAGAAGGTCTGGCTACAATAGAGCAGTGACAGACAAATCAGGTGATTGAGAGACACCCTCTGACCACAAGTGAGTGACACTGTGAAGAATCTTTCTCCACATAATCATTGTTATTATTATTATTATTACTATTTGCTGTTGTGCTGGGAATCGGCCCCAGGTGATGTTAAGCTAAGCACATGCTCTATCACTGGGCTACACCAGAAATGACAAGACATGATTTTTTAAATGTTCCAAATAAAGATTGCTGGGCACTGAGCTCATCCCTATACTCATGTCCCTGAGCGAGCACAGCTGTCTAGCAAGACAGTGAGGAACGTCAGCCCAGGTACTGCTCCAGCCTGAGGTCAGAGCCTTCCTCTCAGCACCAGGGCACTGCTGCCAACCTGGGCCCAGGGAGGACCTCATGGCCCTGTCTCACCCTTTGTTAACAACTGTGTCCTGCTGGCCTGTCCTGGAATGCTTGACACCAGGGGTGGTCAGTTTTAGAAACAAATTCAGGGGACAAATGATACCATGAAACCACCATCAACATGGGAACCAGCTCTCTGTGCTGAGACCTGGCCCAGCACCTCATCTGTGGAGTGGGGTGGTTGGCAAATCTCCTCCCAGGCCACACTGAGCACAGTTGTCTTTGATCACACAGAGATGCCCCTGGAATCTCACCAAATAGTAGGGCGTGTTGTCCAGAGACTGGGGAGGCTGAGGCAGGAGGACGGCAATGTCCAGACCAGACTGGGAAACATAGCGAGAACCTGCCTCAAAATATATATATAAAAAAAAAGGGCTGAGGATGTGGCTCTATTAAGGTGCTCCTGGTTTCAATCCTGAGTTCCAAAACTAAAAACAAAATATAAAAAAAACAAAACAAACCCAGGTCCCTCCTTCTTCCAGACTTTATTCTGTGCAGGGCTCTTCCACAGGTGGTTATGAATTCACCCTCATGGTGTGATAGTAGGAGCAAATATGACTCCATTTTGTTTTATGACTTCATCCTCTAAAACAACCATGCCAAGTAGAGGAGTCATGACTGGGGCAAAATGTTCTTTTCCTTTTGCTATAGAAAACTTTAAGAACACAAAACTACCTAATGGGGCATCGTTTCTGTAACTAGGGTAAATGGGCTCTGTTTCTGTAACTGGAGTGACTGGGCTAACTGTGATTGGTTAGGCTTCCCTCCGCTCGACTGCACTGTCCCGCTTCTGTAACCTGGCTTGCTTGCATTGGCTAGACCCCCGAACATCCCTTTTACAGTTTTCAGGCTTATAAGGAGTGCCCTTGCAATTGTTCTGGGCTGATCAGGGAACAGCTTTATGTTCTGGTCAGCGCCACCGGTGTGCTTCAATAAAGGCTTGATTCGATTATATGTGAGTGGTCTGGAAGTCAGTTTATGAAACCCTGGGACGAAGCTTTAACTATAACAATGGCCCACTTTCTACAATATGCCATGGGCCTCATCTAGCCAGGCCTGGATTTGAGAGGGAGAGAATGAAGGAGTTCTTTTCTGAATCTGGGCTTCCGTGGGTCACTTTGCATTGGAGTCACAGGTCACTGAGTGCAGAGGAAGCCACAGGGCTACGTTCATAACTGATGACTAGTTTCAAGACATGCAGATTCAGGCCCCTGAGTAGGACCTGAGGGCACTCAGGTGAAATTATCAGGAGGCTGCTTGCCTGTGGACAGGTTTCAGATGGGTCCCTTGGTGCCTCCAGATTGCTCATCACCACCCAGCACCTTCTACAGCTGTCACCAGGCAGCAAAAATCATGAAGGTTTGTATCAGCAAATATTGAGCTCTCTGCCCGACTGGCACCCAACATTGGAGCGCACAATATGGAGGGTGTCACTGAAGAAATGGAGTCACGTAGACACCAGTATCCTGGAAGTCCCTACGGGAGTTAGAGACCCTAGTCAGTGGCCACTTATCAGGAGCTGATCGGCATCCCGATGCTGGCCAGAGCCCTCAGAGCCCCTCAGCTCTTGTATCCTCATCTGTTCCTTGAGGGGGTCCTAGGGAGATCCCATTCTGGATCAAGGCTCAGAGGGGGACATGGCCGGCCAAGGGCATCAGGAGGGGAATAGGGAAGAGATGAGGCTCCTGTCACCCACACAGGAGGACAAAGTAACTCCTGTTATTTTTCTGATGAGCCTCTATGTTCCCTTCTATAGAGAGCTCTTTCTTTTTAAATATTTTTTTTAATTGTAGTTGGACACAGTACCTTTATTTCACTTATTTATTTTTATGTGGTGCCGACATTCGAACCCAGGGTCTCGCATGTGCGAAGTGAGCTCTCTATTGCTGAGCCACAACCCAGCCCATATAGAAAGTCCTTTTTTTAAAAAAAATTTTTGGTTGTTGATGGACATTTATTTTATTTATTTGTATGTGGTGCTGAGAATCGAACCCAGTGCCTCACATGGGCTAGGCAAGTGTGCTACCACTGACGTTGCGTGCCACAACCCCAGCCCTAGAGAGTTCTTAAAAGCACCTCCCTGCAAGACAAGGGTGAAGGCAAGGGGCAGCACAGGAATGGAGTAGGTGCCTAATAAATGACATCTGTGGCTGCTGTTGTCACACCTTCCAAAACACAGCCATTGTTTAGCAACAAATGCAGTGGGGACCCCAGGAACAGTCTCCATCTTGTTCCTGCAGCTGCCAGGAGAATCCCAGTGAGAGGAGGAGCAGACACTCACAGAGGATGGTGCTCTGCCTGTATTCTTGTGTCCTGTGCCCCCCCACCCCTGCCCTCAGGTACTGAGCGTCTACCCAGGGCCTCAGGTATGCTCAGCAGGAACCACCACTGAGCTGCACCCCGCCCTCTCCCTGTGTTCTTAAGAGTCCCCACAGGAAACAAGGTGGCAAAGTGCTTCTCACATCATGAACAGCATCACAGGGGTTTCATCCAGAGGGGCTGTTTCCATAAAGAGAGGCTCTGTGAAGGGACAAGGGACAGATGCCTCAGTGACATTTTGGGTCATCAAGGCAGGGAGGGCTGTGTGCTGAAGAGCCAGGACTCACTGGGTCCAGCTCCTGTTCAGAGACAGACTTATGTCAGATGTGGGCCCCAGGATGACCCTGGATCTGAGCGGGCTCTGTCGGGAGACCCTGCCAAGGGCCCAGGGAGCTGAGCCCAGCACGTGCTGTTCTGGAGCATCCACAGCTGAGAAGGCTCCCACGCTCTCCCTCATTGCCAAAGGAAAAAACACCAGCTTCCCTTCCGTGTCTTCAGGACATGGATCTCAGGGGTCAAGAGCCCTGGCTGTGTGTTAGAACCTTCTGGAGTAAGTAAAATCTTCAGATGCCCAGACTCTTTGGAATTTAAAAGCAAAATGTCAAGGTAAATCCTGGGTCTAAAATTTCCCTCATCAGTTTCCCATGTGATTCCTATGCACAGCCAGTGGGGAGCTCCCGACCCCACCCCCCACAACAGTAAGAACAACTGTAACATCTCCCCAGGAAGAAGTCTTTTGCCCTTGTTCAAACAACAGAGCAGCTCTGTGTGTCCTGCTGGGGCATCTCCCTATGGAGGGAGATCATGGCTGAGATTCAGGAGAGGATCTCCAGTCACTGTGGGCTTCAGGGTGTGAATGTCAGTGGCACCTGAACCTTGGGAGATAGATGAGGAGCAGAGACACTGCTCTCTGCCCAGTGGGTCAGGTCAGGGTCTGTGCCCCAGGTCAGGGTCTGAGCCCCTCCTGTGCCCTGGCCCCTCTGTGGGGACAGTGTCTATTCCCAGGGCAGCAGGAGCCTGAGCTGGAGTCAGGTCTGGGCTCTGTCCCCTCTTGGCATTAATGTGCTGTGTGAGAGAGGGCCTGCTGGGCCTCCAGCTCCCCAGGGTCAACAGGGGTGGGCACAGGTGTGAAGGTCCATGTGTGCTGACCACCTCCGCCTCATGGCTTAGGGAGAGTATGCAGAGCCTCCTGCAGGAACCACACAGTGAGCACCTGTGCTTCCTGAACTGGGACTCCTGGGTCACCCACATGGAGAACACTCTCTGGGTGAGTGACCCAGCTCTGCTCCTGCCTTGCAGGGCCTGGAGGACTGGTCCCTGAGACACAGGGATTTACAGGCAGACCCAGGGCAAAGGCCCAACCTCTTGGCAGCTCCTCCCCAGGGCCCCAGATCTTCAGGGAACCTGAGTCTGTCAGAATCCTCTCAGGTACTGTTCCAGGAGGGGAAGGAAGGAAAGCATGCCCTGCCCCTCCCTGCTCTGGAGGCCTGGTCCTCAGGGAGGGACAGGAACAGTAGCCTGTGGGAGGAGAACTTTACCTGCTCTGCTCCCAGCTCTTTCCAGAGCATCCAGAGTGCAGATTGGCACTCAGTGGGTCCTGGGTGCTGGTGGTATAAAGAGAAGGCTCACCCCACGGGGCAGTGCTCTCTGAAGGTGGCACACTTGGTCTGGCTCTGTGATTGGCAAGTCCCTCAAACCCTCAGAGCCCTCAGCTGGGGAGCCACAGGGCAGGCCAGACTGGAAAAGGTCAGGGCTGTGGATCAGGCAGGTGAGGGGTGCAGATGCCCCCCATTTGCCAGCCATGGAGCCTGGACCAAATAGCACGGCCTCTGTCCACAGGCCTCTGCCTCCCTGACCTGCAGAAGGGGTGACAGCAGGTCATGACATGAGCACCCAGTGCTGCTCCTGCTTCTCAGCTGTGGCCCCCAGGATGGAGGGCGTGACCCCTGACCTCCTGTCCCACCCCAGGGAGGAGGAGGCAGCTGCACTCACCTCGCACAGACAACTCGGTGCCTGGTCCAGACTTAAACTCCTTATCAACAGGGGTCGCTTTCTGGAACTTCACACAGTAGTAGGTGCCAGCGTCTGCTGGGGTGACATTACTGATGCAGATTGAAAAGTCCCTGTTGTCCCTCTTTGTGACATCTGAGACATTTGTGACTTGGGGAAGTGGCCTTCTTTGTTGTTGTAGATCAACTCCCGGCCTGGCCCTGCCCCCTTAAACCACTGGACGGGCCCCACGGGGAGCAGGGAGGTCACAGTGCAGTGCAGAGGGGCCGACTCTCCAGCAGCGACAGACACTGACTTCTCAGGCTGGATCACCTGCAGCTCCTGTGCAGCCGCTCCTGGGGGAGACACAGGGTGGTCACTGCTCATCCTGGGGATCCTCTTGGTTTATCACGTGGAATCAGCAAAGCCTGTCACTGACTGAGTGCCCACAGAGTGGCCTTGAGCTCAGCACAGGGCGTGTCCTCACACTGAGCCTCCCCTGGCCTGCACCTCCACACTGTGAGACACCTGCCCCTGAGGCCCTGAGCCCTGAGCAAGGTGGAGGGAGGGGACTTGAGGGCCTGAGCCCTCCCCTGAGCTCTCATGTGTCACCAACTGTTTGTTGCTCTTCCCTTTCTGACCACAAGGTCACTGGCTCTTCATGGACCATGACACTGAGTGGGGTTATGTGGCTCTTGAGACTCCTGAGTTTTGGTGGAAGTGGTGGGTACAGTTTGTGGGACATGCATTTGACTGTGAGTCTCTGGCTCAATTTCCCTGTTCCACAGAGATCTCAGCTCATAATAGGATATTCTCCATCAGTCTGGAGTGATCATGTTACATACAACAATGAAACTGCAGCTCAATTAATAAATATAAGATTTCTGAAGTCCCTAAAGTATCTTCCCAAATATAATCACATAATTTAAGTTTTCTAATGTTGCTATAAGAAATGACTACAAACCTGGTGCATAAAAAATAGAAATCTATCATGTTATGTTGGTGTATATGAATAATCTAAATTTGTTGTCACTGGGAATCACCCAGGGGTCCTCATGAGAGCTGTGTTTCATTACGAGGCTGTTTTTTTTTTGCTCTCCACATTAATGTGGGGGTGCCTGATCTGCTCCCCTTGTTTCCAGTCCCCCTGTTATTCCTCTCTCTTGCCTCAACCATTCCAAGTCCTTCCCTACCTCTTACTTTCCTGCATTCTTCTCATCAGGACTCTAGTGTTCTATTAGACCCAAGCTGATAAGAGACTACTACTGTGAAGCAGCTGTCTCCAACATGCTCTAGGAAAATATGGACAAATAAAAAAAAGCAATCTGGAATATTAATAGCAAATTGAAAACATCAAGGGGTGGGGCAGAGGAAGGAGAGAGAAAGAGAATAAAAAGGAACCAAACAAAAGTTTGGAAATTGATAAGCTCAGTTAACCTAGAAGTTTACTAGACGTTCCAACACAGGTTTAAACAGACAGTTAAAAATTCCCAAAATGTGGAGCATAAACCATTTCCATTTACTGAGTTTGTAATTCTAAAAAGAAAAAAATGAATCTTAAAAACGAACAAAATTCCTTTCAGGATATCAGCAAGTGCACTGATACACATATTAGAACCCCAGAAAACAGGAGAAAGAAAAAAAGTAGTGCAAAATCTATTTGAAAAAAAAAAATCCTCTACAATCTTGAATGTGATCAAGTATATGAGTGTACTAATCTAAATACTGAACAAACTCTAGGAATCATAAACTGGAGCAGACCCACAGTGAGACTGTGGAAAAAAAAATACTTGAATAGAAAGAGAAGCATGTTCACCCTCTACAGGAGGTCCTCCTAAGGTTTTTTTAAATCAAGTTCTTAATGACAGGAATGCAAGGTAGTATGATGATGTATGTGAAGTGTCCAAAAAAGAAAGAAAGAAAGAAAGAGAAAGAAAGAAAGAGAGGAGGAAGAGAAAGAGGCTTAGGAGAAGGAGGGATGGAGGAAGTAGAGAATTTTATACCTGGCACAACTGTCCTTCCAACAAGAATGAGAAATGAAGATATTCCCTGATAGACGAAAATAAGCAGGTCTAGAAATGTCCTGCAAGAAATACTAAGGGAAGCCTTTAGGTTGAAGTGAAAGGATGTGAGCTATGAGAACAAGTTGTACCACAAAATAAAGACCTTTGGTGTCACAAATATTTTAAACTTCCTGATGCCTCAATATCCCCACAAGCAGATGTGAACACTCTATTCAGCCAACAGATACATCAGTGCAATAAGCTGGTCTCAACCATGAGTTACCTTGTTGCTGTCTCTGGACTGGGATCTAGTGACATTCACACACCTGTGAAATCTCTCACAATTTTGATTTGTTTGCTCTGCAGGGACTTCAACAAAGCACTTCCCCAGGGGTTCTCTCTAGGAACTCTGTACTAAAAAATTCTTAATTTCTGATGTATTTCCAAGAGTAGTTCCTACAGCTCTGTTGGGATGATCCTTATGTTGCTCATCAGTGGGATCAACCCTCCCATTGACCACACAGTGGAGATAAGGAAGGGACGTTCTGAAGTCAGGTGCAAAGTCCCTGGGACATGGCCTCTGATGGCTTATTCCTTACCCTGACTATCCTCAATGGCTCCACCATGTGGCATAGCCCTCTGGCTTGCTGGCTGTCTTGCGCCCTGCTTTGTGCAGCTCTTTGTTGCTTTTTCAGAGAGAGGAAAATGGTCTCCACCTTACAGTGCTGCTTCTGTCCCAACCCCAAGAATGCACACTGGAATACCAGCTCCTAGTCTTGACCCCAGCTGCAGAATCATCCTACCATTGGAATCTGGAACACCAGACCCTGTGAATTGGCTCTTTACCAGTGCACTGTGTGGGAATGTGATTTGAGGGAGGATCCCTGCTGGTGAGTGTGTAGTTCCATGAGGTGCTGAGTGTCCATTGCTGAGTGCTAGTGTGAGAGTCAAGGGGGAAGAGGGCCACACAACAGCTGGATGAGCCTGTCCAGTGTCCTGCACATGCTGGAGTGGCCTTAGTGAGAGGTGATTCTTTCTCTTCCCTCTGGACTTCACGTGGTCCTGCTCTCAACCACGGCCATCCATGACCCCCCTCAATGTCCATGCTGCTCTGCGGGCAGCCCCTTCTCTGCTGCTTCATTGCTGCTGCTGATCTCCACCTCCCACCCCGTCCATGGCTGCTGTCCAAGGTGATGGGTGACTCCTGGTACAAGGAGAACAGGGAAAAGAGAAATTTAAACCTCTCTCCTTTAGATGCCCAAAGAAATAATTTGAGATTACAAATCTCTCCTGGGCAATGTGCTTGGACTTTGAAGTGCTGCAATCAATGACAGGCTAAGAGTCTCTCCCTTATAATTATGTGGCTCCAAATAAAGAATTAAAAGACACAATGAGTCCACTATTGCTCCTCTGGATGACGACCCGTGCCCCTCTACATTAGTCAAGTTTGTATCACTGTGATCAAGAACAACTGAGAGGAGGAAATGTTATTTTGGGATCAGAGTTTCTCAGGTCAGTCCATTGTCAGCTAGCACCAAGGCAGGACTTCCATGGCAGGAGGGCATGTGGTGAAGAGCTGCTCAGTCCATGGAGGTCAGTGCAAGGAAAAAGTGAGGAATGGAGGGAGGGAAGGGAGAGAGAGGAAAGAGGAAGAGAGAGAGAGAGAGAGAGAGAGAGAGAGAGAGAGAGAGAGAGAGAGAGAGAGAAGAAAGGGATGGAGTAAGATAGAGAAAAAGGAAGAAAGGTGGAGGTGGGAAGAGCCAGTGTGCATGAGGATCAGAAACAAAATACAATCCTCAGGGCCATACCCCCGGGACCTACTTCCTTCAGCCAGCCCGCACCTATAGTTACCCCCACATTGTGATTCCATCTCCCTCCTGTCAGAATGGCAATCATCAAGAACACAAACTATGGATGGTGGTGAGGATGTGGGGGAAAAGGAACCTTTACTCACTTTTAGTGAAAATGTCAATTAGTAAACCCACTATGGAAATCAGTGTGGAGCTTCCTCAAGAAAGTAAAAACAGAAATACTGTATGATCAATTCTAAAACTTCTTGGTATTTATCTTAAAGAATTGAATTCAATATACTGTGGAGGCACACGCATACCTATTGGAATGAGATGGGCATCATTACCCTAGGTATATGCCCATCTCACACATGGTGTGACTCTACACAGTGTACAACCAGAATGAAATGTTGTGCTCTATTTGTGTACACGTAATTGAAATGCATTCTTCTGTCATGCATAACTAAGTAGAACAAATTTACAAAGTGGAAAAAAATATATATTTGTCAAATATAGGCAAGAAGCAGAAGAGCATAGGAGTAATAAACCACAAAACCTCTTTCTCTTATTCCAGCATTTTCTACACCCATTGGTGGGCAACATATCCCTTACTTACTAATTTCACTTAAAAATTAAAAGAAGACCCTCTTATTGCCTTCAACAAAAGAAAGAATGAAAGAAAAGAAACAAGATCAAAATTGTCTTGGGTCTCTAGACCACTCAAGATGATCATAAGATGCCCCAGGGATTTGGAAGCAAAAATCAAATCCCATGGTCTTGTGCTACACTACATTAAAACACAATGTTTGAGAAGAGGAGTGGTTGAACCATGAGCTCGGGATCAGACCGCCTGCCTGGAACCCCCAGTCCTCGCACTGCCCCTCAATGACCACGGAGCTCCTGGTGCTTCTGCTTCTTATCTGTAAGGTGGGTGACCAGAGTGTCTGCTGTGGGTGTCATGATCACATGACATGAGAGTTGTACAGCATTTCAAGAGAGTCTGGCCCATGGTGAGTGTTCAAAAATTCAAAGTCATTACTCAATAAACTTCCTGAGGCTGAGAGCCTTCCACTGGCCCCCTATGATGTATGAACATCGTCACAGCCTGTGTCAGTCAACTCTTCATTACTGTAAGTAATACCTGAGACAAATATGTTACCTCATCTACAAGTTGGGGTGACCAGAGTGCCTGCTTTGGGTGTCATGATCACATGACATGACAGCTATATACAGTATTTTTTTCAAGAGAGTGTGGCCCATGGTGAGTGTTCAAAGAATTAAAAATCATTACTCAGCAGATTTCCTGAGGCCCGGAGCCTTCCCCTGGCCCCCTATGATGTAGATAAGGTTAAGGACATCGTCACAGCCTGTGTCAGTCAACTCTTCATTACTGTAAGTAATACCTGAGACAAATCCACTTATGAAGAGAAAAGTAGGATGACAGCTCACAGTTTTAGAGGTTTCAGTCCAGCATTGATTGGCCCCAAGGCTATTGGGCCTGTGCAAGGCAGTAAATCAATGGAGGAGAAGGTATGATGGGACAGAGCCATGTACCTCACGGCCAGACTATGAGAGAGAGTCAGAGAAAGCACATCCTCCATGGTCTTAAGAAGGTCACCTCAACGTGCCTCTTGGGATCTCAAGAATTTCAGGATATAAACAATGGTCCTTCTGGAAAGTTATTCTGTAGGTGAAATATTATAATATGCAGGTGATTCTTGTCACTGCTGTTTGAAGCATCAGCTGATGTGACGCCTCTGGCCCCAGCTGCAGGGGAGGCCTCCCAGAGACAGAGCTCAGGACCCTTGGTCTGGGCTCCAGAGGATGCCCTGTCCCAGCCTCCATGGCAGAGCCTGTGTCTGTCCTGAGTCCCTGGGAGTCCACAGGCAGAGCTGACCCAGGGAGCAGGTCAGAGGACTCTCCCCAGACAGAGCTCACTCACCTGTGAGTCCCAGCAGGAGGGTCAGCAGCAGGACAGGACCAGGACTCTTGAGCTGAGAGGCAGGTGCAGACATGATGGAGCCCTGAGGAGCCTGCTCTGTCCCAGAGTCTGTGCAGGGGAGGTCACCGAATCTGCTTTATGGAGAAATAGATGCCCAGCTTCTGTTGTTGCAAGAGGAAGTGATGGAGTGACAAACAATTTCCTTGAAGGTTGTGATGTAGTGACCAGGGAGCACAGGCAGCAAAGTTCAGGGTTTCTCATGCTCAGTTTTCAGAAGGAATTGGACAGGTCTTGAGGAACAAGGCCTCCTTCTTCTGGGCCTGTACTGGGGTTCACAAGGCCCCTCGTAGCTTCCTGGGTCTTAGTGACAGTCTATTTGGGAGTCCCAGGACAGGCAGGATGTGTCCTAGACTGCTGATCCTGAGACCCTGGATGTGGCTGGCTGGTGGCCTCACTCTGCAGCAGCTACACACAGAGCTACTCAGCAAAGGAAGGAGGAAACTCCTGAGGTCTGCTCAATGCTGGGGAGGAACTGGGTCACCTCCTGCCATGGCCAATCATTGCAAAGATTTTTTTCTTTAGAGGATTATGGTTACCCATAACAGTTGGGTTCATCCTGACAAAACCATGCATGCATGGAATTTGGGGTATCATTTCTGGATGCCCCCTTTTTCCTCCTGTCCTCACTCTACACCCAATTCTTCTTCCTAATTTCTACTAGACTTGCTTTGACCCATGTCTTCCTTTATTTTTTATTAGTTCTTTGGATTTATACAAAATGTGAAATTCCCTGTGATATATTTTTATTTGCACATAACATGATTTTTAAGGAATTAATGCTGCATTTCCTCTCTTTTTCCATCCTTCCTCTTTGATTCATGATCACCTTATTCTATTCTACTGACCTTTCCCACGTCTTTATTCTATTGTATTCTTCTTTCCTTCTTTTCTTTATTTAACTCTAGTGTCCACGGCTGAGAAAACATTTGATGTTTGGGAGTGTGACTTATTTAACTTAGCATGATGTTCTCCATTTCCATTCATTTACCAGCAAATGTCATAACATCATTCTTCTTTGTGGCTGAGAACAGGAAGTGACCGTGATGGAGTGACACGCAATTTCCTTTAAAATTGTGAAGTAGAAACCAGAGAGCACAGTTATAAAAAGCATGGTTTCTGAATCTGTTATAGACCGGCACCTGGTTGATTCTATAATTTAGCTATTCTAAATTATGCTGCTATGAACATTTAGGTGGCTATGTCCCTGTAGGATACTGATCTTTGATCTTTGGAAAAATATCAAGGAGTGGGATAGCTGGTCATGTGGTGGTTCCGTTCCTAGTTACTTGAAGAATCTACGTTCTGCCTTCCAGAATGGCTGCCTTCATTTGCAGTCCCACCAACAATGTATGAGTGTACTTTTTCCCCTCATCCTCACCAACACTTACTATGATTTGAAATCTTGGCATTGGCCATGTGATTAGAGTGAGATGAAACCTCAGTATAATTTTGATTTGCATTTCCTGGATTACAAGGAATGTTGAAAAAATTTTCATATATATATTGGCCATTTGTGTTTTATCTTTTGAGAAGTTTCTGTTTAGTTTTTTGGCCCATTTGTTTTGGGATTATTATTATTTTGATGATTTAGGCTGTATGTATTTGAGTTCTGTATATATTCTGAATATTAATCCCTGTTGGAGGAGTGGCTGGAAATGATCTTCTCCTATTCTGTAGGCACTTTCTTCATTTCCTTCATCATTTTCTTTGCTGTAAACAGATGTTAACTGACAGCACCCCAGTCATTGATTCTTGGTTATCTTTCTTGCAATTTGGGGGTTTCATTAAAGAAGTTGTTGCCAGAATCTACATGATAAGGTATTGACTTTATATATTTTTTTCTTTTTTTAGCATATGCAAGGTTTCTGGACTAATTCCTAAGTCTTTGATCCATTTTTATATGACTTCTGTGCAGAGTGACAGATATGGATCTCATTCCATTTTCTACATGTAGGAGCTATCCAGTTTTCCCAGCACCATTTGGTAAAGAGGCTTTTTTACAAACTATATTTTCAGAACTTTTGTCAAATATCAGATAGATGTGAGTATGTGAGTTCGTCTCTGTGCTTTCTATTCTCTTCCATAGGTCTTCACGTCTATTTGTTGTCAATACCATGCTCTTTTTGTTACTATAGCTCTATAGTATAATTTCAGGTCAGTTCTATAGTAAAATTTCAGGTGATGACCCCTGCATCATTTTTCTTGCTCAGTATGGCTTTGGGTATTCTGTGTCTCATATTTTTCCAAGTGTATTAAAGAATTTGTTTATTCTAGTTCTGTGGAGAATGTTATTATTATTTTGATGGGGATTGCATTGAATCTGTATATTAATTTTGGTAGTAAGGTCATTTTGAGTAATTAATTCTGCTTATGCAAGAACATTGGATGTCTTTCCATCTTCAAAGGTTTTCTTCAATTTCAATCCTTAGTGTTCTCTAATTTTTACTGTAGAGCTCTATTATCTCATTGGTTAGATTAATTTACATGACTATTTTTTTCCTTGAGGTTTTCTGAATGGGTGGCTTTTCTGATTTATTCTTTGGCTGAATCACAGTTGGAGTATAGGAAAGCAACTGATTTTACAAATGTAGATGATGTGTCCTGTTCCTTTTCTGAATTGATTTATAATTTCTAGAAATCTTCTGATGCAGTTTTTGGGGTCCTCTAGTTAGAGGATCATGTCATTCACAAGCAGATGGTTTCTTCTTTTCCTATCTGTATCCCTTAATTTTCATGTCTTGCCTGATTACTCTGTTTGGTGTTTCAATAACTACATTGCACAGGAGTGGTGAGAGTGGACAACCTGTCTTGTACTTAATATTAGATGAAGTGCATTTAATTTTTCTCCATCCGTGGCTCTGTCATTCATAGCTCTTATAATGCTGAGGCAAGTTTCTTTCTTCCTCACCCTCTCCAGAATTTGTAATATGAAGGGATGCTGGTTTTTATGAAAGGTCTTTTCTTTACCTATTGAGATGGTCCTGTGATTCCTGCCCTTAATTCTGGCTAAGGGGTGTATATCATTTATTGACTTATGTATGTTGAGCCAACCTAGCATTCAGATTTGGTTGCATGTGCCCACACCCATTTTGGAATTCTGGTAAAGGTCTGTGGTCATGGTGCCAGCAGGTTTACCACCATAAGAGTCTTTGTCTGGGGACTCCAGGCAGTATTTGCAGGTCCAGTGTTGGTATTCCTATGGTTTTGGAGGTGCCTGGAGTCTTCCTGCTGGGAGTGCTGGTGTCCCTTGTCTTGCTGCTACATCTCAGGGTTGCTCCTTTGCATGAGTGTATCCCTGGTGGTCTCTCTGCAAGGAGGAACAGCAATGAGATCTTGGGATGACAGCTTCAGAGAGCCTGCAGTCTCTGAAGCTCAGATCTATTGGATGGAGACTGGGTTTGCAAGAGCTAATCTGGGTCTGGTGATCCAAGGGGACATTAGAGACAAGGCTGAGAAACTTTTGAATGCTGAGACAGTTTGGCTTTTTATCAAGATTTATTTTTGCAATTTGCTAATATCTCCACCATACTTGTAACAGTGTGTTCTCTATGCATCAGTGTGTGGAAGACAATGGTATATGAATGGTGTTTTGCATTTTCATTGTATTCTTATGTCTTTCATTTCCCCCTTTGTTCATATTCTTTCTCTCATTTGTCTGTTTTCTTGAAATTTCTTTCCAACTTTTCTCCAACCAACAGAAAATCTCTGTTAGCTTCTCTCCCACTATTCCTGTCAATTTTTGCTTCTAGCTTCTCTCATCCTCCCTCATGAACATCATGTACTATGCTACTTCTGTTCTCTCATCCACCATTTGAAATTGTAAATCATTGTAGCACATTTTCTGTTTACACTATAGAGAGTTATTGAACTCATCATTTGGGTGTAATGCTTGAAAGGAGAAGAAGCCTTAGTGGGGAGCTATAAGGTTTAAGGCTATATTTTATTTATACTGGATGCTATTGATACTGATCTCACCATTAAAGGTGAGATACTGGAAACTTTCAGGGACACAGGGTAGAATTTGTGCTGCCTTAGGTCTATATTCCTAAATGGGAAAATACATGAACAACATGAAAAAAAAAACCAAGGGAATAAAGTGCCCCAACAAACCAAGATGCTCCAATGACAAAAGCCACTGATAACACAGTAGAAGGAATGTTCAAGAAGGAGTTCAGAATGTACATAGTTCAATTGATCTGTGAAGTAACAGATAGTATAAGAAATAAAATCAAAGAAAAAATACAGGAAGTAAAACATCACTTTAATAAAGAGTTAGAGATTGGGAAAAAAGCAGAAATTCTCAAAATGGTGGAATCAGTAAATAAAATTATAAAATCAATAGAAAGCATCACCAGCACACTAGATCCCTTGGAAGACTGAATCTCAGACAATAAAGACAAAATATATACCCTTGAAAGTATAGTTGACCCTGAAGAGATGATGGTAAGAAACCATGAAGAGAAGAATTATGGGATAACATGAAAACACCAAATTTAAGAGTTGTCAGAATAGAAGAAGGAGCAGAAATACAAATCAAAGGAATACACAATTGTTTCAATAACACAATAGAAGAAAAATTTTCACACCTAAAGAATGGAATGGAAAATCAAATACAAGAGGCTTACAGAACTCCAAATGTACAAAATTATAGTAGAACCATTACATGACACATTATAATGAGAATGAATAACATAGAGAATAAAGATAAAATCTTACAAAGACTGTGAGAGAAAAAATGAAATTACATATGGGGGAAACCAATTCAGATCTCAACTGATTTATCAATCAAGACCCTCAAAGCTAGTAGGTCCTAGAATAATATATTTCAAGCTGTGAAATATAATGGATAACAACCAAGAATTTTGTACCCAGCAAAATTAAATTTCAGATTTGAAGATGAAGTTAAAACCTTTCACACTAAAGAAAAATTTTAAAAATTCTCAACTAGAAAAAGCTTTCTAGTTACACAACAGAACATTCTCAACAAAATATTCTATGAGGATGAAGTGGGAAAAAAGGTGAAAACCAGCAAAGGGAGGATCTACACTAAAGGAATATTTAATCAAAGAAGACACTAAGTCAAATTAAGAACCAGAAATAAATCAAAAGGACAAAGGATAGAAATCATATCGTAATAATAACCTTAAATATTTATGGCCTAAAGTCATCAATCAAAAGGCATATATAAGCAGATTGGATTATGA
The DNA here is from genome assembly GCF_964194105.1 of Spermophilus citellus. Classification (NCBI taxonomy): domain Eukaryota; kingdom Metazoa; phylum Chordata; class Mammalia; order Rodentia; family Sciuridae; genus Spermophilus; species Spermophilus citellus. The sequence goes on from NC_138185.1 coordinate 27,769,515, forward strand.
AGCAGGACCCAACAATATGCTGTCTTCAAAAGATTCACCTCATGGGCAAAGGAATTCACAGGCTAAAGGTGAAAGGATGGGAAAAAACTTATCACTCATTGATTGCATAAACAAGCAGGTTTTCATTCTAATCTCAGATAAAGTAGACTTCATATCAAAGTTAACCAGAAGAGACAAAGAAGAACACTTCATACTTCTTAAGGGAAGTATGTATCAGCAGGACATACAAATTATAAATATTTATGCCCCAAACAATGGAGCATCTACGTTCATCAAATAAACCCTTCTCAATTTTAAGAGTCAAGAAAACCAAAACACAATAAAACTGGGTGACTGTAACACAGCTCTATCACTACTAGACATATCTTCCAAACAAAAGCTAAATAAAGAAACTATAGAACTAAATAATACAATCAATAATTTAGACTTAACAGACATATATAGAATACTTCTTTCATCAACAAACAAATATACTTTGTTCTCAGCAGCACATGGTTCATTCTCTAAAATAGACCATATCTTATGCCACAAAGAAACTCTTATTTAAAACACAAAAATAAATAAATAAAACAGAGATAATATTCTTTATTTTATTAGATTACAATGGAATAAAATTAGAAATCAGTGATAAAATAAAAATAGAAGCTAGTGTAACAAATGGAGACTAAATAATATACTATTGGATAATGAGTGGATAGTAGGAAAAGTCAAGGATGAAATTTAAAAAAATTCTTAGAGGTAATTGAGAATAGCAATACAACATATTTCTGGGACACTATAAAGGCAGTACTGAGAAGAAATTTTATTGCATTGAGCTCATTTATTAAAAAAAATAAGTCAACAAATAAACTAACACTACACCTCAAACCCCTAGAAAAAGAAAAACAAATCAACACCAAAAGCATTAGAAGACAGGAAATAATTAAAATAAGAGCTGAAATCAAATAAATTAAAACAAAAGAGATGATTGAAAACAAATTGTTGAACCAATGAGTTGATTCTATGAAAAAAAATAAAGAAAATAGATAAACCCCTGGCCATGCTAAAAGGAAAAAAGAGATAAAGCAGAAGAAGAAAAAAAATGAGAGATAACTCAAATTACTAAAATACACGAAGAAGAAGAATATGTTAAAATGGACCTGTCTGAAATACAGAAGAAATTGAAACTATTTTGAAAATTTATAGTCCAATGAAATAGAAAATATCAAAGACATTGACAAATTTCTAGAGACATATGCACCATCCAAATTTAATGAGGAGGTCATGCATGATTTAAACAAAAATTTCAAGTAATGAAATAAAAAAAATGCCATCAAAAGCCTAACAAAGAGAAGCCCAGGACCAGACATATTCTCAGCCGAGTTCTGCAAGACTTTCAAAGGAGAATTAACATCAATACAGTTCAAAATATTCCAAAAATAGAGAAAGAAGGGAACCCTTCCAAACTCTTTCTAGGGGGCTAATATCACTCTTATACCAAAACCACATAAATACACACCAAGGAAAGAAAACTTTAGATCAATATCCCTGATGAACATAGATGCAAAAATTCTCAATAAAATTCTGAAAATCACATACAAAAACATGTTAAAAAGGTGCACTATGATCAAGTGAGGTTCATCCCACGGAGGCAGGGTTGGCTCAACATATGGAAATAAGTAAACATAACTTATTATATTAATAGGCTTAAAAACAAAAATTATATGATCATCTCAATAGATGAAGAAAAAGTATTTGACAAAATATAGCACACCTTCGTGTTCAAAAATACTAGAAAAACTAGGGATAGTAGGAACATATTGTAATAAAAACAAAAAGAGAGAGAAGCAAGATACAGAGGCCAAATAAAAGCTCCTCACCCAAGTTCCAGCTTTATTTATATAAATAGATCACATTAGGTCATTGATATTATTAGAATATATTGCTTATTGTATAAAGTAACTGTGATGTGGGCATGTTTAAGCCCAGTGACACATTGACGTTATCTAAGAGTGTTCCTTTATTACCAGAAGCTGATGTCTGAGATTAAGGTCAGCATCTGGCACAGGTCCTCCTCATGAAGAATATTACTATAGCAGTTAGGCTTTGAGAATTTATTAGTCATCTTACCAGTTTCTTGGAGAAATGGCAGAATATTCAAAATTTTGGAAACAGGCTACCTGTTACCCTCCCCCAGGAGTTTGCTCACCAGAAGAGTGCTTCTTGTACGTTTCCCCAGCCAGAATCTCAACCTTGTAAAAGCTATATATACTACCCCTAAGGCCAGCATCATTCTATTTTTTATTTTATTTTATTGGTTGTTCAAAACCTTACAAAGATTGCAGAATCACATCGGTTACACATCCACATTTTTACATAATGTCATATTAGTAACTGTTGTATTCTGCTACCTTTCCTATCCTCTACTATCCTCCCTCCCCTCCCCTCCCATCTTCTCTCTCTACCCCATCTACTGTAATTCATTTCTCTCCTTGTTTTTTTCCCCCATTCCCCTCACAACCTTTTATATGTAATTTTATATAACATTGAGGGTCTCCTTCCATTTCCATGCAATTTCCCTTTTCTCTCCCTTTCCCTCCCACCTCATGTCTCTGTTTAATGTTAATCTTTTCCTCCTGCTCTTCCTCCCTGCTCTGTTCTTAGTTGCTCTCATTATATCAAAGAAGACATTTGGCATTTGTTTTTTAGGGATTGGCTAGCTTCACTTAGCATAATCTGCTCTAGTGCCATCCATTTCCCTGCAAATTCCATGATTTTGTCATTTTTTTAGTGCTGCGTAGTACTCCATTGTGTATAAATGCCACATTTTTTATCCATTCATCTATTGAAGGGCATCTGGGTTGGTTCCACAGTCTAGCTATTGTGAATTGTGCTGCTATGAACATCGATGCGGCAGTATCCCTGTAGTATGCTCTTTTAAGGTCTTCAGGGAATAGACCAAGAAGGGCAATAGCTGGGTCAAATGGTGGTTCCATTCCTAGCTTTCCCAGGAATCTCCATACTGCTTTCCAAATTGACCACACCAATTTGCAGTCCCACCAGCAATGTACAAGTGTACCCTTTTCTCCACATTCTCGCCAGCACTTGTTGTTGTTTGCTTCCTAATGGCTGCCAATCTTACTGGAGTGAGATGGTATCTTAGAGTGGTTTTGATTTGCATTTCTCTGACTTATAGAGATGGTGAGCATTTTTTCATGTACTTGTTGATTGATTGTATGTCCTCCTCTGAGAAGTGTCTGTTCAGGTCTTTGGCCCATTTGTTGATTGGGTTATTTGTTTTCTTATTGTTTAATTTTTTGAGTTCTTTGTATACTCTGGATATTAGGGCTCTATCTGAAGTGTGAGGAGTAAAAATTTGTTCCCAGGATGTAGGCTCCCTATTTACCTCTCTTATTGTTTCTCTTGCTGAGAAAAAAACTTTTTAGTTTAAGTAAGTCCCATTTGTTGATTCTTGTTATTAACTCTTGTGCTATGGGTGTCCTATTAAGGAATTTGGAGCCCGACCCCACAATATGTAGATCGGAGCCAATCTTTTCTTCTATCAGACGCATAGTCTCTGATTTGATATCAAGGTCCTTGATCCATTTTGAGTTAACTTTTGTGCATGGCGAGAGAAAGGGATTCAGTTTCATTTTTTTTGCATATGGATTTCCAATTTTCCCAGCACCATCTGTTGAAGATGCTATCCTTCCTCCATTGCATGCTTTTAGCCCCTTTATCAAATATAAGATAGTTGTAATTTTGTGGATTGGTTTCTGTGTCCTCTATTCTATACCATTGGTCCACCCGTCTGTTTTGGTACCAGTACCATGCTGTTTTTGTTACTATTGCTCTGTAGTACAGTTTGAAATCTGGTATTGCTACACCTCCTGATTCACACTTCCTGCTTAGAATAGCTTTTGCTATTCTGGGTCTTTTATTTTTCCATATGAATTTCATGATTGCTTTATCTATTTCTATAAGAAATGCCATTGGGATTTTGATTGGCATTGCATTGAACCTATAGACAACTTTTGGTAATATCGCCATTTTGATGATGTTAGTTCTGCCTATCCATGAACAGGGTATATTTTTCCATCTTCTAAGATCTTCTTCTATTTCTCTCTTTAGGGTTCTGTAGTTTTCATTGTATAAATCTTTCACCTCTTTTGTTAGGTTGATTCCCAAGTATTTTATTTTTTTTGAGGATATTGTGAATGGGGTGGTTTTCCTCATTTCCAGTTCAGAAGATTTGTTGCTGATATACAGGAATGCCTTTGATGTATGCGTGTTGATTTTATATCCTGCCACTTTGCTGAATTCATTCATTAGCTCTAGTAGTTTCTTTGTAGACCCTTTGTGTCTTTTAGGTATAGGATCATATCATCCGCAAATAGTGATAATTTAAGTTCTTCTTTTCCTATCTTAATGCCTTTAATTTCTTTTGTCTGTCTAATTGCTCTGGCCAGTATTTCGAGAACTATATTGAATAAAAGTGGTGATAGAGGGCATCCCTGTCTTGTTCCAGATTTTAGAGGCAATGCCTTCAGTTTTTCTCCATTTAGAATGCTGCTAGCCTGAGGCTTAGCATATATAGCTTTTATAATGTTGAGGTAAGTTCCTGTTATTCCTAGTTTTTCTAATGTTTTGAACATAAAGGGATGCTGTACTTTGTCGAATGCTTTTTCTGCGTCTATCGAGATGATCATATGGTTCTTATCTTTACGTCTATTGATGTGGTGAATAACGTTTATTGATTTCCGTATATTGAACCAGCCTTGCATCCCAGGGATGAATCCTACTTGATCATGGTGCACGATCTTTTTGATATGTTTTTGTATACGATTTGCCAGAATTTTATTGAGGATTTTTTCATCTAAATTCATTAGGGATATTGGTCTGTAGTTTTCTTTCTTTGAGGTGTCTTTATCTGGTTTGGGGATCAGGGTGATATTGGCCTCATAGAATGAATTTGGAAGTTCTCCCTCTTTTTCTATCTCATGAAATAGATTGTGGAGTATTGGTATTAGTTCTTCTTTAAAGTTCTTGTAAAACTCTGCTGTATATCCATCTGGTCCTGGGCTTTTCTTGGTTGGTAGTCTTTTGATGGCTTCTTCTATTTCCTCCACTTGATATTGGTCTGTTTAGGTTGTTTATATCTTCCTGACTCAAACTGGGTAGTATATATGCCTTAAGGAATTTATCGATGCCTTCATTATCTTCTATTTTATTAGAGTATAGGGTTTCAAAATAATTTCTAATTATCTTCTGTATTTCTGAATTGTCTGTTGTGATGTTGCCTTTTTCATCCCATAAGCTAGTAATTTGGGTTCTCTCTCTTCTTCTCTTTGTTAGCATGGCTAGTGGTCTATCAATCTTATTTATTTTTTCAAAGCACCAACTTTTAGTTTTGTCAATTTTTTTGATTGTTTCTTTTCTTTGATTTCATTAATTTCAGCTCTAATTTTAATTATTTCTTGCCTTCTACTGTATTTGCTGCTGATTTGTTCTTTTTCTAAGGCTTCGAGGTGTAGTGTGAGGTCATTTATTTGTTGGCTTTTCCTTCTTTTAAGGAATGAACTCCATGAAATGAATTTTCCTCTTAGTACTGCTTTCATAGTGTCCCAGAGTTTTCGATATGTTGTGTCTGAGTTTTCGTTTACCTCTAAGAATTTTTTAATTTCCTCTTTGATGTCTTCTGTAACCCTTTGTTCATTCAGTAGCATATTGTTTAATCTCCATGTGTTGTAGGATTTTTCCTTTCTCATTTTATTATTAATTTCCAATTTCATACCATTATGATCAGATAAAATGCATGATAGTATCTCAACTCCTTTGTAATTGCTAAGATTTGCCCTGTGACATAATATATGGTCTATTTTTGAGAAGGATCCATGTGCTGCTGAGAAGAAAGTGTATCTGCTTGATGTTGGGTGGTATACTCTGTATATATCAATTAAGTCTAAATTATTAATTGTATTATTGAGCTCTATGGTTTCTTTATTCAACTTTTGTTTGGAATATCTGTCCAGTGGTGAGAGAGGTGTGTTAAATTTTCCCATGATTATTGTGTTGTGGTCTATTAGACTCTTGAACTTGAGAAGAGTTTGTTTGATGAACGTAGCTGCACCATTGTTTGGGGCATATATATTAATGATCGTCAAGTCTTGTTGGTGTATGGTTCCCTTGAGCAGTATGTAGTGTCCTTGTTTATCCCTTTTGATTAACTTTGGCTTGAAGTCTATTTTATTTGATACAAGTATGGACAACCCTCCTTGCTTCTGGGGTCCGTATGAGTGATATGATTTTTTCCCAACCTTTCACCTTCAGTCTGTGTATGTCTTTTCCTATCAGATGAGTCTCTTGTAGGCAGCATATTGTTGAATCTTTTTTTTTAATCCATTCTACTAGCCTATGTCTTTTGATTGGTGCATTTAAGCCATTAACATGGGTTACTATTGAGATATGGTTTGTGTTTCCAGCCATATTTGGTTATGTTTGTTACTTAACATGATTTGTTTTTCCTCTATGTTTAGTTTTTCCTTTACTGTACTACCTCCTGCTGTTGGTTTTCATTGTTATTTTTCATTTCCCCTTCCTGTTATGTTTTGCCAAGGATGTTTTGAAGAGCTGGTTTTCTAGCTGCAAATTCTTTTAACTTTTGTTTATCGTGGAAGATTTTTATTTCATCTTCAATCCTGAAGCTTAATTTTGCTGGATACATGATTCTTGGTTGGAACCCTTTTTCTTTCAGCATTTGAAATATGTTGTTCCAGGATCTTCTAGCTTTCAGAGTCTGTGTTGAAAGATCAGCCGTTATCCTGATTGGTTTACCCCTAAGTGTAATCTGCTTCCTCTCTCTTGTGGCTTTTAAGATTCTCTCCTTATTCTGTATGTTGGGCATCTTCATTATCATGTGTCATGGTGTGAATCTCTTATGATTTTGTACATTCGGTGTCCTGTAGGCTTCTAGTATTTGGATTTGTTTTTCATTTGTTAAGTCTGGGAAGTTTTCTAGTATTATTTCATTGAATAGATTGCTCATTCCCTTGGTTTGGACCTCTATACCCTCTTGTATCCCAATAACTCTTAGGTTTGGTTTCTTGATGTTATCCCATAATTCTTGGATGTTCTGCTCATGATTTCTTAACATTCTTGCTGAGCTGTCTATGTTCTTTTCAAGTTGAAAAACTTTTGTCTTCGTTGTCTGGAGTTCTATCTTCTAAGTGTTCTATTCTGCTGGTAATACTCTCATTTGAGTTTTTAATTTGGTTTATTGTTTCCTGCATTTCCAGGATTTCTGTTTGTTTGTTTTTTATATCCTCTATCTCCCTATAGAGTTGATCTTTTGCTTCTTGGATTTATTTATGTAATTCATTGTCAAAGTGATTTTTCATTGTCTGAATTTGCTGTATAATGTCTTCCTTGAGAGTCCAGATCATCTGAAGCATGTATATCCTGAACTCTTTGTCTGACATTCCATCTGCTGCAGATATTACCTCATCTAATGTTGAATTGACCTGTATTGTTTGTGGTCCTTTCTTTCCTTGTCTTTTCATACTGCTCATGATTCTTTCTAGCTTTGTGAAACTGTTGTGCTAATGTTTTTCCCCTTATATATTTGTATTGTTCTTGTATAGCTCCAAAATCCCTCTTTTGCGGAGAAAGACAATGTTAACAGTTCCCAATATCAACAGTACATTATCTAAGCACAAGTTTTCATTATTAATACATTTATAGTTAGATTCTAAGACTATAGATATTGGTTTTAATTATTACTTCAGAATATATTCATTCATTTCATAAAAGGCATACCCTATCTGGTGGCATATAGAAAACTTAATATCAGACAAAGGATGTTATACTTAGAGGGAAAGGAGTGAGGGTATGAGGTTAAACTAACTTAGCACCTTTGGAGAACTCTAATAAATAGACTGGTAATTTATGGAAGAATGTATAGACTCAACCTCCTATCTGAATTTAGATAGTTACCCTATGTATAGATAGCAAAGTTTAGGAGATTGAAAGTGGGATAGAGAGAATACGGATGAAAAAAAAAAGAAAAAAAATAACAAGGAAGAAAAGAGAAATAAGAGAAGGAAAAGGAAAGTAAGATAGAAATAAAGAAAAAAATGGGGGGAAGGTGGGGTATATGCAATTCCTCTATATTATATTACTTTGGTAATTCGGTTGTTCATGCACAGTTCTTGGTTTCACATATGCTGAAGTTGTGGAAGAGAGAGAAGAAAAGAGAGAAAGAAAGAGGGGAAAAAAGTCTCTCAGAACACTGTTTTCCTTGCTTCCAGTAGGTGGCGTTGTCTATTCCTAGCTTGAGCCTCTGTATTCAGGGTGGTGGGTATAGCCAGTGTGAAAGGAAATGAGCTTCCACCTGTATCTTCCCTGCTCTAGTCTCTGAGGTAGAAACCAGGTGCCTGTACAGTTGTGGTTTTGCGTTGATAGCTACAACCCCCCAAAGCTTGTGGGAAATATTTTGAGTTATTGCAGCTAAGGGTGGGGGAGTTGGAAACCGGGTACCTGGATCAGCTGCAGAACCGTGCTGGTAGCCACACCCCTTTTGATGGGTTTTAAGGGTTGATAGGCTTCCTCCAGGCTAGCACTAGGGGCAGGGCCGGACTTCCTCCTCCCGTCTGGTTTGGCGCCCCAGCATCATTCTCAATAGAGAAATTGAAAGCATTCTCTCTGAAAACTGGAACAACACAAGAAAGTCCTCTTTTATTATTTTATTTCAACATCTTCCTTGAAACTCTACCCAGAGCAATTAGACAGAAGGAGAAAACTAAAGGAAGACAAATAGATAAAAAAAAAGAACTCAAAATATCACTATTTGATGAGGACATGATTTTATATCTAGAAGATCCAACAAATTCCACAAGAAAACTTCTAGAACTAATAAATAAGTTAAGAAAAGTAGCAGAATATAAAATCAACACCCATAAATCAAATGCATTCCTATATATCAGCAATGAATCCACTGAAAGAGAAATTAGGAAAACTACTCCATTCCCAATAGCTTAAAAACAAACAAACCTGGGAATCAATCTAACAAAAGAGGTGAATGACGTCTACAATAAAAACTACAGAACACTAAAGAAAGAAACTGAAGAAACCCTCAGAAGAAGGAAAGATATCACAAGCTTCTGGATAGGCAAAATTAATATTGTCAAAATGACCATCCTACTTAAAGTTTTATACATATTTAACACAATTCCCATTAAAATCCCACTGATATTCTTTACAGAAATATAAAAAGAAATCATAAAATTTATTTGGAAAAATAAGAGACCCAGAATAGCTAAAGCAATCCTCGGCAAGAAAAGTGGAGCAGGAGTCATCACAATACCAGACCTCAAACTATACTGCAGAGTTATAGTAACAAAAACAGCATGGTATTGGCACCAAAATAGACTTGTAGATCAATGGTACAGAATAGAGGACACAGAGATAAACCCACATAAATAAAGTTATATCATACTAGACAAAGGTGCCAAAAACTTTCACTGGAGAAAAGATAGCCTATTCAACAAATGGTGCTGGCAAAACTGAAAATCCATATGTAGCAAAATAAAATTAAACCTCTCTCACTCACCCTACACAAAAATCAACTCAAAGTGGATCAAGGACTTAGGCACTAGAACATAAACCCTGCACCTAATAGAAGAAAATATAGGCCCGAATTTTCAACATAGTTTCCAATTATCATCTGTATTTCAATATTATTTGTGTTGATATTTCTTTCTTCAACACAAACTTTAGTAATTTGATTTTCTGTATCTCTTCATTAGCATGACTCAGGATTTATAACTTTTTTTTTCAAAAAAACATTTTTTGTCATTAAATTTAATTGTTCTTTTTTCTTGTTCTATTTCATTGATTCATCTTTAATTTTAATCACTTCCTGTCTTCTACTGCTTCTGGTGTTGGTTTGTTTGTTTTTTCTAGGTCTCTCAGTTGTAATGCTAAGTTATTTATTTGTTGACTTTCTCTTCTTTAATGAATGAGCTGAAGGCCTTGAAGCTTTCTCTCAGCACTACTTTTAAGTGCCCCAGAGATTTTGATGTGTTGTTTTGCTATTCTCATTTACTTCTAGTTATTTTTTATTTTTTTCCTGATTTCTTCTGCTATCCTTTGGTTATTCAATAGTATGTTATTTAAGTTCTAGGTGTTAGAGTAGTTTCTATTTTTTATTACATCATTATTTTATTTAATTCCATTATTATCTGATAAACTGCAAGGTATTATCTCTATTTTTTAAAATTTACTAAGAGTTGCTTTGTGGCCTAAGATATGGTGTATTTTAGAGAAGGACCCATGTGCTGCTGAGAAGCACGTGAATTCAGTCAATGATGCATGAAATATTGTTTATACATCTGTTCAACCTAAATTATTATTTGTATATTTTTAGTTCTGTAGCTTCTTTAGTTTTTGTTTTGTGGATCTGTCCAATAATGAGAGAGGCACTTTAAACTCACTCAGTATTATTGTGTTGTGATCTGTTTGATTCTTGCTACTGTGAAAGATTTTATGATGTATGTAGAATCTCCATTGTTTGGGGCATAAAGATTTATGATTGTTATGTCTTATTTATGTATAATTCCCTTAAGCAGTTTGAAAAAGCCCTTGTAGTCCCCTTGATTGACTTTGGCTTGAGGTCCATGTTGTCTGATACGAGGATAGAAACCCCTCCTTATTTGTAAGATGCTTCTGAATGATATGTTTTCTTCCAAACTATTACATTCAGTTGGTTCTATCTTTCCCTGTGAGGTGAGTCTCTTGAGACAGAATATTGTTGGGAGTCTTTTTTAAAATTCAATATGTCAGTCTATGTCTTTTGATTGATGAGTGTAGGTCATTTACATTCAATGTTATGGAGAAATGATGTTTATTCCCTGTCATTTTTAGGTATTTCTGGGTTTTACTTTGAATTAATTTCTCCTTTGATTGACTATTCTTTAAGTAGTTCTCCCTTTGAAGATTTTTAACATATATTTTTCATTTCTTCTTCATGAAATATTTTATGGAGTATGTTTTGTAGTGTAGGATTTCTAGTTATGAGTTATTTTATCATGCAAATTTTTTAATTCATTGTCCATTATGAAGGATAATTTTGCTGCATATATATACTATTCTTAGTTGACATATATTTTTTTCAGCTTGCTTGTGGGAGATGGAGGAGGAGAAGAGATGCTGCTCACTGCCCAGTGGGTCAGGTCAGGATCTGTATTGAACCTCTCCTGGGCCCTGGATCCTCCATGGGGATGGTGTCTATTTCCAGGGCTGCAAGAAACCTGGGCAGGAATCAGGTCTGGGCTCTGTTCCCGATGCTAGCATAAATGTGCTGTGTGAAAGAGGTCCTTCAGTTCCCCAGGGTCAACAGGGGTGGACAAAGGTATAACGTTCCGTATAGTGTGCTGACCATCTAAGACTCATGCCTTAGGAAGAGCAGGCAAGGCCTCTTGCAACAAACAGAAAGTGAGCACCTGTGCTTCCTGAACTGGGAACCCTGTGCACCCACATGAGTAATGTTGCCTGGTAATGGACCCAGCTATGCTCATACCCTGCAGGGCTTGTTAGGGCTGGTCCTTGAGACACAGGAATTTACAGGCAGACCCAGGGCATCGGCCCCACCTCTTGGCAGCTGCTCCAATAGGGCTTCCAGGTCTACAGAAAACCTGAGCTGGTCAGAATCCTCTCAGGTTGCTGATCCAGAAGAGGAAGGAAGGAAAGCATGCCCTGCCCCCTTCCTGCTCTGTAGGAGCCTGGTCCTTAGGGAGGGTTAGGAACAGTAGCATGTGGAAGAAGAATGTTAGCCTGTACTGCTCCTGACTTTCTGCAGAGCTTACAGAGTGCAGTTTGGAATCCAGTGGACCTTGGTGCTTGGGGCAAAAAGAAGACTCACCCATACAGGGGAAATGCTCTCTGAAGGCAGCAAACATGGTCTGGCTTTGTGACTGACAAGTTACTCAAACCCTCAGAGTCCTCAGCTGGGGAGACACAGGGCAGGCCAGATGGAGACAGTCAGAGCTGTGGAGCAGGTAAGGGGTGCAGATGCCCCCCATTTACCAGCCATGGAGCCTTGACCAAACAGTATGGCCTCCACAGGCCTCTGCCTCCCTGACCTGCAGAAGGGGTGACAGCAGGTCAGGACATGAGCACCCAGTGCTGCTCCTACTTCTTAGCTGTGGCTCTCAGGATGGAGGGCATTACCTCTGACCTCTTGTCACACACCAGGGAGGAGGAGGCAGCTGAATCACCTCGCATAGACAACTCCATGCCTGGTCCACACTTAAACTTCTTATCAGTGCACAATTCCTGGAACTTCACACAGTAGTATATCTGTGAGTGTGACATTACTGATGCGGTTGGAAAAGCCCATGTTGTCTCTCCTAGTGACATCTGAAAGATTTGGGACTCAGGAGAAGTGGCCTCCTAAGAACTTGTAGATTAACTCCCAGCCTGGCCCTGCTCCCTTAATCCACTGGATGGGCCCCACGGAGAGGAGGGTGGTCACAGTGCAGTGCAGAGATCACTCCGAAATTTGGGAGTTGATAAGATCAATTAACTCAAAAGTTCACTGGAGATTCCACAACAGATTTTAACAGGCAGTTAAAAAATCACAAAATATGGAGCAGGAAACATTGACATTGCTGAGTCTGCAAATCAGGAAAGAAAAACAGAATCTTACAAAGAACCTAGCTTCCATTCAGGATATCAGGAAGTGCACTGACACACACATGAGAACCCTGGAAGAGATGAGAAAGAAAAAAGAAGCACAACAGTTTGTTTGAAAAAGAAATGTATTCCACAATCTTGAGTGTAATCAAGTATATTAATGAATTAATCCAAGGTGCTGAACAAACTTCAGGTAACATCATCTCAAGAAGACCCCCACTGAGGCACATTGGAATCCAATGTCCCAAAGGTAAAGTAAAGAGACAATGGTGAAGCATAAAGAGAGATATGGTCACCACATACAGGACATCCTCCTATGGTTTTTATCAAGTTCTTAGTGATGGGGATGAAAGGCAGGGAGATGATGGACCTGAAGTGCTTAAAAAAATAAAAAGTTACCAAAAATTCTATATCTGGCACTACTGTCTGTCCAATAAGAATAAAAAATGAAAATATTCCCAGAAAAAAAAACCTGAACAGGTCTCTAGAAACATCCTGCAAGAATTCTAAAGGGAGGCCATTAAGTCAAAATGTACCACAAAATAAAGATCTGTCCTATCACAAATATTTTAAATTTTCTGATTCCTCAACATCCCCACAAAGAGATGTGAACATTCTATCAGGCAACAGGTGTATCATTTCAATTGGACTGTGATCTAGTGACATCAACATGCACTTGTGAAATCCCTCACAATGTTGGCTTGTGTTCTCTGCAGGGACCTCCAACAAAGTATTTTCCCAGGGGTTCTCTCTAGGAACCGTGTTCCTGAAAAATCCTTAACTTCTTGTGCCTCTCCTGGTTTATTTCCTATGGCTCTGTTGGTGTGGTCCTTAGGTGGCTCATCGGTGGAATTCACTCTCCCATTCACAACACAGTGGAGATGAGGAAGAGAGGTTCTAAAGTCAGGTGCAAAGTCCCTGGGACATGGCCTCTGACTGCTCAGGCCTTATTCCCTTGCTGTCCCCAAAGGCTCCACCAGTTGCACATCTCTCTGCCCTGCTGGCTGTTTTGTGCCCTGCTTTGTGTAGCTCTCTGTTGCTTTTTCAGAGTATTGCTAATACTCTACATCTTACATTGCTGATCCTGTCCCAACACCAAGAATGCACACTGAGATTCCAGTTCCTAGTCTTGACCCCAGCTACAGAATCATCCTACTATTGGAATTTGGAACACCATATCACTAGAATTGTCAGGTGTCTCCTTGTACAAGGAGAATAGGTTAGGAGCAATTTGAGCCCTCTCTCCTTAAGATGCCCAAAGAAGTAATTGGAAGTTATAAATCTCCCCTGGGCAATGTGCTTGGACTTTGAAGTGCTGCTACCATTGACAGCCTATGAGTCTCTCCCTTGTAATTAACTGGTCACAAATAAAGAATTTAAAAGTCACAATTAAGACCCCTTCCCCTCTGTATTAGTCAAATTTGTAACTCTGTGATCAAACACCTGACAAGAACAACTTAGAAGAGGGTGGGTTATTTGGGTTCACAGTTTCAGAGGTTAGTTTTTGTCAACTGCATGAGGGTAGGATGTCCATAACAGGAAGAAAAGTAGTGGAAAGTCAGTGCCAGGAAGAAGAAGAAGAAGAGGAAGAAGAAAAAGGAGGAGGAGGAGGAGGAGAGCGAGAGTAGAATGAGAAGAATAGAATAAAAGGTAGTGTCAATGGGAAGAGCAAGTGCACATTATAGTCCAGGGACAACATGCAGTCCTCCCATTCATGCCCCAGGACCTACTCTTTCCACCAGTCCACACCACATTTTGATTCCATATCATGCCTATCAGAATGGCAATCATCAAGAATACAAACTATAGGTAAGGATGTGGGAAAAAAAGCAACTTTTACTCACTGTTAGTGAAAATGTCAATTAGTAAACCCACTATGGATATCAATGTGGAGCTTCCTCAAGAAACCAAACACATGGTCAAATCTATCACTCCTTGGTATTTACCTTAAGGAATTAAAGTCAGTATAGTGTAGAGAACTGTAGAGGTATATTGATGTTTAGACATGAGGTGTTGCTCAAAAGCTCATGTGAGACTATCCAAGAAGCTATGGAGATAAAGTGATTGGGCAATGGGAGCCTTAACCTAATCAATGTCCAGTTGGACAATGTTTTCTCTGATATGTGGATGCTAACACACAACAAGAGAGGGTGGGGAGGGAAGCATAAAATTTCATTGGATTAGACAAAGGGGAATGAAGGGAATGGAGTGGGAGATGGGAACAGGAAAGACAATAGAATGAATCAGACATAACTTTCCTATGTTCATATATAAATACACAACCAGTGTAACTCTAGAGCATGTACAACCATAAGAATAAAAAATAAACAAAGTTGATAAACCATTAGCCATGCTAATGAGAGAAAACTCAAATCCCAAAAGGGATTAACTGAGGTGTGACTACAAGCATGTATGGTGTGCCTGGAGAAGATAAGTCCATGGGAGCATGCCTTTGGGGTCTAATATTTGGTTTGCGAATGAAGTTTTATCTCTTTCTGCTTCTTGGTGGCCATGTCCTGACCTGATTTTTCTGCCATAAACTTCTGGTATGATGTTGTGCCTCAATTTGAAACTTGAGGAATGGAGCCTCTATGGGCTAAGACCTCTGAAATTGTGAGCCCCCAAATTAATCTTTTTCTCCTCTAATTATTCTTGTCATGTCCTTGGGTCATAGCAGAAAAATAGATGCCTAAGACATCCATGTTTATCACAGCACAGCTCATAATAACCAAGTCATGGAAACACCGAAGTGTCCTTCAGTGGATGAATGGATAAACAATATGTGCTATATTTACACAATAGAATTATATTCAACCACAAAGAAGAATAAAATTATGTCATTTTCAGAAAAGGGAATATAACTGCCAATCATCATATCAAGCAAAATAGGACAGACTCAGAAAGACAAGTAATGTTTTCTTTTGTATGTGGAAGACAAAGGGGAAATCCAGGGTATCTTGAAAGTAGAAGAAAGGGAAGAAAATCATGCTAGTGGAAAAGGAGGGTGCATAGAGGTATTAGGGGCCTTAGAGAGTCAATTCAATCAGATCATATCTTATGCATACATGAATATGCCATAAGGAAACACATTATTTTGTAAAATTCCAATATGCTCCACCCTCCAAAAAAATAAAACAGTAAAAAAGAAAGAGGAATCCCTGGAAGTCACACAACCCCACTTCTGCAATTCATTTGTGATGAGACCACAGAGCCCTGTCTATATAATTAAAGAGAGGGGCAACAAAAGGATGTGCCAACATTGATAAGCATGTAGAACTGTATTGCCAAGGTAAATTTTGAAAAGAAAATTGGTCCTAGTATTGATCAAATCTTTTTCTAATCTTACCAACATTTTCCCCTAACTCTGTTGATTTTCAAAAGTCATGTTAAAACCTTAAAAAGAAAAAAAGAAAGAAAAAAAGAAAGAAAAAGAAAAAGAAAGAAAGAGGAACTAAGCCCTCTAGCGTTATGTCCATGCTGCCTTCCAGGCAGAGGAGGTGGGACTACTCTTTGCAGAGCAATGATGGGCCAAGCTATGTCAGCATAATAACTGCTCAACACATCTATAATGTCTACACAGTTAGGGTAGCAACAGGGGGTTTCCACAGTAGCTTTGCATTGCAAAAGGATCTCACGTCATCTCCCCCACCATCCCCAGAATTCCCTATTTGCCAATGACATGATTCTATATTTAGAATTCCCCATAACTCCATCAGAAAATTTCTAGAACTTGAAAAAAGAGTTCAGTAAAGTAGTAGGCTATAAAATTGACACTCGTAAATCAATTGCAGTTCTATACATTGATGATAAATCAATTGAAAGAGAAATTAGAAAAACTCTCCCATTCATGTTAACCTTTAAAGAAATTGAGAATCAATCTAACAAAAGAGATGAAAGACCTCTACAATGGAAACTACAGAACATTAAAAAAAGAACTTGAAGAAGACCTCAGAAGATAGAATGATCTGCTGTAACTTGGTGCCATCTTAATAAGTGAAGTACTGTCTAAATTTTTACTGCTTGAAAGGATCAAAAATCACTGTGTATCCACCACTCTGATACCCCACAGTTAATAAAATAATAATAAAATAAAATTAGAAATCAACAATAAAATAAAAAATAGAAGTAACTCTCACACCTGGACACTAAATAATATGCTGTTGGATGACAAATGATTGCAAAAGAAATCAGGGATGAATTAAGAAAAATACTTAGAGGCAAATGTGAATAATTACACAACATATCAAAACATCTGGGATTGTAGGAAGGCAGTTCTAAGAGAAAAATTCGTTGCATTGAGCTCATTCTTAAGAAGAAGGAATGTCACAAAATAAATAACTAACATTACTCTCAAAGTCCTAGAAAAAGAAAAAAAAACAAATCAACACCAAAGCACTGGGAGGCTAGAAATAATTAAAATAATAGCTGAAGTAAAAAATTGAAACCAAAATCTATTAAACAAAAGACAAAAACAAAAAGTTGTTTCTTTGTAAAAAAATAAATAAAAGTGATAAAACTTTGGCCAAGCTAACAAAGACAAAGATAGAGAAAACTCAAATAAATTTGTGATGAAAGTAAAACATCACCACAGATGATACTGAAATACAAACAATAATCAGAAACTATTTAAAAAATTTATACTCAAATAGAAAATCTTGAAGACACTGGCAAATTTCTAGAGACAAATGACCTATTTGAATTAATCAGGAGGACATAGAAAATTTAAACAGATCAATTTAAGCAATGAAATTTAAGATGCCATTTCAAGTCTACCAAGAAAGAAAAGCCCTGTATCAGATGGATTCTCAAAGAAAAACTAATACCAATTCTCCTCCAATTGTTCTATGACAAAGAAAAAGAGAGCTCATTTCAAGAAGCTAATATCACCTTGATACCAGAAAGACACATCAAGGAAAGAAAGCTTTAGACAAATATCCCTCGTTAACATAGATGCAAAAATTATTAATAAAATACCACCAAATCATATAAAAACACATGAAAAAGATAGTGCACTATGATCAAGTGGGGTTCATCTCAGGGATTCATGTTGTCTCAACACACAGAAATCAATAAGTGCAATTCATCATCACATCAATAATTAAAGATAAGAACCAAATGATTATCTCAGTACATGAAGAAAAATCATCTGACAAAATTCAGCATCCATTCATGCTCAAAACACTAGAAAAACTAGGGATACTAAGAATATACCTTATAAAGACTATATATGCTAAACCTAAGGCAGATCATTCCATATAGAGAAAAATAGAAAGCATTCCCTTGAAAAACTGAAACAAGACAGTGATTCCCTGTTTCACCACTTCTACTCAATAGAGCTCTGGAAAATCTAGCCATAGAAATTATACACACACAAAAAAGAAAGAACTTAATGGAATACATATAGAAAATAGTAACTCACATTATCCCTATCTGCCAATGACATGATTCTATATTTAGAATTCCCAAGAACTCCATCAGAAAATTTCTAGAACTTGAAAAAAGAGTTCAGCAAAGTAGCCTCTAAAATTGACACTCATAAATCAATTGCAATCCCATACACTGATGATGAATCAACTGAAAGAAAAATTAGAAAAACTCTCCCATTAATGTTAACCTTAAAAGAAATTGAGAATCAATCTAACAAAAGAGATGAAAGACCTCTACAATGGAAACTATAGAATATTAAAAAAAAAGAAATTGAAGAAGACCTCAGAAGATAGAATGACATCCTCTGCTCCTGGATAGGCAGAATTAATATTGCCTAAGTTGCCAGCCTACCAAAAGTGCTATAAAGATTTAATGCAGTTCTCATTACAATTCCAATTACACTCTTCATAGAAATATGAAAAGCAATCATGAAATTTATTCAGAACAATAAGAGGCCAGAATAGCCGAAGCAATTCTTATTGAGAAAAGTGATGCAAGAGGCATCACAATAGCAGACCTTAAATTATACTTCAGAGCTGTAATAATAAAAACAGCATGGTATTGGTACCAAAACAGACATGAAGACCAATGGAACACAAGAGAAGACACAGAAGCAAACATACATAAATAGTTATTTCATACTAGACAAAAGCACCATGAACACATTGGAGAAAAGATAGTCTCTTCAACAAATTGTTCTGGGAAAACTGGAAATGCATATGTAGCAAAATGAAATTAAACCCCTATCTCTTACCCTGCATAAAAATAAAGTCAAAGCAGATCAAAGACCTTAGTATTAGACCAAAGGCCTTTAACCTACTAGAAGAAAATGTACACCCAACTCTACATCACGTCAATGTAGGAACTGACTTCCATAACAAGACTCCTAAAGTACAAGTGCAAGAAAAAAAATCAGAAATAAATAAATGGGATAATGTCAAACTATCTTCTTCACAGCTAAGAAACAATCAGGAATGTGAAGAGAGAGCCAACAGAATGGGAGAAAATCATCACCACCTGTACCTCAGATACAGCAAAAATCTCCAGTATAGAAAGAACTTAAAAATTTTTAATACCTCCCACAAAACCCCAAATAATCCAATCAATAAATGGGCAAAGAAACTGATCATGCACATCACAGAAGAAGAAAATATGATTGGTCAACACATATTTTTAAAAAGTTTCAACATTTCTACAAATTAGAAAATGCAAATTAATACTTTACTGAGATTCCTTCTCACTCCAGTCAGAAGGCAATTATCAAGAATACAGGTAAAAATAAATGTTGGCCAGGATGTGGGGAAAAAGATTCACTCAGACACTGCTGGTGGGACTGCATATTGGTACAACTGCTCTGGAAAGCAGTATGAAGATTCTACAGAAAACTTGGAATGGTACCACCCTTTGACCTAGTTATTCCACTCTTTGGCATATACCTAAAGGTCTTAAAAGCAGACTACTACAGTGATGTGGCCATGTCAATGTATATAGTAGCTCAACTCAAAAAAATAAAGCTACAGAATCAACTTAAGTGCCCTTAACAGATGAAGAAATAGGAAGAACCAGGGAGAGGCCCACCCTGCCACACTTTGTGCCCCTGTTCTGGGGTTCTTTACTTACCAAAGCTTGGCTGCATAGCCCACCATCAGAGTACATATAGGCTTGAGGCTGCCCCACCATGAAACTGGAATATCACCGCTTCTATCAAGGGACAACAATAAGGACCTGGTAAGATGTCACCAATGTTCTCTGTGGCCTGGATACACCAGAGGTTTCTCTACTAGGAGTTATAACAGTTATCCTGTTGCTGAGGTAACAGGAATTCTTGCCTGGGGTTGCCTATCTCTTGTTTCTCCTACTAACAACCAACTTCTTATGATTACTCTCTCACTAGTCATATAACCTAATACCTCTGTATTCTCACATCCTAACTCATAAACATCTCAGCCAACCTCCCAGACCCCCTTCTACCATTAGAAACTGTAAACCATTACACAAACCTATTGACTATACGGTAGAAGATAACTGAACTCATCATTTCTGATTATAGTGACAAAATTGTAAATGTAAAAACAGAAGCTAACTGATATATGACTGCATGTTGGGTACATTGAGTGCTGTAATATTGATCTCTCCCTTAGTAGTGAGGTATTGATAACTTAAAGGGAAACTATAATACAATAGGGCAGAAGCTGTAATACCTTGGATCTACACTGCAAGTGAAGAAGACACATAGACATCATGAAAAACCAAGGGAGGAAAGTGCCCCAAACAAATCAAGATATTACAACAACAGAATCCATAGATACTGCAGTAGGTTAAATGTCAGAGAAGGAGTTCAGAATATACATAACTAGAGAAGGAGTTCAGAATATACATCACTAAAATGATTTGGGAATTAAAAATGACCTAAGTGAGCAGATGCAGGCAAAAATCGATCACTCCAACAAAGAGATAAGAGAGCAAAGACAGGTTACAAGAGAATACTTCAAGATATAGGAATTCTGAAAAGAAAAACCCAGAAATCCTTGAAATTAAAGAAACAATAAGCCAATTAAAAACTCAATAGATAGCCTCAACAACAAACTAGATCATTTGGAAGATAGGACCTCAGACAGTAAAGACAAAATATACAGTGTTGAAAATAAAGTTGACCTCACAGTGAAGATGGTAAGAAACCATGAACAGAATATCCAAGAATTATAGGACACATCAAAAGACCAAATTTAAGTTTTATTGGGATAGAGAAATGTTCAGAGATTCAAACCAAAGAAATTCACTATCTCTTCAATGAAATAATATCAGAAAATTTCCCAAGCATGAAAAATAAATTGGAAAATCAAATACAACAGGCCTATAGGATACCAATTGTACAAAATTACAACAGATTTACACCAATACACATTATAATAAAAAATGCCTAGCATACAGAATAAGGATAGAATTTTTAAGGCCGCAAGGGAGAAAAATCAGATTACCTATATGGGAAGACCAATTCAGATCTCAGCAGATTTTTCAATGCAGGCCCTCAAAGCAAAGAGAGCCTGGAACAACATATATCAAGCTCTGAAAGATAATGAATGCCAACCAAGCATCTTATATCCACCAAAATGAAGCTTCAGATTTGATGATGAAATAAAAACCTTCCATGATAAACAAAAGCTAAAAGAATGTACAGCAACAAAGCCTACATTATAGAACATTCTTGGCAAAATATTCCATGAGGAGGAAATGAAAAACAACAATGAAAATCTGCAAGGGGAAGAACTACTATAAAGGAAAATCCAACCAAGGAGAAAACAAGTCAAGCTAAATACCAAAAATAAACAAAAATTATCAGTAATATAAATAATCTCTCAATAATAACCCTGAATGTTAATGGCCTAAAATCACCAATTAAAAGGCATACACACACACAAGGCATACACATCACACACACAAAAAAATTCCAAAAATGTGCTGCCTTTGAGAGACTCATCTCATAGGAAAAGATGCCCACAGACTAAAGGTAAAAGGTTGGATAAAATACACCATTCCCATGGTTCATGTAAACAAGCAGGAGTTTCCATCCTCATACTTGACTTCAAGCCAAAGTTAATCAAAAGAGATAAAGATGAACACTTCATACTGCTGAAGGGAACCATACATCAACAAGACACAACAGTTATAAATATATATGCCCCAAACAATGGAGCATCTATGTTCATCAACCAAACTCTTTTCAATCTTCAAGAGTCAAATAGACACTACAAGATAATTTTGGATGACATTAATGCATCTGTTTCACCATTGGAGAGATCTTCTAAACAAAAGCTAAACAAAGAAACCAAATAACTCAATAAAACTATCAATAACTTTGACTTATCTGAAATATATAGAATATTATTATCCATCAACATGTGTATACACTTTCTTCTCAACAGCACATGAATCCTTCTCTAAAATATACCATATATTATGCCACAAAGCAACTCATATTAAATACAAAAAAGTAGGGATACTACTCTGTATTCTATCACACCACAATGGAATGAAATTAGAAATCAATGATAAAATTTAAAAAAAAAAAAGCTACTCCAACACCTGGAGACTAAATAATATGCTACTGAATGAACAATGGGTGGCAAAAGACATCAAGGAGGAGATTTAAAAATTCTTAGAGATAAATTGAGAACACTGATACAACATATTGAAAAAAATCTGGGACACTAAAAAGGCAGTACTAAGAGGAACGTTCCTTGCATGGAGTACATTCCTTCAAAGAAGAAAAAGTCAAAGAAAAAGTCAACAAACAAATGACCTGACATTATATCTCAAAGTTCTAAAAAAAGAAGAACAAACAAACACCAAAAGCAGTAGAAGACAGGAAATAATTAAAATCAGAGATGAAATCAATGAAATTTAAACAAAGGAAACAATCAAAAAAATTGACAGAACAAATAGTTGGTTCTTTAAAAAATAAATAAATAAAATGGATAAACCATTAGTTATGCTAATGAAGAGAAGGAGAGAGAAAACTCAAATCACTAACAGTCATGATGAAACAGGAAATATCACAATGCACACTACAGAAATACAGAAGATAATTAGAAATTATTCTGAAAATTTGTACTCCAATAAAATAGAAAATATCAAAGACATCGACAAATTTCTAGATGCATATGATACACCCAAATCAGGATCATACACACAATTTAAACAGATAAATTTTAAGCAAGGAAACAGGATTCCATCAGAAGCCTAGCAACCAAGAAAAGCCCAGGACTGGATGGATACACAGCTGTGTTCTACAAGACCTTTAAAGAAACTAACACCAATACTTCTCAAACTATTTCATGAAATAAAAAAAGAGGGAACACTTAAAAAACATTCTATGAAGCCAATATCATCCTGATCCCCAAACCAGACAAAGACACATCAAAGATAGAAAACTTCAGACCAATCTCTCTGATGAGTATAGATAGAAAAATTCTCAATAAAATTCTGGCAAATTGAGTACAAAAACATATCAAGAAGATAGTGCACCAAAATCAAGTAGGGTTCATCCCAGAGATGCAAATTTGGTTCAACATATGGAAATCAATAAATGCAATTCATCACATCAATAGACTTAAGGGGACAAGTGCATGGAGTACTGGATACATGGCATATGTTAAGGGTGTGTGAGTGGCAAGCTACTCCCTTCATGTTAGGCATGTGAGCCTCAAGCCACTCACCCCATAGCCACAGCCCTGAGCATGAGGCCATGTTGTAGTCCTGGCCCTTCCTCCACTGCCCACTCCTTAATTGGTCACTGCAAGGACATTTAGCTGATATTGCATTGGTGGCTGGCAGTAATCTGCTTAGCTATTGCTATCATGTATATGTACATGATAACTGCACAATAAAATTAGACCTGCTTCCTGCTTGGTCTCTGGAGGTGTTGATTAGAGACTCTGCAGCCACACTCTCCTCTACCCTGTTCCATGGACCTCCTCGATGAATGAGAGAGATCCAACAAATAGACTCAAAGATAAAAAACATATGATCATCTCAATAGATACAGAGAAAGCATTTGACAAAATACAGCACTTCTTCATGTTCAAAACACTAGAAAAACTAGGAATATCAGAAAAATACATCAACATTGTAAAGCCTATCTATGATAAGCCCCATGTCAACATCATCCTAAATGAAGAAAAATTGAAAGCCTTCCCTCTAAAAACAGAAACAAGACAGGGATGCCCCATTTCACCACTTCTATTTAACATAGTTCTTGAAACTCTAGACAGAGCAATTAGACTGACAAAAGAAAATAAAAGAATATGGATAGGAAAAGAAAAACTCAAATTAGCACTATTCGCCAATGACATGATTCTATACCATAGAAGAAAAAAAATCCCACTAGAAATCTTCCAGAACTAAAAAATTAATTCAGCAAAATATCAGGATACTGTCTACTTTTGTTATTTAACTTAACTTGGTTTTCCTCTTTGATTAGTTTTTCCTTTATTGTGCTACCTCCCTCTGCTGGTTTTCATTGTTGTTTTCCATTTCCTCTTCATGAAATATTTTGTAAAGGATGTTTGTAATGCCAGTTTCCAATCTATAAATGCTTTTAACTTTTGTTTATAATGGCAGGTTTTTATTTCACCTTCAAATTTGAAGCTTAATTATGCTGGATACAAGATTCTTGGTTGGAACCCATTATCTTTCAGAGCTTGAAATATGTTGTTCCAGGATCTTCTAGTTTTCAGGGCCTGTGTTGAAAAATCTGCCATTATCCTAATTGGTTTACCCCTATATGTAATATGATTGCTTTCTCTTGTGGATTTTAAAATTCCCTCCTTATTCTGTATGTTGGGCATTTTCATTATAATGTGTCTAGGTGGGGATCTGTTGTTGTTTTGCACATTCGGCATCCTGTAGGCTTCTTGGATTTGGATTTCTGTTTCATTTTTCATGTCTGGAAAGTTTTCTGACATTATTTCATTGAAGAGATTGATCATTCCTTTGGTTTGGACCTCTATGCCTTCCTCTATTCCAATAACTCTTAAATTTGTTCTTTTCTATGCTATCTCATATTTCTTGGATGTTCTGCTTGTGTTTTTTTTTATCATTCTTTTCAAGATGATATACTTTATCTTCATTGTCTAATGTCCTGTCTTCTAAGTGGTCTACTCTGTTGGTGATGCTCTCATTTTAGTTTTTAATTTGCTTTATTATTTCTTTCATTTCAAGGATTTCTGGTTTTTTTTGTATAACCTCTACTTTCCTGTTGAGTTGATCTCTTGCTTCTTCGATTTGTTTATGTAGCTCATTATTAAAGTGATCTTTCACTGCCTGTATTTGTTGTCTAATGTCTTCTTTGAGATCCCAGTACATTTCATCAATGTATATCCTGAAATCTTTCTCTGTTATTTTTTCTGCTGTAGCTGTCAGTTCTTCTAATGATGTGTTGTCTTGAATTGTTTGTGGTACTTTCTTCCCTTGTCTTTTCATGTTGCTTGCGTTTCTTTTTTTCCAGCTCTGTGGGTCTGGTGTGTTATTATTTTTACCCTGTAGATTTGTAGTGTTCTTGTATGGTTCCAAGATCTCTCCTTTTTGGGGAAGGACAATGTTAACAGATCCTAATATCAACACTACATCACCTATGAACAAATCATTGTTATTAATACATTTATTAGTCTCAATGTCCAGAAATGTTGGATTCAATTATTTAAAATATAATCAGTAGTTTTATAAAAGGTGTACAGTTTCTGGTGGCAGACAGTGAACCGGGGGTTGGGCATAGAACAATCTGCTAAGGGGGAAAGATGTGAGGGTATTGGGCTAATATAACTCAGGAAATTTGAAGGAAAACTCTAATGAAAAGGGTTAGAAGCAGGGGAATAGACAGGAGGTGATTTAGGGTAGACAATTACTTGGGAGGACAGTAGAGTACATAAAAACAAAGGCACATATGTATTTAGAAAATTACAAGATGTTAAAATAGTAAAATTTGGAGGGTGAAAGAAGAAGAGAGAAGAAAAAGGGAAAGAAAAAAGAAAGAGAAGAAAGAGAAAAAAAGAAAAAAGAGAGAATAAAAAGGGGGGCCTTATGTAATTTCCCTATATTATATTTTCCAGGTGACTCAGTTCTCAAAGTTCTATTTCATGTAAAGTTCTTGGTTTCACATATGTTGGGGTTGTGAGGTTCAGAGGATAGAAGTGTAGAGGAGGAAGAAGTATAAGAAGAAAAAACAACAACAACAAAAAACCTCTTAGAATTCCGTTTCCTTCCTTTCTGCTTCTCTTCTCTCCCAGTAGGTGGGGTTGTCTATTTAAGCTGGAGTCTCTGTCCTCAGGGTGGTGTAGGTAACCAGGGTGAGAAGACTTGAGCCCCGCTCCCCCCATTGTCTCCCCCTCCTGCCTTGAGCACCCCAATCCTGGTCTCTCTTATTTGCTTCAGGTTTTTTAGACCCCTCCCTTACTTTGCTTATCACCCTCAGGTTCCTGCCGGGTGGGTGGTGCCCTGGTCTCACAGAGCTCCAGTTCAGCTGAGAGTGGTTTTTGCGCTGGGCAGTAAAGGTGCCGAGTAATCACAGCTGGGGGTGGGGTTGGGGAGGAAGTTGGAAACCAGGTACCTGTTCAAATGGAGGTCCACGCTGAGAGCTACACCCACCAAAAAAAATGGCGAGAGAGGTTTTCCAAGAAGGAGTCGGTCTGCTTCTTGCGCCAGGATGTCTGGTGAGGTGGGGGGAGCTGGGATGGCCTTGTGCTGTGTGATTACAGCCGTGTGGCCTGCGTGGGAGTGGAGAGCAGCTGATAAGGTGGTTCTGCTCTGCTGCTTGAGAGCCGTGTGCACTAGAACTGCAGGCTTTGGGTCCGGAGTCCAGAGTCTTACTGGAACAGAGGCTCTGATTTCTGTGCAGGTGGTTGGTAGTAGATCTGATGGTTTCTGTGAAAATCCCCTGTCTAGGAGTCCTGTTGTACTTTCTGAGATGTTGTATTCCGTCTAGGTGAGACCTGTCTGACTCTTTTCTTGGTTTAATTCCACAGAGCAGCCAGAAACAGTACCTCCTCTATTCCGCCATGTAGTCTTGAGCTTTTCTTTGTTGGAAGGCTTTTAATTGCTCTTTGAATTTCATTCCTTGATACCATTCTGTTTAGGTTTTCCATACCTTTCAGGTTCAGTTTGGGTAGGTCACATGTATCTGGGAATTTGTCAATGTCTTCTAGATTTTCCAATATTTTTGAGTCTAAATTTTCAGCATAGTATCTGTCCAATGTTCCTGGATTTCAGAAGTTTTTCCAGTGATATTTTCTTTTTGTCTCTACTTTGATTGATTTGTGTCTTCCTTCTCTTACTTTTGGTCATTTGGCTGAGAGATTTTCAATCTTACATATCTTTTAAATGAACCAATTCCTCCTTGCTTTGAACCTTTGTATTCTTTTTCTTTCTTAATTTCATTAATTTCTTCTCTAATCTTAATGATTTCCTATCATCTGTTCTTTTGGGAATTATTTTGTTCTTTTCCTAAGATCTTGAGTTGGAGTATGAACTTATTTATTTGAAATTTCTTTATTTCATTAAAGTAGGCACTCAGTGATTTAGATTTTCCTGCTAGAACTGCATTCATAGTGTCCTAGAGACTTAGATATGTTGTACCTGTGTTCTCATTGCTTCTGAAATTTCTTGGTGTCTACTCTCATTTTTTTGATCCATTTTATATTTAAAGAATAAGCAACTGAGATGAAAGTGCAGTGAGGACAGGAGAGGTAATAATTCTGGAAGTGAGATTAAACTGGGCACAAGGGGTCAAAACAGAAGTTGCTGGCCATGGTGTGTGGACACTGATCCTTCATCAGTGGCCTTTTGTGTGGCAGATAGAGGAAACTGGTTAAAGTGGCATTACCTACCTACACTAGAGGGAGGGAAACAGTGGTGCCCAAAAGGGTGATGGTATTAAATGGGGCTAATAATTGACCAAGGTAGAAAAGATGCTTGTTTCACATCTTCAATTAACCAGGTGGACATAGTTGAAACTCCTGCAGATAAGGTTTTACAAATAAATAAATTACTAATGCTCAGTGTCTAGTGTTTCAAATTGCTGTTCACTAAGCTCACATTTTATTATTATTTACATTTCCCTATATGTTTAAACTGACATTTAACTGATAATTTGAGTGTTTTCAATATTTTGAAGAAACACTGTAAAGGTTGAAGAATGATAGTTATTTTTAACGACTGCTATGGAGAGTCCCAGGGTTTCAGTTTGCATGGTCATTTTTACAATCCTGCCCTTCCATGGAGAGTGGTGACTGCCTGTATCCAGGACAACATGATGTTCATAACTGCTAAGGGAGAAAATATCTCAGGTTATGGGGCACTTGTTTTTCTTTCTGTGTTCGAGGCATAGGACACTTAGTTAAAGAGAAAGGAGAATAACTATTTGTATTAAACCATTTGAGTTTCTTTTGAGAAACTCAACAAGGCTGTGGAGGAGGGGTAGATAAGAAAAAGAAGACAGAATGACGAATGACTCTTGAGAGCAAGGACTTGGGGTACTTGATGGCCAAGCCTACGGCAATGGAGGAGAACCATCGTGACATGTTCAGGTGGGGCTTGCTTGTCACATTCTGAGGGGGGTGTCATGAGGTGCTACACAGAGGCAGGTCTGCAGACTCAGCCATGGGACATCGAGGGCTGACAGAGGAGCATCAGGAGCCTGTGGGCTGGTGACTGTTCTGGGAGAAGGCATTTGGAGCAGCATCTATAGAGGCTTCTCAGTAGCTCTTTTCTCTCAGGCTGAGCACCATGGAGCAGGAAGAAGGTGGCAGAGACGGAGGGTCCCAGGTAGCAGGGAGTGATGAAGGATCTGTGGGAAATATGTCCACATTCAGTTATCTGCTCACCATTCATAAGAGTCTCCTTAGAGCTATGAGGTCCTGGTTGACCCTTGTTAGATGCCTATCTTGAGTGAACCAGCAGCCCAAGAACACACCTGTCAGCCTCTCCTGTGTCCTGATTCCCTGCGGGTTAGTCACACTAAGAGTCACAAGGGGAGCAGCCCTGAGAGCAGCCCACCTAGAACTTCCCAACATTGCTCCATTTGGTAGAACCTTCCTGTCCATGGATGCATAGCATTGGACTATTGGTCTAATCTAGAGGTGCTATCCAAAAGACACACTTAATCTGCTGCCCCTCATTGCATTCCCTCAGCTCATCATCTCTGGAGCCTTAGGACTCATGGACACCCATTGCCAACTCTTGACCTCCTCATCTCCTTCACACCCCTCATACTTCCTGGGAGCTGGGGTCCCACAGGAGTTGCCTGAGATCCTTGGGGTGCTGAGGGATGTGTGCCTGGTTTTCTAGACTCACTGACTCTGCAGCTGTGCACAGGTGGGCTGACACTCCCCCTGGCCCTGCCCCTTCTGCAGGCTGTTGTCCACCTTTTCTCCTGGGTACTTACAGTCAGGACTTCTGCTTCCTGTGGATGTAGATGGCAGAGACACTGACTGCCAATAGGACCTTAGGGCCAATAAATAGGGCTATGAGGTATGAAGAAAGAGTAGACTTCATTGCTCCTGAAAATCAAGGGACAAGAGGGGCTATTAGAGGGACTCCTAGTTGTCCATTCTCAGGTGCCTGCATTTGCCCCAGGTGAAGCTACCAAGGCCCCCAAAGTTGTGAAGCTTTAGTGCACACACCCTGTACTAATGTCCTGGTCAAACCAGAGGCAGAAGTCCAGTCAGAGTTTTTTCATTCCCACTCACCCAGCCTTAGGTCCCAGGGTGACCCTCTGAGGGAAGGTGAAAATGTGAGCTTGGTGCACATTTCCCACCCAGCTATACTGGTTACCTACTTGATTCTCAGTCTCCTGTGCAGAGGGATTATCATCACCTCTTGATAAGGAAATTGAGGTCTGGGGAGTTTCAGGAGGGTCACATCCTAGAGAAATCCAAACCCTATATGGTGATTCCTGAGACCATGTTCCTTGGACCAAGGGAATGGTCCAGTATTTCTGGGCCATGAGAACAATTTTCAATGGGGCATTCATATGGGGTGAGGGCTGTTCCATGGGAAGAGAGGAGAGCCAGGCTGCCCACTTGGTACTGTGCGTAGCTCAATGGACCTGTGTCTGGGGACCTTGGGGAGCCTGCTCAGGAGGTGTAGGATAAACTAACAAAATTGCTGGCTGAAAATTACTTTTGTGGGTCAAGAAAACATTTCTCATACATGGGAGGGGCCACAGTCTCCAAATAGCAGACCATCCCTCCAGTTCTATGTCACCTAAAGTCTTTCTGTTGGACACACAAAGCCAGATCCTGGCAAGCAGACCTGTGGAGTCTTTGAATTTTTACCATTACCCATTTTTTTTCTTTAAATGATGCTAACAAAGATGGAAACATTTTTAATAATAAACAAATGCTGCCAAGTCCTTAAGAAGGAGTGGACTCCTCAACTCCTGCTGCCCTGCTGGAGGCCAAGGTTCTCAGCTGAGTGCTGCTCTGGGACTCCCCCTCCGTGGAGGAGAGCTGCACTGCCTGCCCCCTCCTCCCTCTAGAAGGCACCAGCATCAGAGTCTGGCTGAGCAGGGAGTGGAAGGCCCCGCCCCTCTCCTCCACTTAAAACAGCTCCACCTTTCCTCTGACTCTCTGTAGGAGCAACTGAGTTGCTGCTTCTTCTGTCTCAGGTGGGAAGGACCCTGATGTTGATCCTGGGAACATTTCAGAAAGCCCCCCGATCCCCTATGTCCATCACAGAGGGCACTTCCTATGGAAACCCAGTTCCAGGAGTGATCTGGAAAACAGGCTCTACCATGTGAATCTGAACCTGGGACTCTTCAGCTGGCTGGTCACATAGATGCCAGATCTGGTGGTCGGTGGCACCTGAGCAGGCACTGGCCTCTGGTGGAGGTGCTATTGTTCACACTTTGCAAAAGTGAACTGGTTTTCTTGGCATCTGGTACTTGAACATAAATTGGGAAATTGTTGTTATAAGACTCTGGCATTTAAAGGCTGTTTCTTGGCATCAGTTCATGGGAGAAAGATAATGAGAAGCTAAACATGAGTCATCAGAAAGTAAAGGCCAAGTGTGAGATCCAAGGGACTTCTTGGTACTCTTGTAGATTTTTTGTCTCCTGGAACCAGAGGGCAGCTGAAGCAGAGGTTACATTCCTAGACATAATTCCAAAACTAGAAGAGCTACAGAGGAGATTGCATTCTCCAGGCTCAAGGACTTTCCCTAACGGGGAAGTTGTAGACGCTACATATGAAGGTTAGGGCCATATAGATGGAAACACTCGAAGACCTTCAGTGGACTTCTTGGTTGGTGATCACAGTCACAGCAGGATGGCTACCAATTAATTCTGCTCCAGAGACATCCAGTGCCATCTTCCATGTTCCATTCCAACAAAAATGCTTCCTGTGCATCATGTAATCCTCATTCCATCTGAGAAAGGAGAAGTGCTATGGTTCCATGTTACAGAAAGGATCTGGAAGGCACCAGGCCACACTTCTAATGGGCTGGCCCCCATTTTCAGTTTTCATGCTGGTATCCATGTGTGTCAGAGGAAATTGGGAGAGTCTCAGATCAATAACTGAAATGTTCTACCACTGAAGTAACAACAACATGAAGAAAATATACCCTATTCAAGCAGAATAAAGGAAATAATTAGGAAAAATCCAATAAAATAGAATACAGAGAACTATACAGAACATAATGGAAACACACAGTTAGTCCCTTTGAAAGATCAATGAAATTGAAAATGTCTTGCAAAACTAATGACAGAAAAAAAGAAAAAAGAAAGAGAGAGAGAGAGAGAGAGAGAGAGAGAGAGAGAGAGAGAGAAATGGAAAGGACACACTACTAACATCAAGATTGAACAGGGTGGTTGCTACAGATCTTGCAATCTCAGGTATAAATAAAGTTGACCCCTTAGATAAAATGGACCAAAATGCTTTGAAAAGCACCATGTACCCCAATATACTCAAATTGAAATTTGGCATGGCAATAACCCTAAATTGCTGAAAAAGTACATCATTTTAAAATTTGGGGAAAGACTTCTTGATGCCCAGATGGTATCCTAAGAAATTTTTACCATACCCTTAATGACGAATGAAAAAAAAATTGGTGCAGAGAAAAGAGATATAAAAAGAATTTTGAAAAACTTGAATACATACTGCAATCCTTTTTAATGATTAGAGATAATTATTATTAATTTTATTAACTGGGATAAGGCCATTGGATTTGCATACAAATGTTCTTCATCATTTGGCCATTCTAGCTGTGGATTTCACTGACACTGTGTTCATTCCTGATTAAACACTGGTCGATGGGCTTAGGCAGCTTCCATGCATCTACTATCAAGGAAATTGCTATTCACTTCCTATCACTACACTTCCTACAAGAAGGCACAGGGACAAATCAGTAGTCCAGTGTTGACCTAGCCCATGAGGTACATGGTAGGCATGCTGAAAACAACCTGGAACTTGAGAGTCTTGTGAAGTCCAGACCCACTCCTGTGGTTACACAGGGAAATAACTCACATTGGGTCACAGAATGGAGTCTCCAGATGACTCTGGTGTTTAAGACAATGTTCATGGGAGAGGGACATTTCTTTAATTAGCAAAAATTTTTATTATAGGCTGGTGTTGGCCCTGTCCCCAGGGACCTTAGTTTTGCATTGAGTCATGTAGAAAGTCACCAGTGGTCAGGGCAGGAAGTCATCAACAGTGATTCCATTACTCTCCAGGGCCATTCTGGTTTCCCTACTGTAAACTCCTAACATACAGGTAGTTGAAGCAAAAATGAAGGATATACACAAGCAGAAATTTCCATGTTGTGAGCATGCTTTAAGGGTCCTCATTACTATTGGTCTGCTATCACAAATCAGAAGGAAAAGATCTGTGGAGTCCACTTAAGGTCACCTAGGGGCCTGGTCCAAACAGTCTCCACATCCTCAGGGAGTCTTTTTCAGATTTCCCCTAGAGGAGCCAGTCTGCTGGGTGAGGATAAAGATGTGTATGGAAAATTCTCATCTGGAACGGAAGCTGGGCAGAGGTCAACATGGTAAGGAGGAAGAGGAGGCCCTGAGGAAGGAGAACAGAGCAATTGTTAGGTTCAGAGATGAGAAGCAGGACATTAGGACAGGATTGTTCCCTCCCTGCATTTCTTTTTAAATATCTGTGTATTTCAGAAGATCCATGGAGATTTGTACCAAACTCTTGACAGTGGAGACTCTTGGAATGAGGAGGG
The DNA here is from genome assembly GCF_964194105.1 of Spermophilus citellus. Lineage (NCBI taxonomy): Eukaryota > Metazoa > Chordata > Mammalia > Rodentia > Sciuridae > Spermophilus > Spermophilus citellus. The sequence continues at coordinate 27,802,335 of NC_138185.1, forward strand.
GAATTGCAGGTGAATGTAAGGTTCTAATATATATTTATAGACTTTAGAATTGTTCTATAATGAATAGGAATACTAACTTTGGCAGTATTTAAAAAAAGATACAGGATATAAAAGACCCAGTCAGTTGGGTGAGATGGCTCACGCCCGTACTCAGTGGCTTGGGAGGCTGAGGCAGAAGGATCACGAGTCTAAGCCAGCCTCAGCAAAAGCAAGGCCCTGAGAAAGTCAGCAAGATCCTGTCTCTAAGTAAAATACAAAATAGGGTGGGAATGTGGCTCAGTGTCTGAATGCCCCTGAGTTCAATCCCTGGTACCTCCCACCCCCAAAAAAGATCCTGCCAGCTGGAGTGGAGACCCCACCAGGGAGACATCTTTTTCTTTTTCATACTAGAGGTACTTAACCAGTGAACCACATCCCTAGGCTTTTTTTAATATTTAATGTCCCCACTCTGGGCACATGAGTTCACCAGGAGCCAGCTCAGTGGTTAGTTCCGATCTTAATTATCTGTGATGACTGAGGTTTCTGTCCTGGACACATTTCCATTCACATTCAGGTCACATGCAAGCTCAGGAGGTAGAACTTGTTTGCCTGGCAAGTGATAGTCACCTGGTTGTGTGTCACTGTGAATTTTTGAGTGACCTCCAAGATGGGTGGAAAGAGAGGAGGATGGAGAGGGCCAAGAAGACATGACAAGTATCAGATGAAGAAAGCAAGTGGTGAGTGCCACAATGGCCCATCCCCCATTCTGCTTTCTTCCTTAGTGTCCCTGTTTGAAGGCCCCATGAGATGTGTGCCCAACCCTACAGAGGAGACCCTTAGAGTGTGGGTGTGGGGAGCTGACTAAGACGCTGCTGTGTTCCCAGGCTCTGTGTGCCCTGGGGGAAGGAGGGGTCACTGCTCTCACAACACAGAAAATATCAAGGTAAAGTATAAAAGCGTTAGATCAGCTGGGAGAGGCCTCCGCAGGGGTATTGTCCAGGCCCTGCTCTCTGGGGCCAGCAGAGACCTGCAGGGTGCAGTTTCTGGTGGTGGTTGGTTTCTCATCATGCTCCACCTGACAGGTGAACGTCATGTCCTCCCTGTGCACAGAGGCATTGACCAGCAGCCAGCTCATCAGGCTGATGGTCCTGTCCTTGTTCTCACAGAGGGTCAAGGCTGTTTCTCTCCTGGACATGTCGCCATTCTCCACCCAGGTCAGCTGTAGGCTCTGGGAGCAGAAGTGACTTCACCTGGTTCCCTGCTGTTGGGGTTTAAGTGTGCAGAGTTTAGCTCCTTCAGCCTGACACTTTGCAAAGAGCTGTGGCTGTGATTTAGGTCAGCTGAGGCAAGCCTCAGCTAGGAGGAGGAAAAGTTCTCTTCCCCTTATCGCAATTCACAAGCTCTGCATGGTTTGGCCTAGAGGAAGAAGCTTCCTGCATACTGGACCTGGGAACAGTATATTCGGGGATTAGATAATGTCTACAAAGAACTTTGGGAGGGTACTTATCAAATGAACAGGAACAGTCTGAATTTAGCTCTGTGTACCCGCTGAGACATGATATTTGGGCAATGTAGATGAAATGTTACTGAAGAATTGCTTGCTTTGTTAGAAGAAGAATATAAAAGGAACTTACAAATAAACCTCAGCATGCAGTTGCAATTGCTGCCTTGGCTCTGCATCCCCTGTGTCCCGGTGATTTCGCGACCCTTACCCAGGGACCCAAACGCACTAGACGTTCACACCCTGCCATGGTGGGCTGTGGGGTGACCTCCAGGGTGGGCAGAACTGAAACAGCACAGGGAGAAGCTGTGACCTTATGGCACAAACAGCTGAGCTCCTCCCAGCATGGCAAAGACCTCCCTCGGGACAGAGCCAGGTGTGAAGCAGGGGCTCAGACACTGAGGATTTGCGCAGGAGTAAATCACTAACCACAGGGCCTGCCACCCACAGGTGCCAAATGACTAGCAGCTCTCCTGAGGGTAAAGTGAGTGAAGTTGACAGGCCCAACTCCTGGCCTGCAGGAAGTGAGCACAACAGATGAAATGACCCTGCACCTTGAAGCTCCACTCTGTTAGGAGCTCAGCAGTTCTAGTTGCTTCTGGTCAATGAAATGAAGCCACCAGCTCATGCTGGACACAGGGCAGGAGTCCACACTAGCACCGCAGGTGGCAGTAATGCTGGGAATTAGAGCACAGGTCACTGAGTTCCTGGAGCAAAGGCCCCTGGGGAGCAGCAGTGTGGGCTGGGGCAGTGAGCAAGGTCCTGTTTCTCAAATGGTGTCAGACAGGTTGGCAGTCCCACAAAGAGGAGGGCTCCTCTGCAGGATGACATGGGCCACCTTGCATATGACTTGAGAATGGACATCCCTGGGAGTAAATGTCATCTTGGCTATGCTGGACCTACTGTAAAACACAATTTCTTCTGTGAGATCCATGCTGGTCTGGGTGTGCGAGAGCTCATTCCCATTTTTGAACCACTTGAGAGTGATGTTGTTGGGGGAGGAGCTGTGGGACTCCCGGGTGATGCTCAACGTTTGCCCAGGTGTGGCCTTGGTTGCAGGACCTAACACCATGCGGGGAGAGGGTCTGGATGCAAGGAAGCATTGACAAACCAGTTAGGTGATCAGGAGACCCCGTCTGAGCACAAGCATGTGACACTTTGAAGAACCTTCCTAGAAGTTTTTGGTGTGGTGGCTGTTACTGTTGTTATATTATTATTATTTGCAGTGCTGGGGAACATCCTCAGGTGCTGCTAACCATCTGCTCTGTCACCCATAAGCACAACAAGATTTCATTTCTTAATCCTCCTCATGAAGCTGCCTGGGTTCTGAGCTTACCCGTGTGGTGTCCCTAGTGTCATGCCTCTAGGAGAGCACAGCTGTCCAGCCAGTGAGGAGTATCCACCCAGGTGCTACTCCAGAACTGAAGTCACAGCCTTCTTCACAGTATTAGGACACTGCTACCAACTTGGGCTCTGAAGAACTTACTGACTTGTCTCTGTAACAACTGTTTCCTACAGCCCTGACCTGGAATTTTTGACAACCTATTGAGGGCCACAGCCAAGTTGGGATGATGCATGGCATCTTGCCAGAAGGGAGTGGTTGAGAGGTGATGCCAGCGAGCCATTGAGATTGATGGTTATGTTAAGCTGTGTATTCAATTGTATATAGACCCTTGCTGTCAGCCTCCAGCGCCCACTACTTTGGAGTTCTCCCGGGGATTCCTGGGGAGTTCGAGTTGGTGGGTGGAGTTCCAGTGGAAGGAGTTCCGGTTGGTGTGTGGTGTGCCTGGAAGGGCCGCGTGGGTGGAGTTCGCGTGAGTTTGGAAATAAAATTTGTTCCTGCTTGAGTGGCTCATGATTTGTGCCCAGCCAGACTGCGGAATTTGGTGGCCTGTGTGGGGAATGCCTGAAGCTTGGGGGTAAGTGAAATTGCTCGCCCCTGAGGGAAGGCGAGATAATGGGTGACCATTTCAAAAAACAATGTGTTCTTGTTTTGATTTGTTTTGTTTTTGTTTCAAGGTGCCTGTCCATAGAACTTTCTCAGGAAAACTGGGAAAATGGTTGGCTCAAGGTTTGAAGTTGTTCAGCCCTGAGGAAGAGATAGAGATAGACCATGAAAATACATTTCAAGAAAATAGGAAAATTGATACAATGAATTTTTGTTCCATTTTTGTTTCATTCTGTTTTGGTTTTGTTTTGTGTTATCTTGTTGGGTTGCATTATCTTTATAGTAGTTTAGAAATTAGTAAAAAACAAACTGAAAGAGGGTTAAGTAAATTGTTAGAGATCCAGAATATGGTAAAAAACATGTTAGATCAAGCAAAAGAGAAGGTCTCTCGAGCTAGTCAGACAGAGGAAGAAAATTTAAAGGAAGAAGGGCCATCAGGAGGGAAAAACTTACAACAGGAGGCTGCTACTAACACCTTTCTACCACCAGAGGGCGTTAGTGTCCAACCAACAGCTCCACCTATAGAGACAACATATGCTGGGGGGCCCCCAACCCCCATAGTTGATAGATGGGATCCTGAGACAGGACTTCAAAGATTAGCATGCCCTGTACTTGAGCAGGAAGAAGGGCAGCGAATTCACTGTGCTTTAGATTTCAAAACAGTGAAGCAGTTAAAGGAGGCTGTAACAACCTATGGTCCCCAAGCACCCTTCACTGTAAGCATGGTTGAATCCATTACCAACCTGGACATGATGCCAGCAGATTGGGCTAGTATGTGTAAAGCTGTGCTAAATGGAGGACAATACCTGCTATGGAAGGTTGCTAATGAGGAATTTTGCACAGAGACGGCTAGGCAAAATGCAGCAGCTGGTTATCCTCAGAGAAATCTAGATATGTTGTTAGGAAAAGGACCTTATGAGGATCAGCAACAACAAATTAGATATGATCTGCTATATACTCACAAATTGCTGCAGATGCAGTTAGGGCATGGAAGACTTTACAAGGACCTGGAGATTTACAAGGTCAGTTATCTAAGGTAATACAGGGACCTAATGAACTTTACGCTGAATTTGTAGATAGGCTTATTCAAACAGCTACCAGAGTTTTTGGGGATACAGAACAAGCAATGCCATTAATAAAACAACTGGCTTATGAGCAAGCAAATTGTTGGTGCAGAGAGGTCATTAGACCATGGAAACATGAAGATTTAAACACATATATTAAATTATGTAGAGACATTAATGAACAAGGGCAAGTCTTGGCAGCTGCAGTACAACAGGCTTTAGATGCCAGGCCAAAAATATGCTACAATTGTGAGCAAACAGGACATTTTAAAAGGAATTGCAACATAGGAGCAGGGTTTAACAAAACTAGGTATCAAAGGGATAGAATACCGGGTATTTGCCCACGATGCTGTGGAGGGAGACATTGGGCTAAAGAATGCCGTTCTCAAACAACCATAGAGGGTACTCTGTTATCAAAAAACGGACAAGAACCAGGTGTTTACCCATGATATCATGGAGAAAGTCATTGGGCTCCATTGCCAAAAAAACGGACAGGAGGGCCCAATGCTCTGGGGCCCACGACCACAAATATACAGAGCACTGGAGGAACCCAGCAACACCATCAGGGTAGTGCCTAGGACACATTATCCATCAGATCTCTCAACAGAAAAACCAGAGGGAGCACAGGGTTGGACATCTGCTCCTCCGCCAGGGCAGTACTAACTCTAGAGATGGGAGTTCAAATCATTCCCACAGGGGTAAAAGGACCTCTTCCCCAAGGAACAATAGGCTTATTATTGGGATGAAGTTCTTCTACTGTAAAAGGACTTATGATAAGTCCTGGGGTAATTGATCCTGATTATAAAGGTGAAATAAAATTATAGCCAGTTCTCCAAAGGGTATATCAGTAATTTCACCAGGAGATAGAATAGCACAGTTATTAATAATACCCAGCCTACATGATAAATTTTCTAGTCATACTGTAGAAAGAGATTCCAAGGGATTAGACCCCACAGGTGTAGATTCGGCTATGCTTTCTTTAAATTTAGATTCTCGCCTGATGCTAAAACTAAATATTCAAGGACATGAATTTAATGGGCTACTGGATACAGGTGCAGACCTTAGCATCATCTCTCATCAAGAATGGCCAAAACATTGGCTATTACAATAAGCCACTCAAACTCTTCAAGGCATAGGAGTGGTGACTAATCCCCATAGAAGTGCAATGGTATTAGATTGGAAGGATCCTGAAGGATGTGAAGGAACTATACAGCCATATGTATTGGATCATCTTCCTATAAATTTATGGGGACAAGATGTCCTAGATCAATTAGGTTTGACATTAACAAATAACATCAATCCAAATGCGCCCACTATTATGGCTAGACAAGATTTTAGGAAAGGAAAAAAGATTAGGAGAAAAAGGACAAAGTATAGTGGTGCCATAAAAGAAGATCAAAAAATAGATAGACATGGATTGTGTTTTCAGGAGGGGTCACTGAGACAATAAAAAATACTTGGAAATCAGAAAGACCAGTGTGGGTTCCTCAGTGGCCCCTGACTAAAGAAAAGATACAAGCAGCCTATGATCTGGTCAAACAACAATTAGCGGAGGGACATATACAACCTTCCATATCTCCCCATAATACTCCCATTTTTTTGTCATCGAAAAGAAATCTGGTAAATGGAGATTATTGCAAGATTTAAGAGCCATTAATAATGAGATGGTTATTACGGGACCTGCTGAATCGGGGATTCCCCAATTGTCTGCTTTGCCAAAAACCTGGTATGTTTTAGCTATAGATACTAAAGATTGTTTTTTTTTTTTGTCAATTCCAATTCATCCTGAGGATAGTCCACGTTTTGCATTTACTGTCCCTGCACTGAATCATGAAGGTCCCAATCAGATATTTGAATGGAAAGTATTCCCTCAAGGGATGGCTAACAGCCCAACTATGTGTCAAATTTATGTTAACAAAGCAATCCATCCACTTAGAAATCAAAATACTGAACTACAAATATTTCACTATATGGATGATGTGTTGTTAGCACACAAAGATAAAAACACATTGCTAGAATGTTATGCCACACTTACAAACTTATTAAAAAATTATAATCTAGAGATAGCAATAGATAAAGTACAATTAAATTTTCCAATTAATTATTTAGGAGTTCTATTATCCTCAACCATGGTCTGTCAACCAAAAATTCAAATACAAGTAGATAAACTCAAATCACTTAACGATTTTCAAAAGTTATTAGGAGACATAAATTGGATAAGGCCTTATCTAGGTATACCAACAGGAGAGTTGGGACCTTTATTTGATGTCCTAAAAGGTCCATCAGATCCAATTTCACCCCGCATGTTAACGCCTAAAGCAAGAAAGACATTAAAAATCATTGAAACATATATGGAAAATATGCATTTGGATAGAACTGGTATAAGTTTGCCTTTATTATTTATTGCACTACCAACAAAAAATATTCCTACAGGAGTATTTTGGTAAGAAGGTCCATTATTATGGATACATTTATCTTATTCTCCTAACAATATTCTTACTAGGTATTCTGAGGCTCTAGGACAATTAATACTCAAAGGAATAAAAGCAGCAAAGGGAGTGTTTGGAATTTCTCCCAATAAAATTATTACTCCATATACTATGGATCTAATTGATGAATTAGCTAATGAGTTAAATACTTGGGCAATAATCATGTGCAAATCTAATGTTTCATTTGATAATCACTTACCATCTAATCCTTTGCTGTCTTTTTGGTCTGCGTATCCTGTAGTTTTTTAAAAATAACAAGAAAAACACCTATCATGAATGCTCCAAATATATTCACTGATGGGTCAAATAATGGTACAGCAGCAGTAGTTACCCCTGATCAAACTTTTACATTTTTTAGTACCCAAACAATCAGCTCAAAAGGTAGAGCTTAATGCAGTATTACAAGCTTTTGTGATGTTTAAAGATTCTGTATTTAATTTATTTTCTGATAGTCAGTATGTAGTTAGTGCTATAGTATCCCTTGAAGATGCTGGTAGGATTTTCCCTTCCTTTACTGTTTTCTCTTTGTTTTCCACTATACAAATCTAATCTGGGACAGAAAAGATCCATTCTTTATAGGACATATCAGGGCACATACAGGATTGCCTGGAGCCCTTAGTTTTATCTGCTAAATCATTGCCCCAAACTTGGGCAATGATTTAGCAAATAAAACTACACATGACATACATATTTTATCTACACTAGAAGAAGCTACACATTTTCATAAAAAGTTCCATGTCAATGCTAATACTTTACAAAAGCATTTTAAAATAACTAAGGAACAAGCTAGACAAATAATAAAACAATGTCAAAATTGTGTGACCTTTTTACCACAAGTTAATCTTGGAGTCAATCCTAGAGGACTGATACCTAACCATATTTGGCAGATGGATGTCACACACTTGCCAGAATTTGGAAAATTAAAATATTTGCATGTTACAGTTGATACTTCTTCTGGATTTTTGATGGGCTCCCTTCATGCTAGAGAAAAAACTATAGATATTATAGCTCATTGCTTACAAAATTTTGCCACTATGGGCGTTCCAAAACAGTTAAAAATAGATAATGCCCCTGGTTATACTTCTACCTCTTTTAAACAATCTTGCCCATCATTTGGCATTACTCATATAACAGGAATCCCATACAATCCACAGGGACAAGGCATAGTTGAAAGAGCTCATCAAACTATTAAAATGTACTTATTAAAGCAAAAAGAGGGAATTGGGAAGGGGTATATATCCCCCAAAGATAAACTTAAAATAACCCTTTTTACTCTAAACTTTTTAAATTTGGATTCATCAGGGCTTAGTGCTGTGGAAAGGCACATGTGTCCAAAAAATGTACATAAGCCAAAGGTACTTTGGAAGGATATTCTAACAGGACAATGGAAAGGTCCTGACCCAGTGATTGTCTGGAGTCAGGGGTCTGTTTCTGTGTTTCCACAGGGAGAACAGCAGCCGATTTGGATTCCAGAGAGACTAACTAAAGCGATTTCTACAGACCAAAAAGAAGATCACTTGGCTCAAATCCATAACAGCTGATATCCTTACATCTGCAACAGTGGTTCTTCCACACCTGGAGGCTAATGAATAATGAACACCATTAAAGCCTATTTCAAATGTAAAAAACCTTGGGCTTGCTTGTGGGAATACCTTCAGACCCATTATGCAAGTTATAGGAAAAGGATGAGATATCAAAAGAAGAGTCAAACTCAGGTGGTAACCAGGATGCTTTTTTCAATATTTATTTTATTATTGCCTTTTCCCACATCATGAAGTTCTATTTTATTTTTTGAGCTCATAGAGACTTAGGTTAATGTTTTTCTGATCAGTTCTATTTTTTGACTGTGGAGTTTTTAAACATTGCAATGGAGATTTCACCTGTGAAAAGCTACAAGGCCTTTACTATTATGTTATGTGTTGTATGTATTGTGTTATGTGTGTTGTATGTCTGTATGTGCATATGTCCATATATCATATATGAGGAGCACTCATGAAAAAATGAATCCAAATATATTTTTTTATTCACGTGATTTAAATGGTTTAATTTAAATTGGTAAACAGCTGTTGAGGATTGTTTTAATATGTGAACAAAAAAAGAGGTTAACAGATCTGTTTGTTTACTTTCACCTTTCCTTTTCATTATATTTAATAATTCTGTTCAGTATAATGTAAATTGTGTAGAAAATTGCTTTCTTTTAGTGCCTGCTGGAATGTTACATAATTTTTTTTTAGCCATCATTGCCAGAATTCCTATCTTCATCCCAGTGCTGGTGAAGACAAAGATAAAACTAATCTACAGTTTCTTCAATAGCTATCACAGTAAACTGTATAAACTGATGCATCAATGAATAATAACTTAACAAGTGATGCTCAATCACGGAGTCGATTTACTTTGAGAGGAAATGGACATATTAATAGATTCCTCTGCTTTTAACTGCTTGCAGAACTTGCCTGGACTATGTATTACTTGTATGCATTGTGAACTATCTATTGGTGCAGCGAATTGTGGTAGGGCTCAGGTATCTTTGCTGATGGTGTCATCGGTGGTACAATTTTTCCAAAAGGAACCGTCATTTGGCTTGGTGTGGCATTTTTCATCCTCCTCCCTTCTGCTTGTGATGGTCTAAAATTTGGGGGCCAACACAGGTGAGGCAAAGAACCTCATCCCCCCACACTGGCACCAAGGCAAAATTTGGGGGCCAAGAGAGGTGAGGCAAGTCCCTCAAACCCTCAGAGCCCTCATCTGGGGAGCCACAGGACAGGCCAGACTGGAAAAGGTCAGGGCTGTGGAGCAGGCAGGTGAGGGGTGCAGATGCCCCCCATTTATCAGCCATGGAGCCTGGACCAAACAGCATGGCCCCCTCAGGCCTCTGTCTCCCTGACCTGCAGAAGGGGTGACCGCAGGTCATGACATGAGCACCCAGTGCTGCTCCTGCTTCTCAGCTGTGGCCCCCAGGATGGAGGGCGTGACCCCTGACCTCCTGTCCCACCCCAGGGATGAGGAGGCAGCTGCACTCACCTCGCACAGACAACTCAGTGCCTGGTCCAGACTTATACTCCTTATCAACAGGGGTCGATTTCTGGAACTTCACACAGTAGTAGGTGCCGGCGTCTGCTGGGGTGACATTACTGATGCGGATGGAAAAGTCCCTGTTGTCCCTCTTTGTTGCATCTGAGACATTTGTGACTCGGGGGAAGTGGCCTTCTTTGAAGTTGTAGATCAACTCCCGGCCTGGCCCTGTCCCCTTAAACCACTGGGTGGGCCCCACGGGGAGCAGGGAGGTGACAGTGCAGTGCAGAGTGGCCGACTCTCCAGCAGCGACAGACACTGGCTTCTCAGGCTGGATCACCTGCAGCTCCTGTGCAGCTGCTCCTGGGGGAGACACAGGGTGGTCACTGCTCATCCTGGGGATCCTCTTGGTTTATCACGTGGAATCAACAAAGCTTGTCACTGACTCAGTGCCCACAGAGTGGCCTTGAGCTCAGCACAGGGCGTGTCCTCACACTGAGCCTCCCCTGGCCTGCACCTCCACACTGTGAGACACCTGCCCCTGAGGCCCAGAGCCCTGAGCAAGGTGGAGGGAGGGGACTTGAGGGCCTGAGCCCTCCCCTGAGCTCTCATGTGTCACCAACTGTTTGTTATTCTTCCCTTTCTGACCACAAGGTCACTGGCATTTCAAGAACCATGACATTGGGGGAGGGGAGGGTCATGTGGCTCTTGAGACTCCTGAATTGTGGGGGAAGTGGTGGGGTCAAGTTAGTGGGACATGCATTTGACTGTGAGTCTGTGGCTCATCTTCCTTGTTCCACAGAAACCCCCAAGTTCATGATGGCATTTCATCTACCAGCCTGAAGTGATCATCTTGCTTACAACAATGTACAGCTCAATTAAGAAATGAAACATTACTCAAGCCCCTTCCATAACTACCCACACTATAATCACATTATGTAAGTATTCTTGTGTTTCTGTGAGAACTGACTGCAAACTAGTGTCTAAAACAACAGCAGTTTTTCTATTATGGTTCTGAACATCAGAAGTCCAAATTTTCTCTCACTGAGCATCCACCCAAGGTCATGAGGTCTGTTTTATTACTAGGCTCTTTCCCTGCTCTCCACATGCAGGGGGGTCCCTGAGCTGCTTCCCCTTGTTTCCTGTCCTCCTGTTGCTCCATCCTCTTGTCTCCCCCATCTCAAGTCCTTCCCTAGCTCATTTCTCCTGCCTCCTTCTCATCAGGACATATAGCCAAAGTAGAAAAGGAAATCTGTAAAATGATCAGCAAAGTGAGAACATCAACAAGGAGAAAATATAAAAAGGAACCAAATAGAAATTTGGGAGTTGGTAAGGCTCAATTAACTCTGAATTTAATTATAGATTTCACCAGACTTGAACAAGCAGTTGAAAAATCCCAAAATGTGGAAGAGAAACCATTGACAATGCTCACTTTGCAGTTCAGAATGGGAAACAGGAATTAAAAAAAAATTTCATTCAGGATACCAGAAAATTACACTGACACACATATGAGAATTCCAAAAGAGAAGAATGAAAAGAGAAGGGGCAAAACCTTATTTTAAAGTGAAATGCACTTCACTTTCTTAAATGTCATATAATATATGAAAGTACTAATCCAAGATGTTGAACAACCTCCACGTTCCATCGACTTGAGCAGATCCACGCTGAGGCACATTGTAAACCAATCTGCCAAAGCTAAAGTAAAAGAGACAACACTAAAGCAGAAAGAGAGGCCTGTTCACCACATACAGGGTTCCTCCTAAGGTGTTTATCAAGTTCTTAATGATGGGAACCAGAGGTAGTAAGATGATGCATCTACAGTGTTGAAAAAAAAAAGGTACCAAGAATTCTCTACCTAAGAGAAAAAAACAGTCCTTCCAACATGAATGAGAAATGAAGATATTTCCAGAAAAAAAAACTGAGCATTTCACTCCCTGTAGAAATGTCATGCAAGAAATTCTAAAGGGAGACCATTAGGTTGAAGTGAAAGGATGTTAGATAATAAATCCAAGTTTTACCAGAAAATAAAGCTCTCCTGTTGTATCATGGATGTTTTAAACTTTCTGATGCCTCAGTATCCCCAGAAACAGATGTGAACACTCCCATAGGCAACAGGTACATCAATGCAATAAGCTATTCTTGGCCATGAGTTCCCTGGTTGCTGTCCCTCGACTGTGATCTAGTGACATACACACACACACACACACACACCCACAGACATCTGTGAAATCTTTCACAGTGTTGGTATCTGAGTTCTGCAGGAACTCACAATGAGACACTGCCCAGAGTTTCTTTCTCTAGAAAACTGTTTTGCTGATAAATCCCTAATTTCTTGTGCCTCTCCAGGTGCAATTTCCAATGCTCTGTTGGCATGGTCCTTAGTTGGCTCATCAATAGGATTAACTCTCCCATTGACAATACAGTGGAGAGGAGGAAGGGAGGTTCAAAGGTTAGGAGCAAAGTCCCTGGGGCATGGCATCTGACTGCTCAGGACTCACTCCCTGGCTGTCCCCAGTGGCTGTACCATGTTGCACAGCTCTCTGGCCTGATGGCTGTCTTATGCCCTGCTTTGTGCAGCTCTCTGTGGCTTTTTCAGAGAGTTTATAACCCTCTCCATATTATAGTGATACTTCTGTCCCAACCCCAAGGATGCACACTGGAATACCAGTTCCTAGCCTTGACCCCAGCTGCACAATCATCCTACCATTGGAATCAGGAACACCAGACCCTGTGGAATTGGCTCTTTAGCAGCACACTGGAGTGAGAATGTGATTTGAGGAAGGACCTCTGCTGGAGGGTGTGTACTTCCATGAGGTGCTGAGTGTCCATTGCTGAGTGCTCTTGTGAGAGTCAAAGCAGTAGAGGGCCAGTATACAGGTATATGAGCCTGTCCACAGTGTCCAGCATGTGGTAAGTGGCATTTGTGAGAATAGTAATTCATTCTCTTCCTTCATGACCTCACATGGTCCCTTTCCCAAGGAGAGTCCTCCATGACACCCCCTAAATGTCCACACTACATGTGCTGGCAGACCCTTCTCTGCTGCTTTCTTGATGCTGTTGATCTCCATCTCCCATCCCATCCATGGCTTCCATCCAAGGTGATGTACAAGGAGAAGGGGGAAAGAGCAATTTGAGCCCTCTCTCTTTAAGATGTCCAAAGAAGTAATTAAAGATTATAAATCTCCCATGGGCAATGTACTGAAAACCACTGACATGCTAAGAATCTTTCCTCTTAAATTGAATTGTAACAAAATAAAGAACTTAAAAGATGTAGTTCAGACCACTATTGCTCTTCTGTCCTGAAAGGAGGGTGCATGTTGGAGAGTACCTCAGGTCATGGCAGCCAGAACCAGGAAAGAGAGTAATTTGTGGTGGTGGGAGGAGCATGCAGCAGAGCAAGTGAACACCAGGATCCACGGACAATATGCAACCTTGAAGGACATGCCCCCAATGACCTGCTTCCCCCAGTAATCCCCGCATGTCTAGGGTACCACCCACGGCTCATTAAAACTAAAATCCATCAGGTGGATTGATCCATATTTGGTTGCAGCTCCATAACTGAGTCATTCCCCTCAGAACCTGCTGCAGTGTCTAATACACAGGGGATTTCAAGGAATGCAACACATCCAAACATAGCACCCTGTGAGTCTGAATGGTACACCCTTGGAGAAAGGTCACTGCTCACAATAGGGAACACTCCAGAGAATGAGAAGCTTGTCAGTTAAGAGTGAAATAGATTGAGAAAAATTTAGCCACCCAGGGTATAAATCATGGGCAATATTTTGCTCAAGAAGAAAAACGTGTGGGCAAAGGGGCAGATTATCCTTTTGTAGGGTCACCCCAAGGACAGACCCCTTCTGAGGACACCAAATCTTTCTATTCCTGATTTTTATTTCCTTTTAGCAACCAGAGGCAGACACTGTTGCAGTAGGTAAGAAGATAAAACATAAAAAAAGAAGGGGAAAGGCTGTCACTTTAGATACCTACTAACTCAGAATAATCAAAAAAAGAATTTTAACTCTTGTGCTCATTCCAGAGAGAGCAAGGTAGATTTAGAATATGCATCAATTTAAAAAGAAGATATAGGGCATAAAATAAATGGGAGTGAAATAAAGTGTAAGCAATGTAACATTTTATGCAGTTATGTAATAAGTTAACCACTGAGAGGGATTTAGAATGGTGGGCCAGAGGGGACAGAATTCTGTGTCGCTCCATGACCTGGGTCTCAACTAGTGGTAATATTGTTTCTCTGAGAGTGATAGAGGCCCCCCTCCACAGCTGTTCCCACACAGGAATCAAGGCCCTGTGCTTGTGCAGGACTCTGGGACTCAGCATTAGAGCAGGACTCCTGACTCCTGGCTACTCAAACTGCATGTCTCCCTGGTACATTAGTGGGACCACCAGCATCAGAACTGGTGCAGAATTCCCAGATGTCACTCCCATTGGGGACACTCAGCCTCTACCCATCTGCAGGAACTCCATCTACCACTCCCGTGTGGATTCCCATCCATCTTGGAACTGGGAAGCTATTGCCCTAGGCCCCTACAGGCACAGTACCCTGTCTGCACCTGGGGACATCCCACAGGCTCGAAAGACAGCCAACAGCCATAACACTGCATGCCACAGAGCTCACCTTTGAACCCATCACACAATGACATTGACTGGCTCCCCCAATCCGAACTGAGACCCCATTGCTGAAAGCAGCTGCCTCCAACTTGGGTCACTTCCATCACCATCTTTAGTTGGGGCAGCTACCATTTCGGAACACTGGATAGCCAGGTACCCATAGTTTATAATTCCCCCCAATCCCAAACAGCCGCTAACCCGGCACAGTGACTGCCCAATACAAAACTGCCCTCAGCAACAGGTGCGCAGCCACCAGAGGGTGACACACAAAACTCCCAGAGAGAAACCTTCCTTATTAGGAAGTAGAAAGGGAGAGGGTGAGGGAGCTATACTTTAGAGACTAACTTAGAGGGCAGGAACTGTGAGGTTTACAGGCAAGATTAGGAGATAAGACTAGGTGCCCACATCACAAAAGCATGATGTTTAACCACACTTCTTTCATCACTGGATGGATATTCCACACAAAAGTTAGACAAAGAATCTATATAACTCAATAATACAATCAATAACTTAGACTTAACTGACGTATACAGAATATTTGATCATTCAACGAGCCTATATACTTTCTTTTCAGCAGAACATGGATCCTTCTCTAAAATAGACCATATATTATGCCACAAAATCTCTCTTAGCAAATACAAAAAAGTAAAGATACTACCCTACATTCTATCAGATCATATGGAATGGAAATAGAAATCAATGATAAAATTTTAAAAAGCTACTCCAACACATGGAGACTAAATAATATACTACTGAATAAACAATGGGTTGCAAAAGACATTGAGAAGGAGATTAAAAAATTCTTAGAGGCAAAGTGAGAACACTGATGAAACATATCAAAATCTCATGGACACTATAAAGGCAGTACTAAGAGGAAAGTTCATTGCATGGAGATTATTCCTTCAAAGAAGAAAAAGTCAACAAATAAATGACCTGACATTACATCTCAAAGCTCTAGAAAAAGAAGAACAAAAAACACCAAAAAGAGTAGAAGACAGGAAATCATTAAAATCAGAGCTGAAATCAATGAAACTGAAACAAAGGAAACAATTGAAAAAATTGATAAAACAAAAAGTTGATTCTGTGAAAAATAAATAAAATGACACCTCCTATTCATGCTAATGAAGAGAAAGAGAGAGAAAACACCAATTACTAACATCCATGATGAAAAAGGAAATATCATAATGGGCGCTACAGAAATACAGAAGATAATCAGAAATCATTTGAAAAACTTGTACTCTAATAAAGTAGAAAATACCAAAGTCATCAACAAATATCTAGAATCATATGATTTTCTTAAATTGAATCAGGATGATATACACAATTTAAACAGATCAACTTCAAGCAATGAAATAGATGATGCCATCAGAAGCCTACCAACTAAGAAAGCCCAGGACTGGATGGATACACAGCTGAGTTCTATAAGACCTTTAAAGAAGAACTAATACCAATACTCTTCAATTTATTTCAGGAAATAGAAAAAGAGGCAGCACTTCCAAACTCATTCTAGGATGCCAATATTACGCTGATTCCAAAACCAGACAAAGACACATTAAAAAAAGAAAACTTCTCTGATGAATATAGATGCAAACATTTTCAATAATTCTGGCAAATCAATACAAAAACATATCAAAAAGATAGTGTACCATGACAAAGTGGGATTCATCCCAGGGATGCAAGGTTGATTAAACATAAGAAAATCAATAAATGTAATTCATCACATCAATAAACTTAAAGATAAGAAATAAATGATCATCTCAATAGATGCAGAAAAGACATTTGACAAAATACAGCACTCCTTTATGTTCAAAACACTAGAAAAACTAGGGATAACAGGAACATATCTCAACATCTTAAAAGCTATTTATTGCTAAGCCCCAGGCCAACATCATTCTAAATGGAGAAAAATTGAAAGTATTCCCTCTAAAAACTGGAACAAAACAGGGATGCCCGCTTTCACCACTTCTATTTAACGTAATTCTTTAAACAATGGCCAGAGCAACTAGACAGATAAAAGAAATTAAAGGAATATGAATAGGAAAAGAAGAACTCAAATTAGCACTATGTGCTGATTATATGATTCTATACCTAAAAGACTCAAAATATTCCACCAGAAAACTTCTAGAACTATTAAATGAATTCAGCAAAGTAGCTAGATATAAAATCAACAATCATAAATCAAAAACATTTCTGTACATCATTGAAAAATCTTCTGAAAGGGAAATTAGAAAAACTACCCCATGTACAATAGCTTAGGAATTAAACCAGAGACACTATGCCTAATAGAAGGAAGGCCCAAATCTGCATCATGTCAGTTTAGGCCCCAACATCCTTAATAAGACTCTTATAGTGCAAGAATTAAAATCAAGAATCAATAAATGAGATGGATTCAAACTAAACAGCTTCTTCTCAGCAAAAGAAGTAATTAGCCAGGTGAATAGAGAGCCTACATTTTGGGAGCAAATTTATACCACATGCATATCAGATAAAGCACTAGTCTCTAATATATATATATATATATATATATATATCAAATCTTAACACCAAAAAACATAACCCAATCAATAAATTGGCCAAGGAACTGAACAGACACTTCTCAGAAGAGGATATACAATCAATCAACAAACATGAAAAAACATCTCTAGCAATTAGAGAAATGCAAATCAAAATACTCTAAGATTTCATCTCACTCCAGTCAGAATGGCAGCTATTAAGAGTACAAACAACAATAAGTTTTGGCAAGTATGTGGGTAAACAGGCACATTCATAGATTAGTGGTGGGACTGCAAATTGGTGCAGGCAATATGGAAAACAGTATGGAGATTTCTTGGAAAACTGGGAATGAAAACACCATTTGACACAACTATCCCACTCCTCAGCTTATACCCAAAGGACTTAAAAACAGCATACTACAAGGACACAGCCACATCAATGTTTATAGAAGCACAATTCACAATAGCTAAACTGTGGAACCAACCTAGATGCCCTTCAGTAGATGAATGGACAGGGAAACTTTGGTATATATACACAATGGAATATTATTCATCATTAAAAGAGAATAAAATCATGGGATTTGCAGGTAAATGGATGAATTTGGAGAATATAGTGCTAAGTGAAGT
This sequence comes from Spermophilus citellus, assembly GCF_964194105.1. Lineage (NCBI taxonomy): Eukaryota > Metazoa > Chordata > Mammalia > Rodentia > Sciuridae > Spermophilus > Spermophilus citellus. The sequence goes on from NC_138185.1 coordinate 27,820,073, forward strand.
TAGCCAATCCCTAAAAAACAAATGCTGAATATTTTCTATAATATAATAATGTTGGTTCATGGCGGGGTTGGGAGAAAGCATTGGAGGATTAGATGAACACTAGATAGGGCAAAGGGGTGGAAGAGGAAGGGAGGGGGCATGGCAGGTAGGAACGATTGTGAAATGAAATGGACATCATTACCCTAAGTACATGTATGAAGACATGAATGGTGTAATTCTAATTTTGTAAAACAAGAGATATGAAAAATTGTGCTCTATGTGTGTACTATAAATCGAAATGTATTCTGCTGTCATATACAACAAATTAGAATAAAAATGAAAGAAAATAACCCATTTGATAAATGGGTAAATGAGCTGAGAAGGTACTTCTCAAAAGAGGATAGAGAACAGAGAAAGGAGAACAAGGGAGGAAAGTCAGGATGGGAGGGGAAAGGGGAGGATAAAGAAGGAGATCATGAACTGAAATTGAATTCCATGCATGCATGAGTTTGTCAAGATGAACCCAACTACTATGTATAACTATAAAGATCTATTAAAGATATGTCCCACTAAAATTTATCTAAAAAGTACAAGGAGCCAAAATATCTAAGAAAAGGTGTTCATCATTCTTTTTTTTATTGGTTGTTCAAAACATTATAAAGCTCATGACATATCATCTTCCATACATTTGATTCAAGTGGGTTATGAACTCCCATTTTTTACCCCAAATACAAGTTGCAGAATCACATCGGTTACACATCCACATTAACCATCAGGAAAATGCAAATCCAATCCACATTGTGATTTCATCTTACCCCAGTCAGAATGGCAACCATCAAGATGCAAACACTATGGTCACTTTGTGATCCTGCATTCCCTACCCCCATGATGTGATGCTCTGAGAAGTGAGCTGATGCCAGTGCTATGCACATGAATCTCCTACTCTTATGCTAACTAAACCTCTTCTCTTCCTCTTCTTCTAAAAAAAAAAGAATATTAACAATAAATACTAGTGAGGATGTGGACAAAAAACCCAAACCTCATACTCAGTATTAGTGAAAATGCAAATGGAAATCAGCATGGAAGTACCTCAAAAATCTAAAAAGAGAACTATCATTTGATCTAGTTACAGCATTCTTTGGTATTTATCTGAAAGAATTAAAGTCAGCATACTGTAGAGATACATGAACACCCATGTTTATCACAGCACAACTCACAGTCACCAAGTTATGAAATCACCTAGCTGTCTGTTCACAGAGGAATGGATGAAGAAAATGTGCTATTAAAACCCAAGGAAATAATTTGGTTTTTGGTACTGGTGATTGAACCAGAGAACCTAAACCAATAAACCACATCCTCAGCCCTTTTTCAGCATTTTATTTTGATAAATGTTCCTGCTATGTTGCTTACTGTGGGGACAGGTGCATGGAGTACTACATACATGGCATATGTTAAGGGCATCTGAGTGGCAGGTCACTTTCCTCATGCTAGGCACATGAGCGGCAGGCCACATACCCCACAGGCACAGCCCTGGGCATAAGGCCATGTGTTGCAGTCCCTGAGCTGGCTCCACAGACCACTCCTCAGTCACTTCAAGAACAGCTGCAGAAATTTCATTGATGGCTGCCTGTAATCTACTTAGCTACTACCTGAGTTTATATACATGGTAACTGTAAAATAAAATCAGACCTGCTTCCTGCTTGGTCTCTGGAGGTTTTGATTAGTGACTCTGCAGCCACACTCTCCTCTATCCTGTTCCATGGTCCTCCTTACTGAATGAGAGAGAGAGCCTACACACCTTAGGGCCTCACTGAGGCTGGCTTTGAACTTGCAATCCTACTGCCTCAGAATCACAAGTTGCTAGAAATAAAGGCATGTGCCAGCATGCTTGGCACACAAAGGAATTTTATTCAACCATGAAGAAAAGAAAACTTATGTCACTTTCAGGAAAAGGAATGGTACTGGAGACCATCATGTCAAATGAAATAAGCCAGACTCAGAAAGAAAAGTACTGTATGTTTTCTATATGGAAGATACAGGGAAAAAATACTATGGTATCATGATTGTAGAATAGAGACCATTGGTATAGAGGAAGAAAAGGAAACTGGGGAAAGGGGAAAGAAGGGTACAGAGAGGTATTATGGAGTGAATTTAATCATATTATACACATGCATGAATATGCCACCAAGAAACACATTATTCTGTATAATTAATATGAATACCCCAAAAATGCAGGAAAAGAGAAGAGGAAAATGAACAAAGCACCATAATGTTGTTCACCCTGTATCCCCAGCCAGCAGAGGTGGGACTCCCTTTTGCAGAAGAAGGTTGAAGAAGAATGTCCAAGTAACTTCATCACAATGGATGTCAGCATCATGCCTATTGGAAAGGTTCATAGTCAACACAGGCTTGCAGCCCAGTTATGGGAGCAGGCTGGAGTCTCCACAGTAGCTGTGCATTGGAAAAGGATCTCACATCATCTCCCCACCAACCCTAGAACCCAGATTGCTGCAGCTAGGTGCCATCTTAAGAAGTGAGGTATTGTCTAAATTTGTACTGCTTGAGGGAAACAAAAACCACTGTCTATACCCCACTCTGGTACCCTACAGAAAGCCACCACATAAACACCAGTTGTTGCATTCTCACAAATCCAGGTAAACCTAGCAGACCAGCGGTGATCCCAAAACTCAGGTGTGCTCTTTGCCCTGTGTTCCAGCAGATGGCTGTGATAGCTCAGTGGGGAATGAATGGGTAGCTCCCTCCAGAACTAAGAAAAGAGCTCTCATCCTCAGGGGTTACGAGTACAGCCATGTGTGTGTGGTTTTGTGCCAATGCCAGGACAGGTACCCAGCTGGTACTGGCTTCCATTGTGCCCCTATGCCATGTCTATGTGCTCTACTCATGTCTATCAGCTCTACTAAGGAGGCTGATAGAATGCTCAAAATAGGGGGCACTGTGGTTTCACTCTGCTCCTCCCTGTGCAGTGTATGGTGTCAACCATTGCCTGATCTGTGGGAAGGTATTTATGACCCCCAAGTTATGCTGAAGCTGCTTATGCCAGAGGATATTTCCAACAGCAGAGTGGCAGAGAAGTTGTCCATCACCCAACTGATGCCATCACCCCCATTGTTGAACATGCTTCAGAATGGCCATCCCTTATCCAGTGCTGTGTGAACCTGAATCCTAACAGAGTTTCCTCACCTGCTACAGTATGCACTTTGCCCAAAGTCAATCTTACAGCCCAAGTACTATGGGAGTCCATATTGTGGTCCTTGGCTGGAAAAAAAGGCAGCATTACATATCAAACCAGCAAGACACATCTCCAGGAAATAGCCTTTTACTCTATGAGGTTCATCCCATCAAACTAGGACAAATAACTGATCCATCAGATGCCCAAATCCCAATATAGGAGCATATGAAACATGATAAAGATCAAAATAATTCTAGCAATCTATCTAGCAATAGATTCCAAAGAAACTGATCTTAAAGAAGTACCTGATAAAGAATTTGAAAAATTATAGAGAAGATCAATGATATTCAAGAGAATACAATTATAAATATACTTGCACCTAATGGTGGGATTTCCAATTTGGAAAAATCAACATTGGATCTGAATGGAAAATGAGGCTAGTTTACAATAATAGTGGGAGATTCGACACCTCCTTTTCACCAATGCACAGATGGTTCTGACCAAAAAGCAACAGAGAAGAATCAGATTTCAACTCTACTCTAGATCTCAGGCCTTACACATAGCAAAGCATTCACCACACCTGCAGAACATACTTCCTTTAGTTCAGCATGTGGAATTTTCTCCAGAAGAGATCATGTATTAGGACACAAAGCAGTCTCAAGAAATCCAAAATGTCAAAATTATATCATATATCTTCTCTGGCCACAGTGGAACAAAAGCAGAAATTAGTAGAAATCATGGAGACTTAAAAACATGATCTGCAATGAAAGATAGGCCACTATAGAAAAAAAAGGAAATTAAGTATTTCTTGAAACAAATGGAGATAGAAACACAAACATATAGAATCTCATGGGATACAACAAAAGCAGCTCATCTTACATCACTAACTTTCAAGTAAAAGCAAATTAAGGGATTTCAGTAAACAACCCATAGAACCTGCCAAAATTGAGCCATTGATACACTGAAAACCTAGATTAAAATAATGAATAGTGAGATTGAATCAGTAATAAAAAGTTACCCAACAAAGGTAAGGCCAGGCCCACATGGCTTTACTGCTGAATTACACATCAATCATTTATGTAAAATCCAATTTCAACTCTGCTCAAATTATTACAAAAATCAAAAGGGAGAGAAGAATTTCAAACTCATTTTATGAGGTTAGCACCTTGATTCCCTAAACGCACAAAGAAAAAATAACAGAAAAGTAAAGACCATTATTCCTGATGAATGTAGATGCAAGAATTCTCAAAAAACTACCAGGATATCAAATCCAATAACAAAACAAGATCATTTCCCTGACAACTTGGATGTATCCCAATGATGCAAGGTTGTTTCAACATGCATGAACAATAAATGAGATATTTCACATCAACAGAGTGAAGAAGAATTCATATTATCATCAGAATAGACTCAGAAAACCATTTGATCAAATCCAACTTTTGTTCATGATAAAGACTCTGAACAAACTAGGTATAGAAGAATTGTAATTCAACATAAGGGAGACTAGATATAAGAAACCCAGAGTTGTACTGAATGGGGAAAAGCTGAAAGCTGTTCATTCAAGATATGAAACAGGACAAGTGTGTTCACCATCATTGCTAATATTCAGAACAGTACTGGAAGGTTTAGACAGAGCATGAAATCAAAAGACAGAAATTAAAGTTGCAAAAATATGGTAGAAATCGAATGATCCCTGTTTATGGTGGGACTCTCTATAAGCAAATGTCTAAAACTTCCACAAAGATATGACTAAAACTTAAAAAAATCAATAAAATTGCAGGACACAAATTTCATATTCAAAAACCAGAAGCATTTTTATGGATCTATAAAGATTTTTGAGAACTAAATCAGAAAAGTAATCGCTTTTACAATAGCAACAACACACACACACACACACACACACACACACACACACACACATATATATCTTATGAATAAATTTACTAAAGATGTAAAAGTTTTCCACAATTAAAATTACAAAACATGATTAAAGACATTTAAAAAAATAGAAAAGCTGCTTTTATGGTTTGTGTCTCTAATGTCACCTGAAATACTGATATGTTAGACAACTCAGGGCTGTGCAGAGGAGAAATAATAAGATTATGAGAGCTATAACCTCATCAGTGGATTAAAAGATCAGAGTAGATTCACCCATTTAATGGATTAATACTTTGTATGAAGTACTGGGTCTTAATTATAGGCAGGTGGGATGTCCGTGGAAGATTAGATCATTGGGGGTGGAGTCTTGAGGACTATATTTTCACCCCAGTCCCTCCCCCCATCTCTCCTTCCTGGATGCCATGTGCTGAACAGCTTTCCTCCACCATTCCTTCTTGTCATGATATAACAAACTGCTTCACCTCCATCCCAGAGCAATGAAGATGACTGAGAATGGATTGAACCTCTGAAATGTTAGCTGAAAATGAGCTTTTGTTCCTTTAAATTGTTCTTTTTAAGTATTATGGTCATAGAAGTAAAAAGATAGGTACTATTCCCTCCTGTGGTCATGGATTCGAAGAATTAATATTGCTCAAGTGTCCATACTACATGCTTTATGCATGTAAGAAATATCTTTCTGAATCCCTTAAAATAAACAACTAATACATGTTAATGTGGACTAAAGTACAATGAAATATTAAATGAATATTAAATATTAATATGAACATATTCAGATAAACAATAGTTAATATGGCACAGCATATGTTAAAACCACACATTCAAGTATTGAAATTAATTACCCCAAATCAAATATATGACATGGTGATTGTCATCTTTGCTTCTTCATTTTAATGGTCAATTTCACTTATTATTATGGCTCCAAAATAATATACAGCAGATCATGGTGTCTTACTATGATACTTTGTGGCCACATTCACCAAGCACCCATACTAAACCACAAAAATTATTAAAATTTTTGATTGTACTCAAAAACAACTAGTAAATATTTTACTTTTATAAAGTGAAATTTTCTGTATAGGAAACAACATAAGGTCCCCTCAGCTGCCATTTGCTTCTACCTCTGAAGGAACACTTACATCCTTCCCAGGAATCCATGGGGTACATCAAAAGTCTTTTCAGCACACATAATAATTGTGGACAAGATCACAATTACCATGGCCTGCATGGAGTTAATTTAGTCATCCAGGGTCGTGAAGGGGTTAGAAAAGATAAAGAAATACTTATATAGAGACAGTTGGTACCAGGTGGGACATTATCCTCAGATGGAGGAACAGAGACCCAGAACTAGTACAGCACATTTATAATGTAGGTTTCATTATCCAAAGGTTTTTATGGGAAAGATTCCACAAAGCAGACAGTCTTGATGGTTGTGGTCACTTGAGAGGCAATGTGGTTATTTTATGATACCTAGAATTCTCTATCCCTGCCAACTGGTATCTGAGATCAAGGTCAAGACTGATGTAGCAGCAAGACTTTGCAAAGAGCCTCCTCAGGAAGGGCATGACCATAGCAACTGGGCAATCTTGAAATGCATATATGCACAGGAAGTTCCCAGGGCAAACACAGCCATGTCACCACTCTTCACCCTCAGTAACACCTTTTCTCAGGAGTACAGTTAGAGCCTTAAATCAATAACATCTTCCAAGGATGCACTTATTAATGACAAGTGACACACTATCATAGATCCTTGTGGTGTCTATTGGCAACATACTTCTTGCTTACTTTTATATCCCAATTAAAACCAACATACAAAGAAGGTTCAAGATGACAGAATAGAGAAGGTCACTTTCCTGGTTGCTCCATGGCATGAAATAAAAAAAAAAAAAAGATAGGCATCAAAGATACCGCCTGACTAAACTTAAAGACATGCTGTACAATATCCTTGTTTGTGAATGAAGTTGCATTTCCTCTGGCTGCATGCAGAGGACAAAGGAAGGAACAATTTTGAGGTCATGCATTGGGGTTGACAGCTGGGAGAGCTATTCCTGGCAAACCTGAGTTTGGTCTGAAATACAGACCTGGCAAACCCACACTTCATGACACAGGGTGTGCAAAAGTGACCAGGAGAAATTCAAGCCTGAGAGAATTTACACAGGGGACAACTGTCTGGGGAAACTCACCCCTGTCTTTGACCTCACCCTCCAATCTAACTAATTTCAGGACTGGCTGGGAGAAATGTGCCTGACTGGAATGTGAAATGTGGGGGTGGGAGGGATTGAGTTTGGATACTGAACACAAGACCAGGAAAGGTGGCATACACATGTGATATAGTGGACTAAAAACTGGCTTCTCCATCACACAAGTGGAACTTAGGGAAGATATCTGGCATGCAATCTTCTAACATGGACAATTGCTGGTCCTGGAGGTACAGTGATTTAAACTCATCAAATCAGTTTGAAATCAGTGAAGAGCATGGAGGATAACTAAGCCTAAACCTGGTGCCCAGGAGTTCTACCTATAGTTTTACCTCTCTCACTCCAGGAATACCACCCTGAGGGGAGAGGAAGCATCACACTCCAGATGACCCCAAGTAACACTGCTGAGAAGGGAATCTGAGCATCTTTTGAACTCCAATGGGGGAAAATATTTTTAAAGTGAGATTATTTTTTTCTATTTTATTTTTTTCATTGTGATTTTAATGGTTCATGATCATTAAAATATATCCATATTTGGTTTCCCCTCTCATTTCTAGCATTTTTTGAAGCCAATTATTTTTCATGCATCAGTTTTTGAGGACTTGGCTGTTTGATTAGTATATTTCAGTTTTGTATTCTCTTTTATTTTTAACATATATGTGTGTATGTGTGTGTGTGTGTGTTCTCTCACTTGTCTGTTTCTCTTCATTATCTTTGTCTCTTTTCTTCAGAAACAGACAATCTCTAATTTTCTCTCTTCCACTTTTCCTTTAAGTTTTATCTTTTCTCTCTGCCTACAAAATCATCACTTCTGTTCTCTCACTTCTTTATTCTTCATCACTTCTGTTCTCTTTTGTCCACCATTAGAAAAAATAAATCTTTTGTGAACTTACTGTTTTTATTGTAGGCAATAACTGATCATATGATTTTCTGATTATTTTGACAATTAACCTGTTACCATAGCAGTAACTATTTGCTTAATGTTGTATATTCTTTGCATTGGTTGTTGTTTTTATTTCTCTCTCCCAAACTATGAGTTACTGGTAACTTTCAGGAACACTGTTCGCTCACAGGGTAAAACTTCAGCTACCTGTAGATGGGCAGAGACAGAAACAACATGAAAAAGCAAGGGGAAAAATAGCCCCAAATAAGCCCAAATACTTAAATAACAGAATCCATCAACAATATAGTGGAAGAAATGTTAGAAAAGGAGTTTATAATGTACATAGTTAAACTGATCTGGGGGGTAATGGATGATATAAGAGTGAAATCAGAGAGAAAATACAGGAAGTGAAAGACAACTTCAATAAAGAGAAATCTGGAAAAATATCAATTAGAGATCCTCAAAATAAAAGTATTAATAAACCAAATTGAAAATTCAATGGAAAGCAACACCAACAGGGTAGACCACTTGGAAGAGAGTTTCAGGCAATGAAGACAAAGCATGTGATCTCAAAAATAAAATGGACCATGGGGAAAGATGTGAAGAGACTATGAACACAGAATTTCCAAGAAATATGAGATAATGAGAATAGACCAAATATAATATTTATCGGGCTAGATAAAACCTCAGAGATACAAAGAAAAGGAATGTGGAATCTTTTCAATGAACTAATATCAAGAATTTTCCTAAAGCTTAACAATAAAATGGAAAATCAGAGGCCTACAGGACCTCAAATATTCAACATTATTACAGACCCACACCAAGTCACATTGTTATACAAATCCTACCATAAGGAATAAGGATAGAATTTTAAAACCTGACAGAAAAAAAATGCCAGATCACATTTAGAAGAAAACCCATCCTGATCTCAGCTGATTTCCAAACCCAGACCCTCAAACCTAGCTGGTCTTAAAATGATATATACCAACTCTGGAAAAAAAATAGATGTTAATAAACAGTACTATACCCCCAAAAATCTATGCTTCAAAATAGATTATGAAATTAAAGCTTTCCATGATAAACAAAAGTAAAAAGAATTCATATCTAAAAAGCCTGCGGTATAAAGCATACACTATAAAATATTCTATGAAGAAGAAATGGAAAATAAAAGTGAAAATCAGGAAACAGTCTATAAAAGAATGGTAAGTCAAAGGAGAAATAAATTCAAAATAAAAACCAGAAATAACTAAAAAATGATGGAGAATAAAAAAATTTCTCAGTTATAACATGGAATATAAATGGCCTTCACTCTTGAATCAAAATACATAGAGTCACAAATTAAATTAAAAAACAAGACCCAATAATATGCTGTCTCAAGAGACTAACCTCATAGTTAAAGACATCACTAATGGGAGGTCATATATGGGAAAAAACATATCACTCACATGGATCTTAAAAAGAAGCAGGGGTTTCTATTCTCATTTTATATAATGGGAACTTCAAGCAAAAGTAAATCAGAGGGTACAATTAAGACCATTCATACTGCTTAAGATAATTATACATAAGTAAGACATAGCAATCATAAATATATATTCCCCAAACAATGGAACATCTACATACATTAAGCAAACCCTTCACAATAGCAGGAATCAAATAGATCACAACACAATAATACTGGGTGACTTTAATTTGCCTCTCACATTATTGGACAGATCCTCCAAACAAAATCTAAGGAAGATACAGAATTAAATAATACAATTAATAATTTAGAATTAACAGACATATGCAAAATAGATCACTCATCATTGACTGAATACACTTGCTTCTCAGCAGCACACAGATCATTCTCTAAAATATAGGTAGGCCACAAAGCAACTCTTAGCAATTAAAAAATAGGGACAATATCTTGCAATTTACCAATAGAAGTTGATGATGATGATGAAAGAAAAATAAAAATGACTCTAACCCTAGACCATAAATAACACATTATTGAATGTTCAAAGGATAGCAGAAGTAATTAGGGATAAAACAAAAAAAATACCTAGCGGTAAATGAGAATAGTGAAACAACATGTCAAAATGTCTGGAGCACTTGAAGATAGTACTGAGAGGAAACTTCAAGGCTTTGAGCTCATTCATTAAAGAATAGAAAAATCAACAAAATAACCTACATTACAACTGAGAGACATAGAAGAAAAGAACAAATCAACACCAAAAGCAGTAGAAGACAAGAAATTATTAAAATCAAAGCTGAATCAATGAAATTGAAATTTAAAACAAAAAGAGCAATTAAAATTATCCATGAAACAAAGTTGGCTTTTTGAAAAAATAAATACAACTGTTAAATCCTGAGTCTTGCTAACAAAGAGAAAAAGAAACTCAAATTAATAAAATTTGTGTTGAAGAAAGGAATATCAACACAGATAGCACTGAAATACAGATAATAATTGGAAACTATATTGAAAATTTATACTTCAATTAAATAGAAAATCATGAAAAACACTGACAAATTTTTAGAGACATAAGACCTACCCAAATTAAATCAGAAGTTATGAAATATTTAAAGAGATCAATTTCAAGGAATGAATTTAAAGGTGCCATGAAAAGCTGCCCAACAAAGAAAAGCCCAGGACCAGATGGATTCTCAGCCATGATCTATCATGTCTTCATGGAGAAACTAACAACAATCCTTAAATTATTCCATGAAATAGAAAAAGAGAGCACCCTTCCAAATTCATTCCATGAACTTAGTATCACACTGATAACAAAACCACACAAAGACACATCAAGGAAAGAAAACATCAGACCAATATCCTTCATGAACATAGATGAAAAAATTCTCACAAAAATTTTGTCAAATCACATACAAAAAAATTTAAAAAATAGTGCACCATGATTAGGTGGGGTTCATCTTAGAAATGCAAGGTTGGTTCAACAGACAAAAATAAATAGATGTAATTGGTCACATCAATATATTTAAAGATAAAAATCATATGATCATCTCAATGAATGCAGAAAAATCATTTGGCAAAATAGAGCACCCCTTCATGTTCAAAACACTAGGAAACTAGAGATAGTAGAAACATACACCAATGTTGTGAAAGCTAAGTATGCTAAGCCCAAGGCCAAAATCATTCTGATTATAGAAAAAGGGATAGCATTGCCTCTAAAAACTGGAATAAGACAGGGATGCCCTGTTTTCACCACTAATATTTAGCATAGTCCTGGGAAATATAGCCACAGCAATTAGATAAAAGAAATTAAAAGAATACAAATAGGATAAAATGGGGCTGGAGTTGTGGCTCAGTGGTAGAGCACTTGCCTTATACATGTGAGGCACTGCATTCGATTCCCAGCACCACATATAAATTAAAAAAATAAAATAAAGGACCATCAACAACTAAAAAAATATTCAAAACAAACATAGGACAAAAGGATCTCAAGCTGTCACTATTTGCCAACAACATGATTCTATAAATGGAAGATACAAAAAAATCCACCAGAAAACACCTAGAGCTAATAAATGAATTCAGCAAAGTAGCAAAATAGAAAATCAACACCATAAATCAAATGCATGAATCAATAAAATTGAAATTTAAAACAAAAAGAGCAATTAAAATTATCCACAAAGTTGGTTTTTGAAAAAATAAATACAACTGTTAAATCCTGAGTCATGCTAATGAAGAGAAAAATAAACTCAAATTGATTTCCATACATCAGTGATGAATCAACTGAAAGAGAAATTAGGAAAACTATCACAATTGCAATAGCCTCAAAAAATAAATAAATAAATAAATAAGATCCTTGAGAATTAATCTAACAAAAGAGGTGAAAGACCTCTACAATGAAAACTACAGAACACTAAAGAAGAAAACTGAGGAAGACCTTAAAAGGTGGCAAGATCTCCCATGCTCTTGGATAGGCAGGATTAATATTGTCAAAATGGCCATACTACCTAAACTGTTATACAGATTTAATGCAATTCCTATTAAAATCCCAATGACATTCTTCATAGAAAGAGGAAAAAGCAGTCATGAAATTCATTTGGAAAAATAAGAGACCCAGAATAACCAAAGCAATCGTTAGCAAAAAGAGTGAAACAGAAAGCATCACAATAACAGACATTATACTATACTAAAAAGCAGTAGTAAAAGAACCATCATGGTATTATCACCAAAACAGACATGTAGAGCAATGGTACAGAACAGAATACATAGAGACAAACCCACATTGATACAGTTATCTCACACTAGACAAAGGTGCCAAAAATATACATTGGAGAAGAGATGGCCGATTCAACCATTGATGCTGGGAAAACTGGAAATTCATATGTAGCACAATGAAATTAAACCTCTGTCTCTCACCCTGCACAAAACTCAACTCAAAGTGGATCAAGGACCTAGGAATTAGACCAGAGATCTCTGCCTAATAGAAGAAAAATGGGTCCAAATCTTTATCATGTCAGCTTAGGACCTGACTTTTCTTAACACAATTCCTGAAGCACAAGAAATATAATCAGGAATCAATAAATGAGATGGATTCAAACTAAAAAGCTTCCTCTCAGCAAAGGAAACAATCAATAACATAAAGAGAGCCTACAGAGTGAGAGAAAATCTTTACTGCACACACATCATATAGAGTATTAATCTCCAGGATATATAAAGAACTCAAACAACTTAACACCAAAAGAAAAAAAATAACCCAATCAATAAATGGGCAAAGGAACTGAAAAGACACTTCACAGAAGAAGAAATACACTTGATCAACAAACATGTGCAAAAATGTTCAACATCTTTAGCAATTAGAGAAATGGAAATCAAGACTATACTGAGATTTCATCTCACTCCAGTCAGAATGGCAATTATCAAGAATACAAGCAACAATATGTGTTGCTGAGGATATGGGGGCGGGGAGGTACACTCCTACATTGCTGGTGCAGCCAATCTGGAAAGCAGCATGGAGATTCCTAAGAAAACTTGGAGTTGAATCACCATTTGACCCCGCTATCCCACTCCTTGGTTTATACCCAAATGCCTTACAACCAGCATACTATAGCGGCACAGTAAACACATCAATGTTTATAGCAGCTCAATTCACAATAGCTAAACTATGGAACCAACCTAGATGCCTGCCATTCAACAGATAAATGGGTAAAGAAAATGTGATATACATACATAAGAGGATACTACCCAGCCTTAAAAAAGAATATCATGCTAAGTGAAATAAGCCAATCTCCAAAAACCAGAGGCTGAATGTTTTCTTTGATATGTTGATGCTAATTCATGATAAGGTGGGGGGCACTAAAGAAGAATAGAGTTACCTTAGATTAGGTAGAGGGAAGTGAAAGGAGGGGAAGAGAAGAAAGGGTATGTGGGAATAGGAAGTAGAGTAGAATGAAACATACACTATTATTATCATTATCATTATATGTATATTATGACTGCATGACCAATGTGATTCTACAACATGTCACTCAGAAAAATGAGAAATTATACCCCTATGTATCTCAAAGTGCATAAATGTATTCTACTGTCATGTATAACTAACTAAAACAAATAAAAAATTTAAAATTAAGAAAATAAATGAGATTATGATATTTGCAGGTAAATTAGTGTAGTTGGAGTCTATCATGCTAAGTGAAATAAACCAATTCCAAAAATCCAAAGATTAATATTTCTTTTTTATGTGGATGCTGATCCATAATAGATGAGGGGCTAGTGAAGAATACAGAAACTCTGGATTGGGCAGAGGGGAATGAGGGAAGAGGAAGAGGTGTGGGGGTAGGAAGGATGGGGGGATGAGATGGACATTATTACCCTATGCACATATATGATTGCATGAACAGTGTGACTCTGCATCATATACAGTCAATGAAATGAGAAGTTGTACTTCATTTGTGCACAATGAGTTGAAATGCATTCTGCTGTCATGTATAATATTTATAACAAAAGAAGACCCCTAAAGTGCAAGAAGTAAAACCAAGAATCAACAAACTCAAAAGCTTCACAGCAAAGGAAATAATCAAGAATGTGAACAGAGAGCCTACAGAATGAGAGAAAAATCTCTGACACCTGCACCTCAGATATATCATTAATATCCAGGATATACAAAGAACTAAAAAAATTAACACACACCACACAAAAAAAAGGAAATTCTAAAAAACCCAAACAATCATGAGCTATGTAATGCTTTAAATAAACAATAAAAAACCCAAAAAATAGATGAATAAATTAGTGAAGAAACTTAACAAGCACTTCATGGTAGAAGAAATACAACGTTCAAAAATATATATTTTAAAAATATTTAACATCACTAGCAATTTGGGAAATGCAAATTAAAGCTACATTTAGACTCCATCTCACTCCAGTCAAGATGACAATTATAAAGAATACCAGTAACAATGAATGTTGGTGAGGATGTGGGGAAAAGGCACACTCATACATTGCTGGTAGGACTGCAAATTCGTGCAACCCCCCTGGAAAGCAGTATGGAGATTCCTTAGAAAACTTAGAATGTAACTATCATCTGGCTGAGTTATCCCACTCTTAATATATACCAGAAGGACTTAAAATCAGCATACTATAGTGACAAGGCCACATCAATGTTTACAGTAGCTCAATTCACAATAGTTAAGCTATGGAACCAACCTCGATGCCCTCAAGAGAAAAATAGATAAAGAAAAAAATATTAAAAATATATACATAATGTGATATTACTCCATCATAAAGAAGAATGAAATTATGGAATTTGCCAGTAAATTGATGGAACTGGAGATTATCATACTAGGTGAAATAAGCCAATCCCAAGAAACCAAAGGCCAAATATTCTCTCTGATATATGGATGCTAACCAATAACACAGGAGAGTAGGAATGGGGAGTATGAAGTTCACTGGATTTGAATTAAGGGAAGGGAGCAGGGATGGGAATAGGGTAAATAGTAGAATGAATTGGCCATCAGCTTCCCATGTTCATATATGATACAGCCACAAGAATGGGAGGTCGCACTCCATGTTTGTATAATATGTCAAAATGCACTCTATGTCATGTATATCCAGAAAGAACAACTACAAATTTTTAAAAACCCAACACACACCCCTTCAATCAAGCAAAGCCAAATTCCTCTTGGAGTCTAGACCACTCACAAGGACCATAAACTGCCCCATGGCTTTGGAGGCAAACATCTGACCCTTGTGGCTTCGAGTTACATATCATGAAAATCTTTACTGCACACACATCAGATAGAGCATTAATCTCCAGGATATTTAAAGAACTCAAAAAACTTCTTGAGTGACTTCTTGGCTCTCTGGGACTTAGATACTCCAAAACCTCATCACCACCCAAGCTCCCCACAGCTGCCAAAGCATCTTCAGGACAGGACAGAGCGAAACCTAGATGTTCTGGTGTGTACCACATAGGATGGGGCAGCTTCCCCATGCTTAGTTCCTTACATGAAGCCTGGATATTAGAGGGGGTCACCTCCCACGAGGCTCCTTGGCTAGCTGTGGAGCCCTAAGAATTATCCCAGTGGGCAATAGATTAGATTAGGTAGAGGGAAGGAAGACTTCATTTATTAATCCTCCTAATAAAGCTCTGTGGGTGCTGTGCTCATCCCTTTGTGGTGTCCCTACCCTCCTGTCTCTAGGCAGCGCAGCTGTCCAGCCAGACAGTGAGGACCATCAGCCCAAGGGCTGCTCCAGGCCTGAGGTCAGAGCCTTCCTCTCAGCACCAGGGCATTGCTATGAATCTGGGCTCGGAGTGGAACCTGTGGACATGTCTCACTCTTTTTAATATCTCTTAAAATATCTGTTTCTGCTTGCTTGCCCTGGAAACTTTGCCACTGAGGGTGACCATTTATAGAAAGAAATGCAGGTGACAAATGGCACTAGGATGCCATTAGGAACACAGTTACAAAGCTGTCCATGCTTCAACGTGGCCTAGTGCCACATCAGTGGAATGGGGTGGTTGGCATATGTTTTCCCAGGTCACACTGGGCACAGTTGGCTTTGGAACACTCTGGTGATGCTTCTGGAAAATGAGCAAAGAGCTGGGCATGTTGGCCTACACCTGTAGTTCCAACAACTGGGGAGGCTGAGCAGAAAGATTGCAAGTTCAATGCCAGCCTGGGAGACTTAGCAAGAACCAGGCTCAAAATAAAAATATAAAGGGCTAGAGACATAGCTCAGTGGTAAGGCAAACTTGGGGTGAATACTCAGTATAAAAACAGAACAAAACTAACAAACCTGGCAAACCCAAATCCATCCTCTTCCATAGTTTGTTATTAATTCAGCCCAATTGTTATCCTTTAAAGAAATATAGCATTGGTCTAACATGGTTCAAAGCCTGAGTTTGAGAAGGAGAGGATGAAGAGCTGCTTTTCTGAATCAGGGCTTCATTGGTCACTTTTGTATTGGAAACACAGGTCACTGGGTGCTGAGGAAGTCACAGGAATAAGTTCATAACTAATGACTAGTTTCAAGATATGCAGACTCAGGTCCCTGAGCAGGTCCTGAGGCACTCATGTGAGACATCAGGTGGCTGCTTGCCTATGGACAGGCCCTCAGACGGGTCCTTTGGTGTCTCCAGGTTGCTCATCACCATCCAGCACCTTCCAGAGCTGTTGCCAGGCAGAAAAAATCATGCAGGTTTGTATCAGCAAATGTTGACCTCCTGCCTGACATGCATCGAACACTTGGAGGGCACGATATGGAGGGTATCACTGAAGAAGTGGAGTCACCCAGGACCCAGGAGCCTGAAAGTCCCTACAGGGGTTAGGGACTCTAGTCAGTGGCCACTTATCAAGAGATACTCAGCATCCTAATGCTGGCCTGAGCCCTCAGAGCCCCTGAGCTCTTGAATCCCCACCTGCCCTGTGAGGAGGTCCTAGTGAGAGCCCATTGTGGGATAAGGCTTAGAAAAGAGTGTGGCTGTCCAAGGCACCAGGCTGGGGAAGAGGGGATAGAGCAGACTCCTCTAAGACATGCAGGACCATTAATATAATGTCCTTTTTCTGCTGATTCTCAGTGTCCCCTTCTGTAGAGAGTGATTGAAAGTACATCCTGCAAGATTAAGGTATCTAGCAAGGTGAGGGGATGATTTTGGTGTGCAGTAGATGCCTAATAAATGACACTTGTGGCTGCTATTGTCACACCTTCTGAAACCACACACTCATTGTTTAGCAACAAATGCAGTGGGGACCCCAGGAAAGTTCTCCATCTTGTTCCTGGAGCTGCCAGGAGAACCCCAGTGAGAGGAGAAGCAGAAGCCCCCAATGGTGGTGCACCACCTGTGTTCCTGCCCTCCCCCCCAGGTATTGAGAGTCTACCCAGGGCCTCAGGGTGCTCAGCAGGAACCAGCACCCCCGCCCTCTCCCTGTGTTCTTAAGAGTCCCCAAGGAAACAAGGTGTAAAAGTGCTTCTCACATCATGAACAGCATCACAGGGGTTTAGAGAAGCTGTTTCCAGAAAGTGGAGTGACAAGTGCCAGATGCCTCAGTGGCATTTGGTGTCCTCATGGCAGGAAGGGCTCTGTGCTGAGGAGCCAGGACTCATAGGCTCCAGCTCCTGTTCAGAGGCAGCCACATATTGGAAGTGTGTCTGACGGTGGATCTAAGTAGGCTCTGTAGGGAGACCCTGCCCCAGGCCCCAGGGAGCTGAGCCCAGCACGTGCTGTTCTGAAGCATCCGCACCTGAGAGGGCTCCCACGCTCTCCTTCATGGGGGACCAGCTTTACCTGAGGAAGCCCATCAGAACTTTCCCTATGTCTTCAAGGTATCTAGCTCAGGATTTGTCAGCCTTTGCTGCGTATTAAAACCTTCTGGTGTAACTATTTTTAATTACTCAGATGCCCAGACTCAAGTCAGACCTTTTAATGCAAAATTTCTAGGTAAACTCTGGGTCTGGAAGTTTTCTTCTTCAGTTTCCCACATGATAACTCCGCACAGCAAGTTGGGAGCCCCCGACCCCACCCACCACAACACTGAGAACAACTGTAACATCTCCACAGGAAGAAGTATTTTGCACTTGTTCAAACAACAGAGCAGCTCTGTGTGTTTTTTCTGGGGAATTTCCCTGTAGAAAGAGATTATGGCTGACATTCAGGAGAGGTTCTCCAGTCAGTGTGGGCTTCAGGGTGTGATTGTGAGTGGCTTCATTAACTTGTGGGAAATGGAGGGGGAGAAAATTTGCTTCTCCCTGCCCAGTGGGTCAGGTCAGGATCTGTGTTGAGCCCCTCCTGTGCCCTGGCCCCTCTGTGGGGACAGTGTCTATTCCCAGGGCAGCAGGATCCTGGGCTGGAGTCAGGTTGGGCTCTGTCCCCTCCTGGCATTAATGTGCTGTGTGAGAGAGGGCCTGCCTGGGCCTCCAGCTCCCCAGGTCAACAGGGGTGGGCACAGGTGTGAAGGTCCATGTGTGCTGACCACCTCCGCCTCATGGCTTAGGAAGGGCATGCAGAGAGTCTTGCAGGAACCACACAGTGAGCACCTGTGCTTCCTGAACTGGGACTCCTGGGTCACATACATGGGGAATGTTGCCTGGTGAGTGACCCAGCTCTGCTCCTGCCTAGCAGGGCCTGTGAACAAAGGCTCCAACCTCTTGGCAGCTCCTCCACCAGGCCCCAGGTCAACAGGGAACCTGAGCCTGTCAGAATCCTCTCAGGTGCTGTTCCAGGAGGGGAAGAAAGCATGCCCTGCCCCCTCCCTGCTCTGGAGGCCTGGTCCTCAGGGAGGGACAGGAACAGTAGCCTGTGGGAGGAGAACTTTACCTGCTCTGCTCCCAGCTGTTGCAGACAATCCAGAGTAAAGTTTGAAACACAGTGGGCCTTTGTTATTTTGGTATAAAGAGGACTCACCCCCACAGGGCAGTGCTCTCTGAAGGTAACAGATGTCGTCTGGCTCTGCGATTGGCAACTCCCTCAAACCCTCAGAGCCCTCAGCTGAGGAGCCACAGGGCAGGCCAGACTGGAAAAGGTCAGGGCTGTGGAGCAGGCAGGTGAGGGGTGCAGATGCCCCCCATTTACCAGCCATGGAGCCTGGACCAAATAGCACGGCCTCCACAGGCCTCTGCCTCCCTGACCTGCAGAAGGGGTGACCGCAGGTCATGACATGAGCACCCAGTGCTGCTCCTGCTTCTCAGATGTGACCCCCAGAGTGGAGGGTGTGACCCCTGACCTCCTGTCCCACCCCAGGGAGGAGGAGGCAGCTGCACTCACCTCGCACAGACAACTCGGTGCCTGGTCCAGACTTATACTCCTTATCAACAGGGGTCGATTTCTGGAACTTCACACAGTAGTAGGTGCCGGCGTCTGCTGGGGTGACATTACTGATGCGGATGGAAAAGTCCCTGTTGTCCCTCTTTGTGGCATCTGAGAGATTTGTGACTCGGGGGAAGTGGCCTTCCTTGGTGTTGTAGATCAACTCCCGGCCTGGCCCCGCCCCCTTAAACCACCAGACGGGCCCCACGGGGAACATGGAGGTCATAGTGCAGTGCAGAGTGGCCGACTCTCCAGCAGCGACAGACACTGACTTCTCAGGCTGGATCACCTGCAGCTCCTGTGCAGCCGCTCCTGGGGGAGACACAGGGTGGTCACTGCTCATCCTGGGGATCCTCTTGGTTTATCACATGGTATCAGCAAAGCCTGTCACTGACTGAGTGCCCACAGAGTGGCCTTGAGCTCAGCACAGGGCGTGTCCTCACACTGAGCCTCCCCTGGCCTGCAGCTCCACACTGTGAGACACCTGCCCCTGAGGCCCAGAGCCCTGAGCAAGGTGGAGGGAGGGGACTGAGGGCCTGAGTCCTCCCCTGAGCTCTCATGTGTCACCAACTGTTTGTTGATCTTCTCTTTCTGACCACAAGCTCACTGGCCCTTATGGACCATGACATTGGTTGAGCTCCTCCTGTGCCTCAGGTTTCCTGAGTTTTGGGAAAGTGGGAATTAGTGGGAAATGTATTTGACTGTGAGTCTTGGCTCAGCTTCCCTGTTCCACAGAGTTTACAGCTCATGATGGGGTTCCCTCCTTCAGCCTGGAGTGATCATGGTGCATACAACAATGAATAAGAAATGAAACATTGAGCTGCCCGGCTCCCTCGACCCCTTCTCCTTCTCCTCTCCACCTTTCCGCTTTGCTTCTCCCCCACCGCCTCTCTTCCCACGCTCAGTCCCTAAATCTAGATATCAATTTCTTTCCCCCACCCCGCCCACTCTACCGCGTGTCCAGTACCCGGCCTGCGTGGCCCCGAGGCGCTGCCTCCCCTCTCCCAGCCCGCACCCCCTCCCCGGGGGTCCCGAAGGCCACAGCTGGGCCGCCACCGCGCCGCCGCCGCCGCCGCTTCCCGCGGAGCACCATAGAGCAGACTCTTCACCACGCGAGTGAGCTGCTGAGTTAAATGGAACAGCTGATAAGATGAGTGACAATTTAAAATCTAAGTGATCCAACATGGCGGCAGACGCGGAGAGATCAAGTCTCTAACCCCTTCAGCTGCGCGAGCATAGGGAGAAGTAAACTGTCAAAATACTGTTCGCTCAGGACCACTAGGCACTGTTGAGCTGAAGAGGATCCCAGGCGAACAGTCTGCCCCTCTCAGAACACACCGAGCCCGGATTGTGCTGCATTCTAGTTCTGGTTCGCCTGCTTCTAGTGACTCAGCACTAATGATCCCGCTGAAATAACTAGTCGGCCCACCTGAACTCACAGAGGTAAAAGCCAACTGAGCACGATAGTCAGACCCAGGGTATCCCTCTGCTGACAACAGAGGTTCCTTGCACCAGCTACCAGGGGAGTTGCTACCTGAGGGCAAACAAATTCGCTGGGGGTCCTCAGCCCCAAGCCCTACAAACTTAGGGTCTGAGGGAGGCAAACAGAAAGGGTGTGCCCAGGCATCCATGGAAACAGGGCTCCCAGGAGCAGCAGACCCGGCGTATAGCCAGTATTGTGGCGAGCTTCACAGGTGAGTGGGGCCTGGCTTGACGAACCACAAGAGAAGGCCCTAGGCACTCAGGATTGGAGACCCGCACAGTCTTGGAAGAAGAGCTGAGGAACAGTGATTGGTTCCCACCCATCAAGAAGAGAAGCCTGGCCCAGTTCCCACCTACTGAAAGAGAAGTTAATTGAGCTCTATGACTGCATTTATTATTATTATTATTATTTTTAAATGATTATTATTGGTATCTTTTTTAAATTTTATTTTCACTTTTTGTTGTTGATGTTGTTGTTGCTCTTCAACTTTCTTATTAATGGTTTCAATTTTTTAAAATTCTTTTTATTCTATTATTATTACTATTATTTTTTAAACTTTAATTTCCATTTGTTTATTATCATTATATATATATATATATATATATATATATATATATATATATATACATTTTTTGGTTTTAAATTTTTATTTTTTTGTTTTTTCTTTCTTTTCACTTTTTTCTTTTGTCTTTTCATTTCTTTTCAATTTTCTTATTCCGCCTTTCTTGAATTCTACCTGCCTACACTCACTCTCTTTAGTGACTTCTTCCCTTCCCTTCTAATACCTCTCCTCCCAAGCATCAAATAAATTTATAAGAGTAAACAGTAACTCAGCAGTCAAACAGAACAAGAAGTATCATGAGCATAAAAAAGCAAGGAAGAAAAGGAGTACAAACAATGAAGGACAGCCTAAATATTCAGGAGGACCTGGAGTCATCAGAAAAATGGCCATATAAAGAACTCAAGGAACACCTTAGACAGATGGAAAGGAACCTTAAAGATCACATTTAAAATGAATTACATAAACAGATAAAAGAAGAAGTTAAGCATCTTTATCAGGAGATAGAGATTATACAAAAAATCAAACAATAATTCTAGAAATGAAGGAAACGATAAACCAAATTAAAAACTCAATCGAGAGTATCACTAACAGAGTGGAGCAAGTAGAAGCCAGAACGTCAGATAATGAAGACAAAATATATCATCTTGAAAAGAGTCTAGCCAACTCAGATAGGCTGGTAAAAAATCACGAGAAAAACATCCAAGAGATTTGGGATAACTTAAAAAAACCAAACTTACGAGTCATCGGGATAGAGGAAGGCACAGAGATTCATGCCAAGGGAATGAGTAACTTGCTGAATGAAATAATTACAGAAAACTTTCCAGAAATAAAAAAGGAAACAGATATACAAATTGTAGATGCATACAGGACACCGAGCACACAAAATCACAGTAGACCAATGCCAAGACACATTGTTATGAAGATATCCAATATACAGAACAAAGAGAAAATATTAAAAGCTACAAGAGAAAAGAGGCAGATTACATTTAGGGGTAAACCAATAAGGTTAGCAACGGATTTTTCATCATAGACGCTGAAAGCGAGAAGATCCTGGAACAACGTATTTCAAACACTGAAAGACAATGGATGCCAACCAAGAATTCTGTATCCAGCAAAATTAAGCTTCAGATACGACAACTAAATAAAAATCTTTCATGATAAACAAAAGCTAAAAGAATTTGTAGCCAGAAAACCATCATTGCAAAGTGTCTTGAGCAAAACTCTACACGAGGAAGAAATGAAAAACAATAACCAAAACCATCAGCGGGAAGTGCCTCGGTAAAGACAGAGGATGGGGGGAAAGCTAATCATGGAGAAACAAACTAAATTAGAAAAAAAAAAGAGATAAATAATCAAACATGGCAGGAAGTACAAACCCTATATCAATAGTAACTCTAAACGTTAATGGCTTAAACTCTCCAATAAAGCGACATAGGCTGGTATCATGGATTAAAAAAACAAATCCAACAATATGCTGCCTCCAGGAGACACATCTGATTGGAAAAGACATACACAGGCTCAAGGTAAAAGGTTGGGAAAAAATATACCACGCACACGGTCCTTGTAAGCAAGCAGGGGTGGCCATTCTCATATCCAATAAAATCGACTTCAAGACTAAATTAATCAAAAGGGATAAGGAAGGACATTATATACTGTTAAAAGGAACCATTCACCAACAAGACATAAAAATTATCAATATTTATGCACCAAATAATGGCGCTGCGACGTTCATAAAACAAACTCTCCTCAAGTTCAAGAATCAAATAGACCACAACACAATAATCATGGGTGACTTCAACACACCTCTCTCACCATTGGACAGATTCTCCAAACAAAAGTTGAATAAAGAAACTATTGACCTCAATATCACAATCAATAACCTAGACTTAACTGACATATATAGAATATATCAACCATCATCAAGTGGATATACTTTTTTCTCAGCAGCACATGGATCCTTCTCAAAAATAGATCATATATTATGCCATAGGGCAACCCTCAGTAAATATAAAGGGGTAGAGATAATACCATGCACTTTATCAGATCATAATGGAATGAAACTGGAAATCAATGATAAAAGAAGGAAGGAAAAATCCTACATCACATGGACAATGAACAATACATTACTGAATGATCAATGGGTTACAGAAGACATAAAGGAGGAAATCAAAAAATTCTTAGAGATAAATGAAAATAGAGACACAACATATCGGAATCTATGGGACACAATGAAAGCAGTTTTAAGAGGGAAATTCATCGCCTGGAGGTCATTCCTCAAAAAAAGGAAAAACCAACAAATAAATGAGCTCACACTTCATCTCAAAGCCCTAGAAAAGGAAGAGCAAAACAACAGCAAATGTAGCAGAATGCAAGAATTAATTAAAATCAGAGCAGAAATCAATGAAATTGAAACAAAAGAAACTATTGAAAAAATTAACAAAACAAAAAGTTGGTTCTTTGAAAAAATAAATAAGATCAACAGACCCCTAGCCATACTAATGAAGAGAAGAATAGAGAGAACTCAAATTACTAACATACGGGATGAAAAAGGCAATATTACAACAGATGCTTCAGAAATACAGAAGACAATTAGAAATTATTTTGAAAACCTATATTCCAATAAAATAGAAGATAGTGAAGACATTGATAAATTCCTTAAGTCATATGATTTGCCCAGACTGAGTCAGGAGGATACTCACAACTTAAACAGACCAATATCAATAGATGAAATAGAAGAAGCAATCGAAAGACTTCCAACCAAGAATAGCCCAGGACTGGATGGGTATACAGCGGAGTATTACAAAACCTTTAAAGAAGAATTAATACCAATACTTTTCAAGTTATTTCAGGAAATAGAAAAAGAGGGAGCTCTGCCAAATTCAGTCTATGAGGCCAACATCACCCTGATTCCAAAACCAGACAAAGACACCTCAAAGAAAGAAAACTATGGACCAATATCTCTGATGAACCTATATGCAAAAATCCTCAATAAAATTCTGGCGAATCAGATACAAAGGCACATCAAAAAAATTGTGCACCATGATCAAGTAGGATTCATCCCTGGGATGCAAGGATGGTTCAATATACGGAAATCAATAAATGTTATTCACCACATCAATAGACTTAAAGATAAGAACCATATGATCATCTCGATAGACGCAGAAAAAGCATTTGACAAAGCACAGCATCCCTTTATGTTCAAAACATTAGAAAAACTAGGGATAACAGGAACATACCTCGACATTGTAAAAGCTATCTATGCTAAGCCTCAGGCTAGCATCATTCTGAATGGAGAAAAATTGAAGGCATTGTCTCTAAAATCTGGAACAAGACAGGGATGCCCCCTATCACCACTTCTATTCAATATAGTTCTCAAAACACTGGCCAGAGTAATTAGACAGATGAAAGAAATTAAAGGCATAAAAATAGGAAAAGAAGAACTTAAATTATCACTATTTGCGGATGACATGATTCTATACCTAGAAGACCCAAAAGGGTCTACAAAAAAACTACTAGAACTAATAAATGAATTCAGCCAAGTGGCAGGATATAAAACCAACACACATAAATCAAAGGCATTTCTGTATATCAGCGACAAAACTTCTGAAACAGAAATGAGGAAAAACACTCCATTCACAATATCCTCAAAAAAAAAATAAAATACTTGGGAATCAACCTAACAAAAGAGGTGAAAGACCTATACAATGAAAACTACAGAACCCTAAAGAGAGAAATAGAAGAGGATCTTAGAAGATGGAAAAATATACCTTGTTCATGGATAGGCAGAACTAACATCATCAAAATGGCAATATTACCAAAAGTTCTCTATAGGTTTAATGCAATGTCAATCAAAATCCCAATGGCATTTCTTGTAGAAATAGATAAAGCAATCGTGAAATTCATATGGAAAAATAAAAGACCCAGAATAGCAAAAACAATTCTAAGCAGGAAGTGTGAATCAGGTGGTATAGCAATACCAGATTTCAAACTATATTACAGAGCAATAGTAATAAAAACAGCATGGTACTAGTACCAGAACAGGCGGGTGGACCAATGGTACAGAATAGAGGACACAGAGACTAATCCACAAAGCTACAACTATCTTATATTTGATAAAGGAGCTAAAAACATGCAATGGAGAAAGGATAGCATCTTCAACAAATGGTGTTGGGAAAACTGGAAATCCATATGCAACAAAATGAAACTGAATCCCCTCCTCTCGCCATGCACAAAAGTCAACTCTAAGTGGATCAAGGAGCTAGATATCAAATCAGAGACTCTCCGTCTGATAGAAGAAAAAGTTGGCTCCGATCTACAGATTGTGGGGTTGGGCTCAAAGTTCCTTAATAGGACACCCATAGCACAAGAGTTAATAACAAGAATCAACAAATGGGACTTTCTTAAACTGAAAAGTTTTTTTCTCAGCAAGAGAAACAATAAGAGAGGTAAATAGGGAGCCTACATCCTGGGAACAAATCTTTACTCCTCACACTTCAGATAGAGCCCTAATATCCAGAGTATACAAAGAACTCAAAAAATTAGACAATCAGAAAACAAACAACCCAATCAACAAATGGGCCAAGGACATGAACAAACACCTCACAGAGGAGGACATACAATCAATCAACAAGTACATGAAAAAATGCTCACCATCTCTAGCAATCAGAGAAATGCAAATCAAAACCACCCTAAGATACCATCTCACTCCAGTAAGATTGGCAGCCACTATGAAGTCAAACAACAACAAGTGCTGGCGAGGATGTGGAGAAAAGGGTACACTTGTACATTGCTTTTGGGACTGCAAACGGGTGCGGCCAATTTGGAAAGCAGTATGGAGATTCCTGGGAAAGCTAGGAATGGAACCACCATTTGACCCAGCTATTGCCCTTCTCAGACTATTTCCTGAAGACCTTAAAAGAGCACACTACAGGGATACTGCCACATCGATGTTCATAGCAGCACAATTCACAATTGCTAGACTGTGGAATCAACCCAGATGCCCTTCAATAGATGAATGGATAAAAAAAATGTGGCATTTATACACCATGGAGTATTATGCAGCACTAAAAAATGACAAAATCACGGAATTTGCAGGGAAATGGATGGCACTAGAGCAGATTATGCTTAGTGAAGCTAGCCAATCCCTAAAAAACAAATACCAAATGTCTTCTTTGATATAATGAGAGCAACTAAGAACAGAACAGGGAGGAAGAGCAGGAAGAAAAGATTAACATTAAACAGAGACATGAGGTGGGAGGGAAAGCGAGAAAAAAAGGGAAATCACATGGAAATGGAGGGAGACCCTCATTGTTATACAAAATTACATATAAGAGGTTATGAGGGGAATGGGATAACAAACATGGAGGGAAATGAATTAAAGTAGATGGGGTAGAGAGAGAAAATGGGAGGGGAGGGGAGGGGGGATAGTAGAGGATAGGAAAGGTAGCAGAATACAACAGTCACTAATATGGCAGTATGTAAAAATGTGATGTATAACTGATGTGATTCTGCAATCTGTATTTGGGGTAAAAATGGGAGTTCATAACCCACTTGATTCTAATGTATGAAATTTGATATGTCAAGAGCTTTGTAATGTTGTGAACAACCAATAAAAAAAAAGAAATGAAACATTGCTGAATCCCCTCACATATCTCCCCACAGTATAACCACATTGTGTAAGTTTCTAATGCTGCTGTGACAAAGGACTGCACAGCTAGTGCCTATAGCAACCGAAATCTATCATGTTATGGTCGTGAACATCAGAAGCCCAAATTCGCTGTCACTGGGCCTCCACCCAGGGGTCCTCATGAGAGCTGTTTCCTTATTAGGCTGTTCCCCGCTCTCCACACCCAGGGGGCTGCCTGGGCTGCTTCCCCTTGTTTCCCATCCTCCTGTTCCTCCTCCCTCTTGCCTCCCCATCCCATGTCCTTCCCTAGCTCTTACTCTCCTGTCTCCTCCTCCTCCTCAGGACCCTAGTGATCTATTGGGCCCCACATGATAAGAGACCAGCACTGTGAAGCAGCTGTCTCCAACATGCTCTAGTAAAATTGGGATGAAGTAGAAAGAAAACGTAGAATATGATCAGCAAATTGAGAACATCAACAAATAAAGAGAATGTATTTAAAAAAAACAGAAATTTTGGAGTTGATAGGCTCAATTAACTCAGAAGTTCACTGGAGATTCCATAACAGGTTTGAACAGGGAGTTGAAAAAAATCACAAAATGTGGAGCAGGACCCCTTGACATTGTTGAGTCTGCAATTCAGGGGAAAAAAAGGAATCTAAAAAAAGAACCTAAATCCATTCAAGATGTCAGAAAGGGTATTGACAAACATGAGAATCCCAGAGGTACAAAAATGAAAAAATAATAATAAAAGTTTATTTGAAAGAGAAATGACCTCCACAATCTTGAATATGATCAAGTATATGAATGTTCTAATTCAAGATACTGAACAAACTCCAGGGACCATCAACGTGAGCAGACCCACACTGAGGCCACTGGAAACCAATCTGCCAAAGCTAAAGTAAAAGAGAAAATACTGAATCAGAAAGAGAGGCCTGTCCACCAGACACAGGAGAGCTTCCTGAGGTTTTTATCAAATTCTTAATGATGGGAATCAGAGGCATAAAATGATTGATCTAAAGTGTTGAATAAAAAATGTACCAAGAATTCTATCCCTGGCACAACTGTCCTTCCAACAAAAATGAGAAATGAAGATATTTTCAGATAATAAAAGCTGAGTAGGGCACTACCTCTAGAAATGTCCTGCAAGAAATTCGAAAGGAGACCATTTGGTTGAAATGAAAGTATTGTAGATAATGAGGCCAAGGCATACCAAAAAATAAATATCTTATACATGTTTTAAATTTTATGGTTCCCAATATCCCCACAAACAGATGTGAACACTTCATTCAGCCAAAAAGACTCAACCATAAGTTCCCCTGGTCTGGGATCTAGTGACATTCATACACCTGTGAAATCCCTCACAATATTGGCTTGTGTGCTCTGCAGGGACCCCAACCAGGCACTTGCCCAGGAGTTCTCTCTAGGAACTGTGTTCCTGAAAAATCCTCAATTTCTGGTGTCTTTCCAGGTGCAGTTCCCACAGCTCTGTTGGGGTGATCCTTATGTTGCTCATCAGTGGGATTAACCCTCCCATTGGCCACAGAGTGGACATGAGGAAGGGACGTTCTGAAGTCAAGAGCAAAGTCCCTGGGGCATGGCCTCTGACTCCTCATGCCTCACCCTGGCTGTCCCCAATGGGTCTGACAGGTTGCACAGCTCTCTGGAC
The DNA here is from genome assembly GCF_964194105.1 of Spermophilus citellus. Classification (NCBI taxonomy): domain Eukaryota; kingdom Metazoa; phylum Chordata; class Mammalia; order Rodentia; family Sciuridae; genus Spermophilus; species Spermophilus citellus. The sequence goes on from NC_138185.1 coordinate 27,848,801, forward strand.
TGCTAGCTATATTGCACACTGTTTTATGCAGCTCTCTGTTGCTTTTTCAGAGAGCTGCTAACACTCTCCACTTTACAATTGGTTCTGTCCCAACTCCAAGAATGCACATTGGAATACCAGTTCCTAGCTTTGCCCCAGCTGCAGAATCATCCTACCATTGGAATCTGGAACACCAGACCCTGTGAATTGGCTCTTTACCAGTGCACTTGTGGGGGAATGTGATTTCAGGAAGGACCTCTGCTGGAGGGTGTGTAGTTCCATGAGGAGCTGAGTGTCCATTGCTGAGTGTCAGTGTGAGAGTCAAGGGGGCAGAGGGCCACACAACAGCTGGATGAGCCTGTTTACAGTGTCCACCATGTGGTCAGTGGCATTCATGAGAAAGGTTAACTGGTTCTTTTCCCTCTTGACTTCACATGGCCGCCCTCCCAAGGACAGTCCTCTGTGACTCCCCCTAAATGTCCATGCTGCACTGCTGGAAGCCTCTTCTCTGCTGCTTCCTTGATGCTGCTGATCTCCATCTCCCACCCCGTCCATGGATGCTGTCCAAGGTGATGGATGGCTTCTTGTACAAGATCAGGGGAAGGAGCAATTTGAGCCCTCTCTCCTTCAGATGCCCAAAGAAGTAGTTTGAGGTTATAAGTCACCTTTGGAAAATGTACTTGGACTTTGAGGTGACAGGCTAAGAATTAAATGGTCACACCAGGAATAGTGGCACACATCTGTAATCCCAGAGGCTTGGGAGGCTGAGGCAGAAGGATCCCTAGTTCAAAGCCAGCCTCAGCAAAAGTGAGACACTAAGCAACTCAATGACACCCTGCCTCTAAATAAAATACAAAATTTTATTTAGAGGGCTGGGATGTGGCTCAGTGGGTGAGTGCCCCTGATTTAATCCCAGGTAACTCCCCCCCCCAAAAAAAAAGGTACATGGTCACAAATAAAGAATGTACAAGACATACTTGTGTCCACTATTGCTCCTCAGGATGAGGACCCCTTTTCCTCTGCATTAGTGAACTTTGTAAGTGTCTCTCAAATGATGAATGGATAAAGAATATGTGCTGCATTTACACAATGGAATTATATTTAGCCATAAAGAAGAATGAAATTACACCACATTCAGGAAGAAGAATGTAGCTGGAGATCATGATGTCAAGAAAAATAGGCCAAACTCAGAGAGACAAATAATGTTTTCTTCTGTATGTGGAAAATAGACAGGGGAAAAAAACAGGGCTTCATGAAAATGAAAAGGAGGGAGGGAAATAGGGAGGGAGAAAAGAGGGTATAGAGAGGTATTAGGGGCATTAGGAGTGAATTTGATCATATTATGTTATATGAATATGCCACAGGGAAACCATTATTTTGTAAAACTCATATGTGCTCCACCCTCCAAAAAAATTAAACAGTTCAAAAGAAAAAGGAACAAAGCTCCCTGGTATTTTCTCAGCTACATTCCAGGAAGAGAAGGTGAAACTCCCCTTTGCAGAGCAATAATGAGGGAAGTTCCAAGCTATGTCAGTGTCATAGCTGCTGAAAAAGGTTCACAGCCAACACAGGCTTGAGGACAGTTAGGGAGCAGCCTGGAGTCTCCACAGTAGCTTTGCACTGGAAAAGGATCTCACATCATCTCCCCACCAACCCAAGAGCCCAGGCTGGGGTAGCTTGGTGCCATCTTTAAAAGTGAGGTATTGTCTGAATTTGTACTGCTTTGTGGGGATCAAAAAACCACTGAATATCCCCCAATCTGATACCCCACAGCTGATGAGTGAGAATGGAATAAAATAAGAAATCAATCATTTAACAAAAGAAGTTACTCTAACACCTGGAGACAAAATATTACACCTTTGAATGACCAATGGATAGTAGAAGAAATAAGGGATGAAATAAAAGAAATACTTAGAGGTAAATGAGAATAGTAATACAACATATCAAAAACTCTGGGACACTGTGAAGGCAGTGCTGAGAGGAAAGTTCATTGCATTGAGCTCATTCATGAAAAGAATAGAAATTTCACAAAATAAATAACTTAATATTACATCTGAAACCCTAGAAAATCAAGAAAAATATCAACACCAAACACAATGCCAGACAAAAAAATAATTAAATAAGAGATGAAATCAATAAAATTGAAACAAAAACAATTTTACACATTGAAAAAGAAAAAGTTTGGTCCTTTGGAAAAAAAAGAGATAAATGTTACAACCACTTAGCCAAGCTAACCAAGAGAAGGAGAGAGAAAAGTCAAATTATAAAAATTCATGATGAAAAAGGAAATATCACCATGGACACTACTGACATGCAGAAGATAATCAGAAACTGTTTTGAAAATATTTACTTTAATAAAATAGAAAGTATTGAAGACATTGACAAATTTTGAGACACATATGATCTACCCAAACTGAATCATAAAGACATATAAAATTCAAACAGATCATTTTAAGCAATGAAATTGAAGTTGTCATCAAAAGATGACCAACAAAGAAAAGCCCAAGAGCAGATGGATTCTCAGCCTAGTTTGAACAGATCTTCAAAGAAGAACTAACATCAATGCACCTCAAATTATTCCATGAATTAGAAAAGGAGGGAACCCTTCCAAACTCATTATATGACGCTGGTATCACCTGGATACCAAAACTAGACAAAGACACATCAAGGAAAGAAAACTTCAGATTAATATCCCTGGTAAACAAAAATGCAAAAATTCTTAATAAATACTGACAAATAACATAAAAAACATATTAAAAATATAATGCACCATGATCAAGTGAGGTTGATGTTCAAGGATGAAAGGTTGGTTCAATATATGGAAATCAATAAACGTAATTCATCATGCCAATAGACTTAAAGACAGGAACTACTTTATTATCTCAATATATACAGAGAAAGAAAGCATTTGACAAGATTCAGAATCAATTCATATTCAAAACACTAGAAAAACTAGTGATAGTAGGAACATACCTCAACATTTTTAAAACTATGTATGCAAAACACAAGGTTAACACCATTCTAAGTAAAGAAAAGCTGACAGCAGCATTCCCTCTATAAACTGGAAAAGACAGGGATGCCCTCTCACCACTTTTATTCAACACCTTCCTTGAAACACTGGCCAGAGCAATTAGACAGAAAAAAGGAATTAAAGGAATATGGATAGGAAAAAAAGAACTCAAACCATCTCTGTTTGCCACTGATATAATTCTATATGTAGAAGATCCAAAAAATTACACCAGAAAACATCTCTCAGAAATTAATTCAGAAAGCAGAAGGATATAAAATTAACACTCATAAACAAATTGTGTTCCTCTATATCAGTGATGAGCTAACTGAAATAGAAATTAGGAAAACCATCCCATTCATAATGGTCTCAAAAATATTTGAAAATCAATCTAACAAAAGAGGTGAAAAACCTCTACAATGAAAAATACAAAAGAAAAATACAAAAATACAAAATACAAAATACAAAAATACAAAAGAAAGAAATTGAATAATACCTTTGAATGTGGAAGGATTCCCCCCACATTCTTGGATAGGCAGAGCTAATACTGTCATGATGGCTTTATTACCAAAAGCACTGTGCCTATATAGTGCAATACATATTATAATTTCAATAATGTTCTTCATAGAAATAGAAAAAGAAGTGTGAAATTCGTTTGGAAAAAAAAAGAGTCCCAGAATAGAAAAATAATTCTCAGCAAGAAAAATGAAGCAGGCAACATCACAATACCAGACCTTAAAGTATACAACAGAGCTATAGTAATAAAACAGCATGCTTTCAGAACCAAAACAGACATGAAGACCAACAGTAGAGAACAGAAGACAAACAGATACAGCCACGTATACAGTTCTCTCATACTAGACAAGGCACCATAAACTAACATTGTAGAAAAGGTAGCCTCTTTGCAAGTGGTATTGCCAAAATTGGAAAACTTCTTGTAGCAAAATGAAGTTAAACCGCTAACTCTAATCCCGCACAAAACTCAACTCAAGTGGATCAAGAACCTAGGTATTACACTAGAGACCTTGTGCCCACTAAAAGAAAAAAGTAGGCCCAACTGTCCATCATATCAGCTTAGGAAACAAATTCCTCAACAAGACTCCTAAAGTGCAAGAAGTAAAATCAAGAATCAATAAATGGGATGATATCAAACTAAAAAGCTTCTTCACAGCAAAGAGAACATCAAGAAGTTGAACAGAGATCCTACAGAATAGGAGAAAATTTTTGGCACTGGCACCTCAGATACAGCATTAATCTCAAGGTACATAAAGAGTTCAAAAAACTTAATACCAAAATAAACAAACAAACAAATAACCCAATCAATAAATGGGAACGGAGCTGAACAATCGCTTCATAGAAGAAGAAATATAATCAGTCAAGAAATATGTGAAAAAAAATGTTCAACATCTCTAGCTATTAGAGAAATGTAAATTAATACTACACTGAGATTCCATCTCACTCCAATCAGAACGGCAATTATCAATAATACAAATAACAATAAATGTTGGCAAGGATGTGGGGGGAAAGGTACACTAAACATTAAGGGTGGAACTGCAAATTAGTGCAACCACTCTGGAAAGCAGTATGGAGATTCCTCAGAAAACTTGGAATGGAATCACCATTTGATCCAGCTAACACAATTCACTGTCTAAACCCTGTGGGGACAAGTGCATGGAGTACTGCATACATGGCATACAGTAAGGGCATCTGAGTGGCCAGCCACTCCCCTCATGCTAGGTGTATGAGCATCAGGCTGCTTACCCTGTAGGCACAGCTCTGGGCATGAGGCATGTGTTGCAGTCCCTTGTGTATGCTCCATGGCCCACTCCTTGATTCGTCACTACAAGGACAATTAGCAGATATTGCATTGGTGGCTGCCTAAAATCTGCTTGGCTATTGCTTGAGTATATATCCATGGTAACTGCACAATAAAATCACACCTGCTTCCTGCTTGGTCTCCGGAGGTCTTGATTAGTGACTCCACAGCCACACTTTCCTCTACCCTGTTCCATTGACCTCGTGGCTGAACAAGAGAGAGCCCACGCAGCTGGTGCATGAACAGGGACCTGAGGTGAGCTTGTAAAACAGGGTGTGGCCCCTCAGAGAGCAGTGCGGAGGGGAAATGGGAACCTACCTAGGTCCACCAAAGACTTACATATGCAAGTGATGTGCACTCTCTTAGATACTAGAGGTTTAATCCTGAATAAGAGAGAAGCCCAGAGGTTCTGGGCATTGTGATTGAAACCAGTCCATGGATAAGTGCTGCTGATGTTTTTGATTCTAGGATATGGGACAAGATAATGGCAAAAGTGCAGCAAGCTGAAGTGAAACAAGGGTATACTTTACCACTATACTTTTTTTCTATTGTTACAGTCATTCAGCAAAGTTTAGGGAGCCCTGCAACAGGGCTCCCTGAGGGAAGATGAGACTGTAAAAGACAGACAAGTAGAAAAAAGTGGGAACAAAAATCTACCTTAAAGCAAGCAACTGTAGCTGGCACAGAAAGTGGACGCAAGAATCTACTTCAAAGCAAGCAACCACAACAGGTGCAGGAGGGAGAGAGGTAGAAAACGGTATAGCTAGCCTTCACGGTGCATGAAGAGGTCACCTCAAATGATGCAGGTGCGCCTTCTACTGAACAGCAAAGATCATATCCTAAGTCAATGGCAACTGCTTTCTTATGAGGCAATGCCAAAGCCAGCAAGGGACTATGACAGTTTAGAAATGACCAGGCTGCTGGACGGCCCAAGATATGGTCTTCCCAAAAACCCATTCCAGGAGGCCAGAGATACTTTTGAAGATCTACGTAAGATAAGAGATAAAAAGTGGGGTAAGGGAGTACAAGCCTTCCCAGTCAACACGGCCCCCACACCACAGCACCCTGCCACTGGGTATCCACACGCATTGGGTACCCTGAAGGAATTAAAGAAGGCAATAAAAGAAGATGGGCCCTGGGGGCCATTTGCAGAGCAAATGCTCAAATCACTTGAACTTAATTGCTCTCAAGACTGGAAAGACCTAGCCAGAGCGGCTCTTGAGCCTATAACATTTTGAAGTGGGAGGCATCCTTCTATGATGAAAGTGAACAGCAGGGGGACTGCAATCACACCACAAATGTTAACCTCCCAGCTGAATGCTTGCAGGGAGAGGGAATCTACAGTTCCCCTGCAGTACAGGCATTTCAGCTAGGTGAGGCTCTGTAACTCCAAAAGCCTGGAGGAAGTTACCAGCTTGGGGAGGTACGTTTCTGTACAGGGGTTAAGGCAGCAAGCCACTGAGGACTTGCCCCAGTTTATTGACAGGGTAAACAAGGCGGTGGAAGGGAAGGTGTCTCATGAAACAGCTAGGGCAGGCTTAGCCAAGGAGTTGATCTGGGACAGAATAAATAAGAAACATAAAGCAGCAGTGGCACCAGTACAAAATGGCACACTGGATGACTGGATCTGGGCAATCCAGAATATAGGGACAAAAGCAGCTGAAACCCCTCTGCTGACCTCAGCCATGGCAGTTGCATAAAAGCAGGACTAAAGAGGCTTGCAGACAGCTAGTCAGAGATGGCAAAAATGTGCATCTTTTCTCCCCATTGGTCCTTTAAAACCTGCTGGAGAGAATCCCCAAGAGTTAAGATCTAAGGCTTTATGGCAAATGGATGTCACTCATTTTGCTCCTTTTGGAAATTTAACATATATTTATGTAATTATTGATGTCTATTCAGGCTGTGTAGTGGCCACAGCCTCCACAGGATAAACCACAAAAAGGGTCATCTCCCATCTACTTAAATGTTTTGGAATTATGGATGTTCCCATGTCTATTAAAACTGACAATGGGCCAGCCTATACTCGCAAGACATTTTAAGCAGATTGCAATGATTGGTATATACAGCACTTAACTGGAATCCCATACAACCCTTAACTCAAGGCATCATAGAAAGAACACACAGGGAATTAAAGACCATGCTACAAAAGAGAGGGGGGAACCTATACCAAGTCCCCTCGAAGTACTTTGAAAAGAATCTTATTTGCTTTCAATTTTCTTTCAATTTCAAATTTTTCTACAGAAATGGCATTGGGCACTATTATGCATACAAACAACAATAATTGTTGATGAGGATGTGGGGGAAAAGGTACTTTCATACACTGCTGGTAGGACCACAAATTGTTGCAGCCCTTATGGAAGGCCGTATGGAGAGCCCTTGGAGAAGTGGGCTTGGAACCTCCATTTGACCCAGCTGTCCCTCTCCTTGGTCTACACCCAAAGGACTTTAAAACAGCATACTACAGAGACACAGCCACAGCATTGTTTATAGCAGCACAATTCACAGTAGCTAAACTGTGGGACCAATCTAGATGCCCTTCAATAGATGAATGGGTAACGAAAATGTGGCATATGTACACAATGGAATATTATTCAGTAATAAAAGAGAATAAAATCATGGCATTTGCAGGTAAATGGATGGAGTTAGAGAAGATAATGCTAAGTGAAGTTAGCCAATCCCCAAAAAACAAATGCCAAATGTTTTATTTGATAGTGGGTTAGGGATTGGGAGCCTTAAAGGAATAAATGAACTCTAGATAGGGCAGAGGGGTTGGAAGGAAAGGGGAGGGGCATGGGGTAATTAATGATGGTGGAAACTGATGATCATTACTATCCAATGTACATGTATGAAGACATGAATTGGTGTGACTATACTATGTATACAACCAGAGATATGAAAAATTGTGCTCTATTTATGTAATAAGAATTAACATGCATTCTGCTGTCATATAAATAAATAAAATTCACACAGACAAAAAAGAAATAGCATTGGGCCATAAGCATTGCCCCCTCCCTCACAGAGCCCTCCCATCTACCTATGGTCTCATGGAAGGATCCCATAACAAATGCATTGGATGGTTTGGGGCCCCTCCTAACCATGAATGGAGGGTTTACATATGTTAACATGAGCCTCACCCCATCTGGGTGCCTGCCAGAAAGTAAAGCCCTGGACACCCAGAACCACCAACCAAGAAGATAAAGAGGCTAACTCTGGAGGAGAAACCTCACAAACAAAGGATTCAACAACTCAAATGGACCTCACGTAAAGTAACCTGTGATATTAAAGGTCTTGTTGAACAAGCCACCAGAGTGGCCTCTTTGCTGGGTGGCAATTCCATCCCTGAGCCTATGATGATGGTCCTAGTGTGTGCAATGCTCACTCCTAACAGTGAAGCCTCCCATGAGTTAAATTGAGCTTTGATCACTAGGCCACCATTTTAGCAGTGGCTAATTGGGAAGGGGCTTTACCCAAGCTTTTCTCTAATAATTCCAACCTTATTGATCCTGAGTCATCCATCCAGGAGGCAAATGTACCCTGGGATACTAGCATTTCCATACCTACTCTGCCCATTTGTTTCTCCATAGTAGATAATGAAACCATAATCCAGACAGTCCCCTCAGTTTTGCTCTTGCCAATGAAACTATTGTAGATAACTATAATTGTAGATAACTATAATATGTCATATGTTGGGCTGTCTCTCACTTACCTTAGAGTTACAGTTAATGCTACCTATGGCCATGGACTCCCCCATGGCAAATGCAAGAAACCCTTGTTGCCAACATGCCCAATAACACTTTTTGGAAAGCCCCTCTCAGATAGTAATAGCATCCCATGGAATATATGTGTCACAGCCATACCTTATCTCCTTGATAAGAAAAATTTCTTTGGGGAAGAACAACATCTATGCACCTGGGTGTGCACAGCCCCCTGGCACATAACTGATGTGTACCAAAACCATATGGGCTACTGTAGTAACTGCTACACGGGATAAGCCGTTACCAACCGGTATGCAGGAAATCAGTATGGCATGATGGATATCACGTCAATATTACTAGCTGTTAGACCTGTCAAATGGGCAGCAGCTGCTGGATGAATGGGTCTATACTGAGTCTAGATCCTGACCATGGATTTGCTTTTGTGCCAAATTATACCCATACCCACTAAGCACAAGCTTGTGTTACGCCACCCTGTGTTGTGCTAATAATCAATGATACTGATAGCATAAATGTCACTCATACAGAGATCCCTTGTGCAGTCAATACATCCTGCTGGTTCATGAATTGTCTAACCCCTGCTATGAAAGCTAAATGCCTATTTATCCTCAGCATGCCCCCAGCAATCTAGCCTCCAGTGAATGGAGAAGTCCATGGGACATGGAGATGAAGAATCTTCTGAATCAGATCCTACATCAGACAAAGCATGCAATTAGCCTCATTAAGGCTGGGATTACTGCCCTGGTAGCCGCCATCACCGCCACAGCTACTGTGGCTACTTCACTCACTGAGTATCCAGTCTGCTCAGACTGTAAACAGTTTGTCTACTGCCATGGCAGAAACCTTTGCCATTCAAAATGACTTAATTAAACTGTCCTGAGCCACTATTTTAGTCATTCGGCAAGAACTAGACCTCCACCAGGAACATCTAGATATTCTGTTTATGTTGCAAAAGCTCACTTGTGACCCTGAATGCCATAGTATTTGTGTCACCCAATATGCTGTATCTGAAAATGTAACCTGACACTTTTCTAATTTTTCTTAGTATATTAAGGGCGCTTGGGATGCTAAATATGTTATGACTATGCATAACCTTACTAAGGCAATTGTCAAAATCAATGAGACTAAAGTGTCTATCTTGACAACCTCTTTCTTTTTCCAGGGGTTGACTGAACATTAGAAAACCCTGACAGCCAAATTAAGTAATCCTTATAATGCTATTACCCTGGCCCCACCGTTCAAAATAATGATAATATTTTCTTGTGTTGTGAGACGCTTATGTAACCATGTAAAGGCCACCAAATGAAAAACAGCAAAGCTGGCTGAAGTCCTTGCAGCACAGTCAGAGGGGGGAGATGTGGAGACAAGAGCATGGAGTACAGCATACATGGCATACATTAAGGGCGTCTGAGTGGCAGGTCACTCCCCTTGGGCTCGGCGTGTGAGCGGCAGGAAAAGACACAGCCCTGGGCGTGAGGCCATGTGTTCCAGCCTCTGTGCTTGCTCCATGGCCCACTCCTCGACTGGTCACTCAAGGACAGTTAGCAGACATTGAAGGCTGCCTGTAATCTGCTTAGTGACTGCCTGAGTGTGTGTGTGTGTATGTGTGTGTGTGTGTGTGTGTGTGTGTGTGTATAATATATATATAGTAACTGTGCAATAAAATCAGACCTGCTTCCTGCTGGTCTCTGGAGGTCTTGATTAGTGACTCCTCCACCACACTCTCTGTACTCTGTTCCTGGCTGGATGAGAGAGAGCCCACACAATATTCTAAGAACATTAAATCAGCAACTAAAGTGGCATGGCCACATCACTGTTTAAAACAACTCAATTCACAATAGCTAAGCTATGGAACCAATGCAGGTGCTCTTCAACAAATAAATGGATAAAGAAAATATGGTGCATATACTTAATAGAATATTACTGAGCCTTAAAGAAGAATGAAATTATGACATTTGCCAGGAAATGGGTGGAACTATCATTCTAAGTGAAATAAACCAGTCTGAAAGAAAAAACAAAAGCCAAATGTTGTCGCTGATATGCAGAGGCTACCACACAACAATGGAGCATGAGGAGGGAAAAACAGAAGTTCACTGGGTTTGACAAAGAGAAATAAAAGGAAGTGAGTGGGGGTAGAAATAGGAAAGTCAAAATGAATCGGACATAAATTATTATTGCACAACCAGTGTAACTTCACAGTATGTAAAACCACAAGAATGGGAAGTTATACTCCATGTATGTATAATATGTCAAAATACAGTCTAGTGTCATGTATATCTAAAGTGAACACATTTAAATTTTTTTAAAAACACCAACACACACCCCTGTTATTCTTTTAAACAGCAGACAGAAATTCCCCTTGGAGGCACTGGACCACTCCTCAGGATCATAAACTGCCCCCTGGCTTTGGAAAATTCTCCCCCTCATGGACTTGTCTACATATCATGAAAACAACAGATGTCTGGGGACCCCTTGGCTCTCTAGGGCTTAGATGCTCCATGAACACTGCTCACCTCAACTGCTCCCACAGCTACAAAAGCATCATCAGGACAAGATAAAGCAAAACCTAGACCATCTGGCCTTTCCCACTGGCAGGATGGGGTGACTTCCCCATGCTTAGACCCTTACCCGAAGCCTGGATATCTCAGGGGGTCACCTCCTACAAGGCCTCTTGGCTAGCTGGAGCCCTAAGATTTAACCTAATGGACGTAATGGAAATCCGTGGGCTGTAGGAATGGCATAGCCACCTGTCATACACCCTGGAACTCAGTGGGATGTGGTGCCTTCCACCCCTTAACCAGAGCCTCCCTCTGAAGCATGGGACCCAAGGACAACACACCTTGCCACAGCCCAGGCAGTCTCCTGAGCTCAGGGCAATTCATCTCTCTGCTCCACCCCTGGAAGTGGCTCCCATTTCAATCACAGTGAGAGGAACCCCTTGAACACAGCAGGGACATGTGCTCCCACACCCTGTGCACATGGGGTTTCTCTGTCAGGAAGCCCTTCTGCCAGAAAACCTCAGGGCTGCTCCTGCACCTCCTCTTAATTGCTGCTCAAATTCCCCTTCTTGGTAATGCCTGCCCCAACAATCCTATTTGCAGTGCCTCTCCCACTCGTTCTCCAATTCCCTTATGCCACTGATTGTTTCAAGTCACATTGATCACTGTTCAATATGTGATATGATTTACCTCTTTGTTGAGTGTTGATCTCCACCATTGTCCCTAGAGGTACCTTAGCTACACAGGGCAAATCCTTTGCCTCCTTTATTCTCAATACACTGCAAGATTCTGTAACAGTTCCTGCACACAGTAGGTGTACAATAAGTGTGTACTTAGTGTGTGAAGTGCTCAGTGCAACCCTCCCTGCATTGCAGAAGTCGATTTTCAGTGGATACATTTTGTAGAAATGGCCACAAGTTGAGTTTCCCACACTGAATATTTAGCAAAACAAGAACTGTTTGCCAGATATAGGCAGGAAGTAGAAGAGCCCAGGAGAAGAAAACCACAAACCCTTTTCCTCCACCATTCTCTACGCCCATTGGCAGAGCTGTACAATGTGTGTAAATCAGTCCACATATACATCGTTTACTAATTTCATATACAAATGTAAACCAGGCACCCTTCTTATTGCCTTGAAAAAAAGAAGAAAGAAAAAAAACAAGATCCAAATCCTCTTGGCGTCTCTAGACCACCATGATGAGCATGAGATGCTCCAGGTCTTTGGAAGCAGACATCTGACCCCATGATGTTGTGCTACACACCATTAAAACAATGTCTGGCCACATGTAGGGTCAGGGCCACAGAGTTTGAGAAGATGGTGGCTGAACCACGAGCTCCAGATCAGAGCATCTGCACCCAGACCCCAGCCCTCGCACTGCCCCTCAATGACCACGGAGCTCCTGGTGCTTCTGCTTCTTAGCTGTAAGGTGGGTGAGCAGAGTGTGTTCTGCTGTGGGTGTCATGGTCACATGATGAGCTGTACAGCATTTCAGAGAGTGTGGTCCATGGTGAGTGTTCAAGAAATTGAAAGTCATTACTCAGTAGATTTCCTGAGGCCTGGAGCCTTCCACTGGCCCTCTATGATGTGGATAAGGGTAAGGACATCGTCACAGCCTGTGTCAGTCATCTTTTCATTACTGTAAGTAATACCTGAGACAAATCCACTTATGAAGAGAAAAGCAGGATGACAGCTCACAGGTTTAGAGGTTTCAGTCCAGCATTGATTGGCCCCAAGGCTATTGGGTCTGTGGGAGGCACCAAATCAATGGAGGGGAAAGTATGATGGGACAAAGCCATGTATGTCAAGGCTAGACTATGTGTGTGTGTGTGTGTGTGTGTGTGTGTGTGTGTGAGAGAGAGAGAGAGAGAGAGAGAGATATCACTTACTCCATGGCCTTGAGGAAGTCACCTTATCTTTGATGTCTCAGAATTCATCAGGATATAAACATTGATCTTCTAGAAATGTATTATGTAGGCTGAAATATTACAATATGCAGGTGATTCTTGTCACTGCTGTTTGAAGCATCAGCTGATGTGACGCCTCTGGCCCCAGCTGCAGGGGAGGCCTTCCAGAGACAGAGCTCAGGATCCTTGGTCTGGGCTCCAGAGGATGCCCTGTCCCAGCCTCCATGGCAGAGCCTGTGTTTGTCCTGAGTCCCTGGGAGTCCACGGGCAGAGCTGACCCAGGGAGCAGGTCAGAGGACTCTCCCCAGACAGTGGTCACTCACCTGTGAGTCCCAGCAGGAGGGTCAGCAGCAGGACAGGACAGGGACGCTGGGGCCAGGAGGCAGGTGCATACATGATGGAGCCCTGAGGAGCCTGCTCTGTCCCAGGGTCTGTGCTGGGGAGATCCCTGACTCTGCTCTCTAGAGAGAACTGACACCCTGCCTCCCTTGTTGCAAGAGGAAGTGACAGTGACAGAGTGGCAATTTCCTCCAAAATTGAGAAGTAGAAACCAGGAGCACAGACAGCAATGGTTAAGGGTCTCTCATGCTGCAATTTCATAAGGAACTGAACAGGCCTCGAGGAACAAAACCTCCTTTTCCCTGAGTCTGTGCTAGTTCACTAGGCACCTCATGGTTTCCTGGGCCATAGTGACAGTCTTTCTTGGAGTTGCAGGACATGCAGGACATGTCCCAGACTACTGACTCTGAGACCCTGGTGTGGCTGGCTGGTGGCCTCCCTCTGCATCAGCTACACACAGAGCTACTCAACAGAAGGAGGAGGAGGCTTCTGAGATCTGCTCAGTGTGGGGAGGAACTGGGTCACCTCCTTTCATGGCCAATCATTGCAAAGCTTTTTTCTCTAGTGGATTAATAACACATAACAGTTAGGTTCATTCAGACAAAACCATGCATGCATGGAATCTGTGCTATCAATTCTGGACTCCTCCTTTCCTTCCCATCCTCACCCCACATCCCCTCTTCCTTCTTAATTTCTTCTAGACTTCCTTTTGCTCATGTCTTCATTTATTTTTGATTATTTTGATTTATACAAAATGTGAAATTTCCTATTATGTACTTATATTACACATAACATAATCTTTAAATAATTCATTCTGCATTTCCTTCCATTTTCCATCCCTCCTCTTTGACTCTTGTCCTCCTTCTTCTATTCTGCTGACCTTTCCTATATCTTTATTATATCCTCTCCTTCTCTCCCTCTTTCCTTTATTTAACTCTAGTGTCCACAGCTGAGAAAAAAACTGACCTTTGATTTTCTGAGCGTGACTTATTTCACTTAGCATGACGTTCTCCGTGTACATCAATTTACTGGCAAATGCCAGAATGTCATTTATCTATGTGGCTGAGGAGAACAAAAAGTGACTGTGACAGTGAAAATCAATTTCCTCCAAAATTGTGAAGTAGACACCATGGAGCACAGTTATAAAAAGCACAGTTTCTTAATCCGTTCCTCTCTTCACAGGCACCTGGTTGATTCCATAATTTAGCTATTATGAACTGTGCTGCTATAAACATTTAGGTGGCTGGGTCCCTGTGGTATGCTGACTTTAGATCTTTTGGAAAAATACCAAGGAGTGGGATAGCTGGTCATGTGGTGGTTCCATTTCTGGTTATTTGAGGATTCTCCTTTCTGCTTTCCAGAATGGTGGCCTTCATTTGCAGTCCCACCAACAGTGTATGAGTGTACATTTTCCCCTCATCCTCGCCAACACTTACTGTGATTTGTGATCTTGGCATTTGCTGTCTGACTGGAGTGAAATGAAACCTTGGTGTAGTTTTGATTTGCAATTTCCTGATTACAAAGAATGTTGAAAATTTTTTCATATACATATTGGCCATTTGTGATTCTCTTTTGAGATGTTTCTGTTTAGTTTTTTGGCCCATTTGTTTTTGATTATTATTATTAGTAGTGTTATTATTATGACTTAGGTTGCATGTATTGGAGCTCTGTGTATATTCTGAATACTAGTCCCCCGTTGGGGAGTGACTGGAAAACTCCTCTCCCATTCTGTAGGCTCTTTTAATTCCCTTCATCATTTCCTTTGCTGTGCACAAGACGTTAGCTGATGGCATCCACCTTACTGATTCTTGGTTTTCTCTCATGCACTCTGGGAGTTTCATAAAGAAGTTGTTGCCAGCACCTACATGATGGAATGTTGGCCCTATGTTTTCTTTCAGCATTTACAAGAATTCTGGACTAATTCCTAAGTCTTTGATGCATTCTGGTTTCTCCTTTGTGCAGGGTGACAGATATGGATCCAGTTTCATTTTTCTTTTTTTAATTAGAAATATATAATAGCAGAATGCATTTTGATCAGTTGTATACAACTTTTCATTGCTCTGGTTGTTCACAACGTAACATCACACCATATGTGCAGTCATACATGTACCTAGGGTAATGATGTCCATCTCATTCCACCATCTTTCCTGCCCCCATTCCCCCTTCTAACCCCCACTTACCCTTTGCCCTGTCAAAGCTCCTCCATTTCCCATGCCCCCACCCCCACTATGGATCAGCATCTACTTATAAGAGAGGATATTTGGCCTTTGGATTTTGGGGATTGGCTTACTTCCCTTAGCATGATATTCTCCAACTCCATCCATATATTCTCTTTTAATGCTGAGTAATATTCCATTGCGTAAATATACCACAGTTTTTTATCCATTCATCTGTAGAAGGGCATCTGAAGTTGCTTCCACAGTTTAGCTATTGTGAATTGAGCTGCATTAATATTGATATGGCTGCGTTAGTATAGAATGCTGATTCTAAGTCAGCATTTAAGTCCTCAAGGACAGACCAAGGAGTGGAATAGCTGGGTCAAATGGTGGTTTCATTCCAAGTTTTCTAAAGAATCTCCATACTGCATTCCATATTGGCTACACCAATTTGCAGTCCCACCAGCAGTGTATGCATGTGCCTTTCTCCCCATATCCTTGCCAACATTTATTGTTGTCTGCATTCCTAATAGCTGCCATTCTGACTGGAGTTTTGATTTGCATTTCTCTATTTACTAGAAATGTTGAAAATTTTTCATATATTGGTTGATTGATTGTATATCTTCTTCTGGGAAGTGTTCAATTCCTTAGTCCATTTATTGATTGGGTTATTTATTTGTTTGGTTTTAAGTTTTTTGAGATCTTTATATATCCTGGATATTAGTGCTCTATCTGATGTGTGAGAGATTAAAATTTGCTTCCAAGATGTGGAGACTCTGTTCAATGTGCAGATTCTTTCTTTTGCTGAGAAGAAACTTTTTAGTTTGAATCCATCCCATTTATTAATTCTCGGTTTTAATTCTTGCACTATAGGAGTCTTATTAAGGAAGTTGGGGTCTAATCCCACATGAAGGAGACTAGGGCCAACTTTTTCTTCTATTATATGCAGGGTCTCTGGTTTTATTCCTAAGCCTTGATCCATTTTGAGTTGAGTTTTGTGCATGCTGAGAGATAGGGATTTAATTTCACTTTGTTTCATATGGATTTCTAGTTTTCCCAGCACCATTTGTTGAAGAGGCTATCTTTTCTCCAATACATGTTTTTGGCAACTTTGTCTAATATAAGAGAATTGTAATTTTGTGGGTTAGTCTCTCTGTCCTCTGTTCTGTAGCATTGGTTTATAAATCTGTTTTGGTGCCAATACCATGCTGTATTTGTTACTATTGCTCTGTAGTATAGGTTAAGGTCTGGTATAGTGATGCCACCTGCTTCACTCTTCCTGCTAAGGATTGCTTTCGCTATTCTGGGTTTTTATTTTTCCAGATGAATTTCATGACGGCTTTTTCTATTTCTAAGAGAAATATCATTGGGACTTTGATCAGAATTGCATTAAATCTGTATAGTGCTTCTGGTAGTATGTTCATTTTGATAATATTAATTCCGCCTATCCAAGAGCAAGGTGGATCTTTCCATCCTCTAAGGTCTTCTTTTTTTTTCTATCTTTAGGGTTCTGTAGTTTTCATTATATAGATCATTTACTTCTTTTGTTGATTTGCAAATATTTTATTTATTTATTTATTTATTTATTTATGGCTGTTATAAATGGGGTAGTTTTCTTCATTTCCCTCTCAGAATATTTGTCACTGATATACAGAAATGCCTTTGATTTATGGGTGTTGATTTTATATCCGTCTTCTTTGCTGAATTTATTTACTAGTTCTAGAAGATTTCAAATGAAGCTTTTTGGGTCTTCTAGTTATAGAATCATATCATCAGCAAATAGTGCTAATTTAAGTTCTTATTTTCCTATATGTATCCTTTTAATTTCTTTCATCTGTCTCATTGCTCTGGCCAGTGTTTCAAGAACTATGTTAAATAGAGGTGCTGAAAGAGGGAGTCCCTGTCTTGTTCCAGTTTTTAGAGGAATCCATTTTTCTCCATTTAGAATAATATTGGCCTGGGGCTTAGCATAGATAGCCTTTATGATGTTGAGATAAGTTCCTGTTATCCCTAGTTTTTCTAGTGTCTTGAACATGAAGGGGTGCTGTATTTTGTTAAATGCTTTTGCTGCATCTATTGAGATGATCCTATGATTCTTATCTTTGAGTCTATTGATGTAATGAATTACATTTATTGATTTCCATATGTTGAAAACTTGCATCCCTGGAATAAATCCACTTGATTGTGGTGCACAATCTTTTTGATATGTTTTTGTATTTAATTTTCCAGAACTTTATTGAGAATTTTTGCATCTATGATCATTAGACGTATTGGTCTGAAGTTTTCTTTTTTTGATGTGTGTCTGGTTTTGGAATCAGGGTGATATTGGCCTCATAGAATGAGTTTTGAAGTGCTGCCTCTTTTTCTGTTTCCTAAAATAAATTGAAGAGTATTGGTGTTAGTTGTTTTTTAAAGGTCTTATAAAACTTGGCTATGTATCCATCCAGTTGTGGGCTTTTCTTGGTTGGTAGTTTTCTGATGACATCTTCTATTTCATCACTTGATATTGGTCTATTTAAATTGTGTGTATCCTCTTGATTCAAACTAGGCAAATTGTATGATTTAAGAAATTTGTTAATGAGTTCAATATTTTTTTATTTTACTGGAGTATAAGTTTTCAAAATAAATTCTAACTATCCTCTGTATTTCTGTAGTGTATGTTGTGATATTACCTTTTTCATCACATATGCTGGTAATTTGAGTTTTCTCTCTCCTTCTCTTCATTAGCATGGCTAAGGGTTTGTCAATTGTATGTATTTTTTTCAAAGAAGCAACTTTTTGTTTTGTCAATTTTTTTAATTGCTTCTTTAATTTTGATTTCATTGATTTTAGCTCTGATTTGAATTATTTTCTGGCTCTACTGCTTTTGCTTTGATTGTTCTTCTTTTTCTAGGGCTTTGAGATGTAATATGAGGTCATTTATTTGTTGACATTTTCTTCTTTTAAGAAATTAAATCCATGCAATGAGCTTTCCTCTTAGTACTGCTTTCAGAGTGTCCCACAGATTTTGATATGTTGTGTCTATGTTCTCATTTACCTCCAAGAAATTTTTAATCTCCTCCTTGATGTCTTCTGCAACCCATTATTCATTTAGTAGCATATGGTTTAGTCTCTAGGTGTTAGAGTTGTTTTTTATCATTTATTTTGTCATTGATTTCCAATTGCATTCCATTATGATCTGATAGAATGCAGGGTAGTATCTCTACTTTTTTTGTATTTGCTAAGAGTTGCTTTGTGGCATAATATATGGTCTATTTTAGAGAAGGATCCATGTGCTGCTGAGAAGAAAGTGTATCCACTTGATGCAGGTTGAAATATCCTATATACGTCAGTAAAGTCAAAGTTATTAATTGTATTATTGAGATATATAGTTTCTTTATTCAAATTTTGTTTGGAAGATCTATCCAGTGGTGAGACAGTTATGTTAAAGTCATCCAAGATTATTGTGTTGTGGTCAATTTGACTCTTGAAGTTGAGAAGAATTTGTTTGATGACCATAGCTGCTTCATTGTTTGAGGCATATATATTTATGATTGTTATGTCTTGTTGATGTATGGTTACCTTGAGCAGTATGTAGTGTCCTTCTTTATCCCTTTTGATTAACTCTGGCTTGATGTCTCCTTTATATGATACGAGAATGGAAACTCCTGCTTCTTCCACAGTTCATATGAGTGGTATGATTTTTCACCTTTAGTCTGTGTTTATCTTTTCCTATCACATGAGTCTCCTGGAGGCAGCATATTGTTGGGTCTTTTTTTTAATCCAGTCTGCTAACCTAAGTCTTTTGATTGGTGAGTTCAATTTGCTAAATTTCAGGATTATTATGGAATCATGGTTTGTATACCCAGCCACATTTGTGTATTTTTGTTATTTAACTTGACTTGATTTTTTTCTTTGTTTATGTTTTCCTTTAGGGTACTACCTCCCTCTGATTGTTGTTGTTCGTTTCCTCTTCATGGAATATTTTGCCAAGGATGTTTTTTAGTGCTGGTTTTCTAGCTATAAATTTGTTTAACTTTTGTTTACTGTGGAATGTTTTTATTTCATCGTCAAATCTAAAGCTTAATTTTGCTGGATACAAGATTCTTGTTTGACATCCATTTTCTTTCAGAGCTTGTTATATGTTGTTCCAAGATCTTCTAGCTTTTGGGGTCTGTGTTGAAAAATCTGCCATTATCCTAATTTGTTTTCCACATATGTAATCTGATTGCTTTCTCTCATAGCTTTAAAAATTCTCTCTTATTCTGTATGTTGGGTATATTTTATTATAACGTGACTTGTTGTGGATCTGTTGTGATTATGTGCATTTGGTGTCTGGTAGGCTTCTTTAAATTAGATTTCCAATTCATTCTTTATGTTTGGAAAGTTTTCTGATATTATTTCATTGCATAGGTGGTTCATTCCTTTGGTTTGGAACTCCATGCCTTTCTATATCCCAATAAATCTTTAACTTGGTCTTTTTATGCTAGCCCATATAAATCTTGAATGTTCTGTTCATCGTTTTTTACCTTTATCACTGTATGATCTATGTGCTTTTTAAGAT
The DNA here is from genome assembly GCF_964194105.1 of Spermophilus citellus. Classification (NCBI taxonomy): domain Eukaryota; kingdom Metazoa; phylum Chordata; class Mammalia; order Rodentia; family Sciuridae; genus Spermophilus; species Spermophilus citellus. The sequence continues at coordinate 27,868,757 of NC_138185.1, forward strand.
TAGGTGTTTTGTCTTCTTTATGTAATGTCCTATCTTCCAAGTGATCTACTCTGTTGGTGATGCTTTCATTTGAGCTTTTAATTTGGTTTATTTTTTTCTTCATTTCAAGGATTTTTCCTTCTTTCAGCACCTCTATCTCCTTGTTGAGGTGATATTTTGTGTCCTGTATTTGTTTTTGTAGCTCCTTGTTGAAGTGATCTTTCACTGTATTGGCTCTCTTATATCTTCCTTGAGTTCACAGAACATTTTAACCATGTCCTTCCTAAACTCCTTCTCTGTCTTTTCTTCTACTGTGGCTGCCAATGATTCTAATAAATGTGGTGTCTTGATTTGTTTGGGGGCACTTTCTTCTCTTGTTTTTCATGTTGTTCATGTGTCTTCCCTTACAGCTCTGTGGGTCCAGAGTGTTATTATTTTTACCCTATAGGTTTGTAGTGCTCTTGTAGGGTTCCAAGACCTCTCCTTTGTGGGGAAGTGCAATGTTAACAGATCCCAATATAAACAACATACCACCTATAAATAATTTGTTGTTATTAAGATGTTTACAGTTTGGTCTCAATGTACAGAAATGTTGGATTCAATTATTATCTATAATATATTCAGTAGTTTTGTAGAAGGGTTTACAGTTTCTGATGGAGGAAAATGAACTTGGGTTTAGGCATAGGATGATATGCTGAGGAGTAGTCTGTGAGGATATAGAGTTAATATACCTTAGAAAGTGTGAAAGAGAAATCTAATGAAGAGAGTTAGTAGCAATAGAATAGACAGGAAGTAATTCAGGGTAGAAAAGTACATGAGAAGACTGTAGAGTACATTAAACAAACACACACATGTATTTAGAAAAATACAGGATGTTAAAATGGTAAAATTCAGCAAGGGAAAGAAAAATCAGAAGAAGAAGAAGGAGGAGGAGGAGGAGGAGGAGGAGAAGGAGAAAGAAGGAGGAGGAGGAGGAGAAGGATAAGATGCGCATATACAACATTTCTATATTATATTATTCAGATGACCAAGTCCTCAAAATCCCATTTCATGCAAAGTTCTTGGTTTCACATATGTTGGGGATGAGAGGGTGTGAAGATAGAGGGTAGAAGAAAAAGAGAAAAAAAATACTTGAAAGAAGAAACCAGGATTTTCACTAGATTTGGAGATCTGTATCTTTCCTGCTTTTCTTGTCATCCAATAGGTGGGGTCATCTGTTGTAAGCTGGTGTCTCTGCTCTCAGGATGGTGGAGTTTACCAGGGAGGGAAGACTGGTCCTAGTGCAGGGCGACTGGAAGCAGGGAGTGGCACCTGCCAGTCCCTGCAGGGAGACTGCACCCCACGTGTCTCTTTTTGGGACCGCTTGGATGACTTGAGCGCCCTGTACTGTCTCCCTCTCTTTCCTGGAGATTTCCCAGTTCCTGGTCTCCTGTTAGGCTCCACACTTTAGCCCTGTCTCTCTCTCCCTTAGCAGTTCCCAATCAAGGACCCTCTCACACTGCAGCTCCCGCGGGCGGCACCCTGATTGCACTGCACACCTGTGTTGGGCAGCTTTGTTGGGGTACCACAACTGGGGAGGAGGGGGGAAGTTGGAAACTTGGTACCTGGCCACTGGAGATAGGATCTGGGAGCCGCCCCCATCTATTATGGCGAGAATGTTGAGTCAAGTTGGAGGCAGTCTGTTTCCAGCACAGGGATGTCTAGTGGGTTGGGGGAGCTGGGAAATGGCTTGTGCTGTGGGTAGGTAGCACCTGAGTGACCTGTGTGGGAGTGGGGCAAAGTCTTGGACTTCTGACGATTGTTGATGGGTGATTCTGCTAAGGCGTTCAAGCCCTGTGTTGGCTAGAACTTCAGACTTTGGGTGTGGGGAGTCCAGCTTGAACGCTGAGGCCCAGAGCCCTGTGCAAGGGTCACAGCGCTGGTGATTTCTGAGGAGAGCAGCTGCTTAGGGGTCTTCTAACACTCTCAGAGATGCGGTATTCTGACTAGGTGAGATCTGGATCACAGAGCAACACAGAATGCTGCCTCCCTCTGGCCCACCATCTTCCTCCTCTTCTGCCTTTCCATTTTTGAGACTGTTCTATTTCTAGTCTTCAGATAAGAGTTAGCTGGGCCATGGACCTGCTCCTCTTGGCTGTGGGCTGCTACCCACAAGGGCCAGGCCCTGGAAGCAGGGAGGGGCCCACCAGGGAGCCTGGAGCTGGAAATGGGATTGGGGCTGAAGCTCTGGGTGAAGTTGTTGGGCAGCCTCTGACCCCTGGCCTCTGAGGGAGGCTTTTGAAGATCATTATTTTTCATGGTCAGTATGGAGATGGCTTCCCAGACTTTCAGTTTGGAAGGTGACTTTTACACTCCTGCTATTCGTGGAGAGCAATGACGGCCTTTAACCTGGACAATACTGATGTTCATAAGTGCTAAGGTAGAAATCACTCAGGTGGAGGAGAACCTTTTTTTTTCTTTTTTTCTGATTGTGAGGCAGAGGACACTTAGGTAAAGAGGACTGAGAATATTTTTTCTTATTAAACCAGTATGAGTTTCTTTTGAGGAGCTCAACAAGGCTGTGAAGGAGGGCTTGGCAGGCAAAAAAAAAAAAAAAAAAGAGAGAGAGAGAATAAGTCTTGAGAGTGAGAACTTTGGGTTTTGATGGCCAAGCCCAAGGCAATGAGGAGGGTCATCCTGACGTGTTTCGATGGGACTTGCTAGTCCCATTCTGGGGAGGGGTCATGAGTTGCAGCCCAGAGGCAGGCCCCAGGGCCCTGCTCAGGACCATGAGTGCAGACTCAGCCATGGGGCATAAAGGGCTGGGCAGAGGAGCATCAGGGGCCTGTGGGCTGGTGGGTGTCCTGGGAGGAGGCATTTGGAACAGCATCTACAGAGGCATCTCCACAGCTCCTTCTCTCAGGCTGAGCATCACAGTGCAGTAAGAAGGTGGCAGAGACTGAGAGTCCCAGGCAGCACAAATGAGGAAGGATCTGTGGGAAACATGTCCACATTCAATTATCTGCTCACCATTCATGAGAGTTTCCTGAGATCAATCATATCCTCATGTGACTGTTCAGGGACATCTGTCTTGAGTAAACCAAGCCCCAAAACAGGACTCTTAGCTCAGCCTCTCCTGTTTTCTAACTCCCCTTCCTTTTCCTACAATGAAAGTCAAGAGAGCAGCCCTGAGAACAACCCATCTAGAATTTATCAACATTGCTCCATATGGTAGAATATTCCTGTCCATGGAGGCCGAGCAGCTGACTATTGGACTAATCTAGGGGTGGATTCCAAGGGCCACACCAAATCTGCTGACTCTCATTGCACCATTTCAGCTCATCCTTTCTGGAGCCCTTGGGACTCAGTGGACATCCACTGCCAACATTTACCTCCTCATCTCCTGCACACCTCACACACATCCTGGGAACTGGGACCCCACAGCAGTTTCCTGAGGGGTGTGTGCCTGGTTCTCTAGACCCACTGACTCTGCAGCTGTGCACAGGTGGGCTGCACTCCCCCTGGCCCTGCCCCCTCTTCAGCAGCCTGTGCTCCACCCTCCCTCCTGGGGACTTACAGTCAGGACTTCTGCTTCCTGTGGACGTAGAGGGCAGCGAAACTGACTCCTAGAAGGATCTTGGGGCCAAGGAAGAGGGCTATGAGGTATGATGAAGCAAGTGTAGACATCACTGCTCCTGAAAATCAAGGGGAAATGGGGAGCCATTAGAAGGACTACTACATGTCTATTCCCAGGAGCCTGCACTTCCCCCCGTGAGGCTACCTGGGCCCAACAAAATTGTGAAGCTTGAGCTCACACACCCTGTCCTGGCTGCCCTGGTCAAGCCTGAGTCAGAAACCTGGTCAAGAGGCTCCTTATTCCCATTCACCCAGCCTCAGGTCCCAGAGTGTCCTCCTTGAGGGAAGGTGAAAACATGAGCTCCATGCACACTGCCCACCTGCCATGGAGATTCCTACTTGATCCTCACCATCTCATGGAGAGCGATCACCATCTCCTCCTGTTATGGAAACTGAGGCCTGGGGAGCTTAGGGAGAGTCCTGGCTCAGAGGAATCCAAACCCAGAGAAGCTCCTCCCTGGAGTCCTTTATGGTGAAACCTAAGATCATGCTTTTTGTACCAAAACAATGTCCATGTCTTCATGCCAAGAAAACTATTTTCAATGAGACATGCATATAGAGTGAAGACCATTTCATGGTGCCAGAGGAGAGCCAGGCTGCCTGCTCAGTACCATGGGTGTGTGAATGACCCTGTGTCTCAGGACCTTGGGGAGACTGATAAGGAGGTGCAAGATGAATTAGTAAAATTGCTGGCTGAAAAACACTTTTGTGGGTCAAGAAAATGTTTCTCCTATCTGGGAGTGACCAAAATATCCAAATAGCAGGCCACCCCTCCAGTGTTGTGTCACCTGAAGTCCTTATATTGGACACACAAAGCCAGCTTCAGGAAGCAAACCTGGGGAGTATTTTCTTTGTCACCATGGGCCACTTTTCCTCTAAAATGATGCTAACAATGATGGAAAATTTTTATGTAAATAAAGAAATGCTGCCAGGTCCACAGGAAGAAGTAGACACTGCTGTGCTACCAGGCGGGTCATGGTTCTCAGCTGAGTGCTGCTCTGGGGCTCCCCCTCAGTGGAGGAGAGCTGCACTCCTGCCCCCTCCTCCCTCTAGAAGGCACCAGCATCAGAGTCTGGCTGAGCAGGGAGTGGAAGAGCCCCCCCCCCTCCTCCTCTGAAAGCAGCTCTGGAGTTCCTCTGGCTTCTGTGGGAGCAGATCAGCTGCTGCTTCCTCTCCCATTCAGGTGGGAGGGACCCTGATGTTGATCCTGAGAACATTGCAGGAAGCTCCCCAATTCTCCCGTCCATCACATTGGGAACTTCTTATGGAAACCCAGCTCCAGAGTAGATCCTGGGCATAATTCTAATAGTAGCAGAGTTTTAGAGGAGTTTACATCCTCAGGTTCAAGGGCTCTCCCTGATGGGGAAGTTCTAGAAGCAGGAAATGAAGGTTAGGGCCATATGGATCAAAGCACTCGAAGACCTTCATTTGACTTCTGGGTTGCTGACCACAGTCGCTGCAGGATGGCTGCCAATTAACTCTGCTCCAAAGACATCCAGTGCCATCTTCCATGTTTCATCCCAACAAAATGACTCTCCTGCATCATGTAATTCTCACTGCATCCCAGAAAGGAGAAGTGCTGTGGTCCCATGTTACAGAGAGGATCTGGGATGCACCAAGGCACACTTCCAGGATGAAGTTTTCATGCTGGTGTCCAGGTGTGTCACAGGAAACCAGGAACAACTCAGATCAATAAATGAAGCCTCCTCCCACAGAAGCAATAAAAGAAGATCCATATGAACCCCAAGCAAGCAGAATAAGGGAAATAATAAGGAAGAGAAAAGAGTAAAAATTCAAAACAATGGAATACAGGGAAGTAATAGAGAAGATAAATGAAATACAAAGTTTCATTTATCTTCTTTAAAAGATCAATAAAATCCAAAATTCTCTTGCACTGATGATAATGATGATGATGATGATGATGATGATGATGTGTGTGTGTGTGTGTGTGTGTGAGAGAGAGAGAGAGAGAGAGAGAGAACATTAGTAACATCAAGATTGAACAGGATGCAGGGTGTATTAGGAGAGATTATGCAAATATTAGACTGATAATTAAGGACATATTAGGTGCAAATCTGCAGTTATGAAGTTGACACAATACATAAAACAGACTAAAACTGCTTCAAGAAGCTCAAAACACCCCAATACACTCAATATGAAATCTAGCATGTAAATGGTCCTAAACTTCTAAGGAATTACATCATTTTTAAAATTTGGAAAAAGGCTTCCTGATGTCCTGGTGGTTTCCTAAGGAGATTGTACCATGCACTTAAAAATGAATTAAAACCAATTGTGGTGTAGAGAAAAGACCTACAAAACAATTTTTGAAAAATTTAAATACATACTCCAATTATTTTTAACAATTAGAGAAATTATCATTATTTTTATTAATTGGAATAAAGCTTTTGGATTTGTAGAAGAATGTCCTTCATCATTTGAGCATTCTACCTCTGGACTCCACTGGCACTGGTGTGCATTGCTAACTAAGTGATTAGTAGATGGGAATAGGCAGCCTCCATGTATCTCCTAACATGAGGAAAATTGTCTCTCACTTTCAATCATTACTCTTCCTGCAAGAAGGGACAAGGATAAATCAGTGGCCCAGTATTGACCCAGCACATGAGGCCCATGGTGGGGCATGCTGGAAGGAACCTGGACTTGAAAGACTCTTTCAGAGACCAGACTTGCTCCTGTGGTTGAACAGGGAAATTATGTACATTGGGCTACAGAATGGGGTCTACAGACCACTGTGGGTCTTTTGGACAATATTTATGGGACAGGAAACATTTTTTTAATTAGCAAAAATGTTCTCTATGGGCTGGTGTTGACCCTGACCCCAGTGACTTTAGATTTGCCTACAGCAGTTTAGATAGTCTCCATGTGTCAGGGCAGGAAGCCATCAGCCATGTTCCCTTTGGTCTCCAGGGCTGTCCTAGTTTCCCTTTCTGTCAACTCCTAACACACAGGTAGTTGGAGCATCAAAGGGGAATATACACAAGCAGAAATTTGCATGTTGTGATGAGGCTCTGAGGGCTGTCACTTCAGTCGGTCTGTTATCACAAATCCTGGTGCAAACAGTCTCCACATCCACAGGGAGTCCTTTCCAGTTTCACCTAGTAGATACCCCATTTTTTGAATGAGGCTACAGATGTGTAGGAAAACTCCAATACTGAATGGAGGCTAAAGAGACTCTGAGGAAGAAGAACAAAGCAACTGACAAGTTGATAGACAAAAGGCAGGGCAGTAGGAGAGGACAGTCCCCCTCCCTCCCTTTCTTCTTTAATGTCTGTTTATATCAGAAGATCCATGGAGAGATGGACCAAGCTCTTGACAGTGGAGACTCTAAGGATGAGAAGTGGGGGATTGCAGGTGAATTTAATGTTATAATACATATTTATAGACTTGCGAATTATTCTGTAATGGATAGGAATACTAAATTTAGCACTAAAAAAAGATACAAGACAGAAAAGACCCAGTCACCTGGAGTGGAGACCCCCCCCCCCGGGAGATATGTTTTTCATTTTGGTCCTGGAGGTTGAACCCAGTGGTGCTGATCCACACAACCGCACCCCCAGCCCTTTTTAATATTTCTTTAGAGACAGGGCCTCGAGGAGTTGATCATGGCCTCACTAAGTTGCAGGTGCTGACCTGGAGTTCACCTTCCTCTTGCTTCAGCCTTCTGAGCTGCTCGGATTAGACACTGACCCTCACCAGGGAGGCGTCTGTACCCTGCTCCTTCTCAGGGGTGAAGATATTGAGCCTATAGTTTTTTGAGATGGCTGCCTGTGTTTCATGTACCACCTGGCAGGTGACCCCCACGTCCCCACTCTGCACACAGGAGTTCACCAGGAGCCCACTAATGTGGTTACAGGTCGCATCCTTGTTCTCTGTGACGACTGAGGCAGTTTCCATCTTGGACATGTTTCCATTCTCCAGTCAGGTCACTTGAAGCTCAGGAGGTAGAACTACTTTCCCTGGCAGGTGACCATCACCTGGTTCCATCACTGTGTGTTTTGGGGGGAATTCCATGAGGGTGGAAAGAGAGGAGAAGTGAGAGGGCCATGAGGACGTGACAAGTGTCAGGTGAAGAAGGCAAGTGTCAAGTGCCAGGACAGGCCCATCCTCCACCCCTTCTTCCTTAGTGTCCCTGTTTGAAGGCCCCATGAGATGTGTGCCCAACCCAACAGAGGAGACCCCCAGAGTGTGGGTGTGGGCAGCTGACTAAGACACTGCTGTGTTCCCGGGCTCTGGGTGCCCTGTGGGAAGGGGGTCACTGCTCTCACGTCACAACACACAGAGTCAAGATGAAGTTTAAAGCATTCAATCAGCTGGGATGCAGGCCTCACCGGGGGTGTTTTCTGTGCCTTGCTCCCTGGGGCCAGCAGAGACCTGCAGGGTGTAGCTCCTGGAGGTGGCTGGCTGCCCATCATGCTCCACCCGGCAGGTGAACGTCACGTCCTCCCTGTGCCCAGAGGAGTTGACCAGCAGCCAGCTCGTCAGGTTGAAGGTCCCGTCCTTGTTCTCTGAGCGGGTCGAGCCTGTTTCTGTCCTGGACACATTTCCATTCTCCACCCAGGTCAGCTGTAGGCTCTCAGGGTAGAAGTGCTTCACCTGGCAGGTGACGTTCACCAGGTTCCCTGCCATGGTGGACTGTGGGGTGACCTCCACGGTGGGCGGAACTGAAACAGCACAGGGAGATGCTGTGACCTTATGGCACAGACAGCTGAGCTCCTCCCAGCAGGTCAAGGGCCTCCCTCGGGACAGGGCCAGGCATGAGAGGGGCTCAGACACTGGGGGTTTGCACGGGAGTGAATCACTAACCACAGAGTCTGCCACCCACAGGTGCCAAGTGACCAGCAGCTCCCCTGAGGGTAAGTGAATGTAGTTGACAAGCCCAACTCCTGGCCTGCAGGAAGTTAGCACAATAGATGGAACCTCCCTGCACGTCAAGGCTCGGCTCTGGGAGGAGCTCAGCAGTGGTAGTTGTTGAGGGTCAATGAAATGAAGCCACCAGCACATGCTGGCCACATGGTGGGAGTCCACATGTGAAGGCAGGTGGCAGCACTGCCCGGAATTAGAGCCCAGGCCACTGAGGTCCTGGACAAAGGCCCCTGGGGAGTAGCTGGCTGGGTAGCCAGTGTAGGCTGAGGTGGGGATCAGGGTCCTGTACCTCGGATGGTGTCAGACAAGTTGGCAGTCCCACGAAGAGGGCTCCCCTGTAGGGTGATGTGGGCCACCTCACAGATGACCTGAGAGTGGACATCCCCAGGGGCCAGGGTCACCTGGGCTGTGCTGGTCACATTGAAGGACACACTTTCTCCCGTGGGGTGCACGCTGGTCTGGGTGTGCGAGAGCTCATTCCCATTTTTGAACCACTTGAGGGTGATGTTCCGGGGGGAGAAGCCGTGGGACTTGCAGGTGAAGCTCACCATCTGCCCAGGTGTGGCCCTCTTCCCTGGACCTGACACCATGGGGGGAGAAGGTCTGGCTGTGAAAAGGATTGACAGACAAGTGAGATGATCGGGAGACCCCTTTTGAGCACAAGTGAGTGACACTGTTAAGGATCGTCCAGACATTGTTCTATGCAGGGCTCATCCACAGGGTGTTCTGAACTCAGCCCACTTGTTCCTCTTTCCACAAATATTCCATGGGCCTCACCTGGGCCAAGACGTGGATTTGAGAGGGAGAGATGAAGGGGTGCTTTCTGAATGTGGGCTTCCCTGGGTCACTTGGCATTGGAGTCACAGGTCACTGAACAGGGATGAGTTCATAACTGATGGCTAATTACAAGAGATGCAGACCCAGGCCCCTGGGCAGGTCCTGAGGGCCCTCAGGTGAGAGCAACAGGAGGCTGCTTGCCTGTGGACAGGTCCTCAGACGGGTCCCTTGGTGTCTCCAGATTGCTCACCACCACCCAGCACCTTCTCCAGCTGTCACCAGGCAGCAAATATCATGAAGGTTTGTATCAGCAAATGTTGAGCTCCCTGCCTGACATGCACCCATCCCAGAGGGCACAATATGCAGGGTGTCACTGAAGAAGTGGACTCACCCAGACCACACCAGCCTGGAAGGCCCTACAGGGGTTAGGGACTCTGTGGCCACTTATCAGGAGCTGCTCAGCATTTGAAGGCTGGCCTGAGCCCCGGAGCCACTCAGATCTTGATAACCACCTCCATGAGGAGGTCCTAGTGAGAGTCCATTATGGGACTAGGCTCAGAGAGGGACATGGCCAGGCGAGGGCCCCAGGCTGGGGGAGAGGGAAGAGATCAGACTGCTCTCCTCCACACAGAGGATAAGGCAACAACTTTTTTTTTTTCTGCTGAGGTTCCTTATCCCCTTTGGCAGAGTTCCTAAAAGCACCACCCTGCAAGAGGAGCTTAAAGGCAAGGCACAGCTCTGGCATGCAGTAGGACCTAATAAATGAAACCTGTGGCCCTATCCTCACTCGATCTGAAAGCACACATTCATTCTTTAGAAGCCAGAGGAGCAACAAATGCAGTGGGGACCCCAGGAAAAGCCTCCATCCTGTTCCTGCTGCCCCCAGGAGAACCTGCGTGAGAGGAGGAGCAGACACCACAGGATGACGGGGCGCCACCTGTTCCCCCCCCCCCCAGGTACTGAGAGTCTACCCAGGGCCTCAGGGTGCTCAGCAGGAACCAGCACTGAGCTGCACCCCCACCCTCTCCCTGTGTTCTTAAGAGTCCCCACAAGAAACAAGGTGGCAAAGTGCTTCTCACATCACAAAAAGCATCACAGGGGTTTCATCCAGAGGGGCTGTTTCCATAAAGAGGGGCTCTATGAAGGGACAAGGGACAGATACCTGAGTGACATTCTGGGTCACCAAGGCAGGGAGCGCTACATGCTGAAGAGCCAGGGCTCCTTGGCTCCAGCTCCTGTTCAGAGGCAACGTGTATCAGATGTGGGCTCTGGGGTGACCCTGGATCTAGGGGGCTTCATTGGGAGTCCCTGCCACAGGCCCCAGGGAGCTGAACCCAGCACTTGCTGTTCAGCAGCGTCCACACCTGAGAAGGCTCCCGTGCTCTCCTTCATTGCCAGAGGAAAGAACCCCAACTTTCCTTCTGTGTCTTCAGGACATCTACCTCCAGAATCGACAGCCCTGGCCGTGTGTCAGAAACTTCTGTAGTAAGTGAAAACTTCAGAAGCCCAGACCCTCCTCAGACCTTTTAAAGCAACATTCATAGGTGAAGCCTGGGTCTGGGAGATTTTCTGTTCAGGTTCCCCAATGATTCCTATGCACAGCCAGTGGGGAGCCCCCGAGCCCACCCACCATGACAAGAAGAGCATCAATAACATCTCCCCAGAAGAAGGCTTTTTCCCTTATTCAAACATCCGAGCAGCTCTGTGTGTCCTGCTGGGGCATCTCCCCATGGAGAGAGATGTGGGTGACACTCAGGAGAGGTTTCCTACTCACTGTGGCTTCAGGGTGTGAATGTGAGGGTCTTCCTGAATCTTGGGAGAGGGAGGTGGAGCAGACACACTGCTCCCTGCCCAGTGGGTCAGGTCAGGTCTGCATTGAGCCCCTCCTGTGCCCTGGCTCCTCTGTGGGGACAGTGTCTATTCCCAGGGCAGCAGGAGCCTGGGCTGGATTCAGGTTGGGCTCTGTCCCCTCCTGGCATTAATGTGCTGTGTGAGAGAGGGCCTGCCTGGGCCTCCAGCTCCCCATGCCAACAGGGGTGGGCACAGGTGTGAAGGTCCATGTGTGCTGACCACCTCAGCTGCATGGCTTAGGAAGGGCATGCAGAGAGTCTTGCAGGAACCACAGGGAGAGGACCTGTGCTTCCTGAACTGGGACCCCTATGTCACCAACATGGGGAACACTGCCTGGTGAGTCACCAAGTTCTGCCCCTGCCCTGCAGTGCTTGTGAGGGCTGGTCCCTGAGACACAAGGATTCACAGGCCAACCCAGGGCACAGGCCCAACCTCTTGGCACCTCCTCCCCAGGGCCCCAGGTCTACAGGGAACCTGAGCCTGTCAGAATCCTCCCAGGTGCTGTTCTAGGAGGGGAAGGAAGGAAAGCATGCCCTGCCCTCTCCCTGCTCTGGAGGCCTGGTCCTCAGGGAGGGACAGGAACAGTAGCCTGTGGGAGGAGAACTTTACCTGCTCTGCTCCCAGCTCTTTCCAGAGCATCCAGAGTGCAGATTGGCACACAGTGGGTCCTGGGTGCTGGTGGTATAAAGAGAAGGCTCACTCCCACAGGGCAGTGCTCTCTGAAGGTAACAGATGTGGTCTGGCTCTGTGATTGGCAAGTCCCTCAAACCCTCAGAGTCGTCAGCTGGGGACCCACAGGGCTGGGCCAGACTGGAAAAAGTCAGGGCTGTGGAGCAGGCAGGTGAGGGGTGCAGATGCCTCCATTTACCAGCCATGGAGCCTGGACCAAATAGCACGGCCTCCACAGGCCTCTGCCTCCCTGACCTGCAGAAGGGGTGACCACAGGTCATGACATGAGCACCCAGTGCTGCTCCTGCTTCTCAGCTGTGGCCCCCAGGGTGGAGGGCGTGACCCCTGACCTCCTGTCCCACCCCAGGGAGGAGGAGGCAGCTGCACTCACCTCGCACAGACAACTCGGTGCCTGGTCCAGACTTATACTCCTTATCAACAGGGGTCGATTTCTGGAACTTCACACAGTAGTAGGTGCCGGCGTCTGCTGGGGTGACATTACTGATGCGGATGGAAAAGTCCCTGTTGTCCCTCTTTGTGGCATCTGAGAGATATGTGACTCGGGGGAAGTGGCCTTCTTTGAAGTTGTAGATCAACTCCCGGCCTGGCCCTGCCCCCTTAAACCACCGGACGGGCCCCACGGGGTGCAGGGAGGTGACAGTGCAGTGCAGAGTGGCCGACTCTCCAGCAGCGACAGACACTGACTTCTCAGGCTGGATCACCTGCAGCTCCTGTGCAGCCGCTCCTGGGGGAGACACAGGGTGGTCACTGCTCATCCTGGGGGTCCTCTTGGTTTATCACGTGGAATCAGCAAAGCCTGTCACTGACTGAGTGCCCACAGAGTGGCCTTGAGCTCAGCACAGGGCGTGTCCTCACACTGAGCCTCCCCTGGCCTGCACCTCCACACTGTGAGACACCTGCCCCTGAGGCCCAAGCCCTGAGCAAGGTGGAGGGAGGGGACTTGAGGGCCTGAGCCCTCCCCTGAGCTCTCATGTGTCACCAACTGTTTGTTGTACCCTTTTTCTGACCACAAGGTCACTGGCATTTCATTGACCATGACATTGGGTTGGGTCATGTGGCTCTTGAGTCTCCTGCGTATTGGGGAAGTGGTGGCTACAGTTAGTGGGAAATGCATTTGACTGTGAGTCTTGGCTCAGCTCCCTGTTCCACAGAGATGCCAGCTCTTGTTTTAGTTTCCTCCTTCAGCCTGGAGTGATGATAGGACATACAACCATGAACGCGCAGCTCAAGTATGAAAGAAAACATTGCTGAAGCCCCTTGCGTATCTGCCCACAGCACAACCACATTGTACTCTCCTTGGCTGATCCCAATGGCTCCACCATGTTGCACAGCCCTCTGGCCTGCTGGCTGTCCTGCGCCCTGGGTTGTGCAGCTCTCTGTCACTTTTCCAGAGAGAGGAAAATGCTCTCCAACTCAGAGTACTGCTCCTATCCCAACCACAAGAATACCCACTGAGATACCAGCTCCTAGCCTTGACCCAGGCTGCAGAATCATCCTACCATTGGAATCTGGAACACCACACCCTGTGAATTGGCTCTTTACCAGTGCACTCTGTGGGAATGTGATTTGAAGAAGGACCTCTGCTGGAGGGTGTGTAGTTCTGTGAGGTGCTGAGTGTCCATTGCTGAGTGCTCCTGTGAGAGTCAAGGGGGCAGAGGACCACACAACAGCTGGATGTGCCTGTCCATAGTGTCCACCACCTGGTGAGTGGCATTGATGAGAAAGGTAACTGGTTCTCTTGAATCTTGACTTCACATGGTCCCCCTCCCAAGGACAGTCCTCTGTTACCTCCCCCGAAATGACCATGCTGTTCTGTGGGTAGCCCCTTCTCTGCTGCTTCCTTGATGCTGCTGATCTCCATCTCCCACCCTGTCCATGGCTGCCATCAAGGTGATGGGTGGATCCTGGTACAAGGAGAACAGGGGAAGGAATAGTTTGAGCCCTCTTTCTTTCAGATGCCCAAAGATATAATTTGAGGTTATAAATCACCCTGGGCAATGTGCTTGGATTTTGAGGTGACAGGCTAAGAGTCTCGCCCTTTAAATTAAATAGTCTCACAAGGCACAGTGGCACCCAGAGGCTTGGGAGGCTGAGGCAGGAGGATCCCTAGTTCAAAGCCAGCTTCAGCAGAAGTGAGACACTAAGCAACGCAGTGAGACCCTGTCTCTAAATAAAATACAAAATAGGGCTGGGGTGTGGCTCAGGGATTGAGTGCTCCTAAGTTTAATCTCCAGAAACCACCTCCCCCGCCCCCCAAAATTTAAATGGTCACAAATAAAGATTGTACAAGACATACTTGTGTCCACTCTTGCTCCTCAGGATGACAACTCCTGTCCGTCTGCATTAGTCAACTTTGTGTCATTGTGATCAAATACCTGACAAGATGAACTAATGGAGAAAAGGCTACTTTGGGCTCACAGCTGCAGAGGCCAGTCTACTGTCAACAGGAACCAGGCAGGATGTCCATGACAGAGTGTAAGTCCATGCATGGGAGAAGGTGAAGGAGAAGGGGTGGGGGAGGAGGAGGAGGAGGAGGAGGATGAGGAGGAGGAGGAGAAAGGCAGTGGTGGTGGGAAGACCAAGTGGACATGAAGATCCAGGGACAAAACACAGTCCTTGGGGACATGCCCCAGGGACCTACTTCCTTCAGACAGCCCACACCTGCATAGAGTTCCCACCATATTGCGGCAACATCTCTCTCCTGTAAGAATGGCCATCATCAAGAATCCAAAATATAAATGGTGGTGAGGATGTGGGAAAAGGGGAACTCTCACTAACGTTAGTGAAAATGTCAACTAGTACACCCACTATGGAAGTCAGTGTGGAGGTTTCTCAAGAAACTAAAAACAGAACTAGTGTATGATCAAATCTGATACTGCTTGGTATCTATCTTAAAGAATTAAAATCAGTATAGAGTAGATAGGTATCGAGGCACATACATACAGATTGTCATGGTTTAGACATGAGGAGTCCCTCACCAGCTCATGTGAGACAATGCAAGAAATCAGTTGAAATGACTGGGTTATGAGAGCCTTAACCTAGGCAGGGTCTTAGTCCCCTCATAGGGATTAGCTGAGGGGTGACTGCAAGCAGGTCTGGTGTGGCTCAAGGAGGTGGGTCCATGGAGGCATGCCTGTGGGGTCCACATGTGGTCCCTGTAGGGAGCTCTGTTTATTTCTCTCTCTCTCTCTCTCTCTCTCTCTCTCTCTCTCGCTCTCGCTCTTGCTCTCACTCTCTTTCTCTGCTTATTGGTGGCCATGTCCTGACCTGCTTATTCTGCTACATACACCTGGAATAATGTTGTGCCTTGACTCTATCCCCGAGGAATGGAGCCTCTATAGGATGAAACCTCTGAAATTGTGAGCCCAAATTAATCATTTCCTCCTCCAATTATTCATGTCTAGTCTTGGGATCATGGCAAAAAAGACGACTTAGACACCCATGCTTATCACAGCACAACGCACAATAACCAAGTCATAAAATCACCTCTGTCTCTCAAATAATGAAAGGATAAAGAAAATGTGCTACATTTACACAATGCAAATTTATTCAGCCTTAAAGAAGAATGAAATTACACCATGTTCAGGAAAAAGAATGTAGCTGGAGAACATCATGTCAAGCAAAATAGGCCAAACTCAGAGAGACAAGTATGTTTTCTTCCATATGTGGAAAATAGACAGGGGGAAAAAGGGGGCATCATGAAAGAGAAAGGGGGGAGGGAGACAGGGAGGGAGGGAGAAAAGAGGGTACAGAGAGGTTTCAGGGGCATTAGGAGTGAATTTGATCATATTATGTTATATGAATATGCCACAGGGAAACCCATTATTTTGTAAAATTCATCTGTGCTCCATGCTCCAAAAAAAATAAAATAGTAAGAAAAAAAGGAACAAAGACTTGGCATTTTCCCAGCTGCTTTCCCAGACAGAGGGGTGGGGCTCCCCATTGCAGAGCAATGATGAGGGAAGGTCCAAGCTATGTCAGCGTCATAGCTGCTGGAAAGGTTCACAGCCAACACAGGCTTGAGGACAGTTAGGGAGCAGCCTGGAGTCTCCACACTAGATTTGCATTGGAAAAGGATCTCACATCATCTCCCCATCAGCCCCAGAGCCCAGGCTGGGGTAGCTTGGTGCCATCTTACAAAGTGAGGTATTGTCTGAATTTGAACTGCTTTGTGGGGATCAAAAAAACCACTGAATATCCCCCAATCTGATACCCCACAGTTGATGAATGAGAATGGCATAAAATAAGAAATCAATGATTAAAAAAAGAAGCTAATCCAGAGTATACAAAGAACTCAAAAAATTAGACAATAAGATAACAAATAACCCAATCAACAAATGGGCCAAGGACCTGAACAGACACTTCTCAGAGGAGGATATACAATCAATCAACAAGTACATGAAAAAATGCTCACCATCTCTAGCAGTCAGAGAAATGCAAATCAAAACCAACCTAAGATACCATTTCACTCCAGTAAGATTGGCAGCCATTATGAAGTCAAACAACAAGTGCTGGCGAGGATGTGGAGAAAAGGGTTCACTTGTACATTGCTGGTGGGACTGCAAATTGGTGTGGCCAATTTGGAAAGCAGTTTGGAGATTCCTGGGAAAGCTGGGAATGGAACCACCATTTGACCCTGCTTTGCCCTTCTCGGACTATTCCCTGAAGACCTTAAAAGAGCATGCTACAGGGATACTGCCACATCGATGTTCATAGCAGCACAATTCACAATAGCTAGACTGTGGTACCAACCCAGATGCCCCTCAATAGATGAATGGATAAAAAAAAATGTGGCATCTATACACAATGGAGTACTATGTAGCAATAAAAAATGACAAAATCATAGAATTTGCAGGGAAATGGACGGCACTAGAGCAGATTATGCTTAGTGAAGCTAGCCAATCCCTAAAAAACAAATACCAAATGTCTTCTTTGATATAATGAGAGCAACTATGAACAGAGCAGGGAGGAAGAGTAGGAAGAAAAGAGTAACATTAATCAGAGACATGAGATGGGAGGGAAAGGGAGAGAAGAGGAAAATTGCATGGAAATGAAGGGAGACCCTCATTGCTAAACAAAATTACATATAAGAGGTTGTGAGGGGAATGGGAAAATAAACAAGGAGAGAAATGAATTACAGTAGATGGGGTAGAGAGAGAAGAAGGGAGGGCAGGGGAGGGGGGATAGTAGGGGATAGGAAAGGTAGCAGAATACAACAATTACTAATAGGGCATTATGTAAAATTGTGGATGTGTAACCGACGGGATTCTGCAATTTGCATTTGGGGTAAAATTGGGGGTTCAAAACCCACTTCAATCTAATGTATGAAATATGATATGTCAAGAGCTTTGTAATGTTGTGAACAACCAATAAAAAAAAGAAGCTACTCTAACACCTGGGGACAAAATATTACACTTTGAGTGACCAAAAATAAGGATGAAATTTTAAAAACCCTTAAGAGGTAAATAAGAATAGTAATACAACATATCAAAAGCTCTGGGACCCTATGAAGGCAGTGCTAAAAGGAAAGTTCCTTGCATTGAGCTCATTCATTAAAAGAATAGAAAGCCACAAAATAAATAACTTAATATTACATCTGACGCCCTAGAAAATCAAGAAAAAAATCAACACCAAACACAGTGCAAGGCAAAAATAATGAAAATAAAAGATGAAATCAATAAAATTGAAACAAAAACAGTTTTCCACATTAAAACACAAAAGGTTGATTCTTTGAAAAAAAAAAGAGATAAATGTTATAACTGCTAAGCCAAGCTAACCAAGAGAAGGAGAGAGAAAACTCAAGTTATAAAAATTCGTGATGAAAAAGGAAATATCACCATGGACACTACTGAAATGGAAAAGATCATCAGAAACTGTTTTGAAAATATATATTCTAATAAAACAGAAAATCTTAAAGACATTGACAAATTTTGAGAACCATATGATCTACCCAAACTGAATCAGAAAGACATAGAAAAGTGAAACAGATCATTTTAAGCAATGGAATTGAAAATGCCATCAAAAGCTGATCAACAGAGAAAAGCCCACACAGATGGATTCTCAGCCAAGTTGAACAGATCTTCAAACAAGCACTAACACCAATGCACCTCAAATTATTCCAAGAAACGGAAAAGGAGGGAATCCTTCCAAACTCATTATATGAGGCTGGTATCACCCTGATAACAAAACTAGACAAAGACACATCAAAGAAAGAAAACTTCATATCAATATCCCTGATGAACATAGCTACAAAAATTCTTAATAAAATACTGATAAATTACATAAAAAAACATTAGAAGATAATGTACCGTGATCATGTGAGGTTCATCTCAGGAATGCAAGGTTGGTTCAACATATGGAAATCAATAAACATAATTCATCATGTCAATAGACCTAAAGACATGAACCACTTTATTATATAAATTGATACAGAGAAAGCATTTGGCAAAATTCAGGATCAATTAATATTCAAAACACTAAAAAACTAGTGATAATGGGAACATACCTCAACATTTTCAAAGTTATATATGCAAAACACAAGGCTAACACCATTCTAAACAATGAAAAGCTGACAGCATTCCCTATATAAACTGGAACAAGACAGGGATGTCCTCTCACCACTTTTATTCAACGCCTTCCTTGAAACACTGGCCAGAGCAATTAGACAGAAGAAAGAAATTAAAGGGAGACAGACAGGAAAAGAAGAACTCAAACCATCTCTCTTTGCCACTGACATAATTCTATATGTAGAAGATCCTAAAAATTACACATCTACAATGAAAAGTATTCTATAATGAAAAGTACAAAATACGAAAGAAAGACCTTAGAATGTGGAAAGATTCCCCCTACGTACTTGGACAGGCAGAGCTAATACTGTCATGATGGCTATACTACCAAAAGCACTATGCCTATTTAGTGCAATACATGTTATAATTCCAATAATGTTCTTCATAGAAATAGAAAAAGCAGTTGTGAAATTCATTTGAAAAAGTAAGAATCCCAGAACAGAAAAATAATCCTCAGCTAGAAAAGTGAAGCAGGAGACATCACATCAGACCTTAAATTATACTACAGAGCTATAGTAACAAAAACAGCATGGTTTCAGCACCAAAACAGACATGAAGACCAATGGTACAGATTGGAAGACAAACAGATGCACCCACATGCACAATTCTCTCAAACTAGAAAAGGCACCATAAACCTATGCTGGAGAAAAGATAGCCTCTTCCCAAATGGTACTGGCAAAACTGGACAGCTGCATGTAGCAAAATGACGTTAAACTGCTGTCTCTAACCCTGTCCAAAACTCAACTCAAAGTGGATCAAGGACCTAGGCACTACACCAGAGACCTTGTGCCAACTAGAAGAAAAAATAGGCCCAACTCTCAATTATATCAGCTTAGGAATCCACTACCTCAACAAGACTCCTAAAGTGCAAGAAGTAAAATCAAGAATCAATAAGTGGGATGATATCAGACTAAAAATCTTCTTCACAGCAAGGGGAACATCAGGAAGTTGAACAGAGATCCTACAGAATGGGAAAAAAATTTTGCCACCGGCACCTCAAACACAGCATCAATCTCAAGGATATATAAAGAATTCAAAAAACTTAACACCAAAACAACAAACAAATGACCCAATCAATAAGTGGGAAAGGAACTGAAGAGTTGCTTCACAGAAGAAGAAATATAATCAGTCAACAAGTGCATGAAAAAATGTTCAACATCTCTATCAATTAGAGAAATGTAAATTAGTACTACAGTGAGATTCCATCTCACTCCAGTCAGAATGGCAAGTATCAATAATACAGGTAACAGTAAAATGTTGGCAAGTATGTGGGGGGGAAAAGGTATACTAAAAGATTAATAGTGGAACTGCAAATTGGTGCAACCACTATGGAAAGCAGTATAAAGATTTCTTAGAAAACTTGGAATGGAATCACCATTTGATCCAGATAACATAATTCACTGTTTATACCCTAAGAACATTAAATCAGCAACTGCAGTGACACGGCCACAGCAATGTTTAAAACAGCTCAATTCACAATAGCTAAGCTATGGAACCAACCTAGGTGCCCTTCAACAAATAAGTGGATAAAGAAAATATGGTGTATATACACAATAGAATATTACTCAGTAATAAACAAAATGAAATTATGGCATTTGGCAGTAAATGGATGGAGCTCTCATGCTAAGTGAAATAAGCCAATCTCGGGAAAAAAAATCAAAGGCCAAATGTTGTCTCAGATATGCAGAGGCTACCACACAACAAAGGAGAGTGAGGAAGAAAGAATAGAAGTTCACTGGATTTGACAAAGAGAAATAAAAGGAAAAGAGTGAGGATAGGGATAGGAAAATCAGAATGATTCAGACATGAATTTCCTATATTCATATATTATTGCACAACCAGTATAACCCCACAGCATGCACAACCACAAGAATGTGAAGTCATACTCCATGTATGTATAATATGTCAAAATACATACCACTGTCATGTATAACTAAAAAGAAAAAATTTAAAAAATGTTTTAAAGGACCAACATATGTCCCTGTTATTCCATGTAAGCAGCAGACAGAATTTCCCCTTGGAGTCCCTGGACCACTCCTCAGGATCATAAACTGCCCCCTGGCTTTGTTAAACTCTTCCCCTCATGGACTTGTCTACATATCATGAAAACAACAGTTGTCTGGGGACCCCTTGGCTCTCTAGGACTTAGATGCTCCATGAACACTGCTCACCTCAACTGCTCCCACAGCTACAAAAGCATCATCAGGACAAGATAAAGCAAAACCTAGACCATCTGGCCTTTCCCACTGGCAGGATGGGGTGACTTCCCTAGGCTTAGACCCTTAGACAAAGCCTGAGTATCACAAGGGGTCACCTCCCACCAGGGCCCATGGCTAGCTGGAACCGTAAGAATTAACCTAGTGGACATAATGGAAACCCGTGGGCTGTAGGAATGGCACAGCCACCCGTCATACACCCTGGAACTCAGTGGGATGGCTGCCTTCCACCCCTTAACCAGAGCCTCCCTCTGAAGCATGGGAACCAAGGACAATACACCTTGCCACAGCCCAGGCAGCCTCCTGAGCTCAGGGCTATTCACCTCTCTGCTCCACACCTGGAGGTGGCTCCCATTTCAATCAGAGTGAGAGGAAGTCCCTTGAACACAGCAGGGACATCTGCTCTCACACCCTGTGCACATGGGGTTTCTCTGTCAGGAAGCCCTTCTGCCAGAAAACCTCAGGGCCACTCCTGCCCCTCCTCTAAATCTCTGCTCAAATTCCCTTCTCAGTGATGCCCGCCCAGACGACCTTATTTGCAGTACCTCTCCCATTCATTCTCCGATTCTCTTATCCCACTGATAGTTTTTAAGTGGCATTGATCACTGTTCAATATGTGATTTGATTTACCTCTTTCTTGTGTGCTGCTCACCATCCTTGTCCCTAGAGTTACCTTAGCTACACAGGGCAAATCCTTTGCCTCTTTTATTCTCAATACACTGCAAGTTTCTGTAACAGTTCCTGCACACAGTAGGTGTACACTCAGTGTGTAATTAGTGTGTAAATTTCTCAGTGCCACAACCCTGCATTGCAGAAGTCGATTTGCAGTGGATACATTTTGAGAAATGGCCACAAGTTGAGTTTCCCACACAGAATACTTAGCAAAACAAGAACTGTTTGGCAGATATAGGCAGGAAGTAGAAGAGCCCAGGAGAAGAAAACCACAAACCCTTTTCCTCCACCATCTATACACCCATTGGCAGAAGCTGTACAAAGTGTGTAAATCAGTCCACATATGAATTGTTTACTAATTTCATATACAAATTTAAACCAGGCACCCTTCTTATTGCCTTGAAAAAAAGAAGAAAGAGAAGAAACAAGATCCAAATCCTCTTGGTGTCTCTAGACCACCATGATGAGCATGAGATGCCCAGGTCTTTGGAAGCAGACATCTGACCCCATGATGTTGTGCTACACACCATTAAAACAATGTCTGGCCACATGTAGGGTCAGGGCCACAGAGTTTGAGAAGATGGTGGCTGAACCACGAGCTCCAGATCAGAGCATCTGCACCCAGACCCCAGCCCTCGCACTGCCCCTCAATGACCACGGAGCTCCTGGTGCTTCTGCTTCTTAGCTGTAAGGTGGGTGACCAGAGTGTCTGCTGTGGGTGTCATGGTCACATAATTAATTGTATCACATCTGAAGAGAGTCTGGCCCATAGTGAGAGTTCAAGAAATTGAGTTGTTACTCAGTTAATTTCCTGAGGCTAAGGGACTTCCACTGCCCCCCTATGATGTAGATGAGGGTATGGACATCGTCACAGCCTGTGTCAGTCAACTCTTCATTACTGTAAGTAAATCCTGAGACAAATCCACTTATGAAGAGAAAAGTAGGATGAGCTCACAGGTTTAGAGGTTTCAGTCCAGCATTGATTGGCCCCAAGGCTATTGGGTCTGTGGGAGGCACCAAATCAATGGAGGAGAAGGTATGATGGGACAAAGCCATGTACCTCACGGCCAGACTATGAGAGAGAGAGAGAGAGAGAGAGAGAGAGAGAGACAGACAGAGAGATCACTTGCTCCATGGCCTTGAGGGTGTCACCTTTGGTATCTCAGAAATTATCAGGATATAAACATTGACATTCTGAAAATGTATTTTGTGAACTGATATAATATGCAGGTGATTCTTGTCACTGCTGTTTGAAGCATCAGCTGATGTGACGCCTCTGGCCCCAGCTGCAGGGGAGGCCTCCCAGAGACAGAGCTCAGGATCCTTGGTCTGGGCTCCAGAGGATGCCCTGTCCCAGCCTCCATGGCAGAGCCTGTGTTTGTCCTGAGTCCCTGGGAGTCCACGGGCAGAGCTGACCCAGGGACAAGGACAGAGGACTCTCCCCAGACAGTGGTCACTCACCTGTGAGTCCCAGCAGGAGGGTCAGCAGCAGGACAGGACAGGGACGCTGGGGCCAGGAGGCAGGTGCATACATGATGGAGCCCTGAGGAGCCTGCTCTGTCCCAGTGTCTGTCCTGGGGAGATCCCTGACTCTGCTCTCTAGAGAGAACTGACACCCTGCCTCCCTTGTTGCAAGGGGAAGTGACAGTGACAGAGTGGCAATTTCCTCCAAAATTGAGAAGTAGAAACCAGGAGCACAGACAGCAATGGTTAAGGGTCTCTCATGCTGCAATTTCATAAGGAATTGGAACACACCTCCCAGGAACAAAGCTTCCTTCCCCTGGGCCTGCACTAGTACCTAGGCCACTCATGGTGTTCTGGGTCTTAGTGACAATCTATTTGGGAGTCGCAGAACAGGCAGGATATGCCCCAGACTCCTGACCCTGAGACCCTGGTGTGGCTGGCTGGTGGCCTCACTCTGCAGCAGCTACACACAGAGCTACTCAGCTGGAGGGAGGAGGGGGCTCCTTGGGCCTGCTCAGTGTTGGGGAGGAACTGGTCACCTCCTGCCATGGCCAATCACTGCAAACCTTTTTTTCTGTAAAGGATCATAGTTCCCCATAACAGTTGGGTGCATCCTGACAAAACCATACGTGCATGGAATTAGGGATCCATTCTGGATCTCCCTTTTCCTCTCCCCTGCTCACCCCACACCCTCCCCTCCTTCCTAATTTCTACTAGACTTCCTTTTGCTCATGTCTTCATTTATTTTTATTGTTTCTTTCAATTTATGTATAATTGTGGTGTATTTATATTACACAACATAATTTTAAAAGAATTCCTTCTGCATTTCCTCCCTTTTCCATCCCTCCCCTTTGACTCTTGATCCCCTCTGTCCTACTGACCTTTCCCACATCTGTGTGGTATCCTGTCCTTCTCTCCTTCTTTCCTTATTACACTCTAGTGTGCAGAGCTCAGAGAAAACATTAGACCTTTGACTTTCTGAGTGTGACTTCTTTACTTAGCATGATGTTCTCCATGTCCATCAACTTACTGTCAAATGCCATGATGTCATTCTTCTTTGTGGCTGAGGAGAACAGGAAGTGACCATGATGGAGTGACAAGCAATTTACTTCAAAATTGTGAAGTAGAAACCAAGGAGCTCAGTTATAAAAATCACAGTTTCTTAATTCATTTATCTATTGACAGGCTCTGATTGACTCCATAATTTAGCTATTGTGAATTGTGCTGCTACAAACCTTTAACTGGCTCCATCCCTGAAGGATGCTAATTTTAGATCTTTTGGAAAAATACCAAGGAGTGGGATAGCTGGGTCATGTGGTGGTTCCATTCCTAGTTATTTGATGACTCTCTACTCTGCTTTCCTGAATGGTTGCCTTCATTTGCAGTCCCACCAACAATGGATGAGTGTGCATTTTCCAGTCATCATCGCCAACACTTATGATCTGTAATCCTGGCATTTGCCTTCTGACTGGAGTGAGATGAAGCTGTATTGTAGTATTGATTTGCATTTCCCTGAGGACTAGGTATGTTGAGATTTTTTTTCATATATATATTGGCCATTTGTGTTTCTTCTTTTGAGATGTTTCAGTTTGGGTTTTTGTCTCTTTGGTTTTGTGGATTCTTGTTATTATTATGACTTAGGTTGAATGTACTGGAGCTCTGTGTATATTCTGAATACTAACCCCCTGTTGGGGGAGTGACTGGAATGATCCTCTCTTCATCATTTCCTTGCTGTGCACCAGATGTTAACTGAGAGCATCCTCCTTACTGATTCTTGGTTTTCTTTCTTGCATCTTGGGGGTTTCATTAAAGAAGCTTCACCAGAACCTACATGAGGGACTGTTGGCCCTAGTTTACTTTAGCATTTGCAAGGTTTCAGGACTAATTCCTAAGGCTTTGGTCCATTTTGATTTGACTTTTGTGCAGGTTAGAGATGTGGATCTATTTCCACTTTTCTACATATATCTAGCACCCAGTTTTCCCAGTAACTTTTGGTAAAGAGGCTTTCTAACAAAGTGTCTCTTTAGCACTTTTGTCAAATATCAGATAGCTGTGAGTATGTGGTTTGTCTCTGTGTCTTCTGATTTTACACTGGTCCTCATGTCTATTTGTTGCCAATGCCATGCTGTTTTATTTCGTAGGTTTATATTATAATTCCAGGTCAGGTACTCTGATGCCCTCTGAATCATTTTTCTTGTTCAGTATAGATTTGGCTATTCTGGGTCTCTTATTCTTACAAATGAATTAAAGAATTGTTTTTTCTAATTTGGTAATGAATGTTATTGTCATTTTCATGAGTATTTCATTGAATCTGTATATTACTTTTGGTAATAAGGCCATTTTGAGATACTAATTCTGCTTATGCAAGAACAGGGGATGTCTTTCCATTTTCAATCATTTCTTTTTTCTTTGATCTATAATTTTCAATGTAGAGCTCTTTCACCTCATTGGTTAGATCAGTTCCTATGACTTTTTTTTTTATTTTGAGATTTCTGAATGGGTGGTTTTTTTCTGATTTGTTCTTTGGTTGAAATCATTATTGTTGTATTGCAAAGCAATTGATTTATGGGTGTGGATCTTGTGTCCTTCTCCTTTGCTGAATTGATTTATTATCTCTAGAAATGTGTCTAGGGATTTTTTTGTGGTCTTCTAGTTATACAATCATGTCATTCACAAGCAGATGACTTCTTCCTTTCCTATTTGTGTCCCTTATTTCCATCTCTTGTCTGATTGCTCTCTCTGGTGTTTCAATAACTAGGTATAAACAGAGGTGGGGTGAGTGGACAAGCTTGTCTTGTACTTAATATTCCATGAAGTGCATTTAATTCTTCTCCATTAAGTATAATGTGAGCTGTGGCTTTGTCATTTACAGCCTTCATAATGCTAAGGGAAGTTCCTTCCATTCTCACTTCTCCAGCATTTGTAACATGAAGGGAAGCTGAATTTTATGAAAGGTCTTTTATTTATGAATTGATATGGTCCTGTGATTTCTATCCTTAATTCTGCCTAAGGGGGGGGGATAACATTTATTCCCTTGTGTATGTTGAGCCAACCTCACACCCCTGGGATGAGACCCACTTGATCAGGGTGTATTACCACCTTGATGTGTTTTAGGCAGTTTCATAATATTTCATTAAGTATTTTTGCATCCATGTCCATCAAGGCTGTTGGCATGAAGTTATATTTCCTTGATGGGTCTTTGTCTGATTTTGGTAGCAGCATTCGTGTTATTTCTTGGTTAAAGGGGTGGTAGAAATCAGCTGGGAACCCATGTGGTCCTGGTCTTTTGTTGGAAGGCTTTCCATTGCTGTTTGAATTTCATTCCTTGATGTTGGATTATTTCAGTTTCCCATGTTTGGGGGGTTTAATTTAGACATGTCACGTGTGTCCAGGGATTCGTCAATGTCTTCTAGATTTTCCACTTTTTTGGAGTCTAAATTTTCAACATAGTGTCCAATGTTCCTCTGGATTTCTGAAGTGTCTCCAGTGATATATTGTTTTTCATCTCCAATTTGATTGATTTGAGTCCCTTCCCTCTTTCTTTTGGTTATGTAGCTAAGGGTTTATCAATTCTGTTTATCTTTTCAAAGAACCAACTCCTGCTGTAAGGGTCTGGCGAAACGTCGGAGGAAGAGACCACAAGAGACTGTCTTATGCAACAGCAGAAGGGTGGGTTTATTTGGAGACCAGCATGCTGGGGCCCGAGCTCTCTATAGCAAAGAGAGATAGAGCCCTGAGAACAGCTTGAGCAGAGCTTATATACTTTCCCTGGAGAGGGCAGCGAGAGAAGTTACATTTTGTAGTTTGGCAGTTGGGGACAGCTCATTCTGGGAACAAGATTAGCAGACAGTCCACAGTTGGGGACAGCACATCCTGGGAACAAGATTAGCAAACAGTGTTTTGTTAAGCATATAGAAAAATGGAGTGACAAGTACCTATTTTATTAACCTTTCATTCCCCACTTCTTCTTCTGGCTACTTTTAATTATAAAAGTGATCATTGGGGGGTGTCACATTCCGTGTCTGCTAGTGGGGTATATTGTTGTCTGATTACCATAAGTTTGATTTGTCCAATTTGGGCCTGGAGAAAGGAAACTACACGGTTGAGCAAACAGGGTCCTAGTGTTAGCAACAATATAAGAATTATTAGAGGACTGGCCAGGGCTGATAAAAGCGTAGTTAACCAGGGGGACTGTGTGAACCAAGACTCATACACCCTTTTTGGGTCTCTTTCTCTCTTTGACGCTCTTCAAGGCGTCTTCTTAGTTTACTCATAGATTTTTTACAACTCCAGTATGGTCGGCATAAAAACAACATTCTTCCCTTAATGCAGCACAAAGGCCCTCTTCTCTCATGAAGAGGAGGTCCAACCCTCGCCTGTTCTGTAAAACAACTTCGGAGAGAGAGGTTAAAGATTCCTGCAAAGCTGTGATGGAGCTTTCTAATATCTTTAAGTTTTGGTCCATTGCTGTTTCTAATTGGGTCATTTGTTGTGTCCCACGGACCAGGGCAGTGGTCCCTGTGCCCACCCCTGCAGCAATTCCCATTCCTAATAAGATGGCTAAAGTGAGGGATACAGGTTCCCAGCGGAACCGGGTTGTATGTTCCTCTATTTGATCTTCAAATGAATCTGCGTCATGATAGAGCACTCTGGGAAACATCTGCACCATTACACAATAATTTACAGAGTTGTCAAATATCTGGGCTGAAATGCAAGGAGTCAACCCTGTGTCACATGCCCACAAAGTTACATTATCAGGAGTAAGGAAACCCTGTGTGATGCCAATATTTTTTGTCTGGATACATAAGTGTTGTTTACTTTTAGGTGGAGACCCTATACATAAGCCTGCCCCGGTTACTTATGGGAGGGTTAACTTAGGATTTTCACCCCAATTACAGGAGGAACTCTGCGCTTTTACTGCATAAGTCCCATCAATTGCTATCCCTTCATAATAAGGAGGAGCAGAGGAGAGACAGAGCCAACAAGACTGAGTGAGATCTGGTTGTGTGAAATTCAGCACCGCAAAGGTTCCTTCAATTAGCCTCCAGGGAAAGGGATTGACTTCACTCTGAATTGGGGAAGTAAATGAAGGTGAAACTTGAGGAGTATGGGAAAGTGAAAGGTCCCTAGTAGGTTTAGGTTCGGGTGGTCTGTGAGGCCCAATTTCTGGCTTGATGGGATTGGGTCCTATGGCCAAGGGAATTTCTTTTCTCTCCAACCTGATAGTGAACCAAAGGCCAAAATCATATCCTGTGGTGTAAAATCGCATTCCATAGGTTTTTCCTGAAAGCCATGCCCAGACATTTTGGTTTCTTCCTTTGGAGGTGAAGGTTATATTTAGGGGGTTGCATAGGCTATTTGTGTTACATGGAGTAGGGTCAACTAGTCCAGAAGTTTCCGCTTGGGGGCTCTGTTTAAATGGGAGACATTGTTTGGGATTTAACTTAGTATTATTTCTTCCTACCCAAATCAGACTATCAGGGGAGTTTGGGTTCCACCAGACAGCCCCTGTATGCTCACATCCCCATGACTTACAGAAGAAGTCGGCTTTTCCCCCACACAGCCGTGACTGTTTGTGGCTTCGATAGTCCGCCGGGCAAACATAATAATCCAGGCTAGCCAACCTACATCTGGCTTGCATGTCTCTACATCCATAATGTTTGTTTCCATTATCTATGGTACGGAGGGGATTTAATGGAATTTTAGTGGGATCTTTTTCATCAGGGATATCCCAATAGGAAAGACCTATAGCCAGCTGACAAACATCCGGGTGGAGAGATGGCCACCAGGTCCCTAAGGGGGCTGTGTGCGAGACAGACCATACTTCCTGTCCAGTAGGATTTATGATCAGCCATCGCTGCTGAACGGGCTGATGAGGATTAGGACTACTGATGGTCAAGGGGAGGATCCATAGCCCTACCCACATGGCGAATACGCAATTTGAGAGGGTTACCAGTCTTTTCCAATTTCCAGCCAGAGTCTGGACAGGGAGCAGGCTTGAGATGAGAGGCATGGATCCAGGAAGTGATTCCATCTACCTTTACCGCTGTAGGTGTTATAAGTAGCAACTGGTATGGTCCTTTCCAGCGGGATTCCAGGGATGACACCTGATGTCATCTTACGTAGATGAAGTCTCCTACTTGATATCGGTGTGGAGTCCCTTCGTCGCCAGGTTGGTAGGCAGTGGCCAGCTGTTTCCACAGGTATTGCTGGGTTCTTTCAAGAGCTTTTAGTCTGTCAAGCAAGGGGGTGTGAAAGGAATCGTTAGGTCTTAGAGTTGGGGTCAGGTACCTTACTGAAGGAGGGGCACCATAGAGAATTTCATAGGGGGTAAGGTTACACAAAGAAACAGAGGGAGTATTTCTTGCACAAAAAAGTGCATAAGGCAGGAGCATAGTCCAATCTTTTATGCCAGTCTCCAAGCTTAATTTTGTCAAGGTCTCTTTAATGGTTCTATTCATTCTTTCTATCTGCCCTGAGCTCTGGGGTCTATAAGCGCAATGTAACCTCCAATTAATCCCCAGGGTCCTGGCTAACCCCTGACTTACCTGGGCCACAAACGCCAGTCCATTATCGGACCCTATTACCTTAGGCAGGCCGTATCTTGGAAAAATATCTTCCAGGATCTTCTTGACCACCATTTGCGCCGTTTCTTTTTTTGCGGGGAAGGCTTCAATCCATCCTGAAAATGTATCTACAAAGATTAGGAGATATTAAAGTCCATACCTTGCTGGCTTAATTTCAGTAAAATCCACTTCCCAAAATTGTCCTGGTTTGGTTCCTTGAATGTGCCTTCCTGCAGGAAGCTTGGAAGGGTAAGCATTAACCAATCGATAGACCCGACAGGCTTTTGTTACCCGTTCAGCTATTTCCTTTCGCTGTGAGCCGGTTAGTGGAAAACTCTGTTCTTGATCCTTTAGGAATGCCTGCAGTTTCTTTGAACCAAGGTGAGTGAGTTGATGTACATTCTTAACGTACTGTAAGGCTTTCTGAAATTGCAGGCTGGGCTCAGTAAGGTCGAGGAGTTCAGTGTCTGTGTCCTTATGTTCCCCCGGTTTGGAAAGTGTTAACATGGTTACTCCGTTTAGGGCTGCCAATTTAGCCTCTTTATTTGCCCTCCTGTTCCCGACCGCTACGGGATCGTTTCCTTTCTGGTGTCCTGGACAGTGCACTATAGCTAGTTCTTTAGGGCTTTGTATTGCTGAGAGGAGGTGGAGGATCTCATCTTTGTTCTTTATTTCTTTTCCCGCCGAGGTTAATAGTCCCCTTTGCTGGTAGATAGCCCCATGTATATGAGCGGTAGTGAAGGCATAGCGGCTATCTGTGTATATGGTGGCCTTTTTGTCTGTTGCTAGCTTTAATGCCTTCGTGAGGGCGATCAGCTCTGCCTTTTGAGCCGATGTTCCCTCCGGGAGGCTAGAGGACCAGATGACTTCAGTTCTGCTAACTATTGCTGCCCCAGCCCACCGCTTACTGTCCTGGAGAAAGCTGCTGCCATCAGTGAACCATATGACCTCAGGGTGGGGCAGTGGCTGATCCTTTAAATCCCGTCGTATACTGGTTTCTTCTGCCAGTATATGTTGACAGTCATGAGTGACGGGTTCTGATGATTGTTCAGGTAGTAGTGTAGCCAGGTTAAGCGGGGCGGGGGGTCCCAATATTATTCTGTCCTTGTCAAGCAACAGGCTCTGATAGTGTGTTATTCTAGAGTTTGATAGCCATCTGTCTGGTGGCTGGCGGATGATGCTCTCTAGGGCATGGGGGGCTATAACGGTTAGCTTCTGCCCCAGCGTTAACTTATCAGCATCTTTGATTAGTAGGGCCGCCGCTGCTATAGCTTTTAGGCAATGGGGCCATCCACTAGCCACTGGGTCCAGCTTTTTAGATAAGTAGGCTATAGGCCTTCTCCAAGGTCCTAAAGTTTGAGTGAGCACTCCTCGTGCTATTCCTTTCTTTTCCTCAATGTAGAGAGTAAAGGGTTTTACTACATCTGGGAGTGCTAAGGCCGGAGCAGATAGCAGCGCCCTTTTGATGTTATCAAAAGCTTGTTGGTGTTCAGGGTTCCATTGGAATTGGGCATTTCCCTTTAACAACAGGTATAAAGGAGCAGCTAAGGTTGCAAACCCAGGTATCCATAACCTGCAAAAGCCAGCAGTCCCAAGAAACTCTCTGAGTTGCCTCTTATTAGATGGGGGTGGTATCTGCACAACAGTTTGTTTTCTGGGCTCAGTGAGCCATCGTTTACCGCCCCTAAGGGAATAGTCCAGGAAGGTTACTTCTTGCTGGCAAATTTGGGCCTTTTTGGCAGAAGCTCTATACCCGAGTTGAGCAAGCTCGGATAATAGTGCTTGGGTCCCAGACTCACAGTTTTCCTTGGTGTCTGCTGCCAGTAGCAGGTCATCCACATATTGGAGTAGGGTGACTTCAGGGTGCATGGTTCTGAAGTTATTGAGATCTCTGTAGAGGGCTTCATCAAAGAGAGTGGGGGAGTTTTTGAACCCCTGTGGGAGTCTGGTCCAAGTTAGTTGACCAGATGTTCCGGTTTCTGGGTTTACCCATTTGAAAGCAAATAGCAACTGACTATCTTTGTGCAGAGGCAAGCAAAAGAAAGCATCTTTTAAGTCCAGGACAGTATACCATTTTCGCTCAGGGTTAAGGGTGCTAAGCAGATTGTACGGATTAGGTACTGTGGGGTGAATGTCCTGCACTCTGTTGTTGATCTCTCTTAGGTCTTGAACGGGGCGATAGTCCCCGGTTCCTGGCTTTTTTACTGGTAGCAGGGGAGTATTCCAGGCCGATTGACAGGGCCTTAGGACCCCTAAGGCCAGATATTTCTGAATATGGGGCCTTATTCCATCTTTAGCTTCTTTGCTCAGAGGATATTGTTTAATATTAATTGGGGAGACTGAGGTTTTTAACTCCACCATTATTGGAGGTTGTTTTACGGCTAGGCCTAACCCAGCAGTTTTTGCCCAGGCATCTGGGTAATCTGTTATCCATTTCTGGGGTAGCTTGCCTGTTTGATCAGTCTTGGGGGGTGTGAAGAGTTGATGTTCATCTCTTACTGACATAGTTAAAGCCATGACTAAAGGAGTTTTTACTGAAGGATTTAGAAATTCCATTTGGGGGCCTTCAGGGTTAAAAGTTATTCTGGCCCGGAGTTTGGTGAGCAGATCTCTGCCCATCAATGGGGCTAGGCATTCTGGGATCACTAGGAAGGAGTGATGGACTTTTCCTTTCCCCAGGTCCATGGTCCTCTTAGTTGTCCAAGCCCGATATTTACTGCCGTTAGCCCCTTGAACTAGAGACCTTTTAGTTGATAGAGGGCCCAATGGGGCCTTAAGGGCTGAGTATACTGCCCCTGTATCCACTTCAAAGTTTACTGGGGTCCCCTCCACTTCAAAAGTTACCCTGAGCTCGGGGAGGAGATCCGAGCCCCGACTTTCCTAGTCATCCTCCAGAGTCAGAATGGCTGGTTGGCGTGGCTGTTTCTTTCTAGGGCACTCTTTGACCCAGTGTCCTTTTTCTCTACAGTAGGCACATTGATCTGAGGCCAGATGTGGCTTCTGGCATGGGCCCAGGTATCCCTTTCTGTCTCCCTGTCTCCTAACTTCTGGCCTATTTGTTGTTGTGACCAGGACCTTAGTCAATGCCTCAGTCTGTCTTTTGCTTCTTTCATCCTCCCTTTGCTCCCTTTCTTTCTCCCTCCTTTGTTCCTTCTCTTCCTCAGTTTCTCTCTTATACTATACCTTCTTGGCTTCTCTGACTAAATCTCTCAAAGTCATATCTTGTAATCCATCTAAGCATTGTAACTTTCTTTTAATATCCAGGGCAGTTTGCCCAATAAAGGCCATCGTGACAGATGCCTTTTGACCCTCTGCCTGAGGATCAAAAGGAGTATATCTCCTATATGCCTCCATAATTCTCTCCAGAAACATAGAGGGTGATTCATTAGGCCCTTGAATAATCTCTCTTACCTTGGTCAAATTAGTTGGCTGTCTAGCGGCTGCTCGGAGACCCGCTATTAGAGCCCAGAGATAAGTGGACAGATGCTCCCTACCTTTAAAGGTGTTGGGGTCCCAATTGGGTCGGTTCAAGGGGAAGTTGTGTCGGTCGCCCATCTGGTCCGAGGATATTTTTTCTTGCTTCCAGGAGGATTCTCTCTCATTCCTCTGTCATGAAGAGAGTGCCTAAGAGTTGTTGGCAGTCATCCCAAGTAGGCTGATGTGAAAACATCAATGACTCGATCAGACTTGTGAGCTGGGTGGGGTCCTCGGAAAAAGGGGGATTGTTATTTTTCCAGTTATATAGATCTGAAGAGGAGAAAGGCCAATACTGGTAGACTTGCATTTCTCCACCATGGCCATCCTCTATCATTGGCCCATGAGGATGGAGGGGAAGTATCATGGGGGCTTCAGGGTTTTTAATCATTCGCTGCCAGCGAGTTCCTTTAGCTGGGCCAGCTTCCTCCAGAGGAGGAGGGGCTATGTGTGCCTCAGGGAAGTCATCTGGAGGATGCTGGGCTGGCTTAATCTCCTTCAATGGTGGAGAAGCTGAGTCAGCAGCAGGGGAATCACTTAGAGGGTGTTGGGGGTTGGGGAACGGAGGCAGGGGATAAGGAAAGGGAGGAGAGTCCAGCAGAGTCAAATCTTGAGACTCAGGGAGAACAAAGGGTGGAGGAGGAGGTTTGAGAGATAGAATCGTGGGGGGAGGGGTAGGAGCAGGAACAGGGACAAGGAAAGGCTTCACCCATGGAGGAGGAGATTTGCAGAGGTCCTGCCAAGTTAAGATATACGGCTGTTGATCTGGATGGCTATGTGGTCCCGGCTGAAAGACAAAGACAATATCTCTGACTTTTCAAATTAGTGGGAAGTAGAAAGATCCTTCTGGAGGCCATCCGACTCCAAAGGTGGGCCATTCTGAGGCACAGAGAGTCTGCCAGGTCCGGCGTTTTACTGAAAAAGAAAGATTCTGAGCCCTTATGCGGACTTCAGTCCAGTGATCAAGGGTCAGGGACAGAGGCGTGGAATGACTCTGTCCCATAATGAAAGTTACTTGAACAAAGACAGGGAAAATACAAACATGACACAAACACGGACACACAGTAAACAGTAAACATGTAACACAAGTTCAGAGGCAAAGATTAAAAACAGTGAATTCAACCTGAGAGAAAGAATAGTTGCTGGCAAGACCAGACGGGTTGGCAGCAGAATACAGATGAGGGCACCTTTTCCCTCCCAGATGGGGGCACCTCCGTCCCCCCCAGAGTTTCCCAAAGCGTCCCTTGAGGAGACGTGGTCTGTGGCTTCAGGGACACGTCTATCCACCACCGCCAGGGGGAGCTCACGCTCTCCGCTGACAACCACACTCTGCCAACCCAAAACCAGAAAACCAGAAAAACCAGAAGGCTCTGAGAGCTCACGCTCTCAGACTCTGAGCGATCGCAAAGGAAAAACAAGAAGGAGAAGAAGGAGGAGGAGAAGAAGAAGAAGATAAGGCGCCTTACTTACCCCCCTAAAGGAGTCTTGTTGAGGTCTCCCTGTCCGGCGATGCGCAGTTCCCGGCCAACGCACAAAATGTAAGGGTCCGGCGAAACGTCGGAGTAAGAGACCACAAGAGACTGTCTTATGCAACAGCAGAAGGGTGGGTTTATTTGGAGACCAGCATGCTGGGGCCCGAGCTCTCTATAGCAAAGAGAGATAGAGCCCTGAGAACAGCTTGAGCAGAGCTTATATACTTTCCCTGGAGAGGGCAGCGAGAGAAGTTACATTTTGTAGTTTGGCAGTTGGGGACAGCTCATTCTGGGAACAAGATTAGTAGACAGTCCACAGTTGGGGACAGCACATCCTGGGAACAAGATTAGCAAACAGTGTTTTGTTAAGCATATAGAAAAATGGAGTGACAAGTACCTATTTTATTAACCTTTCACTGCTTCCATTGATGCTCTGTATTGTTTTTTTCTTATTTTCAGGTTCCATAATTTTGGCTCTGAACTTAGTTATTTGCTACCTTCTATTGTTTTTGAAATTATGTTGTTCTTTTTCTAAGTACTTGAGGTACACTATAAGCTTATTTATATGAGATCTCTTTATTTTTAAATAAATAAAGCAGTTTCTCTTAGAACTGCTTTCACAGTGCCCTGAGATTTATCTTTGTTATACCTCTGTTCTCATTTGCTCTCATTTGATTTCTACCTTATTTCCTCTTTGGTCCATTTTATGTTTAAAGAATAGGCAACCAAGATGAAAGTAGAGTGAGGAAAGGAAAGGTGGCAATACTGGAAGTGAAACTAAACTGGCCACAAGAGGATCAGAACAGAAGTAGCTGGCATAGAGTGTGGACACGGATCCCACATGGGGACTTTCCTTTGGCTTCACCTAGTGAAGGTGACGTTAACCACATACATGGGGGCGTGGTGGTGCCCAAAAGGGTGATGGTTATAAAGGGGGCTGATAATTGACCAAGGCAGAAAAGATGCTTGCTTCACAACTTCTATTAATAAGAACCAGGCTGCAACATTTTTTTATCCATTCGTCTATTGAAGGGCATCTAGGTTGGTTCCACAGTCTTGCTATTGTGAATTGTGCTGCTATGAACATCGATGTAGCAGTATCCCTGTAGTATGCTCTTTTTAGGTCTTTAGGGAATAGACCGAGAAGGGGAATAGCTGGGTCAAATGGTGGTTCCATTCCCACCTTTCCAAGAAATCTCCAAACTGCTTTCCAAATTGGCCACACCAATTTGCAGTCCCACCAGCAATGTACAAGTGTACCCTTTTCTCCACATCCTCGCCAGCACTTATTGTTGTTTGACTTCATAATGGCTGCCAATCTTACTGGAGTGAGATGGTATCTTAGGGTGGTTTTGATTTGCATTTCTCTGACTTCTAGAGATGGTGAGCATTTTCTTCATGTACTTGTTGATTGATTGTATGTCCTCCTCTGAGAAGTGTCTGTTCAGGTCCTTGGCCCATTTGTTGATTGGGTTATTTGTTTTCTTATTGTTTAATTTTTTGAGTTCTTTGTATACTCTGGATATTAGGGCTCTATCTGAAGTGTGAGGAGTAAAGATTTGTTCCCAGGATGTAGGCTCCCTATTTACCTCTCTTATTGTTTCTTTTGCTGAGAAAAAACTTTTTAGTTTGAGTAAGTCCCATTTGTTGATTCTAGTTATTAACTCTTGTGCTATGGGTTTCATTTATACACAATGGAGTATTACTCTGCATTAAAAAATGACAAAATCATAGAATTTGCAGGGAAATTGATGGAATTAGAAAAGATAATGCTAAGTGAAGCTAGCCAATCCCTAAAAAACAAATGCCAAATGTCTTCTTTGATATAAGGAGAGTAACTAAGAACAGAGTAGGGAGGAAGAGCATGTGAAGAAGATTAACATTAAACAGGGATGAGAGGTGGGAGGGAAAGGGAGAGAGAAGGGAAACTGCATGGAAATGGAAGGAGACCCTCAGGGTTATACAGAATTACATACAAGAGGAAGTGAGGGGAAAGGAAAAAAAAACAAGGGGGAGAAATGAATTACTATAGATGGGGTAGAGAGAGAAGAGGGGAGGGGAGGGGGGACAGTAGAGGATAGGAAAGGCAGCAGAATACAACAGACACTAGTATGGCAATATGTAAATCAGTGGATGTGTAACCGATGTGATTCTGCAATCTGTATATGGGGTAAAAATGGGAATTCATAACCCACTTGAATCAAAGTGTGAAATATGATATGTCAAGAACTATGTAATGTTTTGAACAACCAACAATAAAAATTTAAAAAATAAAATAAAATAAAAATTAAAAAATTCTTAAAAAAAATAAGAACCAGGCTGACATGGCTGAAACTCCTCTGATAAGTTGTTACAAAGTAATAAAACACTAAGGCTCAGTGTTTCTGATGTTTCAAATTACTGTACTTGGGGGGGGGGGCGGTCTCGCTGAATGACCTGCATTCTCCTTCACGTGATCGAAAGAGGCTCTGTTGGTCACTTTCATAGTGACCTGGATATTGCCCCATCCTCAAAGTAGCAGAATGTGTGTTCACATGTAGGTGAGTAGCCCATGGATTGAGCTATGCTCACCTGTTCCTTTGGGATAGAATATTCCATGGAAACACCCTTTGTGTGTCCCCTTCTCTTGCTCTACATTTGGGTGTGGCCTTCCTAGATGTCAGTCAACCTGCTGACAGCAGACATCATGAAGCTAGACTCAGCCCCCTGAAACATGACCCATTGCCTCATTAGAATAGCTTTCCTCAATAAAGGTGTTCAGCACATGCTTGCTCTTTTTTTCTGCAGACCCTTAAGGTCAGAGAAGCTGACACAGAACCCCAAAGAAAAAGGAATCTCTGTATCTTGTGTGGTTATTTCATGCAGCCCAGTTCCCCTGGAGTGATCCTGAGTGTTTTAGTCCCAAGGAACACGACACTGTACACCAAGCACGCGTTTTATTATTGTTTACATTCCCCTATACATTTAAACTGACATTTAACTAGTGTTTTGAGTGCTTTCACACTGTAAAGGTGGAAGAACGATCATTATTTTTGTTAATCATTATGGAAATGGCTTCCCAGGGTTTGAGTTGCACAGTCATTTGTACAATCCTGCTCTTCCATGGAGAGTGGTGACTGCCTTTGTTCAGGACAATATGCTGCTCATAAGTGCTAAGGGAGAAAAATCACTCAGGTGATTTTTTTATTAAACCAGAATGAGTTTCCTTTGAGGAGCTCAACAAGTCTGGGAAGGAGTTGTAGGCAGAAAAAAAGAAGGCAAAATGACTCTTGAGAGCAATGACTTGGGGCATTTGATGGCCAAACCCAAGGCAATGAGGAGAGCCATCGTGCATGTTCAGATCATGCTTCCTTGTCACATTCTGGGGGGCGTCATGAGTTGGTGCCCAGAGGCAGGTGCCAGGCCCCTGCACAGCACCATGAGTGCAGACTGAGTCGTGAGGCATCGAGGACTGGGCAGAGGAGCAACAGGAACCTGTGGGCTAGTGGGTGTCCTGGGAGGAGGCATTTGAGCAGAGGCTACAGAGGCTTCTGGGCAGCTCCTTCTCTCAGGCTGAGCACCATGGAGCAGGAAGCAGGTGGCAGAGACTGAGAGTCCCAGGCAGCAGGGCTTGGTGAAAGACCTGTGGGAAACATGTCCACATTCAATTTCTGCTCTCCTTTATCACACATCTCCTGAGACCTGGGAGGTTCTGGTTGGCCCTCCTTGGATGCCTGTCTTGAGGGAACCCACAGTCCGAGGACAGGTCTCAGCTCAGCCTCTCCTGTGTCTGACTGCCCTTCCCTCTCCCTGCAGCTTGGCCACACTGAAGGTCAGAGGGGAGCAGCCCTGTGAGCTGTGGGAGGCCACTCTGAATGATTAGTGTTCTCTGTCCCAGAGCGGAGAGGCTTTGACTATCACTACATCTCATAGTGGACATTTCCCGGGTCCTGAGTTGAGGACATGTCTTAAGACAGAGATGTGTCTGTCGCCCTTCAACTCCTTGAGTTGAGTTATACTTATCTGTCCTTGTAACCCTGTCCCTCCTGACCTTTTTTTTGGATAGAACTTTCTAAGAAAGCCCACTTCCAAACATGTTCACTCTCTCTTGCCAGACTCTCATGACTTTCTCTTGCTCTCCCATTTGGGTAGCTTGAGGCCAAGAGTGGAGGAGCCGTCCTGAAGCGTGTTTAAAGGTAAAGGGCGTGTCTGTGTTTTATTTGGTGTCCCTGGAAACTTACATGAGCGACCTTAATTTCAGCTGCCCACTCGGGTCAGGGGCAGCAAGTGCCACCCCAAACCAGGGACTGCTCAGCGGTGAATTTCCAGGTCGACTGAGACAGCACGCTATAGAAATTTAGTGAACCATGATTTTTTGAGGGGTCACAGAGGAAGCAGACAGTTTCAGAGCCAGGGACGTTCAAGAATTATCAAGGGCAGTCCCATATCTTCAGATAAAGAAATGTATTTAACAATTCTGGAGATGATAATCAATCAGAGAGGAAAACAAGTCAGAAGGACCCAGCTAGCTCAGTTCCTGGAAATGGTTAACAAGGTGTTCCATAGTTTTGAGAGCAAGACTCACCAGATTTATATACTTGGGAGAGACTAGGTAGAAAATTATA
The DNA here is from genome assembly GCF_964194105.1 of Spermophilus citellus. Classification (NCBI taxonomy): domain Eukaryota; kingdom Metazoa; phylum Chordata; class Mammalia; order Rodentia; family Sciuridae; genus Spermophilus; species Spermophilus citellus. Next base: position 27,907,584 of record NC_138185.1, read on the forward strand.
TAAAGGCTGCCTCTCTGCAAGCTGTCTAAAAGTACAGTAGAGAGTGTGCAGAAGGTCTGGATCCCTGTAGAAATGTGTCTTCTTGGTGATCTAGATCAGGACCAGTGGGCCCCAGGATCTATTGAAAGGGCTGCAAAGAGCTGTTAGGAGTCTGGAGCAGGAGAAATGGCTGGAGGCTGCTTCGAAGTGTTCTCTGTCTGTCTGGGACTGAGGGCAAAGGAAGTTTTCTTTCAGTCTGCAGCTCACAAACCACAGCAAGTTGCTTCAGGGCAAGACCTAAAACCAAAAGTTCAGTCTCCTCTGAGCAGGACAGACCCAGCAGCTTAGAGGAGCATCAAGGGGCATCAGTCAGATTATTGTGAGGCAGATTCAAAATGGAGAGGAGCAAGATGGACAGGAAGATACAGACAAAAAGGAGTCACAATCTGAGGGGACTCAGTCAGAAGGTGAGGAAAACCTAGAGGAGGGTTTTGCTAAATTACATCTAGCACTAGCTGGGCCGGCACCCACCATCCGAATTCGGCTGCTCTCCTCTGGGAGAACAGGGTTCAATAATTACTATGAACTGATGGTCACCATGCTTATGCCCCTACAACGTGGCCTTAGAAGAGCACAGGAACAAAACCAGCGTGTCCACATGCATGATGCAGTTCCCTTTAAGACTCTAAAGGAGCTCAAAAGCACTTGGGATACCTATGGTCCAAACTCATCTTTTGTGCAAAGCCTCCTTGATTCGTTATGCCACAAGCATTTTTGGTGGCAAAGGCTTGCCTTTCCGAGGGTGATTACCTTTTTTGGTTGATCTCACTGGACTGATTATTGTACCAAACAGGCTGAGAGGAACAGGAAGCAAGGCTTTAATGCCCCTTTGGAGATGTTAATGGGAACTGGGAAATTTGCAGACCTAGAGAGACAATTGAATTATGATCTAGCCATTTATGATCAGATCACTGCATGTGCCTAAAGAGCATGGCTCCAGATATCTTCCTGGGATCAAGCAAAGTTAGATTTTAGCCAGATAAAACAGGGATCAGAAGAACAATTCTCCGACTTTGCAGCGCACCTGTACCAGGCAGCAAACATTTCAATTAGGGATTCAAACGCCTCAGAATTCATAGTTACACAGCCAGCATTTGAAAACTCCAGTAAAGTTCATCAGGATATCCTCTGACTCCATTGAAAGAAAAATACAGTTTCTGAATTTATTCACCTTTGTGCAGATGTTGGTTCTACACAATCACAAGGTTTTATGCTCCTGAGACTTTAAGCAGGTACTTCAGTGCCAATCTCAGAGACACCCACCTCAAGGGTGGTGTTTTATTGTGGCAGGACTGGACATTTGGCACAGGACTGGAAATCACCTTGCAACAGGGCAGAAACCTCTCCCAGTTCTCACAGGTGGCATTATGGAACAAAAATCTGCATGCCAAGAGAGAATGGGAACAGATATGGCCACGTTCTGCCTCCATTTCTGACTTCACTTCTGCCTCCTTCAGGGCCACAAAACAGGGGGCAGGCCCTACCCAAGGCCCGAAAAAGTATCGGGGCTCTGCAGTATATGCAGGAGGAGGAGTTAGAGTCGCAGGCCTTGAAGTCATCACAGCCAACCATGGTGGATCTCACTATTACCAGCCAGCTCCACCCAGACAGTACTTTATGACCAGCCATGGTAATAGATGTCACCTCTCAAATGGGACCACAGCAAGTTCCTACTGGAATCCGTGGGCCATTTCCCCAAGGAACCATAAGCCTAATTTGGGGATGAAATAAATTTAAAGAGGAAATTCAAGTAATGCCAGGAGTTATTGATTCAGATTTTAGAGATGAGCTAACAGTCACTGTGAAATCAGAACATGCCATTCGGCTGTCTAATAAAGACATGGTGGCACAGTTAGTGCTTTTATCTTGCTGTTCTGCAGGCAGTCCACTTAAGATCTCAACTTCTGTGCTCCTGGACAGAGTGTACTGGGCCCAGTTAATCCAGGAGGACCACCCCCTACTAGAACTTACAATCAATCATAAAAAATTTTGAGGTGTCCTAGATACTGGGACAGATAAATCTGTTTTATCTCTCTGATTTTGACAAAAAAAAAAAAAACTGGCCTTACATATTGTGCCTGCCAATTTAGAAGGCATAGGACAGATCTCGCAGCCTACCCAGCGTGCTCAGTATCTTCACTGGGAAGACCAAGAGAGTAATACTGGAATTTTTAAGCCTTATGTTTTGGACACATTACCAGTAAATTTATGGGGTAGAGATATTTTAAGCAGCTTAGGATTATTATTAGTAACTTCAAATCCTTTCATGTCATTTGAGGGATTTAATTAAGGATCAACTCCTAGGGAAATTGAGAGAAACTTACAGGATGAGTACCTACCTATGACCCAATCTCCTTGATAGACATTAATTAATTAAATTTTTGGTAGGGGCCCTGAACTTTTCCCCAACCCAAAATACAGCAAAAAAATTAATTGGCTCACGGAAGACCCAATCTGGGTTAGTCAGTGACCCCTAACAGGGGAAAAATTTAAAATAGTCCATCTGTTAGTTGAGGAACAGCTTCAAGCTGGTCATTTAGAGCCTAGGCTCAGCCTTTGGAACACACCCATCTTTGTAATTAAGAAAAAATGTGGTAATTGGAGATTATTACAAGACCTTAGATCTATTAATTGGACCATAGAGTCCATGGGAGTGTTACAATCTGGGCTTCTTTATCCTACAGCTATTCCTTTAGATTGTTATTTGATAGTAGACCTAAAAGATTGTTTCTTCTCTATACTTTGCACCCAGATGACTGTAAAAAGTTTGCCTTTAGTGTCCCAGCAATTAATTGTAAAGAACCAGTTAAAAGATATTTCTGGAAAGTGCTGCCTCAGGAAATGTGTAACAGTCCTACACTATGTCAAAATTTTGTGGCACAGGCTACCATGCCTGTGAGGGAAAAATTCCCTGATGCATATATTATTCATTTTATGGATAACATACATTTAGCTAATGATTATTCAGGTGTACTTTAAATTTTTTTTTCCAGTAGAGACTTCATGCACAGCAATGAGTTTGTGCATTGCACCTCAGAAGGTGCAAAGGACATCTACATTTCAATATCGAGGTCATGTGATTGAAGGACATACGATCTGTCCTCAAAACTTACAAATAAGACTCAAGGAGTTTCACACCCTTAAAGATTCTAAAAAGTTATTAGGAGATATTAATTGACTGAGGCCATCTTTAAAGCTAACTACTTCAGATTTAAGTCCTGTATTCCAGATATTACAGGGAGCTCCTTCTCCAACTTCTCCTCGTCAGCTCATAGCAGAGGTGAGAACAGCTTTGAGGAAAGTTGAAATTGCTATTAAAAATACTCAGCTTAATAGAATTAATACTTAAGAGCCTATATGTTTATTGATATTTCCAACTGCTTATGCTCCTACAGGGCAATATGGCAAACATTGGGAGTTATTGAGTGGATTCATTTAGCCCACTCTCCTCAAAACTCATTAACCCCTTTTCATGATTTTGTTGCTCAATTAGTGATAAAGGGCAGAACAAGAGTCTTATAGCTAGTTGGATCAGAATCTAATATTATAATCACTCCTTTTTCTGCTCAACAGAATGATTGGCTCTTTCAAATTTCTAATGTTTGGCAAGTAGCTTTTGCTAATTTCCCTGGTAGATAGAAAGTCATTATCCTTGTGATAAAATTATTCCATTTGCATTGGTAACGCCATTCATATTTCCAGGGATTGTAAGTGTCCAATCCATAAATGGTGCACTGACAGCATTCACTGATGACTCAAGCTCAGGTAAAGCAGGTTTTTATAGTCATGCTCATTCAGAGGTTATACAAACCTCATATCCTTCTGCCCAAAGAGAAGAACTACAAGCTCTCATTTGTGCTTTAAGTCACTTTGCAAATGAGCCCATCAATATTTATTCTCACAGCTTATATGCAGCTGGAGTTGCAAAAAGTATTGAAACATCAGTTATTGGGTATACACCATCACAAGAGTTATTCAGTTGTTCCATACTCTACAAAGGATGGTGCCAATGTGAAAGCACCCATGTTTTATAGGTCACATAAGGGCCCACATTGATCTTCCAGGGCCTCCGACATCACGTTATGATAAGATTGATAAATTGGTTACTGTTTGTCAACAAATGCCTTTGTATGACTGTGCACAAGCTTCTTTGCATCATTAAAATGCTTCTAGCTTACATAAAAAAATTAATATAACTAGAGAAAAAACTCATCAAATTGTACATCACTGCCTGCAGTGTATTATACACAATGGATGGAATTCACATTCCTAAATTTGGTAAACAATATCAAGTATATGTAATTGTAGATATTAATTCTAGATTTACCTTTTCTAGAGCCTGTGCAAAAGAAAATACTCAACATGTTTTTTCTCATTGTTTACCTGCCTTTGCAGTATTAGGATGTCCTTTAGATTAAAGCTGATAATGCACCAGCTTATGTAAGTTATTGGAGACTCAAAACCTTATATCAGATCAGTTACTAAAAAGTGATTTTCTCAGAACAAACCAGTCATCCCAGCAGAACGTACATGAATTCTTTATTGTCCTAACCATTCTGTGATAGAAATTGGCACCTTTCCTAAGAGGATGGATTGTCTATGTTTCCATAGACATAAGGTGTCTAGAAATAGTGGGTATATTTTGGACTGGTCTCCTAAAATTGACCAAAGGCAGTTACACAAGGGTACTGCCATGACTTCTGGAGAATTTGTTAGCAACATCTTGACATTCAGCCAAGTGGCATTCAGAAAGAAATCTGGCGCTTAATTGCTGCCTCAGAATTCTTACATTTTATTGACGGAATTTGTAGGGAAAAACTGTAAGGAAGGTTTTTGTTATAGCTTACAGGCCTGTGTTCAATCTCCTTACATTTTAATTACTGGAAATGTAAAAGTTAAAAGAAAAGACGCTACATATCTTGTAACATGTCATAAATGTAATTTAACTAACTGTATCACCAGATATAATAGAGGGAAGGAAACACTGATACTTCATTAGCCCTCTTTTGTCTTATTGCCAGCTAATATTTCAGAGCCATGGTATGCTGATTCCAGTTTTCAAATATTACAACAAATACATGCCCAGCTATCCAGACCTAAATGTGCATTTGAACTCCCAATAGTGGGAGTTATTACCTTGGCTTTCTCTATGGCTTCAACAGTCACAGCTTTGGTGGCCATATCTCAAAATATTCAACATGCAAATTTTCTTAATAATTTGGCTCAGAATACTTCCAGGGCTCTTCATAATCAAATAAATATTGATGAAAGGATTGAGACTGAGCTAAATGCCTTACAGGCTTCTGTCATAAATATTGGTAATGAATTTTCAGCTTTGAAATTCAAGGAAAGATTTAAATGTCACAGTAGCTATAAGTATGTGTGTATTACAGCTGCCAAATTCAATGCTTCCCAATGGGATTTGGAGGTTAAAAACCATTTTGTTGGGTATTTGGCAAAATAATAATAACAGCTTGGATCTTTTGGAGCTCCATCATCATATTCAATATATACAAAAAAGTAAGATTGATTTTTCAGATCCTACTTCTTTAGCTGGTCAAATACTTAAAGAATTGAATGGCTTTAACCCTGGAAACATTATTAAACATTCTGCATGGATTAGACTCTGTGTCCTCTATTCTGAAACATTGATCTACTGATCTCTTTTGGTGCCAATACCATGCTCTTTTTGTTACTATTGCTCTGTAGTATAGGTTAAGGTCTGATATAGCGATGCCACCTGCTTCACTCTTCCTGCTAAGGATTGCTTTAGCTATTCTGGGTCTCTTATTTTTCCAAGTGAATTTCATGATTGCTTTTTCTACTTCTATGAAGAATGTCATTGGGATTTTGATCAGAATTGCATTAAATCTGTATAGTGCTTTTGGTAGTATGTTCATTTTCATAATATTAATTCTGCCTATCCAAGAGCAAGGTAGATCTTTCCATCTTCTAAGGTCTTCTTTGATCTCTTTCTTTAGGGTTTTGTAGTTTTCATTGTATAGATCTTTTACCCCTTTCATTAAGTTGATTTCCAAGTATTTTTATTTTTTTCAGGCTATTGTAAATGAGATAGTTTTCCTCTTTTCCCTTTCTGAGGATTTGTCATTTCTGGTATACAGAAATGCCCTTGATTTATGGGTGTTGATTTTATATCCTGCTACTTTGCTGAATTCTTTTACTAGTTCTAGAAGTTCATTCAGCTTTTTGGGTCTGCTAAATTTGGAATTATATTGTCAGCCATAGTGCTAATTTAATTTCTTCTTTTCCTGTACATATCCCCTTAATTTCTTTTGCTCTCTAATTGCTCTGGCCAGTGTTTCAAGAACTATGTTAAATAGAAGTGGTGAAAGAGGGCATCCCTGTCTTGTTCCAGTTTTAGAGGGAATGCCTTCAATTTTTTCCCATTTAGAATGCTATTGGCCTGGGGCTTAGCGTAGATAGCCTTTATAATGTTGGGATATGTTCCTGTAATCCCTAGTTTTTCCTAGCATTTTGAACATGCAGGGGTGCTGTATTTTGTCAAATACTTTTTTTCATCTATTGAGATGATCACATAATTCTTATCTTTGAGTGATGTAATGAGTTACATTTATTGATTTCTATGTTGAACCAACTTTGCATCCCTGGGGTGACTCCCACTTGATCATGGTACACTATCTTTTTGATATGTTTTTGCATTTAATTTGCCAGAATTTTATTGAGAATTTTTGCATTTATATTCATTTTAGAAATATTGGTCTGAAGTTTTCTTTCTTTGATGTGTTTTGGCCTGGTTTTGGAATCAGGGTGATATTGGCCCCAGAGAATGAGTTTGGATGTGCTGCCTCTTTTTCTATAATCTAAAATAATGGAAGAGTATTGGTATTAGTTCTTCTTTAAAGGTCTTTAAAGTTCAAAGTACCAGGATATAAAATTAGTCTTCTTTAAATTCTTTCTTTAAAAAAAAAAAACAGGAGTGTAGAACTACAGAACTCTGCCTTGTATCCATCCACTCCTGGGCTTTTCTTGGTTAGTAGGCTTCTGATAGTGTCTTCTATTTCATCACTTGATATTGATCTTTTTATATTGTGTATTTCCTCCTGATTCAAACTAGGCAAATCGTATGACTTAAGAAATTTGTCGACGCCTTCAATATCTTCTATTTACTGGGTTATAAATTTTCAAAATAATTTCTATCTATCTTCTATATTTCTGTAGTATCTGTTGTGACATTACCTTTTTCATCACATATGCTGTTAATTTGAGTTTTCTCTCTCCTTCTCTTCCTTAGCATAGCTAAGGGTCTGTCTGTTTTATTTATTTTTTCAAAGAACCAACGTTTGTTTAGTCAATTTTTTCAATTATTTCTTTTGTTTCAATTTCATTGATTTCACTTCTAATTTTAATTATTTCCTGCCATCTACTGCTTTGGTGTTGATTTGTTCTTCTTTTTCTAGGGCTTTGAGATGAAAAGTGAGGTCATTTATTTCTTGACATTTTCTTCTTTTAAGGTATGAATTCCATGCAGTGAACTTTCTTTTTAGAACTGTTTTCATAGTGTCCCAGAGATTTCCATATGTTGTGTCGATGTTCTCATTCACCTCTAAGAATTTTTTAATCTCCTCCTTGATTTCTTCTGCAACCCATTGTTCATTCAGTAGCATATTGTTTAGTCTCCAGGTGTTGGAGTTGTTTTTATTTGTTATTTTGTCATTGATTTCCAACTTCATTCCATTATGATCTTATAAATTGCAGGGTAGTATTTCTACTTTTTTGTATTTTCTAAAATTTGCTTTGTGGCATATTATGTGGTCTATTTTAGGGAAGTATTCATGTGTTGCTGAGAAGAAAGTGTATCCACTTGATGCAGGTTGAAATATTCTATATATGTCAGTAGTCTCAAAGTTATTAATTGTACTATTGAAATCTATAGTTCTTTATTCAACTTTTATTTGGAAGATCTATTCAGTGGTGAGAGAGGAGTCTTAAAGTCACCCATTGTTGTTTTTTCTTTTCTCTTCATGGAATATTTTTTGAAGGATTTTTTGTGTTGTGGTCAATTTGACTCTTGAACTTGAGTAGAATTTGTTTAATAAACATATCTGCTCCATTGTTTGGGAAATATATAGTTATGTTTGTTATGTCTTGCTGGTGTATGTTCCCTTGAGCAGTATGTAATGTTCTTCTTTATCCCTTTTGATTAATGTTTACTCAAAGTCTACTGTATGTGATTAGAGATTGGACACCCCTGCTTACTTCAGCAGTCCTTGTGAGTGGTATGATTTTTCCCAACCTTTCACCTTCAGTCTATGTATGTAATTTCCTATCACATGAGTCTCCTCAAGCCAGCATATTGTTAGGTCTTTTTTTTTTTAAATCCAATCTGCTAGTCTAAGTCTTTTGATTGGTGAGTTTAAGCCATTAACACTCAGGGTTATTATTGAGACATGGTTTGTATTCCCAGCCATATTTGTTTATTTTTTGTTATTTAACTTGACTTGATTTTCTTCTTTGATTATTTTTTCCTCTTAGGGTACTACCTCCCTCTGCTGATTTTCATTGTTGTTTTTTGTTTTCTCTTCATGGAATATTTTTTGAAGGATATTTTGTAGTGCCAGTTTTCAAGCTACAAATTCTTTTAATTTTTGTTTATCACAGAAGGTTTTTATTTAATCATCAACTCTTAAACTTAATTTTGCTGGATACAAGATTCTTGGTTGGCATCCATTTTCTGTCAGAGTTTGATAAATGTTGTTCCAAAATCTTCTAGCTTTGAGTTCTGGATTGAAAAATCTGCAGTTACCCTAATTGGTTTTCCCCTATGTGGTAAACTGATTCCATTCTCTGGAGCCTTTTAAAATTCTCTTTAAAATTCTCTCGTTATTCTGTATGTTGGCCCTTTTTATTATAATGTGTGTTGGTGTGGATCTGTTGTGATTTTGTACATTTGGCATCCTTGAATTTGGATTTCCAATTCATTCTTTATGTTTGGAAAGTTTTGGGGTATTATTTCATTGAATAGATGGTTCATTTCTTTGTTTTGGACCTCTATGCCTTCCTCTATCCCCATAACCCTTTAATTTGGTCTTTTTTATGTTATCTCATATTTCTTGAATATTCTGCTTGTGGTATTTTTCCCTTTATCCCTGTGTAGGCTACATTCTTTTTAAGATTATATATTTTGTCTTCATTGTCTGATGTTCTATCTTCCAAGTGGTCTACTTTGGTTGGTGATGTTTTCATTTGAGTTTTTAATTTAATTTATTGTTTCCTTCATTTCAATGATTTCTTTGGGGTGTTTTTGTTGTTGTTGTTGTTTGTTTGTTTGTTTTAGAAGCTCTATTTCCCTGTTGAGGTGATCTTTCACTTCCTGTATTTCTTTTTGTAGCTCCTTGTTGAAGTGATCTTTCATATTTGCTCTCTTAGAACATTTTAACCATGTACATTCTGAACTCCTTCTCTGTCTTTTCTTCTGCTGTGGCTGCCAATGATTCTAATAATGTGGTCTTTTGATTTGTTTGGGGCACATTCTTCTCTTGTTTTTTCATGTTGTTCATGTGTCTTCCCTTACAGCTCTGTGGGTCCAGAGTGTTATTGTTTTTACCTTATAGGTTTGAAGCACTCTTATAGGGTTCCAAGACCTATCCTTTGTGGAAAAGGACAATGTTAACAGATGCCAATATCAACAACATACCAACTATGAACAATTTGTTGTTATTAACATGTTTACAGCTTGGTCTCAATGTACAGAAATGTTGGGTGAAATTTTATATATAATGCAATCAGTAGTTTTATAAAAGGGTTTACAGTTTCTGACTGTGGACCATGAGCTGGGGGCAGGGCATAGGATGATATGCTGAGGAGATAGGATGTGAGGATATAGAGTTAATATATCTTAGGAGGTGTGAAAGAGAAATCTAATGAAGTTGTTTAGTAGCAAGAGAATAGACAGGAAGTAATTTAGGGTAAACAAGTACATGGAAAAGACAGTAGAATACATAAAACAAACACATATATTTAGAAAAATATAGGATGTTAAAATCTTAAAATTTGGCAGAGGAAAGAAAAAAAAAGTGGGGGTTGGGCACATACAACACTTCTATATTATATTATTCAGATGACCAAGTCCTAAAAATTCTATTTCATGCAAAGTTCTTATTTTCACATATGTTGAGGATGTGAGGGTGAGAAGATACAAGGGTAGACTAAAACGAGAAAAAAATACTTGAAGGAAGAAACCAGGATTGCTTCTAGTTTTAAAGATCCATATCTTTCCTGCTTCTCTTGTCATCCAATAGGTGGGGTCATCTGTTGTAAGCTGGTGTCTCTGCTCTCAGGATGGTGGAGATTACCAGGGAGGGAAGGCTGGTCCTAGTGCAGGGTGTCTGGAAGCAGGAGTGGCACCTGCAAGTCCCTGCAGGGAGACTGCACCCCACGTGTCTCTTTTGGGGACTGCTCAGATGACTTGAGCCCCAGTACTATCTCCCTCTCTTGCCTGGAGATTTCCCAGTTCCTGGTCTCCTGTTAGGCTCCAAACATTAGCCCTGTCTTTCTCTTCCTTAGCAGTTTCTCTTCCAATCGAGGAGCCTCTCACATGGGGGACTCCCACGAGCGGTGGCCTGGTCACACTGTGCACCTGTGTTGGGCAGCTACTTTGTTGAGTTACCATCACTGGGGAAGGGGGAAGTTGGAAACCTGGTACCTGGCCGCTGGAGATCCAACCTGGGAGCTGCCCCCACCTAATATGGCAAGAATCTTGAGCCAAGATGGAGGCAGTCTGGTTCCAGCACAGGGGTGTCTGGTGGGGTGGGGAGAGCCAGGCAATGGCTTGTGCTGTGTGTAGATAGGAGGGGAGTGATCTGTATGGGAGCAGAACAAAATCTGGGAGATCTGAAGATGTATTGATAGGTGATTCTGCTAAGGCGTTAGGGCCCTGAATTGGCTAGAACTTCAGACTTTGGGTGTGGGGAGCCAGGAGTCCTGCTCGAACACTGGGCATCCTGCTTGAACACTGAGCCCCAGAGCCCTGTGCGGGTTCACAGCTCTGATGATTTCTCCGGAGAGCAGCTGCTTAGGGGTCTTCTAACACTCTCAGAGATGCGGTATTCTGACTAGGTGAGATCTGGATCACAGAGCAACACAGAATGCTGTCTCCCTCTGGCCCACCATCTTCCTCCTCTTCTGCCTTTCCATTTTTGAGACTTCTCTATTTCCAGTCTTCAGATAAGAGTTAGCTGGGCCATGGACCTGCTCCTCTTGGCTGTGGGCTGCTATCCCCAAGGGCCAGGCCCTGGAAGCAGGGAGGGGCCCACCAGGGAGCCTGGAGCTGGAAATGGGATTGGGGCTGAAGCTCTGGGTGAAGTTGTTGGGCAGCCTCTGACCCCTGGCCTCTGAGGGAGGCTTTTCAAGATCATTATTTTTCATGGTCAGTATGGAGATGGCTTCCCAGACTTTCAGTTTGGAAGGTGACTTTTACACTCCTGCTATTCGTGGAGAGCAATGACGGCCTTTAACCTGGACAATACTGATGTTCATAAGTGCTAAGGTAGAAAATCACTCAGGTGGAGGAGAACCTTTTTTGCCTTTTTTTCCCTGGGTTTGAAGCATAGGACACTTAGGTAAAGAGGACACAGAATAATTTTTCTTATGAAACTAGAATGAGTTTCCTTTGAGGAGCTCAACAAGGCTGGAGAACAGGGGTAGGCAGGCAAAAAAAAAAAAAAGAATGACTCTTGAGAGTGAGAACTTTGGGTCTTGATGGCCAAGTCCAAGGCAATGAGGAGGGTCATCCTGACATGTTCAGATGAGACTTGCTAGTCATATTCTGGGGAGGGGTCCTGAGTTTCAGCCCAGAGGCAGGTCCCAGGGCCCTGCTCAGGACCATGAGTGCAGACTCAGCCATGGGGCATAAAGGGCTAGGCAGAGGAGCATCAGGGGCCTGTGGGCTGGCAGTTGTCCTGGGAGGAGGCATTTGGAACAGCATCTACAGAGGCATCTCCACAGCTCCTTCTCTCAGGCTGAGCATCACAGTGCAGTAAGAAGGTGGCAGAAACTGAGAGTCCCAGGCAGCCTGAATGAGGAAGGATCTGTGGGAAACATGTCCACATTCAATTATCTGCTCACCATTCATGAGAGTTTCCTGAGATCAATGATGTACTCAGATGACTTTCCTGGGACACTTGTCTTAAGTAAATCAAACCCCAAGATAGGACTCTTAGCTCAGCCTCTCCCAATTCCTGATTCCTTTTCCCTTTCCTTACAATGAAAGTCAGAGGGAAAGCATCCCTGCGAGCAGCCCATCTAGAACTTCTCAATGTTGCTCCAAATGGTAGGACCTTCCTGTCCATGGAGGCCCAGCAGTTGACTATTGGACTAGTCTATGGGTGGTCTCCAAAGGGCCACACCAAATCTGCTGACTCTCATTGCACCATTTCAGCTCATCCTCTCTGGAGCCCTTAGGACTCAGTGGACATCCACTGCCAACGTTTACCTCCTCATCTCCTGCACACCTCACACACATCCTGGGAGCTGGGAACCCCACAATGTTTCCTGAGACCCTGAGGGTGCTGAGGGGTGTGTGCCTGGTTCTCTAGACCCACTGACTCTGCAGCTGTGCACAGGTGGGCTGCACTCCCCCTGGCCCTGCCCCCTCTTCAGCAGCCTGTGCTCCACCCTCCCTCCTGGGGACTTACAGTCAGGACTTCTGCTTCCTGTGGACGTAGAGGGCAGCGAAACTGACTCCTAGAAGGATCTTGGGGCCAAGGAACAGGCCTATGAGGTAGGAAGCAAGAGTAGACTTCGCTGCTCCTGAAAATCAAGGGAAAAGGGGGCGCCATTAGAAGGACTCCAATGCATCCATTCTCAGGAGCCTGCACTTGCCCCAGGTGAGGCTACCTGGGCCCAACAAAATTGTGAAGTTTGAGCTCACACACCCTGTCCTGGCTGCCCTGGTCAAGCCTGAGGCAGAAGCCTGGTCAAGAGGCTCCTTATTCCCATTCACCCAGCCTCAGGTCCCAGAGTGTCCTCCTTGAGGGAAGGTGAAAACATGAGCTCCATGCACACTGCCCACCTGCCATGGAGATTCCTACTGGATCCTCACCATCTCATGGAGAGCAATCACCATCTCCTCCTGTTATGGAAACTGAGGCCTGGGGAGCTTAGGGAGAGTCCTGGCTCAGAGGAATCCAAACCCAGAGAAGCTCCTCCCTGGAGTTCTTTATGGTGATACCTAAGATCATGTTCTCTGGACCAAAACAATGACCAGTGTCTTCGTGCCAAGGAACCAGTTTTCAATGGGGCATGCCCATGGAGGGTGGGCCATTTCATGGTGACAGAGGAGAGCCAGGCTGCCTGTTCAGTACCATGTGTAGGTGAATGACCCTGTGCCTCAGGAACTCGGGGACCCTGCTAAGAAGGTGTAAGATGAACTAATAAAATTCTGGCTGAAAAACACTTTTGTGGGTCAAGAAAATGTTTCTCCTATGTGTGAGGGACCAAAATATCCAAAGAGCAGACCACCCCTCCAGTGCTGTGTCACCTGAAGTCTTTCTGTTGGACACACAAAGCCATCTCCAGACAAGCAGACCTGTGGAGACTTTTCTTTGTCACTATGGGCCATTTTTCCTCTAACAACAATGGAAATTTTTTTTGTAAATAAAGAAATCCTTCCAGGTCCACAGGAAGGAGTGGACACTGCTACCCTGCTGGGGGCCATGGTTCTCAGCTGAGTGCTGCTCTGGGACTCCCCCTCAGTGGAGGAGAGCGGCACTCCTGCCCCCTCCTCCCTCTAGAAGGCCCCAGCATCAGAGCCTGGCTGAGCAGGGAGTGGAAGTGCCCCCCCTCCTCCACTGAAAGCAGCTCTGGGTACCTCTGGCTTCTGTGGGGGCAGCTGAGTTGCTGCTTCTTCTCTCCCTCAGGTGGGAGGGACCCTGATGTTGATCCTGAGAACATTCCAGGAAGCTCCCTGATCTCCTGTGTCCATCACAGAGGGCACTTCCTATGGACACCCAGCTCCAGGAGAGGTCTGGGAATCAGACTCTACACTGTGCGTTTGAACCTGGGACCCATCAGCTGCCTGGTAACATGGCCCCATGGGGGTCAGTGGCACCTGGGCAGGCACTGGCCTGTGTTGAGGGGCCCTTGTTCACTCTTTCACCAGAAATGAAGTGGTTTGTCCTCAGGAAGGGAGTTCTCTTGGCATCTGGTGCTTGAACATAAATTAGGAAATGGTTGGTATTAGGCTCTGGCATTGGAGGGCTATTTCTGGGCGTCAGTCCCTTTGGGGATAGACAATGAGAAGCTAAACGTGAGAAGCTAAAGCTGTCCACAGTCACAGCAGGATGGCTGCCAATTAACTCTGCTGCAAAGACATCCAGTGCCATCTTCCGCGTCCCATCCCAACAAAAATACCTCTCCTGCATCATGTAATCCTCGCTGTATCCCAGAAAGGAGAAATGCTATGATTCTAGACAGAATCTGGGATGCACCAGGGCACACATCCCATGGGCTGGCCCTCAGGATGCAGTTTTCACGCTGGTGTCCAGGTGTGTCACAGGAAACTGGGAGAGTGTCAGATCAATAACTGAAGCCTCCTCCCACAGAAGCAATAAAAGAGGATCCATATGAAACCCAAGCGAGCAGAATAAAGGAAATAATAAAGAAAAGAGTCAAAATTCAATAAAATGGAACACAGGGAAGTAATAGAGAAGATCATTGAAACACAAAGTTGGTACCTTTAAAAGATCAATAAAATTGAAAATGCTCTTGCACTGATGATGATGATGATGACGATGATGGTGATGATGATAGACAGAGAGAAAGGACACACTAACATCAAGATTAAACAGGGTGCAGGGTGTATTTGTAGAGATTCTGCAGATTTTAGACTGAAATCTGCAGTTATAAAGGTGACATTATTCACAAAATAGACTAAAACTGCTTCAAGAAGCTCAAGGTACCCCAATGCACCCAAAATGAAATCTAGCACATGAATGGTCTTAAACTGCTTAGGAAAGACATCATTTTTAAATTGTAGGTAAAGGCTTCCTGATGCCCAGTGGTTTCATAAGGAAATTTTACCATGCACTGAAGGATGAATTGAAACCAATGTTGGTGCAGAGAAAAGAGCAATAAAAGGAATTTTGAAAAGTTTGAATACATACTCCAATTATTTTTAATGATTAGAGAAAATTATCATTATTGTTATGAACTGGGACAAAGCTGTTGGATTTGTAGAAAAATGTCCTTCATCATTGGACCATTCCACCTCTGGACTCCACTGGCACTGGTGTGCATTGGTAACTAAGTGATTATTGGATGGGATTAGGCAGCCTCCATGTATCTCCTACCATGAGGGAAATTGTCTCTCACTTCCAATCATTACTCTTCCTGCAAGAAGGGACAGGGATAAATCAGTGGCCCAGTGTTGACCCAGCACATGAGGCCCATGGTAGGGCATGCTGGAAGGAACCTGGACCTTGAAAGAGTCTGTAGGAGTCCAGACCTGCTCCTGTGGTTGAACAGGGAAATCATGCACATGGGGCTACAGAATGGGGTCTCCAGAACGCTGTGGGTCTTTGGGACAATATTCATGGGAGAGGGAACACTTTTTTAATTAGCAAAAATTTGCTCTATAGCTGCTGTTGGCCCTGACCCCAGTGACTTTAGATTTGCCTACAGCAGTTTAGATAGTCTACATGTGTCAGGGCAGGAAGTCACCAGCCACGTTCCCATTGCTCTCCAGGGCGGTCCTAGTTTCCCTTTCTGTCAACTCCTAACACACAGGTAGTTGGAGCATCAAAGGGGAATATACATAAGGAGAAATTTGCATGTTGTGATGAGGCTTTGAGGGTTGTCATTACAGCAGGTCTGTGACCACAAATCAGGAGGAAATCAAGACCCTGTGGAGACCGCTCAAGGTCACCTAGGGGCCTGGTCCAAACAGTGTCCACCTCCTCAGGGAGTCCTTTCCAGATTTCCCCTAGAGGAGCCAGAGTCTGTGTGGTGAGGACACAGATGTGCAGTAAAATTCCGATATTGAATGGAGGCTGGAGAGACTCTGAGGGAAAAGAACAGAGCAATTGGTATGTGGAGAGACAAGAGGCAGGACAGTAGGACAGGACGGTTCCCCTCCCTCCCTTTCTTCTTTAATGTCTGTTTGTGTCAGAAGATCCATGGGGAGAGACGGACCAAGGTTTTGACGGTGGAGACTCTTGGGGTGAGGACGGGGGGTTGCAGGTGATTGTAAGGCTCTAATACATATTTGTAGACTTGAGAATTATTCTATAATGAATAGGAATACTACATTTAGCACTAAAAATCCCCGACAAATACAAGACAGAAAAGACCCAGTCACCTGGAGTGGAGACCCCCCCAGGGAGATATGTTTTTCATTTTGGTTCTGGAGATTGAACCCAGTGGTGCTGATCCACACAACCGCATCCTCAGCCCTTTTTAATATTTCTTTAGAGACAGGGCCTCGAGGAGTTGATCATGGCCTCACTAAGTTGCAGGTGCTGACCTGGAGTTCACCTTCCTCTTGCTTCAGCCTTCTGAGTTGCTCGGATTAGACACTGACCCTCACCAGGGAGGCGTCTGTACCCTGCTCCTTCTGTGGGGCAAACATATTGAGGCTATGGTTTCTGGAGGTGGCTGGCTGTGTTTCATGTACCACCTGGCAGGTGACCCCCACGTCCCCACTCTGCACACAGGAGTTCACCAGGAGCCCACTAATGTGGTTACAGGTCATGTCCATGTTCTCTGTGACAACTGAGGCCGTTTCTATCTTGGACACATGTCCATTCTACAACCAGGTCACTTGCAAACTCAGGAGGTAGAACTTCTTTCCCTGGCAGGTGACCAGCACCTGGTTCTGTCACTGTGTGTTTTGAGGGGCCCCTCAATGTGGGTGGAAAGAGAGGAACAGAGAGAGGGCCATGAGGATATGACATGTGTCAGGTGAAGAAGGCAAGTGGCGGCTGCCAGGACAGGCCCATCCCCCACCCCTTCCTCCTTAGTGTCCCTGTTTGAAGGCCCCATGAGATGTGTGCCCAACCCTACAGAGGAGACCCCCAGAGTGTGGGTGTGGGCAGCTGACTAAGACACTGCTGTTCCCAGGCTCTGGGTGCCCTGGGGGAAGGAGGGGTCGCTGCTCTCACGTCACAACACACAGAGTCAAGGTGAAGTTTAAAAGCATTCGGTCAGCTGGGAGAGGCCTCACCAGGGGTGTTGTCCATGTCTTGCTCCCTGAAGCTTGAAGAGACCTGCAGGGTGTAGCTCCTGGAGGTGGCTGGCTGCCCGTCGTGCTCCACCCGGCAGGTGAACGTCACGTCCTCCCTGTGCACAGAGGAGTTGACCAGCAGCCAGCTCGTCAGATTGAAGGTCCCGTCCTTGTTCTCTGAGCGGGTCGAGCCTGTTTCTGTCCTGGACACATTTCCATTCTCCACCCAGGTCACCTGTAGGCTCCGGGGGTAGAAGTGCTTCACCTGGCAGGTGACGTTCACCTGGTTCCGTGCCATGGTGGGCTGTGGGGTGACCTCCATGGTGGGCGGAACTGAAACAGCACAGGCAGAAGCTGTGACCTTATGAGACAGATGCTGAGCTCCTCCCAGCAGGGCAAGGGCCTCCCTCAGGACACGGACAGGCATGCAGAGGGGCTCAGACACTGGGGGTTTGCACGGGAGTGAATCACTAAGCACAGAGTCTGCCACCCACAGGTGCCAAGGGACCAGCAGCTCCCCTGAGGGTAAGTGAGTGAGGCTGACAGGCTGCCTGCAGGAAGTGAGCAGAATAGATGGAACCTCCCTGCACATCAAGGCTCGGCTCTGGGAGGAGCTCAGCAGTGGTAGTTGCTGATGTTCAATAAAATGAAGCCACCAGCTCATGCTGGACACAGGGCAGTGGTCCACATGTGACGGCAGGGGAAAGCACTGCTGGGAGCTAGAACCCAGGCCACTGAGGTTCTGGACCAAGGCCCCTGGGGAGCAGCAGGCTGGGTGGGCAGTGTGGGCTGAGGTGGGGATCAGGGTCCTGTACCTCGGATGGTGTCAGACAAGTTGGCAGTCCCACGAAGAGGGCTCCCCTGTAGGGTGACGTGGGCCACCTCACAGATGACCTGAGAGTGGACATCTCCAGGGGCCAGGGTCACCTGGGATGTGCTGGACACACTGTAGGACACACTTTCTCCCCTGGGGTGCACGCTGGTCTGGGTGTGCGAGAGCTCATTCCCATTTTTGAACCACTTGAGGGTGATGTTCCGGGGGGAGAAGCCGTGGGACTTGCAGGTGAAGCTCACCATCTGCCCAGGTGTGGCCCTCGTAGCTGGACCTGACACCATGGGGGGAGAAGGTCTGGCTGCGGAGGAGTATTGACAGACAAGTGAGATGATCAGGAGACCCCTTCTGAGCACAAGTGAGTGACACTGTTAAGGATCGTCTTTGACGTTATTGTTGGTGTTATTATTTGCTGTCCTGGGGATTGAGCCCAGGTGCATGCTAAGCACATGCTCTGTCACTGGGCTACACCCACAATGACAAGACAAGATGTTTTTAATGCTCCTAATAAAGCTCTCTGGGTGCTGAGTGTCCCCGTGTGGTGTCCCTACACTCATGTCCCTGAGTGAGCACAGCTGTCTAGCAGCATAGTGAGGAATGTCAGCCCAGGTGCTGCTCCAGGCCTGAGGTCAGAGCCTTCCTCTCAGCACCAGAGCATTGCTACCAACTTTGGCCCAGGGAAGAGCTCACTGCCCTGTCTCATTCTTTGTTAACAACTGTGTCCTGCTGGCCTGCCTTGGAATGCTTGACACCAAGGGGAGTCATATTTAGAAACAAATGCAGGGGACAAACAGTACCAGGACACCAAAGTGAACATGGGAACCAGCTCTCCATGCTGAGACCTGGCCCAGCACCTCATCTGTGGGTTGGGGTGGTTGGCAAGTCTCCTCCCAGGCCACACCAAGCACAGGTGGCTTTGGATCACACAGAGCTGCCCCTGGAATCTCAGCAAATGGTCAGGCATGTTGCCCAGAGACTGGGGAGGCTGAGGCAGGGGGACTGCAATTTAAGATCAGACTGGGAAACCTAGAGAGAACCTTCCTCAAAATAAATAATGAAACGTGCTGAGGATATAGCTTATTCTTAAAATGCCACAGTTTCAATCCTCAGCGCGCGTGCGCGCACACACACACACACACACACACACACACACACCCAGGTCCCTCCTTCTCCCTGACTTTGTTCTGTGCAGGGCTCGTCCACAGGGTGTTCTGAACTCAGCCCACTTGTTCCTCTTTCCACAAATATTCCATGGGCCTCACCTGGGCCAAGACGTGGATTTGAGAGGGAGAGATGAAGGGGTGCTTTCTGAATGTGGGCTTCCCTGGGTCACTTGGCATTGGAGTCACAGGTCACTGAACAGGGATGAGTTCATAACTGATGGCTAATTACAAGAGATGCAGACCCAGGCTCCTGAGCAGGTCCTGAGGGCCCTCAGGGGAGAGCATCAGGAGGCTGCTTGCCAGTGGACAGGTCCTCAGACGGGTCCCTTGGTGTCTCCAGATTGCTCACCACCACCCAGCACCTTCTACAGCTGAAACCAGGCAGCAAAAATCATGAAGGTTTGTATCAGCAAATGTTGAGCTCCCTGCCTGACATGCACCCATCCCAGAGGGCACAATAGGCAGGGTGTCACTGAAGAAGTGGACTCACCCAGACCACACCAGCCTGGAAGGCCCTACAGGGGTTAGGGACTCTGTGGCCACTTATCAGGAGCTGCTCAGCATTTGAAGGCTGGCCTGAGCCCCCAGAGCCCCTCAGATCTTGATAACCACCTCCATGAGGAGGTCCTAGTGAGAGTCCATTATGGGACTAGGCTCAGAGAGGGACATGGCCAGGCAAGGGCCCCAGGCTGGGGGAGAGGGAAGAGATCAGACTGCTCTCCTCCACACAGAGGATAAGGCAACAACTTTTTTTTTTCTGCTGAGGTTCCTTATCCCCTTTGGCAGAGTTCCTAAAAGCACCACCCTGCAAGAGGAGCTTAAAGGCAAGGCACAGCTCTGGCATGCAGTAGGACCTAATAAATGACACCTGTGGCCCTATCCTCACTCGATCTGAAAGCACACATTCATTCTTTAGAAGCCAGAGGAGCAACAAATGCAGTGGGGACCCCAGGAAAAGCCTCCATCCTGTTCCTGCTGCCCCCAGGAGAACCTGCGTGAGAGGAGGAGCAGACACCACAGGATGACGGGGCGCCACCTGTTTCCCTCCCCCCCCCCCAGGTACTGAGAGTCTACCCAGGGCCTCAGGGTGCTCAGCAGGAACCAGCACTGAGCTGCACCCCCACCCTCTCCCTGTGTTCTTAAGAGTCCCCACAGGAAACAAGGTGGCAAAGTGCTTCTCACATCATGAACAGCATCACAGGGGTTTCATCCAGAGGGGCTGTTTCCATAAAGAGGGACTCTATGAAGGGACAAGGGACAGATACCTGAGTGACATTCTGGGTCACCAAGGCAGGGAGCGCTACATGCTGAAGAGCCAGGGCTCCTTGGCTCCAGCTCCTGTTCAGAGGCAACGTGTATCAGATGTGGGCTCTGGGGTGACCCTGGATCTAGGGGGCTCCATTGGGAGTCCCTGCCACAGGCCCCAGGGAGCTGAACCCAGCACTTGCTGTTCAGCAGCATCCACACCTGAGAAGGCTCCCGTGCTCTCCTTCATTGCCAGAGGAAAGAACCCCAACTTTCCTTCTGTGTCTTCAGGACATCTACCTCCAGAGTCGACAGCCCTGGCCGTGTGTCAGAAACTTCTGGAGTAAGTGAAAACTTCAGAAGCCCAGACCCTCCTCAGACCTTTTAAAGCAACATTCATAGGTGAAGCCTGGGTCTGGGAGATTTTCTGTTCAGGTTCCCCCATGATTCCTATGCACAGCCAGTGGGGAGCCCCCGAGCCCACCCACCATGACAAGAAGAGCATCAATAACATCTCCCCAGAAGAAGGCTTTTTCCCTTATTTAAACATCCGAGCAGCTCTGTGTGTCCTGCTGGGGCATCTCCCCATGGAGAAAGATGTGGGTGACACTCAGGAGAGGTTTCCTACTCACTGTGGCTTCAGGGTGTGAATGTGAGGGTCTTCCTGAACCTTGGGAGAGGGAGGTGGAGCAGACACGCTGCTCCCTGCCCAGTGGGTCAGGTCAGGTCTGCATTGAGCCCCTCCTGTGCCCTGGCTCCTCTGTGGGGACAGTGTCTATTCCCAGGGCAGCAGGAACCTGGGCTGGATTCAGGTTGGGCTCTGTCTCCTCCTGGCATTAAAATGCTGTGTGAGAGAGGGCCTGCCTGGGCCTCCAGCTCCCCATGCCAACAGGGGTGGGCACAGGTGTGAAGGTCCATGTGTGCTGACCACCTCAGCTGCATGGCTTAGGAAGGGCATGCAGAGAGTCTTGCAGGAACCACAGGGAGAGGACCTGTGCTTCCTGAACTGGGACCCCTATGTCACCAACATGGGGAACACTGCCTGGTGAGTCACCAAGTTCTGCCCCTGCCCTGCAGTGCTTGTGAGGGCTGGTCCCTGAGACACAGGGATTCACAGGCCAACCCAGGGCACAGGCCCAACCTCTTGGCACCTCCTCCCCAGGGCCCCAGGTCTACAGGGAACCTGAGCCTGTCAGAATCCTCCCAGGTGCTGTTCCAGGAGGGGAAGGAAGGAAAGCATGCCCTGCCCCCTCCCTGCTCTGGAGGCCTGGTCCTCAGGGAGGGACAAGAACAGTAGCCTGTGGGAGGAGAACTTTACCTGCTCTGCTCCCAGCTCTTTCCAGAGCATCCAGAGTGCAGATTGGCACACAGTGGGTCCTGGGTGCTGGTGGTATAAAGAGAAGGCTCACTCCCACAGGGCAGTGCTCTCTGAAGGTAACAGATGTGGTCTGGCTCTGTGATTGGCAAGTCCCTCAAACCCTCAGAGTCGTCAGCTGGGGAGCCACAGGGCTGGGCCAGACTGGAAAAGGTCAGGGCTGTGGAGCAGGCAGGTGAGGGGTGCAGATGCCTCCATTTACCAGCCATGGAGCCTGGACCAAATAGCACGGCCTCCACAGGCCTCTGCCTCCCTGACCTGCAGAAGGGGTGACCACAGGTCATGACATGAGCACCCAGTGCTGCTCCTGCTTCTCAGCTGTGGTCCCCAGGGTGGAGGGCGTGACCCCTGACCTCCTGTCCCACCCTAGGGAGGAGGAGGCAGCTGCACTCACCTCGCACAGACAACTCAGTGCCTGGTCCAGACTTATACTCCTTATCAACAGGGGTCGATCTCTGGAACTTCACACAGTAGTAGGTGCCGGTGTCTGCTGGGGTGACATTACTGATGCGGATGGAAAAGTCCCTGTTGTCCCTCTTTGTGGCATCTGAGAGATTTGTGACTCGGGGGAAGTGGCCTTCCTTGGTGTTGTAGATCAACTCCCGGCCTGGCCCTGCCCCCTTAAACCACCGGACGGGCCCCACGGGGTGCAGGGAGGTGACAGTGCAGTGCAGAGTGGCTGACTCTCCAGCAGCGACAGACACTGACTTCTCAGGCTGGATCACATGCAGCTCCTGTGCAGCCGCTCCTGAGGGAGACACAGGGTGGTCACTGCTCATCCTGGGGGTCCTCTTGGTTTATCACGTGGAATCAGCAAAGCCTGTCACTGACTGAGTGCCCACAGAGTGGCCTTGAGCTCAGCACAGGGCGTGTCCTCACCCTGAGCCTCCCCTGGCCTGCACCTCCACACTGTGAGACACCTGCCCCTGAGGCCCAAGCCCTGAGCAAGGTGGAGGGAGGGGACTTGAGGGCTGAGCCCTCCCCTGAGCTCTCATGTGTCACCAACTGTTTGTTGTACCCTTTTTCTGACCACAAGGTCACTGGCATTTCATCGACCATGACATTGGGTTGGGTCATGTGGCTCTTGAGTCTCCTGAGTATTGGGGAAGTGGTGGGTACAGTTAGTGGGACATGCATTTGACTGTGAGTCTTGGCTCAGCTCCCTGTTCCACAGAGATGCCAGCTCTTGTTTTAGTTTCCTCCTTCAGCCTGGAGTGATGATAGGACATACAACCATGAACGCACAGCTCACGTATGAAAGAAAACATTGCTGAAGCCCCTTGCATATCTGCCCACAGCACAACCACATTGTACTCTCCTTGGCTGATCCCAATGGCTCCACCATGTTGCACAGCCCTCTGGCCTGCTGGCTGTCCTGCGCCCTGGGTTGTGCAGCTCTCTGTCACTTTTCCAGAGAGAGGAAAATGCTCTCCAACTCAGAGTACTGCTCCTATCCCAACCACAAGAATACCCACTGAGATACCAGCTCCTAGCCTTGACCCAGGCTGCAGAATCATCCTACCATTGGAATCTGGAACACCACACCCTGTGAATTGGCTCTTTACCAGTGCACTCTGTGGGAATGTGATTTCAGGAAGGACCTCTGCTGGAGGGTGTGTAGTTCTGTGAGGTGCTGAGTGTCCATTGCTGAGTGCTCCTGTGAGAGTCAAGGGGGCAGAGGACCACACAACAGCTGGATGTGCCTGTCCATAGTGTCCACCACCTGGTGAGTGGCATTGATGAGAAAGGTAACTGGTTCTCTTGAATCTTGACTTCACATGGTCCCCCTCCCAAGGACAGTCCTCTGTTACCTCCCCCGAAATGACCATGCTGTTCTGTGGGCAGCCCCTTCTCCGCTGCTTCCTTGATGCTGCTGATCTCCATCTCCCACCCTGTCCATGGCTGCCATCAAGGTGATGGGTGGATCCTGGTACAAGGAGAACAGGGGAAGGAATAGTTTGAGCCCTCTTTCTTTCAGATGCCCAAAGATATAATTTGAGGTTATAAATCACCCTGGGCAATGTGCTTGGATTTTGAGGTGACAGGCTAAGAGTCTCGCCCTTTAAATTAAATAGTCTCACAAGGCACAGTGGCACCCAGAGGCTTGGGAGGCTGAGGCAGGAGGATCCCTAGTTCAAAGCCAGCTTAAGCAGAAGTGAGACACTAAGCAACGCAGTGAGACCCTGTCTCTAAATAAAATACAAAATAGGGCTGGGTGTGGCTCAGGGATTGAGTGCTCCTAAGTTTAATCTCCAGAAACCACCTCCCCCGCCCCCCAAAATTTAAATGGTCACAAATAAAGATTGTACAAGACATACTTGTGTCCACCATTGCTCCTCAGGATGACAACTCCTGTCCCTCTGCATTAGTCAACTTTGTGTCATTGTGATCAAATACCTGACAAGATGAACTAATGGAGGAAAGGCTACTTTGGGCTCACAGCTGCAGAGGCCAGTCTACTGTCAACAGGAACCAGGCAGGATGTCCATGACAGGGTGTAAGTCCATGCATGGGAGAAGGTGAAGAAGAAGGGGTGGGGGAGGAGGAGGAGGAGGAAGAGGAGGAGGAGGAGGAAGAGGAGGAGGAGGAGGAGGAGGAGGAGGAGAAAGGCAGTGGTGGTGGGAAGACCAAGTGGACATGAAGATCCAGGGACAAAACACAGTCCTTGGGGACATGCCCCAGGGACCTACTTCCTTCAGACAGCCCACACCTGCATAGAGTTCCCACCACATTGTGGCTCCATCTCTCTCCTGTAAGAATGGCCATCATCAAGAATCCAAAATATAAATGGTGGTGAGGATGTGGGAAAAGGGGAACTCTCACTAACGTTAGTGAAAATGTCAACTAGTACACCCACTATGGAAGTCAGTGTGGAGGTTTCTCAAGAAACTAAAAACAGAACTAGTGTATGATCAAATCTGATACTGCTTGGTATCTATCTTAAAGAATTAAAATCAGTATAGAGTAGATAGGTATCGAGGCACATACATACAGATTGTCATGGTTTAGACATGAGGAGTCCCTCACCAGCTCATGTGAGACAATGCAAGAAATCAGTTTAGGGTTGAAATGACTGGGTTATGAGAGCCTTAACCTAGGCAGGGTCTTAGTCCCCTCATAGGGATTAGCTGAGGGGTGACTGCAAGCAGGTCTGGTGTGGCTCAAGGAGGTGGGTCCATGGAGGCATGCCTGTGGGGTCCACATGTGGTCCCTATAGGGAGCTCTGTTTATTTCTCTCTCTCTCTCTCTCTCTCTCTCTCTCTCTCTCGCTCGCTCTTGCTCTCGCTCTCGCTCTCTGCTTATTGGTGGCCATGTCCTGACCTGCTTATTCTGCTACATACACCTGGAATAATGTTGTGCCTTGACTCTATCCCCGAGGAATGGAGCCTCTATAGGATGAAACCTCTGAAATTGTGAGCCCAAATTAATCATTTCCTCCTCCAATTATTCATGTCTAGTCTTGGGATCATGGCAAAAAAGACGACTTAGACACCCATGCTTATCACAGCACAACGCACAATAACCAATTCATAAAATCACCTCAGTGTCTCTCAAATAATGAAAGGATAAAGAAAATGTGCTACATTTACACAATGCAAATTTATTCAGCCTTAAAGAAGAATGAAATTACACCATGTTCAGGAAAAAGAATGTACCTGGAGAACATCATGTCAAGCAAAATAGGCCAAACTCGGAGAGACAAGTAATGTTTTCTTCCATATGTGGAAAATAGACAGGGGGGAAAAAAGGGCATCATGAAAGAGAAAGGGGGGAGGGAGACAGGGAGGGAGAAAAGAGGGTGCAGAGAGGTTTCAGGGGCATTAGGAGTGAATTTGATCATATTATGTTATATGAATATGCCACAGGGAAACCCATTATTTTGTAAAATTCATCTGTGCTCCATGCTCCAAAAAAAATAAAATAGTAAAAAAAAAGGAACAAAGACTTGGCATTTTCCCAGCTGCTTTCCCAGACAGAGGGGTGGGGCTCCCCATTGCAGAGCAATGATGAGGGAAGTTCCAAGCTATGTCAGCGTCATAGCTGCTGGAAAGGTTCACAGCCAACACAGGCTTGAGGACAGTTAGGGAGCAGCCTGGAGTCTCCACACTAGATTTGCACTGGAAAAGGATCTCACATCATCTCCCCATCAGCCCCAGAGCCCAGGCTGGGGTAGCTTGGTGCCATCTTAGAAAGTGAGGTATTGTCTGAATTTGAACTGATTTGTGGGGATCAAAAAAACCACTGAATATCCCCCAATCTGATACCCCACAGTTGATGAATGAGAATGGAATAAAATAAGAAATCAATGATTAAAAAAAGAAGCTACTCTAACACCTGGGGACAAAATATTACACTTTGAGTGACCAATGGATAGTAAGAGAAATAAGGATGAAATTTAAAAAAACCTTAAGAGGTAAATAAGAATAGTAATACAACATATCAAAAGCTCTGGGACCCTATGAAGGCAGTGCTAAAAGGAAAGTTCCTTGCATTGAGCTCATTCATTAAAAGAATAGAAAGCCACAAAATAAATAACTTAATATTACATCTGACGCCCTAGAAAATCAAGAAAAAAATCAACACCAAACACAGTGCAAGGCAAAAATAATGAAAATAAAAGCTGAAATCAATAAAATTGAAACAAAAACAGTTTTCCACATTAAAACACAAAAGGTTGATTCTTTGAAAAAAAAAAGAGATAAATGTTATAACTGCTAAGCCAAGCTAACCAAGAGAAGGAGAGAGAAAACTCAAGTTATAAAAATTCGTGATGAAAAAGGAAATATCACCATGGACACTACTGAAATGGAAAAGATCATCAGAAACCGTTTTGAAAATATATATTCTAATAAAACAGAAAATCTTAAAGACATTGACAAATTTTGAGACCCATATGATCTACCCAAACTGAATCAGAAAGACATAGAAAAGTGAAACAGATCATTTTAAGCAATGGAATTGAAAATGCCATCAAAAGCTGATCAACAGAGAAAAGCCCACACAGATGGATTCTCAGCCAAGTTGAACAGATCTTCAAACAAGCACTAACACCAATGCACCTCAAATTATTCCATGAAACAGAAAAGGAGGGAACCCTTGCAAACTCATTATATGAGGCTGGTATCACCCTG
Organism: Spermophilus citellus; assembly: GCF_964194105.1. Taxonomy (NCBI): domain Eukaryota; kingdom Metazoa; phylum Chordata; class Mammalia; order Rodentia; family Sciuridae; genus Spermophilus; species Spermophilus citellus. The sequence goes on from NC_138185.1 coordinate 27,934,570, forward strand.
ATAACAAAACTAGACAAAGACACATCAAAGAAAGAAAACTTCATATCAATATCCCTGATGAACATAGCTACAAAAATTCTTAATAAAATACTGATAAATAACATAAAAAAACATTAGAAGATAATGTACCGTGATCATGTGAGGTTCATCTCAGGAATGCAAGGTTGGTTCAACATATGGAAATCAATAAACATAATTCATCATGTCAATAGACCTAAAGACATGAACCACTTTATTATATAAATTGATACAGAGAAAGCATTTGGCAAAATTCAGGATCAATTAATATTCAAAACACTAAAAAACTAGTGATAATGGGAACATACCTCAACATTTTCAAAGTTATATATGCAAAACACAAGGCTAACACCATTCTAAACAACGAAAAGCTGACAGCATTCCCTATATAAACTGGAACAAGACAGGGATGCCCTCTCACCACTTTTATTCAACACCTTCCTTGAAACACTGGCCAGAGCAATTAGACAGAAGAAAGGAGTTAAAGGAATACAGATAGGAAAAGAAGAACTCAAACCATCTCTCTTTGCCACTGACATGATTCTATATGTAGAAGATCCAAGAAATTGCACCTCTACAATGAAAAGTATTCTACAATGAAAAGTGCAAAATACGAAAGAAAGAAATTGAATAAGACCTTAGAATGTGGAAAGATCCCCCCCCACGTTCTTGGACAGGCAGAGCTAATACTGTCATGATGGCTCTACTACCAAAAGCACTGTGCCTAATTAGAACAATACATATTATAATTCCAATAATGTTCTTCATAGAATTAGAAAAACCAGTTGTGAAATTTATATGAAAAAATAAGAATCCCAGAACAGAAAAATAATCCTCAGCAAGAAAAGTGAAGCAGGAGACATCACATCAGACCTTAAATTATACTACAGAGCTAGAGTAACAAAAACAGCATGGTTTCAGCACCAAAACAGACATGAAGACCAATGGTACAGATTGGAAGACAAACAGATGCACCCACACACACAGTTCTCTCATACTAGACAAGGCACCATAAACCTACGCTGGAGAAAAGATAGCCTCTTCCCAAATGGTACTGGAAAAACTGGACAGCTGCATGTAGCAAAATGACATTAAACTGCTATACCTAACCCTGTACAAAACTCAACTCAAAGTGGATCAAGGACCTAGGCACTACACCAGAGACCTTGTGCCAACTAGAAGAAAAAATAGGCCCAACTCTAAATTATATCAGCTTAGGAATCAACTACCTCAACAAGACTCCTAAAGTGCAAGAAGTAAAATCAAGAATCAATAAATGGGATGATATCAAACTAAAAAGCTTCTTCACAGCAAGGGGAACATCAGGAAGTAGAACAGAGATCCTACAGAATGGGAAAAAAAAATTTGCCACCGGCACCTCAGACACAGCATCAATCTCAAGGATATATAAAGAATTCAAAAAACTTAACACCAAAACAACAAACAAATGACCCAATCAATAAGTGGGAAAGGAACTGAAGAGTTGCTTCACAGAAGAAGAAATATAATCAGTCAACAAGTGCATGAAAAAATGTTCAACATCTCTATCAATTAGAGAAATGTAAATAAGTACTTCAGTGAGATTCCATCTCACTCCAGTCAGAATGGCAATTATCAATAATACAGGTAACAGTAAAATGTTGGCAAGTATGTGGGGGGAAAAATGTTCACTCAAAGATTAATGATGGGACTGCAAATTTGTGCAACCACTATGGAAAGCAGTATAAAGATTCCTCAGAAAACTGGGATAGAATCACCATTTGATCCAGCTAACACAATTCACTGTTTATACCCTAAGAACATTAAATGAGCATCTACAATGACACAGCCACAGCAATGTTTAAAACAGCTCAATTCACAATAGCTAAGCCATGGAACCAACCTAGGTGCCCTTCAACAAATAAGTGGATAAAGAAAATATGGTGTATATACACAATAGAATATTACTTAGTCATAAACAAGAATGAAATTATGACATTTGCCAGTAAATGGATGGAACTATCATGCTAAGTGAAATAAGCCTGTCTGAAAGAAAAACAAAGGCCAAATCTTGTCTCTGATATGCAGAGGCTACCACACAACAACGGAGCATGATGAGGAAAGAATACAAATTCACTGCATTTGACAAAGAGAAATAAAAGGAAGGGAGTGGGGATAGGATTAGAAAAGTCAGAAGGACTCAGACATGAATTTCCTATATTCATATATAAATGCACAACCAGTGTAACCCCACAGCATGCACAGCCTCAAGAATGGGAAGTCATACTCCATGTATGTATAATATGTCAAAATACATTCTACTGCCATGTATAACTAAAAAGAACAAATTTTAAAAATGTTTTAAAGGACCAACACACGCCCCTGTTATTCCATGTAAGCAGCAGACAGAAATTCCCCTTGGAGGCACTGGACCACTCACCAGGATCATAAACTGCCCCCTGGCTTTGGAAAACTCTTCCCCTCACGGACTTGTCTACATATCATGAAAACAACAGATGTCTGCTGACCCCTTGGCTCTCTAGGACTTAGATGCTCCGTAAATACTGATCAGCTCAACTGCTCCCACAGCTACGAAAGCATCATCAGGACAAGATAAAGCAAAACCTAGACCATCTGGCCTTTCCCACTGGCAGGATGGGGTGACTTCCCTAGGCTTAGACCCTTACATAAAGCCTGGGTATCAGAGGGGGTCACCTCACACCCAGATCCTTGGCTAGCTGGAGCCCTAAGAATTAACCTAGTGGACATAATGGAAATCCGTGGGCTGTAGGAATGGCACAGCCACCTGTCATACACCCTGGAACTCAGTGGGATGTGGTGTCTTCCACCCCTTAACCAGAGCCTCCCTCTAAAGCATGGGAACCAAGGACAACACACCTTGCAAACCCCAGGCAGCCTCCTGAGCTCAGGGCAATTCACCTCTCTGTTCCACACCTGGAAGTGGCTCCCATTTCAATCAGAGTGAGAGGAACCCCTTGAACACAGCAGGGACATGTGCTCTCACACCCTGTGCAGTTTCTCTATCAGGAAGCCCTTCTGCCAGAAAACCTCAGGACCACTCCTGCCCCTCCTCTAAATCTCTGCTCAAATTCCCCTTCTCAGTGATGCCTGCACAGACCACCCCATTTGCAGTGCCTCTCCCACTCGTTCTCCCATTCCCTTATCCCGCTGATTGTTTTCAAGTCACATTGATCACTGTTCAATATGTGATATGATTTACCTCTTTGTTATGTGTTGATCACCACCATTGTCCCTAGAGTTACTCTAGCTACACAGGGCAAATCCTTAGCTTCTTTTATGCTAAATTAACTGCAATTTTCTGTAACAGTTCCTGCACACAGTAGGTGTACATTCAGTGTGTACTTAGCGTGTGAATTGCTCAGTGCCACATCCCCTGCATTGCAGAAGTGGATTTGCAGTGGATACATTTTGTAGAAATGGGCACAACTTCAGTTTCCCACAAGAATACTTAGCAAAACAAGAACTATTTGCAGAAATAGTCAGGAAGTAGAAGAGCCCAGGAGAAGAAAAACCACAAACCCTTTTCTTCTACCACACCCATTGGCAGAAGCTGTACAAAGTGTGTAAATCAATCTATATATGCATTGTTTACTAACTTCATACACAAATTTAAACCAGGCACCCCTCTTATTGTCTTCAAATATAAATATAATAAAAGAAACAAGATCCAAATCCTCTTGGGGTCTCTAGACCACCATGATGAGCATGAGATGCTCCAGGTCTTTGGAAGCAGACATCTGACCCCATGATGTCGTGCTACACACCATTAAAACAATATCTGGCCACATGTAGGGTCAGGTCCACAGAGTTTGAGAAGATGGTAGGTGAACCACGAGCTCCAGATCAGAGCATCTACACCCAGACCCCAGCCCTCGCACTGCCCCTCAATGACCACGGAGCTCCTGGTGCTTCTGCTTCTTAGCTGTAAGGTGGGTGACCAGAGTGTCTGCTGTGAGTGTCATGGTCATGTGATGAGCTGTACAGCATTTCAGAGAGTCTGGCCCATGGTGAGTGTTCAAGAAATTGAAAGTCGGCAGGCGGGCAGGTGGGTGCAGATCCACTCACGCGCTCAACCGCCTCCCCTACCCAGCTCCATGGCGCCCCAGGCGGCAGGCCGCCTGGGTGGGCCACGGCACCTAGTCCCCATCAGCGGACACCACAGGGACAAAGGTCCACATCGGAAGAGAGTACTCAAGCATATACCGGCAGTGACCAGTAATCTCTTCAGAAGGCAATGAATGATATCGAGGGTCTCACTGAGAAAAGAAAAGTACCGTTCCTCCTTTGGTTGAAGCTAATGCAAAGAATAAACAGAGTGTGGACCAGTTCTCATGCCAGTGGGTCTGATTTTCTTTTCCCCTTCCTCCACTTGGGTGGTCTCCATATGGAACACCTCTCCACCTTGAATCCTTTGTTTCTGAGCTGCCGAGTTAAATGAAACAGCTGATAAGATGAGTGACAATTTAAAATCTAAGTGATCCGAGAACACACACTGAGCCCTGATCAGCTGAATTCAAGCTTCCCTTCACCTGCTTCCCGCAGACAAACAGCTATGACTCAGCATTAATCCATCCAGCTGAAACAACTGGTCAGCCCTTCTCATCCTACGGAGGTAAATGCCTACCGAGCCTTCATAAGTAGTGGCCACAGGTTTGAAACGGGGCTTGGGAGAGACAGTAAGGACCCACCCGTTGCATTGGTCGCCCGGCAAAGGGAAACGAACTGTCGCCATTTGCAAGAGACACCACCATGGCAGAGAACTGACGTCACCAGACTGCGGCGGAGGAGATAACTTCACTGAAACCTGCAGCTACAAGTGTGTAATTCCCTAGCCTTCCCTCTCCACACATCGGGGAAACCTTAAGGGCCCCTCCCAGCTCTCCCATAAGGGCCCCTCCCAGCTCTCCCGTGAGTGGTACAGCCAGCCCGAGGGAATCAGAGCTGGTGCGGGACCCGCAGCGCGGGACTACCGCTCCCACCAGGGCTGACTGCTGAGGTCTCTTGCACCAGCGACGGGGGAGTGGCTACCGGAGGGCAAGTAAAATCCGCTGAGGATTCTCAGCCCCAAGCTCTACAAACTTAGGGTCTGAGGGAATGGCAAACTGGAAGAGTGTGCCCAGTCGTTCATGAAAACAGGGCTCCCGGGAGCAGCAGACCTGGCCTGTAGCCAGTATTGTGGTGAGCGGCACCCGTGAGAGGGGCCTGGCTAGAGGAAAAGTGGGAAGTGACTAGATACAAGAGGAGGCCCTAGGCACTCAGGATTGGAGACTCGCCCAGTCTGGGAGGAGCTGCTGCACAGTGATTGGTTCCCGTGTATTGACAGGAGAAACTTGACCTGGTGGGCACAGCGCCACCTACTGGAAGAGAAGTTAATCAAACTCTAAGACTGCATTTATTAGGTTTTTTTTTTCTTTTTTTCTTTTCTCTTTTTTTTTGATTTGGGTTTTTCTTTCATTTTCATTTCTCTTTCTTGTTGTTTTATTAATTTTTTTTTACAAAATCTTTTTTTAATTTTTTTCTTCTAATTTTAATTTTAATTTTTTTAAATTATTATTATTATTTTTTTAAATTTTTTTCTTTTTTTAGTTCCTATTTTTTTCTTCTTTAGTCTATTCATTTTTCTTATCCCCCCTTCCTTGAATTCTACCTGCCTACTCTCATTCTCTTTAGTGACTTCTTCCCTTCCCTTCTAATACCTTTCCTCCCAAGCATCAAATTAATTTATAGGAGTAAACAGTAACTCAGCAGTCAAACAGAACAAGAAGTAACAGGAGCAGCTTCAAAAAACAAGGAAGAAAAGGAGTACAAACAATGCAGGACAGCCTAAATATTCAGGAGGACCTAGAGTCATCAGAAAAATGGTCATATAAAGAACTCAAGGAACACCTTAGACAGATGGAATGGAACCTTAAAGAGGATACAAGACAGCAAATTCAAGCAGCGAAAGAACACATTGAGAATGAATTTCTAAACAGATAAAAGAAGAAGTTAAGCATCTTTATCAGGAGATAGAGATTATAAAAAATAATCAAACAATAATTCTAGAAATGAAGGAAACGATAAACCAAATTAAAAACTCAATTGAGAGTATCACTAACAGAGTGGATCAAGTAGAAGCCAGAACGTCAGATAATGAAGACAAAATACATCATCTTGAAAAGAGTCTAGCCAACTCAGAAAGGCTGGTAAAAAATCATGAGAAAAACATCCAAGAGTTATGGGATAACATAAAAAAACCAAACTTACGAGTCATCGGGATAGAAGAAGGTACAGAGATTCAAACCAAGGGAATGAGTAACCTGCTGAATGAAATAATTACAGAAAACTTTCCAGAAATAAAAAAGGAAACAGATATACAAACTGAAGATGCATACAGGACACCGAGCACACAAAATCACAGTAGACCAATGCCAAGACACATTGTTATGAAGATATCCAATATACAGAACAAAGAGAAAATATTAAAAGCTACAAGAGAAAGGAGACAGATTACATTCAGGGGTAAACCAATAAGGTTAACAATGGATTTTTCATCACAGACACTGAAAGCAAGAAGGTCATGGAACAATGTATTTCAAACACTGAAAGACAATGGATGCCAACCAAGAATTCTGTATCCAGCAAAATTAAGCTTCAGGTATGACAACGAAATAAAAATCTTTCATGATAAACAAAAGTTAAAAGAATTTGCAGCCAGAAAACCAGCATTGCAAAGCATTTTGAGCAAAACACTACACGAGGAAGAAATGAAAAACAATAACCAAAACCATCAGTGGGAAGTGCCTCAGTAAAGACAGAGGGCGAGGGGAAAGATAATCATGGAGAAACAAACTAAATATTTTTAAAAAAGGATAAACAATCAAACATGGATGGAAGTTCAAACCATATATCAATAGTAACTCTGAATGTTAATGGCTTAAACTCTCTAATAAAGCGACATAGGGTGGTATCATGGATTTAAAAAACAAATCCAACAATATGCTGCCTCCAGGAGACACATCTGATTGGAAAAGACATACACAGGCTGAAGGTGAAAGGATGGGAAAAAATATACCACGCACACGGTCCTCGTAAGCAAGCAGGGGTGGCCATCCTCATATCAAATAAAATCGACTTCAAGACTAAGTTAATCAAAAGGGATAAAGAAGGTCATTATATACTGTTAAAAGGAACCATTCACCAACAAGACATAACAATTATCAATATTAACGCACCAAATAATGGTGCTGCAACATTCATAAAACAAATTCTCCTCAAGTTCAAGAATCAAATAGACCACAACACAATAATTATGGGTGACTTCAACACACCTCTCTCACCATTGGACAAATCCTCCAAACAAAAGTTGAATAAAGAAACTATAGAACTCAATATCACAATCAATAACCTAGACTTAACTGACATATATAGAATATATCAACCATCATCAAATGGATATACTTTTTTCTCAGCAGCACATGGATCCTTCTCAAAAATAGACCATATATTATGCCATAGGGCAACCCTCAGTAAATATAAAGGGGTGGAGATAATACCATGCATTTTATCTGATCATAATGGAATGAAACTGGAAATCAATGATAAAAGAAGGAAGGAAAAATCCTACATCACATGGAAAATGAACAATATGTTACTGAATGATCAATGGGTTACAGAAGACATAAAGGAGGAAATCAAAAAATTCTTAGAGATAAATGAAAATACAGACACAACATATCGTAATCTATGGGACACAATGAAAGCAGTTTTAAGAGGAAAATTCATCGCCTGGTGGTCATTCCTCAAAAAAAGAAAAAAACAACAAATAAATGAGCTCACACTCCAACTCAAAGCCCTAGAAAAGGAAGAGCAAAACAACAGCAAATGTAGCAGAAGGCAAGAAATAATTAAAATCAGAGCGGAAATCAATGAAATTGAAACAAAAGAAACTATTGAAAAAATTAACAAAACTAAAAGTTGGTTCTTCAAAAAAATAAATAAGATCGACAGACCTTTAGCCATGCTAACGAAGAGAAGAAGAGAGAGAACTCAAATTACCAACATACGGAATGAAAAAAGCAATATCACAACAGATGCTACAGAAATACAGAAGACAATTAGAAATTATTTTGAAAACCTATATTCCAACAAAATAGAAGATAGTGAAGACATCAATAAATTTCTTAAGTCATATGATTTGCGCAGACTGAGTCAGGAGGATACACACAATTTGAACAGACCAATATCAATGGATGAAATTGAAGAAGCCATCAAAAGACTACCAACCAAGAAAAGCCCAGGACCGGATGGGTATACAGCGGAGTTTTACAAAACCTTTAAAGAAGAATTAATACCAATACTTTTCAAGTTATTTCAGGAAATAGAAAAAGAGGGAGCTCTTCCAAATTCATTCTATGAGGCCAACATCACCCTGATTCCGAAACCAGACAAAGACACCTCAAAGAAAGAAAACTACAGACCAATATCTCTGATGAACCTAGATGCAAAAATCCTCAATAAAATTCTGGCGAATCGAACACAAAAACACATCAAAAAAATTGTGCACCATGATCAAGTAGGATTCATCCCTGGGATGCAAGGATGGTTCAACATACGGAAATCAATAAGTGTTATTCACCACATCAATAGACTTAAAGATAAGAACCATATGATCATCTCGATAGATGCAGAGAAAGCATTTGACAAAGTACAGCATCCCTTTATGTTCAAAACATTAGAAAAATTAGGGATAACAGGAACTTACCTTGACATTGTAAAAGCTATCTATGCTAAGCCTCAGGCTAGCATCATTCTGAATGGACAAAAGTTGAAGGCATTCCCTCTAAAATCCGGAACAAGACAGGGATGCCCTCTATCTCCACTTCTATTCAATATAGTTCTCGAAACACTGGCCAGAGCAATTAGACGAAAGAAATTAAAGGCATAAAAATTGGAAAAGAAGAACTTAAATTATCACTATTTGCAGATGACATGATTCTATACCTAGAAGACCCAAAAGGGTCTACAAAGAAACTACTAGAACTAATAAATGAATTCAGCAAAGTGGCAGGATATAAAATCAACACGCATAAATCAAAGGCATTTCTGTATATCAGCGACAAAACTTCTGAAACGGAAATGAGGAAAAACACTCCATTCACAATATCCTCAAAAAAAATAAAATACTTGGGAATCAACCTAACAAAAGAGGTGAAAGATTTATACAATGAAAACTACAGAACCCTAAAGAGAGAAGTAGATGAAGATCTTAGAAGATGGAAAAATATACCCTGTTCATGGATAGGCAGAACTAACATCATCCAAATGGCGATATTACCAAAAGTTCTCTATAGGTTTAATGCAATGCCAATCAAAATCCCAACGGCATTTCTTGTAGAAATAGATAAAGAAATCATGAAATTCATATGGAAAAATAAAAGACCCAGAATAGCAAAAGCAATTCTAAGCAGGAAGTGTGAATCAGGTAGTATAGCGATACCAGATTTCAAACTATATTACAGAGCAATAGTGACAAAAACAGCATGGTACTGGTACCAAAACAGGTGGGTGGACCAATGGTATAGCATAGAGGACACAGAGACTAATCCACAAAGTTACAACTATCTTATATTTGACAAAGGGGCTAAAAGCATGCAATGGAGGAAGGATAGCATCTTCAACACATGGTGTTGGGAAAACTGGAAATCCATATGCAACAAAATGAAACTGAATCCCTTTCTCTCGCCATGCACAAAAGTTAACTCAAAATGGATCAAGGAGCTTGATATCAAATCAGAAACTCTGCGTCTGATAGAAGAAAAAGTTGGCTCCGATCTACAGATTGTGGGGTCGGGCTCCAAATTCCTTAATAGGACACCCATAGCACAAGAGTTAATAACAAGAATCAACAAATGGGACTTAATTAAACTTAAAAGTTTTTTCTCAGCAAGAGAAACAATAAGAGAGGTAAATAGGGAGCCTACATCCTGGGAACAAATTTTTACTCCTCACACTTCAGATAGAGCCCTAATATCCAGAGTATACAAAGAACTCAAAAAATTAGACAATAAGATAACAAATAACCCAATCAACAAATGGGCCAAGGACCTGAACAGACACTTCTCAGAGGAGGATATACAATCAATCAACAAGTACATGAAAAAATGCTCTCCATCTCTAGCAGTCAGAGAAATGCAAATCAAAACCACCCTAAGATACCATCTCACTCCAGTAAGATTGGCAGCCACTATGAAGTCAAACAACAACAAGTGCTGGCGAGGATGTGGAGAAAAGGGTACACTTGTACATTCCTGGTGGGACTGCAAAATGGTGCGGCCAATTTGGAAAGCAGTTTGGAGATTCCTGGGAAAGCTGGGAATGGAACCACCATTTGACCCAGCTATTGCCCTTCTCGGACTATTCCCTGAAGACCTTAAAAGAGCATGCTACAGGGATACTGCCACATCGATGTTCATAGCAGCACAATTCACAATAGCTAGACTGTGGAACCAACCCAGATGCCCTTCAATAGATGAATGGATAAAAAAAGTGGCATCTATACAGAATGGAGTACTATGCAGCAATAAAAAATGACAAAATCATAGAATTTTCAGGGAAATGGATGGCACTAGAGCAGATTATGCTTAGTGAAGCTAGCCAATCCCTAAAAAACAAATACCAAATGTCTTCTTTGATATAATGAGAGCAACTATGAACAGAGCAGGGAGGAAGAGTAGGAAGAAAGGAGTAACATTAAACAGAGACATGAGATGGGAGGGAAAGGGAGAGAAAAGGGAAATTGCATGGAAATGAAGAGAGACCCTCATTGCTATACAAAATTACATATAAGAGGTTGTGAGGGGAATGGGAAAATAAACAAGGAGAGAAATTAATTACAGTAGATGGGGTAGAGAGAGAAGATGGGAGGGGAGGGGAGGGGGGATAGTAGATGATAGGAAAGGTAGCAGAATACAACAATTACTAATAGGGCATTATGTAAAATTGTGGATGTGTAACTGACGTGATTCTGCAATCTGCATTTGGGGTTAAATTGGGGGTTCATAACCCACTTCAATCTAATGTATGAAATATGATATGTCAAGAGCTTTGTAATGTTGTGAACAACCAATAAAAAAATAAATAAATAAATATGCAGGATGTATAATTGAACAAAAAAAAAAAAAGAAATTGAAAGTCATTACTCAGCAGATTTCCTGAGGCCTGGAGCCTTCCACTGCCCCCCTATGATGTAATAAGGGTAAGACATCGTCACAGCCTGTGTCAGTCAACTCTTCATTACTGTAAGTAATACCTGAGACAAATCCACTTATGAAGACAAAAGCAGGATGACAGCTCACAGTTTTAGAGGTTTCAGTCCAGCATTCATTGTCCCCAAGGCTATTGGTTCTGTGGGAGGCAGCAAATCAATGGAGGAGAAGGTATGATGGGACAAAGCCATGTACATCAAGGTCAGAGTATGAGAGAGAGAGGGGGGGGGGGGGAGAGAGAGAGAAATTGCTTGCTCCATGGCCTTGAGGAGGTCACCTCATCTTTAGTGTCTCAGAAATTATCAGGATATAAACATTGATCTTCTAGAAATGTATTTTGTGAGCTAAAATATTACAATATGCAGGTGATTCTTGTCACTGCTGTTTGAAGCATCAGCTGATGTGACGCCTCTGGCCCCAGCTGCAGGGGAGGCCTCCCAGAGACAGAGCTCAGGACCCTTGGTCTGGGCTCCAGAGGATGCCCTGTCCCAGCCTCCATGGCAGAGCCTGTGTTTGTCCTGAGTCCCTGGGAGTCCACGGGCAGAGCTGACCCAGGGGACAGGACAGAGGACTCTCCCCAGACAGTGCTCACTCACCTGTGAGTCCCAGCAGGAGGGTCAGCAGCAGGACAGGACAGGGACGCTGGGGCCGGGAGGCAGGTGCAGACATGGTGGAGCCCTGAGGAGCCTGCTCTGTCCCAGGGTCTGTGCTGGGGAGATCCCTGACTCTGCTCTCTGGAGAGAACTGACACTCTGCCTACTTTGTTGCAAGAGGAAGTGACTGTGGCAGAGTGACAAGCATTTCCTCCAAAATTGTGAAATAGAAACCAGGAGCATGGACAGCGAAAGTTAAGAGTCTCTCATGTTGCATTTTCAGAAGGAATTGGACGGGCCTCCTTCCCCTGGGCCTGCGCTAGTCCACTAGGCCCCTTGTGGTTTCCTGGGTCTTAGTGACAGGAGTCATAAGACAGGCAGGATGTGCCCCAGACTCCTGACCCTGAGACCCTAGTGTGGCTGGCTGGTGGCCTCACTCTGCAGCAGCTACACACAGAGCTACTCAGCTAGAGGGAGGAGGGCTCCTGAGGTCTGCTCAGTGTTGGGGAGGAACTGGTCACCTCCTGCCATGGCCAATCACTGCAAACCTTTTTTTCTGTAAAGGATCATAGTTCCCCATAACAGTTGGGTGCATCCTGACAAATCCATACGTGCATGGAATTAGGGATCAATTCTGGGTCTCCCTTTTCCTCTCCCCTGCTCACCCCACACCCTCCTCCTTCCTAATTTCTACTAGACTTCCTTTTGCTAATGTCTTCATTTATTTTTGATTTGTTCTTTTGATTTATGCCTAAATGTGAAATTCCCTGTGGTGTATTTATATTACACATAACACAATTTTAAAAGAATTCCTTCTGCATTTCCTCCCTTTTCCATCCCTCCTCTTTGACTCTTGATCCCCTCTATTCTACTGACCTTTCCCACATCTGTGTGGTATCCTGTCCTTCTCTCCTTCTTTCCTTATTACACTCTAGTGTGCAGAGCTCAGAGAAAACATTAGACCTTTGACTTTCTGAGGGTGACTTCTTTACTTAGCATGATGTTCTCCATGTCCATCAACTTACTGTCAAGTGCCATGATGTCATTCTTCTTTGTGGCTGAGGAGAACAGGAAGTGATCTTGATGGAGTGAGAAGCAATTTCCTTCAAAATTGTGAAGTAGAAACCAAGGAGCAGAGTTAAAAATCACAGTATCTTAATCCATTTATCTATTGACAGGCTCTGATTGACTGCATAATTTAGCTATTGTGAATTGTGCTGCTACAAACCTTCATCAGGCTGCATCCCTTTAGGATGCTAATTTTAGATCTTTTGTAAAAATACCAAGGAGTGGGATAGCTGGGTCATGTGGTGGTTCCATTCCTAGTTATTTGATGACTCTCTACTCTGCTTTCCTGAATGGTTGCCTTCATTTGCAGTCCCACCAACAATGGATGAGTGTGCATTTTCCAGTCATCATCGCCAACACTTATGATCTGTAATCCTGGCATTTGCCGTCCGACTGGAGTGAGATGAAGCTGTATTGTAGTGTTGATTTGCATTTCCCTGAGGACTAGGTATGTTGAGATCTTTTCATATAAATATTGGCCATTTTTGTTTCTTTTTTGAGATTTTTTGTCTTTTTTGTCTCTTTGGTTTTGTGGGTTGTTGTTATTATTATGACTTAGGTTGAATGTACTGGAGCTCTGTGTATATTCTGAATACTAACCCCCTGTTGGGGGAGTGACTGGAATGATCCTCTCCTCATCATTTCCTTGCTGTGCACCAGATGTTAACTGAGAGCATCCTCCTTACTGATTCTTGGTTTTCTTTCTTGCACTTTGGGAGTTTCATTAAAGAAGCTGTCACCAGAACCTACATGAGGGATTGTTGGCCTTAGTTTACTTTAGATTTGCAAGGTTTCAGGACTAATTCCTAAGTCTTTGGTCTATTTTGATTTGACTTTTTGCAGGGTAGGAGATGTAGATCTATTTCCACTAGCACCCAGTTTTCCCAGCAACATTTGTAAAGAGGCTTTCTTACAAAGTGTCTCTTTAGCACTTTTCTCAAATATCAGATAGCTGTGAGTATGTGGGTTTGTCTCTGTGTCTTCTATGATTTTACACTGGTCCTCATGTCTATTTGTTGCCAATGCCATGATGTTTTTGTTACTGTAGCTCTATATTATAATTTCAGGTCAGGTACTTGGATGCCCTCTGAATCATTTCTCTTGCTCAGTATAGATTTGGCTATTCTGGGTCTCTTATTCTTACAAATGAATTAAAGAATTGTTTTTTTCTGATTCTGTAAGGAATGTTATTGTCATTTTGATGGGGATTGCATTGAATCTGTATATTGCTTTTGGTAGTAAGGCCTTTTTGAGATACTAATTCTTCCTATGCAAGAACAGGGGATGTCTTTCCATTTTTAATCATTTCCTTCTTCCGTGACCTATAATTTTCAATGTAAAGCTCTTTTATCTCATTGGTTAGATTAGTTCCCATGAGTTTTTTTTTTTTATTTTGAGGTTTATGAATGGGTGTTTTTTTTCTGATTTGTTCTTTGGCTGAAATCATTATTGGTGTATTGGAAAGCAATTGATTTATGGGTATAGATCTTGTGTCCGGCTCCTTTGCTGAATTGATTTACAATCTCTAGAAATCATCTGTTGGAGTTTTTTGGGTCCTCTAGTTATAGGATTATGTCATTCACAAGCAGATAGCTTCATTTTTTCCTATTTGTATCCCTTAATTTTCATCTCTTGTTGGATTGCTGTTTCTGGTATGGCTATAGCTAACTATATTGAGGTAGAGTGAGTGGACAACCTTGTCTTGTACTTAATATTAGATGAAGTGCATTTAATTTTTCTCCATTCAGAATGAAGTGAGCTGTGGCTTTATAATTCATAGCCTTTATAATGCTGAGGCAAGGTTCTTCCATGCTCACCTTCTACAGCATTTGTAACATGAAGGGATGCTGGGTTTAGCTTTGATACACCTCTGTTCTCATTTCTACCCCTATTTCCTCTTTGGTCCATTCTATGGTTAAAGAATAAGCAACCAAGATGAAAGTACAGCGAGGAAAGGAAAGGTGGCAATACTGGAAGTGAAACTAAAGTGGCCACAAGTGGGTCAGAACAGAAGTAGCTGGCATAGAGTGTGGACACGGATCCCACATGGGGACTTTCCTTTGGCTTCACCTAGTGAAGGTGACGTTAACCACATACATGGGGGCGTGGTGGTGCTCAAAAGGGTGATGGTTATAAAGGGGGCTGATAATTGACCAAGGCAGAAAAGATGCTTGCTTCACAACTTCTATTAATAAGAACCAGGCTGACATGGCTGAAACTCTTCTGGTAAGTTGTTACAAAGCAATAAAACACTAATGCTCAGTGTTCCTGATGTTTCAAATTACTGTACACCAAGCACTCAATTTATTAGTGTTTACATTCCCTATACATTTATACTGACATTAACTAATGTTTTCACACTGTAAAGGTGGAAGAACAATCATGATTTTTTTAATCATTATGGAGATGGCTTCCCAGGGTTTGAGTTTGCACAGTCGTTTGTACAATCCGGCTCTTCCATGGAGAGTGGTGACTGCCTTTGTTCAGGAAAATATGCTGCTCATAAGTGCTAAGGAAGAAAAATCACTCAGGTGGAGGAGAACTTTTCTTTCTTGGGGTTTGAGGCATATGACCTAAGTAAAGAGGAGAGAGTAATTACTCTTATTAAACCAGAATGAGTTTCCTTTAAGGAGTTCAACAAGGCTGGAGAGAAGTCATAGGCAGAAAAAAGAAATCAAAATGACTCTTGAGAGCAATGACTTGGGGGCGTTTGATGGCCAAACCTGAGGCAATGAGGAGAGCCATCATGACATGTTCAGATCATGCTTCCTTGTCACATTTTGGGGGGTGTCATGAGTTGGTGCCCAGAGGCAGGTGCCAGGCCCCTGCACAGCACCATGAGTGCAGACTGGGTCGTGAGGCATCGAGGACTGGGCAGGGGAGCAACAGGGGCCTGTGGGCTGGTGGGTGTCCTGGGAGGAGGCATTTGAGCAGAGGCTACAGAGGCTTCTGGGCAGCTCCTTCTCTCAGGCTGAGCACCATGGAGCAGGAAGAAGGTGGCAGAGACTGAGAGTCCCAGGCAGCAGGGCTTGGTGAAAGATCTGTGGGAAACATGTCCACATTCAATTTCTGCTCACCTTTATGACACATCTCCTGAGACCTGGGAGGTTCTGGTTGGCCCTCCTTGGATGCCTGTCTTGAGGGAACCCACAGTCCCAGGACAGGTCTCAGCTCAGCTTCTCCTGTGTCTGACTGCCCTTCCCTCTCCCTGCAGCTTGGCCACACTGAAGGTCAGAAGGGAGCAGCCCTGAGCAGCCCATCTAGAACTTCTCAACATTGCTCCATATGGTAGACCCTTCCTGTCCATGGAGGCCTCGCATTGGACTATTGGACTAATCTTGGGGTGGTCTCCAAGGGACACACCAAATCTGCTGACCTTCATTGCACCACTTTGGCCCATCATCTCTGGAGCCCCATGCCTCAGTGGACACTCGTGCCAACTCTTGACCTCCTCATCTCCTGCATACCGCACACAATTCCTGGGAGCTGGGGACCCAACAGAAGTTATATGAGATCCTGAGGGTGCTGAGGGGTGTGTGCCTGGTTCTCTAGACCCACTGACTCTGCAGCTGTGCACAGGTGGGCTGCACTCCCACTGCCCCCTCCCTTCTTCAGCAACCTGTGGTCCACTCTCCCTCCTGGGGACTTACAATCAGAACTTCTTCTTCCTCTGGATGTAGGTGGCAGAGACACTGACTGCCAGTAGGATCTTGAGGCCAAATAACAGGACTACAAGGTATAGAGCAAGATTATAATTCACACTTCCTGAAATCAAGGGACAGGAGGAGCCATTAGAAGGGATCCTGGGAGTCCATGCACACCAAGAAGCCTGCACTTGTCCTAGCTGCGGCTCCCTGGGTCCAACAAAGTTATGAAGCTTTATCACACCCTCCCTGTCCTGACTGGCCTTGTCAAGCCTAAGGCAGAAGCCTGGCTTATTCCTTATTCCCACTCACCCAACCTCTGGTCCCAGGGTATCCTCACTAAAGGGAGGTGAAAACGTGTGCTCCACGCACATTGCCCACCCAGCCATGCTGGTCCCTCCTGGATCCTCTCCATCCCATGTAGAGGGATTACCATTTCCTCCTCATGAGGAAACTCAGATGTAAGAGTTATAGGAGGGTCACAGCTTAGAGGAATCCAAACCCAGATGAGCTCCCCCCTGGAGTTCTGTAATGTGATACCTTAGAGCATCTTCTTTGGGGCCAAAAGAATGATTCAGTATCTCTGGGCCATGAAAACTATTTTCTTTTTTTAAATATTTTTAGATGTTGATGGACCTTTATTTTATCCATTTATTTATACGCAGTGCTGAGAGTCAAACCCAGGGCCTCTTCAGACATGCTAGGCAAGCGCTCTACCACTGAGCCATGACCCAGCCCATGAAAACTGTTTTCAATGGGGCATGCACCTGGGGTGTTGGCCATTTCATAGTGAGAGAGGAGAGCATGGCTGCCCGCTCAGTACCATGGGTGACCTGAATGACTCTGTGTCTCAGGACTTTGGAGCCTGCTAAGGAGATACAGGCTGAATAACAAAATCACGGGCTGAAAAACACTCTCCTGGGTAAAGAAAAAGTTTCTCCTACATGTCAGGGGCCTCAAACTCCATCCAGAAGAGGACACTCCAGGGCTATGTCTCCTGAAGTGTTGCTGCTGGACATACAAAGCCAGATCCTGGACAGCAGACCTCGGGAATCTTTGCATTTTACCAAGAGCCACGTTTTCAGTTGTTCACACTTTCACCAAAAGTGACCTGGCTTAACCTCAGGAAGGGAATCATGGCGTCTGGTGTTTGAACATAAATTGGGAAATGGTACTGATTAGACATGACATGTCAGGGCTGCTTCTGGGCAACAGTCCTTTGGGGAAAGACAATGACCAGCTTAGCTTGTGTTATCAGAAGGTAAAGGTGAATGGTGAGAGTCTAGGGACTTCTCTGTAGTATTGTAGATTCCTTGTCACCTGGAGCCCGAGGGCAGCAAACACAGAGGACAGGTTTCTGGACATAATTCTAAGAGTAGCAGGGCTTCAGAGGAGATTGCATTCTCAAGTTCAAGGGCTTTCTCTGTTTGGATAGGGCCCTGATGGGAAGTTGTAGAACACTGTGGTGTAGACTAGGGACCTATGGATGAAAGTCCACAAAGACCTTAGTTGACTCTGGGTTGCTGATCACAGTCATAGCAGGAAGGCCTCAGAGTAACTCTGCTCCACAAATATCCAGTGACATCTTCCATGTTCTATCCCAACAAAAATGCTTCTCCTGCATCATGTAATCCTTACTGCAACCCAGAAAGAAGAAGTGTTGTGGTCCCACATTATAGAGAGGACCTGGGATGCACCAGGCCATGCTTATAGTGGGCTGGCCCTCAGGATGCAGTTTTCATGCAGGTGTCCAGGAGTGTCAGAGGAAACTGGGAGAGTCTCAGACCAAGAACTGAAGCCTCCTCCCACAGAAGCAATAAAAAGAAGATGCATATAAACCCTGAGAAAGCAGAATAAAGTAAACAATAAAACACAGAAGAGTAGAAATTCAATAAAATGGAATACAGGGAAGTAATAGAGAAGATCATTGGAACACAAAGTTGATCCCTTTGAAAGGTCAATAACATAGAAAATACCCTTGCAAAACTGATGACAGAGAGAGAAGGGGAGAAGGAGAGGAAGAGGGAGAGGGAGAGGGAAAAAGAGAGAGAAGGAGGAGGAGGAGGAGGAGGAGAGAGACATTAACCAACTCAAGATATAAAAAGGACTGCAGATCCTACAGACATTAGAAGGATACTGATGAGATATTAGGAGCACATCTGTAGACATAGATAAAGTTGACACCTTAGATAAAATGGACCAAAAATTCCTCAAGAAGCACAACCTACCCCAGTACACTCAAAATTACATCTAGCCTGTGAATGGCCAAAAAATTCTGAGGGAATTCAAACTTAGAAAAGGACTCATGATGCCCAGGGGGTTTCCTAAGGAGGTTGAAGATGAATTAAATCTAATTTTGGAGCACAGAAAACTGCTATAAAAGGAATTTTCAAAAATTAGAATATACTCCAATCACATTTAATGGTTAGAGAAAATTGTCATTACTTTTATTAACTGGGATAAAACTGTTGGATTTGTAGAAGAATGCCCTCATCATTGGACCATTCCAGCTGTGGACTCCACTGGCACTCGAGTGCATTCCTGGCTAAGTGACTAGCAGATGGGATCAGGCAGCCTCCATGTATCTCCTACTATGATGGAAATTTTCATTCACTTCTCATCATTACTCTTCCTGCAAGAAGGAACAGGGACAGACCATTGGCCCAGTATTGACCCAGCACATGAGGCCCATGGTAGGACATGCTGGAAGGAACCTGGACCTTGAAAGAATCATCTGGCATCCAGACCAGCTGCTATGACTACACAGAGAGATAATCCACATTGGCCCACAGAATGGAGACTTCAGCCAACTGTGGGTCCTTGGGACAATGTTCATGGGAAAGGGAACATGTCCTCAATTAGCTCAAATTTGCATTATAGGCTGTGTTGGCTCTGTCCCCAGGGACTTTATATTTGCCAGAGTAGTGTGGATAGATCTCCAGGTGCAGGGAAAGAAGTCATCAGCAACACCCCATTGCTCTCTAGGGCCATCATAGTTTCCCTTTCAATAACTCTTAATGCACACAGTGGTTGAAGGAAAATGCACACAATCAGAAATGTGCATGTTGTCATGATGCATTGAGGGTCATCATTACTATGGGTCAGTTATCACGAATCAGGAAGCCAATGAGACCCCTGTGGAGACTATGCAAGGTCACCTATGGTCCTGGTCCAAACAGTCTCCACATCTTCAGAGGGTCCTCTCCAAAATTTCATCCATCAGGGACCAGAGTTTTCTAGGTAAGGAGACAGATGTGTATGGAAAATTCCAATATGGAATGGAGGCTGGGCACAGGTTGACAGGGTGAGGAAGAGGGAGAGGCCTGGAGGAAGGAGAACAGAGCAACTGGTAGGTGCAGAGACAAGAGGCAGGAGAGTAGGAGAGGATGGTCCCCTCCTCCCTGCTTATCTTCTTTAATATCTGTTTATGTCAGGAGACCCATGGAGAGATGGACCTAGTTCTTCACAGTGGAGACTCTTGGGCTGAGGATGGGGGATTGCAGCTGACTTATAGGCTTGTAAATTATTTTTAATAAACATGAATACTACCTTTACCACTATAAAAAATAGAAAAGACATGAAAAAGACCCATCCAGCTGGAGTGGAGACCCCACAGGGAGGTGTCTGTCCCCTGCTCCTTCTGGAGGACAGAGACATCCAGCCTACAGCTTCTGGAGGTGGCTGGTTGCCCTTCATGTACCACCTGACAGGTGAGCACCATGTCCCCACCCTGGGCACATGAGTTCTGCGGGAGACTGCTCATGTGGTTACAGCTTTCTTCCTTGTTCTCTGGGATGACTGAGGTAGTTTCTGTCATGGACACAATTCCATTCTCCAACCAGGCCACATGCAGGCTCGGGGGGGGGGGGGGGGGGGTAGAACTTCTTTGTCTGGCAGGTGATAGTCACCTGGTTCTATGTCACTGTGTGTTTGGGGGTAACCTCTAAGGTGGGTAAAGAGAGGAGGAGAGAGGGGGCCATGAGGATGTGACAAGTGTCAGGTGAAGAAGCCATGCATCAGCGCCAGGACAGGCCCATCCCCCTCCCTTCCTCCTTAGTGTCCCTGTTTGAAGGCCCCATGAGATGTGTGCCCAACACAACAGAGGAGACCCCCAGAGTGTGGGTGTGGGGAGCTGACTAAGACGCTGCTGTTCCCAGGCTCTGGGTGCCCTGGGGGAAGGAGGGGTCACTGCTCTCACGTCACAACACACAGAGTCAAGATGAAGTTTAAAAGCATTCAATCAGCTGGAGTGGAGTACTCACCGGGGGTGTTGTCCAGGCTTTGCTCCCTGGGATCAGCAGAGACCTGCAGGGTGTAGCTCCTGGTGGTGGCTGGCTGCCCATCATGGTCCACCTGGCAGGTGAACGTCACGTCCTCCCTGTGCACAGAGGAGTTGACCAGCAGCCAGCTCGTCAGGTTGAAGGTCCCGTCCTTGTTCTCTGAGCGGGTCGAGCCTGTTTCTGTCCTGGACACATTTCCATTCTCCACCCAGGTCACCTGTAGGCTCCGGGGGTAGAAGTGCTTCACCTGGCAGGTGACATTCACCTGGTTCCCTGCCATGGTGGGCTGTGGGGTGACCTCCATGGTGGGCGGAACTGAAACAGCACAGGCAGAAGCTGTGACCTTATGGGACAGATGCTGAGCTCCTCCCAGCAGGGCAAGGGCCTCCCTCAGGACAGGGCCAGGCATGCAGAGGGGCTCAGACACTGGGGGTTTGCACGGGAGTGAATCACTAACCACAGGGCCTGTCACCCACAGGTGCCAAGGGACCAGCAGCTCCCCTGAGGGTAAAGTGAGTGAGGTTGACAGGCTGCCTGCAGGAAGTGAGCAGAATAGATGGAACCTCCCTGCACATCAAGGCTCGGCTCTGGGAGAAGCTCAGCAGTGGTAGTTGCTGATGTTCAATGAAATGAAGCCACCAGCACAGGCTGGCCACAGGGCAGGAGTCCACATGTGACGGCAGGGGACAGCACTGCTGGGACCTGGAGCCCAGGCCACTGAGGTCCTGAACAAGGCCCCTGGGGAGCAGCAGGCTGGGTGGGCAGTGTTGGCTGAGGTCCTGTACCTCGGATGGTGTCAGACAAGTTGGCTGTCCCACGAAGAGGGCCCCCTTGTAGGGTGACATGGGCCACCTCACAAATGACCTGAGAGTGGACATCTCCAGGGGCTAGGGTCACCTGGGCTGTGCTGGACACATTGAAGGACACACTTTCTCCTGTAGGGTGCACGCTGGTCTGGGTGTGCGAGAGCTCATTCCCATTTTTGAACCACTTGAGGGTGATGTTCCTGGGGGAGAAGCCGTGGGACTCGCAGGTGAAGCTCACCATCTGCCCAGGTGTGGCCCTCTTCCCTGGACCTGACACCATGGGGGAGAAGGTCTGGCTGTGAAGAGGATTGACAGACAAGTGAGATGATCGGGAGACCCCTTCTGAGCACAAGTGAGTGACACTGTTAAGGATCGTCTTTGACGTTATTGTTGGTGTTATTATTTGCTGTCCTGGGGATTGAGCCCAGGTGCATGCTAAGCACATGCTCTGTCACTGGGCTACACCCACAATGACAAGACAAGATGTTTTTAATGCTCCTAATAAAGCTCTCTGGGTGCTGAGTGTCCCCGTGTGGTGTCCCTACGCTCATGTCCCTGAGTGAGCACAGCTGTCTAGCAACATAGTGAGGAATGTCAGCCCAGGTGCTGCTCCAGGCCTGAGGTCAGAGCCTTCCTCTCAGTGCCAGAGCATTGCTACCAACTTTGGCCCAGGGAAGAGCACACTGCCCTGTCTCACTCTTTGTTAACAACCGTGTTCTGCTGGCCTGCCCTGGAATGCTTGACACCAAGGGGAGTCATATTTAGAAACAAATGCAGGGGACAAACAGTACCAGGACACCAAAGTGAACATGGGAACCAGCTCTCCATGCTGAGACCTGGCCCAGCACCTCATCTGTGGAATGGGGTGGTTGCAAATCTCCTCCCAGGCCACACTAAGCACAGTTGGCTTTGGATCACACAGAGCTGCCCCTGGAATCTCAGCAAATGGTCAGGCATGTTGCCCAGAGACTGGGGAGGCTGAGGCAGGGGGACTGCAATTTAAGATCAGACTGGGAAACCTAGAGAGAACCTTCCTCAAAATAAATAATGAAACGTGCTGAGGATGTAGCTCAGTCTTAAAATGCCCCAGTTTCAATCCTCAGCGCGCGCACACACACACACACACACACACACACACCCAGGTCCCTCCTTCTCCCTGACTTTGTTCTGTGCAGGGCTCATCCACGGGGGGTTCTGAACTCAGCCCACTTGTTCCTCTTTCCACAAACATGCCATGGGCCTCACCTGGGCCAAGACCCGGATGTGAGAGGGAGAGATGAAGGGGTGCTTTCTGAATGTGGGCTTCCCTGGGTCACTTGGCATTGGAGTCACATGTCACTGAACAGGGATGAGTTCATAACTGATGGTAATTATAAGACATGCAGACCCAGGCCCCTGGGCAGGTCCTGAGGGCCCTCAGGGGAGAGCATCAGGAGGCTGCTTGCCTGTTGACAGGTCCTCTGATGTCTCCAGATTGCTCGTCATCACCCAGCACCTACTATGGCTGTCGCCTGGCAACAAATATCATGAAGGTTTGTATTTATTAGCAAATAAAATTGACCTCCCTGCCTGACATGCACCCAACACTTACAGAGCACAATGTGGAGGGTGTCACCGAAGAAGTGGAGTCACCCAGACCCCAGCAGCATGGAAGTCCCTACAGGGGTTAGGGACTCTAGTCAGTGGCCACTTATCAAGAGCTGTTCAGCATCCTGAAGCTGTCCTGAGCCCTCAGAGCCTCTCAGCTCTTGATAACCAACTGCCCCATGAAGAGGTCCTAGTGAGAGTCCATTATAGGACAAGGCTTAGAGAGGGGCATGGCTGGCCACGGGCACCAGGCTGGGGGAGAGGGAAGAGATCAGACTCCTGTCATCCACACCTGTTCTTTTTCTGGTCAGTCTCAGTGTCCCCTTTGTAGAAAATGATGGCAAGGGACAGTGCTGGCATGCAGTAGGAGCCTAATAAATGACACCTGTGCCTGTATCATCACTCCTTCTGGAACCACACATTCAGTAGAAGAAACAGCAACAAATGCAGTGGGGACCTCAGGAAAAGCTCCATCCTATTCCTGCAGCCCCCAGGAGAACCTGCGTGAGAGGAGGAGCAGACACCACAGGATGACGGGGCTCCACCTGTTTCCCTGCCCCCACCCCAGGTACTGAGAGTCTACCCAGGGCCTCAGGTGTGCTCAGCAGGAACCACCACTGAGCTGCACCCCCTCCCTCTCCCTGTGTTCTTAAGAGTCCCCACAGGAAACAAGGTGGCAAAGTGCTTCTCACATCACAAAAAGCATCACAGGGGTTTCATCCAGAGAAGCTGTTTCCATAAAGTGGGGCTCTGTGAAGGGACAAGGGACAGATGCTGCCTGAGTGACATTTTGGATCATCAAGGCAGGGAGGGCTGTGTGCTGAAGAGGCAGACTCGCTGGCTCCAGACACCTATTTGATGGGGTCCTGGGCTGACCCTGGACGTGAGCAGGATGTGTAGGGAAACCTGCCACAGGCCCAGGGAGCTGAGCTCAGCACGTGCTGTTCTGAAACTTCTGCACACAAGAAGGGTTCCCGTGCTCTCCTTCATGACCAGAGGGAGACACCAGCTTTCTCTCTGTGTCTTCAGAACATCCCAGGGGTTGTCCAGGGCTTGCCTGCCCTGGCCGTGTAACAGAACCTTAGACCCACGTCAGACATTTTAAAGCAAAATTTCTAGGTGAAGCCTGGGTCTGGGTGAACTTGTCTTCAGTTTCCCATGTGATATCTAGGCACAGCAAGTGGGGAGTCCCTGATCCCACCCACCGTGACAACAAGACCAGCTATAACATCCCCATAGGATGAAGTCTTTTGCTCTTGTTCAAACAATGGAGCAGCTCTGAGTGTGTTGATCTCCCTGTGGAAGGAGACCATGGCCGACATTCAAGAGTTTTGTTGTTGTTTTTCTAATTAGTTATACTTGACAGCAGAATGCATTTCAGTTCCTTATACACAAATGGAGCACAGCTTTTCATTTCTCTGGTAGTATACGATGTAGAGTGGCACCATATGTGCAGTCACGCATGACTCTAGGGTAATGATGTCTGTCTCATTCCACCATCTTTCCTACACCCATGTCCCCAACCCTCCCCTCCATCCCCTTTGCCCAATCAAAGTTCCTCCATTCCTCGCATGCCCCCCCACCGCGTTATGGATCAGCATCCACTTATCAGGGAGAACATTCGGCCTTTGGTTTTGGGGATTGGTTTATTTTGCTTAGCGTGGTATTCTCAATAGAGGTTCCCCACTCACTGTGGCTTCAGGGTGTGCATGTGAGTGTCTTCCTGAACCTGTGGGAGAGGGAGGAGGAGCAGAGACACTGCTCCCTCCCAGTGGGTCAGGTCAGGGTCTGTGTTGAGCCCCTCCTGTGCCCTGGCCCCTCTGTGGGGACAGTGTCTATTCCCAGGCCAGCAGGAGCCTGGGCTGGAGTCAGGTCTGGGCTCTGTCCCCTCCTGGCATTAATGTGCTGTGTGAGAGAGGGCCTGCCTGGGCCTCCAGCTCCCCAGGGTCAACAGGGGTGGGCACAGGTGTGAAGATCCATGTGTGCTGACCACCTCCGCCTCATGGCTTAGGGAGAGTATGCAGGGCCTCTTGTAGGAACCACACAGGGAGGACCTGTGCTTCCTGAACTGGACCCCTGTTTCACCCAGATGGAGAACACTCCCTGGGGAGTGACCCAGCTCTGCTCCTGCCCTACAGGGCCTGTGAGGGCTGGTCCCTGAGACACAGCGATTCACAGGCAGACCCAGGGCAAAGGCCCAGACTCTTGGCAGCTCCTCCACCAGGCCCCAGGTCTACAGGGAACCTGAGTCTGTCAGAATCCTCCCAGGTGCTGATCCAGGAGGGGAAGGAAGGAAAGCATGCCCTGCCCCTCCCTGCTCTGGAGGCCTGGTCCTCAGGGAGGGACAGGAAGTGTAGCCTGGTGGGAGGAGAACTTTAGCCTATGATGCTCCCAGCTGTTTCCAGGCCATCCAGAGTGTAGACAGGTACATAGTGGGTCATGGGTGCTGGTGGCAAAAAATAAGACTCATCCATACAAAGACAATGCTCTCTGTAGGCAGCAGACATGCTTTGGCTCTGTGATTGGCAAGTCCCTCAAACCCTCAGAGCCGTCAGCTGGGGAGCCACAGGACAGGCCAGACTGGAAAAGGTCAGGGCTGTGGAGCAGGCAGGTGAGGGGTGCAGATGCCCCCCATTTACCAGCCATGGAGCCTGGACCAAATAGCACGGCCTCCACAGGCCTCTGCCTCCCTGACCTGCAGAAGGGGTGACCGCAGGTCATGACATGAGCACCCAGTGCTGCTCCTGCTTCTCAGCTGTGGCCCCCAGGATGGAGGGCGTGACCCCTGACCTCCTGTCCCACCCCAGGGAGGAGGAGGCAGCTGCACTCACCTCGCACAGACAACTCGGTGCCTGGTCCAGACTTATACTCCTTATCAACAGGGGTCGATCTCTGGAACTTCACACAGTAGTAGGTGCCGGCGTCTGCTGGGGTGACATTACTGATGCGGATGGAAAAGTCCCTGTTGTCCCTCTTTGTGGCATCTGAGAGATTTGTGACTCGGGGGAAGTGGCCTTCCTTGGTGTTGAAGATCAACTCCCGTCCTGGCCCTGCCCCCTTAAACCACCAGGTGGGCCCCACAGGGAGCAGGGTGGTCATAGTGCAGTGCAGAGTGGCCAACTGTCCAGCAGCGACAGACACTGACTTCTCAGGCTGGATCACCTGCAGCTCCTGTGCAGCCGCTCCTGGGGGAGACACAGGGTGGTCACTGCTCATCCTGGGGATCCTCTTGGTTTATCACGTGGTATCAGCAAAGCCTGTCACTGACTGAGTGCCCACAGAGTGGCCTTGAGCTCATCACAGGGCGTTTCCTCACACTGAGCCTCCCCTGGCCTGCAGCTCCACACTGTGAGACACCTGCCCCTGAGGCCCAGAGCCCTGAGCAAGGTGGAGGGAGGGGACTTGAGGGCCTGAGCCCTCCCTTGAGCTCTCATGTGTCACTAATTATTTGTTGATCTTCCCTTTCTGACCACAAGGTCAGTTTTACTTCATGGACCATGACATTGTGTGGGGTCCTGTGGCTCTTGGGTCTCCTGAGTTTTGGGGAAGTGGTGGGAACAGTTAGGGGGACATGCATTTGACATGAGTCTCGGCTCAGCTTCCCTGTTCCACAGAGTTTCCAGCTCATGATGGGGTTTCCTCAGCCTGGAGTGATCATGGTGCATACAGCAATGAACAGGCAGCTCAAGTAAGAAATGGAACATTGCTGAAGCCCCTCACATATCTCCCCACAGTACAACCACCTTGTGTAAGTTTCTAATGCTGCTGTGACAAAGGACTGCACAGCTAGTGCCTACAGCAACAGAAATCTATCATGTTATGGTCGTGACCATCAGAAGCCCAAATTTGCTGTCACTGGGCCTGCACCCAAGGGTCCTTGTGAGAGCTGTTTTCTTAGGAGGCTGTTCCCTGCTCTCCACACCCAGGGGGCTGCCTGAGCTGCTTCCCCCTGTTTCCCATCCTCCTGTCCCTCCTCCCTCTTGCCTCCCTGATCCGTGGGCAGGTGGTCAGAGGGTAAGAGCTAGGGAAGGACATCGCATGGGGGAGGCAAGAGGGCAGAACAATGAGGATGAATCTCCACATACAGGAAGAGGAGCCTATCCACCGTGGCCAGCGTGTGGTGTGTGGCATTTGTGAGAAAGATAATTTGTTCTCTTTCCTCTTGACCTCACTGGTCCCCCTCCCAAGGACAGTCCTACATGACATCCATCAATGGAGTTTCTGCTGCTCTGCGGGCAGCCCCATCTCTACTGCTTCCTTGATGATGCTGATCCCCACCTCTCACTGCACCCGTGGCTGCCATCCAGGGTGATGGGTGGCTCCTGGTACAAGGAGAACAGGAGAAGGAGCAATTTGAGCCCTCTCTCCTACAGACGCCCAAAGAAATAATTTGAGGTTACAAATCTCCCTGGGCAATGTGCTTGGGCTTTGAAGTGCTGCTACCAGTGACAGGTTAAATGTCTCTCCCTTAAATTAAACTGTCACAAAATGAAATAATTAAAAACACAGTTGAGACCACTGTTGCTCCCCTGGATGACCACCCTAGCCCCTCCGCATTACTCAACTTTGGGTAGCTGTGACTAAAGTACTTGACAAGAACAACTTGGTGGAGGAAAGGTTATTGGGGGCTCACAGTTTCAGAGGTCAGTTCCCCTTAAGCTGGCACCAAGGCAGGTCATCCATGACAGGAGGGCGTGTGGTGGACACCTGCTCAGTCCATGGCAGCCAGGGTGGGGAGCCAGGATCATGGAGGACACATGAGTGTCCAAAGCCAAAATATCATCCTGTAGGCATGTCTCAATGACCTGCTGCCCCCAGCAAGTCCCCACGTGCCTATGAGTATGACCCATTCAAATCACAGTTCCAACAAATGGATCAACACCTGGATCAGGTTGAGGTTCCATGATTTGTCGTTTCTCCTCTGACTCTGGTGCGTTGCTGAACACAGGAGCTTTTCAAGGAAGCCCCCACACGCAAACCATAACCCCCTCTGAGTCTCATTGCCGCACCCTACAGAGGAGGGCATGCCCCACAGCGGCCACTCTAGACCACCAGGGACTTGCCAGGTAGACATTCAAAGAGAAAGGGGGAGATTTCGCCACCAGCCGGTATTAGCCATGTGGAAGGTTTTGTTTAAGAGGACAAATAATGGATGAAGGGAAGGATTATCCTTTGGTGGTGTCACCCTAGGGACAGGCCATTCCTTGGAGTCACCAGATCCTTCTCTTTCTTCTTAGAGGCAGGAACTGAACACCACTGCTGAGGTAGGTAAAGGCATAACACAGGGGAAAAGGGAGGGGAAAGACTGTCACTTTAGACACCTGCTAAGTCAAAAGCAGCTAAAAGGAACTTAAACCTTGTGCTCTGAGCTCATGGAAAATCTAGCAAACACGATGGCAGCCTTAGGCTACTTTTCAAGTTAAAAATATGATACAGGGGAGAAAATAAGCAGGAATAAAGAGCACAGGTAACCTTTTAGAATAGTTACGTAATAAATACAGTAGTGTAGAGGCATGCATACTGCGTAACTAAGCCAACTCCAACTTTCATAATTTGACTTGATTGGAAACCCTAAATTTATAGGTTACATTTTTATATTAAACATTTTATACAACAAACAATATCATACAATATAAAGCATGCTGATTTTGTTTTGTGTGACTACAATATAGTTGGAAATAACCTACATGTACCAATTCTCAAAATTTCATGTCCTTCAGCAATAAGAATTAAATTATAGTTATAGGTGAGAATAAACTCAGACACCATGTCCCCTATAATCTTTAGAAGCAACTAAATATAAAACAGAGAAAATATGGGCATGCCTCATTTTATTTGAAGCCTTGCCAATATTTCCCACAGTTGTGGTCTCATGGCTATAAAAGCCCACTCCAGAGTGGGCAAGGAGCTCTAACATAAGGAATAATAAGTTAAAACAAATGTTCCTTTGGGGGACTTAAAGGTGGCTTGATGAACAAACCACATAAACCCACAACTGAAACAGTTCCTATAGGGAGGTTCCACGGTGGCCAAGCAGAGGGGCCAGCACTCACTCCTCACAAAGAAGAACCAGGCCACAGGTGGGCACTGCATTTGAGGTGAATGATGTGGAGAATGCTGGGCCTCAGCAGGGAGAGACTGAGCCACGTGGGACTCGGAGACCCTGGACAAGACCACAGGAAGAGGGACAAGAAGGTACTCGAATCACTCACTGGAGAGCACATGGCCTCCTTGATACCTGGGGCTAGAAACCTGGACCTCTATGTGTGGAACTGGGTCCCTCTCACCCTGCACAAAAGTCAACTCAAAGTGGATCAAAGACCTGGGGAAGAAGACCAGAAACTCGGAAACTGCTAGAAAAAAATGTAGAACCAACACTTCAACATATCAGCCCAGGGGTTGACTTCCTTAAAAAGACTCCTAAAGCATAAGAAGTTAAACCAAAAATCAATAAATGGGATGCAAATTAAAAAGCTTCTACAGAGCAAAAGAAACAATTAATTGCATGGAGAGACATCCTAGAGAACAGGGGATCTTCGCCACCTGCTCCTCAGATAGGGCAGTAATATCCAGAATAGATAAAGGACTCAAAAATCTTAACACCCAAAATAAATAAATAAATAACCCAATTAATACATGGCATAAGAACTCGACACTTCTCAAAAGAAGAAATACAAATTTCTTAATAAATACTGAAAGAGTGTTCAACATCTTTAGCAATCGGGGAAATGCAAATCCAAACCACACTGTGTGGGGCTGGTGTTGTGGCTCAGTGGTAGAGCAGCGCCTATCACAAGTGAGGTTCAGTCCTCAGAATCGCATAAAAATAAATAAATAAAAGTATTGTGTCCATCTACAACTAAAAATTAAAGAAAAAAACTACACTGTGATTTCATCTCACTCCTGTCAGAATGCCAAATACCAAATATACCAATAATAAGTGTTGGGGAGGATGTGGGAAAAGGTGACTCATACATTGCTGGTGGGACTGCAAATGAGGGCAACTACCGTGGAGAGCAGAGATTCAACAAAGTGGGATGAAGGAAGGAGGAGGATGGGAATGGGAAAGACAGTAGAATGAATCAGACATAACTTTCCCATGTTTATATATGAATACGCGACCAGTGTAACTCCACATCACGTTCAACCATGTGAATGAGAAGTTATACTCCTTGTATGTGCAATATGTCAAAATACACTTTATTGTCGTGTTTTAACTTAAAGGAACAAATAAACTTAAAACAAAAATCTGGGAACAAAGCCATCATATGACCCAACTATCCCACTCTTTGGTATATATTCAAAAATCCAAAATCAGCACAACATAAGGTTACAGCCTCATCAATATTTATAGCAGCATGATTCACAATATCCAAGCTATAAAGCCAAACTCATTGTCTGTCTCCAGATGAATGGATAAAGAAAATGGAGTAATACTCAACCTTAAAAACAAATGAAATTATGGCATTTGCCAGTAAATGGATGGAACTAAAAAACATGATGCTGGATGAAAAAAGCCAGATCCAGGAAGTCATAAATGTTTCCTCTGATATGTGGAAACTAATCCAAAATAAAAGAGATCAGTGGAGCCTAGGAAGGGGATGGGGGAGAGGGGGACTTAATAAGGGAAGAACAGAGGAATGAGTCTGAACTAACTTTCCTGTGAACATGTGAATACACCACAGTGAATCTCAGCCTTGTGTAAACCGACAAGGCACTGATTTTTAAAAACTGTTTTAGGAGGTACCAAGGATTGAACTCAGGGACACCCAACCACTGAGCCACATTCCCAGCCCTATTTTGTATTTTATTTAGAGACAGGGGTCTCACTGAGTCGCTTAGTGCCTCTGTTTTGCTGAGGCTGGCTTTGAACTCGTCATCTTCCTGTCTCAGCCTCCTGAGCTGCTGGGATTACAGGTATGTGCCACCACGCCCAGCATATGTAGTAAGTTATAATACATGGGGACGCTCAGGAAAATATCTGGCAGCACATTGTTAGTGAACACCGAGTACAGCCAGAGATCCAATTCTGGCTCTCTGAGTGGTATAACAGGTGATAATTCTTTCTCTACTGGTGACTCTGTTTTCAATTGTTTTTCTGCAATTAGCCTCCACTGAGAAGCAGAGTAGTGCAACATGTTTAAAAGAAAGCAATCTGAGGGTGTGGGGTCAGAGCTCACGGGTTAAGTCATGTACTGAGCATGCACATGGGCCTGGGTCAATCCACAGTCTCAGAAAACAAGAAAGAAAGGACAAAGACATTTGGAACTGGCTGGTCTGGATTTGAATCCCAGCTACTGCACTGCCTGGGGAAGGGGACAGTGGGCAAGTTCCCTTCTCTGCCTGTTCACTTCTGCAGCTAGAGGATGATGCAACCACGGGTCACAGAGGGCTGTCCTGGGGCTAGACTAGCTACAGCACACAGTGCTAACCCTGTCCCTGCCCAGGGGAAGGCTCACTCAATGACCTGGGTGCTCATTTGGGTGCAGTGTAACTGGAATCACTTTAGGTGGAGTCTGCCCCTTAGGACCTGTAAGGTGGCATCACAACAGGACCACAGTGGGGAACCAGGAGGGCTGAGGGGTCTCAGTGTTGGCTTCATGGCCAAAGAAGGGGAGGGAGGGAAGCAACCTGTGGGAGCTGTGAGCAGGGGCTGTCCTGGACTCTGCCAAGAGCAGCCCTCCAGCCCTTCCTGTCCTGGAAAGAGGGAAGTTAAGGTCTCTGCAGGAAAGTCCAGAGGGCCTGGGAAAGGTGGGCGTGGTGGGCACACCTGCAATCCCGGCTACTCAGAGACTGAGGCAGGAGGATTGCAAGTTCAAGGCCAGCCTCCACAACTTAGGGAGATGCTCTCTCCAATTAGAAATATGAAGGGTTGGGGTGAATCTCAGCAACAGAACACCCTGATTCCATCCCCAACATTGAAAGAAATAGGCAGGAAGAGAGAGAGAAGAAAAAGGAGAAGGAGGAGGTGCATAGTGAGGTCACTAAGGTTAAGTGAAGTCACAATCCAACATGACTCTGCCGATTCAAAAGGACACAATGCCCAGAGGCACATAAGGAGAGACCCTCAGTTCCCACACACAGAGGAGATGCCAGGCACCACCGCTGAGAGGCCTCAGAGGAAGCAAACTGCCAAAGTCTGGACCTTGAACTTCTAGACTTCAGAACCTTGAGGAAAGATCTGGCAGCACATTGTCACTTTGTTATGACAGCCCTACCAAGGAGCAGTTCCCATGAAGCAGAAAATGAGAAACTTCTTAAAGAGGAAAAGGTTTCTGGGCATGAAGGCACCCAGCTGTAGCCAAAGCAACTTGGGTATCTCAGATACCGCACTAATCTCAAGGATACAGAAAGAATTCAAAAAACTTAACACTCAAAAAATAAATAGCCTAATTAATAAATGGGCAAAGAAACTGACCAGACCCTTCACAGAAGAAGAAATGGAATCAGTCAACAAATATATGAAAAAATGTTCAACATCTCTAGCAATTAAAGAAATGAAAATCAAAACTACTCTAAGATATTATCTTGCTTTAAGTCAGAATGGCAATTATCAAAAGTTCAAAAGTAATGATAAATGTTGGCGAGGATGTGAGGGAAAAGGTGCACTCCTACACTGCTGGTGGGACTGCAAATTGGTACAACCACTCTGGAAGGCAGTAAGGAGATTCCTCAGAAAACTTGGAATGGAACCACCATTTGACCCAGTTATCCCACTCCTTGGTTTATACCCAAAGGACTTAAAAGTCAGCATACTACAGTGACATGGCCACATCAGTGTTTAATTCATAATTCATAGTAGCTAAGCTATGGAACCAACCCAGGTGCCCTTCAACAGATGTATGGATAAAAAAGTGCCCCAGGCTTATATACACAATGGGATATTACTCAAGCATAAAGAAGAATGAAATTATGGCATTCTCCAGTAAATTGATGGAACTGGAGACTATCATGCTAAGTGAAATAATCCAATCCCAAGGCCAAATGTTCTCTCTGATAGATGCTAACACACCACAAGGGAGGGTGGGGAGGGAAGAATAGAAGTTCATCGGATTCGAAAATGGAAATAAAGGGAAACAAGAGGGGATGGGAGCGGGAAAGACAGTAGATGAATTGGTCATAACTTTCCTGTGTTCATATGTGAACACGAGACCAGTGCAACTCCACATCATGTACAACCACAAGGGTAGGAAGTTATACTCCAGGTATGTATGACATGTCAAAAGACATCCTACTGTCATTTATAACTTAAAAGAACTAATAAAAATTTTAAATGGGGGGGGTGGGGAAGTAAAATATAAAAATAAAAACATAAGAAGGGTTGGGAATATAGCTAAGTGTAGAGTACTTGTGGGCCCAAACCCCAGTACCAAAAAAAAAGGGGGGGAGAGAGAGAAAAAGAGAGAGAGAGAGAGAGAGCGCCGAGGAATGAATGTGAAGACCCAGTTCACAGCGGAGGAAGAAGCTGGGGACAAAGGGAAAGTGAGGCACTGTACAGGGGAAGGATGGAGGCTGAGCTTCTGCAGGCTCCACATCAACTTCGGACCCAGACGGTTTGGAGCTGAGAGCCAGGCAGACTTCAGCTGCCTCTGAGCTCCTTCCATGGCCTTGGGAAGGTCACCTTGCCTCTTGGGGTCTCAGGAGTTTTCAGGATATAAAGATTGATCTTCCTGGAAATGTATGTTGTGAGCTTAAATAGAATATTATGCAGGTGATTCTTGTCACTGCTGTTTGAAGCATCAGCTGATGTGACGCCTCTGGCCCCAGCTGCAGGGGAGGCCTCCCAGAGACAGAGCTCAGGACCCTTGGTCTGGGCTCCAGAGGATGCCCTGTCCCAGCCTCCATGGCAGAGCCTGTGTTTGTCCTGAGTCCCTGGGAGTCCACGGGCAGAGCTGACCCAGGGAGCAGGTCAGAGGACTCTCCCCAGACAGTGGTCACTCACCTGTGAGTCCCAGCAGGAGGGTCAGCAGCAGGACAGGACAGGGACGCTGGGGCCGGGAGGCAGGTGCAGACATGGTGGAGCCCTGAGGAGCCTGCTCTGTCCCAGGGTCTGTGCTGGGGAGATCCCTGACTCTGCTCTCTGGAGAGAACTGACACCCTGCCTCCCTAGTTGCAAGAGGAAGTGACAGTGACAGAGTGGCAAGCAATTTCCTTCAAGATTGTGAAATAGAAACCAGGAGCACAGGCAGCAAAGGTTAAGGGGGTGTCATGCTCATCTTCAGAAGGAATTGGACAGGCCTCGAGGAACAAGGCCTCCTTCCCCCTGGGCCTGTACTGGTCCACTAGGCCCCTCGTGGTTCTCCTATGAATGCTATGTGATTGTT
Source organism: Spermophilus citellus (assembly GCF_964194105.1). Lineage (NCBI taxonomy): Eukaryota > Metazoa > Chordata > Mammalia > Rodentia > Sciuridae > Spermophilus > Spermophilus citellus. Next base: position 27,969,157 of record NC_138185.1, read on the forward strand.
TCTGGACAAAAGGATGTGCTCCGGTAAGGTAGCTTAATCTTTAGTATATATTCACTCCCTCTCTCCAACTCCATGGCAAAGTGTCCTGATCATTTTTGTGGGGTTCAACCATGAGATACTTTGGTCAAGAGGATGCTAGTGGATGTGGCCTAAGCATAACCTGGAGAATATGACACAAATGAATGGCCCTGAGGAATCAGAGACACATGAAATCAACCAGAACTCACCAGGAGCTTAGCTCAACTGTAAGGATTCTCCCTGTGGAAATGTACAGGACAGCATTCCTCTGGTAAGCAAACTCTCAGTGGGTAACTGGCACCCTGTTTTCCATACTTAGAATATTTTGCAATTTCCTCCAAGGAACTAGTAAGTTAACTAATACATGTGCAATGCCTAGCTGCTGTGACAATGCTCTGCATGAGGAGGCTCTATGCTAGAGACTTACCAGCCTTGACCTTGATCTTAGACACTCACTCAGCTCCTGGGAATAAAGGAATTCTCTTGTTAGACAACCACAATGTTTCACCAACCCTCCTGAGCCTGGACCTGAGCACATAACAGTAACCTTAAACAATCGACTTTCTTGAGAGCTACACAAAGGTCCTACCATCGCACACCACAACTATAGCACGTAACTAAGAAATAAGCTGCATAATGCGGCTAACTCTGTAACCTGCATAATGACACAATGAACAATAATGCACTACTGATGCCAGTGGCCTAAGGTGACCTATGGATATAAATAAAGCTGGCAGCTTGGACAAGGGGCTTTCTGCCTATCTGCCATTCTGCCATGCTGCTATTCTGCCATTCTGCTTCTGCACCTTGCTTCTGTCTCCTTTGTTTTCTTGTACTCAACCAATCCTAGCCTCCTTCAGCTGAGTTCCAGCCATGATGCAGATCCATGACCGAGTCATGAATGCGGACTGTGTGCTGTTGGAATTTCGTGGTCATTTATTTTAATGCAACAACTAAATACTACACTACACTACTGATACTGAGGAGTGCTAGATTCAGACTTTTGCCTTCTGTCCTTAGGTCTTCATTTTCTTTATGAGCAATCACTGCCTGCCTATGCCTCCCAAATTCACATCTCCAATCCAAGGCTTTCCCAACCTCCAGATGTACATCTCCATTCCCACCCGATATCTCCACTCAGGGAGGTGTTGGAAAGTCATCTCAAACTCAACATGTTCAAAAACAGGTGCTTAATCTTCCCCGTCCCAAGGCGCTGCCAAAGTACAGGTTTTGCAAACTCACTTGATGGCAGTTTGTTATTCTGACCTCTCAGGCTTGAAATCTCAAGGACATTCATGTCTTCTCGCTCTCTCTCACTCTACTGACCAACAGATCCTATGGGCTCTATTTTCAAGATATAGCCAGGGAAATATAGTTTCCTTAAAATGAATAAAGCCTGACAGAATGTCACTTCTGTCCTTACAACAAAACCTAGAAGTTTTATCTTCTACAATGTAATAGCTTTTCCTGAATCCCCCAGTGAGCTGAGGTTACTGGCAGCCAACTTATCTGCAATCCAAGGAAAAATAGATGCCTCTACAAATAGATGGCCCTGGGCAGGGACCCACTGGGACAGAGGCCATAAGCCATGTAAGCTGGTAAGAAGAGTTCAGCTAGGATTTCTACCAAGTCACTGAAGTGTAATGTGGGTTTACATGAGAATATAGAACCCCTGGGAGACACAGACCCAGAAGGAATGCACATTCACTCACAGGAGGTTCTCCACAAATCTTGCTGGATGCTTGGAAACACTGGGTCAGAACAAGAGTTCAGGGAGTTTCCCTCCTGGTATAGGGCTAGTGGAGGGGAGTAACAGCCACTGTGGGAAAGGACAAAGCCACACCCTGATCCATCACACCTATCTCCTGTGTGGAACAAAACCTTAAACAGCTGGACAGGGCAGCAGATCTACTTGTTCTTATGCAAAGGACCGGGAAAGTCCTCTTTTACCACTGGGGAAGGAGTAAAAAAAATGTCATGGACTTAGATCATTAGAAATTCCTTACTGAGATGCCTGGGGTGGGGGGGTCAGTATCACCTCTAGGATCTAGGGTCAGAGTACCTGCCTAAGCCTAAGCCACAATGATAGGGCACGGTCCCATTCCACTTCACCAGGTGACCATCAGCCTACTAAGGAGGGGCAGCAAGAGCCAGAGAGAGACCTGCTCTGGGGCCCAGATGCAAGGCAAACACCTGAGGTTTGGGGGTAAAACAGGCATTGAGCAGCATCCCCTCTAAATAGCCTATTCTAAGTACCAGGTAATTAAGAGCCTGGGTGTCTTGAAGGTAAATAAAGCATCAACAATACCCACATTTATTTCATCTAATGATTACATTACCTCAACCTCACATAAAAACTGCCAATCAGAAGAAAAATATATAACTACATCCAGGTTTTACTACAATTTTGATAAGTCTCTACTCTCCTACAAAGATTTTTAGCTTTCTACCAGAAAAATTACAAGATAAAAATGTAATTGGGAGAATAGAGTTTACTGAAACAATTGATTCAGTCAATAAATCCATAAAAAAGCAAATGATAGCAATCCTCAGTGGCCAGGGGCAACAGTACCAAAAGTTCCCAAAACACATTATCTAAAATGTCTAATTTCAAACAAATTCTAAGACATGTGAAGTAGCAGGAAAGTATGATCCCTACATTAGAAAAAACACAACTCATAAAACCTGTGTCAGCAGTAAGATGGCAGATTTAACAAAAGCTTCAAAACAGACATTGTAGATATATATCCAAAGAATCAAAGGAAATCAAGTGTCACATCAAATACAGAATTATCTATAAAGCTATAGAAAGTACTGATAAAGAACCAAATGGAAATTCCACTTGAAAAGTATAATAACTTGAAATGAAAGAGGCTCAACAGTAGATTTCAGCTGTGAATCTGGAAGCTCTTAGAAAACTTGGATATAGATAGGTTGCTAGACATTATGCAATATGAAAGAGAGCAAAAGAATGAAGAAAAATGAAGGAAGGGCCATCATCAGGTACAATCGTTTTTGAAAACTGGGAGCACAAGAAGGATAGGAGATAGAGAAAGGAGCAGGGAAAACGTTCCAGGAAATAATGGTGCACAACATTCTATTTTCTTGAAAAACGTGAACTGCACATCTGGGAATGTCACCAAACTCAAAGTTAGATAACTACAAAGAGACCAAGAAGAAGGCATTTATTGTGCAAATTCTGAGGGCCAAAAACAAGAAGAAAATTTTGAAAGCAACAGAAGAAAAACATGATATGTTTCTTGCAAGAAAAGCACAGAAGTATATATCTTACGACTCAATGATAAAAAAAAACTCGATTTTTAAAAAGGCAAAGTATCTGAATAGACATTTCTCTAAAGATACACAGATGGCCAATAAGCATATGAAAAAATCTTTTGCATAATCAATAATCAGGAAAATGCACATGAAACCTTACAAGATGCTCTTCTAGGCTAAGGGGAATGTACCATTACCTGGAAGACACTCTCCCTGTTCCTCACAGGATTAAATGTAGAATTACCATATGCTCAGCAATTCCATGCCTAGTTATAGACCCAAGAGAAATGAAAACATGGGGCTGGGGATGTGGCTCAAGCGGTAGCGCGCTCGCCTGGCATGCGCGCGGCCCGGGTTCGATCCTCAGCACCACATACAAACAAAGATGTTGTGTCCGCCGAGAACTAAAATAAATAAATAAATTCTCTCTCTCTTTCTCTCTCTCTAAAAAAAAAAAAAAAAAGAAATGAAAACATGTCCACACCAATAATGTACACACCTATTTATAGCAACACTATACATAAAGACAAAAGTGAGGAATGAACTTTCCTGTTGGAACTGTCTTTACGGTGTCCCAGAGATTTAAATATGTTGTATCGCTATTCTCATTTATCCCTAAGGTTTTTTTTATTTCATCCCTGATTTCTTCTGCTATCCACTGGTCATTCAAGAGCATATTATTTCATCTCTAGGTGTTAGAGTAGCTTCTATTTTTATTTTATTGTTGATTTCTAATTTTACTCCATTATGATCTGGCAAAATGCAAGGTATTATCTCTTTTTTTTTTCATTTGCTAAGAGTTGCTTTGGGGTCTAAGATATGGTCTATTTTAGAGAAGGATCTAGGTGCTGCTGAGACGAAAATGTATTTAGTCATTGATTGAGGAAACATTCTGTATATATCTACTAAGTCTAAATTATTGATTGTATTTTTTCAGTTATTTACTTTTTTTTGAAAGATCTATCTAGTGGTGAGAGACGTATATTAAAGTTACCCAGTATTATTGTGCTGTGGTCTATTGGATTCTTGAAATTGAGAAGGGTTTTTTGATGTACATACATGCTCTATTGTTTGGAGCATAAATATTTATGATTGTTATGTCTTATTGATGTGTGATTCCCTTAAGCAGTATGAAATGTCTTTGTCCCTTCTTACTAACTTCGGCTTGAAGTCCATGTAAGCTGATATGAGGATACAAACCCCTGTTGTTTATGAGATCTATGTTAATGATGTGTTATTCCCTTCCTTTTATCTTCAGTCAGTGGCTGTCTCTGCCTATGAGCTGAGTCTCTTGGAGAAAGCATTTTGTTGGGTCTTATTTTTCAATTCAATCTGCCAGTCTGTATCTTTTAATTGATGAGTCTAGACCATTTACATTCTATGTTATTTTTGAGAAATGATTTTTATTTTCTGAATTTTTATTTATTTCTGGTTTTTAATTTAAATTAGTTTCTCCTTTAATTGACTATTCTTCTAGGATAGTTCCTCCCTATGAGGGTGTTCACTTTGTTGTTGTTGTTGTGTTCGTTTGTAGTTGGACACAATAACTTTATTTTATTTATTTTTATGTGGTGCTGAGGATCAAAACCAGGGCCTTGCACGTGCTAGGTGGGTGCTCTACCACCAAGCCACAACCCCAGCCCTGCTGGTGTTCACTGTTTTTTAATTTATTCTTAATGAAATATTTTATTGAGTAAGTTTTGTGATGTTGGCTTTCTAGTTGCAAATTCTTTTAACTTTTGTTTACCATGAAGGTTTTTATTTCTCTGTTGATTCTGAGGCTTAATATTACTGGACATAGTATTCTTGGCTGGCAATCATTTTCTTTCAGAGCTTGGTATATATTATTTCAAGACCTTCTACCTTTGAAGATCTGGGTTGAGAAATCAGCTGAGATCCAGATCAGGTTTTCTCTAAATGTGACATGACATTTTTCTCTGGCAGTGCTTAAAATTCTATCTTCATTCTGCATGGTAGGCATTTTTATAATAATATGCCTTGATGTGGATCTACTATAATATTATATCTTTGGAGTCCTGTAAGCCTCCTGTATTTTACTTTCCATTTTATTTTTTAGGTTTTGGAAATTTTCTGATATTTTCTCATTGAAAAGATTGTGCGTTCCTTTGGTTTGTTTCTCTGAGACTTTACCTGTCCCAATAAATCTTATATTTGGTCTTTTCAGGTTTATCCCATATTTCTTGGAAGTTCTGTTCATGGTCTCTTAACATCTTTTCTACATGGTCCATTTTATTTTCAAGGTATTTTGTCTTCATTATCTAAAACTCTGTCTTCCAAGTAGTCTAGTGTATTTGGAGATTCTATCCATTGAATTTTTAATTTGGTTTATTGATTTCTTCATTTTGAGGATTTCTGCTTATATTTTTTTCAGAATCTCTGTGTCTTTATTATAGTAATTTTTTACTTCCTGTGCTTTTTCTATGATTTCACTCCTTACATCATGCTTTCTCTCACAAATTATTTTAATTATGTACATTCTAAACTCCTTCTCATCCACCATGTTTTTGATGGAATCTGTTATAGAGGTATCTTGTTTGTTTGAAGCAATTTGTTTTCTGGCTTTTTTATGTTGTTTGTATGTCTATCTATCTAACTGTATGGATCTGAGGCAGTACGGTTTCCACTCTGTGGAATTATAGTGTCCCTGAATTTTCCACTACTCACCATTTAGGGGGAGACAAATAATAACAACAACCAATGAAAACAATATACATCATTAAACCAAAGAGTTCCTCCTGTGACATCTACAATGTTGTCACAATAAACAGAAATCTTATGATCAGTTATTGCCTACAATAAAAACAGTCAGTTTGCCAAGGGGTTTACAATTTCAAATGGTGAACAGGAAGAGAACAGAAGTGATGTAGGCTGTGATGATTTTGAGGGAGGAGGAAAGAAAATAGAGGTAAAAAAATTAAAGGAAGAATGAAAGAGAAATATAGAGATTCACTGTTAGCAGGCAAAAATAGAAAGAAAAGGGAAACAGAAGAGTGAGAGAAATATATTATATATATATATATATATATATATATATATATATGTAGTAAAAAATTTAAATTAAAAAGTATAAAAATAATAGAATACAAAACAAAACTGAAATATACTAATCAAACATCCTAGTCTGTAAAAAAAAACAACAATCCATGAAAAATAACTGGTTTCAAAAATGCTAGAAGTGAGAAAAAAAATATGAATATGTATAAATAAATGTCTATGAACCATTAAGGTCACAATTAAACTGAAAAAAAAGGCAGGGAGATCTCAGTGAAAAGTTAAAGAGTTGTTTCTATTGGAGTTCAAAAGGTTCTCAGCTTCTCTTTTCAGCAGTGTTAAGTGGGGTTATCTGGAGTATGATGTTTGCTCCACACTCAGGACGGATTGTTGGAGTAAGAGAGGTAATCCGGTAGGTGGAACTCCTGGAGGTAGGATTTAGGCCTAGCTGGGCTCCAGGCTCTCCACTGAATTCCAATTGATCTGGAGATTTTCAATCAGCACACCTCCAGTGCCAAGTACTTGCTGATCCATGCTGGAAGTCTGAACCACAGACATCTCCTTGTGTTCCATGCATTTGGTAGAAGGGCCAACTCTTAGTTGACTACATCCCTGCAGAGCCCACGTTTCCTGGTCTCAGGTTCAGTATCCAAACACAATCTCTCCTGCCCCTGCCCTTTTCAATTCTCCGCCAGCTCTCTCCTAGGTGGTCCTGCAAGCAGCTGATTGAAGGAGCAGGGGGAGAGGCAGTGAGTTTCCATGACCAGTTGTCCCCTGTGGAAACCTATCTCCATATTGGATTTTCTCCTGGTTACTCAGGCACACTCTAGGTCGTGCAGTGTGGGTTTGCCAAGCCTGTATTTCAGGTCAGACTCGGGTTTGCCAGGAGTCTGCTTCCTCAACTGCCAGCCACAGCTGTAAAATGTCTCCTTCCTCTGTCTTCCACAAGTAGCTGGGAAAGATGCCACTTCTTTTCCATACAAGGATATTGAGCAGAATGCCTTTCAGTTTAGTTGGACAGTGTCTTTGATCTCTAAATTCTTTGTATTCAGACACACCTGATTTCTTCTAAAATTGTGGGGTCCTTTAATTCCCTTGTCCCTCTACTTTTCTTTCAGAGGAATGACTCTGGCTGGTGCCTTCAACTGCAGCAGTCATTGTGATTCTGGGGATTTCTTATTATATCCAACCTCCCAAGTTCCAGATCTGCTTTGTGTGTCCAATACTAAATTCCAAGAAAATCCCTCCTCCTTTATTGTTCACCTGCCTTGCTGAGAAGTTGCATATCTTCCTTATTGCTTTTATGCCATGGAATAGCCAGAAAAGTGACCTTCTCTATTCTGCCATTTTGAAGTGACCCTTAAGTAACTCCCAGGAATACTGGACAATATGGTAACTATTTCATGGAAAGTACATCTCCTTCAATGACATGCAAACATTTTGTCATTGTTGTTAAGTTAATTGGGCAGCTCATGTTGTGCTCTCTCTCTCTCCCTCTTCTAAGGCTCTTCCAGAATGAACATTTTATTTCCTCTCATTTTTTCTCTTCCTTTGAAGTCTCCCCAGGAGACTCTTGATAGATTTTCCTCTTAGATTTCAGCTATTCTCCCAGTTACTTCCTTCCATTTGCTGCTCTGTCTTCTCTACTGTTTGGGTGGTCTGAGTTCCATTTGGGTTTCCCTTTCCATTTCTGACGGCATCTTCAGCTTGAGTTTGGGCAGCTGAAGCATTTCTGGGGAAGAGCCTTTTTCAAAGTAGAGTCCCAATGCTTACGTGTTGTTGGAAGCCGCTGTCACATGCATTCCCACTGGTTTTGTTTGTTCTTATGCTAGAGTTGCTTGGAATGGCTGAACTGAAGCCGTCAATGGTCATAAGAGCTCTCTGGCTTACAACATCTGGGGTTTTTGTTTTGTTTTCAGTCCACATGATGACCCAGGTGTAAACCAAGGGCTCTGATCTTACTCAGTGCTTCTGTTGCTATGTCGCCCTGAAGCAAACTGGCATCTCTCCTTCTCTCCTGGGTTCAGTTTATCTACCTTCTCTTCAGTAATAAAGTCTGACTGTGACTTAGTTTAGTTAGTTCTTTCATATCTCACCCTGCTAACCTTTATATCCTTGACTGTTGGTTTTTCTGATGCATAAGTCTAACTAGGGGTCAGAATAACATGAGAGAAACCTGTCCTTGGGGTTTTCTATACAAGTCTTCACAAGATCTCCTTTACAAAAATCTTGCAAACTTGCCACAACCTGGCTTGTCTTTCTCCAAGAAATTGTTTATTTACTCTGTGTTTCAGAACAACACTCTTTACTAAATTTTTGTCCAATGCTTGTTTTGGATCCAGCTGCTCTTAGTTTGAGGGTCAGAGTGAGTCTCTGGCTTTCTTCTGGTACATAATTCAGGATTTGATTTTCCCCTCAGAGTCTGATAAGATTTGAAGTATTTTCTCTTTGTCATCTCTTTTGGGAATCTATGCAAAGACTCATTTTTAATGTGACCACTGTCCGTAGAGTCTGTACGTTTAACATGTCATTATCTTTTCCATGCTATTCACAGTTTTCAATTCCTTATATTAAGTGATCCTGCAGGTTTGCATGGCAGACCTTCTGTCCTTGCTGGTCCATCTCAAGATGCTGTAGACTGTTTCTTATAGTATGGGTTAGAAGAAACATCTGGAAGTGAGCTTTTGCACAGAAGTTTTGGTGGCTCCATCTTTGGCACTGGGACCTTATTATACTGGCAAATCTGGGCTGGAGCGTGATGCTATTGGGTCTTGATGCTTTGATAGACTGAACAACATGGTCAATAACTCCACTTTTGTGTATTTTTAGCTGGTGGATTTCTGCAGTTACTCTTGGATTTTAGGTGAGGCTTGATATTTGGGTATTTCTGTTTCCCCTTGACTCCTAGGTCCTCTTGGAGTTTTCTTTCTGCTCTGCAGCAGCAGTGGAAAGGCCTGGCTTCACCATGACTTCTTAGAAACAGTTTTTCTTCTCTCATCACTCTTATTCAATATATTACTGGAAGCCCTTGTCAGAGCAATGAGACAAGAAAAGGAAATAAATGGCATAAATTTCAGAAAGAAAAAAAACTACTTGTTGATGACATAATAGTCTTTTTTATTTGTTCTAATTAGCTGTACATGGCAATAGAATGCACTTTGACACATCATACATAAAAGGAGAATAACTTCTCATTCTTCTGATTGTACATGATGTAGATTCCCATCAATCACATAGTCATATGATGTTTGATTCATTCTACTAAACTTCTTATCCCCATACCCCTTACCCTCCCTTCACTCCCCTCTGTCTAATACAAAGAACCTCTATTCTTCTCTAGAATCACCCCCTATTGTAAATTAGCATCTGCAAATCACAGAAAAAATTTAGCCTTTGGTTTTGGAGGATTGGCTTATTTTCACTGAGATAATCTTCGGTTCCATTCATTTACCAGCAAATGTCATAATTTCACTCTTCTTTAAGGTGGAGTAATATTCCATTTTCTTTATCCATTCATCTGTTGAAGGGCATGTAGGTTGGTTCCATAGTTCAGCTATTGTGAGTTGAGTTGCTATAAACATTGATGTGGGTGCATCACTGTAGTATGATGATTTTAAGTATTTGGGGTATAAACTGAGGAGTGGGATAGCTGGGTCAAATGGTGGTTCCATTTAGAGTTTTCTTGAGAAATCTCCATACTTCTTTCTATAATGGGTACACCAATTTGCAGTTCCACCAGCAATGTAAGAGTGTACCTTTTTTCCCTCACCAAATTTTATTATTGCTTGTATTCTTGATAATTGACATTCTGATTGGAGTGAGATGGAATCTTAGTGTAATTTTGATTTTCATTTCTCTAATTGCTAGAGATGTTGAACATTTTTCATATATTTGGTGATCAATTGTATTTCTTCTTCTGTGAAGTGTCTGTGCTTTTCCTTTACCAATTTATTGATTGAGTTATTTGGTTTTTTGGTGTTTTTTGAGTTTTCTGTATATTCTGGAGATTAATGCTGTATCTGAGGTGTGTATGGTAAAGATTTTCTCCCATTTTTTAGGCTCTCTCTTCACATTATTGTTTTCTTTGCTGCAGAGAAGCTTTTTGAATCCATCCCATTTATTGATTCTTGATTTTACTTCTTGCACTTTAGGAGTCTTGTTAAGGAAATCAGGTCCTAAGCCTACATGGTAAAGATTTGGATATACTTTTTCTCCTATGAGGCACAGGGTCCCTGTTCTAGTGCCTAAGTCTTTGATCCACTTTGAATTGAGTTTTGTGCATGGTGAGAAATAGGGGTTTAATTTCATTTTGCTACATATGGATTCCCAATTTTCCAATTGGTTGAAGAGGCTATCTTTTCTCCAGTGTATGTTTTTGCATTAGTATTTTTAGAAAATTCTAAGGAATACAAACACATACACACAGGGGAAAAAAACTCTTAAAACTAATAAGTGAGTTCAGAATGGTTGCAGAGCAGATGATAAACATAGAAAAATCAATTATGTTTCTTATACTTGAAACAAACCTGTGAAAAACTAAATTAAAAATATAATACCAGGCTGAGATTGTGGCTCAGCAGTAGAGCACTCGCCTGGCATGTGTGCGGCACCAGGTTTGATCCTCAGCATCACATAAAAATAAAGAAATAAAAACAAAGGTATGGTGTTCATCTACAACTAAAAATATATATATTTAAAAATACAATACTGTTTGCATGGCTCAAAAAATAAAATACTTGGGTATAAATCTAACAAAATATGTATAGGACTGGTATGTCATATGGGAGGGTGTGGTAGTCAGGGTTCTCTAGAGAAACAGAAGCAATAGGAAATCATCTAGATGGACAGATAAGTCAGTAGGAGAGGAAAGGGTTTGTTATGGGAATTGGCTCAAGCCATTATGAAGGCTGAGAAGTTCATGATATGTCATCTGCAAGTTGGAGACTCAGGGAAGCTCATGGTGGAACTCCCAGTTTGAGACCAATGGCGTGAGAACCGGGCAGGCAGTGGGGAGAATCGGGGGTGCTGGTGCAAGTCTTAAAGCCCAAAGGCAGATGCCCCTGAAGTTCTAATGGCCGTCCATCTCCAGAAGAGACAGCAAACTCACTGGTCCCCTGCCTTTTTGCTCTATCCAGGCTCTCAACTGATTGAATGTTGCCTGTCTGTGTTGGGTGAGGGCAGATCTTCCTTATTTAGTCCACTGAATCCGATTCCAATCTCTTCAGGAAACACACTCACAGACAGATCCACAAAGAGTGCTTCACCAGCTATCCTGTGTATCCCTTAACGGGATCCAGTTGACATCTAATTAACCACCACGGGGGGTGCTTGCTGTGTTCAGGGACTGAAAGTCTCAACATATTAAAAATGTCAATTCTATCCAAGCTAACATGTAAGTTTAACAACTTCTTATCAAAACCCTAGATAAGTTACATTAAATATTAAATATATTAAATTAATAATTAATAAAATATTAAATATTTAACATGATATGATAGACATATATTAACTATAAGTATTAATACATATATAAGACTTATATACACAAAAAAAGAGAGAGAACCAGAAGAGTCAAAAATACTTTGATAAATGAAAAAAGAGTGAGGATACGCAATTTAAAGAGTCCTTACATACATGCAGTAATCAGAACTTTGTGAAATTGTCAGAGAGATACACATAGATCGGTGGAACAGAATAGGTAATCCAGAAACAGCTCACACAAGTATAAACAACTCATTTTTTCAACAACAACAACAAAAATCCAATGGTAAAAGGATTAATTTTTCTGAAGAGAAAATCTTTTAAACCAAAGGTGCTGGATATTCATAAACAACAAAAAAAAAATGTACCTCACCAAGCGCAGTGTCACACACTTGTAATCCCAGCAATTTGGGAGGCTGAGCCAAGAGAATCATGAATTCAAAGCCAGCCTTGTCAACTTAGTGATGCCCTAAGCAACTCAGTGAGACCCTGACTCAAAATAAAGTGTAAAAAGGGCTGAGGATGTGGCTCAGTAGTTATGTGTCCCTGGGATTCAATCCCTGGTACAAAAAAAAAAAAAAAAAAAAAAAAAAAAACAAAAACAAAAAAACACCTCTGTCTAAACCTCAACCTTGTACAAGAATTATCTCAAGATGAATCATAGGTTCAAATGTAAACATGCTTAACCATAAAATGTTTAGCAGAAAATACACAAGAAAATCTTCAGGAATCTCTAACAGACCTGACATCAAAAGCATGATCAGCTTTTAAAAAGCAATTTGTTGGGCTTTATCAAAACTAAAAATAATATTTTCTCCAAAATACCATGTTAAAAGAAGGAAAAAAGGGCTTCAGGTGTTTCAAAATATCTAAAAGCCACACATCTGACAAGGGACTCATATATTAAAATGTTTCTCTCAAAATGCAATAGTAAAAAAAACAAAATAAGGCAAAATTGTCAATGGGCAAAAGATATAAAGAGACATTTCATTGATTAGGATAGACAGAAAATAAAATACGTGAAAAGATGATCAACAACTCAGCCATCTGGAAAAATGTAAATTAAGGCCACAATGAGGTATTACTACAGACCCAACAGAAGAGTTACAGTGAAACAAAGTGACAGTGCCACCTGCTGCCCAGGATGTGGAGAAACTGCATCTCTCCTGTGCTACAAGTGGGAATGGAAAATGGTACCACCAACTCTAAAGAGTCTGGCAGTTTCTAAAAAGAACTAAATACAAATTTACAATTTGATCCAGCAATTGCACTCCCAGGCATTCATCCTGGGGGAAAAAAAAAGAAAGCTTATGTATACTCAAAAACCTGGGCATGGGTACTTATAGCAGATTTCTTTATAATAGTGAGACACTGGAAACAACCAAAATGTCCTACAAGTGGATGGTTAAGCACACCATGTGCACCCACACATTGAAATAATACTCAGCAATAAAAAGGAAGTATTTATATGTGCAAACACTTGTAAGGATCTCAAAGGCACTTTGTGTGTGTGTGTGTGTGTGTGTGTGTGTGTGTGTAGTGGTGCTAGGGATTGAAGCCAGGGCCTTGTGCATTCAAGGCAAGCACTCTATCAACTGAGCTATATTCCTAGCCCTCAAAGGCATTTTGAGCAAAGAAAATCAAACTGAACATTTCACATACCATAGGAGACATTTATACAACATCGTCAACATCATGGAGACACAGAATACATTAGCATTTGGCAGAGATCTGGTAGAGTGGAGTGGGCACCTTATCAAGGAGGAGCATAAGGGAGGCTTTTATTATCATAGAATCATTCTGTGTCTTGATTGTCACAGTGGTCACATGAGCATGCTTATAAGACAAAACTGGAAGCATTGCTACACTCAGCTACAAATAATGTTTATGCAGTCACCATAATGCAGGCTGTCTCAAATTAAAATACAATCATATTCTGGGGAGACCTGTGTGGCAGGAAGTCAACAGGGACAGAATGTTGTACCCATGTCTTTGGTCATAGGAAGTCATTAAACAATGCCTAAGAGGGGAAAATTAAGAAGTGGCCATCGAAGCATGTGATATAAGATATGAGAGTAAAATCTAAAATAACCAGTTAAAAGAGTTGAAAAATAGCCAGGCACGGTGGCGCATGCCTGTAATTCCAGCAGCTTGGGAGGCTGAGGCAGGAGGATGGAGAGTTCAAAGCCAGCCTCAGCAATAGCGAGGCACTAAGCCGCTCAGTAAGACCCTGTCTCTAAATAAAATACAAAATAGGGCTAGGCATGTGGGTCTGTGGTCAAGGGTCCCTGAGTTCAATCCCCAGTACCACACCCTTCCCCCACAAAAAAAAATTGAAAAGTTTTTCTTTGGAAGGTAGGAAATGGTGGGTGGTTAGGGAGACTCTGCTTTTCAAATGTAGAATTTAAAGGAATATTTGACTCAAACTACATGTACATGGAACTTTGTTAAAGGGAAAATGGACTTTAGATCATTAAACTAATGTTATAAGAGTAACATCAAAAGAATATTCACATTAGTAGCACTAGAAAGAGAATTTTGTAATTTGCTGGATAAAAGACTGATATTCAAAACTCAATGGCAATCCTATTCAGTAGTTAAAACCACTGAAAAAAGTAACAATTTTTTTTTAAGATTTCATAAACTAGAAAGTGTTAAAAAGAGTACTAATTAAAGATACAAAAACCATTATGGGTGAAAAAATAAAAAATCATAAATTAAAAGTCATCTAAAACTAAATATATACTTGATATATATAAGATCATATATAATAATACATACAATTCACACACACACACACACATATATGTATATATCAATTTTCCCCAAATTAGTATAGAAATTCAATGTAATCAAATCATAATTCTAAGTGTCATGAAACCTGACAACATTATTCTAAAATGCTTTTGGGCTAAGAATAGCCATGAGAAATGTGAACAAGAAAAAGTAGAATGGTTTGCTTAAAAGAGTAAAATTTAAAGCTCTTCTAACACAGTGTAGTGTTGACAGAGATGGACAAGGAGATTCATGGAATTGAGTGCTCATCAAAAGAAAGTCAGATTTAGAGAAAATTGATATATGGCAAAGGTGGCAACAGATATATCACAGAGGACTGGAGAATTCATTCTTGTAGAAAAACGTTAGATCCCTACTGCCTGTGACTAATGTGTGTGCGCACACACACACACACATACACACACCAGAAAAATATGGCTAGATTAAAGACAATGTCAAAAGAGCATAACTTGAGCAAAGACTCTAAAATTTTATTTTGTATAACAAAAAACTCAAATGCTACCAACACTGCGACTTTGTGCGCTACACTAGAGGAACGGGAGGGACTCTTACATGTGCCCAAGGAAACAAACATAAGAATGTCTGTACAGACAAGGTTATACCAGTAAAAACATTGACGATAGCTTCAATATCCATTACAGAAGAATAATCAATGAATTGTGCCTGTTCTGGCAACAGAAAACCACAGATCAGTGGACATTAATAACAGAGTTACATAAATCCACACAATAAATCCACAAACTGGGTTAAGCGTAAAAATGCTGTGTGTGATAGACTAGCATCTACGTAAAACTTAAAACATGCAAAATAACACTGTACATGGCTTAAGGATTTATATATATGTTGTAAAAATCATAAAATCAGAAAATGAACATCAAATTCAGGAAAAAGTTTTTTTAAAAAAGAAACTAAACTACAGTAAACAAAGACGAATGGGGGGAGAGAAACGGAGAGAGAAGGGAAAGCACATGGAAATAGTAGGAGACCTTCAATGATACATAAAATTATAAGAGGTTATGAGGGGCAAGGGGGAGAGAAAAAAAGGGAGAGAATTGAACAGCAGGGGAGGTAGAGAGGGAAGATGGGAGGGGAGGGGAGGGGAGGGGGGATAGTAGGGGATAGGAAAGGTAGCAGAATACAACAGTCACTAATATGGCATTATGTAAAAATGTGAATATGTAACAGATGTGATTCTGCAATCTGTATTTGGGGTGAAAATGGGAGTTCAAAACACAATTTGAGTCAAATGTATGAAAGATGATATATCATGAGCTATGTAATGCTTTAAATAATCAATAAAAAAATAAAAGTGAAAAAAAATTAAAAAAAAAGAAACTAAACAACATAATGGCAAAATGTTAATATTCTGTGAAGATAATATGGTAGGTCCTGGGATATTTTATATTTCATTTTTATACACTTGAGAACAGATAAATGCTTACTCAACAGACAGTAACTTCAAATTCTGTATGTGTTAAAATCCTTCTTTGCGGAAGCCCTGAGTCAAGATGAAATCTCTGAATATTAAAGGCTGTCATGATCAAGGGCAGGTGGACATGTGTTTTCTTGGTCACTTGGATCCTCTTGGATGGAGGCAGAGTCCATCTGAAGTCTAGCTCATTAGGTCTGAGCCTTTCCCAAGTCCCCTGACCCAAGTCCATCCCTGCCCAGCTCCAAAATTCTGAGGGAAGGAACATGGGAAGGTGTGCAGAGGGAGCATTCTGTGGTGGGGGTGGCAGAGGGAAGAGCGGGGCCTGAGGTCGTTTCCAGGTCCTTGGAGCTGCTTCTGTCCATTTGGACCTGTCAGAGAGGGTGGACGGCAACGGACCAAAGAGGATGCAGGAGCTGTTGGTGGAAATCATTAATTCATTGTTTGTTTGCTCATTATGTACTGAATCCACAAATATTTATTGAGCACCTACTATGTGGCAGGTACTCTGCTTGGCTTGAGTTCAGCTGCAGATCAGGAAAGAAGTCCCCACTAACTACATCCCAACCCCTCCATCTCTCCCACGCCCTCCTTTATGGTTGCCACTAGTCAGAACCTTCACATCTTTAGAGCATGTTCTATGAGTTGACGTGCCATCCTTCGAGAAAAGGAGGATACACGTCCCTGCAATGACCCTCTCCGTCCCCAAGATCCCAGCCAAGTGAAGGGGACAATGGGGGAGAGTCTGCTCTGAAAGGTCCAGACACATGTTATCTAGGGGGTCACTGCCTCTCTGCTGGATGCTGGGAATCGGGGCAAGTTACTGTGATCTATAGAAAGCTGAGTGGTGGAACAGAGCAAGAGAAGCCAACAAGTGACGTCACTGCCTCTGGACCCTGACTCCTCGAATCCCTCTTGCTGTGGTAACAGGCAGAACTGGGGGCACTGTTGAGAGAACGAGTGCTACTTGTCCAGATGGTACCGGACAAGGTGCTTCAAGAGGCAGCCGTGCTTATCTTTTCTCTTTTGGGGGGGGGCTGGAGGGGGAGGGAACCCAGGACTGCTCTACCACCAAGCTACATCCCCAGCCCTCTTTATTTTTTATTTTGAGGCAGGGTTTCTTTAAGCTCTTGAGGTGACCTCAACCTTGTGACCCTCTTGCCTCAGCCTCCTGAGTAGCAGAGATTACAGGTGTGGTGACACTATTTTCTGGTGATGTACCATGTAGGACAGAGATGATGTTTGCCCAGCCTAGGGCCACCAGACTTTCTGGAGTAGTGTCATGAGGGACAGAGGTGCTACATGGCAAAGCACTGTAAGGGATAGAGGTGCCATCTGTCTGGCCCATTGCCCCTTGACCTTCCTTATAGCATGTTTTTTTTCAATAAATCTCCTGTGTCACATGCCTTCTCTGGGTGCTTCCTTGGGTCTCTCAGCACCCTCCCCCACTGCCCTAGCATAACTGGACCACAGACCGTAGAGTAGATTGTAGCAATATCTGCCTGGTTCATTTCAAAGACACAGCACATGAAAATTGAAATATATCACAGAGTATGGGGGACTCTCTGGAGTTGGGGTCTTGACATTCATTGCACCCCACACTCTGGACTCCCACCTCCAGGGTCCTAGAACATAACTTGAAAACCTTCCAACTCCAAGGCACTGTACAATGCATGGTTAGTTGGAAGCCTTTGAGAATTCCAAAAGACATTTGGAGAAAATAAGGGTGTTTATGACCTTTTCTTGGGGCTGATCACATCTGTGGACACTCTTGTGGGCACCCTGTGTGACTGATATGGTTTAGATATGAGGTGTCACCCAAATGCTCATGTGAGAGACGATGCGAGAAGGTTCAGAGGAGAAATGACTGGGTTAGGAGAGCCTTGGTCTAATTAGCACATTAATCCACTTGAATGGATTGTCTGGGTGATGACCGTAGGCAGATAGGGTGTGGCTGGTGGAGGTGGGTCGCTGGCGGACACGCCTTGGTGTGTATATGAGGTCCCTGGGGAGCCAAGCTTAGTCTCTCTTTGCTTCTTGATTATCAAGTCCTGAGCCCCGTTCCTCCTCCACACCTCTCTGCCAAGATGTTCTGCCTCCCCTCAGGCCCAGAGCAACGGAGTCAGCCATCTATGGACTGAGACCTCTGAAACCATGAGCCCCAAATAAACTCTTCCTCCTCTGAGATTGTTCTTGTCAAGTCTTTTGGTCACAGCAGTGAAAAAGCTGACTAAAATGGTGACTTTGTACCCTTGCCCTGAATTTCTCTTGCTAGCCCATAACTGTGCCCCTGACCTGTCTCTCTGGGGACTAAGGCCCACCCCAAACTCACCTGTCACAGTTTCCACCGCCTACAGATGTAGGAGACCGTGAAACTCACCAACAGCAGCACTTTGACACCCAAGAGGAAAGCCACAAAGGTAAGGGTGGACGTCCCTGGACCTAAACGCCACAAAGCAGAAGAAGCCATTGAATGGGGCTTTATGAGTCTGAATATCTCTGAAGTCAGGCAGCCGGGAAGTTCCAGAGCCAGCAAGTTGTACCCAATTCCTCGTACCAAACCTGACAGTTTGCTCTCTTGGAAAGGAAAGGTGATTTTGACCTATGAGGCTCACCTTGGATTTGGCCCAATAAATGCTGATTTGAGTATATGACATCCACCAGTCAATGTGCCAGGCTCTCGGGGTACAAATCCAAGTTCAGTGCATGCCATTGAGCCCTTGGGGTCATTTATCATACCATTTGCTATTATCACAGGAAGCTGGTCTCATCGGCAAGATTTCATAGATGAGTGAACTGAGTCTCAGAGATCATTGACTCACTTGCCTACATTTACACAGCTACCATCACTGGAAACCATTTAAAAATAATTCTACCCTAATTCAAGTAGTAATAATAGAAGCCGGCTTTATTGCAGACATTCGTGTAGATTATGCTTATATTAACTTACAAGGACTTATAAGTTAACTTATATTAAACTTATATTTAACTTATATTAAACCTTGTAAGGACTCTGTGAATTAGGATGTTTCCTTAGGCTCTATCTACAGATGAGCAAACTGAGCCCAGAGGAGTCTATATCTGTGCAATAATTAATTGGAAGAGCTGGTTCTGTTATCAGAGCAGACATCATGCAGCACCCAGGTGAGGTTGTTCAAGCAAGTCTTATAGAACAACGTCCAGCAAGCTCACCTCCATGTAATTCAAACAGACTATTTTAACCAAGCGTCTTGCTGACAGCCAACTCAAAGTCACCAGTAAAAGAGCACTAACTTACACCCTCTCCAGGGTCTTTTTGCAAGGTTTTGCTGGAAGACCACTCTCTGCACAGAAATGTCAGAACCTTGCAAGATGGCCACAGCCAAAGGAAGCCACTGGCTAGAAACCATTCTGATTATTCTAGAAGTCAGATTTCTACTCTGACAAGATCTCAGTAATGATCCAGCTCCATTTCCTCCCAGTGCCTTCTGGAATCCACTCCAGAGACAGAGGTGACCCAGTTGCCGGTAAGAGAAGAGGTGCACTGACCTGGGCTCCCAGAGGGCTCGCGTTTGGGATGGGACGCTGTGGACAGGATGAGGCTGGCCTGGACGGCAGGCTGTTGCTGGTGCTGCACCCTGCAGGTGACCAGCCACTCGGACCTCTGCCTCGACACGTTCACCAAGTGCAAGCTTTCCAAGGTGTAGGAGCCATCGCGGTTCTTCCTGGGCGTGGGCTGATGGGTCCTTTTGAGTGCGTGGCAGTGTTCCAGCCAGGTGAGGTGCGTCTCCTGGGGATAGAATCTCTGCACAAGGCAGGTAACAGCCACCAAGCCGGAGGGAGTTGAAGACTGGGACACTGTCACTGTAGGGGGAACTGGCAAAACCCGGAGAGAGTAGACAATTACCGTGGGAATGCCTCTGGCAGTTCCCTGGGGGTGGGGTTCATTTGTCCAGGAGAAAGTCCTTGGGTGGTACAATCTGAAGGAGCTGAGAGCTTCTGATCCCAAAACATCATTTCCTCATTCTCAACCTCCAAGATCTATCAAGTTCTATCAGTGATGCTGGGAATGGGTCAGGACCGCCGCAGAGAAGGTCCTGAGTATTGGTAAATGGGTGGGTGGGTGCATACAGAAATGCATGACGGAATGGGTGAGGGAATGCATGTTTGGATGGATGGATGGATGGATGGATGGATGGATGGATGGATGGAAGAAAGAATAAATGGTATTGGTGAAATCTTTCTTTTCCACATTGGCCATTAAAGATGAAAAGATGAGGTATGAATGTCCCTTAAGAATCTACAAATCAGTCAACTCACTCTATGACTAGACAATCCTAAGATTTGAAGGTTCAGAGCCACTAGATGTCTTTGAGTCCAAGATACTAAGATTGTAATAAGAAGGAAATTCAGTTTGGGAAAGGAACCAGCTCAGGGTTATAGTTGGTGCAGCTGGAATTACACCAGAGAAGGAGTGCTTGACCATTGTGCTATCCTGATACCCAAATTATAATGCAATTAAGATTCTGATAATAGGATCTAATGTCTTCTAGAATTTTTTTCCACCAGATTTTCACCTATGCAATAGAAGGTTTTCACAACAGGGAACCTTAGGCTATTCTGGAATCCAATAAAATATGACCCATCTCCGTAGATTTTTGAATGCTCACCCAGCACGATCCAACTGTGACAGGCAGGGTGTTGTGGATTAGGATCCTTGAGCTGCCACCATAGCCAACATCACCTTGTGTCGTTCATTTTCCTGTGTTTCCAAGACTGAAATTTTGAAATTTCTAACACTCATGGGTCTATTTAAGACGGATGTCAGCTCTTGGTCTAGGATAGAGAGTAAGTCCTTGGGTGGTATAATTTGAAGGAGCTGAGAGTGTCTGATCCCAAAATACTGTTTCCTCATTCTCACCCCCCAAGACCTATCAGGTTCTATCAGTGATGCCATTCATAGGTCACACAACCAAGGCAAGACCCTGTCCTGAAGCTGACTATCGGCTTAGTGTCCCCATTTGGTGCTCAGGCCCAGCACAGGGACTCTCACCAAGCAAAGAGCAAGACTTGGAAGGGAAGCCCAGGATGTGAAGGTCTGGTGGTGTGGGTGGTACCCATGGGGAACAGGCGAGGGTGAGTGTCACCAAGCAACCCATTTCTTCTGGTGGCATGGTGTCCAGGGCATTTGGGGAGGATAGAGGCCTGGACACGGCTGAGGACACTGCTCCCGTGTACTGACTGGCTTTGTCTGAGGTGTTCTTATTTAATCCTCACAAAACCAAATGTGGTGAGCACAGAAAGCCGCTTGATGTCATGAAAAAAGACAAAGAAAAACACACTTAGAAGGAGCCCATACAAAATCAGGCTCCCATTTCATAGAAATGGTCAAAAAGGAATTGGCTGAGCTTCATCTTGAAAAACCACTTAAATTCTAAAAGTAATTTGTGTTTTAAATAAATATAGAATATCACTGCAACTATGCACCAACTCTCGAAGGAATAAGAAAGCTGGTATCATGTCTTATCCAAAACTTAAACTAGAGGACCAACAAATCCTTCATTTCAAATTCACATTTACAGCACCATCATTAAAAGATGATTTTGGAAAATGATTTGGAATGATTCGAGGGTTCCATCAGTTTTCAGAGCGGCCTCTTTTAATCAAAGCGTTCTCTCCCAAAGTGCCCACAGCACCATTATCATCAGAGACCCTTCTTCTTCTCCTTCTCCTTCTCCTCCTCCTCCTCCTCCTCCTCCTTCTCCTTCTTCTTTCATTTATAGCTTTGCCTGTGATCCCAGCACATCTCCGGGATGATTTGCGTCAAATTCTTGAAACACCACTTTTGTAGGATCTCCCAATTCACTGTACCCTGGAAGTGGACTCTCTTTGTCTGGTACGGTCTGCTGTTACCACACATCAATCAAGGCAGGGCTCGCTTCCTGCAGGAGGGGCTTCCTGGTGGTATGGCGTCCAGGGTGTGGGATCACACAGGTGTCAAGACGCCCACGCTGCACAGCAAACTGCTTACCAGCCCCTCCAACTCACTGAGTCTCACAGCAGGACTCAGTCCACCCACCTCCACAAGCTGCTGGCCTCTGGGTGGAGCTGTATCTCAAGCTCCCAGAACTCCTTCTCATGCCTCTGCCTAGGGTTTCTCTTTAACCAGGAAAAGCCACCTAGCCCATGAAGGCACGTCCCAGCCTCCTCTCCATCACGGGACAGTTCTAGGCACAGTCTTCAGAGGGTCCCCAGTAGCACTGCCCTCCAGGCACCCACAGGAATATTTAGCCCAGTAACTCACCGTTTCTCGCCTATTCTCCTAACCCATCTCTCTTCCCCACCCTCAGAATCACCTCCCAGCCCTCTGCCCCCAGATCTCAGATTCAGACTCTGCTTTCAGGGAAACCTAAATAAAGACAACCACAGAGTGAATGTCCTTGAAACCCAACTCAAGAAAGGGGTGCAGCCACAGCTCGTTTTAAAGGAAGCAGTCATTTGGGGACATTTGTACCTTCTGTGATTTTTGGTTCTCTGCACAATTGCCCTAGCTCCAGGAGATTATATAATAAGTACTCAGGTAGGAGAAGCCTCTAAAAGATCTTTTCCTGTTACTCAGCCAAAGACAGCAAAGCTGACAGAACAGAAGAACAGCAGGCAAACCCGCAGCTGGTTAGGAGGGCAGAGCCGGAAGCCTGTATTCATGCCAAAGGCTCCTCACTCACCAGCTTGGTAACCTCGGGGCACCCTCGCTTCTTTGTTCCAGCCCAAGAAAATAAAAGAAAATTAGATAAAAAAATTTTAGACCCATATCCAGGTAAGAGTTAGTCATCTAAAGACATCATATTCTAACAAATTTGTAAGTTTGCAAATCCCTTCAAATCTTCTTCCTATAAGGTGATAATAATAAAATTAAGTCCCCAGAAAATAAATAGATGTTCTGTCTCCATTCTACACATGAGAGGAGTGAGTTCTGAGTCCGGAGGATGTGTACGTCAGCTGGATGCTGGGGCCTGGCTCGGCTCGCTGCAGGGGACCTTCCACCTTGTTAGAGGTGGTTAGCATCCTTCCTGCAAGGAGAGACTCCCAATAATTAAAAGCAACACCCATTGCCCCTTCTGAGAGGTTCCTGTGAATAAAGCACCCTGTGAAGTACTTTACAAGTGTTTCACAGAATTCTTGCCACAACCTAGTAAGACCATTCGCCAAAGAAGAAACTGATGCTCAGAGAAGTCCACAGCCCAACTCTGCCCTGACTCAAGTCATCTGGCAAAGATAAAGACTTACTGCGAAGGTACTGGTCCAAGTTGATGGTTTTCTGGAACACTGTTGTCAGCTTGTGCTTGACGTGGCAGAGGACCTCAGAGTTCATGTCATCCAACTGCAGAGGGACGAGCACACTGCTGGTCACATTGTAGGTGTCTCCACTGGTGAGGATGAGGGTCTTGGATTTGGGGAGCTCGTGCTTGTTTTTGAGCCAGGTCACGCTGACCTGACGGGTGTGTAGTCCGGAGGATGTGTACGTCAGCTGCATGCTGGTGCCTGGCTCGGCACGCTGCAGGGGGCCTTCCACCTTGTTAGAGGTGGTTAGCATCCTTCCTGCAAGGAGAGACTCCCGTGAGAGGGGCTCAGGTGCCTGAATCCCAGAGTGAAGGAGTCTTCTGCATCTCTGTGAATAGGCCCATACTTCCTCTTCTATGAGGCTTAAAAGCTGCCTTTTCATAGGAGCTAGCCTCGGAGGCTGAGAGTGGAGGCCAGGTGAGGAATCCACAAGGGATCACACAGGTGTAAAGAGGCCCACACTGCACAGAGGCCCACAAGGCACAGCAAACACCCACATCACACCCTGCCTACCAGCCCCTCCAACTCACTGAGTCCTCACAGCAGCCCAGTGGATACAGCTGTTACCATTCCCATTCTAGAGATGAGGAAACCAAGACCCAGACAAGCCAGGCAGCTGGTTCAAGATCCACAGCTCGTCAGTGACAGAGCCAGAAGTTCTCAGCCAGCTAGTGTAGTCCTTGAGTCTATGCCCTCCATCCTCCCCTCAGTCCCTGAAAAGGTAAGACTCCTCTCACGGCTCCTGGGCAGGTCAAAGGAAGAGGTCAGGAACACAGGCTTTGCATCCCCAACTCCTCCACAGGGTGAGGCTGAGCAACTCCACTCTGTAGGCCTCAGTTTCCTCATCTGTAAAATGGGAGCGATTCTTAACTCTCAGAGCTAATCAATCAAATAAAGGAGCTAGCATAGAATATGTGCACAGTAATCATTCTATAAGTGGCAACGAGCAGTAGCATGTACTGTAAGTGGGCATCTGAGGAATTGTTATTGATAATCATATTTTTAATGTGAACAGAGAAAGAAAAGGCTCAGAGTAGGTCTTGACTCACCCAAAAGCTTCACAGCAAACAGAACTGACATTGCAACCCAACAGAGCTGCCTCTACTTTTCCACAATTGGCTATTAACTGATGGCCTTTAATAGTGCCCAGGGTTCTGCCCAGCTCTGGGTTGGGCCCTACGGAGGCTGCAAACAACCATCACAGATCCCTGACCATGTGCTGCATGGTCCAGATGCCACACAGAAGTCAGAGAAATGAATCCTCAGCAGGTCTCCACCAGGCAGGGACAACAATTGTTATTGCACAACAAGGAAACTCGGAAAGGAACCGAGCTTTGCCTGAGATCACAGGAACGGGCAGTGGCAGCCCTGCAAGGGGACACTGATCTGTCTGCTTCCAAAGTTCTGCCACTTCCAAAAATAAGAGCCAATCCCTGCTTCCAGAATGCAGAGAAGGTGAACCCGATAGAACTCAGGCTACGGGTTTCTAGAAGCCCCAGAGTTTAAGTATGCATTGTGGGAACCAAGGGGTACAGGCAGACGTGACAGTTCAGAAGAAGTGGACATCAGAAATAGAGTATTTTAAACGGAGAGTTGAAAAGAGATTTGAGACAACACTGAAGTTGGCATTCTCAGCCAGGAGAGAGGAGAAAAGTATAGGAAAATCACATTTATAAATAGACTAACCTAAGCCAGCACTAACCTAAGGCTCTCCCAGACCTCGGTCCCTCTGCTGCCCATCAGAGGATCAGATTTCCTAGTGAGGCTCCCAGAATACTGAGAGTGCTCTGTGAGCTGAACCAAGCAGGAACGGGCGACAGCGTGGGAGCTACAAGGATACTGCCTTAAGGAAAGAGAGATGGGGGAGGTTTGCAGAAGTAAAAGGTGTGTTCCTGCCAAGTACAGACAGGCCTGAATCAAGACGAGGAAGGGGCTGCCCTTCACGCTGCAGATCCTGGGGGACCACCCAGCTGCACAAGGCAGGGGTGTGATCAAAGTGATGGTCTCAGGGGCTTTGCCTTGCCACAGTGGGACAGATATACCGTACACAGGTGAAGGAGAAAAAAATTAGGAAAAAACTCAGTGAGTCAATAAAAAATAATAATAATGCAACTCTTTTCCCATCAGAAAGGACCATTTTGGAATTTTTCACCCAGACCTGAGCATTACTAGTGGGTGAACCTTTCCTTATGTCTTCAGGGCATCAAAAAAGGGGGGCAAGGCACAGAGAAATTTAAAGGTGGGATTATTGCCCTGGAGAATTTTCGCAGCAGGCCCAGAAAAGCCAATCCTGCCAGGGAGAAAGAAAGCGGGTGGAAGCCTGCTCGGTGGAGAGGGGCTGGCTTCCCCGCAGCACCCTCTGCTCTGCCCTGTTCCCTGCCTGCGCTGCAGGGCGCAGCACCCAATAGGCAGCTCAGCTGTGGGGATGGTCTTTTCCCACCCAGTGAGGCTCGGCAGAGCTATGAGCCTATTCGCTGGCTCGACCCTGGCCCCAGGCCTGGTCCATCATCACACCACCCCCTCACCAAGCCCGCGCCCCAGCCAGCCCCCTCCAGGCCGGTAGTTCTAGCGGGACCTAGGAAATCCTGCTCGCGCCCCTTTGACTCTGAACTGAGCGGGCAGCGACACCTGGTGGACTAAATGGTGTAAAGCCACAAAGAGTGAAAAATAGGGAGCAGAAACTGGGTTAGGTGTGGAGGAGACAGGATGAGGAGAGAGAAGGGAGGGAGAGGGAGATTCATACTGACTCCAGGTGAGAACCTAAGGGACACTCTTTCCCATCGAAGGGGGTCAAGAATTCCTAGCCTCTTTAAAATTGACTTCTAGAAATTTCCAACAGAATCGGGGATCTGGAGCCCAGAGATCTGCCATCTCTGGTCTGCCGGTCCTCCCTCCCTCCCTCCCTTCCTTCCTTCCTTCCTTCCTTCCTTCCCTCCCTCCCTCCCTCCCTCCTTTCTACTGGGGATTAAACCCAAGCGTGCTTTACCACTAAACTACCTTCCCAGACCTTTTTATTTTTTGAGACAGGGTCTCACTAAGTTGCTTAAAGCCTTCCTAAATTGTTGAAGCTGGCCTTGAACTTCTGATCCTCCTGCCTCAGCTTCCAGAGCCACTGGGATTACAGGTGTGCGCCACTGTGCCAGGACAGCTCTGCCATTTCTTACAGTCAAGTGTTAAGACAGAGAATTTTTTGATACAAAGACATCATGAATGGGGGAGGGGACTTCCCTCCTTTTTCTTGATGGGGTGCTGGGCAGGGAGAGAGGAGTGTGATTTGGGGATGGATGTGAGAGTTTTCACACCAAATAGGGCACCCTGCCTCCCTCCAC
Organism: Spermophilus citellus; assembly: GCF_964194105.1. Taxonomy (NCBI): domain Eukaryota; kingdom Metazoa; phylum Chordata; class Mammalia; order Rodentia; family Sciuridae; genus Spermophilus; species Spermophilus citellus. The sequence continues at coordinate 27,995,818 of NC_138185.1, forward strand.
CTTCACCCAGGGGCTGCCCTGAGTTCCAAGCCCCCCCCCACCCGACCATGTTGTCCCCAGGGGCTGGGTGCACCTACCTTTCCCCCGGTTGGAAGCCTGCGCTTTCAGGGTGATGTTGGCCTGGATGGGGGGCTGCTCTTCCTGGACCACCCAGCAGGAAAACTCACTCCCGTTCAGCGTGACCTCTGCCTGCAGTGTGTCCTCCAGAGAGTATGTCCCATCTGGGTTTCTAGTGACCTGGGGGGACTCCACCGTGGGGATCTTGTGCCTGTTCTCCATCCAGATGATCTGCACGTAGGCGGGGTAGAAGTGGCTGGCGTGGCACGTGAGGTTCACTCTCTGATGCACCTGGATGCGTGTCCCGTCGGCATCCATGGTGATCTTCAGGGTGGGGATGACTAGCGAGCAGCGAAAGAGGGGGCTGTTGAGAGGGGCCCCTGCCTGCTCGTCCCCTCCAGGTCTTCCCTTCCCAGGGCCCAATCTAAAGTTTCTCACTCTCTTTTTAAAGAAATATTTTTTTCTTGTATGCTCAATATTAGGCAAATCGGGCTAACTGTTATTTCATTAATATGGGTGGAGGGGCGGGGCTGTCTGGCATATTCTTTTCAATAAGTTTGAAAATTTTCATATCATAAAATACAATTCTAAGAATGACTGAAAGACCATGCCCATGAGGACAGGGACTTGTTCCTCGCTCTGTCACAGCACTTAGAACAGGACCTGGCGTACAGTGGCTCCTCATGGCTTATTGAATGAATAATAGTTAAAATCAAAAACAAAATAGCAATGAAATGAATAGAACACAGATATTCGGAAAGGGAAGTTGGGGCCAGACAATTGCAGAATAAAACTCAGGCCACGGTACACAAGTGAGTGCCGGGCATCGTTCTAAGTGTTTTATAAGGAATAACTCATTTAATCTTAAAAGGAACTTTACAAAGCAGGTCTTAATTTTATTCCCATTTTATGAGGAAACTGAGATATGCCCAAGGTCATACAACTTGTAAAGTGGCCTAGGGACAAAACCCAGACAGCTAGCCTCAGACACCCATGGTCTCCCATCATAGATATGACTAAATTTATTGATCTATTTATGAGCAGTGGTGGAGATTGAACCCAGGGCCTCCTGCATGCCAGGCAGTACTTGACCACTGAGCCACATCCCCTTGGGGCCTAGACTTATAATCCCTATACATGTCCATCAGGGATGGAAGGGAGGAATGTCCAGTTCCCATTTGTGAAATGGGCATTCAGGAAAAAAACCCCAAAGCCCATGCCACCCCCACCCACTCTACCACCCACTCACCTTGGAGCACTTCAGAGAGATTCAAGGTCATCTGCAGGGGCTCAGCGAGGTGCCCGTGGGTAACTTGGCAGGTGATCTGAGACAAGACCTCTTTTCCGGTCAGTAACACCAGTACCTTGCTGGTTACGAAGTACCTGCCTTTGTCATCGGTCATCTGAGACTGGGATGAGGGTGGATGTTCATCACTGTCCTTCAGCCAGGTGACATTGAAGTTTGTGGAGCTGAAGGGGCCAGCAGTGCAGTTGAAAGGCACTGAATTTCCAGGGGTGGTCCTCCGAGATGGGCCCGTCAAGGAGATGACCGGCTGCTCCCCAGCTGCAAAAGAGAGGGGTTGTGGGGCGTGCTGAGGGGGGACAGATCCAGGAGGCGATAGACACGCCCAGGACTCTGCACCCAACTGACTTCTCTCTCCCTCTTTTATTTGGGGGTAACCAGGGATTTAACTCAGGGGCACACAACCACTGAGCCACATCCTCAGCTCTATCTTGTACTTTATTTGGAAATAGGGTCTCCTTGAGTTGCTTAGTGCCTCGCTCTTGCTGAGGCTGGCTTTGAACTCGTGATCCTCCTGCCTCAGCCTCTCAAGGTGCTGGGATTACAGGCATGTGCCACTGCATCCGGCTCTTTCCCTCTTTCATTCCTGGCTTCCACCCTCTCTGACCCAGAGCTGGCATCGGGGACCCTGGGCTCCTCTTTTACCTCCAGCCTGGCCTCTCTTCCTGGGTCCCATGTTCCTCCCTTGACTCCCAGGCTCCCGCCATTGCCCTTTCCCACAGTCTCCACACTGAGAAAAAGATGCCAAATAGCCCCTGGCAGGCAGGGAACCGGCTCAGCCAGGTCCCAGCCTCAGCCTCCCCCTGGACACAAGCTGGCTCCATCTGGTAATCCTGGGGGCCTCCCTTCCTGCTCTGAGGGTCTCCATGGACAGGACTCAGGACTCACCTGTGAGTCTCAGCAGGAAAGTGAGCAGGAGGGCGACCAGGGCCTGCCCAGGGGAGGCAGACATGGTGAGGTACCTGGCGTCCCTGACCTGTGCTGGCGGCAGCCCTGGATGAGGCTCTGCAGGGACCCAAGAGCCACTGCCTGGTCTCCTGCCAGCCTGGGACTACGTTATATTTCCCAGCTGCCCACTCCCAGCCAGACCTGGAGAAGTGGTCACTGTGGCAAAAGTCCCCATCCAAACCCCAAACCCACAGCTGTAGCAGTGTCTGCAGCCTCTGGCTGGGTGCTGACTCTTTCTGGTGCCCCGAGGGCCAGACTGGGGCAGGGCTGAGCTCCACCTTGAACCTCAAGGCCAGCTAGCTCTGTGTCCTCTGATACATACGCTGTGGGGACCCCTCTTCTGGAGGCTTCTCCATAGTGAGACCACGGAGAGCCTTCTCTGTCCCGCGGATGGCTTCTGGAAATACCGAATGGATCGGATATGATCCCAGGAGGGTTGGTGACATGAGCTGGGACGAATACGACCAAATGCAATGAAAACAGAGCAGGAACCCTGCAACGCCACCTCTGGCCTCGACTTAACGAGAGCATCACGACATGGACCGGGCATTTCCTCTTGCCTGGAATTGTCAAGTGGATTCCAAGCTGAGAAAAATGAATTTGAAGCACAGCCAGAAATTTCCCGGCCCTAATGGAAGCATCTCTCCCTTGGTCTCTCTCCACCCCTTCTCCACTCTATCTGGCTTCCCAGGGCTTCCCCCTGGGATTGTTTGGGGCCTGTGTTCACCATGAAAACCTTTGCCAGGAAAATGCTGCCTTTGGTTCCCTGCTGTAGCCAACAGCCAGGGCACTCCTGGGCACAAAGAATTCACTCCAAAACAATGAGGGGATCTTCAGGGCAAGGAGAGCTCAGGGCTGACGTGAATTAGCCAGGCCCAGCCTGCTCCGTCCCCCCAGCTCCTGTGGGGTGTACACTCAGCTGGTGCCAGGGGGAGGCTGAGAGGAGCTGTCATCCCGGGGGGCTGTCCTGGAGGCCCCCCTCCCTCGCCACCCCTCCTAGCCAAGCGGGACAGAGAGGATGGGTTCCTGTTGGCGGAGGTGCCTCTGTCCCCAGGTGTCTCCTGTGGCGACAGCGGGCTTGTGGATCTATCTTCATGGCTCCCTGAGCAGGCGGAAAGGGGAAGTGAAAAAAGATGCCAAGCAGAGACAGGGTGGACTTCCTCCTCACAGAGTGGCAGGGGGGCCCTCGGAGAGGCCTGCCCTGGATGAGGGTGGCCAAGCTTGGAGCCTCCTGTCTGCGGCCCATTCTGGAAGGCTGAGTGCTGGCCAGAGGGCCCAGGAGCAGAAGATGCAGCATGGACTCCAAGCTGGACACAGCCATGCACCCCCAGGGCCCTCCCAAGCACCTGTGCCTGTGCTCCAGGAGGCAGCTGGCCTCCAGACTCCACCCACAGTGAACAGGGCTGCTGAGAGGCCTCCGCTTCCCCTGACTCCCCTCCCAGAGGGCAGAAGGAACCCCCCCAGGAAAGGCAGGAGGAACCCAGGAACACCTCACCTGCGCCCCTCCCTGGTCCCTCTTCATGTCACTGGGGCAGCATAGGGAAAGCCTGAGGGCAGGAGGTCCGTGCGCTCTGAACTGGACTAGTTAGGACCAGGCCTCAAACAGGGCCTGACCCAGAGTAGCTATTTCCTAAAGTTTGGAAACGATTCGTCCTTTGTCATCCATCAGTTCCACTTTGTAGAGCACAGTTCTGCAGGTACACAGTCAGGTGGGAAGAGTCTAAAGGGCCAGAGTGGGGAAGGAAGGAGAAATTTGACAGAGCTGAGTTGAAAGCAGGTAGAAGAAACCAGCGCAGGTGTGCACCCCAGCAAAGTGCACCTGTTACAAAGGGGCTGCACCTGCTCAGCACTTGCTCAGGTTTCCTCACCTTTCCAAGCCTAAATGTAGTCAAATGAACTAAATTAGTTAAAATCAATTTCACCTGATATAACATTTAATCCAATAGACAGTCATCATGCAAACAGCATTGAAAATTTGTGATATTTTCCATACTTTTTTCTTTAGTCTGAATTTCCTACAAAGTGGAATGTCGTCTTAACAAATCAATAAAGTGGTGTTGAATGAAGAGCAACAAAGAGTTGATAGTGCTTTAGTTTTTCAGTGTCCAATATTAATTAAAATTAAATAATATTTGCAGTTCAGTTGCTCAGTTTTGCACTAACCAGGTTGTGAATGCTCAGTAACTACACATGGTTTTGGCCACCATATTGGAAAGAGGGTTCTTGGTGACCTTCCTCAGGAAAGCCTACCTGACACCCCAAATGGGTCCAGGCACTTCTCTTGCATAGCATTTATCACCGCTGTGTGAACATTTTAATTAGTTGCATCATGACTGTTACCCTTAATAGATTCTAAGCCCCGGAAGGCAAGGACCATGTCTTTAGCCCACTACTGTGAATAAGTGCCAGGAATCCAGAAGGTCTTCCATGAATGTTTGTTGGATGGACAGATGGATCCATGGAGAGATGGTTGTATCCATGGATGGATAGATGGATGGACGGACGGATAGATGGATGGACAGACGGATAGAAGGATGGACAGACAGACAGATGGACTCATCCATGGATGGACAGACTCATAGGTAAAGAAGTAAAAGGAGGACGTGTGCTATGGAGTAAGTGGAAGGAGGACACACTCCCGGTGAGAAAGCAAAGAAGGCCTCTTGGAGGAAGGGGTTGGCCTTCAAGGGCTCCTGCACCTGCTCCTCAGCCTCAGTCACACCATCTCCGCAGGAGGAGGCTGGTCATGCCGAGACTTGGCCGCAGAGGGTGGGGAGCTGTGGGTGGCCAGCCTAGTGAAGCTGGAAGGCTTGAGGAGAAGTGGGGAGATCAGAGTTCTCCTGTGGGTGCCCTGGGACGAGCCAAGGTACCCACAGGGCTCCCCCAGGCTGGGCCGCTGGGCAAGACTCGGTTTTCTCTGGGGGGAGCTGTGCCAGTCTTCTTCCTGATTCCAGCACCAGTGAGAACTGGATCCCACCCCCTCAATGCTTGTGGGCCGTTGTTATGACTGTGGGCCCCTATCCTCCCCAGAGGGACCAAGGGACCAGAGAGCGACAGAGAGAAAAGATTCATCAGCTGTCCTTGAAGTCTAATTCCTTGCTCCAGGGACCCATGGAGACTCTTCATCCTCACCCAGGCTTAGAGGGGGCTCAGTTCAGCATCACTTTAGGCCTCACGTCACTCTGAGGCTCCTGCAAACAAAATGACCATCTCTTCCCAAGAGGGTGACCAGACCGTCTGAGGGCAGGGCCCTTCCTTGTTTGCCCGCTCCCTGCTGAAGCCATCAGGGCTTAGCACAGTACCACGTGTCACAGGAAGTCATTTTCTTATCAATGGACTCATTCCTCCGACTCCTAACAGAGCGTCAAGGATGCACCAGCTACCACTGGTGGACATCAAGGGGATGGTGGACATCAAGGAAGGGATAAGCAGCACAGTTCCCTGGAGGGTTAACTGGCATGTAGGAAAATAAAGAAGGCAGGGGACACAGAGTAACGGGGTATGTTTGAGACAGGGTACCCAGGAATATGGCTCTGGGGAGAGGCATGTGAGCTAGGACCTACAGGAAGGGAGCCATGGTGAGTTCTAGAAGGAGCGTGTCCCAGAGAATGGAATGCAGCATGCAAGGCGGTCATGAGTGGGCACAGTGGCGGGAGCAGAGTGGCGGGTGCAGGTGGTCACGGGAGAACCCTCGGGGTCGGATCATGCAGGCCATGGTTGGGGGTGGCATTGTCCTCTGTGTGCAGTGCGTTGGGCTGAGATCAGGCCTGGGCAGGATCCAATGTGCAGACAGAAGCTTCACACGCTGGCCGCTGTGGGCTGGGGGGATGGGGTGGAGGTAAGGGACCACTGTGTCCAGCTGCGGCCTGGTGGACCCGGGAGTCTGGGCTGGGGAGGAGAGAGGAGGTGGGAAGTGGAGAGAGACTTGAAGACCGATGGCATGTGGGCGGTTTCCACAAACCTGGCATGGCCAGTCACAGTGGCACACACCTGTAATCCCAGTGGCTCAGGAGGCTGAGGCAGGAGGATCTCGAGTTCAAAGCCAGCCTCAGCAATAGTGAGGCGCTAAGCAACTCAGCGAGTCCCTGTCTCTAAATAAAATACAAAATAGGGCTGGGGAGGCAGCTCAGGGGTCGAGGGCCCCCGGGTTCAATGCCCTGTACCCCTCCATCAGAAAAAAAAAATAAGACCTGGTATGGGATGAGACCACCTTGGAAAAGAAGCAGAGAAGAAAGGGAAGTAGGCGGAAGGTCCTGGGTTGGTTCTGATCTGATCTCTCTCTGCTACCACTTGCTGGGGAGCTGGGGCCAGGTCTCCGGTCTCCACCATGGAGGGGCTGGGCCAGGTGATCTCTGAGAACTCCTGTCCCTTGAGCCTTCGCAGACGTGGGTTCACTTCCTGCACTCCGATCCAGCCCACTCAGGGGCCTCCCTAGCCACAGTGTCTGCTGGGCCTGGTCTCTGCAGGGGCACAGGGCCCCACACGCAGAGGGACTGGCTCTCCTGCCACGGTCTTGGGACACTTGGGAATTCTGAAGCCAGGGCCAGGCTAGTTATGTGACCCATGCTGCCACACGCCCTTGGCACGGAGGGGGTGGGGGTGGAGGTTCCTCAGGGTGCTAGGCATCAGGACCGAGGACCCCCAGGGGACCCCTCCAAGACATTCTGGTCCCTGTCAGCACCACCCTCTACCACCTCTCCTGCTCTGTGACCCCAGGAAGGTGCTTTCAGAAGCTGAACAAATGGAGTTGGGGCAGACCACACCAGGGATCCTGATTCAGACCAGCGTCTGCCAAGGCAGGAGCCAGGGTCTGGCGTGCAGACCACAGCCCACCCTAGGCTCAGAATCAGAGAGGCCCTGGAATCTGCAGGTGAGCAAAACACTTCGGCTCTCCTGCAGATTGAGTGAAAGCTTGAGAACGACTTGTTTAAGCCAATGACCCGGCTGGGCTCCATCGGCCATGGTGTGGGGGGTGGGCAGAGGAGGCAGAGGGAGGCTGGCCCCTTGGCCACAGGCCCCTTGTCCTTCAGGTCTCAGCTCACACGTCTCCCCCAGGAAGCCTTCCCCCACCCCATCACCCCCTGAGCAGAGGAGACCCTGCTCTGAGCTCCCCCAGTTCCCAGACCTTACAGGGCACCCATCACACCTGATTACAGGTCGATCATCCCTATTACCTCTAGACCGCGCTCTCCAGTAAGGATGAGACCATCCTGGTCTGCATGGAAACTCCAGCACGTATCCCAAGGCTTGGCACACAGAAGGTGCTCAACAAATGTTTGCTCATGAGCAAATGAAGGAAGAGAGAGTTCAGACTTCCAGGGTCAAGGTGGTCGACTGGTCCTAAGAACTCCCACTCATCTAGGGGTGAGGCTTGGTTACTGCCTCCTGTCCCACCTCTGAGAAGACCCATGGAGGGGCTGGGCCAGGTGATCTCTGAGAACTCCTGTCCCTTGAGTATTCCCAGACCTGGGTTCACTTCCTGCACTCTGAGTCCAGCCCACTCAGGGGCCTTCTGACACTGGCCACCAGAATCACATCCCCTGGGGGAAATTCAGACTAAGAGGTGAAGGTCTGACCCGCTCTTTCACTGCCTGCTTGCCATCCCTGAAATGTTCTTTCATTAACCCAGCCACCTCCTTGGGGAAATTCTAGCAGTTGAGGAGAGGAAACAGGGGAAAGAGAACTGGGGCTGTAGGAAGCCTCTGGCTATTTCACAGAGTCCCAGCACACTGCTGTGCCCAGGGGCTGAGGACTTCAGCCACATCCATGCCAGGGCCCTGCGGGCCCCCAACTGCAGAAGAGGGGAACAGTGGGAGAGGCTGGTGACCATCAGTGCCTCTGCCCCAACAGTGGCCTTGATGGTGGACTCTCGGCTCCTTGCACTTAGGTGGGCACAGGTGTGGAAGGGAAACTTGATTGACGGCTCACAGCAGCGGGAGCAGCCGACTGAATGGGGAAGTGTGGGAGGCTCCTTTGAGCTTCTGAGAAGGGAGAACTTTCTAGCAATCAATGCTGTCCAACAACGAAACCTCTCACCTGCTGAGGGCAGAACTTCCCTTCTCTGGGGGCCGGGGGTGGGACGTGAGCAAGTCAGGGAGGAAAGTTCTGGCTGAGCAGCTGGGACAGAGAGAGGTTTCTCAACACCCAGGTCACAGCACCCTCAGGGCCAGGAAATCGGGGCTGAGGAGGGAACTCGGCACATTCTTTCTAACGGAGAAGAGAGAGAGAGAGGAGGAGGAGGAAGGAAAAGAGAGAAAGAGAATCAGAAGGGAGGAAAGGATGGAAAAGAGGAAATTTTGGATTTTTTCTCCCATTGTCCAGGCAAAACCCCCAGGTGTGTGTGTGTGATCTGGGGCAGCATAAAGTGTCTCGCTGACGGTGGTGACAGTGGAAAAGATGAGACGCTCAGGAAGTCAGTCTCCAGGTCCTTCCCACTTTACGGTGAAGGGACTCGAGGTTCTTAGGTCTCCTGTGTGAACCTAAGATTCATGGATTTCCTTTTCCTTCATTTGCACATGTAACACCCATTCTCAGCCTCACTGGGGTCCAGGTGCAAAGAGATACATCAAGTCAAGTGACGGAGACGGATGTTTAAACAGATCCTCAGATTGTGACCTGGTGGCTGCTCCAGCCAGGCCCCAGCCAAGATGTGTGCATAGGTCACCCAACCCCAGAGCCATTCATAGAGGAGAAAATATGAGGCCCAAAGGGTCACTCAAAGGGTTCATCAGGGCCATCCGTGGTTTGAGCCCAAGACCCCTAAGCACAGAGCCTGTCCACCTAAGCACTGGGCTCCGAGGCTGTGCGGTGTGCAGCTGGGGTTGTCGGGGAGAGATCAGAGGAAGCGTCACAACAGAGGAATCCTGGAGCTTCGTCTTGAGAGACAAGGAGGTTGACAGTTTGACAAGGGGTCAAGGCACTCCCTTCCTCAAGAGATGGCCCAGAAGTCATGCTGAGATTAGCGAGGGGTATGGGCTTTATAGGAGGCAGAACTGGTTCAAACTTTAGTCCCCGGTTTTAATAACTGTGTGAGCATAAACCAGTGGCCCAACCTCTCTGTACCTCCATTTCTTCATGTAGTCAAGGGAAGGGAGGTTATCATGAAATCAGAGATTATACACAGGTTGTACCAGGTACTGGTGCAATGTCAGGCAGATACTAGGAGTTTTATCCTCATTATTAGAAGCCATTTATCAGAGTTTCCCAAATTGGAATCCCAGCTCTGCCACTTACCAGGTGGGTAACCTTGAGCAAGTTGCTAACTTCTCTGTGCCTCAGTTTCCTCATCTTTAAAATGGGAATGATAAGAGCACCTACCAGGTAAGGTTATGAATCAAAATCAATCCATGTGAAGGGCTTAGAAGAGTACCATGCACAGCTCAGCCGATAAAAATTGGCTACACTTTAATACTTATGTTCTACCTACCGGCCTGAGAGTGTCTCGATTTTATTCACTAATTAGATTAACAAATGATTGTTGAGGATTTCCTTCATTCAAGGGAATAGTCAGAGTGGGTCCTGGAATTTCTAGTGTTTGCAGGCATGGCTGGATCCTGGATACAAAATGAAATTTATTTCTGACGATGAGTGTGGGGAGAACAGGGTTTGAGTGGGAGGAAAGAGGAGACAGGCGGCCGGAGAGAGAGAGCCCGGCAGATGAAGAAGTGTTTTATATTTTGTCATCTTAGAAGCACTGGTGAACCTGCGGAGATTTCCAATCCAGGGAATTTTTATTCTTAGAATCGATGAGTCCCCAGTTGTAAACACTCTGTGAGTCTATGTGCCAGCTAGGACTCCAAGATGACAGTCCTGTGGTTTTGTGACTCCTTAGTACTTCTCATTGGCCGTGGTAGATGGCATTAAAAATGGTCACAAAATGGCTTCGGGCTTCAACTCCTCCGACCAGTCAAGAGCCCAGAAGTCGTTACTCCTGTTTTTTAAAAAAGAAAAAGCTGAAAATCAGTGACTTTTCTTGAAACTACCAGAAAACTGAGGCTTCAGGGCAGAGTGCACCCCAAACATCTAGGAAGTGAGGTGCAACATCCTAGCCAGATTAACATCAATCCTCTCTCTAAAGGTCCATTTTCTTTGGAATTTATCATCCCATAGGACACACTCAACTTTTGTCAAAAACTCACAAGGCATACTTGTGTTGATTTCCCAAGGCTGCTATGACAAATTACCATGAGCTTGGTGACTGCAACCAACAAATATTTATTGTCTTACTTTTCTGAAGGCCAGAAGTCCAAAGTCAGTATCACTGAGCTGAAATGAGAAGCTGTGCTCCTTCTGAAAGACCAAGAGAGAGTCTTTTCTTACCTCCTCCAGGTTATTTGGCTTGGACCAAATCACTCCAATCTCTGCCTCTTTGGTCCTATCACTTTTTCCTCTTCTGCCTCTCACTCTGCCTCACTCTGCCTCTCTCTTTTTAGGAGTTATATGATTATGTTGAGGGTGTACTTGAATGATCCAGGATAATCCCCCATCTCAAGATTCATTATTCAGCCTACCATAGGTGCCAAAAGGCCAGAAAAAGAAAACACTGAAGAGACAAAACAATCATCAGAAGCAGACTAAGAGATAACACAGATGCTGGAATAGTCAGATGCCTAATTTAAAATAACTATAATCAATGTGTTCAAGATTGTAATGGAAAAAATGTTTTCCAGAAAAGGTCATTTGTTAAGAAGCTAAACAAATCTTATCAAATTTAAAAAGACTGAAATAATATGAAGTTTCTCTTTTGGCTACCATGAAATGAAACCAGAAATCAATAACAGAAAGAAAACTGGAATATTTATAAATAAATGGAAATTAAATAACACATTGTTAGCAACCAATAAGTTAAAGAAGAAATCACAAGGGAAATTAGAAAAGACCTTGAGACAAATAAAAAGAAAAACAATAAAACTCATGGATGTATCAGCAGTGGTACCTAAAGAAAAATTTATAGCTATAAATATCCGTATTAGAAAAGAAAAAAAAGACATAAAATCAATCACTTAATTTTATATCTTGAGGAACTAGAAAAATAACATCAAACCAAACTCAAAGCTGGCAGAAAAAAAAGAAATAGAAAAGATGAGATCAGAAATAAAGAAAATAAAGAATAGAAAAACAATACATAGAATGAATGAAATGAAATGTTGGTTCCTCAAGAAAAGATAAACTTTTAGTTAGATTTACTAAGGAAAAAAAGAAAACTCAAATGACTAAAATTAGAGTTTAAAATGGAGACATATAGAAAGGATTATAAGAGAGCCCTATGAACAAAATGGGAGTTCATAACCCACTTGAATCAAACTGTGAAATATGATATATTAAGAACTATGTAATGTTTTGAACGACCAACAATTAAAAAAAAATAGAATGTTAACAATGTGATAACTAGGTAAAAGAACAAATTTCTAGAAATATACAAATTTCCTTAACAGATTTATGAAGTAACAGAAAATCTCAACAGACATTTAACAAGTAAAAAGATTTAATTAGTAACAATAACAATAGTAGTACTAAAAACTTCTCAACAAAGAAAAGCCCATGACTTGATGGATTCATTTGTGAATTCTACCAAATATTTAATGACAAATTAACTCCAGCCCCTCCAAATTCTTTCAAAAATAGAAAGAAGATCTGGGGCTATAGCTCATTTGGTAGAGTGCTTGCCTTACGTGCACAAGACCCTGGGTTCAATCCCCAGCACCACCACCAAAGAGAGAGAGAGAGAGAGAGAGAGAGAGAGAGTGTTTAAGATGGGAATACTTCTTTACTCATTCTATGAGGCAAGACATGACCTGACTCTAATGCCAGATAAAGACATCACAAGAAAAAGAAAATTATAGGCCAATATTTCCTATGAATAGAGATGTCAAACACTGGAAAACTGAACTCAGAAATCTTCTTAAAGGATTATATGCCATGACCACAGGGGATTTATCTCAGAAATTCAAGGGTACTTGCACATTAAAGAAAAAGAGAAAAAACAAACAAACAAAAAAAGGTCAGTGTAATACCTCACATTAATAGAGCAAAGGCACAGGGGGGAGGCAGAAACCCACATGACCATTTGACCATTATCTCAAGTGATGCAGAAAGAGCATTTGACAAAAATCTAAACCCCTTCATCATAAAAACAGACAGAAAAATAGGAATAGATGAAAAGGTCTTCAAAATGATACAGGGCAATTATGAAAAAAAGTCAAAGCTAGCACTGTATTCAGTGGTGAAAGATCAAAAGCTTTTCCCCGAAGATCAGGAACAAGGCAAAGATGCATTGTACCAGAAGTTCTGGCCACAGTAATTAGACAAGAAAAATAAATAAAAGGCAAACAATTGGAAATGAAGAAGTGAAATTATCTCCACTCACAGATCCTATTTATAGAAAGTTTCCAAGAATCTACAAGAAAACTACCAGAGTTAATAAATGAATTCAGCAAAGTTATTGGATACAAAATTAATATCCAAAATCAGCTATATTTTTATATACCAGCAATGAACAATTTGGAAAAAAATATAATTCCTTTTAAAATGGCATCTAATAGAATCAGATACCTAGGGATAACTTTAATCAAGGAAGTGATAGACTTGAATAATGAAAACTACAGAACATTTCTAGAAGAAATTAAAGACATATAGACAGAAAGGCATCCCATTACCACCCAAACAATCCATTCCCATCCAAATCCAGACACCTTTCTTGCAAAAATGGTGAAGTAACAAGAAAATCTCAACAGACATTTAACAAGTAAAAATATTTAATTAGTAACAATAACAACAGTAGTACTAAAAAGTTCTCAACAAAGAAAAGCCCATGACTTGATGGATTCATTTGTGAATTCTACCAAATATTTAATGACAATTTAACTCCAGCCCCTCTAAATTCTTTTAAAAATAGAAAGAAGAGCTGGGGCTCTTTATGTGGAATCACAAGAAGTCCCAAATAATCTTGAAAAATAAAGACAACATTGGAAGACTCACTCCAGATTTCAAAACTTACTATAATGCTATTATATTAAAACACTGTGATACTGGCATAAGGATAAACATATGGACAATGAAATAAAATTGGAAGCTCAAAAATAAACTTATATACCTATGGCCAACTGATTTTTGATGAAGATGATAAGTCTGTCAACCAATAACACAGTCTCTTCAATAGATTGTGCTGGGACAATTGGATTTCCCCAAACAAGAGAATTAAGTTGCATCTCTACCACTTAGATCACAAATTGATCACAAAACTTAGACCATAATAGATCAAATCCTCAATATAAAAGCTAAACTCATAAAAGTTTTAGAAGAAAACATGGACAGAAATCTCCATAATCTTCATAACCTTGGATTTGGCAGTGGTAACCAAAGCATGAACAACAAAAGAAAACATAGATAAATTAAAATCAAAGTTAAAATTTGTGCAGCAAATAACATTATCAAGAGAGTGAAAAGTCAGCCTATGTCATAATATAAAATATTTGAAAATTATATATCTAATAGGGGTTAATATCCAGAATATGTAAAGAGTTACTACAATTCAACAACCAAAGATGACAAAGAACCCAATTTAAAAAATGGGCAAAGGACTTGAATGAAAGTTTTTCCAAAGATATACAGTTGGCCAATAAGCACATGAAAAGGTACTCAAATATCATTAATCATTAAAGAAATGCAAAATCAAAACTATTTCATACCTACCAGGATGGCTTTAAAAATATTTTTACAGAAAATAACAAAGTGTTGATAAGAATATGAAGAAATTGGGAACTTTGTACATTGATGGTAAGAATGTAAAATGGTGGAGACAGGATAGAAAATTTGCCAATTCCTCAATACTGAACACAGAATTACCATGTGACATAGCAATTCCCCTCCTAGCTTTATGCCCCAAAGAATTGAAAATGGTGCCTCAAACAGACAAATAGTATATAATTCTATTTATATGAAATATCTAGAACAGGTAAATTCACAGAGACAAAAAGTAGGTTAGCAGTTACCAGGGCTGGGGGAAGGAGAGAATTGAAAATCACTCCTTAATAGTTACAGAGTTTCTGTTTGGATTTTTTAAAAAATTGAAATAGATAGTGGCAACATTTGCACGCCATTGTGAATATAATCAATGCCACTGAGTTATGCATTTGAAATTATTAAAATGGCAAATTTCATGATATATATATATAACCAAAATAAGGAGAACACCACACACACACACACACACACACACACACACACACACAAAGATGTAGAATAACAAGTGTTAGCAGAGAAAATGGAAACTTCTTATATTGCTAGTGAGTTGTAAAACAGTGCATCTGCTTGGGTAAGCAGTTTGGTGATTCCTTAAAATGTTAACTATAGGGTTCCCATGTAACTCAGCAATTCAATGCTTAGACATATACCTAAGGGATTTGAAAACATATCCACACAAAAATGCATATGCCAATGTTACAGCAGCCTCATTCATGAGAGCCACAAAATTGAAACCAAGCAAATGTCCATCAATTGATCGTTGAATAAACAAAATGGAATGGTGCAATGGAATAGTATGTCACAAAATGGAACATTATTCAGCCATAAAAAAGAAATGAATTACTGATAACATGCTACAGCATGGGTAAAATTTTAAAACATGCTAAGTGCAAGAAGGCAGACAATATGGAATCCCACTCTATGATTCCATTTGTATGAATAGGCAGATCCATGGAGATAGAAAGTAGATTAGTGGTTGCCTGGGCTGTGGGGAGGGGAATGGGAAGTGATTGCTTACAGGGATGGTATTTCTTCTTGATGATTAAGAGGTTCTAAAGTTAGGTAGTGACAATGGCTGTACCTTTTTTGAATATACTAATAAACATAGACTTGCACACTTTTAAAGGGTCAATTTTATGGTATGATAATTCTACCCCTATTTTTTTTTCAGAATCAAAAGGATGCATGCTGGAAGAGCTACATTCATGTCAGACAAATCAGGCTTTAGGATGGAGACCATCACAGGGATAAACAAGGCCACTACATAATAAATGGCTCAAATCTCCAAGAGGTGATAGTGATCTTGAGCTCCAAACAATAAGGTATCAGAATTCACAAGATAAAATTAATAGCACTGAAAAGAGAAATAGACAAATCTGCTATTACGGTTGGAGACTTCAAAGCCCCTCTTTCAGTAATTAAAAGATCAAGCAGGCAGAAAATCAGCCAGGCTATGAATAGCCTGAACAGCACTGTCCATGAACTTGATCTCATTAACATGTTTTAAAATTTTTACCCATGTTGTAGCGTGTTATCAGTAATTCATTTCTTTTTGATGGCTGAATAATGTTCCATTTTATGGCATACTATTCCATTGCACCATTCCATTTTGTTTATTCCGTGATCAACTGATGGACATTTGCTTGGTTTCGATTATATCCATCTAATCACAGCCCAATGCACAGGTGCTGCTCAAGTGCACAGGGAACAATCACAAGACAGACCATGTTCTGGACCCCAACATGCACACCTCACCGTGGAAAAGATTAGAAATCATAAAATTATGTCATCAGACCACAACAGAGTTAAACTAGAAATCAGTCACAAAAAGATCACTGAGTAGATTTGGAAATGAAACAATACACTTCCAAATAAACCATGAGTCAAAACAGAAGTCTCAAGAGAAATCAGAAAATATTTTGAACTAAGTGAACACACAAACTGTCCAAACTGGCGGGATTCAGTGTTTGGAAGGAAATTTATAGCATCCGTGTGTACATGAGAGAAGAGGAAAGTTCTAAAACCAACAGCCTAAACTTCTACCTTAGAAAAATAAAGAACAAGAAATTAAATCTAATAGAAGGAAGAAAACAATATAGATTATCATATGAATCAATTAAATTGAAAACAGTAGAGAAAATTGATGAAGCCGAATGCTTCGTTAATTTAATGAATGAATGAATGAAACTGAGATGGCTCTAGTCAGACTAAACAAGAAAGAAAAAGAGAAGACACAAATCCCCAACATCAAGAACAAAAGAGGAGCCAGGTACAGTGGTGCCTGCCTGTAATCCCAGAGGCTCAAGAGGCTGAGGCAGGAGGATCTCGACTTCAAAGCCAGCCTCAGCCACAGGGTCTAAGTAACTAGAGGCACTAAGCAACTCAGTGAGACCCTGTCTCTAAATAAAATACAAAATAGGGCTGGGGAGGTGTCTCAGTGGTCGAGTGACCCCAAATTCAATCCCTCGCACCAAGGAAAAAAAAGATCAAAAGAGGGGTCACTACTGCTGATTCTGTGGACACTGAAGGGGTCATGTAAGTATTGGTGAGTTTGGATAGAAACAGGAATCCTTGCACTCTGTCCATAGGAATGCAGGTGATGGAATCAAAGCCATTATGGAAAATATATGAAGAAACTTAGAAATAGAACTACCGTATGATCCAGCAATCCCATTACTGGGTACACATCCAAAGGAAATAAAACTAGTATGTTGAAGCATCTACTCTCCATTTTTATTGAAGCTTATTCAAAATAGCCAAGATATGGAATAAGTGTCCATCAACAGATGGGTAAATAAAATGTGGTGCATAGATACCTAAAATGGAATACTATTCAGCAATAATAAAGAAGAAAACCTGCCCTTGGCAACAGTGATAAATGTAGAGGATATTATGTTAAGTGAAATAAGCCAGACACCGAAAGAAATAGCACGTGATCTATTGCATACATGTGGAATCTAACAGAGTTGAACACTTAGAAGCAGAGAAAAGAATGTTAGTTATCAGGGGCTTAGGGGTGGGGTGGGGAGGGTTGGAGAATAAAAAGAAAAAAGAAAATAATGGGGAGATATTTTGTATTCGTGGACTGTAAGTCTCAATGTCTTTAAGATGTCAATTCTACCCAATTTGATCTACGGGCTCAGTGCAATCTCAATCAAAACCCCAACATAGCTTTGGGTGGATATTGATAAACTGATTCTAAGTTTTACATGGAAAGGCAAAGGTACTTGGATAGTCAACAAAATTCTGAGAAAGAACAAAGTTGGAAGACTCACACTGCCCAATTTTAAGAATTACTGTAAAGCTAAGCAATCAAGACCCTCTGCTCAAAAGAACAGACACATAGATCAAAGAAACAGGGAGCTCAGAAAAATAAGTAAATAGGGTCAGTCAACTGAGTTTGATACTCAACATCATTTGTCAACTGTAAAATGCAAATTATAATGCAAACTAAAACAAGTACCGCACCTCTGTTAAAATAGCTAATATTTTTTAAAAATGGCCAAACCCAGTCCTGACAAAGACACATGGGAGCCCTCGTTTATGGCTGGTGGGAATGAAAAATGAGACAGTCACTTGGGAAGGCAGGCGGTTTCTTAGCAAGCTAACAGATTTACCATATGACCCAGCAATTACGCTCCAAGGTATTTACCCAACTGATTAGAAATCTCATGTCCGCACAAAAGCCTGCACACAAGTGTTTATAACAGCTTTTTTCATAATAAAGCTGGTAGCAACTGAGATGTCTTTTAATAGATGATTGGATAAACAAACAAGGAAACATCCCTACTATCAAAAGGAACAAGCCATCAATCCACCTAACAATATGAATGAGCTGTCAATGCATATTGCTAAAAGAAAAAAAAAGCCCTCATGACTTCTTTAAAAGACAAAAATGATAGAAATAGAAAACAGATCAGTGGTTGAAAGAGGTTTGGAGAAAGGAAGACAGTCAACCAGGGGATGAAGACAGTCAACGGTGGATACCTTAGTGTTTTGTGTTTGTTCTGTTGTTTGAGGTGCAGGGCCTCGCCCATGCTAGGCAAGCATTCTACCACTGAGCTACACTCTCAGCCCTCACAGAGGATATTTCAGAGCCATGAAACTATTCTGCATGGTACTTGGGTGACAGACTGATATTTCTGATAAGGATTTAACATTCAGAACAAACAAAGAGCTTTTATACTATCCTTTTGTTATGACCCGTTTCTCAAGCTGGGGTTGTGGCTCAGTGGTGGAACACTTGTCTAGCACATAAGAGGCACCGGGTTCAACCCTCAGCACCACATAAAAATAAATAAATAAGCCAGGCACGGTGGCACAGGCCTGTCATCCCAGTGGCTCGGGAGGCTGAGGCAGGAGGATTGCAAGTTCAAAGTCAGCCTCAGCAAAAGTGAGGTGCTAAGCAACTCAGTGAGACCCTGTCTCTAAATAAAATACAAAATAGGGCTGGGGATGTGTCTCAGTAGTTGAGTGCCCCTGAGTTCAATCCCTGGTATCCTCCTAAATAAATAAATAAAGTTATTATTTATTTTACAACTAAAAATACTTTCTTAAAGTTCTCATTTGTCAAAAGTCACCAATGTAATTAATTGTATTACACCTATGATCATCAATAATTTGTAACACAAATTATTAATTGGTAATACAAATTTGATCATCTCACTGAAGGGCATGGGAAATTGAAGTTTTAACTTTGGAAATGACCCTAAACTAGAAGACTCAGATCAAAAGAACTATCCACAACATTGTACTCTAGTTAGTTATTTCTCACAGGGATACAGGTGGTCAATTCTTAAACCCAAGCAGCTGAGTACCAGAACGGAACAATTAAGAAAAATGAGTGACAGGTGGTAGGAACCAGACCAGTCACTGTTGAGGCGGGAGGTTGTGAATAACCAAGGGGAACAGGTTAGAATGAGCCCTGTGACTGGGTTGGAACCGGATACAGTAGGAGCTGGGGTTGTGGCTCAGTGGTAGCACACTCATCTGGCATGTGTGAAGCACTGGGTTTGATCCTCAGAACCACATAAAAATAAATAAAAATAAAGGCATTGTATCCACCTACACATCTAAAAAAATTTTTTAAACAAAAAAAGAACCAGATACAGTAGCATGACCTCATGTCCATCTTAATACAAATACAGAAAGAACTTGTTATGTATATATGTAAGCTACTATACATACACATATGTATGTATGTTTCCTAGGGTAGCCCCCTAAGAGTGGGTCCCCAGTATCAAGGAGCACACTCAGCCCCTGGGTCTCAATTTTGAATCCCATTCTCCAATAAAAGGAGCCAGGACTCCTTGAAGAAATGGCCATTTGTAAAACCCAGACAGAATGTACACAAGGTGAGCCTGGAGCATGTCTCTATGTCAAAGAGACATGGGGCCAATGGAAAGGGCTCTCAGTAGTCAAAAGTGGAACAGTTTGAACAGAGAAATAAAAGACTGTGTTAGATTATGACTCTAAGTATAAGATAAATATCTGTGAGTGCACATCGATGTAATAAATTGTGGAATAAATAAAAGAAGAAATCCAAATAACTTAGATCAACACTTCCCCCTGGAGGAGGTAGAGTATAATTCTCCATCCTCGCTGAGAGGCTACCCACGGCAACTTCCTGGTATGGGTACAGTTTGGATAGGGAGTAAGGGTTCCATGACAGCGGAGAGGCCGGCAAACTCTGTCCCAGCCAGGTGAGAACTTAGCATGAGAGATAAAGGATGCTGGTGGCATGTTCTCTTGACAGGATGTGTGGAGAAGGACCCATGGCCCCTGTGGTCTTCAGCTCCAAAGCCCATACCCGAGTCTGATCCCAGGAACAACATCTGACAATCCCAATCTGAAGGACCATCTGCAGAATACCTCACCACTTCTCCCCAAAGCTGTCAAGGTCATCGAAAACAAGAAAGATCTGAGAGGAGCCTACAGAGATAGGGTGGCTGGATGCGATGTAGTGTCCTGGGTGGGAGCCTCTTAAAGAAAAATGGCACCAAAGGAAAACCAATAACATCTGAACAAACTAGGGCCTTTTGCTAATATGATGAAGAACCAATATTGGTTCTTTAGTTGTGCTAAATGCACCAGAATAATGTGTTAACAATAGGGGAAACTGGGTGAGGGATTATAGAAACTGCAATATTCTTGCAGAATTTGGATAGATCTAAAATAAAAATCCTAGCATAAAAATCCATCCTAAAATACAAATTGTATTTGAATGAATGTATCTTTTGAGGGTGATGGTGGGGGGGAGTCTGCTTATACTCAAATAGAGTCCCTTCTACCACTTTGAATATTTTTATTAGTGCATTTTTAATATTTTATGGCTACACATACAAGTGGGGTTCATTTGGTGCCACCACCACACACGCACAGAACAAAGTGTGTTCCACTGCAGTCCTAGTACCTCCTCCCTCCCTCCCCTTCTGCCCCCAACCCAGTTCCCCCTCCCCTACTCCTCTGGCCTTCCACCATCTATTATTATTTGTGTAAATTGGCTCTTTACAGATATGCACAAAGGTGGAGTCCACTGTGGTACGTTCGCAGGTGCTCACAGAGTAATTTGATGTATCCTTAATGGCCACAATAGTTCATGTCTCCTGCATCAACTTTGCCGTTCCTCCTGGGGAAGAGTGCTTTCTGTTTCCCCACCTCTTGAATCTGGGTTGGCCTTGAGGCTGGCGTGTGATAGGGTTATGGAAGTAAACGCATCATGGAGTCTCAGGAGACCTTGGGATGTTGCTGGATGGAGGGGACCTGTGGCCCACACACCCCTCATGCCACAGCCAGAAGCCAGCCAATTGCCAGACACGTGATTGAGCCCATCTGAGACCACCCAGCCTCCCCCTGGACCTCCCTGTCTGATTCCAGGCAAGGAGCTAAGGCAAAATGAGCCAAACTTGGCCCTGATCCACAGGGCCACCCAGCTGACCCACAAGAGTAATAACAAGAGCTTTTTGTTTAGTCACTGAGTTTTGGACTGGTTTGTTCTATAGCAATACCTAAGTGATTCACTGGAACCCGAGTAGAAAAATACACAACGTTATTTGTTGTGACATTGTGATTATAAAAGATTAGGAGCAACTTCCAGGCCCATCAATAAAAGATTGATCCAATAATTTTAGGAGCTCCATAGAATGGGATACTACAAAGCCATTCAACAGAATGAGGCCACTTAGGGGAACCAATATAGAACAAATTCCATGAGACATTTTTAAGTGAAGCTGCTAGATGCAGAAAAGTACATAATACAAAGGAAGTTCCTGGCCCTGTGAAATATTTCTATCTCCCCAACTCTGGGAGGATACACAGACAGAACAATGGCTGTCTCTAGCAAGAGGAACCCGGTGGCTGATGAAAGAGTCCGAGGGAGACTTCCCTTTCCCTCTTTTTTTTTTTTTTTGAATCATGTAAATGTGTTATCTATTCAAAAATAAACAAAAGCAAAATGTAGAACCTCGGGTGCTTTTCAAACTCAAGAGTTTATTATTCTGTTTCCAAGATTCATTCCCAAGATCCACGGGGACCACAAATAGCAACACAGGAATGAGGCCCGTTTTCTCCTCCTCACCCCATGCCTCCCTCTCCCTCTCTCCCTGCTTTTCTCTCTCCTCCCTGGAAGACAGCTCCCACCTTGTTTCCTGGTTTTCCAGCTTCAGCTGGGGCCAGCACAGCCTCGCCGGCCACTGGAGGGCAGCGCAAGGCTTCCTTCTCTGGAAGCAACTGTGGTCTGCCCAGAATAGGAGCCTGGCTCTGACAGCAGAGGCTTGGCCTTTAAGTTAAAAAAAAAAAAGTCTCAACATGGGTTTAAGCCCCACCCCCAGAACCTCATTCCAGGCCCCAGATCCCCCAGTCATTACCCTCCCAGACCCAGGCCAGGCACAACAGTGGAGACCTAGATGACCCACAGCGCGTGTCCCTCACCTCCCCCTACTCGCCTCTATAAAACCATTCGTGAACTTGCCCTTCATGCTGCTGAAAATGAACGATCTCTATAATCAGGATCCCTGGAGGGTTCCACTTACTCCGTGCATGATCTTGAGAGAGCCCCCTTTCTACCCTGAGCGACTCCCCATCTGTACACTGGGAATGGTGAACTTAAGAATGAATGAAGGACTTGGTTCCTGGCTTTGAACTGAGCACCTTACAGACTGTGTTATGCCCCATTTTACAGAAAAGGAGGCTGAGGCCCCTGAGAGGCAGGGGCACTTGCTGCTGATTGCACGCTGCTCAGTGACCAGCAGAATTTGAATCCAGATTTCTCTAGCTCCTAACCCCCTGCTCCCACCACTTAACTTATCCCTCCTCCAAGAGCTGCCTGCGGGAGGTTTCAAACGGGAGGTAGCTGCTGAGCAAAAGCTTTGAAGGCAAGCGATGTTAACTGAGCCCTCTGCGTGCCAGGCCCGGGAAAGCCTGCTTCCCTGGGGAGAGGTGTTGTGGCATTCCAGCGCCCGGTTGGCCAGGCCGGGAGAGGGAGGCTTATAGCGGCTCAGGACCACCCCCAAGGCCCGCGTGTGGGTGGAATGGGCCGGGTCGCAAGACCTAGGGTTGCCACCGGCGGTGCAGCTTGGGCCCTGCTCTTCTGCGCTCCCAGGGGCGGGTTCCGGCGACCCCCGCTCCAAAGCGCTGCGCCCGGGTCTCAGGCCTCCTTAAATTGTCCTGAGGATTCTGCAGAAGCACGCTCGCTGCAGGCTCGGGGAGGAGGCGGGGTGCAGGGACCACTAGGACCTCAGCGCCGGTCTCGGGTCCGCCGAGCCAGGTTTCAGACCGGTTCCCCGCCCCTCTCCTTCCCCAACCGGGAGGGGCGCACAGCTGTGGGGCGCTGGAGCGCAAGACGCACCCTCCAATCCGTCCTTTTTTGCAAACTGAGTTCCTGTTTTCATGCAAATGCCTTTGTTCCCGCGCCGGGGACTGGAGGACCGAACCGCAGCTGACGAGGGCTGGGCGCCGCTTTTCCGCCTCGCTTCTATTTGGCCTGAAAGACTCGCCGGGAACAAAAAGGCCGGTACGCGGCAGCCAGCGGCAGGGGCCACGCCAGCACCACTCCTCGAGCATCTGCCAGAGGCGGCGGCGAGGGCGCCCGCACGCTGAGCAGGGCTGGTCCCTGCAAGCCCCTCACTTGGCATCACTCAGGGCGAGGGGCCGTCCGCCCCTGCCTCAGTTTCCCCAGATGCACTGGGAGATGTTTTGCATCAGGGCTCAGCCCGGTGCCAGCTCCTCGCAGGAGTTCCTTTATCCAGGCGCTGTGGGAGGCGGCGGTGCGGACGAGGAGACTGCTGGGGGGGAAGTCGCCTTTCAAAGAGGGAAGGAAGACACACAGACACTCCTGTTTCAATAGCAACAAGTGCACCTATCAGAGCAAACAAGTGCCGCGCTTGCACCAGCCTCTGTTCCAAATATTATGTACACGTTACCCCGTGTAATCGCATCGCCTCGAACCTAGGAGATTAATTCTCACCTCCTTTTACAGAGAGGAACTTGGACGTTGAGTCTTCTCTTCCAAGGAAATAGGAAGCTGCGCAATACACTCATGGGGAAACCATCCAATAACATACCGAGGTGCCACCAGATGGTGGGGCCTAGGTTTGGACCTAGACGGTTCAGCTCCAGGTGGAGCTCTGGGATCACCCCTCCCTGCACTCCTGGGTGTGCTAGGAAGAACTGACCGGCCACCGTCCCCAAGCCAGCCAGTGCTGGAGGAGAGCTCCTTCCCAAAGGGTGCCAGCCAACATCTCCATGCATGGGGCCACTTGTTGAGGCCTGAACAGTGACAGAATTCAACCAGGCAAAGAGCTGGCACTCCAGGCAGAGGGCACAGCAAGGGCAAAGGCCTCCGGTGGAGGGATGGACTGAGCATTTCATGATCAAAGGAAGGTCAAGGGGGACTTGCCTGCCCTTGAAGCCAGTTAGGGGGAGCTGCAGAAGATGGGTGACCGAGGAGGTTAGACATAGTCAGAAACCAGGTGGGCAGGCTTGGCAGTCAGCAGGGAGCTGGGGGGAAGTTGTGCTGTCCTTAGGGTGCTAATGGTGCTGTGTGCCCAGGGTGCTCTGGTGTGGCTAGGTGGGGGTGGGTGGCCCTCCAGCTGAGCCGTGTAGACTTGGAGAAGGAAGTGAATTACCCAGGCCTTAAACACCCCCCCCCCCACACACACACACATACACACACATACACATCTGGCCTCCTGGCTTCCAGGAGATTGGTGTTGACATTCACCACATCCCCAGCCTTTGTCTCCAACACAAACTTGGAAATGTCAGATCAGCTAAGCCCTCAGTCTTAGAGGCAGGGCTGAGAGGGAGGCTTTGACTGTAGTGACTCCCACCCTTCTGGGGGCAGGGAGACTTCTACCTGATCTACTCACAGATCCCAGCACCCAGCACCCAGCACCCAGGCCAGGGGCACGCTGCCCTGCTCCCCACACTTTCAAAGGACCCTCTAACCATCTTCCAGCTGCATGCACCCCACAATGCCAGGGGACACACCTGCCCAAGCCCATGTTCTCTTTCTAGAATATTCCAGGTTCCTGGGATCCTAGAGTTCCTTGCCTCGAGGTCCCAGACCTGCCTTCTGGCCTCTGGTGTGGCCAAGGGTCACTATGCAGTGTGGGGTGTGGGTGGAGCTGGGACATGCAGCCTGAGATGTCCACAGCCCTGGGTGGAGCTGAGGGTGAAAGGGGAGGTGGTGGGCTGGGGGGTGAGGGGCAGGGCTGGGCCGCTCTCTGCACTCGCCTCCGCACAACCTCTGACAAAGTCTGAGGTGTCTAAATTGAACTTGGCCTTCCAGGCAGTTCCGCCGTTGTACTAACCCAGCAGAAGGACAGAGCGGTTTTTCCTAAGCACAGCATTAGCTTGATTTATAACTTATAAATATTTAGATTTAGGGGTGAGTGGGCACCAGCCTCCCCAGGATTAGGGGTGGGTGTGGCCCAGCACATAGCAGATCTTCAATCCTTATCAAATAGATGGATTAATCTCATTTAATTTAATCCTCACACAGACTCTGTGGGGGAAATCACAACGTCTGTATTTTATTGATGAGGAAACTAAGTCTTGGCGAGATTTAGTGACTGGCCCAATTCATCAAGCTAGAAAGTAGCGGGGACGAGCCGGCGGCCTTAACGTGTCTGGTTCCACAATCTACTGCAGTGGGTTCATGACAGGCTTGCACCCGTTATGAACGCATTAAGTGGATTATAAATGTTTGCACATGTCACTAATTGGTCTTCGGGGACAGAAGCACTGTTTACAGTACATCTTCCCTTCTTGATTCATACTTCACCTCCTCAGGCACCTTTGGGAGGCAAGAAGGAGGAGATCAATGCTTCCTTTTACATTAGTGGGTAAACTGAGGCCCCAGCAATAGCCCAAGTGTCATCAGAGCTCAAACAAAACAAGGTTTATTTTTTTTCATAAGAAATTCGGAGGTAGCCAGGCCAGGGCTGGATTACTGCTGTACCATTCTCAACGTCCACCTCCTGGTCTGGGCTCATGGTGCATTGCCGCGTTATAAACTGCCCCCAAACTACAACCATTTTATTTTATTTTTTTACCATTCCATGAGTCAGAAACGTGGACAAGGCTCAGTCTGGTGATCTGTCAAGGATCCACAGGGTCAGAGTGACTAGAATCACTTGGTCACATTTGATCTATGCTTAAGCCCATCTGGAAGATCCAGATGGTTATATTTGGTTAACTGGTGACTTATTGGGGCTGAGAGGAATACTGTGCTCAGCTGGGTCCCCCTTCATGTAAACCCAGGGCCTCTCCAGGTGGCCACTCCAGCAGGGTTGCTGACCTTGTTCACAGCAGCTCATAGCTTCAAGAGGCCATGGCAGAAGCTGCCAAACCCTTCAAGGATTAGACCTAGAAGTGACTTAGCATCATTTTTACCCTACAGTATTGGTCCAAGTAGTCACAGTCCAGCCCAGATCAAATACAGAAAAAATAGAATCTTTCTCTCCAGGCATTTTTAATGTACCATGTGACCCAAGATGGCTGCTTGAGATGTAGCCACCACATCTCATATTCCAGGCAGCAAGAAGAAAGGGAAGGGGGCTGGGGATGTGGCTCAAGTGGTAACGTGCTCACCTGGCATGCGCGGGGCGCTGGGTTTGATCCTCAGCATCACATACAAATAAAATAAAGATGTTGTGTCCACCAAAAACTGAAAAATTAATATTAAAAAATTCTCTCTCTCTCTCTCTCTGAAGAAGAAGAAGAAGAAGAAGAAGAAGAAGAAGAAGAAGAAGAAGAAGAAGAAGAAGAAAGGGAGGCATTGAAAGACTTTTTTCTAGAAGTTACTTGCAACATTTCCCGCTGGCTGGAACTCACGTGGCTATACCTAGTGTATGGAAGGGAAGCTAGAATCTAGTGTTTACTCCAGGATGACATGTGCTCAGCTTAAAATTAGGGATTCCCTTGACTAAGGAAGAAGAAGAGTATGGCCACTGAGAAAGAACTAGAAATTTGTTCCACCATTGGATTTTTTTTCTACCAACCACCAACTACATTCCCAGCAGATATGTCACACTCTCTGTCCCTCCTACTACAGCCCCCACACTGTCATCAAAATCATCTTGCCTTTATTATTATGTCTTGTTTTCCTAAAAGGCAAATCTTCGGATCATTCCCGTGCCAACAGCAAGAATCTGGAGGTTTTCTTATAAGGACCAAGAGATTGTCATTCTTGAAATGACGATAATGACATCCACCACACGGCAGGCGAAGCACCAAGCTCTCTAAACACACATCTTGCTCCATGTGCACCCTAACCCATCCAGAAGGGTCCCAGGTGAGGAGAGTCAAAGCCAGAGAGCTCAGGCAACTTGATCCAGGTCACACGGTGAGTAGGTGAAGACCCAGATTCGAGTCCTCAGCTGTCAGAGTGGAGCTGTGGGCTGATGTGCCTGCACCTGGGAAGGCCAGGGCCTGCTGAGAACGAGCAAAGCCCCGGCTTGGCATGTGTCCTGGTGGACACACACAGGTGAGCCGAGAGCCACAGCCTCCCCCTTGGTCCCTGTGGTTTCCTGGGGTGGAAAGCCTATATCCAGCCCAATTAAAGGAGTCTCTTTCCACCCCCAGCTCCAAAGCACTCTTCTGACACCAGTTCTTGCCTTTGTTCAAGAACCTACAGCGAAGCCCAGACCTCCTCAAATCAATTTGGCCCCTGCAAAGTGGAAGGGGGAGGAGAAAGAGATAGACAAACCCAGGTTCCTCTCCTGATTCTGCCCTTTTAGTTCCGGTTTCTGCATCTGTCAAATGGGAGGGAACAGTCCCTGCTCTGTTAGCCAATCACAATGCTGAGGCCCACACCGGAAGGCTGAGCCAGCCTCCCTGGGAGCCCTGGAGGGCTGCAGCCCCCACTTGCATACATTATCTCCTGGGGGCTGGGGAGGTCTGAGGTTGGGGGGGAGGTCTGAGGTTGGGGGTGAGGTCAAGGAAAGCACAGCACCTCTGGGGGGCTCCTGCTCACAGCCTCACTAAGGAAGTGGCCCTGGGTGAGCATTTCACAGGGGTGCCCTGGTGGGGGGCAGAGTGGCTAAGACCACGGGGTCTGGAGTCAGACACACCAGTGTTGGAACCAACTTAGTCCTTACTGGCTGAAGGGCCTTTAGAGAGGTTGTAGAATTTCTCTGTACTTCCTTCTCACATCTCTAAGGGGGGACTGAAAGAGGCCCTCTCTCTTGAGGATTTTGTTGGGAATCAAGTGAGAATGTGCTTCGAAAGTACCCAGTTGAATACAGATGAACCGATGGACCACTGGGAACGATAACACTGGCTGGCACTTTTTGAGTCCTCATTAAATTCTGTGCTATGAATAGTTCATCGATTAGCTCATGTATCCCTAACCATACTCCTAATACGTTAAGTAACATTACTATTTCCTGCTTATAGATGTAAAGATGGGGATGAGGGCTGGGCACGGTGGCACATGCCTGTAATCCCAGCAGCTTGGGAGGCTGAGGAAGGAGGATCAAAGCCAGCCTTAGCAAAAGTGAGGCACTAAGCAACTCAATGAGACCCTGTCTCTAAATAAAATACAAAATAGGGTTGGGGATGTGGCTCAGTGGTCAGCATCCTTGAGTTCAATACTCAAAATCCCCCTCAAAAAAAGCTGGGGATACAGTGAGGTCCAGCAAGCTGCCCAAGCCCCCATGGTGAGAAATGGTGGAGGCTGAACTTGACCCTGAACCCAAGCTGTCTGATGCAGAGTCGGCCTCCATAGACACGCCACACTGATAGGATGATGGCGTCCTTACCGTTGCTGACTCTGTGGACCCACTCCCTCCATGACCACCACGACATCTGATTGG
This sequence comes from Spermophilus citellus, assembly GCF_964194105.1. Classification (NCBI taxonomy): domain Eukaryota; kingdom Metazoa; phylum Chordata; class Mammalia; order Rodentia; family Sciuridae; genus Spermophilus; species Spermophilus citellus. The sequence goes on from NC_138185.1 coordinate 28,024,186, forward strand.
AGCAGGAGGAGTCACTTGACCCACAGGCTGCCCATCACGTAGCCAGGTTGCAGCTCCATCCAGCCACACAGTTCAGACAGTGAAGACCAAGCCCAGCTCCCGACAGGCCACCAATGAACTCAGCCCCTGCACACTGGATCTCCAAGAATCTTTTCCAGGGGCTCAGCTGCGTTCTCTGATGTCTAGCCAAAATCCCTGCTGCTTTGCAACCACTTCTTGGCTGGGGGTCATCAGAGGGGTTTTGCCCTTTGCAACCAAGCAGCCTGGCTCAGCTCTCCCCTTTCACTCTAGGGCAACTGAAAACCCAACGTGGCAATGGAGAGGGCTGTGGCACCAGGACGTCCCTCAGCATAGCCTGCAGGTGAGGAGGCCCCGAAGACCTGGCGCTGCTCTCCATCTGCAATAATGCCCTTTGTGGTCACCCCCATGGGGGCGACTCCAGACCAGTCCTGTCCCCTGCACCACGGACTCACGGCCAGCTACTGACTTAACACTTAACAGCTCCTTTTTTGTGTTATAGGCGCCTCACATGAGATCTGAGACACACTCCCATCAGGTATTTGGGACCAATTTTCTGCAGTTTGAAATTGTTTTAAAGAGAGAGAGAGAGAGAGAGAGAGAGAGAGAGAGAGAGATTGTTTTTCCCCAGTTCTTTCTGACCCTGGTACTTCCCCCAGAGGACTTCCTGTTGCCCCTCTTCCCCACCATCATCCACCCCAGAACTTCTTTGTTCCCCTCGCCTCTGGTTTGGAAGAGAGCAGCTCAGCTCTGCTCACCCATTAGTCAGCACACTGGAGTCATCTGGGGACACAGAAAACCTTTGATGCCCAGGTGTCCACCCACCCCGCCCGCAGGCACTCGCTCAGAGTGGGGTCCAGGTTCTCTGGTGGGGGTGCTGGGTATTGATTGTCACAAATTGCTCCCCAGGTGACCCTGGCCCTGGCTGCAGTTGAACAACAATTGTGTCAACCCAGACTCATCCTGAGCCCTCAAGGCCCTCAGGGGCCTCCTGTTAAGCAGGTCCAGCCTCCTTAGAAGGCAATGTCACAATTTTGGTTTTGGGGAAGGGGAGAGGTCTAGGGGTTGAGCCCAGGGATGCTCTGCCACCGAGCTACATCCCCAGCCCTTTTTATTTTTGAGACAAGTTCTCCACAGTCAGTAACTGAGGCTGGTCTTGAACCTGCAATCCTCCTACCTCAGCCTCCAGGTGCTGGGATTGCAGGTGTGTGCCATGGCGCCCAGTTTAGCCACATCTTTTGTTCCCTGACCACATCCCTGGGGTTCCACCACAGCTGCCTGAAGGACTGGAAGCGATGTTTCCTCCCAACCAGAGGATGAGCTTCATTCACCACCAGGGCTCCCGGAGGAGGTCGGTTCCCGTTAGCTTACGCAACACGGGTTCACCGGGTTCACCGTTGCCACTTGGGGAGCGCAGAGGAGCCCACGGGAGCTGACCGAAGCCTGGCTTAGGACCCAGGAGTCTGTGAGCAGAAAGGAGCCATTGTCCCCTAGTCACTTTAAGGGAACAGCTAAAAAACACATTCAAAGAGCCCTGATGATAATGAATATGCTAATGTGGTTTCCATCAGGCTCTGGCGTTACCTCCAAAAACCGCTTTCTGACCTTCCTTCTGGATTCAAAGCTTCCATTGAAGTCAACGGGGGATATGGGTGAAAATAACATGAAAGTTTTCACTTGAATGGACAGAACTGGGGAGTAGTGAATTAAAGGTGAGCTTCACATTGGCCCCAACAGCACCGACCTTGAGGGGGAAGTGCTGGCTTCTAGTAGGTTCTGCGTGGACCTTCGGGCCAGATAGCTCTTGCCTTCGGGTGGACCCAGCCAGTAAGCTTTAATCGAGGGTCCCCCTTGGATGACAAATAAGCTCTGGAGGCCTGGACTCAAACGCCAGCTCCTCCACTCACTGGCTAGGTGACCTTGGGCAAGGCAAATCACCTCTCTGATCAAACTCAACTTCCCCATCTGTAAAATGGCATGAAAGATGCCTTCCTAACTAGCATTGTTACTTACAGGAGAAGCCTGTTTGTGGCAGGGTTCAGGGAAGGGTCTTGCCTCTCCTGACCCTCCGAACCAATGGAGGCACAGCAAGGGTGTGGAGACCCAGGCTCCCATCTCCAGGCCCCTCCTTCCTTCATCTGCTTGTGAGGCAGTTCCTGGGTGCCAGGCTCTGAACGGGGCTGCCACTCTAGAGGGACAGATGCACTAACCGTGGGAACAGAGGAAGAATATATTAGTGCCATGGAGAAGAAATGAAAGGGGCAGAGTTTTGGAATCAGGCAGACCTGAATTGAAATCCCAGGCCACTCCCCGTCGGCTGTGAGTCTAAGAGGGTCATTTTATCTCCCCCACTCTCCTGTGTTCCATAAGACACATCCATCATTCTTCCACCCACTAAACCAATATTTATAAAACTCCGTCTTGTGTCAAGCACTGTTTTGAGGGCTGGGGGTGGGGGCCACGATGGATGGAGCCGCTGAAAATTCTTGTCCTTGGAAACTTAAAATCTAGAAGAGAAAAAACAGACACTCAACAAACACACAGGCATCCCTCAGTATCCAGGACCCCCTTGGATACCAAGTCTAAGAATGCTGAATCATTTATATAAATTGGTGGAGTATTTGTATTTTAAAAAAACCTATGCATGAACTCCTACATGCTTTAAATCACTTCTGGATTAATTATAATCACAAATTTATAATTCTAATAATTCTAAGGAGCTGTTATACTGTATTGTTAGGGAATAATGACAAGAAAGATTTAAAAAAAAAAAAAACAATTTCAACCTACAGTTGTTTGAATCTGTGGTTGTGGAACCCATAGATACAAGAAGCGGACTAATTAAAAAAATAATAATAATAGGGGGAGTTAGTCACATGGGTATCTGGAAAGAATATTTCCAGCCAAAGAGGCGGAAAGGGCAAAGGCCCTGTGGCAGGACCAAGCCCGGCTATTGTAGGAGTTGGAGAATCAGCATGGCCGTTGTTCATCAGATAGCAGTTATTATTCACAGCCCTCTCATAAAAGTTGGGGTGAACCTACTTTCCACCGTCATAAAAGGTCTTGGAGGCTCTGTAGGTTGGCAATTGTTTGGTTCCCTTTCCCTCTTGTTTTTCAGAGTGACAATGACCCGGCGGTCCTTACAGCCAGCCTCTCTGCCTCCAGCCCAAAGTGAAGCCATAGGAATGTGTGACGCAGGGCGGTGCCAGGGAGGGGGTGCGCTGTGACTGATGGCTAATGAAGAAAAAGGGAGCGACTTGAATTCCTTCCCCTCCAAAGCCTCGCAAATTAGACGCCCAGGAAATGCTGTGCCGGTCGCCAAGATGCACCTCCATCTGGGGTAGAAGGCGACATCTGCTAAACAGCTGCATCTTGTTGGAGAGCTGGCACTTAATTAAATTACTCAGCTCTGGCACGGGCAGGCGGTGCTGATGGGAAGGGGCGGCGCTGCCCCTTCCCCAGGGGCCCAGACCCCTCTCCCCAGGGGCCCCCCACAGGGGCTGAGCCAGCCACCCCCGCCCCTCAGCTCCCCAGCCAGGGCACGCCCACGGGAGCTCCCTCCTGGTCTCCACCCAGCTCCTCCATGTCCTTCAAAAGGCCCAACTCCAGCCCCGGCATCTCCTCCCAGAGGCCTCTGGTCACCTTCAGGGACAGGCCAGGACCTCCCGTGGGCTGGAGCTGTCTGTGTTCCACCACGTGGCAGCTTTGCCAACCCGGCTGTTTGGCGAGCGCCTCGCGGTTGGGAACCGTGTTTAATCCATCCTTGTAACCTCAGCACTGCGGCCGACTCCCCTTAACACTTAGTAGGTGTTCAGTTAATAGGTGAATGGATAAAGGAAGGGAGGGGAGGAGGCAGAGATGGAAACGCAGGAGGGAAGAAAGAAGGGATGGAGGAAGAGATGGATCTTCTGCCGCCCTCATTTCCCCTGGAAAATCGATTTGGCGATCTTCCACTGGGCCAACCTCCACTCTTGCCCCCGTCATCCATTTTACTCAGAGAACTTGGGAATCTTTTAAATATGGACTTACATTGTCTTGTTTCCCTGTTTAAGGCCTTCCAGCAGTTCCCACATTCCCAGCCCTGATCTCCAAACCCCTGTGGGATGCGGCCCCTTCCTCCCCCTGAGATCTCATCTCCTCACTGTCTTATGCTCAAACTATCCAGAAAACCAGCCCCACTCCCTCTGGCCTCAGGATCTTTGAACCCGCCATTCCCTTCTCCTGGGGCTTGCCTTCCCGGCTCTCTGCCAACCCCACGTGCTCTGCGGTCTTCAGGTTCAACCTGGTGTCAACTTTCCTTATTCTCCCATTGACGTCTCCGCCATCTTGGTTCCCAGGGTCTAAGGGGCCTGACCCAGCCTACCAGGGCTTTCCTTGCCAATAGTCAACCTGTCCTCCTGAGCATCGGCCTTTGGCCTGAAGGTGGCACAGACCTCCCCCAGGGCCAGCCACAAGCCACCCAAGCCCTCTTCCTCACTCTTCCTCTCCATCAACTAAAGATCCTTCTGAATGGGCTCATCTGGAGCTGCAGCTATTAAACCATCAGAGCAACGTCGGGCCATTTGTTGACTATGGCACTTAGAGTTGGAATGGCTTCTTGTTTGGACTGTTACTATTTTCAGCTCCGTTTCCTAGGGGTGGTGAGAAGAGGGTAGGCAATGAATCTATTCAAGCAAAACGATGCTTCCGTGAATCCTAGAATTTCAGAGTCATGGAATAGTAAAAGCATCATCAGGGAATCTAAGAGCAGCCAACATCTCGACTCTGGATTATAGGTTCCTAGATTCCTGGGATTCTAGACTCAACAACAACAAAAAATTAAAATCTTGCAATCAGACCAACGGGGACTCAAAATCTAGAGGGACGGGATCCCAGGAGACCCTCACATTGTTGAGTTCTGGACTCCCGTGTCCCCTCCTCAGAAAACCTTTTCTGAGCATGTCATCCGCGATGTGCCACCGGCCCCCTCTCCCGCCCCATGCCCTGTCACTTCCTGTGGCTTCTCTCTTGTTCATTTTTCTTCATAGCACTGATCACCACCTGACATGAAATATCTCTCTGCTTATTTGTTTACCTCCCGTCTCCCCCACACACATTAGATTGAGGTCAGGAACTTTATTTTGTTCACTTTTAGAAAAGCACTCAGAAGAGTGCCTGGCAGGTAGTGAAGGCTAAAAAAAGAAGGGGGGGGAAATGGTCCATTCACCAAGTATTTATTGCATGTCCATTTCCCGTCGGTGCCTTAGAGGGGATCTTGTCTGGGCTCGGGAGGTGGGTTTCATTTTGCAGGCTAAATGTAATTGGTAGTAGACACTCAAATCCTGGATCCCTAAAGGATCCTCAAGACTCATCCGAGGGGCGTGGGGAAGGACATGGGTTGACCATGTCTGGCATGGACCCAGCAGGGAGCTATCAGCCAGGTCTGCTAGGGCTTCTAAGCTTAGCACTGAAAAAAAGAACGAGGTTCAGAAGACAGGGGTACGCCAGGCTTGGCCAGCTTGGAGGTACTACTGCCAGGATGGAATCTGCCATCGTTCCATCTGTCTCCTTCATCCTTGCCTCCCAGGACTGGTCCCTGAGCCTGGGTCCCTAGGGAGGGCACTGTGTTGGCCTCCCCTCCCCCGCCAGCCTCAGGCTCTCCCTCCCCCCAGGCCTGTGGGGGTTAAGGGGCTGCGGGAGTCCCTGGCCCTGAACCCCAGCCTGGGAACCCAATTCTGGAATACTGCCTGAACGCACCAGCCAGTTATTTTTAAAAATCCAAAAAGAAAAAGAAGAAAGAGAAAACTCACTGCCTGGGTCCCTGTACCAGCCCTGGCTGAGAGAATAGAGACTTGAAAGGAACAAAGGGTTTCCTCAAACACGGCAGATCAAGGGCTTGGCTTATGTGGTAACCAGTAACCGACCACCGCGCTTTGTGACAGATCCTTCAGAGCCCGCGGCCTCTGTTCCTGCCGCAGTCTTGGCAGGAGGGTGGGGGGAGTTCAGGAGGGTGTCCCGAACTCCCCCCACCCTCCTGCCCCCCCCTGAGGTCGGGCTGCTTACAATCACAGACTCTGAGAACCCCTGAACGTCAGGGACTCAAAGGCCCCTGGGAGTCCGACCCCCCCACTCAGGCAGCTGGGCAGGCAGAAGCCCTGGAGAGGCTCAAGGTCACTGGCAGACCAGTGAAGTGCACCAGCCCCTCCGCTGCCTGCTGCCTACTGCACCCACCACGGCTGCCTGAGAAGGCTGTCTAGGGAACCCTCCCACCCACGAAGACTTCCCGCTCCCTCCCTCCTCTGGATTTTCCCTTTTGAGGTACCTGTGGGGTATGGCTCTACCCCAGGTCTCCAAGGTCAGTGCTGGTCAACTGCAAGATCACAAGAGGATGATGGTTGAGCCCCAGATTCCAGGATGCAAGAGGTCAATGGACTTACAGTGGGCACCTGCTGTCCCCAGAAGATGCCTCATGTAGGTGCTATGGCACCCCAGGACATGAGTATTGTCGACCTCACTTTTCAAATGAGAAAGCCAAGGCTCCAAAAGACTGAATCAGGTGCCAGAGGTGACCCCACAGGGACTGGCAGAACTGAGGCCGACTCTGGGCTGCCAGGGCCACGTTCCCCTCTGGGCTCTGCCCGTCCCTCTGTGTACCAACGACTGGCAATGCCTAGCTCCAGGCGTGGGACTGAGGTGCACTCTGGAGGGAGCAGGCTGGGAGCGAGGGGCTCCCCTCCTCCAGTGTCACCATGCGTGGGAACCTGCTCCACCCATGCTGCACCCTGAGGTGGCAAGACCCCGGGCCCTGCCCGCCCTCCTGCAGGTCACTGGCTCACTGGGTCTTGCTCTTCTGCCTCCATCTCTGACCTAAGGTCTCTGGCTCTTTTCTACCCCATCTGTCCATCTGTGTCATCTCCATTCTGTGAGCCCCCCTCCACCCCCATGACTCTCTCTGTGTCTTATTTTCTGCCTCTGCCTCTTCCCCTAACCCTCCGAGTGTCTCTATTCCTGTTTTCCTTTTCTGTCTCTCTGCATCTGTGTGCTACTTTCTCTCTCTCTCTCTCTCTCTCTCTCCCACACACACATTCCATCTCCCCTCTCCCAGCACTACACAGTGTCCCTCAGTGTCACTGACTCCTGACTCTCTGGGCCCCTCCCTGTTGACACTCTCTTTCCCCACTCCTGTCTGTCCCTCTCCCTCATCTCCATCTTTCCAAGCTTCCGGGGGCCCTGCTGTGCTCTTCCCCACACCCCCACAGGGACACACGACATTCCAGCAAGTCCTGTGTCCCAGCTGGGCTGAGGGGGGATGAGGAGAGGCTGGTCAGGGCCACCCCAAGAGGCGGCTCTGGGGCTGGGGTGCAGGATCGTGTTAAAGGGAACCGAGCCATCCTCCTCCCTTCCTTCTCGGTTGCTTTCCTGGGAGGCAGAAGAGAGAGTCTCTGAATAGGGATTTAGAGCTCTAAGCTCTGATTCCTTCTTTTTAATATTTATAAAGAGAGAAAGGGGATAATTTCAGGAAGATCATTTCAAGGCGAAAACCCACATATTTTCAATAGAATTATTCCAAAAACCCCTTTCCGGCTCATTGGAGTGTATAATTTTGTAAGTTGAAGACACACGAGGTCTGGTTTCCAAGTTCCCTAAAATGACGCAGCTAACAAGGCCAGAAAGGAAGTCAGATGAGAGGAAGTGGGGGAGGGTCGTGGGGGATGGGGAAGAGCCTGGGGGGCACACTTGGGCCAAAGGGACAGAAGCAGCCAGGGTCTCTGCCATGCCCCCACCCCTCCGTCCATCTCCCTCGACAAGCCAGCCAAACTCAGGACCGTAACCATCATCAAACACCCAGCCCGGTCCTAGGACCTCCCTCCAGGTCGGGATCTGCCACGCAGATGCCCTCCGACTTCTCAAGTGTCGAGCCTCTGGGGCAGCTCCGTCCCTGCATCTTCCTCCCTGGGACCATTGGAATCCCAAATGTCCCGCAAAGGCTCCTGGGTTGAGGTTTCGTCCCAAATGCAGCCATGTCTGGAGGCAGGGCTTTTGAGAAGTGATTTGATTCCTGGGGGTTCTGACACCATGGGTGGATTGATCCTTTGATGGGTTTCCCGCTCGGCTCTGCCAGCCCGTCCCCACTATGATGTTCTGCCTCCCCACCAGACCCCTGCCACGGAGCCATCTGACTGTGGATGGAAACCCGGAGCCAAAATAAGTCTTTCCTCCTCTAAGTTCATTTCCTCGGGTATTTAGTCACAACAGTGAAGAGCGGCTGACATTCTCCCCAAGCCTCTTTTGCCCTTGGTCTTGATCTCAACCATTCGGCTGCTCCGGAGGGCAATCTGGGAGTCAGGCTTGGGTCCTCCGTCTCCCCTGCCTCTTCTAGTTAGCTGCCAAGACTCACTGATTCTACCGACTTCAATCGCTGGGATCTTGCCCTCATCTGTACTCCCACTGCCCACAGGGGCCTCAGCATCCCTGGCCTAGACCTGGGTCAGAGCTCTGGGAAGCTCTCTGGCCTCTTGCCTGTGTTTGGACACACAGAGTGATCTTCCTGGATGCCACCTCTGAGGGTGACCCTCCCTTCCTCAGAAACAGCCACACCTCCCTCCACACCACCTCCCAGATGAGGTCAGATCCCCACCCTGGCGTCCACATTGTCACAGCCTGACAACTTGATTTCCTTGTATCTGCCCTCCAATCTCCAGTTCTTTGCTACGGCTAAAATGGACCACTCTTTTCTGTCCACCTAAAAGCACTGAGACACAATCTTCTACCTCCAAACCTTGGCGGAACCTCCTTCATTCCTCTGGAATGCCATCTTGGCCTGCGTGGCTCCGACCACCCTGAAGGTCCACTCAGATGCCACCTGTCCATCCAGCACTGATGTCCTCTTCATGGTCTTTGCTGCTGCTGGTGATCTTTCCTTCCCTTTCACTCCTGACATGTCTTTTCACCTTGAACTCCACAGAAGCGGCAGGGCCTGAGAATACCTTGAGTTCTGTGGCTGGGACAGAAGGAACAGGAAATATTGGACCACTCTGACATTCTCTGAAATTGGACCAAGCTTGATTCTGTGGTTTCTTCTGGGTGCCTGAAATTGCAAGCAGGATCTCCTGATAGTAATTAGCTACCATGGCAATTAGCAATTTTATTGCAAAGGTCAAGGGCTGAGCCCTGACGATGAGCCAGGGGCCTCGCCAAGTGCTTTCTGAAGTGTCCTGGGGACTATTATCACCTCGGTGGGATGGATGAAGAGACTGAGGCTCAGAGAGACACAGAGGCCTGCACCATATCATGCTGAGAATGGGTCAGGACTCTGGCCAGACCAGCCCAACACTGGAATCCTGTGTTTAACCTCAGAAGCTGACATTGCATTATCAATGGGAACTGAGTAACGTGGTCCCTGACTCATCCTCACTAAGGGGGAGAACTTCTGTGTGGCCACATTCCTCCCTGGGCCCCAGCTTCCCCATCTCCTCAGTCTTCAGTTCTCGTTTGAAAAACACCAACCTTTCAGATTCTAGCCTGGCAAATCCCAGAGGCCCAGCTCATCTTCCTTTACCTAGAGAAAAACCCATGTGGAGAGGTGACAGCAACAGAAGCCCCGGGGGGGCAGGAGCGTGCCCCCCACCCCCAGACCCCGTGCCAGACAAGGTTTAACTTGACCATGGCTTTCCCTGGTTCATCTCTGGAAGCCCTCGGGGATGCTGTCAGGCAGTTCTCACCGAACTCACCACCCCTTCTGTCCCCTGCCAAGGGCTGCCCCGAATTCCCAGGCTCCGTCTCCACCTCTCCCCCAGGAGGCTACGCTGGCTGGTGCTCCAGGCCTTATCTAACCCACAAGGTCTCCTTCGTTCTCAAAGCCCTCCGTGCATCCCATCCCAGGGAGAACAGGTCCCAAACGGCACGACCCCGCCCCAGCCTCCTGGGCTCCCACCCCCAGGCCTCCCAGGCTCTGTCCATTCCATCCTTTCAACAGGTGCTTTTCCAGCCCAGGGCTCTTGATCTTGCTCTTCCCTCAGTTCCTCTCCTGGCTTCTTCCCTTCTGTCATTCAGCTCAAAAATCACCATTCTGCAAGGCCACTGCAGAGCCCAACAGTCCATAGCACGTCCCTCTGCACATGTTGGTACAGCAGTGCTGTTCACTCCCCCCAGTGACACGTGGTGGGACATCTGAGCATTGCTAACGTACTGTCCATCGGAGGAGTGACGAGGAGTGACATCAGCTAAACAGCCAACTAAGAAGCCCCGAGCTCTCAGTCCTCCAAGGAAGCAGCTCACAGACCCCAGAGACTGGGAACCAACAGAACAGCCCATGGTGACAGCACCAAGTGAGCCTCCGATGAAGTAAAAGCCACCTTCAGAACCGTAGAAAAAGTTCTGTGGCACTTGTCCTCACCGGAGCCCCACCCTGTTCCTGGCACAGAAGGTGGAAAGGAGGTGACAGATCCCTTGTCAGGGCCCCTCCCTTGAGCCAGAGGGAGCAGGCAGACCTTCCTTAGGACATCCTGGGCTGTGGCAGGGCTGCCTGGACTGCCGTCTGCTTACCCCCACTCTGGCCTAAGCAGGGAACACTGGTGGGCTCTGTTCATGAAAGCAGCCAAGAGACCCTGGGACGTCAGACGCTCAAAAGCAGCTGAGCACATGAGGAACCCAGAAAGCCCCAGGCAGGCTCAGCGAAGAGTTGTGCTCAGAAAAGACCTGAGAAGCCCCTGAGCTTCCACCTTGCTGAAGGGTCAGTCCACGACCATTCTGCAAAGGTGGTCCAACTGTCAACAACAATAAAATCACAACAAAGAAACAGAAACCATGGCTCATGCAAAGAAATAAAATAAAGCGACAGAAACCGTCCCCAGATCTGGGACTTACTAGAAAGCGACCTTGCAACAACTGTCTTAAATATGCTCAAAGAGCCGAGAGAGAACAGAGAAATAATTGATCAGGGAAATGACACATTAACCAAATGAGACGGTCCACAAAGAAATAATGGAATAAAAATAATTATGAATCCATGTTAGCAGGTACACAATATACAAAGATATTATTTTGGAGAGGATAGAGCTGGGCAGGGTGGAATTTTTATATGCCATTGAACTTGAGTTGATATCAATTCAAATAAGATGGTTATAAATTCAGAATGATATATGTAATCCCCATGTTAGCCTTAAAGAAATATCTATTTTAATATATATTTTTAAGTATCAGTAGACTATTTCTGTTACCTACACAACATATCTTAAGTATCTATAGAATATACACAAAGGGAAATTAGAAGGAAATAAAAAGACATCACTACAAAAGTCAACTAAACATGATAAAAGATTATAACGGAGGAAATGAGGGACCAAAAAAAGAACTATACATGTGCAGGGGGAAAAAAAGTATCAGCAATTAGTTTGAATGTAAACTTTTTGATCAAAACGCATAAATTAATGAATGAGTTAAAAAGAAAAGATCCATGGCTATGCTCTCTACAAAAGACTCATTTCAGATCGAAAGATACAAATATACTGAATGAAGTGAACCCATGCAAATCGTAACCAAAAGAGACCCTGGTGGAGAGAGAGGATCTTCCAACGGAAACGCTGAGTCAAACGTGATCATGAGAGACAAAGGAGGACATTGTATATGCAAAAAGGTGTCCTCCACCAGGAAGAGATACTGATGAGACACACACAGAGGAGCAGAGGGCTAAGCGTTGCCTGCCGGCTCAGGGTTGGTCCCGTGACTGCAAAAACTTGGCTCCAGAAGCTGGCACTGGAGCCTTATGCGCATGCGTGGTTCCCCTTATCCCTGGCAGCTGATCCCAGGGAAAGTGCATAAGGTAGCATCTGCAGTTTGTCGCCAGGCCTCATGGGCCGCTGGCTTTCCTCACTTTCCTAGATGTCCCTTCCAGGACTTTGGTATCCTTCTTTGCTATTTATTCATGGACCAATCTTGAGGATGGGAACAAAGGCACTTGAGAATCGTGGGCAAGTCCCATCTCCCCAGCCAAAAATAAAGCCACAAAATGTATCAGTAATTAGTTTGAATGTAAATGGATTAAACTTTTTGATCAAAACGCATAAATTAATGAATGAGTTAAAAAGAAAAGATCCATGGTTATGCTCTCTACAAAAGACTCATTTTAGATGGAAAGATACAAATAGACTGAACGCCAGGGCTTGTGGATGCACATCAGGGAATCCAAGAGCCCAAGAAAAAGGGGTCCCACTGCAGGTCCGCCAATCTAAAGAGCTTGCATTACTTGAGGACACTGAGGACCAGAGACAGCAGGGGATCAGCTGAGGCCACACAGCAAGCTAATGGCAGAGCTGGCATCCAGACCCAAATCTGCTTCCGACCTGCCACAGGCTACTTCTCTATGGGGACTGCCCAGACACGTGATTCCTCCCTCCCATTTTCCTATGACACTCCATTCTGTCCCCACCACGCAAGGCCTCCTTTTCTGGATTTATCAGCTATATCATCTCATATAAAAATGGGTCCTTTTTTAAAAAGTACCTTTTAAAGTCCCATTTTACAGATAACTGAGCCTGAGATAAAAGACCAGCTAGTTCTCACCAGACAGGGTTAGTTACCCTAAGAGCAGGGTGTTGCAAAGCACGGGGTTCCCTTTGTCCCTGCCTCTTTTGTGCAAGCACCCCGAACCCCTTCCTTCTCCTCCCTGCATGAAGCGGCATGAAGGGGGCACAGGAAGCCCGACAGATTCCAGTGCGGTGCTCCTGCCTTCCCTGACTCCAGAACCTTGTGCTAAATAAACCGCTCGGTCTCGGGTATTCTGTTATAACAACAGGAAAACCAACCGAGACAAGCACTCATGGTCCTTAGCCGGCCTGCTGGCCCATGCCCTTGGCCTCTTGGCTGTCTTGGATCATGGACCACGAGTGGGAGTGCGTACGGCCCCCTGGGGCTGTGCAGGACAGCCAGAGTGCGTCCAAGTGTGAAGATTTTTCCAGTTCCCTTTGGCATCACTGCTTTTTCCTCCAGGAGCGAGGAGCGGTGTGATTTGGGTTGGGAAAACCCAGGATAGTTTGGCTCAAACCACCTGTGGGAGGCCCACTTCTGAAGGGGCCAGGTGCGCCCAGGGAAGGGGCAGAACTGAGCTATGGCCAAGGTTGTGGCTGAAATTTGGGTGGGGACGGGGCTCAGAACTTTGTGGTTCTCCCCACCAGTCAGCGCAGCCAGGACTGCGACCTAGAGAGCGCTGGGCGGGGCGGGGCCAGGGGCGGGGCGGGGCCAGGGGCGGGGCGGTCTCGGGGCGTGGCGTGGCAGGGGCGGAGCAGGGGCGGAGCCAGGCGGGTGGGTTCCCTGGGCAGGCGGGGGCCCTCTGTCCAGGGAGCATTAGTCAGCTGGCTGGAAGCCCCACACTCCGGCCACCCTGGTCACTGTATCCTCTTACTTTCCTGTTAGTGAGGAAGCTGTTTACCCCCAGAAAGTCATTCATTCCCTGATAAGATCAACCTCATTGTTAATGGAAATCTTACTTCCTGAGCGGGAGGAGGCGAAGGGTGAGCGGCCAGCACTCAGAGCCCCATAGACAGCCCGCGGACAGAGGCCCTAAGAATTTACTGTCCACCAGCCTCTGTGTACTGTCCACCAGCCCCTGTGGCCAAAGGGAAAAAACTGAGGTCCAGAGAGAGGGAGAAGGTTGGAGGTGTCAGCACCGGGGCAGAGCCCAAACCCAGCCCTGGACTCCCACGCACCCCCCAATCCCATGAGTCCCCCTCTGGATTTTCAGATTCAACACGCCATCCAAAGAAAACATGCTCATAAAACATTCCAACACAATGTCATATTTTAATGTAATGCTCTAATGTGCTATTATAACACTGCATTCAAATATGATGTACTAACACAGATTAATATTCCAATTCCACACGTTAGCACCATTCGAACCACCGTTCTAATCTAACACTAACGCACATGCCCTTCCAACACACAACCTTATATAATACCCTAATACAATATTCAAAGACATCCCAGCACAACAGTCTCATCTAGGCTAATCACACGATATGACATTTCTTCAGTATTTGAACACAATTCTAACACAACATGTTAAGATAACTGTCTACGTTATTACTTCAATAAATATCCAGGACTCTGGGATTTTAAGCCCCTGGAATTTCCACTGGACAAGGTGAGGCAGGCTGGTAGTGATGCTGATCAGAACTCACGGCATAGTTACAGTCCTGGCCACGGCTACCACTGGCCATGTCCAGAGCAGTTCTCAGTTCTAGGGTCCCAGACCCAGGCCAGGCTGACCCAACTGCCCATCCAGAGGGCATGTCCTTCCCAAGGCAGAAAGGAATCCTGCCTTGCGGTAGGCCTCCAGTGACCACCCTCATCCTATGTTTCTGAGGTCTGAGTGGGGGTCGTGTGTGGGGAGGAAAAAGGAAGAAGAACCTGGTGCAGACACTACTTTTAACATACAGGGACAGACTGTCCTTGCCATCCCAATTACTAGGTAAAAGGAAGACAGCCAGGACCTGAAGCAGCACTAACTCCTTTATGCTTCGGGTTTGGGGGCCACAGAATGCCTCTCAACCTCTTTCCTACCTGTAGCCGTCCAGTCCCATCAGGGCTGCCAGCTGCCATGCTTTTCAGCACACTCACCATTTCTCATTGCTGGCTCTTAGTACAGCAAGTACTAAGACCCCTTCCCTCTAAGTTTCTCATGATTCATTTCCTCATTTCCTCTGGGTCCCTCCTGCTGTACAACAGCAGTAGGCAAGTCACCCTACCTTTTGGAGTGGCCTGTAGGGTTGGGTTGTCTTAAACAGCAACCTTGTCTGCTCGATCCTTTTCCTGGTCCATTTCCTGCACAGAAACTATTGCTGCCTGTTGCATTTTGGTGATTTGCTCATTTCTTTCCTTCCCTGGAAACCATGGTTCTTTACTCAGCTGGACCCCAGCAACACCTGAAGAGCTATTTAACATCCCAGTGCCCCGTGGCAGACAGGCTGAATCAGGATCACTGGGGTGAAGCGCAGAAACCAAGAATTTTTAAACTTCCCCAAGTAGTTCAGATGCACAGGGCTAAGGCTGAGAGCCCCTGAACTGATTGTCCGCTCCCAGGGGACCAGGACTGCTTCTATCTTGTTTCACAGTGTCTGGCCAAAGTGTCTGATAGACAGCAGGTGCTCAGTAAATATCTGTTGAATGAATAAACCATTCGACAAAACATTTCCCTTTTAAAATTTTCTGCCTAGCTACCTATTTTAACAGCACAAAAGGAAAGTAAATTTCCTCCTTCCCTGGGTTAAGTTGTCTTAAATGGAAAGGCTGCATTACCTGGTGGGGGGCAGGAAAAAGAAGACCATTCCTTGCAGCCAGCACTGCACTTGCAAAGGCCCAGAGGTACACCCAGCGCTCGTCTCTGGTTCTGTCAAGGATTCTCTTAGCATCTCCCTCAGGCTCTATCCGCTTGGGACACTCATAGCCTTCCCAAGTGTCCCTCCAGAAGATCAACACTTCCCAGAAGTTCAGTGGGCATGATCATTCTGTCTCCTGGGGCGGGATGGTATTCTAAGCATCCAGTGAGATAATAGATAGAAAGTGACATACACACCAAAGAGCTGTGTGTTGTAATGTGCGAGCGCCCTCTCTGTGCCAGATAAGTGCCTCGTTACTGGAGAGGGCATTTTGTGGCCTCTGTTCAGCAGCTGGAGGTGAACTATTGCACTATTTTGTAGATGGGTGCATAGAAGCTCAAAGAGGGAGGGTGACTTGCCCAAGGTCACCTAGCCTGGAACTAGACCCAAGTCTTTCCATCTCCAAAGGCCAGGGAAACAACTGATTCAAGGGCTCTCGACCACGTGATCACCAAAGCTGAAGGCTTTGGGGGTTGCCAGCCCCGTGGGTACCAGGTGGCCCCGACAGAGGAGACAGTCTGGCTTCATGATTTGTCTGTTCCCCACCGGATTGTTTGCCTAACGGAGGGTTGGGCAGGGTGGCGGGAGCCGGGGCCTGCGGTCACGGGGTGGACTTGTCCATCTGCCAGCCAATCCAGGCTGCCGGAGCTGGCGCTGAGAAGGCCCTGGCCCCATCTTGCCAGGACACTCTATCTTTGTCCCAGGACACAAAAGGGGCCTTGTCTTGGCCCGGCGGCGCCGATTCCACATGCTCCTGACTGCCCCAGCCCCTCTGCCTCGAGAAAGGCCCACTTTGTGGAGTCAAAAGACTAACTTGTTTCTTTTTCATGAAAACGTGTTGACTGACCTGGTCGATTTATCTTGGGAAAGTGGTGGATGAAGGAGGGGAGTGAGGTGACAGAGACAGGCACAAAGTGGAAGGCCCTGCAGCCCAGCCTGACTTGAGAGTGGACACTCAGCTTTCACCAGGACAGAGGGAGAGCTGCAGGCCGAGCGGCATCTCAGGGGCTCAGGACAGCCTTCCCACCTCACTCAAGGCAGAGATTCCACCATGAGACATTCATTTCTTTGGCTTTAACCTTTGAAGGCAACTAATCCTCCAAGTAGGAGGCCTTGAGTTATCACACCTGAATGTGATTAGGTTTCCCAGAGAACAGAGGTGAGCTGGTAGCAGGAGTGGCAGGAGTAGTGTCACCAAGAGCCAGCAGAAGGAAGGACAGAGGAAGAGGGGACTATTCAGAGGTAAAATGAGTCCCAGTGAGGGAGGGAGGAAAAGCAGGCTGGTGGGGCAGCCACTGGTGAGCCAGCCCCCAAACGGACCAGGGGAGGCTGCATGGAAAGGGGCAGGTGTCTGGGCAGAGTGGCCGGGTGGCTGGATGGGCTGCCCTGGTCAGAACCCCTCAGCAGCGGATGTGTGTGCAGAGAGGGGCAGGATGGGCCCTGGAGATGCAGGGAGGACAGGTGCTCAGTCAGAGGGAACTGGCACATGGGCACACGGGGGTTTCCAGGGAGGCCCAGGTGACAGATGTGTGAGAGGGAAGCCTGGGGGGGGGGCTCCTGATCACCTTCTCAGATTCTCATTCTGGAGGTATGGGGACCCACTCAGGGAGGGGACAATGGGCTCAGGTGGTCTAATGTTTACTTTGCTACAAAAGGCCCCCCTGGATCCTCTAGGAACAGTAGGTCGAACAGAGGCTGTGCAACAGCTGGCCCAGGCTGGCCCGGGGGTCGGGAAGGGGCCGCCAGAGGGGGGAGGTGTCTTCAGAGCTGGGACCCGGGTTGTGAATGATGTGGGACCCGGGCGATCACATCCCACTCGCTGTTCCCTCCGCGTGACCCGGGGAGCTCCTCCCCCTGCTCCGAGCCTCAGTTTCCCTGTGTGTGAAATAAGGTCCTGGGAGGCAGGAACAGCTGGCTCCAAGGTCTCCGCAGCAGGGACAGCCAGTCCCGAGCCACTGCTGTCAGGGGTGGGGGCCGTGATCCAGTTACTAATCTGGCCCAAGGCAGCTGCGTGAGCCGGGAGAGCACAGTGACTCACCCCAGGCCTCCGCGGAGGACGGCAGAAACTGGGACAGCCCTGGGGCCGAGATGCGCCCGCAGGCTGCGAAAGGCTGGCGAGATGCCTCTGTGCGGCTGGGGGAGGGGAGTAGGGCACCAGGCTGGGCTTCCTGAGCCTCTGGGGGCACCCAGGTTCCTGCCACCGCAGCCACCATACTGTCCCTGTGGGGCCGCGTGCCCAGCTTCCGTGGGAGACCCAGAGGCGCCGTCAGGGGAAGGGGACCTGCAGTGTGTCCGTTCAGCCTTCGCTCTGCCAGGATCTTGATGGGGTAGACGTCACTGCCCCCATTTTGTGGATGAGGAAACTGAGGCCCAGGAAGTCGTGGGTGGCAAAGCCAGGACTAGTTCTAGGTTTAACTTTTCTTTCCATCGTTCCGCTCCGCCTCCCAAGTCAGCCACGGTTGGGCATGAAACAGAAAGAAAGAGAAGCTAAATATATTTAAATAAATATAGAAAGTCACACCTCATGTTTTGCCAGGGCTGAGAACTTTCCCAGGAAATCTACTTCACTCCGGTGGCCCCAGCGCAGCCTTTTGCAAGGTGGATGAGCCGCTTGGCCACTGTTCACTGCTCTTCTGCCGCTGGAGGATTCATGAGCAAGAGTGTCAAGTCTGTACCCAGAGCCGTGTGCATGCCCACCAGCGACCAAGCGGGGCTTCGAGGACCCGGTGCGGTCATCGGCAAGACCTGCCTTCGCAGGTTTATGAAGTAAAGCAGGAAAGAAAGATACTAAGAATAGCTTTTGGAGACGAAAGTCATCTTCTAGTTGTGCTTTGAATAAGTTCCTTCCTCCCTGAGCCTCGGTTTTCTCATTGTAAAATGGGGTGGCTGGGGTCCCATGCTCCGGAGGTCAAGGTCATGGTTAGATGAGATATTGCAGGGCCAACAATAGGTGTGCATTAAACACCAGTCGCTGATGTCGTCTGTGGCAATGGGCACACAACCTCAAGAGCCCAGCAGTTGAAACAATTGAGTTAGGGTGCCCCCACCCCGAGCAGCAGGTGTGGAGGCTGCCCGAGATGAGCAGGTTTATTGAGAGGGGAGCAGGGGGAGGCAGCACGAGTCTCAGGGCCTCTGTGTAGCAGATCTGGCACCCAGGAAGGAGAGGGAGGGGAAGGCTGATGGGTGGGGAGAATCCTGGACTTCAGCCCAATGCCAAGGTCCCGCCATGCTGGTGGGAGTCCTTGAACCAAAGCCACTCATTGCAGGAGTTAGGCATCTCCCAAGGACCGGCAGACTTGGTGCCTGATCATGCTCAGGCTTCGTCTGGGAGCAGCCCATGGGACACAGGGTCTCAGCACAGACACGGTGGCCCATTCCCAAGGGCCGCAGCTGGACCCTCAGTCAATAAAACTCTCCTGGTTGACGGCTGCCACAATAACCAGGCTGAGCCCTGGACCAGCGCGTCCCCACCCTCTGCAGGGCACCTGGGAAGAAGCTCATGCCTATCCAGGGACCCTGGGGAGGGCACTGGGCCATGGTAGAGGGACATATGCCCTGGACAAGGTTTAGATAGTAGGAGGTGGGGCTGTTTGAACCAGACCCTGCTGATGCTAGGAAGGGAGCAGGAGGGCACCTGTACCAGCAAATCCAAAATACGCTCAGGAGGCTGTGGCTCAGAGGAAATGCACTCTGGGAAAGGGGCGTAAAGGGTGCTGGGGCTGGGAGCTCCCAGGGACAACATCCTGGGTTTCTATGGAGTCTTTTTCTTTCTTTCTTTTTTTCTTTTTTGCAGTACTGGGGGTTGAACCTGGGGTATTCTGCCTCTGAGCCACATCCCCAGCCTTTTTTATTTACTTATTTTTTATTTTGAGACAGGGCCTCACTAAGTTTCTGAGGCTGGCCTTGAACTTGTGATCCCCCTGCCTCAGCCTCCCAAGCTGCTGGAATTACAGGCGTGCACCACAGCGCCCTGCATCCATGGAGCCTTTGATGCTCTGTGTGAGAAGGGGCCTTGCCTCTCTGCCGCAGTCTGGCTGGGCACAAATCACGAGCCACTGAAGCAGGAACAAACTTTATTTCTGAACTCCACCAGCACACTCCACACAGGCTCCCCAGGAACTCTCCCGAATGCCAACCACACGGCTCCTCCAGGAACCACCAACCGGAAATCCCTCCTCTGGCACTTCCCCAACCAATGAGAACTCTCTAGGAATTCCCGCAAGAACTCCAAAGTAGCGGGCCGAGGTGGACAGTAAAGGTGTAATATACAATTGAATCAATCCAGCATCATCTTAATGGGTCACCTCTCAACCAATACTATTGGCAAAATGCCAGGGGCCATTCTGACTCAGCTGTGGCTCTCAGCATCTCTCATCTGGTCCAACCCTCTCATGTACACAGATGGGGAAATCAAGACCTGTGTGGGGACAAGAGTTGCTCAAAGTCCCCCTCAGAGTCACAAACGGAATTGAGTCTGGAGCCAGGACTCCGGATGCCCAGGGCGGGGCTGAGTCCAGCTCTGCCGCACATACTGAATGTCCACATGGGGAAGCAGGGAAGGGAACAGGAAGGAGACAGATGCCCAGAGAGGAGATGAGGCTCAGAGAGGGGGCAGGGAGCCCAGAGAAGGACAGGGAGACTCCACGAGGAGGCTGAGGTCAGAGAGGAGTGTGAAGGCTTAGAAAAGAGGTGGACGGTCAGGTGCAAAGGAGACGGGAGCCCCCTGGTGGGGTCCAGTGGCTGGATTTGGGTTCTGAGGCTCATGGGTGTCCCAGGTACCAGGGCAGCCCTCAGAGGCCACAACCTCCTGTCCTGCAGCCAGGGCCACCTACAACCCCCACCTTGGGGCACCTGATCTGCCACCCAGAGGCGAGGGGCTGATACCCTTGGGCATTAGCTCCTCAAGGTTTAAGAAACTGAAGGCTGGTGGCATCTGTGAGAACATCATCCAGCCTCCAAAGAAAGCTGCCCAGGAAGCCCGGGAGCTTCCCTTATCTGGGAGCCATATCTGGGAATCCTGCCCGGGGAGGAGGGTCCTGGGTGGAGGGTCCCGCTCCCCACAGAGCTTAGTGACACAGCAATGACCACAGTACTACTAGTGGCATTCCTTGAGGTGTCCTTCCTGTCTCCTCCCTGGCAGCCCTGGCTCTGGTCCTGACCCTGCCCAGGGCCACTCTGCCCCAGGCCCCCTCCCCTGGCCTCATGGATGGCCCAGCAAGCAAGACCCTGGCCTGGACAGCCGCAGTGGGCAGGCACGAGACCTCCGTGGAGGTTCTCGCTTCCACTGCCACCTCCCACTTCACAGATGGGCACTGCCACTCTGGAGGGGCACCTGGCAAGGTGACTGACACCGCCTGGCAGATGGCCCAGGCCAGGAACCATTCCACCCAGCAGGAGCACAGCTGGTGCCCACACCTGGCTCCCAGGGAGGTGCCCCCGGCAGGACTTGTGCTGAATCTCATCTTTCACAGGAGAAGATTTCATTGAGGTGCCTAAGAGTTGGAAACTGGGCAGAAGCCCAGGCAGGGGCTCTGAGCCCTGGCAGTGACCGCCAGGCTGCTTGCCTTCATTAAAGCTCAGGGAATAGTGGTGGTTTCTTTAAGTCACCACACACACATCGACACTTAGATCAGCAGACACCGTGCTGGGCACTGTCCTTAGACGCGCCTGTTCACTCAGTCACCCAAATGAACAGGAAGCTCCTACCGCAGGCCAGGCACTGTTCTAGACACCAGGCATACAGCAGTGGAGAGTCACACTGCCTGCTTATGCTGTGGCCCTCCCACGAAGTAGGTCTTTTATTCCTATTTTAGACAAAGCACCCGGGTGGTATCACTTGCCCAAGGTCACACAGCAAGGAATGCAAAGCCCTCATTTTAACCTGGGCCTGGCTGACGTCTCATCCTTTATTCTCTGGGACCCTTTCCCAGCAATACTCTCAGAAGGGACTGAACCAGAGATGGCTGCATGGATGTCTGTCCAGAGCTGTCCCTTTCAGAGCCCCTGAACGCCCCATGTCTCAAAGCCTATGCCTCACTCATTTTCTACATGGCACATGGGGCTAATGACCCCTCCCTTGAAATTGCTGCGTGGACTCCGCCCCTCCTCCCTCCCTCCTCCCTCTCTCCTCCCTCCCTCCTCCCTCCCTCCTCCCTCCCCTCCTCCCTCCCCTCCTCCCTCCCTCCTCCTTCCCCTCCTCCCTCCTCCCTCCCCTCAGCTTTCCCAGCAGGAATCCCCAAGCCTTCCACACTGGACAGACACCAAGGCTAACACCTCCTCTTCTGGAGGTTATTTTTGCTCCAGCCTTCAAGAGGAACCCAGGGGGCCCAGAAAGGTGAACCGGTTCAGCCCAGGCAGTGATGGGACCCTACTGGGGGCCAGAGTTGTGTGACTCAAAGCAGCAGCCTTCAGGGCCCCAGCAGGAGCAGCCCTGGGCCATTAGATTAGAGCTTAATAAAGGGGTAACCTACAAAGGGAAGGGAAGCCTCCAGGGGACCACAGAGAGGGAGGCAGGACCCGAGGGAGGGCAAAGCTACTGACACCAGGAGGCAGAAAGAGCTGTGACCTTCCCTTGGAGGACACAGCCACCCCGAGATGCCGCGGCAGGGGCTTGGGGACTAAACCTCCCACCTCATCTCCTTTAGCCTCTGACCAGGGCTCCCAGGGGCCAGATCCAGTGGGCGGCCAGAGGACTGGTGAAGTCATTGCCATGGTCCCTGAAGGCCAGCCTCCCAGGACAGAGACTACAGGAAGAGGGAGGGAAGAGGACCAATGTGCCAGTCAGGCTTGGGACCCTGTGATCAGAATGCCTGACCAGAACCACTTGGAGGAAGGAGAGTTTATCTTGGCTCGTGGTCTCAGAGATTCAGTCCATGCTGGGAGGAGTCCACGGCTCTGGGCCCAAGGTGAAGCAGAACATCATGGCCAGGGCCCGGCCTGGAGCTCTGTTCTGTTCAGGAGGTAGAGAAGGGTAGGGCTGCTGGGAAGAGGAACCCTTCCAGGGCATGCCCCAGACCAGCCTCCTCCAGTCTCAGGCACCTGCCACCAGCTCCCGCCACCCAGTCAGCCCATTCCAATTGGGATGGGCTGATAGGTTCCGGCTCTCACAGTCCCACCATGCCTCTGAGCATCCCTGCACCCACAGGGGCTTTGAGGACATCTCACAGCTGAACCATAAAGACCTGGGAGGAGAACCACAGGGTCTGCTGCGGAAGCCCGGGAGCTTCCTCTCTCCTCCCTGCACCGGTACAGGCCCAGACACAGACCAGCAAGGTCACAAGGAACATGCCACATACAGTTTGCAAGCTGGCCACTTGTATGGGGGTGTCTTCTGTTTGGGTTTTTTTTTTATTGTATTTGAACCCAGAGGTGCTCTACCAATGAGCTACATCCACAGCCCTTTCTATTTTTTAAGATAGGGCCTCACTAAGTTGTGAGGCTGGCCTGTAACTTGCCATCCTCCCTCCTCAGCCTCCTGAGCCACTGGGATTACAGGCTGTGCCACTGCACCTGGCTTGGCCATTGGTTAACATAAATTGAACTTCATCACAACAGAAGCACAATCACACGACTATTCATTTACCTTCTGGTTACTTTCTTGCTCCCATAGCCCAGCTGAGTGGCTACAGAAAGCCTCAAATATTCATTTTCTGGCCAAGAGCAGACCACCTCCTGTTCCACCTTTACCTCCAGCCCCATAACAAGCCACCCACGTGGGCCATGGAGACAGTTACTGCTCATTGGATCTCAGGGCTCCCAGCAGGAAGAGGCCTGCCTCCCTTCTGCTCCTGGCGTAGATCAAGTGCCACGGCTGTGCCTCAACTTCAAGCCGGCAGGAAAGCACAATCCGGCAGGGTGCCCTACATGAGCAGACCCAGAGAGGGACCCGGATGCTGACTGCACCTCTGACAGGAGCAGGATGCAGACATGGCAGAAGGTTGTAAAACAAAGGAACGAGGACCAGCCACGTCTACAGCAGATGTCATCCGCAGCTGCTACACACACGGGACACTGTCTCTGCTGGGAACAGCAGGAACACATAGGGCTGCCCTTTATCCGCCCTTTATCCATGGAGACACAGCCAAGAGGTCCCAGAGGCCACAGAACCCTAGGAGCAGCAGCCACCCTCCCTCCGCCTTCCTCTGGCCTCAACTTTGCATGGAACATGGGGGGGGGGCGTATTCTGAGGGTTCTTCGCTGAAGAACCCTGGGCTCCATTTCGGGCCCTTTCCAGCCGCCTTCCAGGTGTGGCAATCTGTGGCTCTCCATGCGAGGTCAGACTTCAGCAGCAGCAGCAGCAGTAGCTGCTGTCACCCAGGAACTGATTGCAAGCGCAGTTTCTCGGGTCCCTCCCCAGATTCACTGAATTGGAAACTCTGGCCGTGGGGCGCAACAGTCTGGGTTTTGACAAGTCCCCCAGGTGACGCGGATGCTCGCTCGACTGTGAGAAAGTGAGGCTTCGACAAACTGAGATGTGCGAAGGCTGAGCGCAGACCTGCTGGCTGCCAGCGACAGCTCCAATCTCCCCAGCCCTAAACCCCGGGGTCATCCCAGATCAGGAGTCCGGGGCCCTGATCCTTTCAGTTACGCCCACCCCAGACCCTCCCTGCCACCCCCCAGCCCCCCTGGCCTCCCACTCACGGTGGTGCTGGCCATCCCGCCCCGCTGCCCTGCTCCCTGAACCCCACCTCGCCCCAGTGGCCACAGGATCCTCTTAAAAGCTTGATCAGATTATTCCGCGGCTGTGCTCCGAACCGCCAAGGGTCCCCCTGAGCATCCTCCGGAGCAGGGAGGGGTTGGATTCCCACGACCCCCAGCCCCTCCTCCACTCCGGCCACGTCCACCTGCTCTGTTTCTCCACATGCCAGACACGCGCCCACCGCGGGGTCTCAGCCCCGTTGGCCAGAAACCCTCCTCCAACTCGCCCCGCGCGGGGTCCCTGCCTCCCATGAGCAGCTTTCTCTGACAGGTCCATCCTGGACCATCCCTGCCTGATGGACGCTGTGTACTCTCAGCTCCTCCCACCAGGACACGGGGTCCAAGGGCTGCTTGCTGCGTTCACTGCAGTGTCCACCCCGGTGCCCAGGGTGTTGTCTGGCACGAGTAGAGCCCAGTAAGTCCCCGTCAAGCGCGCCATGAAGGTGCGCGGGCAGCAGGTAGACTCGGGCACGTGCCGGCTTGCCTTCCTGCCTCCTGGAGACAGCTCTGCCCCAGGCTCCCACAATGACCAGCACAAGGCCACCCCCCACGAGCACTCCCAAAAGTTGTTCCACAGAAAGACCCCAGGGTGGAGGACTTGGGCGGGCTCCCTTCCCCTGTGTCTAACCCTGGGACTGGAGCAGGCGGAATCTCTTCTTTGCTCTCTAATTTTCTCAGCTCTAAGCTGGGGCTGATGCTAATAATGCACACCTTGTAACTTACAGGGCTGCTGCGGGGACTCGCTAGGGTGCGTGTGAAGGGCACCTGATACCCACTCGCCCTCACTATGCAGGAATCACTCCTTGTCACGATTGCTCTCTTTTTGCTTCCTTCTCAATTTTACCTCCACGGGTATTTGGACGTCAATAAGGTTTATTGGGTGTAGAACCGGCTTCAGGGAAAAGGGGACCTGGGTTTGGATCCAAGTGCTACCATCTTGCTTTGTGACTTTGTCCAAGTCACTAGCCCCCTCTGGGCCTCAATTTCTCCATCTGAGCCACAGGAAGAGCGTTGAAGAAGGCTGTCTCCAGGAACTTGCAGCTCCAAGTCCTCCTGGAGGACCACGCCCCCTGCGAGAGCCACGCCCCCTACAAGAGCCACGCCCCCTATGAGGTCCTTCCGTGGAACCTCTAGCTCAGCCACATGCTGCCTCTCCCACCATCTTCACTGAGTCTGTGGGGCAGCAGAGGGCAGCCCTGATGTGGCCAGGGCCAGCACTGGAGTGTGCCTGAGAACATGCAAACTGGCTGGTTTGGGGATTACAGAGGAGTAACTTAACCTCTTGAGAGGTTACTTAACCAAGGAGTGACTTAACCTCAGTGTCCCCATCTGAAAAATGGAAACGATTATACCTGGAGTGATGAAGTGAATTGGCACATGTGAAGTGTTTAGATCAGCGCTTGGCTCCGAGCCTTCACTATGATTACTAACAGCCCTCATTATCACTCACAACCAGGCGTCAGCCAGGCACCATGAAGAGACTTGAATTTATTTCTCACAGAAGCCCTATGCTATTTTTGGGTCCCACTTTAGAAGTGAACAAGTTTGGCTCAGAGATGTCAACCACTTGCCCAAGGTCACACTGCTTACAGGTGGAGCTGGATTTGAACCCAGTGTGCTCTCAAACCTGGATCTTTACACTCACCACGTTTCCCCTTAGCTCTCTACTGACTGGGAAACCAAGGATCTGAGGGCTCAACCTGGCTTCAGTCCTGCTGGGACCTGTCACCCAGGACATTCCCGAATCCAGGCGACGGTGTACCTGCAGGCAGAGCTGTGGTCTGGTACTGCCCGAGAGGCAGAAGCGTTCTCCCAGGGTTGCCCAATGCAGGGGCAGTGGAAGAACTGGGCCCGGCTGCCCACCCACCATGTGGATGGCCAGGGCTCCGAGAGAAGTGGCCCCAACATCGCCAGTCCCCCTCAGCCCCGCAGCCCGGGCTCCTCCCATCATCTCTCTGCCTTATGACCTGCTTTATGAGAGAGAGGACTGACGGCTTCCACGTTGCCATGGGAACCAGCCCAGTGCAGGCTCCTGGCAACTAGATGTGGGATCGGCAATTCCAAGTCAGCAGACAATCCCGGGGCCCAGGCCCAGTGCAGGGCCAAGGGTCAGGACTGTGGGCCCAGGGGATGCACAGGGCCAGCCGGCCCCTCTCCACTGTGCCCCCAGAGCTCAGCGACCCCACAGCTGGGAGATGAAGGGACTGTTAGAGCCCCTAGGGTCTGGAGCAGAGAAGGAAATGGGAGGGCCGCCAAGTTGGGGCTCAAAGAGCCGACAGTGCCGGGACCACAGGGCCACAGGCCTCACGATGGCACTTAGACACACACTCCCAGGTGAAGCAGGTGTGCACACAGCAGCTCCAGGGAAGAGGTCCCCAGATGCACAAGTCCAGAGGGACACATGGACACCCAGAGACACACAGAGGACACTCAGGCACCCAGAGACACACAGACACACAAAGGACACACACACAGTGCTCACCAGCGGGGTGACCCCGAAACATTGCCCGACCTCTCGGACACTGGGTCTTATCGTCTGCCCAGTGGGTCCCACGATCTGAGTGGTGAGGACAGGGAGGACAGCAGGGAAACAGATGTCCTTTCTCCAGACATTGAACCCACACTTCCTGAGCTCCTACTATGTGCCTGGCGTCCGCTCCGAGAAAGAAGCTGACTAGGGCCCACTCTCAGGAAGCTCTTGTCTAATGAAGGGACAGTAAACACACCCATGAACAAAACCACCACCGCCACCTGGTCCCACCTGCACTTAGTCCTCCTCTTCATGCTCAGACGCCTGCCTGGTCTCCCTTGGCCAGTCCTGCCCCATCTGGGCAGTGTTCTCTGGAGGCCAAAGTAGTCTTACTAAGTGCAACTCTGAGTAGGTCATCTGAGGCAGAACTCCTTTTAGTGGGTCCCATGTGGAATGAAACCCATCATCCACAACTTGACCTTCAAGGTGGGGAGAGAGGCCAGGGCAGGGGTCATTCAGGAAAAAAAAAAAACTCACTGAAAAGGTAGCATTTGGGAAAAGATCTGTAGATCCTGGAAGTGAAATCTGGGGCCAGAGGAAAGAGGAAGTGCAAAGGCCCTGGGGCAGGATCATGCCTGGTGTTTGAAGGAAGCAAAGAGGTTGGAGTAAGTTGGTGGGAGTGGGGGAGAGACCTGGTTGCCTACAGGAGGGAGCTATCAGGCAGGGAGGGTGAAGGTCCAGGTCGGGCCTGCCCCCCTCTTTCCATTCTGCTCCTGGGACCCTTACTCAAGGTAGCAGAATCTCCTGCTCCTCCTTTTTATCCCACAAAACTTCAACAGCCAAACAGTGAACTTTAATATTCCCGAGAAAGAAAATCCTCTGGGATGGTGTGCTCACCCAGGACAGACCCAGCCCAGGTGGGCAGGGCTTCTCCGGTGACTCTGGTAGAATTTCTGCTACCTTCATGGGCCTGAGGCCCAGAAAGGGGTGAAGAGCCAACAGTGGGCAGTCTCAGGGCCCCTGTCCCCACCTAAGACACCTGGGCCTTAAGGCAGGGCTGCATGGGGGACCCCCCTAGCAGCAGGTGAGGGGACTGGGTTTCCTGGGCGGCAGGTGGTTAATTAGGGCGCGGCCTCTGCCTGGCTCTCCAGGTCCCGGGGATGCCCTGGGCTGCATTTCTGGCTTGTTAGTGCCTGTCACAGATGGGCAGAGCCCGCTCCGGCTATGAGCTCTCTCCAGCTGCCCATCCCTGCCCAGCAGAAGCCAGGAATAAGAGGGAGGCTGCCAGGGCCGTCCTCCACCCCCAAGGCAGGCCCAGGGTTCAAAACCGTCCTGGAGGCCCTATCCCGCCACAGCCCTGTGACTTGGGCTGAGACTCCCACCCTCCCTGAGCTCCTTGTCCTCCTGGTTCAAAGAAATTCATAGGCTTCGCCCTGCCTGACTCCAGAGCTGGGTTGAGCCTCAATTAAGAATGAGGACTTGAGGGCCGGAATCCTTGAAGAGACAGGTGGGCTTCTGTGACCATCCCCGAGGAATCTGCAGGACCTGTCATTAGTGCCACGCACTAGCTTAGCCTCCTCGCTGGTCTCCCTGGATTCTGTTGCAGGAAACACCAGGCGAGAGAGTCACACGTGGCCCAGCAATTCCAATTCTGACTATGTAACCAACAGAATCCAAAGCAAGTCTTTAAAAAAAAATATTGGCAGGCCCTGTTCCTAGAAGCCTCGTTCACAATAGCCAAGAGCTGGAAACAGCCCAACCCAAGCATGTGCCATCGAATGCATGGAGACACAATGGAATATTATTCAGCCTTCAAAAGGAATGGAATCCTGACACAGGTTACATTGTAGATAAACCTTGAGGACATTATGCTAAGTGAAATGTGCCAGTCACAAAAAAGACAGACACTGTGTGATTCCACTTCTGTGAGATCTGGAGAGTAGTCAAATCCATAGCAACAGAAAGTGGAAATGGTGGTTGCCAGGGGCTGGGGGAGGGGCTGTGAGTGTCTAATGGGTCTAGAGTTTCAGTTTTGAAATAAAAAAAAAATAGTTCTGGAGCTGGATGGTGGCGATGACGGCACAACAATGTGAATGTGCTTAATGCCACCGAGCCGTGCCCGTAAAGAGTTAAAATGGTAAATTTCATGTGATGGGTATTTTGCAACAATAAGAAAAATTACACAAAGAAAACACACTAGATGAGGCCTCCCCCAGCTCTGCATCTTCTCCAGATGGCCCCCCGGCTCTTCCCGCACTCCGCACCCTCACCTCCCACCCTGATTTGTCCCCTGTCCCTCTCCTGCTCGCTCGAGTCAGCCCTGCTCTTTTTCCAACTCACTAAATCCACGCCAGCCTTAGGGCCCTGGCGCCTGCTGTCCCTTCTGCCTGCTCCAGATACCTGGGGGACTTGTTTGTCCTCCTCCTTTAGGTCTCAGGTCAAGTCCTGCTCCTCACAGTGCTTCCCGACCACCTGGACCCCATGTCCCCCAGCCCCAGCCCAGCCTTCTTCAATCATTGGCCCTTCCCTCCAATTCATATCTCTTCAAAGCATCTCCCACCAGCCTGAGAGTGCACTACAGGCTCATCTACTGTCCTCTTGCTTCCAACAGCAGCTCTGGAAGGCAGGAGCTTGCTTACAAATGCCTGGCACATAGTAGGTGCTTCCTAAATGGCTGTCAAATTAATGGAGGATGATCCCATTTGATGGACAACACGTATTTAAGACATGCACATGTTCCTGTATCTGTGCAGTTGAAAGCACACAGAAAGGCTTGGAAAGATGCCCCCCAGGTGTCCAGCAATGAACCAGAGAGGACAGTGGGCAGGCTGGGGTGCAGGGGCATGACCACGGTTTGCTCCATCGGCTCAAACACTGCATGAGACTCTACAGTAGAGGACAGAATCACATGGCACCTGAGTGATTTTGCTCTAGAGATAGCCGTGCTGTGTCCCACATATGCACACAGGCCTCAAAACCCGCAGCTCTTGGAGGGCGCTGCTCCTAGGCCCCAAAGCTCACTCTAGCTCATTCTCCATGCCCCAGAGAGCCATGGGACACCTGTGCACTGGGCTCAGGAGACACCAGGGTGCAGAAGCAATCCTGTCTTCAAGAAGCTTGTGCTTTAAGTCTGGGAGATGCACAGAGTGAGGGGGTGGCAACGAGGAATCTCAGTTCAACAGGGAGAGCCAGAAAGACGGGAAGGAGGTGAGGGAGGGAGCTGGAGGACCCATCCAGGCAAAGGCCAGTACAGAGACCCAACGACTGGTGCATCCTGGAGAGCCGAGCCCCAGCCAGCAGGCCCCCAGGCCTGGAAGGGAACCTGCGGTTGGGAGGGGAGCAGGGGCTCAGAATGGAGAAGTGGTTAGCCTGGCCGTGGGAGGCTGAGAACAGAGTCTGGGCCTGGCTGGCTAGGTTGGGGCGGGGAGGGAAGCCACCGGGTGAGCTGAGCATATGTTGGTAGCCGGCGCTGAGCCAGGCGTAGGGATCCCACCTGGCGGCGCTCACCTGCCCGGGCTGTGGCTCTCATGGAGAAAGGACAGTCAACCGGGATGTGGGTTGAGAGCCCAGCGATTCCACAGGTGTCCTCGTGGTCGTTTTCTGCTTCTGGAGTGTGGGGGAGGGGACGGTCTCCGCAGAGGTGCCCACAGCAGGGGCATTCAGAGTCTGTGCTGGGGTCTCCAGGCTGTCAGCCTCGAGTGTCTTGCGAAGGCCTCTGCCAATCTGGGAAGCTCCCCTGTCCATCCCGGGACACGCATCTGGGTCCAAATGTCTAAAAATGAGCACGGATCCCGGAGCCCTGGGAAACCCGGTCTGCCCAGTGGTCAGGGCTCCGTCGCAGGAGCCTGACCCCCGAGGGGATCTAAGTCGCCACCTATTTGGCAGGGCCTTGGGCAGGTTGCTTCGCCCTCTCCGCCTCGCCTTCCCCCTCGGAGTAATGGGGATATGAATAAAACCTGCCTCATGAGGTTGTCGTGAGAGTCACGTGGGAGCTGGAGCTCGCTTGGTGTCTGCGCATCCTGAGAGCAGCTTGTGAGCTGCGGTCGCCCAGAGTCCTGCCTGCTTGCAGGGGCCGTCTTTGAGTCTGACCATGGGCCCAAGCTGGCCTTTCTGAGAGTGTGCCTTGTCCGTGTGTCTGTCTGTGCACAGGCTCCTCTTGGCCACGAGAGCAAATGTGACTAGCTGGGGTGGGGGCAGGGAAGGGCCAGCAGGAGGGGCTCCTGCCATGGCCTGACCAGCTGGACTTTTCACAGCCCAGTGACCCTGTCCCTCTGATCGGCCAAGCCGCTAGAGCGGCAGGCAAAGGACAGGCCCGTTCTGGGCTACCCACGGCCTGTGCCAGCTCCAGCCTGACCACCAGAATCACCATCTCCAAGCTGATGCTTCGTGGTACTGGGGATGAGGGAGTCTCAGAGAGAAGGGCTGGGTCTATGCCACCTCGGTGTCCCTAAGTCACAGCACTCATTCCTCAGCAGCAGCCAACACTTACTAAGGGTTGACTGGGTGTCAGGTTGGACTCAACAGGTGTGAGAGAGGTCCTTTGGCTGTCCCCTTTCCCAGTAGGAAACTGAGGCAAGAGAGGTGAATTGCTTACTTAAATCCTCAGCTGGGAAAGGGAAAGACCAGAATTCAAATTGATTAAATATATGTTATAAAAGTGAGTCAGGCCAGTGACTTGGTAGGATGAGGCAGGAGGATGGCAAGTTCAAGGCCAGCCTGGGAAACTGAGTGAGATCCTGTCTCAAAATAAACAATATAAAAGGGATAGGGATCTAGCTCAGTGGTAGAGAGCCTCTGGGTTCAATCCCCAGTATCAAAAAATTAAATAAATAAATAAAACATAAAAATGTCAATTGATGAATGACAGGCAGAGTGACATCTATGGTGCCGGAGGAGCAGGAGAAGATGGTGAGGAATTCTGGCAGAGGAAAAGCCCAGCTTGGCTCCCTGCAGGGGAGCCTGGGGGACGTTGGGGAGGGGACGGTGGAAGGCCAAGCAGAGGGGCTTGATTGCAAGCCTGTTCTACTCTTTGGAGAATTGGCTGCAATGAGGTACCATGGGGACAGGCCACCTGGATCCTCTTCTGTGGATAAATTGGCCATCTGAGTCCAGGTATCTGGGAGAGCTTACAGCTGAAGGCAGACAGCAGAGTTGGTTACAAGGCCGGCTCTTCACTCTGGGGTCAGAAATCCAGTGACTACATTAATGGCCAGAGAACCTTGGGGGTAAGTCACCTCCAGTAATTGATCCTTAGTTTTTCTCATCTGAACCAATGTGTTGAAAGGATGAAAGTCATTATCCCAAAGCTTGGTGCATAGTCCTTGATAAATGGTTACTCACTATCAAACAGGGACTTGAGCTACAATCAATTGACTAAAAGATCAAGTAGAAAAGGTAGACAACATGCATGAACAGATGGCAAGTTTGAGAGACAGCTGACTGGAAACGCTAGAAGCACCCTAGAAAGACCTGGGGTCACAGAGGAAGGAGTCTTTGGATTATCAGCAGACTGGACACAAGAGAAAAATGAAACTGGTGATGGGTTCGTAGAAATTCCCCTAATTGGAAAGAGGAAACAAGAATAAAAATTCATAGCAGGGTTTCCTAGATGTCCTGAGAAGGTTGAAACCCGGGGGAACCGTGATGCTCCAAGATCCTGCTCATCAACAAATAGGTACTGAGCTTCTGCCACACACCAGGCTGCTCTCAGTCCTGGGGCTTTAACAGTGATCGAGAGGACCAGACACTTCCCTCAGCGAACTCCCAACCCAGGGACAGTCAATCTCAGACACAGCTAGCATATTCAGTGTGCTAGACGGTGATGGAGAAAACTCACAGAAGGGGGAGGAAGAGTAGGTAGAGCTGGGGGTGCAGTTTTAAACAGAGTGGTCGGGAGGGCTTCACAGGTGGCATCTGGGCAAAGCCCTGGGGAGAACCGTGAGAATGTTTGGGGAAGAGCCTTCCAGGCAGATGGACAGCAGAGCTCGCAGCCAGAAGGCCAGGTGGGCAGAGCACAGTGATCTGATAGATGGGGACCAAGTCACAGAGGTAGGTAAGCAGAAGGTGGGGCCCTAGGGAGAGGGGGAGGGAGGCAGGTTAGCAGGCAGGGATTTGGGCTTCTGCTGGCAGTGCCAGGGGAACCCTCAGAGGAGTTGTGTGGCCCAGCTTCAATCCTCTGAGACCAGGGAGCCAGGAGGCAGGCGGTGAGCATCTCTGGTGACAATCCAGGTAGTGGCATGGAGATGATGACAGGCTTTAGATTCGGAGTACACTTTGAATGCTGGGCTGATGAAGGAGGGCTCTTACTATTAGTGACTAGTTAGAAGGGCCTACCAGGCTCCTCGGAGTTTTCCAGAAATCTCCCTTCCTCAGACAAACAAAGCCAAGCCACCGGCCTGTCCCCTTCTGTGGGGCATCTTGTTGACCATCTCCGGGGAGCCCAGCAGGCTCCTGCCCTCCTGGTCCCTGAGCCCAGCTCCACAGCTACAGACAACTGTTAATTCAAAGTCAGCAAAGGTCACCGCAGAATCCTCAGAGAAGTCAGTCCCGCAGCACCAGGCAGTCTGCCTCTCCGGGACGGTGGGCTCTCCTGCAGACCTCTCTCTCATGGGATGGCTGGGCGCTCTGTGCTTGTCCACAGCGGTCCCCATCCTGGCCTCGCCCTCTAGCCATGACTCACCCCACCAGGAGCAGGAGAGGAGGTCCTAAAACACATCACCCACTCAACTGCCCAAACTCCACCATGCCTGCACATCTGGGGATAAGGATCTAGAACAGTCATGGTGCCCCTGAGGCCCCGTGTGATCTGTTCCTGCCCCTCACGATCTCCCCCCCCACTCCACTCTACAAGAAGCTGTGCCCAGGCCACCCACACAGAGCTCCACTAGTGCTGTTCCTACAGCGCAGCGGAATCCCTGCCTGGCCACCTCCCACTCATCTGCCCCCTTCAGAGGCAATGCCCTCTTCTCCAGCAGGCCTCCCACCGCCCCCACTGAGTCTGGGATCCCTGCAGCTCCCCCAGCCCCAGCTCCTGCGGTTCCACTCGCTCTGCACTTGGAAGAGACAGGCAGGCAGCAGGGACCCTCCCTCGTCCACGCAGGGAGCGCAGCACTGTCAGGGCACTCTGTCCGGCCAAGCCTGCTTGTGGATGGCCTCGGGTTGCAACAGTCTAGAGGCATGATCATTGGAAAGAGGTGAAGAGTTAGGTTAAAGCCTGTTTTTTCACCTCCAATTGCCTGTTTTTATATTTTTTTTATTTTTTGGTACTGAGGATTGAGCTCCGGAGCACCCAACCACTGAGACTCATCCCTAGCCCTATTTTGTATTTTATTTAGAGACAGGGTCTCACTGAGGTGCTTCGGGCCTCAATTCTGCTGAGGCTGGCTTTGAACTCACGATCCTCCTGCCTCAGCCTCCCGAGCCCCTGGGATTCAGGCTTGTGCCATAGTGCCTGGCTCCAATAGCCTGTTAATGATGTGCAACACACACGTGCATGCTCAGGCAGGCTTACACACACACACACACACACACACACACACACACACACACCTCAGACCACAGCTTCCTGGAAGGTTGGGGTAAGTGTTTTATTTCTCTCTTTCTCCATCCAGGATGCTGCAAAAGTTCTGGCACAGAAACACTCATCAATCCAGCCCTGACGGTGGCCTGGAGACATGGGGGAAGAGTGTCACTGCCAACCTGGCCCTGGCCCCACATTCCACAGATAAGACAACTGAGGTCTGAGAGAAGGCCTCAGGCCAAATCAACAAAGGAGGACAAGGCCATCTCCACGCAGGACTGGAACCCGGATCACCTCCCCTCCGCACCCACTTCCTCTGCCCTCTCCATCCAGAGAGGCTGCGCCGAGCTTCCTGGAATGTCTTGCCTAATTCCAAATAGCTTTCTTGTCTGGCCTGCTTGACACGGGGCCTCCCTCAGGAGGAAACGCAGGGACCACTGGGGAGGTATTTGAGGAACCAAAACCTGTACCCTCTTGCTTCTCCGAACTCTGCCCACACCAACTGTTATATCAGATCTCAAGTTAAAAACTTAAGTTCACATGGCTGGGGCTAGGCTGGTGGCCCTTCCCAGTGATGTCTGATGTTCCCTTAATAAAAGGAGTCTGGAAATGCTTCCTGAGATCTCCCCCACCTAAAGCAGCGCATTACATATTAGCATATAAAAGAATCTAAGTCAAGGCAAAAAGAAATCTATCAAATTTTGTGTAATCCCGTTTTTCAAGATTACATAACCACACAGCCCTTTTTCTTCAAGTTCCTGTTTTCATCTCTATCAGTTACGGACAGCTTTTGCTGTTGCATCAAACACTTCAGTCAGGTTGGTTTGCACAACTCAGAGGATGTGTTAGTTTTTGTAACCAAAAAGTCCAGAAGTCTGGAGGATCTCAGGCATAGTTTGATCAAGGCCATAGCTCTATCACTTAGGGATTCCTTTGTGTCTGCATCCCTTCCTCTGAATGCTTGCTAGTTCCATCCTCAGGCTAGGTTATCTCGTGGGACCAAAATGACTGCAGTGATTCTAGGTATCCTTATGGACCAGATGCCCTATCTGAATCATGTACTCTCCTCTGAGCCAATCACCAGGCAAGTGGAATGGGCATTGACCAATAAGATCCCACAGCTGGGATGAAACCATAACATCTTCCACGAAGTCTGTGAATGTCTCTCCTAGGAGCACCCATCCTACCTCCCCCATCCTGTTCCACCCTGTTGATTAAACCTTGATTGGTCCCCAGGCGCTGATAAGCCATGGGTCTCAAGGAAGATAGACCCTCCCAGAGCCCTGGGGTGAATCTTGGCGGGTCCAGAGATCATGGTCACTTTGCCTGTCTTCACTAACAATTGGCTCAGGAATGTGGCAACCTCTTGGAACCAAGAAAAACAGCTGCGAAAATAGCTGCCAACTTCCCAGGGATGGTGAACCAGGGATATGGAGGGCAGAGGCCAGACGGCCTCGTGGGACAGTAGCACACCCTCTGGACTGCTGTCTCCTGACATCCTATTATAAAAAGTCAGGAGAGCCTGGTTGTTTAAGCGGAAGACATTCCTGACTGACACAAAGACGTCTTTGGGGGTTTTTTGTTGTTGTTGTTGTTTTGTTTTGTTTTGTTTTTCAAAACAAAACTATGAGAGCACAGACACAGCTTTGGAGACGCAGTTTGGGTTTTCTTGGATCTCAGATACTTTTAAAACCCCAGGGACATTTGCAAGAAGACAGATCATCTGAGCCTTTGCCACCACCCAGCAAGGGTTGTGCTCCCTGACCCAGGCAGGGGAGAGCCACGGAGCAGCCGCAGAAGGGCCGCTGCCTCCTCTGCTCCCGTGGAGGGGTGCCCTGGGCTCGCTCTGGGGCATATTTATTGAAGAGGCCTACGGTGGTGCCAACCTGAATGTGCATTTCCTAAATCCAGACACTGGCTCAGAAAAATCTTTCCAAGCCTTAAACTTGTCTCCCCTCCCCATCCTGCTCATTTCACTTCTGGGCTCTCTTGTGAGGAAGTAACCCACACTGAGATGAGAGAATTCCAAGAACATCAATATTTTCACCACAGCTGCAAACACCATAGTCCAAACGGACCCTGAGTAAATCTAAATGCCTAACAACAGGTGAAAGATTGAAAACTATCTGCTTTATGGAATATTATGTGCTTGTGAAAAATGATAAATTATTAATAGCCTGGGGAAAAGTCAGCTATAACTATACACACACACACACACACACACACATACAGAGAGGGAGAGAGGAGGGGAGGGGGAGGAAGGCAATGTTCTCAATTATATAAAAATTGCATGGAGAAAAAATAAACCAGTAGAGAAACACACTAATATGTTAACAGTGATTGTGTCTGGTTAGGGTTATTATAAGTACTTTGTTGGGGAATTTTTCCTGCTGTTCTATATTTTTCCATTTTCTCTGTATGTTCTACTTTTGTGAGCAGAAAGAATAAAATTGACTTTTCTTTTTAAAGCTTCCAGGACCCTCCACTGTGTGAGATCATTGCTGTTGTCTCCCCTCCAGTAAAGCAAGTAATCAAGGGCTACCTGGAGTGGATGACCCCCTTCTGCAAAAAGGGGTTCACGTCCAAAATAAAAACAGCTTCCAAACCAGCATATTTGATTAATAGCTTGAAATTCTTTCAAGAGGCAAAGGGAATAGTGGGAAAAGGGGAAGATCAACACCCTATTTTTAAATAGTGACGTGAGCTCACAGGAACTAAAGGCAAAGAGAGGTACACACCATTTCAGGCCTCATGCAAATCCATGCAAATGAGGCACACTCCCTAGCTAAGCGAGAATCCTGGGTCTGAGCTCCCACCTGCTCCTGGGTCTCCCAAGGTGTGGGGGGAGGGAGGAGAGGCCGCAATGATGACCAGCATTCATCGAGCACCTACTAAGTGCCTGGCTTGCAAAGCAGTTTCACAGGCTGTGCTGACTCACCATCACCTGAGATATAGGTAAGGTCATCATCCCCAATTTGCAGGCATGTTGAGGAAAGCTCAGAGAAGGAATTGGCTTGTATAAGATCACAGGGGTCAGCTGTAAAGCCTATGGAACTGGTGACTAGCTTACACAGCCCTGGGGGTACAAGGACATGTGCCTATGATGGGTTCAGGGTCAGTCATTGGGGGAAGGAGAAATGTAGTCTGCTGGGAACCCCCCCCCCCAAAACCCAAAGATCTGGAAACCCTGGATGCAATATCATGTGACATTCAGGTGGGACACATGTAAGTTCCAGACAGACCTTGGACCTAACCTGGCCTTTGCTCTCTGCCTGCAGACACCTCCCAGGGCTGCCATAACTCCCAGAGGGCTCTTTGCTCAAAGACCACCTGAGCATCTGACCCTTCTACCTGACATCACCTGCCCATCTCTCTGCCCACCTCTCCCAGCCCCAGGGTCTATTACCCACCCTGCTTGGCTCCGCTCCACGGTGCTTACACTTCTCTGCTTAATTACATATGTATTTGCTTATTGATAAGAAAACCTGCTCCATGAGGGTAGAGAGTCTAGCTCTTGGGTTCGCTTCTGTGCTTACAGGGCCTGGTACATTCTTGGCATTGAAGACACACGTGTCAAATGAATTAACGAATCCATAAATGAATCTCAACATCCCCAGGACATGGCTACACAACCTTAGACAAGGACGATAATGACAGAATTATGAATGCACATTATTTGTTTTATCCTATTTCTGAGCACATATGTTTACGTGCCTGTCTTCAATTGATCCTCACTTTTACCTTCTGAGTCAAGAAACACAATTATTCCCATTAGACAGCTACAAAAATAGAGGCTCTGAGGAGTCAGGGAAACTACCAGCTATAACCAGCTGAACCAGGGCTCTGATCAAACTTGTGGGATTCTTTACTGGGGATGTACCAGGGATTGAACTCAGGGCACTCGACTGCTGAGCCACATCCCCAGCCCTATTTTGCATTTTATTTAGAGACAGGGTCTCGCTGAGTTGCTTAGCGCCTCACTTTTGCTGAAGCTGGCTTGGAACTCATGATCCTCCTGCCTCAGCCTCCCGAGCCACTGGGATTACAGGTGTGCACCATCGCGCCCAGCCGGCTAAGCTGGTCAGATTCTAGAACCCACTTTCCTACCTGTCCTGTGATGCCCCAGGTCAGTTCCACACAATGAGAGGGCAGGAACCACATCTGCTTTTCTCACCTGACACCTAAAACCAGTAACCCGCCCTTGGAATGTAGTCAATAAACCAGGGCCTCTCAGAGCAGCCCATGGACCTCGTTAGCACTGGTGATTCTCGGGTCCCCCCTGCAGACCTCTGGAACATGGATGCACACCAGAGGGTGAGAACCCTGGGGACAAATGACTGCACGTCTCCAAGCCTGCCACCCCCTCCGTGAAGCAGGGCAGATCATGGATCATCCACCGGTCTCAGTGAGGACAATAGGAGAATCTCGCCCAGCACAGACCCGACAGGGGATCCCGGTCTCCTGATTCCTCCCCACCGGCTATTGGAGGAAAAGTTTTCAGCTCCAATTTCAGGCCTTTGATTTCAGCCTCGTCTGGCCGGGGAGATGCCAGCTTGTCAGAGGGAACTGGGAGCCGCCAGTGATGGAGTGAGAGGAGGAGGATCTATTATTAATTACCATGTAACATTGATTAAGAGCCCACGGGGCACGGCAGCTGCAGGAGCTTGGGAGAGCCTCCGTTTCTGCCTGGAGGAAAAAATGATTAGCAACATTATGAAAGGAAATATTCATCCTGGAGCCGCCCTGAGCGGACACCTCCAGGGACCGGGGATTTGCCTCTTGCAGGGATCCTTCCTCCTGGGGAAGGGATGGCTTGCCTCCGCAGCCAGGGACAGACCTGCTGGGGCGGGAGGGTGGACCTGCCGACCTCCAGCCCGCAGGTGGCTGTCAGGCAGATTGACAGATTGCAGATCAGAAAGCCCAGCTCTCAGGGGTCCAGAGATGCCCACGTGGCCTCTCGAGAAAGTGGTTCCAGGGGCTGGAATCATTTTGATTTTTTGAGATTGAGGCAGTGTGGGCTTGATGTCAAGTCTCTCAGTCTCTAAAAAGGGCTGAGACAGAGTATGGGTCGGCTGCTTTTAAGGCACCTCAACTGCCTCTGTCACATTTCATACTTTCCCCAGCCCCACCCCCGTCTTCTAGATGAAGAAACCGAGGCTCAGAGGGGCACTCACATGGGAAACTGGTGGAGCCGCTGGGATCCCAGCCCACGGGTGCTTCCGGAACTCTGGCTCTTTCCATTGTACTCTTTGGTGTCCTCAGGGATCTTTTCCGTGTGTCCTCAAACCATCCAAATAAAACACATTCAGATTGTCTGGCCGCAGCCCAACCCAAGCCACATCCCTCTGAACTGTGTCTCACACCCAGATGTAGAAACTCCTAACTGAGCAACGCATCCGGGTGATCGATTTGGACACTCACTAGTCCCCACGACCCTGGACTCCTCCCGGAAGTTGGTGCCAAGGAGCTCCCCTCCCCCAACCCCGCCATGGGCCAGCCTCTAACCTTTGACCTCACATTTCCAAGAGGGTCAAGAGGATGGACCAATCACCTTTCACTTGGCTCCATGGAATTCTATGTCTTCTGCCACTGGGTGGCTGGGGCACCTCAGGTCGGTCCCTGCTCTTCTCTGGAAACTGATTTCTCTATAGGCCAAAGAGCACTCGCTGGACCCAAGAGGCAAGTTCCTGACCCCTTTAGTTCTTTTTAATAACTTCAGACTTTATATATATAACTTTAAATATTTTTTAGTTGTTGATGGACTTTATTTTATTTATTTGTATGTGGTGCCGAGAATCGAACCCAGTGCCTCACACATGCAAGTGCTCTACCGCTGAGCCAGCCCCAGCCCCTGACCCCTTTAGTTCTATGATGGAGTCATGGACCGAGTCGTTCTGAAAGGCTGGAGTAAGAAGACGGCCTTCATAGGTGGTAACAATGGCGATGGTGGTGATCCCAAGACACCAGCCTAGGTGTTTGAATGTCCATGGAGTACCAGGTGCCCAACACGGACTGCTATGTGGAAACCTGAGGCCGACTCCATGGGGAAGGTGGCCTCGTAAGTGCCATTTCACAGAAGATGAGATGACAGTCTACAGTGTGTCCCCCAGAAAGTATGTGTTGGTACTTGAATGGATTAGGCTTTGAGCTGCAAGCCCCCCCCCCACTCTCTCATGCCTCCCCTCTTACCCTCTACCTTTGGCCATGGGGTGACCCAGCAAGAAGACCTTACTCTATGACTGTCCCTTGACCAGGGACTTCCCAGCCTCCAGAACCCTGAGCCATCTAAACATCTGTGGTTGACAAATTACCCACCTGCGGTGTTCCCAGAGAGCAGCCTGAGAGGGACCATGACACTCAGAGAGTGCCCGCCGACGACTACGCCACGTCCCCTCCCGTGGCTACACAACATGAGGCTTGTGACCACCTTCTAAATTTCTCCATTTGTAATCCAGACCATACCCGGGGTCCCCAGGGGCTGAGCAATCTGCTCCGTTTCCCAGGAAACCATTTTGAGTCTTAAAGATTTATTAAGGGGTCTACAAACTTGGGGGAGCATTTTTATACTGGTACAGGCGTCTCAAGGTCCCCAGGGAGGGAGGAAAGGAACGTCCCATGCTGGCAGGTGTGCAAGCCAAACCCAGGCGTCGCAGTCAGGGGATGTCATAGTAAGGATTCTAACACCAGATGGGAAGAAGAGAGGGTGAGTTTAAAGCAACAACCACCACCACAAAAAAATAGTAAAGAGCCATCCAGACGGGCTGGGTTCTGCTCCCTCTTACTTAGGTAAGTGATCTTGGGTAATTTGCTTAACTTTTCTTTGTTCAATTTTCTTGCCTTTAAAACAGAACTAATAATAGTCCCCCGTCTACTCCGTCTCGCTGTAGGATTATATAAATCAATATGTGGGGAACACGGAGTGCCTCGCACATGGCCATCTATCAAGTATCAGTTATTACTTTCAAACTTTTATTTTCACTCTGGAGTCCTGAATCCCAGTGAAGGCTTCGGCCGAGGCGGTAGAAGAAACAGATCAAAGAGAAGCCACCCATCTGCTGGGGTGGGGGGGCTGGAGAACAGGGTCCCTGTCAAAACTGCGTCCTTCCCACGCCGCCTCCCATGACATCAAGGGGAGGTGACCACACAGCACAAGGCCACCCCACCTCCGAGGCTGTGCGGAGGCTCAGAATCCAGTCTGTGGGCCCCTCAGAACTAGGACACTGGGCTACTCCACGGCACCGACGGGGAGACTGAGGCCCAGAGGGGAACGGGAACTTGCTGAGGTCACCAGCCAGTTGAGACACAAGTTCCCTCTGGAGGGCAGGTGGGCTTCTTAGTCATCTTCCCAGTAAGATGTCAACAGCTGCAACGCCAGGTCACTTCCTGTGCGGACTCTTCTGCCCCCTCTGCGTGTTGCCCCAGAGGGACCCAGGGCCTTGGCTCCGGGAAGCGGGCACCGGAGTCCCTGCCTGCTGGGAACTCAGAGAGGGGAAGGCACACCTGTAGGCCTTAAGGAGATGGGGACGGCCCCCAGAGCCAGGCAGCCGGAAGACAGCAGGGTGGGAAGGGAGGTGGACGTGGCAGCTCAGGCTTCTCAGGCCAGGACCAAACCTGGGAGGGAGCGACCTGGAATAAACAGGGGCAGAAGGGTCCCCACGTTTGCCACCACTGCCCCCCCTCCACCCCAGGACTCCTCTGTCCTATGTGACAAGGCCCGGGGTGACTGTCGGGTAGGCATCCATCAAGGCCTCCTGGGAGAGGCCTGTGGGACCAGACTGTCCCCGCACAGAGGGGACACGAGCCCAGAGAGAGGTCTTGTCCAAAGTGGAACCGCAGGTCAGGGCAGAGCTGGGACGGCACCTCGGGCTCGGGGCCTCTCCGTTTCCCTAGGCCCCAGGGCCTCGACTTGGTATCTATGGTCATGATGATGGCGACAGCAAGATGAGAGACATTTTATTTTTTTCTTATGTGCCTACCACAGGGCAGACAAGGCCCCGCATGACTGAATCGTCTACATCCTCCTAAAACAACCCCTGGGAAAGGACTGTGGTCCCATATTGCAGAAGAGGAAACCCAGGCACATCTAGGTTCAGAAGGTCTGAGGCTACGGCCGGCCTTGGAGGGACCCGGATTTAGGCCCGGCAGCCCGGCTGGTGCATGAACCATATTTATTCACCATCCTGACGACGGTGAGAGGACTTTCTTCCAGGAAGTTCAAGCCTCAGTGAGCCTGGGTGGGGGACCCTTCTCTTCAGAACCCGATGGCTCTGTGGAAGCCGTGCGTGGGCAGCTGCCTCCCACGGAGCCAGTCACCCTCTTACCCAGGCTGCTAGGGTACAGGACACCAGCTGTCCCAACTTCCTTTTTGACTAGGAGTGACACAGAACACGGATTCGGCCAATGAGATTAGGGGTCCCAGAGACAAGTGTTCCTCTTTAACCAGAAAGCCCTTCCCTTCGTGCTTAGCCCTTCC
The DNA here is from genome assembly GCF_964194105.1 of Spermophilus citellus. Taxonomy (NCBI): domain Eukaryota; kingdom Metazoa; phylum Chordata; class Mammalia; order Rodentia; family Sciuridae; genus Spermophilus; species Spermophilus citellus. The sequence continues at coordinate 28,066,716 of NC_138185.1, forward strand.
CCTTCCTCCTATGGAACAGGGGATATAACGCCTGAGACATGGCAATCATTTTTTAACCAGGAGGTAACAGGAACTAGGGTAAAAGTCTACTCGCCAAAGACAGCAAAGACTTGGATCCCCCAAGGCAACAAGGAGAGCCATTCTTGTCCTGGAGAGTGTCTTCTGGGCTCCTGGTCACATGAGACAAGAAGGGCCAACTGGATTATGTCTCTGCTGTAGAGTTTCATGATTTGTAGCTAAGTTCATTCCTAACTTTCACCCAGGTGGCCTAGATGGGACCCCAGGACTGCCTGACCAAGTCCAGGGAGCCTCTGCGGAATGACTCTGCCTCCTAGAAGTCATGCCTTCTCCCCCCTCCAACCCCTGCCCGTCTCTCCCAAAATGCACCCGTGCTAAGCCTTTGCTTGGACCAGGGCTCAGAAACAGCTCCTGAGCAATTAATTGCTCCTCAGGCCACACCGTGACCAGCAGCCCCCAGACCAACCTACACAAACCCCTTTGAGAATCCTGAGGAAGGGGCGGGGGTCTTGCCCTGCGGCCACCCACCATGAAGATTCCAGCAGCCTGAGTGCCCATCCGGTTGGACTTCCAGGAAGCATGTTTGATCCGGCCATGGCTACCCACTGCGTCCACCCCTCCTGGGACTACTAGGTGTGAATGGGGCACTGGGGGCTGCAGGTACTCACAGGTGAACAGAGCCACCAAAGCCCCTGCCTGCCGCCTGCGTTCTCAGCCACACTCCCCGGGGACCAGGAGGGAGAGCAGTAGACAGTAAGCAAAGCAAGCAGGCAGATGTCTCTTGATGCCAGCCCTCAGCTTTTGGAAACACTTTACAGTTTACAGTGCCTCCCTGCCTCTCCTCAACAGCTCCTTGAAATACAGACCCACTTCCCCATTTTACAGAAGAAACAAGCACAACCAGGGAACCAGGCAGAGACTTCCTGATCCACAGTGGTGCACACCTGTCATCCCAGCAACTCAGGAGGCTGAGGCAGGAGGATTGCAAGTTCAAGGCCAGCCGCAGCACCTTTGGAGATCCTAAGCAACTTAGCAAGACCCTGTCTCCAAATAAGAAATAAAAAGGGCCAGGGATGTGGCTCACTGGTAAAACACCCAGGTTTCAATCTTTGGTATCATCAATCAATCAATCAGTAGGGCTCAGGGTGTGGCACAATGGTAGAGTATCCCTGGTTCAATTCCCAGTACCAAAAAAAAAAAAAAAAATGAGGAAGGTAAGAAACCTACCTGAGCCCCACCCAACTCCTTCTCCAGGTCTCTGGCACAGCCTACACTACTATGGTGCCTTCACAAAAACAAAGAGACGTCCCCAGGATCCCCCAGTGTGTCCAGGAGGTAACTGGATTTGAGGCCAGTACAGCGGCCCTCCCAAGACTTCTGCCTCAGTCAAATCAGCCGTGGGCTCTCTGGCTCCGAGAGCCACCTAATCAGTCATCAGAAACAGCAGCCTCTACCCAAAAACAGAGTCGGGCTGGGTGCGGCGTTACCAGCGACACGACACCCCCCTCGCCAAGCTGTTGGAGCCTGATGGTTCTTTAATTATTCATCCCTGCTGAACACGCAGGCTCAGGGCTTCAGCCAGGCTTGTTGGAGCTCGCCCATGGGGGGAGCCTGGGTAATGAGTCCAGACCTGTCAAGAAGTTTGGAATCTGTCTGCCCACAAAATGTTCCCTGGTCCTCCCACATCATCCCCATCAGGCACAGATGACAACGAGCCAGGATGCTTCAAAGACTCCAAGGGCCCGGGCTGGGCTTGCAGTGTGGATGGCTAAACCCCACCTGGCCTGATTTCCATTGCATCCAGCCCAAGATCTTTCAGATCTTGAGCTAAATGGGGTGTCAGGCAAGTGGGGAGGGTTGCTGAGCAATGCAGGGGGGTGTCATTTCTTCAGGGCAATAGGTGGGAGACCATGACTCAAAGAAGCCATCACACAAGGAGGAGAGCCCCTTCTCCAACAGGGACAGAGCAAACAGACCTGGCTTGAAGCTGGGCCCTGTCCTTTCCTAGCTGTGTGTCCACAGACAAATGACTCGCCCTATCTGATCAGATGTCTTTCCTGGGAAATGGGGTTTTGTTCATTGCATCAATGTCTGTTGAATCCCTCCTATGTGCTGGGCACTGGGGATCAGCAGTGAAAATAATAATAACGATCTCACTGGGCTTCTGTAAAGATCAGAGCTAACATCTCTACCCCACTGTGTCTGATGTATAATAAGTTCTCAACACAGCCGTTATCGTTACTTCAGTTATAGAGAATTTGGGCTGCACACATACAATTGCTTTCTACCATCCTATGCTGGAGGGTCATCATTATAGCTGCAGAAAAGGCTCTCACACCATGTCCACACACACACACACACACATACACGTGCGTGCACGCACACACACACACACACTCAGGCCATCATGAGGAGTGTGCATTTCTCCTTTACAGCTGACTTTGACGCTCATTTTTCCTAGGCTGACAGTTCTTTATCTAACTCATTTCCCTCTTGGTTCTAACCTAACGGAGCTTGCCCTAACCCAATCTAGCATACAGCAAGGACCCAAAGATGTTTTCTTTTCTTCCTTTTCTCCTTGGCAGCGGGGATTCAACCAAGGGGCACTCTACCACAAAGCTCTTTAATTTTTCATTTGGAGACAGGGTCTTGCTACGTTGCCCAGGCTGGCCTTGAACTTAGGATCCTCCTGCCTCAGCCTCCTGAGTGGCTGGGATTGCAGGTGGGCGCCATCACCCCCAGCAAGCCTTTTGTTGATTCCGTCCCTCATCCGTTATGCGTCTACTTGACAAACGCTTACCCAGTCCTCTGTCGCGCCAGGCCCTGCTGTGGGCACAGGAGACACAACTGTGACCAACATGGACAGTCTCTGTCCTTACAGCATCTCCATCCCAGACGGAGGACAGGCGGCAGGCAGGCAGGCAGTAGGCAAAATGTCCACTATGGCAGTGCCCCTCACCCCCAGGGGACAGGGCCCAGGACCCACCATGGATGCCTGAAACCTCACGCAGCACCAAACTTTGTAGGCATCTGCTTGTCCCTGTCCACGCAGACCTACCATAACACTGGATGAATCAATTAGGCACAGTAAGAGACGAACAGCATCAATTAATAGTAAAATAGGATAATTATAACCCCAGACCGAAATAAAAGGTGTATGAATGTGGCCTCTCTCAAAGGGTACTACTGCCCTGTGCTCCTCTCCCCGGCGGTGACGTGCGTGGACACAGGTGACAAGACGATGAGTGGACCCCAGGCTTAGGCAGGGACTCCGGGCAGGTGCCCAGGCGACATCCAATCAGAGACGGCTGGAGCAGAGAAGGGACTCCTGTGAACACCTGGGAAGGGAGGTCCATGCACAGGGAATGCCAAGGCCAAGGCCTGAGGGAAGTTGGCCAGGGACGGGAGACCACAGGGCCACCTGGAGTCCCAACCTGCCACCTTGGGTCTTGGTGGGCAGAAACACAAACCTAGGTACCCATGATCCCTGGAACTTCTCAGACTCCTGGAATAAAGGTCCAGCGGGGCCCCTTACAGACTCCAACACTTCCCTGACGAATTAGAAGGATGGAGACCAGAGAGGGAAGGTGATATCCCAAAGTCACACAGCAAGCACTGGCTGGCTGGACCCACATCCTCTTAACTCCAGTTAGCATTGCCTTCACTGAACCACAGCAGCTGCTTTTCTGGGGGTCAAATTACAGAGGCCAAGAGGATCCTGGGAGACACTGGGGGTCACACAGGTCAGGACGCAGACTGGAGAGCCAGCAATGTGAAGCTCCCCACCCCCAGCCACGCCTGTCCTCGTGCTCAGAACCACAGGAGCCAGATAACAGGCTCCATCCTGGCTCTGCATCTGGGAACCATGGTTACGGCTGCCAGTTGATTGGCAGGGGGTCCAGACGCATCCCAGCCACCCTCTGGTTCCTAGAGGTTGCCTGAGAAGCAGGGGCAAGGGCCAGGGGACAAGAGGGACGGTCACCAATCACCCCTGGATACCACCCGCTAACCTTCCCCTCCCAAACCGTTCATCCGGGCACCTCGCACCACCGCGAAATCCTTTTTAGAGCTCTGAATTAAAAATAAATTTGCAAGCACATAACCAGATGTTACATGGGGAAAAGATAAATAACTCAGCCTGTCAAGGAACTGCCTCATCTCAGTCAACCCTCTCTCTTTCACAAGGTTTTAATTTTTAATTTCACAGCGGTAACTATAGCAACCTGCAAAAATAATATATTCCAAAGCAAAACAACTTTCTGGGCTCGGGCTTGGCGTCCCCACGTTCTCTCCTCCCCCCCTCCACCAGCTTCACGCAGGTCTGTGCCCAGAGTTGACGAACACTCTCAGTCTTGGACTCCCTCATTCATTCTAATTCATTCATTCACTTCCAAGTGTCCCTTGCCACCCAATCCACACAGCTCCTGACTTTGGGTAGCCGGGCTTTGAGCAGTGGATTCAGGATCATGAGGGTCACCGTGTTACCTTAACCTCTTTTGCTCCCAGGTCTTGAGTAGAGAGGAGAGTTTGGAACCTCTATCCTGCTGGGCGCAGTGGCCCATGCCTGTAATCCCCATGACTCGGGAGGCTGAGGCAAGAGGATCCATCACAAGTTTGAGGCCAGCCTCAGCAACTTAGGAGATCCTAAGCAACTTAGCAAGACCCTGTCTCAAAATGAAAAATAAAAAGGACTGGGGATGTGACTCAGCGGTTGAGGGCCCCTGGGTTCAATCCCCAGTACCAAAAAAATAAAACAAAACAAGAAACATAATTGCAATATGTTTGCAAAAAGAAGTCTTGGGTAAAAGGGATAAAGAATTAACAAATGGAGCATAAAAAGCAGAAGTTGTCATTGCCTAAGGTGATCTATGAAGGCTTCAGAGAGGAGGTGGATTTTGAGTTAGGTCTTGCTGGATTAGCAGAAGACTTCTTCAGAGCAAACAAGGTAGAGAAAAGTACCCCAGGCAGGTGGAACAGCATGTGAAAGTCAGCCCGTGTGAGGGGGGTGAGTATAGCCCGTGCACCCTCAAGAGGATGCCAGAGCCTGACGAGGTGGAAACATATGCACCCCTGAATACTGAGCTGAAGACTTCAGTTTGGTGGCCAGGGGAGATCAGCAAAGTAGTGGGGTGAGCAGAATATCTTAAAAGATGGATAAGTGTGGGAGTCAGATTAGAGGAGAGAGTAGAGTCAGGCCTGCAAGGAGGGAGTCTCAGATGGGTAGTGGATGCAGGCAAGAGAAGAGAGTGGAAGTCGTAGTTTGGGTCCCCTGGGAGGCCGGCCAGAGCCGAGGATCCAAGTGTGTTTAGAGGTGATTCCAGGAAGCATTGATGTGGGAGGAGGAGAGAAGGAAGCAGATACATGTTCTTGAGCAAGCCAGTTACCACCAGGAGTGACAGGTCCTCAATCCTCCTGGGGGACTCTGGGAACCAGCACCTACTGAGCCTCAGAGAGGCCCCTCCGAGGGGCACAGAGCAAGCAGAGAGGCTGAATTGAAACTCCCGTTCCTGCAGTGAGTGGCTGAAGGCCGCTCCCAGGAGGCTCCGCTTCATGCTGTGTTGGTAATGGGGCCGGCTCCAGGGGCCAGACTCTCACGCACAGACTCATGGGCCAGATGCAGAACCAACATGGCCCAAGACGGCAAAGACAGGCCGAGGGATTGGGATGGGCATAAGGAGCATGGCGCCGGCAGAATTCTAGACAATAGTCAGTGGTCCTCATGGGGGACCCTGAGGCCTGGGGTGGGTACACACACGGGCATGTGGCTGGTACAGGAAAGTCAGGGACAATTTATCCCAAGTGAAGTAGCCCAAGACCAGGCTGCTGAGGGGTCCCGGTGGGACTGACCCAAGTCCAGGCAGCCCACCCAAGTGCAGCCCCCAGGGTCCCACCCAAAGTGGGCTCAACTGTCCAAGCCAGAAGCCCTGTCTCAGGGGAGTGGAATTGTCCCCTCCGTCTCTGCTTCAAAGTGGAACGTGGCAAGGAAATGTGTCAAGTAGGAAAATGTTCCACAAGGTCAAGTTCATTCAGAGATGGACACTGAGGGTGACCTTGGGTTACTTCACTCTCTTGGCCTCAGCTTCCTCTTCTGTAAGACGCAGTTCACAGAAGGCCCTATTTTACCTGCTTGTCACGTGGGGGTCATTAAATGATGCCCGGTGGTGTCTGGAAGTCACCAGTCAATATCACCTGTGAATGTCATCTTCGGAGGTATGGTTTGCACACGACATACGTACTTGGCCCCAGAGACACAGTGTTTATCAGGCGGACATGGTTCCTACCCTCGTGCCGCCCCCAGCCTGGTGGCCGTGCTGGAGTGCTTTATATAGAATGTTGGAGAAAGCCAGATAAAAAAATATGCATAAAGCATGATTCTAATTTTGTTGAGAAACACACGTTTGCAAAGGCCCGAGGGATCTACACCAACACATAACGAGAGTGAGCACTGGATGGTGGGACTCAGGGTGGCCACCAGGTTACAATTCTTTTTTTTTTTTTTAAAGTGGTCGCAGCGGACTGCATTGTTTGAAAGGAAAACAAGCTTGCTTCTCTCTGACCCCCTGGCCACAGTGCATCTCACCAGCTTCCTCAAGAAGCCAGGAGCTCCCCACCCTCAGGTGACACTTGCTGGCACTTCCCAGGGTCTCCTTGCCCACCCAGCGCATTTGGGAAGAGGTGAGGTGGGGAGGGGGGACTCCATCAGAGCCACAGTCCTATGCTGCTCTCTGGAGAGTGGGGAGGGAGAGCTGAGCTCTGGGTCTAGCTGCGGGCCCTGGCCAGCGCCTGTGAAGACACACTGTGCCCTAGGGTCCCTCTCCCACATGGGACCCCAGGAGAGGGACTCCCTGATTGGAGCATTAGGGCTGTTATTCCGAGGATCGCTGTCAGCAGGTCCCTCTGCCCGCCTGCCAAAGCGCATCCTCTGAACAGCTTCATCTGCAGTAAACTGACATTTTCTTCTCCGTCTCCTGCCTCCTGGGTCTCCTACAGTTTCTGAACTTAAGTGAAGGAGGAAGAAAACCTATAGGTTGACACATACAATCACGCGGTCCGCACCTGGCTCTGAACACAGGCCATGGATGAAGACAAAAGCCACCCATTTTTCTTGGGTGTCCAGTCCCCTTTGACATACAGGACGGTGTGATAGGCCCAAGGCTGTTGGAAAGTTCCAGTCAAGTCCCCAGGGTGGACTTGAGGGTGTGCTCTGAGCTCTGATCTCACGGGGGCTTCCGGGAAGAGCCCCCAAGCAAGAGTGGTAGTGGGTCCCACGACCCACGGACATACACACGATGTAGGACATACACACGATGTAGGATAGACAGGAGGAAGAAGCTCTCTCCTGCCAGGCTGGGGCCCCCGAGCGTGGGTCCATCTGCTAATGGCTACCTCCCTTGCCACAAGTTGGGAAGACAAAGCCAAGAAGAGAGTGTGTCCCTTTACCCAACCATCCCTGAAACTGCCTCCTAGACCAGAGGCAATCGGCCCCATTTTTTTTCTTAAGTAGTTTGAGTTGGGTTTTTTGTATGTTTGTTTGTTTGTCCATTGAAGGTGAAAGAATCCTGACCCCCCACCCTCTACTGCAGTGGAAATCTACTGGTTAGAAGTTGGTGGCCATCCAGAATCCACATCCCCTCCCAAGGCACCCTCGTTGGTTAGGCGATCACCTCCTCCAACACTGAGTTTATCTGGGAGCATTGAGGACGCTGACACCAAGTCCCCCCACTCCTCGGTCACTGCCTGCCCCTCCACACAGAGCAGGTGAGCTGGCCGTGCGTCCCTTCCGTCTGCCTGCCCGAGAACACCCCAGGGATGGGGATGGAGGAGGCTGCAGTGTGTCCAAGTGACATAACGCAGTGGTCCACTGCCTGAGCTCTGAAGTCCAAATGCCCTGTGGTCTTCCATGCAGTGACTTTTTCTGTCCTCTTGTACAGAATACAGAAGATCCACACAAGAACTCACAACCCCAAAGCATGTCACAGCCACCAGAGAGCCCTGAGCCTCTGAATGACCCTGAGGAGCTGACCACGGGTCACCAAACTGCGAAATGCTGGTAAACATACATCGACTGTGTTGGGCCTCTGAGACTGGGAAGCTGTTAGTGACAGCCGTTCTCCTGCTTTGACTAATACAGTCTGGGGGCAACGTGGACAGTTACCTAAGAGTACCTGGCCTGTCACAGCTTGTCATCAGGCCATAAATATCCCTTGGGCTCCCAGTCTGAGCTGGCCCAGACCCCCCTGTGCGTGAGGCCGTTATTATCGCTCTCAATTTTCTCCTCCATGCGGATCTAAGCTTCCCGGGAGGTGGATCTTATCTGTCTTCCCCCTCTGTACTACGTCCCAGGGATCTAGTTAAGTGTCAGGCCCATAACAAATGTTCAATAAGCATTTATGGATTGCATTTACAAAATGACCAGATGCGACGTTCTGATTGTGACGCTTCACGGCACTTGGAAGTTTCTCCCTAAGTGTCCCTACAGCTTAAAGGAGCTGAATGAAGACAGGCGGCTGGGCAAGGCACAGAGGGAGGGCGGGTGCCAGCCAGGGCTCATCCGACCCCAAGCCCCTGATCCCTCGCTGGTCTCAGACTCTGTGCCGGGGGAAGTGGGTGGACCAGTTGCCTCTCCAAAGAAGCCCCCATTCCAGAGGCTCTGGGCTGTGGCAGGGGTGAGGAGACACTTCAGGAAATAACATTTCAGAGTCTGAGGCTGTGAGAGCAGACTTCTCGCCCCTGCCTGGGTGTGGAGGTGGAGGTGGGACCTGGTGTGTGCGCCTCCAGGGTAAAGCAACCCTCTCACGGTTCCAAGTCTCGTCTCAGGGAAGTTTAACTCCTTGCACCCTGTGCCACCCCGTGCCTCCAGACAGGCTCCAGGGATTCAGACCAAAGCTCCCAGGAGAACTTCCAAGCCCCACACCAGGGATGAGGATGGAGGAGGCTGCACTGTGTCCAAGTGACATAACGCAGTGGTCCACTGCCTGAGCTCTGAAACCCAAATGCCTGCGTCCAAATCCCAACTCTGCTCACTTATTAGCTATAAGGCCTTAGACCACTTAGTGTCTCTGAGCTTCAGTTTTCTCACCTATAAAATGGGATAATAACAACAATACTCATACAGGCCAGTGTTGGGAAGATGACTTCTTTGCTTTTTAAATTTTTCTTCCTTTGTAATACTGGGATAGAACCCAGGGCCCAGTAGGCAAGTGCAGTATGACTGGGTCACACCCCCAACCCCTGACCTCATTACCTCGATTTTTTTTTTTTTTTTTTTTTTTTTTTTGGTACTGGGCATTGAACTCAGGGGTGATCCATCCCTGAGCTACATTCCCAGTCCTTTTTATTTTTTATTTTGAGATAGGGTCTCACTAAATTGCTGGAGCTGGCCTTGAACTTGAGATCCTCCTGCCTCAGCCTCCTCAGCATCCACTGGGATTACAGGCATGTGCCACTGCTCCAAGTTACTTGGATAACTAGAGGAGTGTGTTTTTAAAATATCTCTGTTTTAACTCCTGTGGCTTCTGGGAGCATCGCAGGAGATGGGTGAGCTCTGCCTTCCCAGGAGCCCCCTCCCAACCCCGCAGGCCGGCTCAGGACTGCAGGGACGTGGTCTCCGGTAGCAGTTGGGGTTGGGGGGCATTGTTTTACTGCCCTCGTGTTTTGTGAAACTTCAGAACTGCTTTTCTAATGCAAATATTGAAAACTTATGATTTATGAGATACCTCATATATTTTTTATTTAATTTCGTATTTTCGCATGCTCTATTTAAGGGAAGAGAGGATTTTTAAAAACAAGCTTAGATCCCTTCCCAGGTTGCGTTTTCTAAGTTGAGTTCATGGCGTTGGCGGTTGTCTGGTGAGCGTCCTTACCAACACCGTAACAGGGGCTTGGGGTTTTACTTTTGTGTCTTTTTGTCAGACACAAGGGAAGGCGCCCAGCAGCCTGGACGGGTTTCCTGGAGGGCCAGCTCCGGGGCCTCTGAGCAGCACCCCATGGCCCTTCCCTGGGGCCCCAGGCGCTGCCTGCTCTGTTCCAACATTTTGCTTTTGATTCTTTTAAACTAGATGACAAACCCAGCACTTAAAGTGCCAGAAGCACAACTTTCTAAGGAGAGAAAAGGTTGTCACATTTTAACATCTTAAGACAAACGTGACTGTGGAGATGCTTCAGTGGGTTTCAGTGGCATGGCCTGTGCTGGCGGGTCTGGTGGATGTCATTACAGACAATGGCACCCGGCTTTAGGAATGTGGAGCCAGGAACTCTGTTGGTTCCATGGAGGAATCTACATAGCAGCAGGCATTGGTTCTGCTAGGAGTAAATACTGAAGCTGGGCCCAGTGGCACACGCCTGTAATCCCAGCAGCTCTGGAGGCTGAGGCAGGAGGATCATGAGTTCGAAGCCAGCTTCAGCAAAATTGAGGCACTAAGCAACTCAGTGAGACCCTGTCTCTAAATAAAATGCAAAATAGGGCTGGGGATGTGGCTCAGTGGTTGAGTGGCCCTGAGTTCAATCCCCAGTACCCCCCAAAAAAGCAAATATCTGAGAAGCACCTGTGCCACTAGCATGCCATGGTGGGTACTAGGTAGGTACTAGGGGTACCTAGTGAATTGTGGGGAGCCCTGCGCAGGGTGGCCCCGAGTGGCTGCTGTTGCCATCAGAAGCTTGCAGGTATACTGACTAGGCAAGTGTATTCTGCCACAACCACCACTCTCTTTGTTACCCTTTTTTGAACAAGCTTATATCCACTCTGCCTAACCCCGAGTTCTGGGGTTGGTTTGTGTCCTGTGGGCCCTCTGACTTCCTGTTTTTAAAGCAGGATCTCTACTCCTGCTAAACACTAGGATGGTCTTTGAATATCAATGCAAGAAGCTAATGGCCATGACATCTGATGGATGTGTGGCTGTGGGGACTTCTAGATCGATGTCTGACCGCAGTGGACACCCAGCCAGGGCCAGCTTCCCGTGTCTGGGTCGGCCCTGTGGTCAGCACTGCCACCTGCCGTGGCAGTCTCCAGGAGCCGTTCCAGAACAGCAGCACGTGGTCTGCAGCTTGTGACCATCAGAATCACCCAGAATATTTAAAAATATTTAAATGGTGAACCTATTGATAGAGAATGTTTATAAACACCGATCCATAAGTCTGTACTGATCTCTAGGCATACCCGATACTGACTACAAACCTATAATAAGGAAACCAGGGGAGACCCTGTGAGTGTCCCGTAGGTGCACATTTAAACTGTCTGGAGACACAGTTACCACGTCTGGCCGTTCCCATCATGATGAACCAGATGAATTGGTCTGGCCACCCCTGTGGTCCTGCTCTGCAGGTTCACAAAAAGATATCATGTTTCAATTTCCTTTTGTGTGTGGACCACAATGTAGAAGCTGAAGTTGACATATGTATTTTTCTATTCTTTTTTTTAAATAAACTTTGGAAACCAAAACAAAAAGTCTCTGTTTTAATGTCTAATGTGGTAATTATCAACAGATAAACTGATAAACAAAAACTCTTTGGGGGACTCCGTGATTTTTACATTGGTCCTGAGATCCCAAACTTAGAAACCACTCTCCCAAGGTGACTTCCCACCTACAATTATTCTGACACCTGCTGGCCCCTCCCCTCTCTCTCTGGGTCGTTGTTTGCGCTCTGTCCTTGCGCTCTGATCCGCTGACCAACTCACACATCCATGAGAACCCCCGTTCTCCACAACCCTGAACAGCCACCACCTCAAATCCTGCCACACCACTGCCCTCCATGAAACTGTACTCACTCTTCAAGACCCAAACACTTCTGCCTCCCCAGAAGCCTGGCTGGTTGCCCTGGGTCCTCTGAGCTCACAGAGCCCTCGCCTGACGACGGGACAGACAGATGGTGCAGCTGGAAGGATTTTGCCCAGACAGCCCGTCTCCCCTGCAGGACGGCAGCTCCTGGCTTTGCATTCAGTGCAGCTCTGAACCATTCACCCGGAATGAGCCGCTTCCTCTCTCTGAGCCTGTTTCTTCATCTGTAAAATGGAGCCGTCTCTATACTCACCTTGCACATTGTTTAAGATCAGAGCGGCTCATGGGTCTGTGGTTAGTGACTTCAACCACAGAAGCCTCTCTGGGAGATTCAAGTCCAAGACCAAGGAGTCAGCAGGGCGGGTTCCTCCTGAGACCTCTCTCCTGGGCTTGCAGACGGCCGTCTTCTCCCCGTGTCCTCACGTCAGCTGTGTCTGTTTCCTAATCTCCTCTTAATCGTCATATTGATCGAGGCCCATCCTCATGACCTCATTTTAACTTAATCACCTCTTTAAAGACCCTGCTCCTAATACAGTCACATTCTGAGATTACTGGGAGTTAGGACTTCAGCATAGGAATTTTTTTTTTTTTGCGGGGGGGTGGGTGTTATAGGTGCAACCTATAACAGTGTCTGAAGCCTCCAGTCCAAGGCCATCGCTTGTCACAGAGCTAGGCTTCTCTCTTCACCACCACCAGGGCCTGGGACTGTGGTCAGTGGCCTGGGCCAGCCCATCAGCCCTGTAAGGGATCAGTCATCTCCCATGACTCTCTGCTGGACTGCTAGACTGACTTACCCACCATATCTCCTTAGCTACATGAACTTGGGTCAGCCCTTGGCCTTCCTTCTCTGAGCCTCAGTTTCCAAAATCGGCAACATGGAGGAAATGACTTGCAGAGTGATGGCGATGGTGAGACGAGACCATCGTTGTCATTTTTATCTATGTGACATCCACTTTTCTTGAGCACCTACTATGTGGCAGTACCGTTCTAGGTTCTGGGGATGCAGCGGTGAAAAAAAAAAAAAAACAAAAAAAACAGACTAAACTCCCAGCTCTGCTGGAGCTGACATTATTCCAGGGACCGCCAGACACCAAACAAATAAGCATGTAAAACACAAAGCATCTCAGATGGCGGTAAGTGCTAGGAAAGAGTAATAATTAAACCCAGAGAGGGGAAGGGGAGATGTGGGAGGACGGGGTGGGGGTGCTGCAATTTTAGACAGGACGGTCAGGCAAGGCCTGTCTATAAAAAGATTTGGCAAGTGAGGGAAATGCACAGGTATTTCAGAGACCTTTGCAGGCAGAAGGGGCATGAGCGTGCCTGGCATGTTCCACAATCGGGCTGCTCGAGTTGAGTGAGCCGGGGGAGATGACTGCAGGCAGAGCCAGAGAGTAGCCAGGGGTCAGCCAGGGCAGGGCCTCGCAGGCCACTCTCAGGATTCTGGCTTTTCCTCTGCATGCAATGGGAGCCTCCAGAGTGCTCTGAGAGCAGGAGGGGGCGTGACCTCACTCTGATTTTACTAACAGAGCGTAACCTGGGTGACAAGATGAGATTGCAGCTGGCTCCTCGGCTGGGCGGGTTCGGCTCAGAGTGCTACGTGCGCCTCTGCAGATGGCTCTGTCTCTGGCTGCTCCCGCCCTCCCGCCCTGCTCAGCCTCACCCAGCCACACTAGCTGGCCTGCCACACCCCCGAGGCTGCAATCAGTCTAGACCTCATCCCCTTCTCAGGAGCCAGTCCAGGGCCCCAGTCCAGCCCTCATCCCTCCCTTCCCAGAGAACTAAGAAGCAGCTAAGAGGCAAGTCTGGACACTCGAGTGCAGGGTTCAAGCCTTCCCCTTAGAGTCTCTGTGCCTCAGTGTTCCTTATCTGTAAAATGGGAGTGACCATAATAACAGACCATTAAGAACCTATCAGCATGGTATGAAAACAGGGCTAATGATCGCCAGCATTTTGAGTGGGTCTGTGTTGTCATGAGACTGCCCAACAACACTGGAGAAAGACCGGCTGCTCACGGGGCTCGTTTCTTAACCTCCCCAAGACCACCCACATTCATTGGAGAACAGGGGCTGGACCACAGATGGCTGATTTTCACACCTACCTACAGGGCAGCAGGGTGGGGTCCAAGAAGAAACCCCTTGGGAGTATACTTGGCACGTTCGGTAAGCATCATCTGCGGGCACAACACCCATCGTGCCACACGGGAAGGACATCCGTCCCTCCTCTGCTTTCCCAGCCTGCAGGAGGATGCAGGAGATGACCATGCTTCATGGATCACCAAGGCCTGGTATACAGCAGGGGCTCAGCCAATGCCTATCAGAGGCAACCAGAGCATAGCCACAGGCAGGTGCAGGTCCTGATGTTTCCCAGATGTGTGGCCAGGGGTCTGTCACTTTACCTCTCTGAGCCTCTGTTTCTGATCTTGCAATGGGGACGGCTCATTCTTCCTGGGAGGGTGAATGGGGCAGGTCCGGGGCACCTGCGTCTCAGCTGCAGCGGGACGTAACTCAGGTACCCAGAGGATGCCTGGCAAGTGCCCTGTGGATGGGGTGGTGCTTCTCTGAGCCTCTGGAGCACCTGGGCCGAGCAGATGGGGGCGTGAACTCTAGCGATCTCAGGTTGGGGAGTCCCGACAGAACCTGTGAGGTTCCCAGGAGCCAGGTGGCCTATAGCAGCAGGTGGAGGCATGAGTTAGGTCACTGTTTCTGCTGCATGGATGATTCTGTGTTTAGTAGGTTCGCTCTGGGCTCAGAGAAGAGCTGGACTCACTGAGTTCAGGGAAAAGACCATTGGGAAGGAACATCCCTGTCCCCTGGACCAGAAAAGCCCTCACCAGCACCAGGGCCTGCTGTCTGCACTTTTCTTTTCATGTTTTCCCTTCTAATTTCCCCCCATGGTGCTAGAAATCAAATCCAGGCCCTCATGCGTGCAGGACAAGCGCTCCATCACCGAGTTGCACGCCAGGGCCCGTCTCTAGGCACTTTTCTTACAGCACTTCAGTCGAGCCTCTCAGGAAGCTTTTGAGATAAGCGTTCATGTCACCACTTTGCAGGTGAGGAAACTGAGAGTTCCCAGGGCCAGGCGCAGCGGCGCTGGCCTGTCATCCCAGCGGCTCAGGAGGCTAAGGCGCGAGGATCACGAGTTCAAAGCCAGCCTCAGCAACGGGGAGGCGCTAAGCAACTCAGTGAGACCCTGTCTCTAAATAAAATACAAAACAGGGATGGGGAGGTGGCTCAGTGGTTGAGGGCCCCTGAGTTCAATCCCCAGTACCTGTCCCACCCCCACCCAAAATAAACCACAATAAAAGAAAGGTTCCCAGAGCCACCCAGGTAGGAAGTGGTAGAGCCACGATTTGAGCCAAGGTCTGAGCCTCGCACTTTCTGCCTCAGAGGCAGCCCTAAAACCTTGACCTCTTCCTAAGCCAGACCTCTGGGGTTCAAAGTGAGAAGGGGGCTGCCCCTTTGATCTCCCTGCCTCAGTTTCCTCATCCAAAAACTAGGAGCCACAGGACCTACCTCATGGGGCTCTTGTGAGGATTCAGTGAGGGAGTGTGTGGAGTGACAGGCAATCCACAGTCACTAAAAGCTCTCTCTAATGCCACCCGATTACCCTTCTCTCAGCTCTGCTAACGGCTCCGCGTGTGTCGCGGGATTGCTTATTTCTCTTGCTCACTGCCACCTCTTCTGAGGCATTTCTCTTTGAAAAGCTTCTCTTTGTCACTTTCCTCTCTTTCTTGTTCCCTTCTGGGTCCTAAATCCTGGCTCTGCTGCCTGAACTTCAGCCGAGCACGGGCAGCCATCCCGTCAGTGACCCTCTCAAACTTTGCTCTCTAGAAAATTCTCCTGGGGAGCTCGCTCCGTGTGGAGTCCTGGTTCCACTCGGGAAGATGGGGTTCTGTAGGTCCAGGGCCAGGACAGGGAATGGGCCAGAATTCTTGACAGCTCCCCTCCCCCGTGTGTGGCCCACCTCCCAGGTGAGACTGGCGGGGCCTTGGCCGGGACCACATTTGCCCTCAGTTTCTTCAGCTATGAAATGGGGACAATCAAAATCTACCTCCCAAGGTTGTCAGGATGAAATTCTTTTGTCTAGAAAACAAACACATTTTTTTTTATTTCCTGCCTTGGCTTCTGTGTAATTTCTTTTGTCTCTGTCTTTCCCATTCTGCGTCCTGATGGTTTTGTATTTCATCCTCTCCACCGGCTCCTGAACAGACCTGAACAAGGGTGACCCTTCTGGAAGACGGTCCAAATGGCGTGTCCCGCCCCTCCCCTGCTGCACCCAGGCAGGCAGTCCCCCAAGATGAGCGTCCCCCACCCCTGCAGCCCCCACAGCCTGGAAGCCCAGGGAAGATGGGGGATCCATTGTGCAGGAATGGCCCTGCTGCTATGGAAACCGGCGTTCAGGAAAGGCTCCATTCCGGGGAGCCGCTTGGCCTTGGGGGAGGGGGAGAGGCCAGACTCCGCCTCGGACGTTGCCCTCCCATTACCCGCCATGTGATGCTGGGCAAGTCACTTAACCTCTCTGAGCCCTCGTCTCCCTCACCGGCCTGGGAGCCGCAGCCCCATTAGCGGTGGGAAATCAGGGCCGCTGATGACTGAACGGCGCGCTGCGGCTTTCAAGCCTGAAGACGCGCCAAATTGCCGTTTGCTTTCATTACCGCGAGCTCGAAATATTCTAGTGCCAGCTTGCGGCGCGACCCTGGGCCACCGAGGGCCAGCGAACGATTTCCATGATAGAATTCCCTCTCTCGGCGGCTCGGGGTGCACACGCACGCCCACGCCCACATGCACACGCGTCCGCCACCAGGTCCTAGCGGGCTGCTGCGCGCCCCCTGCGTCCCCTGCACCCCCTGGCCCCGGGACTGACAAGCTGCCCGCCTGGAGCCGCAGCTCCTCCGCCAGGAAGGGAAGGAGGCAGGGAGCGATGGCTCCTGGTTACTCCACGGGCAGTGCCAGGGTGCGGATCCATCTGGAGATGCGCTTCCTCTTTCCCACGCCTCCAAGGCATGGGCTGCAGAGGGACCATGGGGTGGGATCTGCCTGTCACCCACCCCAAGTGGCATCAGGTGAGGTCTCACACACACCTCACTACCCTCAGAAACACATCACACCCACATGCTTTCAAACACACACATGCACCATGGTGCACAATGAGCACAGGTCGACTTGGACATCAGGGTCCCCTGGACAAGCTGAGGACTTTCATGCCTCCTCCTCTTGGCTCACGCCATCTCTCTATGGAGAATCCAATCCCCAGGTTCCTCTAGCGGGCTACTCCTTTGTGGATCCTCTGGGCCCCGCCTCACCTAGATAACCCACCTGATCGTCCGGAGAACACTTGTGACTTGCCCAAGTTTGCACAAGCAGTGAGCGGCCGAGGAGCCTTGTTAGAACCTGGGGCCAGCTGCTCCGAAGAGCATCCGTGTTCATCCTGCCAGCCTGGCTGTTAGTTTGTTTTCCCAACAAACATTTATTACGCCCCAGGCAGGCTGCTTGGTGCTGGGGACCCAGCCATGAACAAGGCCAGCCGAGAATGAGAGAGCACAGCCCAGAGAAGCAGACAGATGCTAAACAAGCAATTACAAGCGTGATGGATGCCACCAAGGAAAAGCAGAGAGCCCCCGGCAGGGGACAACAGGAGGATGCCAACAGTTCCCATTGTACGAGGTTGGCAGCAGCCGTGCCCCAAGGGTGTCCCCTTGCAGAGCAGCCCCCTGGGGA
Source organism: Spermophilus citellus (assembly GCF_964194105.1). NCBI lineage: Eukaryota > Metazoa > Chordata > Mammalia > Rodentia > Sciuridae > Spermophilus > Spermophilus citellus. The sequence goes on from NC_138185.1 coordinate 28,084,225, forward strand.
GGGACACTTTCTCCTGAGCACACGCCCAGGGAAGGGCACTGTGAGGTGTGAGGACCTCTTCAGAGGCCTGGGGGGGGGGGTGGTTGGCAGGGGATAAATGCTTTCTAATCACTCGCCTCTTCTTGGGTGGGCTCCTTGCCCCCACCAGGCCACCCCCAGACCACCCCGGGCAGGTAGAATTAGCCCCAGCATGCAGATTACCAAAGCAAGGCCCAGGAAAGCGGTGCCAATCGAGGATCGGAACCCAGGCCTATCAGACTCCAGATCTCTAGGAAGGTCCCTAGAGATGATCTACCTCCTGGGTGCCCAGTACATGGCCCTGCTGAGTGTGCTTACAGCAGCAGGGAATACAACCAGCATCCAAGGAGCCCATGTTACCCATTACAGGATGCCACCTGCACCTCACAAGGAAGCAATTTGGCAACATGTGGTAAAGCTCCGACATGGCAACGAGCAAGTGTTCAGACAGGTGCTTCCAATTGCCAAGCTGTGTGGCCTCAGGCAATCTGTCTAACCTCTCTGAACTACATTTCCCAACTGTACAGTGGAAAAGATGTGAGGAGATGTTTCAGGTCTCTGGCCTCCTGGTCCCGCCTCCTTTTCCATGCCTCTCCTCCAACCACCCTGGCTTCAGGCTCTTGTCAAACTTGCCGGGTCCTGTCCTTGCTCAAGGGCTTTGACTAGGACCACCAGGAGGGAGGTAAGTAACAAGCACACAGGGGCCGAGGCTTCTGGATGGCCCGTGGAGAAGGTGCCCCATTTCCCGGTGCTTCTGGTGGCAGGCTCTAGTTCCAAACATTCTGCCCTTCGCCTGGCAGATGACGGGGCCCAGGCGGAGCATGTCCCTGTCCAGGCAAAGCTGCCATCTTTGCCTGGATCATCGCCTAGGCCTCCTTGACCACATGGAAGACTAGAGAGGAGGCGGTGATTCCCCTGGGCCTCCTTGCCAGTGCCCGGAGCTGACAGGCAGCGGGAAGCCAGGCCCAGGCTTGGCAGGGCCTAGCAGGGGCTCAGTGCCCAGGGCCAGGGCCCTGCCAACCTCATTCCCCCAAACAGCTACCGATTGTCCCCGTGGCTCCCCAGGTCCCTGAAGCCCTCCCAGCAGCCACTCTCTCACGGGGATCCCCTCTCTCAAAGGGTCCTGCAGCCTGGCTGCTTCCGGCCGTGACCAGGGAGGCTGGGCGGCCATGGTGGTCCCAGCCTCATGGGAGGCCCTTGGACTTCCGAGCCCTGCTGGGAGCTCTCAGCCTGGTGCTCAGCAAAGAGCAGGCGAGGACAGATCCCGGGGTGGGCCGGTCCTCGTGGCATTTGTATGCAGGTGCAGGCCCGGAACATGAGCTGGAATCCATCAACAGAAAATAAAACGCTCAGGGAGTGCGGCCCTGGAAGACAAACGGCCGCGGGACGAAGGTAACGGCCACTGGCGCCTGCCGAGCGCGCACTAGGTCTCAGGCCCACCCCAGGGGGATCATCCAACCCTCCCAGCAGATGCGGGGGCCTGTGGAACCTGCACTTCTCAGAAAGAGAGGAGGCCCAGGGATGGACACTGCTTCCCCAAAGAGGGGAGCAGGGCTAACCCAGGCCCTGGCCCCCGAGGCGGGGCCTTGCCAAATCTGCCACTTTCCAAACCACCCCCCCCCCCCAGAGGGTTTCAGAAGGGCTGTCCCAGGAGCAGAGTTTTCACATCAAATTCTCATTTACCACCCCACCCACCTGGAGCAGCGGCCAAGTTCAGAACAGGGTGCATCCGAGTAGGGTGCAGGGGGTTCCTAGAATCTCAGTCCAGGCCCTCCCAGACCGGCTGGGGTGGCTAAGTGTGTCTTTTCTACATGGTGCTACTTGATTCTGGGCTTGAGAGCCCTTGGTTAAGAGACAAGTTCAAACTAAAAAGAACCTGCTTTTTATTTGTCAGGTGAAGAGACCCACAGATGAGCTGCCCGTGTGAGATCTAGAGGTGACCATATAAACTACCGTTTAGTTAGCACCTATTACGGGCTGGGTCAGAGTGCTTCAGGTCCCTCCACACAGCTCCGTGCCGAAGGTCACATTACACTTCCCATTGTACAGATGAGAACACCGAGGCACAAGCTGTTTAAAGTCCTTCGTATGATGTTGCCCAGCTGGGCAATGGCAGAGCCAGGGTCTGAACCCAGGTGGGGGCTCCAGAACCGGCTGCTCCAGCCCCATCCTGGAGTCCACAGTCCAAAGGGAAACAGATAAACATCTGAAGAATTCCTGGGAACAGGTACTTGGGGAGGGGGCATGAGTGGGCTGCAGAAGCTCAAAGGGGCCCCAAACCCAGAGAAGGGAGCTGATCAGAAAAGGCTTCTTAGGGGAGACCCTCGAGAGCTGGGTTTTGACAGATGAGTAGGAGTTGGCTGGGCTGATGTGGCAAGAGCCGTGAACGTGGGGGAGAACCTGGTGACATAGAGGTCTTGGTGAAGTCCTGGCTAAGGAGCCAGACAGCACCCTGAGGGGGTGCCGCTAAAGAGGGGGAGACACAGTTTTGCATTGACAAAGGGGATCTGGGACAAAGCCTGGCAGGTGGAGGCAGGGAGACCTGGGGCTCTGGGAGCAGGTGGGATGCAGCTGAGGACTTGGGCAGGGCAGGAGGACTGGCGTGGGGGGTCTCGAGGGGCAGGCAGAGGGGTGTGTGGAGATTCTGAAAACAGGCCAATAAAAGCACAGGGGAGCTGCACAGGCGGGGGGGACAGCAAGTCCCTTTACAGGGACTTGTGTGGAGTTTGGGCTCCATGGGCACCGGCAGGGGAGGGGAAGTGGGTTCAGGAAGAAGTCAGAGAACTTCATGTCTGAGTGTGGGCGAGGTCACCCTCCAACAGGCAAAGTGGGCAGAGGACACTCCGGGGTGGCATCCTCCAAGTTTCAGCCTTGGTTCCAAGCAGGTGCCCCTGAGGTCCTGTCACCGTCACACCTGCCTTTCCTCCTCTTCACATCTTCAAGGGGTGGTCAGGGGAGGGACCAGCCGTCCAGCTGTCCTCTGAAGGTCACATCATTGTCTGGGGGAGGTCTGCCTTCTCTCTGGAGGATCCTTGAACTTACCATGTGTGCCTACATGCTTGAGGCACTGAATGGGCACTAGGCCAGGTGGGTTCGGCGCAGTGGGCTCCCAAGACTTAGGCTTGGGGACAAGCCCCAGGACCTCTCCCACCCCACCCCTCTCCCACAAGTACACACCCTCATTCCTGGACTCCCCATGCCCGTTTTGCTGTCAGTGTGGCCTTGACCAGGGCACCCCACACACACACACCTTCTTCATCTGGTAAATAGACCCATCAGTGCAGAATTTTTTGAGGAATAGGGTCTAAATGGCGCACAGGGACAAAGTCCTCAGGATGTGAACTGGACGGCCATGCACCTCCCTGCAAGGCGAACAGTCTTGGAGGCGCCCTGCAGGTCCACCTGTGCACCGTGGGGTCACAGTTGCATGTTCTCCTGTGGTGACTAAACATGCACAGTGCCCGGCTACAGGGGGGCGCGCCTTGCAGTCCCCTATTTCTCTTCCCTTCTCCTGTCTGTGGGGGCGCAGAGCACCCTGACCCTCTTCCAGGGCCAGCCCTACAGGGATGGCTGGACCCAGCTGGGCCCCCACCTCCAGCTGGGGCTGGAGCAGGGGAGCCAGGGAGTGGGAGGCCTGCAGGCCTGTGGTGTGAGATCCCAGCTGTTGGAGCTAGTGCCAGCAACAAAAGGTATTTGCATCAGATAATGAGTAAAGTGTCTTGTTATTCCATTAACTGTGTAGCAGCGACTGCGGCAGAGGGAGGGAGCGTTGGAAACCCACGGGGCAGGCAGGGGCTGAGATTGCTGACCACCAAGCGGCCTCTAGGCTTCCTGGGGGCCCATCAGCCCCAACAGGAGCAGCAGGGGGCCACCGATGGGCAGAAACGTGTGGGGAAGGCTGGGCCTCATCCTAGACTCAGCTTCACAATAGGAACTCCAATGGAGGCAAAATCAAAAAGCACATCCTGGTACCACCAGCACCAGTGCCAACACCAGGATGTCCCCTGAAGGAACTCTGAGTCCCCAGGACTCTGGCTCTGATGACAACCGTGGTACTCAGCCTCCTACATCAAGCTTTGGTGCAGTGCCCATGGGATGGGATGGGGGTTTGCATTCCAGAGGTGGTGAGTCACACTTGCACTTGACCTTGCTGGGCTTTCTATACAATGGGATGATACTACTACACTGGCATTGCATGGATGGAACCCCCCAGAGTCCCTCTGCAGGTGCCAGAGATCCTGTAAAGAGCAACCCAGCTGAAGTCCCTCTCTGGTGAAGTTTGCATTCCAGGGGAGGGAGCACATAAATAAATAAGAAGGTGATAAGAGCTATAAAATTTGGAAATGGGATAATGAAAGGCTGGGTGCAGGGGTGGGGTGCCGGGGACAGAGTTTAGAGGGAGAGGGAGGGCCATTCCCAGCAGGGGACATTGGAACCAAGGTTCAGGTGATGCCCATGGAAAAGCCCTGGGCATTGGACATTGGACTTGGGGGCCTCCCTGGAGGAGGGGAAGACCAATTCAGCTCCACAGCAGAGACCATCCAAGATGAGGATGGAGGGGAGAGACGGCCCGCCGTGGAGCAGCGCTGGCTGTAGGATCTGGGTTTGATTTTGAGCTTCCTGGCCGCCCCCAGCAGTTGGAAGCAGGCAGAGACAGGATCTGATTTCAAATGTTCAAAGGCCTCCTGGTTGTTATGGGGGGATAGATGGGTTGCAGGGACCAGGGCGGGTGCAGGAGAGCCCGAGGATGCCCAGGCAGTGGTCAGTGGGCAGTGGTTGATAGGGGCTGGGCAGGAGAAAGTGGAACGGGTGGTGAGCCAGGGCTGGGCTTTGAAGGTGCTGTCAGCAGGACCGGGAATGAGAAGCAGCAAGGGGAAGGCAGGGACAGGCTGACAGGGTTAAAGGAGATGGCGGGTGCTGGCAGAGGGCTGATTTAGCACAGCACCTTGCCCATGGTGAGCGCTTTCTAAACACTGCCTGTCGCACGGCAATCTGCACCAGGCACCTTCTGAAGGTTGCGGGATCAGCTCTGCAGATCACCAAGAATAAGTGGCCTTTCGGGTCCCAGGTTCCTGGGTTGATCTGAGAGGAGAATAGAGGACTCACCACCCTAGAAGAGGTCTGGCAGTCATGTTGTCCAACCTGCGCAGTGACAGCACCTCAGACAGGGACTTGCCCCAGATGGGCTGGTCAGGGGCAGAGCAAGTACAACTTGGTGTAAGATTCTCTCTGGGTCTGTTGCACCTGCGATCCCCAGGTGTGAACTCAGGAGCACCTCCCTCTGCTTTTGACCCTCCCTGGACCCCATGGCAACAGTCACAGAGACTTTGCACTTGCTCTTCCCTCTTCCAGAACCTTCCTGTGACTGCTGTGGGTCACCTGGCCTCTCTCCTCTTCTCCCCCCAGCAGTCCTGCTGAGGTCAGCTCTCCCCAGCTGACCCCAGCATCCGGGGCCTGTGGGGCTTCCCAGCACCAGGCAGGAGCTCGGCCATCCCGACATCTCCCTCCACAGCCGACTCCGAAGGCATCTCCAGCCTTTTGCCAGGGGAGGCTGGCAAGGTGCCCAAGCCCCACTCCCTGGTGCTGCGGGCCCCCCAGGCCCTCACTCCTGATGGCCAAGACACACAGGAAGGAACCACCTTTCCTGTTGGGACCCAGCCCGGGCGGAATCCCCCTGTCTTCCTCCTCGCCCAGCTTGGGTATGAGTCAGGAATGTCCCATTAGTACTTTTCCTTTTCCTCCTCCCCAGGAGCCAGCCCAGCACTCCACGGCAGAGGAGGAGAGGTGGAGGCCAGGGAGTGTGGCCCCCCTGCCTCCTGCAGGGTCAGGTCACCAGGAGCCTCAAGCCAACAGGCATTTCTTCCCCCAATGCCAGAGGGGTCTGGCCTTCTGTTGGCCCCAGACTCGGGATCTGGGCTTCATGCTTAACCCCAAAGCAGTCCATGCCTCACTCAAGGCCAAGTTCAGACAAGAGGCAATCAGGGGCTTAAGTGGCTGCCAGAGAAGGCCAGCCGCCTGGTTATTAAATATTAAGTGGCAAAAGCCTGGGAACGTTTAATTGCAAATGAGACTCAGAAGCAGATGTTGCCAACAGCTTGGCCCGGTGCTCACGGTTGGGAGCGACAGGGGATTTCAAGTCACTGAGCCGGGCTGCTGGCAGCTTCCCTGCATTTACTGGGTACCTGCTGGGTGCCAGGCCTTGAACTGGAAGCCGCAGGTAGAAAGATTGGCCAAACCTTGGTCAGCTTCCAAGGGTTCTGCATCTGGAGAAAACCTAAGACAAGACAGGCAGACTGCCCAGCACAGGTAACCCCCGGGGGGGGGGGGGATGAGTCTTCAGAGGGGAGATGAGCAGGCTCGAAAGGAGACAGTCGGTTAGTCACTCAGTGAACATTTATCCAACACCTGCTGTGTGCCAAATGTTGTGGATTCTGGGAAATGAAGTTTTTACACAAGTTGAACGCTTTCTCTCATGGCATTTACTTACAATTGACTCAGAGCCTGCATGCCACCGCAAATGAAGGTTTGCACCATGAAGAAATGGCAAAGAGGAAAGAGTCCCTGCAAAGTAGGGGGTTCAGTGTGGCCAGACACGTGTGGGAGGGAGTGAGGGTTGGAAAAGCCAGTCGTCATGAGCCTGAAAAACTGCCCTGCTGAAGAGTTTGGGTGAGTCCTGAGGGATTTCAAAATAGTGGAATGACCTCCCTCAGGAACCGTCCATGGCTCCCAGCATCCTGGGAAAGAACATAATCTGGACTTTTAAGCTACCACCCTGAGAAGCAATAGAGGAAGGAGGCACCTCTGTGGGCATCCAGGTGGAGGCGGCTGCCTGGTCAGCTGCCCATCCCCACCCCCACACCCACGCCAGGTAGGGTTATTATGGGAGGCTGGAGGATAATGGAGGAGCCAAGCTCCACCCCTTCACTCTCCTCACACCTGCAACCTGTTCCACCAGCTCCTGAGCCGCTGCAAACATCCTGGGAACACAGGCGCCTTTGTGTTGGCTGGAATGCAGACCTGCTGAAGGTGGGAGGGGAAATGGGAGAGCCAAGACCCTGCAGGCCCCAGGTCCTTGCCCAGGGAGGGAAGATGCCCGTTCACCATGCCCGAGAATGCCGTGTGTGTGAGTGTGTGTGTGTGTGTGTGTGGCACGCGTGCGCGGTGCGTGCCTGTGGGGCAGCGTGGGGGAGGTCCTGATGAACTTCCAAGGTCATGCCCTGGTCATGATTCTATATAAAGAAAGGCCAGCAAGAGGGAGGGAAGAGAAGACTTGCCGTGAAGATGCCAAGACCCGGGAGGATGCAAGACCTTAAATATGGTTTTCAGGGTAGATGATAGGAGATGAGAACCTAGAATATTCTATAGACAAACACCCCCCACCACCACCACCACCGTGCTAAGATTCTAGAATCCTGTGATTCTGAGACTCTAACCTGATCGGGGAAGGCAAACATCACAGCCAGAACTTCCTCTTAATACCCTCCCTGCCTCTGGAGAGAACCCCACACCCATAACTCCAGAGCCAAGCAGCCTTGTTTACCCCATTTTTGCCTTTAAATTGTCTTCTGGCTCCTCGTCGGCGTCTGCTCATCTGCACACACCCCTCCGCAGTCCCTCCTCCCAGCCTGGCAGCCAAACATTTGCCATCTGCATGTAACCCAGTGATTAGCACCGCAGAGCGGGAGAGGGAGGCCGGAACCCTGGCTGCTGCCGCTCAGTCGGCCTTAAGTCAACCAGGCTGCGGGGAGTCACCCCGGCTCCCCAAAAGGGCCGAGCAGGGGAGGAGAGGCCACACACACACACACACACACACACACACCCAGCAAGACACACAAAGAAAGGCCCCAGCGCACAGACACACAAAGACACGGAAAGACACGCAGCCACAGACAGGCACCCCAGACAGCACACACCCACACGTGTGCAGAGCTCACAGAAGCAGACCCACGCCGTGTACATGGGCCTGGACAAACACACAGACATGCACGGCACACTTAATACACATTCACACACACAGGGCAGGTCTCACAAGGGCCTGCACCCAGTGATGAGCAGAACGCACAGTGGCTTGCACAGACAGGCACATGCAGACACACCCAGCCCAGATATACACCTGGGGTCACAAGGGCCCACACTCTCCCAGGGGGTCCGTGGCACTGAGCTGTTGGCCTGCCCTCTATGACCACCTCCCACTCCCACTCCCCCATGGGACATTATGTAGGGACCACTGTGCTCGCAGCCGGGGCTGGGCCCTGGGGGAATCCTGGGCCTGTGACCCAGTGGGTGGAGATGGAGAGAGCTCAGCCAGGCCCTGGGGGCTCCGAGGATGCCGGCACACATGCAGGCACTGTCCAGAGACCAGAGCTGTACGAAACAGACTTTCCAGAAAGGTAGTGAGCTCCCCAGCACAGGGGCCACCCAAGACCACCCAGGGTGTTGTAAATACTTGGGTCAGTGGGCGCTGGGAGCATGGAAGCCCTGTAACATCCCTTCCGACCCCGAGATTCTCTATTTCTATCAATTCCACCGGGCTTCCAAATAGTGATTTTTTTTTTCAAAAATGTTTGTATCACCTTCTCTATTAGTGGAAACACGTTCAACATGTTCCCCCAAAGTTAAACATAGGTGTTTATTTATAAATGCACTTATATACGTTTTCGCTAAAACACAATGTATTTGATAAAAGATACGCAAAAATAGAAAAACTTGAAGTAATGAGACACACACACACATAGATCATTACCTTAAGGGACAAGTGGAAGAGCGGGAAAGCCATATCCCATTTATTGAGTGCGTCCGTATGGCAGACTTCTGATATATATTATTCCTTTGAATCTTCAAAATAGCCCTGTAAAGAGGCTATCATGATTTTTCCATTTTCCTGATGAGAAACTGAATGACAATCGAGCCACCTGTAGCTGGCAGGGGTGGAATTGGAACCTGCTCGGGCTGCTGGCTCCAGAGCCCACTGGGCCACCGTGATGCTCTCCCACCACGCAGGGACAGGACGGGGTTTGCATGAAGTCAGGGAAGGACCCATTTGGTTTTGGAGGTGATAGTTGCAAAGCCGGGGTCCTGCAGCTGAGGGGAGGGGCTGCATCATGTGTCAAGAGTGTTGAATGCTGGGTGCAGTGGCACACTCCATAATCCCAGGTGTCTATCTGGGCTGGGTGTGTCTGCATGTGCCTGTCCGTGCAAGCCACTGTGCGTTCTGCTCATCACTGGGTGCAGGCCCCTGTGTGACCTGCCCTGTGACTGTCCCCGTGTGTGTGGATGTGTATCCCAAGTTCAAGGCCAGCCTCAGCATCTTAGCAAGGCCCTAAGCAACTTAATGAGACCCTGTCTCTAAACAAAATAGACAATAGGGCTCAGTGTGTGGCTCAGTGGTTGAGTGCCCCTGGGTTCAATCCCTAGGACGCCCCAAAAGGAGATTTGATTGACAGCCTTGTAGCTGAGCGACATATGTGATCTCAGACCATTGGACTAGATGTGGCCATTTCTGTCCTTCAAATCATGGCTGTTCCAGGTGCTGTCCAGGCGGGGACCAGTGGCTTCGAGGTTCGTTAGGGATACAGAGCTCTGCCCCGACTCATGACCCACTAAATCAGAATCTGCATGTAACAAGACAGAGTCTGAGGAGCCCCAGGTGCCTTCTCAGCTGGTGTGGGCCCCTACCCCAACCCGTGGGTGAGAGGCCACTCCAGCCTTGGTCATCTCAGGGCTCCTCGTCCCAGAGTTTGGCAGTTCCAGGGTCTTGGGGCGTTTGAGGTGGCTTCCTGGAATCTGTGCCTTCTGCTTGGTCTGGATGTCCTCGGCCGTACCCCTGCAGTGGCCTCCGTCTTGCCTCAGTGGTCGCCCGCTGCCCTGAGCCTTCCTCGTCTCTCCTTCCTCTCCCCTCGTCTGCCCTCCCCCACCCCGTCTGTCCTAGCCTCCTGGCTGCCCCCTGTCCTTGAACTTGCCAGGGGTCTCGGAGCTGGCCGCTCCTTCCCCTGGGGTTTTCCTGCGGCCCTCCCTCTCGTTTCCTGACAACTCTTAACAGCTAGGACAGTTCCCCCCGAGAATGCTCTGGGGACAGGAACTGTGACTATCTCATTTCCAGCACTGGGCAGGGCCCTGGCCCATGGTAGGTGCTCAGTAAATGTCCGCTGGAGGAATGGAGGCGTGCCTGCCTCCCACCAGGGCCTCTGTCTCCACAGCACCCAGCTTATTGGAGCCTCTGGCAAAGGCAGAGGCTGTGGCACCCAGGCCTGGCTTCCTGGGACCCCCATGAGGCCTGCTGGGGAGGCCTCACCTGCTCCCCAGTCATGCAGGGTGAGCGAAGCATCCCCCGATACCCTGAGACCCCCCAGCTCTCCCAGTCCCCCCTGGTAATCACCTTAGTTTGAGACCTTCCTGGAGACTCTTGACCCTAACTCCTGCCTAAATCCTAAATCCATTCTGGAAGGCTGACCGTTGGCTGGAAACTGGGGAGAAGAACTACCAGGAGATGGAACCCGGATGAATGTTCTCTCCCGAGGCCCCTCACGTCTCAGGCTGAGGTGTGGGGCCATGGTTTCTCTCTGGCCCTCAGTCTTTTTATCTATTCCATGGGGGTCCCTGCTGCTCTCTTTGCTGGAGAAGGAATGTCAGAGAGGAAGCTCTCAGGGTGGAATTCAGGCATAAACCAGCTCCGTGTTCCAGGCAGTTGGCACTGGGGTAGGAAGGACCTGGATTGGAGGAGGGAAAGGGATTTGGCATCAGAAGATCTAGATTCACTGCCTGGCTTTGCCTGGACCCAGGCTCGCCCAGGCCCACTCTCCCTCGCAGAGCCTCTGTCAGCTCACCTGTGCAAATGGGGAGAGGCCAGGGGAGGATGGAGCTTCAGCCAGGTGAGCCGGCACCTGAGCTCCACCTTCACCCAGCCAGGCTGGGAGGCGGCCGGAGGGACCAGGCCACCAGGCTCTGGAACCGAGGTCTGAGGGGGCTTCCCAGCCCACTCCCTCCTTGCCCCAGTGGCTGGGGCAGCACGGAGACCAGGGTGGCCGCAGACGACCGGGAGCCAGGCCCCTGCTCATTGGAAGCTGCAGCAGAGAAAGTGGTGTGTGTCCCCCGGGCTTTCCCTGAGGACCAAGCCAGTTCCTGCCCAGGGACGGACACTTCCTCTTTGGAACAGGCAGAAGGCCAGCTGCGAAGTCTTGGACTCCTTGCCTGGAAAGGCAGCTGGGAGTTTGATGAGGACACCTGTTCCTTGAGGAAACCCAGGCCAAACCAGGCCCTTGGGACAAGATGGAGGAGCCTGAACCCGTTGGTCAAGCTGCAGCGCCCTCGTAGACAGAGCTGCTTCCTGCCCTGTCCATGAGCAGAGCCATGAGCGGAGATAACATGTGAGCAGAGACACAAAGGAAGATTTGGAATGAGCTCGGCAGCTAGCTGGGGAAAGATGATTCCAAGCACAGGAAATGGCAAGTGCAAAGGCCCTGGGGTGGACACCCACCAGGAACGTACTCAGGAGGTAAGTATGGCTGCAGTTCAGTAAGCAAAAGGGAAGAAACAGGAGGGGGCAGGGTCACATGGGACCCTGTGAGCTACATGGAGAATATGGTTTTCTTCAAGAGATGAGATGGCAGGCTATTGGGGAGGTTTTGATTGAAGGAAAGACAGGTGGAATGTCCAGGAGGAAGTGAGAAATGCAAGTGTCCAGCGCAGAGTGTGGAACAGGTGGGAAGGATGAGCGAGAGCCGGGGCGGGGGGGGGGGGGTCGACATGGTGGCCTGAGAAGCCACACGCCAGGATGCAGATGGAGAAGCAGCTGCCACTACACATCAGGCCCGGGCTTCTGCAGAATTTCTCTCTCTCTCTCTCTCTCTCTCTCTCTCTCTCTCTCTCTCTCTCCTTCTTGTCCATTAATCCCACTCTCAACCTGCTTCTGGATGAGGAAGCTGAGGCGAGACCTGCCCAGGATCACGCAGCTAGCGGGGGACACTCTGGGACTGAATACCCACCTTGTGGCCACTCGGCCGTGTGGTCCCACAAGAGCCAAATCTTTGGGTGCTGGTGGCCCCTCAGCAGGCCCAGTGCCGGGCACCCCAGAAGGACCTGGAAATCATGGAGCCAGTCACTCTGGAGTGATGGGGACCCAGAGAGGGGACTGTGGGGCATTCCAAGCTCCCTGCACAGTGCGAGCCAGAGTGCACAGACACACAGGGGGAGCAGGGGTGGGGAAGGAGCGCTGCCGGGTTCACAGCTTGGCTCTGAAGCTCTCCAGCTGTTTGCTCTCACGACAAGCCCCGTTCAGCTCCCTGCCTCGGTTTTCTCATCTGTGAAATGGGAATGAGAATCATGTCCACCCACGGGAGAGTCACCAGAGAACCCACTGAAGTCCCTCAGGGCTGGGCTTGGTGTGTGCTCCGGGCCCTCGCTGTGGTTAGTGTGGTAGGCAGGGTAGCTCCCCGACCCAGGCTCGTGGACACACACGGAGCCAATCAGCTCTCTGGCCTTGCCTCCCCACCCTGCCAGACTCCCCTCCCAGAGGTGTGGGGGAGGCTCAGCCTCAGCACAGCTGGGCTCGGCTCCGGGTGGAGTCAGCTCCCCAGAGCCTGAGAATGGTATTTAGGCCCTGACAGCCCAGTCCCACCCTTGATGAGCTCCAGCGAGCCGCCTGCCTGGTGGCTTGATCGCTGACTTTCCCGGGAAAGCACTAATTACCGCCCGGCTCCCTTGGGGTCTGGCTCAGTGATCTGTCACAGCCCCTCAGCCTCAGAGCACTGACTGTACGCTCTGAGCGGTTGCTGTTCTGCCCTCCGCCCTCCCTTCACCTCAGACAGGAACCCCAGGGACGGACAGACTGGCCAACCAACAGGAAAGCCGGGACCAGGCCCGCCAACCGTTCCCATGTCCTCTTGAACAGCAGTCTATCCAGTGGCTCTTGACATGTGGCCCTGGGACCTGCAGCCTCAGCATCACCAGGGGGGACCTTGCTAGAAATGCAAATTCCCGGACCTTACCTGACACCCACTGAATTAGACACTCTGGAGGTGGGGCGTGGCGTGTGTCTTAACCATCCCTCCCTCCAGTGGCTGCTGAAATCTGCTCAGTTTGGAGAACCACAGCTCTGCTTTCCTGGGCAGCTATGGATGACAGGCGGGGTGCGATGAAGAGGTGATTATAAAGTGGGGTGAGTTTTGAAACACAGGTTTGCAGAGACCTGCCTCTGTTGATTCCTTACCTTGTGAGCTGGAGTGAATCGGTTTTTAAACTTAATACATATTTATTATCAACCTACTCTTTACTGCTGAAGGACCCTGGGGCTGAGGTTCTGGGGAAAAAAAAAACAATTGGCATAATCAATATCAACTTCTTTAGCCCTTACAAAAACTGTTTAGATTCAACACTATCATTAACCCAGTCTTCATAAGTCAGAGGCGGATTCCTGAAAGAATTTGCCTCTGGGCTGGGCATGGTGGCGCACGCCTGTAATCCCAGTGGCTCTGGAGGCTGAGGCAGGAGGATCGTGAGTTCAAAGCCAACCTTAGCAAAAAGTGAGGCACTAAGCAACTCAATGAGACTCTGTCTCTAAATAAAATACCAAAAAATAGGGCTGGGATGGGGCTCTGTTGTCGAGTGCCTCTGAGTTCAATCCCCGGTATCCTCCCTCCAAAAAGAAAAGAAAGAAAGAATTTGCCCCCGGGATAGTCTGAGTTTCAGCCTTAGGATCACGTCCAGAGCTAACCACTGAGCAGCCAGGCTGGACTGAAGTGTAGCTAGGCAGGAAGATAGATAAAACACAACGAAAACACACAATTTGGGCAGGCCACAAAGCCTGCTAGGCAGGCAAGTGGGGAAGAGGCTGGGGTGTCACTGGGGCGGGGCCGAGGGGGACTACTGTGACAGGGTGGTCTGGCCAGGCCTCACTGAGGACGTGGCTTGTGAGCAGAGGCCTCTCAAGGTCTGAGCTTGGTCAGCTGTAAAGCCGGGGAGTTACTGGCAAGCCCCTCGGGTGTGGCGCGAGTGTGTTCCAAAACATGACTCTGAAGTTCAGCAAACGGGAAATGGTGTCATGCTTTTGGAGAACCGAGTTCCAATCCTGACTGGCTTGGCCGCCCATTAGCTGTGCATCTTAGGCAAGCCATTCCCACCCTGAGAAGCCTCTGTTTTCACAGCTACAAAATGGGTGAGGGTCGGAGGACATTTACTTTGAAGGCAAAAAGCCAAGAGGATTGGCTGACAGGACAGTGAGTGGGGAGGAAGGGAGAGAGATGAGCCGGGGACACAAGGGCCCGGCCCCCCAGCCCTGCTTTCTCTAGAGCCTGGTCAGCAGCTTTGCTCCCTGGCAGCTGGTTCCCGGTGCAGGCTGCCCAGGAGTCTGTGCTGTTTGTATTTTGATGGTTCTGGCTCCACAGCTGAGGCCTCTACTCCAAATGCCTCCTCTTTGCCCAGAAAAATAGGTCATTGGCAGCCCCAGCCTCTTGACAGGCCCCGCACAATAGCAGCCTGGCGGGCTCGCCTGCTGACGCTGGCCCAGGGTGACGGGAAGTGAAGAGCCGGGCGTGGGCAGGGCTGGTGCCAGGGAGCGCTGGGTCCCTGCAGGGTCCCGCGTGCCCTGCGAAGTCACCCTGGTCCAGTCACCCTGTCCCTGGCTTTGCTCCTCACCTTTGGGGACCCAGCAAGGTTGTTCCATGAGTGTGGAAGAGTCTGGTACCTTGGCCCCTTCTGCAGAGGATCACTCCAGATCCTTCCTACTAGGGCTGCGTTCACATCCAGGCCACCAGTGACACCTTGTATCAGGATCGTCCTTGTCATTCTTCTTTCATAGATGGGGCCTCAAAATATTTTTTTTCTCCAAGTTACATAAGTCAACTTGCCAGAGCCCTAGCTTCGAAGCCCCTGATGGTCCCCTCCTGCGCTCAGTCACATCTCTCCAGCAGACCCCTGACAACAGGAAAAGGAGCTGATGGGACACATATCAAAGGATCCCTGGGGCTGCTGAGTGGCAGGAAGGACAGGTAGAAATGGGACACCCGGGGATGGGGAGGCTCAGACCAGGGTGCTAACAGGGGAGGGGCTAAGAGGCTCTATTCTGGATGTGATGGGGAAGCCCAGCCTGAGCCACCCAGTGACAGACTGTCACCAGGGGTAGCAGAGAAGAGTCGAGGAGCCGGTTCAGGGACAGAGCCCTCTCTGGCTTCCCATCCCACCTCCCCGGTGAGGTGAGATGGTCCCCTACCCCTTCCCAAAACTGGCACAGGAAGGGGCTCTCCCCCATTGTATCCATTTCCACTCGAAAAGCTAAACAGTTTACTTATCGATTTGTTTATTTCCCCCACTAGATTGTCTGCTCCTTGAGAGCAGGAGGTTTTTTTCGGTTTTATCTTTTTTTCCAGCCGCTGCATCCCTGTCGCCTAGCTCAGTGCCTGGCACATAGTAGATGCTTAGTAAATATCAGCGTGCACAGGAGCAAATGCTCATGACCCAGGGCAGCCCAGACTGTCTGCTATGGGAGTGCCTGATTGGAACCAATTATCTGCCATAATCTCTAGGTAACCACAGGCAAGTGGTACACACCCCCTCTGTTTGCCCATGTGCCATTGATCTCTACCGCCTCTCTGTCCTGATGTTTGGTGACAGGTGATTTTTATGTGGATACAGAACCAGGCCCAGTAGGCCCCTTCTCCACCCCACCCCTGGGGCAGAGGTGAGGATAAAAGGGACACTGTGTTGGGAAGCCCTGCTGAGCGTCTTTGCCAAAGGTGCTATATATAAATAGCAGGTGGTTCAATTATTATCCTTCCTAATCCCCAGCTTCCTAATCCCAGGCAGGTTTGTGTGTGTGTGTGTGTGTGTGTGTGTGTGTGTGTGTGTTCGCGCCCTGGGGGAACGGCAAACAGCAGAGCCTTCTGGAAGCCCAGAGCAGGAGGCTGCCTTGCCTCTGACCTCATCAGAGGCTCCTGTCCCCCTCCCCCTCCAGAGGGAGTCTGGTGATGGGTATTTCCCCAGAAGCCTCCTCTGGCCACCTCATGGTCCTGCCAGATGTGGCCTGAAGAGTTGGAAACTCGTCCCTGCTGCCCATTACAGAAGCTAGGATGACCCCACAATAATCTTCCTACCCTGATACCCCAGTTCCATGCTCCCCTCCCTGCAGCCCTCTCCGGCAGGCAGAGTGGCCTTTTGAACACAACAAAGACCATGGCCCTGGGCTCTCTCCCTGAGCCTCCAAGGCCACCAGGCTGGATGGCCCACCAGCCAAGCTGACATTGGGTCTTTCTTCTGTGGTTGACCCTTCTTCCTGGAACATCTTTCTTCCCAACCTCTTCTTTCCCTTCTTGTCACCCGGCCCCCACCTCTCAGGGAGTTAACTTACCTGCCACCCTATCTAAAGGAGCTCACCCCCTCTCGCTAAGCTTCTCTTCTAATGTTGTCCATTAATTCCTTCGACTTGCCTTCTTATCTGTCTCTTCTACTAGAATGTGAACTCCTCCAGGGACAGGTACCTGTTGTAATCTCCCACGCCCAAAGAAATGAAAATTCCCTTGAACTTCAAAGCTCCCTGGAACCCTGTAGGTTCCCCAGGACTGGCGTCTCATTTACTTATCAAACATTTGCCTTGCACTTGGTACATGGGAGGCGCTTTTCAAAATGTTATGCAAATATTAATTTGTCTAATCCCCACAACAGCCCTTTTTTTTTAGGTTGGTTCTCACCCTGGCCTCATTTCAGATGAGGAAACTGAGGCACAGAAAGAGAAGGCATTTGTTCAAGTCCCCAAGGCTCATAGAATATAGACCCAGAAAGTCTGGTCTTATGTTCTTAGCAGCTGCACCCTGACTGCCTGTCTGTCTTGGCAGAAAAGGAGAACCAGGCATCTGATCAAAAAGCCTGAGGGGGCAAGGGTGTCACTGTGCAAAGGTTATTAGCTTGTGAATAATAATAATAATAATAATAATAATAATAATAATAAATCATATCTCCTTTCTACCTTAGGCCTTGCTGTGTGGCCTTTGGGAAAAATCTCCCTCTCGGGTCCTCAACTCCCTCTCCCTTTACAGGCAGGGACTTCTCCCACTTTGCTTCCTTCTGTCCCCTAACCACTTCAGTGTGAAGCAAATTTGGCCATCTTGAAGCTTATTTTCAACTCAGAAACTCTCCAATTAGTAGAGGGTCTTGAACTCCTTTCCCTCCCTCCCAGTGGAGCCGCCTTCTGCCAGATGACTCCAACACTCCAACTCCCCGCAGCTGACCTGGCTGATGCTAGGGACGTAAGGAAGAAGGACAGGGACAGCCTCGGCTGGGTTTTCCACGGGGAGACTCCGTCCTCTCCTCCGGGCCTCTCACCCCAGGTCTCCTCCTTTCCTCTAGCCTCTCCCCATCTCCTGGCGCCCAGGCCTTCCAGGGGCCCCCTCTCCCCACGCCCCTGCCTGGGTCTTCCGCGCCTCTCAGGCTGCGCTCCGCGGTGGAGAGGCCCCGGGCCCGGGCGAAACCGCCGCCCCAGGCGGGCCGGGACCCTCGCCCCGCGTCGCCCGCCGCAGCCCCTTCCCGCTCCCCGCTCCCCGCGCCTCTCTCCCAGGCGGCACCGAAGTCCTTCCTACACACACGCTATTTTTGTACCATCACTCTCTCCTTCCTCTCCCCTTCCCCCTGCCTCCACTTCCTGCTGGCTTCACCTCGGCCCAGCTCGGGAAGATCTGGGCCCCTCCGGCCCGAGCCCATGCCCTAGGCAGCTCCAGAGCTCGGGGACCGGGGGCAGGGCCACTCGGGGAGGGGCAAACGGCAGCGCTCCCGCCCCCTCCACTCCCCCTCTCCCGCGCCGCCCGCAGCCTGTCGCCCGCGGCGGGAAGCGGGGACCAGTCCGGCGGAGTCTGGAGGCCGGGGGAGGCCGGCCGCAACTTCCCCAGTCCACCTTAAGAGGACGATGTAGCCCGCCCGCGGCGCCGGCCTCAGAAAAACAAGTTTGCGCAAAGTGGAGCGGGGAGCCGGGCCTCTGGGCAGCCCGGGCGGCGCGTCCACCGCCTTCCAGCCTCCCGGGGGCGCAGGTCCGGCCGGCGGGCGCGAGGGCGGAGGGAAGGGCCGCGCGGGCCGGGGGCTGAGCGCAGTCGGAGCCCGGGCTCTCGGCGTCCCGGTCCCGAGCCCGAGCGGGCGGCGGAGCCTGCGCGGCCGGGAACCCGCGCGGGGTGCTGGGCCCGGCGCTGCCCTCGCTGCCTCCGCGGGGCGCGCTGCGGGCGGGCGCCGGGCGAGGAGGTGCCGCGGGGCCGGAGCCCGCAGCCTCCGGGCGGGCGGAGGGCGGCGGAGGGGGCCGGGCTCGGCGGCGGGCGCAGCGCGGGGACCGCGGCCGGGCGCGCGGCGGGCAGCCCGGGCGGGGCAGGTGGGCCGCGGCGGGGGCGGCTCTGCGCTCGGGCCCCGCGGCCGCGCTGCCCCGGCCCTGCGCTCGGCGCCGCTCTCCCGCGCGGTCGGCCCCGGTCCGCGCGCCGCCTCGCTCTCTCCTCGCTCTCTCCCTCGCTCTCTCCCTCTCTCTCCTCTCTCTCCCTCGCTCTCTCCCTCTCTCTCCTCTCTCTCCCTCGCTCTCCTCGCTCCCTCGCTCCCCCCGTTCGCCTCCCGGGTCTCGGGCTCCCCGCCTGGCTCCCCGGGGTCCGTTCCTCTCTCCCGTCGCCTGTCCCCGGCCGTCCCCGGCTTCCTTCCCCGCGCTCTCGGGCTCCGTCCCCTTCCCCGTCTCCCGATCTCTCCCGGGGGGCGGGGGGAGCCCCCGACCGTCGCGGCGGCGGCGGCTCCGAGCCGCTCCGGGCGCCCGATCCGGGGCGGGGGGCGGGGGAGGGGGAGCCTTAGTCATTTCCCCGCTCCAGCCCGCGCCGCCCGAGCGCGCACTCACGGCCGCTCTCCTTCCTCGCTCCGCAGCCGCGGCCCATGGAGCCCGCCGGCCCGGCCCCCGGCCGCCTCGGGCCGCTGCTCTGCCTGCTGCTCACCGCGTCCTGCGCCTGGTCAGGTAAGCACCCCTACTCCCCACCGATGCCCGCCCGGAACCGCGGGCTCGGGCCTCGCAGACTGCCGCTGGGAGCCGCTCGGCTAACGTGCAGCAGTCCTAGGGGGAGAGACGCCTGTCACCAGGGTTACAGATGCAGAAACTGAGGCCCAGAGAGGGCCAACGACTTGCCCAAGGTCACACAGCCACGGCTAGCACCCAGGATAGAACTCTTCCTATAAAGGTCTGTTTCTATAGACTGTGACAGTGTGACACTGTGCTGGGCACTGGGACTTAGTGAAGAGTCGGTTTACCCAGCCCCTGCCCAATGCAAGGAGGATGGCAGGCTGTCAGTGGCTCTTAAGCAGGGTGGCTTTGCTCAGAGCTGTCTTTCTAGACTTAGGGCTTTCCACAGGTTTGACTTCAGAGTCCAGAGAGCGGGTGGGGGCAGAGACGCTGCCTGGAATGAAACAGGCTGTTGCAAATAGGAAAGAGTGAGTCCTCCCTCGGGTACCAAGAGTCGAACAGTATCAGTGTGTATGCGGGAGTGGGGGTTGGCAGGAGCCAGGGAGGCCCTGGGGAGACTGCCTGCGATCTACTGATCTCTCCTGAAAACGCTGTGGATTGTCCCCGTGGTGGCAAAGCCTCTGGCTGGATACTCCTCCTGGTTGCTCTCCGGCTCCTCCTGGCTCTGCCTTCCCCAGGCTTCCAGGCAGCTCCCGCAGTTCAGGTGTTCAGCGGGGCTGTTACCTGTGGCTCTGAGCATGTCTTTTTGTTGGCCTACATCAAACACCTGGCAGGCAGGCAGCAGGCAGCGGGCTGTGAGGGCTACTGTGTGTATTCGCCAAGGGGTGAGGTCACCGTTCAGGAGTCCTGCTTCTTAAAGGGGTTTTGCAAAAACAGGAGTCTCCTGGGAGGAGGTGAAGCTCCCAGCAATGGCGTTGGACGAGTTGCGGAGGGAGGGGATGGGGGGGGTCTTGTCTTGTGGCCTCTGGAAGCTGTAGTGGACAGGGGTCTCTGCATCTGCCACCGTGAGCAGGGAGGTAAGGATGAGCTCAGTGTGCACCCCCCCCAACACACCCCACCCCTTTGCATTTGCCTGGAAACTGGTTACCATCTGATAGCACTGAGAAAAAGAGAACTAGCAGAGAGGGGGTGGAAGGAGGGTGGGGGATGGACAGCAGCTTCTCTCTGCCCTGCATTTAGTTCCCCCTGAGCCCCAGCAGCCCACAAGGTGTCCCCCCACCCCCAGTTCTTCTCAGTCGCAGTGGGCTCCTTGCTGGGTGGACGCGGAAGCTCTGATACATTTCCTATCTTTCCTGTGAGTGGATCTCAGATCTTCTTCCTGCCCCAGCCAGCCATTTGTACCCTGCAAAAAAAAGTCCTAGCCCTGCCCCGCGGTCCTCCTGGGCTGGGAAATGCACAAGTGCCTCTCGCAAGTGCCTCATTTTCCTGAAGCCAGGAACTGGGTCCAAGTTAATTTCTAAATGTCTGTTCCAGGCCCTCTCAGACCAGGACCCTGTGGTTCATTCCCTGGCAAATGAGCAGTAATGCTGATTAACAAGTGTTCAGGGGGACACCTGCCTCCGCCGGGGCCCTGCCCGGGAGTGCCAGCACCCTTCTTGTGATCACGTCTCCCCCGCACCCTTTGCCTATAAAAACAATCTATAAAATGGTAAAGATTGGGCCATAAAACTTCCGTTCCAATCCATTCAGCATCAATAGTCTGAAAAAGTGGAAGCAGCAGAGGGGCCCCGATTAACTTTGAAATAAATAAATCTTAGGAGGTAAGAATGAATGTCTCGGTTGAGAGTGGCAGCAAGGGATGGGGCAGGGCCACCGAGCTCGGGCCTCCCAGAATCCTTCACTCGGTTTTCTGGGGTTCTGGTGGCACCCTGGGCCCTGCTTTGAGGCTGGAGAGTGGGGCCTCAGGCCCTGCCACCCTTGTTTGGGGCAAGGGATTCATGACAAAGCAGAAGAGGGACAGGATAGAAGGGCAGGAAGGGAGGAGTAGGCAGTTGTGCAATTTTCTAAGAAAATGGATTTGTTGGGGTGAGAAACTCAAATGTCAGGCCTAGGAAGGCAGCTGGAGATGGAAGGACGGCCCGTGTCTCGGGCAGGGTTGTCATTCTGGGAGGTGTCACATGATGGCTGTGGCTTCACATGATCCCTGTGCGGGGGGGGGGTCTGGTCATGTGGATCATCTTGGTTGGGGGGAGGCAGGGGAAGAAGTTTCTACAGATCACATTTGGCACAAATACCGCCAAAGGGCAATTGTAAAAAGGTGCCAGTGAAGTCCCCACCCTGGGCTCTCCCAGCCAACGTAGGCCACTTCCTGACGACTGTGCTGAGGGAGGTTGGGGACACCTGGGCAGGCCCCACACTAGGCCTGTGGATACTTGCTGGACCTCATCTGGGCCTAGGGACCTCTGGGTCACTCTCAGGCAGACCTCCCAGGAGCTCCCTCAGCTTAGCCTGGGGCAGGCCAAGCTGAGTTGGGATTCAGGCTTTGGGGACAGCTGGACCCTCCACGGAGCCTCTGACCCTGGGGTGGAAGGTGGCCTTTTGGTGGCTCCAGTGTACTTTCCTGAGTGATGAAGTCAATCTCACTTCCTCTTTCACAGAAACATAAGGGGGTGGGAGCCTGACCCCAACGTGCCCAGGCTGTCGGAGGTCCTTTAACGCCGTGGTGTTCTCTGGGTACTTTCGAGCCATTAATTATTTCTCTGCTAGCCCCACGGAGGAGACTCGTGGTGTGATTCATCAGTCAGCACCGATGAGTCCTGATGTGAACCAGGGGTTGGGAGAGGGAGGAGGCACCATGTTTATTAAGTACTCAGCAGCGTTCCCCGCTGTGTGTTTTATCTGCACGATCTCATTCATCAGGGATGCCCGGGTTGGCGTTTACCCCCATTGTACAGATGAGGAAAATCAAGTCCCACACTGGGAGGATAAGTGGTCCCAGGAGTAAGAGGGGAGGGAGCCAGGAGTTTGAGCGCGTGGAAGAGATTAAATGCCTAACTCAGGATTCCTTGGTCCAAGACGGAAAGGGGGAGACTCATCCCCTCCCGACTTAGGGGGAGAGTCACAGAAAGGTTTTCCACTGAGTCACACACATGTGCTTCCCGAGAGCCCGCTGTCAGCCCCTTGGCCCTCACAGATGACAGCACCCCGAGAGTGATGTGGCCCCCCCAGGAGCCCCCCATCTGGGCTGCTGAGCTCTGGAGCCCCCCAGGGCTGGATGTTCCTCCCTGCATCTTCCTGGTGCCCTTTGTGACAGATGGCGAGGGGGTGTGCGAGAGGAAGGGAGTCTAAAAGTGTTGTGCGGATCCCACACGCTCGCGCGCCGCTTCCAATGGCTCCGTGCGACAGGTTACTTTCTAATTTGTAGTCTTGGACTCACGGAAGGTCCCTACCCCCTCCGTGTTGAAATGTGCTCAGATTTCTGGCCTGTCAACACAGCGCCCATCATGTCACTCCCAGCCCAGAACCTCGAGCTGCTGGTCCAAGTTTTCTCGGAAAAAAAAAAAAAAAACCAGAAAGCAGCAGCAGGGCCCTGACAGGACTCGTTTCTGGCCACGTGTTTCCAACAGCCTGACCCTTGAGCTGTTGCAAAATAACAGGGCTGACTCCCTGTACCCAGAGCCCCGCTGGCTCCTGAAGCCCAAAACGCCAGCAGCACCTGAAAGAGCTTGCCCTGGGGAATCCCAAGTGGGACCACTTCTGCCCCTGTGCTGGCCACGGTGTGGGCAGGGTGCATTGGATTTGCTCACCCATCACCCTGTGGTCTAGCCCAGAGCAAAGCCAACCCCCGCCCGACCCTCACCTCCATGCTGTTCCTGCCATCAAAACTGCCCATGAGAGCCAGCGTGGTGGCACACACCTGTAATCCCAGTGGCTCAGGAGGCTGAGGCAGGAGGATCTCAAATTCAAAGCCAGCCTCAGCACAAGCAAGGCACTAAGCAACTCAGTGAGACCCTGTCTCTAGATAAAATACAAAATAGGGCTGAGGATGGGGCTCAGTAGTTGGGTGCCCCTGAGTTCAATCCCTGGCACCCCCCTGCAAAAGCAACCCCTTCCCAAACCAGGCTCAGTGGTGCTCCCCTGTCATCCCAGCAACTCAGGAGGCTGAGGCAAGAGGATCACAAGTTCAAAGCCAGCTTCAGCAACTTAGCAAGGCCCTAAGCAACTCAGTGAGACCCTGTCTCTAAAT
This sequence comes from Spermophilus citellus, assembly GCF_964194105.1. Lineage (NCBI taxonomy): Eukaryota > Metazoa > Chordata > Mammalia > Rodentia > Sciuridae > Spermophilus > Spermophilus citellus. The sequence goes on from NC_138185.1 coordinate 28,107,381, forward strand.
AAAATATAAAGAGGTCTGAGGATGCAGCTCAGTGGTTAAACGCACCTGGGGTCCATCCCTGGTACCAAATAAAAAGCCCCTATTCGGACTTCTTCCTCCCCTGAGCCTCCCCTCACCAACCCCCTGGATTTGCATCTGAGGCTCCTCACTATTTCCTCCTTGATCTGGGACCCCTGTCTGCACCTAAACCTCAGGCCTGCTTCTCCAACCTTGGCCGCTAGGAAGCCTCTGCCTGTCTCCCTGGTCTGGCGCTCAGACCCCCGCTTCAGTCCCAGCCCTGCTATGGACTTGGGCCTCAGTTTTCTCACCTGTAAAACAGGGATGGGTTAACAGCTGTAGTTCAGGAACCAAGACGGCTGATGCTCCTGGGCTGCTTCTAGGGTGCCCGGGAGAGCAGCGCTCTGCGTTTCCTTCGTGGTTCTTTCTGTTTGGATCTCATCTGTAAAACTGGAGCTGCTCTCTGAAGCATGCAGCAGGCCTGTGGCCCGTGGCAGGGACTCAGACAACAGCAGGAGTGGCTCAGTGAGTGAACCTCAGTGTGGGTCGCTGGGCTGAGGGAGGACAGACAGGTTGAGCCAAACCTACCTGCATGTTCTCTAGACTGGGCGCAGTGGCGCGGGCCAGCCTCTAGGTGTCTCCAGCAGGACACGCAGGGCTGCAGCCCAGATTCCCAGGCCTGGAAAGCAGGAGGGGCCGGGAGGGGCAGGCACCAGCCTCGCCCCGCACCCCATTGTGCCCAGAGCAGCCGGCAGAAAAAAAGGGACTGGCCCAGCTCACAGGGCAGCTCTGTGGCCAGCCCCGGGTGGGATGCCAGGCCTCCTGTGGCCTAGGCCAAGACTTTTGAAAACTGGGCTGTGCTGGAAGTTTCCACTGTGAAAGCCAGAAACCCGACAGGATCCTGAATTCTGTGAGAAAATTCTAAAGTCGTCATAATAGGAAAGATCATTTCCAGACCGACACTGGCTCAGCACTGGCAGTGTGTGGTCCCAGTTGTCCCTGCAGCTCCCCTGGGTGGTGTGCATCATTATCATCTGACCCATTTGACTAGTGAGGGAATGGAGGCTCAGAGAGGTGGAACACTTGCCCAAGGCCACACAGCGTCAGAATCAGATGGCCACCCGGGGCAGCCTAACCACAGGACCTGTGCTGTGAGCCGTCCTGCTGTTCTTTAGACACTGTTTAGCCTGATTTGGCCATGGCAAAACTGAGGCCTGGGAGCTGGCGTCCTGCTCTCTCAGGGCTACACTTGATGTCCCTCCATCAGCGTATCATCTGGGAGGTGGGGGCAGCAGGTGTTCCCAAGACGTGTTTCCGCCCCGTGCTGGAGGGGGAAGCAGCTATTTTGACAGCTGAGGCTGCTTTCCTGTTCGCTTCGGGCGTTCCTGGGTAGGTCTTCTGTGCAGGGCCGACGGTCCTGCCAGGTGTCTTGCCGGTCCCGGGGTCCAGGGAGATGATGGAACAGCTGAGCTGGGAGTGGGCCGGCTGTGGAGCTGGTTCTTTGTGTCTCTGCGGTTTCCTGAGCCCATGCATCTGGGGGCGCAGGGTGTGAGCTGCCGCTGGTGGGCACTGCAGGCCGAGGGCAGGTGCTGGGACCCGGAGGGACATGGGAGCAGGAGCAGGCCATAGGCCCCCGACCGCAGAGACTGCTGGGGCCGGTGGGCGGTGAGGCCCGGGCGCTCCCGGCTCCCCATCTTCAGTGTCCTCCAGAAATGGGAGCCCATGGGGGAGGAAGGACTCGGAGCATGGGTGATGGGCACATGCTGACCCCTGGGCCTGTTATCTTTTATTTTGGAAAATTCCAAACTTATGAAAATGAGAAGGAAGGAGCCCCGAGTCGGCACCGCCCCCTCTCCCAGGCCTGGGCAGCTGCCCCTTCCTTTGTTGGGGGGTGTTGTAAAGAGAGGCCTGACGTCAGCATCACGTGTCCCCCCACCACTGTGAACCCTGCTGGGCGTCTCCACGGGGGCACGTGGTCTTGTCCTCACAGTGAGCCAAACAGCATGGGGCCCTCCTTCCCCAGGTGCAGATAAGGAAACTGAGGCTCCCCAGGGCCAAGCTGAGCCTCCCGAGGCCACACAGATCAGAGCCAGGTCCACCCCCCTTCACTCCTAACCACGTCCTCTGCTTATTGGGGCCATTTCAATTATAAATATTCATCCAACACGTTCCCGAGCATACGCCTTGTGCAGGATGTTGCGCATCTACTGTGTGCTCCAGGTGCCCAGGGACACAGCTGTGAGCAAGTCAGAAATGCCTGCTCTCAGTCGGCCACGGTGGCCCATGCCTGTCATCCCAGAGGCTCAGGAGGCTGAGGCAGGAGGATGGCGAGTTCAAAGCCAGCCTCCGCAACTTAGCAAGGCAGGCCCTAAGCAATTCAGCAAGACCCTGTCTCTAGATAAATTATTTTTAAAAAGGGCTGGGGATGTTTCTCAGTGGTTAAGCACCCTCGGGGTCAATCTCCAGTATCAAAAAGAAAAAGAAATACCTGCTGTCAGGGAGCTGACGTCCCAGCAAGGATGAAAACATAAACCCAAGTCAACATTGATGTCGGGCAGAGAGATGAGGTGAGAAGGAAAGTAAAGCAGGAAAGGAACTAGGGAGGGTTGGGTGGAGATGAAGGAAGGCCTCTCTGAGGAGCACAGATCTGGTGAACTGAGGGAGCGGCCCTGGGACTACCGGGGAGGACCCTTCCATGCAGAGGAACAGCAGGTCCAAAGGCCCTGGGGTCGGAATGAGCCTGCTCTGGTCCAAGAATGGCCTGGAGACCAGTGTACACAGAGTGGGAGGGGACAGGGAAGGGGAGGTAGCAGAGGTCGGGGCTGGACCTGGCCTTTGCATCCTTCAGTTTTCTGCTGCCATCTAACCTCCTCAGATGCCTTTCCCAGCGACCCCATTCTCAAAGGGTTCCCGTGTGCTTCTCTATCACTGTGCCGACCTTACTGGTGTCCCAGTGCTCCCAGCCATTCCTGTATTTGTTCGTGTCACTATTTCAGCGCCGTCTCCCTCACCAGGATCTGAGCTGCCGAGAGTAGGAACCGGGGCTGCTTCATTCCCTGCGGGGCCTTAGCCTGGCCACCGGGTGGATCCATGTTGGTTACATGGAGGACAAGGAGGACAGAGAGAGAAGGCTGAGGTGCAGGAGGCTGAGCAGGCAGAGCCAGGGCCGGGACCTGCCCACTGTCGTTCCGAAATATCAGGAAGCACAAAGTACCTCGGTGCCTGGTGGGAGAGGGGCCCGCGGTCAGGCAGCCTCGGGAGCACAGCGAAGTCCCAGCAGCGGAGCCGCTGCCCACCTCAGACGGGGGAGGAGCAGCGGGCGCCCAGAGCCATGGCGCTGGCGAAGGGAGGGCTGCGCGCTCTCAACCGGGCTTTGGCTGGGGTCCCCCGTGAGACTCAGCGTCCCTCGTGAGAGTCACCATCCACAAGACGGTCAGGGGGGGAAGTGGTTTGGCCGGACAGAGGTGAAGTCAGTTGCCTTGGTGGCCCGTGACCTTGACCGAGGGTTGTGGCGCCCCAAGCCGCCGTGGGTGCTCTGTGGAGTGGGCTGGGGAGCTCTGAGGCATTCCTACTCCCCGGTTGTGGTATCATCATTTATCGTCTGGGGTCAAGAGCAGATGGAGTCCTACTCCGTCACTCACCCCCAGAGCCTGAAACCCACGACCCTGCCCTCCGCCTCCGTTTCCCTTGTGTGAAGAGGGCCTGGCGGGTTGCTCCCCTACAGGTCTCCCCCAGCTGCTCTGTGCTGGTTTTTGCTGGTTTTCATCCACACCACTTCTTTCCCACCTCAGGGCCTTTGCACTTGCCGTCTGGGCCAGGGAAACCTTCCCGGGCCTTTACTTCCTTCAGGTTTCTGCTCCCATCTAGCCTCCTCTCTAAGCTCCTTCTCAGGAGGAGAGGCTGTGCAGGGGGCACCCACGTTGGGGCCCACTCCTGAGTCAACGCAGCCTGTGCCTCTTCCTGGCTGTATGCTCTGGAGCAAGCACCTTCCCCACTCTGAGCCCCAGTATCTCCATCTGCAAAACAGAAAGGCTGCCACTTCGTCCTCCTGCACAGGGACTAGGGGGGGTTAAGGGAACTAAGAGCCACGGAGAGTGCTCTTGCGAGCTGCCGAGAGCTCTGTAAAAGGAATCCCTGCATAGTGTCAACTTGGGGAGAAATCCCGTCCAGAGAGTGTCTGCCTCGGCAGCAGAGTGCAGAACCTTGGCAAATGCCGTTTCATAAATGTGTGTGGCTTTTAAGGGGCCCTTTGCCTCAGCTGGGAAACGTGTGGCAGCCTGCGTGGGCAGAGGCCTCAGCTACGGGGACCCGTCCTCCCAGGGAGAAGCCAGGCTCCTGGCTCCCAGGTTTCAACCTGCCTCGGCCTCCCCAGGCCTCCCTGGGCCTCCCCAGGACTCTCTGCCTCCGCAGAGCAGGGAGGTAGGAACAAGTTCTCCGGTTGCCAAGGCGCCAGGCCCAGCGCAGGGGGACCTCCAAGTACTCCCCCAGCCTCTCCTGGTCCTCCAAGGCCTGCCAGAGTTCAAAGGGCATTTACAGTGCGCCTGTCACAGCTCCTTCCCTGCCGCTGTGCAAACAGGGTCCCAGTGTGACCCTGCTTCAGTCACCTCCAGGGCCGGGTAGAGCCAGCTGAAGCTCCTCAGGGCCTTGGACCCTCCTTGCCTGCCCCTGTCCCAAGCAGAGGGGCCTTGCACATGACGGTAAGGCAGAGCCGGTTCTGCCTCTGGGAGGATCCCAGCCCCTGGGGCCTCTGGATGAGGTCACCAGTCACGCCTTCCTCTCCAAATGCCCCGCTGCAGGGCAGCCGCCAGCCCTGAGTGCTGACCTGTGCCAGGTCTGGTGCTGAGCTCCTTACACAGGCCAGCCCGGTTCACTCTGAGCACAGTCCTAGTGTTTACCATCGTCACCATTGTCATCGTCACCGTCGTCACCATCACCGTCGTCACCATCACCGTCATTGTCCCCTTTCTACATATGAGGAGGAACCAGAGGTCCAGATGGGTTAGGACATTTCCTGGGGTCACGTAGGTAGGAGGGTGAGAATCCAGACCAAAATATTCCTTCAAACAAATGCCAGGCCCTGGGCTAAGCCTGTGGGACAAAACTAAGTCCCTGCTCCCAAAGGACTTAGAGGTCGAGGGTAGGGAGACGGAGACTTAGAAAATTAGATGACTGTGCAATATGTTGGGCAGAGAAATAAAGCGAATCAAGAGGCATGAAGGGCGTTAGAGGTCATATCATGTGACCAGGGAAGGCTTCTTAGATCAGAGGCAAGGGAACCAGCCATGTAGATACCTAGGGGAGGAAAGTACCAGGAAGAGGTAATGGCAGGTGCAAAGGCCCTGTGGTGGGCATAATTGAGTGGCATGATTGAGAAAGAGTAAGGCTTTCCTATGAGGATTCTGGGTCTCACTCTGAGTTTAGCAGAGGCCTTAAGAGGGAAAAGGGGGGATGTCACCTGACTCAGGCTTCAGAGCTCCCCTGGCAGCAGAGGGAATGTGGGTTATAGAGAGGGGAGTGGAGGCAGGGAGGCCACTGCCACAAGGATCCAGGTGAGCGATGACTGGGCAGTGAGGTGGTGGGATGCGGCCAGAGTCTGGGCTTGTAGTGCCAGAAGCTGAGCCAGGCCGAGTCTACTGTTAGGCTGGAGGGAGGAGCCATGGCGTGTGGAATTCCCGCCTGGCCTCTTCTGACCGCTGAGCATGTCTCCTGGGAGGGCGAGGGCAACCCCATCCACAGGTGAGGAAGTGGCGGCTTAGACAAGAGCCACTTGGCCAAGTGCCCCAGGAGGGATGACGCACCCTGGCCTTCTGGCCCCAGAGCCCACACTTGGTACCACGTGTCTCGGCACCTTGGCATTGGCTGCCTCCTGGAGAGCCGCCAGACACATCAGGGGCCAGTCCTCAGAGCTGCCCACAGTGCAGGTGAGGGAGCCCACCCTGCCACCAGGCCACACGTCCCCGTGAGAGCTGCCTTGGTGCAGCTGTGGGGTCCACCACAGCACGTGGGGCATCTCCACCCAGGGTGCCAGCCTGCTCCTCAGATAGGAAACCAGAGCTACCTTCAGAGTATCAGGTTAGCCCAGCCCCAGGCTAGCCCAGCCTCAGATTAGCCCAGCCCCAGGCTACCCAGGCTACCCACATCTCCGCTTGCGGGGTGGCACATCCCACAGACTCTTCCCTGACCCCCAGGCTGTGCAGGGCCCTTGTCTCACCTCTGCCTCTGCTCACCCCAGCCCCATCCCCTGGAGTGTGTCCCCCACCCTGCCTCTGTCAACCTCCAAGACCTGGCTCAGGGGCCTGGCCTCCAGGAAGTCCCAGATCCTGCCCCACCTCCAGGGCCCCTCCGCAGGCCTCCTCTGGACACGGATTGCGGGTGCGTGGTCATTCCCGTGTCCTGGACTGCCCACAGACTTGGCTGCTGTCAGGAGCAGGGCCTGGCCTACTCCTCTACCCCGGGGCATGGAGGACGAGGCCTGGTTGCAGACTGGGATGGAGGGTGTGAAGGGATGGTCCCACCTCCATAGGCCAGGCAGCAGGGAGCCTGAGCTGGCCACCTAGCTACGGAGTCCACGCTGCCACGCACGGGCAGCCCCTCTGAGCCCTGGCCCCTTTTGCCACCATGCCCCGCGGTGCTCTCCAGCTGAGACCACACGCACCAGGTGAGCTCAGCACCTCTTCAGGGCGGGGCCTGGGCCGGGCGCCCCGCAAGCCCCGCCCCCGGGAGCTGTGACGGACAGGGAGGGCCCTGGCGCCCCTCCTCCCCCACAGCCTGGGAAGAAACTCACCTGTGCCAGGTGCGTTCCCAGCTGGCCACACTCACAAACGCGCGTGCAGATACACAGGGCGCACACCTGCCACACTCAGCCCGCAGTCCACGCCACGCCCACACGCGCGCCTAGGTGGTGGCCCCTTCTGCGCACGTGTGGACGCGTGCCCAGCCGCCCTCACCTCCCGCGCACCAGGCCGCCACCATTCCCTCGGCAGCCCCGGTGCCAGTGTCCACGAGCCCCTGGACACACAGCCCTGCTGCCCTTGGCACGGCCCTGCGCACGCGCGTCTTCCACACTCACACGCTCACACCACTCCCTTGGCCCACCCTTGAGTGTATGTGTGAGGGGGTGCCGGTGCTCTGCACACTCACGCACACGTACACACACACCTGACCTGTCGTGTGTGCCCTCTCATGCACACTCATTTCCACCCGTCCTTTTGCACGCTCCTGCACCTCGCACTCTCACAACCATTAAATCACAACCGAAGGGAGCAGAGGCGACATCGGGTTAGGTCCCAGTGCATGGGTGATAACCGCAGCCCTGAGATAAAGCCCTGGTGGTCGGGGAAGGGGGAGGCCAGGCTGCCTCTACTGTGGGAACCATGGTGTCATTCAAGGCCTCTTGGGACACTGAGCCCCGGTACTGCAGGGCTCCAGCCAGAGCCTCCTGGGCCTTGGGGTTCCTTGAGTTGGTGGAGGGTTTGTCACTAGCTCATCCTGCAGTCCCGCTGTGGTGACCCAGTGCTTGTGGGGGACAGGCCAGCTTCCCTGCAGGTGCCCGCCTGAGCAAGCAGCTGCTCCGAAGTGAGCACGTCAGCTGTGGTCCCTTGGCCACCTGGGCTGGCCCTGCCTCCCTCCTCACGGGCGTCGGCTCTAGGTTAATTTCTCATCCATGCTTTTTTTCTTTTTTTCCACTACTAAAAATTGTTTTCATCCTTTCTCAACCTCAAACACCACCATGAGCACTGTTTTAAGAAGAAAAGTCACCTGTGTGTCTCCAAGCCCTGTGGTCAACGCTCAGCCCCACCCCCAGCACCTCTAGGTGGCATTGGCCACAGTGGTCCAGCCCTCTGTGGCCAACTGAGGAGGAGAAAGGAGGCAGGGTGGTGGGGCCGTGGTCACAGGGAGCAGTGGCCAGCAGAGCCACCTGTCCAGGGCATTGAGATCTATTTCCAATGTTGTCATATGTCCTCACCACGAGTGTCAAGCTCTGGGTGGCCAGGGGCACCGCCATCCACAGCCCGGGGCTCAGGGTCTGGGAAACGGGTCCTACCACCAGGCCACTCCTCTTATAGCCATGTGCCCCACCCTGGGGAAGTTACTTCTCCCCTTAGAAAACTTACTCACAGCCTCTGCATCGACACTTGAATTTTTTCCAAAAAGCATTCAGTGATCACTGCAAACAAAACAAAACAAAAACCCAAAGCTTTAAGATATTCAATATATTATTTACTGTAAATTAACAGTAAAATGTTCCCACTTCATCCCACACCTGGCCTCTTTCCCCAGGTGTACCACACCCCAACATGGGGTGTTTACCTAGTATTCAAGACCTCTCTCTCTCTAGACATGCAATTGATCGTCTGCAAATATTTATTGAGCACATACTCAGGCACAGTCATCAGGAGCCAGGGCCATAGTGGTGAGCAAAGGACAAAATCCCCAGAGGGCAGATTCATTCAGACAAACACACAATGTAACAAGCAAATTACATGCATGGATTTCTTTAAACAAATGAGATACTATATATATTGTGTGTGTGTTGTTTGTTTTGAGGTACTGCAGATGGAATCCAGGGCCTCCTGCAGGATAGGCAAGAGCTTTACCACGGACCTATACCCCCAAGATTTTATTATATTTAATAAAATATAACATTAATATAAAATATTTAATAAAATTAGATTACCTAAAAATATAAATATAATTTTATTACACTTAATAAGATTATATATTATATAATTTATATATAGTTTATATTACATATAAATTGAAGATTGAACCTAGAAATTCTACCACGGAACTACATTCTCAGTTCCCCACCCCACCCCCCGCTTTTTTTTTTTTAATTTAATTTGAGACATGGTCTTGCTAAGTTGCCAGGCTTCTCTGAAACTTGGGATCCTCCTGCCTCAGCCTCCTGAGTAGCTGGGATTACAGGTGTGTGCCGAGCACCCAGCAAATTATGTATTCTTTAGTGTTCTTTCAATTTAGAAAAAAATCTGAAAAATACCCAAAGTAGAAGTCGGGGGGCGGGGGAGAGAGAAAACCCCCATCAGTTTTAGAGTCACGATCTAGAGAGAGTAGCCTTTTATAGCTTTGGATAGTAACTTGGAGTTGTTCATAAATAGTTTCATTTTATTTTACAAATTTGCAATCATACTGAGAGCACAGGTTTCCTTCATCTCTTGCACAAGTAATGCAAACAAAAAAACAGACACAAACCAACTCCTGTGTAAATTACTCCAATTACTCAAATTAATAACCCGTTAGTTAATCCTCAATGTCTCCACCCCCCCACCCACCCAAAAAAAACTCAAAGTGTGGGACCACTCTGACCTGTGGCACATTTTCGTGGCATTTCTACACTGTTTTCATGGCTGTGCACTTGGCCGTCACATGGATTGACTGCAGTGGGGTCAACCAGCCTCTTTCCCTTGGATATTAGGATAGTCCCAATTTTTCATTTTTATAAGGACACTTAAATGAACAAACCAAAACGTCTGCACATACCCTGAGCTCTCTGAAGGTATGATTTCCATTCACTCTTACTTTAACTACTGTACATCAAAATGTTGATTGCAGTTCTTTGATGGCATTATATGAGATTATTTTGTTTTTATACTTTTTTGTTTCCTCTAAATGCTTCGCAATGAACAGGTTTTATTTGCATAACCACAGTGTTATTTAAAATTAGGCCATGAAAACTGCCCGTGTGACTACAGTTTTCAGGGTAACTTTACTGCTGCCTGGATTTCCACGAAGGGGTAGGCCCTCGTGCACTGGGCCATCCCTATCAATGGTTGGTTTTCTAACTTCTTCTAGATCTTTCTGGAGGCGACCCTCTCCATATCTGAGGTGATGTCCCTGGTGGACAGTTCCCACAGTTCTGGTCCATCCTGCCAAACTGCCTTCTGCAGAGGATCTTCCAACTCCCCCTCCCACCAGCAGCAGGTGGCTGTGCCTGCCCAGCACCCCCTCTCCCTGAGACTGCCCGGGGCCCCTGAATAGTCTCACCCTGCCAGGAGGGCCAGGGAGAGCGAGAAAGGGTTTTGTCAGCCACACCAGCATGATGACCCCAGGCCTGGACCACGGGAGCGATTCTTAACAAGCTCAGTTCCCAGAACAGAACCTGCAGAGAAAGAGAAAAGACAGTGAGCAAGATGGGGAGGGGGGAGCTCTCTTTGGAAGAAACACACACATACCCAGATTAAAATAATATTTGGCACTTACGTCGCACTTTTAAAATTCTTCAAACGCTTTATAAACACTAGCTAATTAATTAAGCTGCCTAAATCTGGCTGCAGTTGGTGGAGAGAGCTCAAGAGGATCTAAAAAAAAAAAAAAAAAAAAGAGGGGTTGCCAGCCCTACCCAACTCCAGATTTTATTGTCGCCTGCCCGGGTGTGATGACGGGCCTCCGGCTGCACAGAATAGCCCTGATCCTGGGAGCCCGCTGCTGGGTGCTGAAGTGCCTCCCCAGCACAGTGCCCTGGCCCATCGCTGACCCAAGCCTAGGGGCACTGATACCAATAAGGATGATAATCACCGAGAGCCGTGGCCCAGGCCCCCCACCACCTAGAGATGCCAATATTAGCTCCACTTCACAGACGAAGAAGGAGGCTCTGAGAGGGGATTTATCTAGATCCTGGAGCAAATAGAACCCCCTCCCTCCTCCACTTGTCAATGTGTTCAGTCAACATATACTTAGTGACAACCCAGGGTGCGCCAGATCCCGTTCCAGGCAGGAGGTTGGAAGCCGTCCCTTGTGGATCCAACATCCTAGTGGGGGGCAATAGAACAATCCAGACGAAATCAAATATATAATAATGCAGCTTGGTGATAATAATAGGAATAGGGACTAAAATTTAACCAGCACGTGTGTGGCAGGTGTTTATGTGTAGCTCTGTCACAGTCCTCATGCCTGACTGTCCCCAGGGTGGATGCCGGTACCTGGCTTGGTGGATGATGGCATGGGGGTCCCGGAAGGTGGGGTAGAGCCAACTGGAGGCTCTGCTCTGGCCCAGGCCTGTGGCCCCAGCACAGAGTAGGTGCCGTTTCTGGTTGGGCTGGTCTCCTGGTGCTCGAGTGCAGACCCCTGGGGAGTGTCACTGGCTGGGTGCTCTGGGCAGGGGCTGGTGTTGCCTCTGGGGTCTCCAGGTGACTTCCTGCCTCCAGGCCTTGAGTGGCCTGTACCTCCTGTGCCTCTCACATGCCTGCCACTGTTGGGCTGGCTGATGCTGGCCGGCCCCTGTCCCCTACAGGCTCTGCTTTCCTCCCTGGTACCGTGAGAGTCAGGCGGTGCTCAGGCTGGCCCTGGAGCCTCAAGGGCGAGCCCTGGCAGGAGGGGAAGTGAGGCAGGATGATGACAGATGGTGACAGACCTGCTCTCAGGCCCTGGGCTTGACTGGGCCCATGGACCTCCCCTTGGACACTTTCCCCCTGCCAGTGAGGCAGCCAGCTCCTGGGCCCGTGGGCACATTCACAGGGTCTCTCTCCTGCCCACCCAGAGCTGGAGGGGCTACTCAGAGGGTCTGCAGCCCTGTTTGGTGGACAAGGTTCCATCAGGGTCAGTGGAGAGCCCAGCAGGGAGCCAGATCACTCATCCCACGGTGCCGCAGGCTGCCGCTCCTGTCTCTGTCTTTCCCTCTTCCAGCCCCCTCTCTGACTTGTCTCTCTGTGTCTCTGTCTCTGTGTCTACAGTTGTCTCTCCAAATCCTCAGATTCCACATGACACATTCAGCCACAGTTAGGCCTACCATGGCTGCATCTGTACTGAACACAGACGTTTTTCCTGCCATTATTCCCTAAACAGTGCAGTCTAACAGCTATGTGAGTTGTGTTAGGCATCATGTCGTGCACTGCACAATGACATTTCACTTGACAGCCAACCACACTTACAACCATACACACACCACCTAGCCTAGGTGTGTGGTCGTCTGTACTGCATCTAGGTGTGGGCAAGTATGCCATACTGCTCACACAGTGACCAAATTGCCCAATAACCTGTCCCCGTTGTTAAGCGACACTTGGCTGTCGGTAATCCAGGGTGATATACAGTACATAAAGGATCACAGACATCATGCAAATACAACAGCATTTATAAGAGGGACGTGAGTTGTCCATGGGTCTGGGTATCCAGGAAGGGTCTTGGAACCATCCCCACAGGTTCCGAGGGATGGCTTTGTGTGTTTCTCCCGCTCTTCGTGGTCTTTCTTTTCTCCCCTGCCCACCTCCACCTTGTTCAGAACTGGGGGCCCAGGAGGCACCTGCTCTGAGCTCTCTTCCCTCGATGCCCGGGCATCTGCAGCCCCCAGCCTGCTCGGGCATCTTCTGGGCTGTGTCCTTCCTCTGCACTGCCCCCCAGGCTCTCTGTGGGGTCTCTGTCTCACACGCTTCAGGGTCTCCAACTCGGAGCCCAGGCCTCTCCCACTGCTGACCCCAAGACTCCTTCCAGTTGCCCAACCTGGAACCCTTGAGGCCTGGACTGGGTCCCACTCCTGGGAGTCCCCATTGTCCAGCTCAGGACTGGCCTGAGCGGCAGTAGTGAGGGCTGGTGAAGTGAGGTTTGAGTAGCAACCTCACCCTTCATCCACTGTTAGTCTAAAAAATGTCTTCCCCTGTTCCCAGCCGTGTGCTAGGGGGCTCCTTTGGGGGAATCTCATTTTCTTTGCAAATAAAGCAGAGGACTTGGGGGGAGGGTGTTCTACCTATTTTTGTAGATAAGAAAACTCAGACTAAAACCTGATGGATAAGCCAGGGTCACATGTGATAAGGGGCCCACCACATTTCAAACCAGGTCTGTTGACTCCAAAGACCAGAAGCTCCTTTTTGCCACTGTCCCTGGTCTCTGCTGGCCCGGTCCTCCTGGACAGGCCGCGAGATGGACTCAGTGATTATTTTACAGTCGAGGAAGGCAGCACTGAGAGCTGGAAAGGCCTGCCCAAGCCCAGGGCAGCACTTGGCAATCGGGTCTTTTCAGTTGCCCTAGTGATGGCCCCAGGTGACACGGGACACTACTGGGCCAGGACTCCAGCCCACGTGCTCCTACTTCACCACTTCCCAGGGTGCTAAGTGCAGCTCCCCAATGCAGGGTTGTCGTCCTGAGTCCCCTGGGAACAATCAAATGCCATGCAGAGTCCGTCCCCACACACCGGGTGGCCTCCTCCTCTGCACCTTCTCCCGTGTTGTTCCCTCAGCCAGGACCCCCAGGGCTTCCATCTGGTCAATGCAGATTTGAATTTCAGAGCCCACTAGACGTGGCTCTGCCACAGAGGGCCCAGGCCTCACACCCCACTCTGTCACCCCACTCTGACTTAGCTCTCCAAGCCTCAGTTTCCTCGTTTGTATCCCAACCACAAGGAGCAGGCCCATGCGAGGATTAAATGTGGTCCCATGTGCCTTGCGCTGAGCTCAGGTTCCTCTTGGGATGTGTATTCAGCAAAATTGGTTGTTGAGAAAACACACAGGATCCCCCAGGAAGAAGAGTGACCACCCTCTGTCTCCCCCCAGGAGCGGCTGCACAGGAGCTGCAGGTGATCCAGCCTGAGAAGCCAGTGTCTGTCTCTGCTGGAGAGTCGGCCACTCTGCACTGCACTGTGACCACCCTGCTCCCTGTGGGGCCTGTCTGGTGGTTTAAGGGGGCAGGGCCAGGCCGGGAGTTGATCTTCAACACCAAGGAAGGCCACTTCCCCCGAGTCACAAATCTCTCAGATACCACAAAGAGGGACAACAGGGACTTTTCCATCCGCATCAGTAATGTCACCCCAGCAGACGCCGGCACCTACTACTGTGTGAAGTTCCAGAAATCGACCCCTGTTGATAAGGAGTATAAGTCTGGACCAGGCACCGAGTTGTCTGTGCGAGGTGAGTGCAGCTGCCTCCTCCTCCCTGGGGTGGGACAGGAGGTCAGGGGTCATGCCCTCCATCCTGGGGGCCACAGCTGAGAAGCAGGAGCAGCACTGGGTGCTCATGTCATGACCTGCGGTCACCCCTTCTGCAGGTCAGGGAAGCAGAGGCCTGTGGAGGCCGTGCTATTTGGTCCAGGCTCCATGGCTGGCAAATGGGGGGCATCTGCACCCCTCACCTGCCTGCTCCACAGCTCTCACCTTTCTGGCCCAGCCCTGTTGCTCCCCAGTTGAGGGCTCTGAGGGTTTGAGGGACTTGCCAATCACAGAGCCAGACTGTGTCTGCTGGCTCAGAGAGCATTGCCCCGTGGGGGTGAGCCTTCTCTTTATACCACAGTCCTCGAGGGCCTGCTGTGTGCCAGACTCTACTCTGGATGCCATGAAAAAAGCAGGGAGCAGCCCAGGCTGAAGCTCTTGTCCCACCTCCTTATATTCTTGTCCCTCCCTGAGGACCAGGCCCTCCAGAGCAGGGAGGGGGCAGGGCATGCTTTCCTTCCTTCCTCTCCTGGAACAGCACCTGGGAGGATTCTGACAGGCTCAGGTTCCCTGTAGACCTGGGGCCCTGAGGAGGAGCTGCCAAGAGGTGAGGCCTTAGCCCTGGGTCTGCCTGTAAATCCCTGTGTCCCAGGGACCAGCCCTCCAGGCCCTGCAGGGCAGGGGCAGAGCTGGGTCACTCACCGGGCAACGTTCCCCATGTGGGTGACACAGGGGTCCCAGTTCAGGAAGCACAGGTGCTCACTTTGGGTTTCCTGCTAAAAGCCCAGGATCCTCTTTCTAACTCCTGAGCCCAGGAAGGTCAGCAAAGGAAGGACCTTTTGTCCATCTGCCCAAACCCATTGACAGAAGAGCTGGAGGCTTAGGCATGGCCAGTGACCCGCCAAAGGTCACATGGCCAGTTAGTGCCAGGATCAGGCCGGGAACCCAGGTCCATTCCAGCCCCACTGTGTGCTGCCCGATGTTGACACAGATGAGCCAGGTGCAGGGGAGGTGCTAAAGAAGAGCTCCTGGAATCCGCTGAGCAGGGAGCCTGAGTTTCTGCCCCTCACTGGTTTCCCCCGAGATTCAGTACGAGCCTTACATTCAGACCCTGAGGCTGGTTTACATCAGAAACTACCCCCCCCCCAGTGCCATCCGGGTCATCCTTATCAGGATCCCATATCCCTGCGTGGGATATGGAATAACAGGCGCTTTATCATCCAGCAGCTGGAAATGCCACCGTGGATCCTCCCCTATTCTGTTGGTGGAGATTCGAGTTGGTCCCAGCCTTGAGCTGTTAAAACAGTGCTGCCGTGGGGACCTCACGGTGGTCACCCCCTGCAGGTGGACAGCCACTGCAGAGGCCCGCTGGGTCAGAGAGTACGTTTACTTTATGTGGATGACACCAGTGTTCTGTCCTGGGTGTGATGGCACCAGGTCTCAGGACCCCCGGAGGTAGGCAGGAAGGCGGCTTCCTCCTGATTTTGCAGGTGTCACCAACAAAGACCCTGAGGGCCCAGTGTCACATGCCTGCCAAGGCAATCACGGCCAGCCAGCAGTTCAGGTGACTCACTCTGCTGACTCCTAGTAGATACTTGGTCCTCTCTGCCATGGCTTGGGCCTAAAGGGTGCTCTGGATGACAAAGAGGGAGATGGAGGGGGCAGGGGTGGCCGTGGCCAGATGCCGCATCTTCCTTGTGGTACTTTGCCTTGGGTACCCATCTTCCCAGGCTCTTGGGAGGACACAGGGAGCCTGCCCAGGAACAGACCCACAGGAGCCCGGGGGCTGTGCTTCCCACCTGCGTGGTCTTGGATGAGGCATAGCTCCTCTCGAGCCCTTCTCGTTTCCCTGTCTGAAATGGTCAT
Organism: Spermophilus citellus; assembly: GCF_964194105.1. NCBI lineage: Eukaryota > Metazoa > Chordata > Mammalia > Rodentia > Sciuridae > Spermophilus > Spermophilus citellus. The sequence continues at coordinate 28,123,114 of NC_138185.1, forward strand.
GACCATGGCCCCTGCCCAGGGCTCCATGGAGAGTCGAGGGGATATGCACAAAGTCCTGGTGGGTGGGTGGGAGGGGTGCCGGGTGATTACTGATCAGCAGGAAGGCCAGGATAGAGCCCACATGCTTGGACCCCACAATCCCAGCCCAGCCACTGTCCAGCCGGTGACCTCAGACAAGGTGCTCCACGCAGGGTGTCTCAGCGTCCTCACCTGTCCATGACACCCCCTCACAGAGTAGGGCTGGCCCTGAAGGACGGAAGTCACCTAATGCCCTTGGATCGGCACATGGCTTGTATGAAGTATCCCCTCTATGTGAGCCGTCGGGTTTAGCCGTGTGACCTTGAAGGGGTCATGTTCCCCTCCAGCTCCCAAGGGACAAGAGGGTTGGGGCAGCTTAGGGTTGGGTGGCTCCCACCTGGCTGCTCATCGAAATTGCTTGGGAAACTAAAAAAATAAAAAATAAAAAAATCCCAGGCTCCATCTAGAAGTTTTGCTTTGATAGGTCTGACAGGGTCTGGGCATTAGTCTTTAGTTACTCCAGAAGATTCTAATATACAGCCACGGCTTATGACCCCAGAGCCACATGTCCCGAGACCACAGGGGAAAGTTGGAGTCATCCTCTGTCAAACCTGGTCCCTCATGGAGGTAGAGCGTGAGGTACCTTTTCGGGTGTGGATGCTTCAGAACAGCATGTGCTGGGCTCAGCTCTCTGGGGTCCGTGGCAGAGCAGGGCCACCTCTCAGGAAGCAGACCCCTGGGCCTGTGGAGGGGCCACCAGACACAGCCTGCTCAGGGCCCATCTCAGCACGGGCCCTCCCCGCTCCGTCTTCCACCGTCTGCCAGCGAGTCCTTGCTCCTAGCCACAACCCTCCCAGCCTCTGTGGCTCAGGATGTCACTGAGGTCCATCCTCCTCCCTCCACAGAGTCCTGGCTTTCTGTAAAGAGCTCATCTGGAGGAATCGCCTGGGATCCTGTCCCTGATTAGAAAGCCACTTGCTCAACCTTGTTTCCTGTTGGGAAAACGGGGGGGCATCCTCTGGGGGTGTCTGCTCCTCCTCTCAGTCAGGTTCTCCCGGCAGCTGCAGGAACAGGACAGAGGCTTCTCCTGGGTCCCACGTCTCCTGGCTGCTAAGGAATGAACGTGTGGTCAGAGGGAGTGACGGCAGCAGCCATAGGTCTCATTTATTAGGCACCTGCAGCATGCCAGGCACTGAGTTTTGCTTCTACCCTCATCTTACAGGGTGATGTCCCCTTTTTTATGGAGGGCACACTGAGGCTCAGCAGATAAGAACAGAGACATGGGCTGGGGTCCGATGCCTTGTGGTAGACCACCCACCGAGCACATCTAAGCCTGGATTCCATCTCCAGCCCCCCAACCAACCAACCAACCTACAAAAAGCCCAGAGATTCTGTAATGAATCAACCTAAACCAGGTGCCATGCACCCTGCCCTTTGCCTGCTGTGTGTCTTTGGCCAGCCACGCCTGTCTCTGAACCTTGTTTCACAAAGGGGCTCACATTCAGACCCCCTTACAAGGTTGGTGAGCACAGATAGAGCAGCCAGCTTCAGAGCTCTCAAAATTTGATGATTGGTACCCTGTAGCGATAGGGGATCAGTTCTGGGACCCCTGAGGATACCCAAATCCAAGGGTGCTGAAGACCTTCCTATATAATGATGTGGTATTTGCCTATAACCTATGCACAGCCTCCTGTATACCTTAAAACATCTCTAGATTACTTACAAAAGCAAATACTATGCAAATAGTTTTATACTGTTTTGTTTAGGAAATCATGACAAGAAAAAGCATGTGCAGTACAGGCGCCACTTTTTAAATAGTGCTCCATCTGCAGTTGGTTGAGTTCAGGGACTGGGAACCCTCGGGTACGGGAGCTGGTTCTGCCACCTCTCATCTCTTGAGCGACTTCTGCTGGTGTCTTGATGACTTAAGTGACACCCTCCTTATTGTGCCCTCAGAACGTCTGGTGAATGTTAGGGGGTAGGGTAGATGTTTACATGTACAAATATTTGTGATATTTGCTGCCTGGCGACTGTGCTGGGTGGTGATTAGCAATTTGGAGACTCCACAGGACCCATCTGAGGACCCATCCACAGGGCACACGCCTCTTCTGATCCTCTCCCTTGCGAGCCTTCTGCCTGCTCAGCAGGCCTGAGTCTGTGTCTCTTGTAATTAATCAGTGATTAACAACTTAACCCTCTTCAGCCTCCTGAGCACGTGGCGATCTATGTTTCCAACCTCAAAGTGACCTAAGGAAGGCCCCAGATTCAGAAAAGCATTTTTTTTCCAAGAGCTGGGGAGGAGGCTGAGGCAGGAGGATCACAAGTTCAAAGCCAGCCCCAGTGATTTAGCAAGGCCCCAAGCAACTTGGCAAGACTCTGTCTCTAAATTAAAAAAAAAAAAAAAAAAAAAAAAGGGCTAGGATATGGCTCAGCGCTAAAGTACTCCTGGGCTCAATCCCTGGTACCAAAAAAAAAAAAAAAAAAAAGGTGGCGGGGGAGTGGGGGGGGGGAGGGAAGCATCTCTTTAGCCTCTCCCTTTCAAATTCAGGAGTTAACAAAGGTTAGACCACTGGTATATTTTTGGAAAGAATGGAAAACATGGAGGTCATTCATAAAAACCTACAGGGAGCTCCCTGGATAGAAAGAAATTCTTGGAGAAAGATAGATCTGCCTGGGTTCTCATCTGAGGCCAATCTCTGGTGTGTGACTCAAAGCAAAATACTCCCAGGGTCTCTGTAATTGTCACTGTGGCCCCAGAAGAGGTGCTGACACCCCATGTCTTAGACTCTGGAACATGCACACCACACACGTCAGGGTGGCCGCAGGGCTCCAGGGTTTACGGTGGTGCTGTGGTGCTGTTTGTCACCTGTGTTTACTTCTATAAATGCTTTCCCTAGGTCCCCAAGGTCTCGGGGAGGCCAGTAGGGAATGATCAATACAAAGAGTGAAACAGGTCGGTCATTTCCTTCCTGGGCCCAGCTTGGTGGAAATCCCCTCCTGCAGAGGACTTTGACCTCAGACCTGGAATTCCACCTGGTCTTCCCTTCCTCACTGTCTGGCAGGGTCAGTGTGTTTGCCACCAAGACAGGAGATAAGAGGCTAAGGACACCCACTCCTGGCTTTATTAAGAGGATTAACAGATAATGTCCTGTACAGGCTGGGACCAAGCTCAGCCTTGGCTTGTGCTTCCCAGAATGAGGCCTGGGGTCGATCCCAGCAACGCCAAAAATAATAATAATAATAATAATAATATCTAGGAAGGTTCTTCACAGTGTCACTCGCTCATGGTCACAGGTGGCCTCCCGATCACCTGACTTGTCTGTCAATGCTCCTCCGCAGCCAGACCTTCTCCCCCCATGGTGTCGGGTCCTGGGACCAGGGCCACACCTGGGCAGACGGTGAGCTTCACCTGCAAGTCCCACGGCTTCTCCCCCCGGAACATCACCCTCAAGTGGTTCAAAAATGGGAATGAGCTCTCGCACACCCAGACCAGCGTGCACCCCACGAGAGAAAGTGTGTCCTTCAATGTGTCCAGCACAGCCCAGGTGACCCTGGCCCCTGGGGACGTGCACTCTCAAGTCATCTGTGAGGTGGCCCACGTCACCCTACAGGGGAGCCCTCTTCGTGGGACTGCCAACTTGTCTGACACCATCCGAGGTACAGGACCCTGATCCCCACCTCAGCCCACACTGCCCACCCAGCCCGCTGCTCCCCAGGGGCCTTGATCCAGAACTTCAGTGGCCTGGGCTCTAGTTGTCAGCAGTGCTGCCACCTGCCATCACATATGGACTCCTGCCCTGTGTCCAGCATGTGCTGGTGGCTTCATTTCATTGACCATCAGCAACTACCACTGCTGAGCTCCTCCCAGAGCCGAGCCTTGACGTGCAGGGAGGTTCCATCTATTTGCTCACTTCCTGCAGGCAGCCTGTCAGCCTCACTCACTTTACCCTCAGGGGAGCTGCTGGTCACTTGGCACCTGTGGGTGGCAGGCCCTGTGGTCAGTGATTCACTCCCGTGCAAACCCTCAGTGTCTGAGCCCCTCTGCATGCCTGGCCCTGTCCCGAGGGAGGCCCCTGACATGCTGGGAGGAGCTCAGCTGTCTGTGCCATAAGGTCACAGCTTCTGTCTGTGCTGTTTCAGTTCCACCCACCATGGAGGTCACCCCACAGTCCACCATGGCAGGGAACCAGGTGAACGTCACCTGCCAGGTGAAGCACTTCTACCCCTGGAGCCTACAGCTGACCTGGGTGGAGAATGGAAATGTGTCCAGGACAGAAACAGGCTCAACCCGCTCAGAGAACAAGGACGGGACCTTCAACCTGACAAGCTGGCTGCTGGTCAACTCCTCTGGGCACAGGGAGGACATGACGTTCACCTGCCGGGTGGAGCATGATGGGCAGCCAGCCACCACCAGGAGCTACACCCTGAAGGTCTCTGCCGAACCCGGGAAGCAAAGCCCAGAAAACACCCCCGGTGAGGCCTGCATCCCAGCTGATTGAGTACTTTAAACTTCATCTTGACTCTGTGTGTTGTGACGTGAGAGCAGTGACCCCTCCTTCCCCCAGGGCACCCAGAGCCCCGGAACACAGCAGTGTCTTAGTCAGCTGCCCACACCCACACTCTGGGGGTCTCCTCTGTAGGGTTGGGCACGCATCTCATGGGGCCTTCAAACAGGGGCACTAAGGAAGAAGGGGGGCGATAGGCCTGTCCTGGCAGCCACCACTTGCCTTCTTCACCTGACACTTGTCACATCCTCATGGCCGCCTCCCTCCTCTCTTTCTGACCTCAGCCTGGTGTCCCCAGCACTCATGCTGCTGGCAGTGGGGTGGGAGGCTCTAGGGATTCTTTCATCTTGGCTCAAGGAAAACCAGAGCTGCCGTGACCACTGTTGTACCTACTGTGTCCCATGTGTGCTGTCTCTGTGCGACCGTCTCTCAGGGACCCTTTCTGGGCCAAGGGCATGCTCATTTAGCATGAAGGTGGCGCATGTACTTGACGAGGTTGGGAGACCCAGGCACGGGTTGTCCGCCCCCCTCCGATGTGTTGCGGATTCTTCTTACTTGAAAATAGCCGCATCTTGTTGTCCTCTAGTGCCACCGTGGAGTGATGATCTGTCATCACCTTGGCTGACAGTTTGTACGTAGCAGAACCTTTGGACAGATGAGAACGGAGGCCACTTCTTTGTGCTTCCTTCAGGGAAGCCCCAAGAGAGCCGCAGTGCTGTGTCATGGTGTCCCTTTGATTGTACCAAAGCCTGGTTTTCATAGGATGTGCAATACAGGGTGTGTGGATTTGTCACAGGCTTGCTGTGTGACCTTGAGCAAGTCAGTGCCTGAATCTGAGCCTCTGCTTTCTAAGGGCCATGTTGAAGGAGATGAGCTTCGTGCCCCTCAGCTCTGATTCTCCGTGGATAGGGACTGTGACTGTTTTATTCAGCATTGTAGCTTCAGGGCACATAATAGGAACTCAATTAATTGTTGGAGAGAGGTTGGAAGAGTTGGTGTTGAATAGTTGCAGTGGAATTTATTATCATCCCCAAGAAGAAGGCAGCAGGGGGAAGAGGTTCACCTGACCTGCCCAAGGTCATGTAACTAGTTAGGGACATTGACTTGAACCCACATTTCTATGACTTGGAGCCCTGGATCTCTTACCTGTGCCCTGGGGCCCCTCAAGCCTCTGCTTCTAACCCAGGTGCCCTGATTCACAGCTCGTAGGCTGTAGGGCCCAGGGCCGGGGCGCAGATGGGTGGTCAGCCCCTGGGAGCTCACGGAGTCCTGCAGCCAGTGGGCACACAGCTGCTCCGCACTGTTCCTCTCCCTCAGCGCCTTCTGCCGCTAGCGGCTGACTCACCGTCTCAGATGGACGGGTGGCTCCTCTGTGGTTCGGCTCCAGATGAGAAGGAACGTATTCTGTTCCCCGGGAGGGAGATGCTGCCCACACCCTGCAGCTGGGCTCCGCAGTCCCCTACCCTGGGGCCCTCAGCCTGGTGTTTGCTCCTGGTGACCCCCAGGGGCAACTGTGCCCCGACCCCTGTGCCCACGTGACTGCGAGGCTCGCCCGTCCCAGCCAGCTGTTCTGCCTTACTGTGCAGAGGGGCCGTGGGTTTTGGGTTTTTCTGTTTTCCATCTGCATAAGTGAAGCCTGTCTTCTGTGTGGTCCTCAGACAAGTCTGCCAAGTGGAACATCTTCATCGTGGTGGGCGTGGTGTGTGCCTTGCTGGTGGTCCTGCTGATGGCAGCCCTCTACCTCCTCCGCATCAAACAGAAGAAAGGTGGGTGGCTCCCCTTCTCTTCCCTCAGAATCTGCCCCTGGGCTTGTCCTCCCCGGGACACGCGGAACCTTGGGCATGGGTGACAGGGTCCAGAGGTGGCCACACCAGGGCGGCTGGGGCAGCTGCTCCAGGCTGGTGGAGTCTGGGAGGGTCCCTCGTGGCCTGCCCCTCATGGTGGCAAAATGATGGTCATTGCCCTGAATTTCGTTCCTCCCAGGTCCACTCCTAAGGCAGGAAACAGATTGCTGCCAGGGGTAGCAAGAGGGGCCCTGGGACCTCCCCTTGCCAGTATCAGGGGGGAAGAGGCTTTCCCAGGAGCTGCGCCAGACTCCCTCTCTCCTCCCGTGCATCCAGGTCACATGCCCAGCGCAGGCCATGGGGAAGGGAGTGGGGTCAGCACAGCCAGTACCTCCGAGGTGGGGGTGGGGGGCTACATGTAGGATGTTAGGGCGGTGTGGACACACAGTGCTCCTCAGGGTGACCCCAGAAACGTGGCTGTCCTCCCTAGAAACCCCACCCTCCATGGCACTGTGCATGAGGCTGGGGCTGGGACAGGCCTCGGCTTTGAAGTCAGGCCAACCAGGTTTCTTGATGCCTCTTTTGTACTCTATAAACAATCAGCTCTGCCTCCACGAGCCTCCGTTTTATAGCCTCATCTATAAAATGGCTTTAGCGAGCCTGGTGCCGTGGTCACACCCATAATCCCAGCAGCTCGGGAGTCTGGGGCAGGAGGATGGCAATTCAAAGCCAGACTCCACAAAAGGGAGGCCCTAAGCAACCCAGGGAGACCCTGTCTCTAAATAAAATACAAAATAGGGCTGGGGTGTGGTTCAGTGGCCTAGTGCCCCTGGGTTCAATCCCCGGTACCCACCCCCACCCCCAGAAAACAAAATGGCTTTAGCAGCACCTGCCTAGGAGGATAGATCTGGGGCCCAAAAGTCAGCTCCTGGGAAGTGACGAGTCTGGCATGTTCTGGGACCTTAGCGCGCATTTCCTCAGCCACGCTCAGAGGAGCCAGTTTTAAGCTGGTATTTCCGAAACCTTTTTTACTGCAAGCGACAAAAATAACATTTCCCATCTCAGCCCAACACACCCCTTTAGATAAAATTGAAACTCTGGTATTTTCTTTTTGGTCATACTGTGTTCTTTTCTGTTTAAAGTGGCTGGCTGTGACCCACCACGAGCCACAGGCAACAAAGTGACAGGCGCTGTCCCGAGCTGCCCTCCTGTGTCGGGGCGCTTGGCTCAGCCAGCACAAGAGTGTCCTGGGTAGTCAGGACCCCCTCTGCTCCAAGCTTCTGTCCCTCCTGGGCTGGCAGGAGTCTGCCTGAGACACAGACCAAGCCCCACGCTCCTATTCAGGAGGGTGGGGGTAGGCCCTGCCTCTCCAGAGAGTAAGGGGGTCCCCGGCACCTGCCCCATGATGGCCTCCCTACAGTTCCTGGGGAGCCCTCCGCTTATTCACCCAACGGGGACAGAACATTGTGGTGGCCTTCAGTGAAGCCCCAGCTGTCCCTTCCAGGACTGCGTCTGGCGTTAGGCAGGGCTCCTGGCTCATGAGCTTGTCACTGTGGGGTAGGATCAGCGGCCCCTTGTTGCAGAGGAGGGATCTGAAGAGAGGTCGACACCCAGGAAGCCCCTCAGCTGCTGAGTGGTGGGTCTCTACACAGAGCCCAGCTCCCAGTCCAGGCTGCAGGGACCTGTGTCCCACTGGGCCACCCCCATGTGCTCCACACTGCTTCCGGAGCTTGGCGTGTAGTGACATAGTCAGCCCCCGCCACAGGCCTCAGCCCAGGTTTTGCAACCCATTTTATAGGTAAGGAAACTGAGGCCTGGGTGAGTTAGAAAGCTTGCTCAGGAGCTCCCAGCCGGCAGGTGGGGCCAGGATTCAAAGGCAGGGACCAATTAGTGCCCACTCTGCACACTGCCTCCCCAAGCCCTAAGAAGATGTCCCTCCTCCCCTCCTTGGGCCTGGAGATGTCCCCTCCTCGACCTCAGTACCCTCTGTGTAATGTCCCCTTGTCAGCTCCACCACTGGCCAGCTGCGTGAGCCTGGGAAGTCACCCAGTCTCTCAGGTAGAGAAGGAGGGGATTGGCATCCGGTCACTAGATTCTCAGAGATGACACGTGCCCCAGCTTGACCCTCTGCCTCCATTCAGCCCTCATCTGCTGAGCCCCCACCAGGTGCTGGCTGCCCCAACCACCCAGCCCCTGCCCAGGCACCAGGCCCGGTGAACTCGGCGGCAGGGATTCCTGCCTGCGGCGGCCTCTGCCTGTCCAAGTACAGCGCAGAGCACACTCAAGTGCACACGTTGCTTTTTAATTACAATTTTGCAGCAAAATTGGAGTCCAATGACTGCTCAGCCCCGAAGCCTGTCTATGGGAGGCCCCATATCATAGGCTGAAAACCTCCAAACCAGATAGACAGACACTGTCTTTCTTGGAAAGAAGTGATATGTAAATAAATGGATGCACAGCACCGCCCTGTGAGTTTCAGAAGCTCAGAGAGGGAAAGTGACCCACCTAGGGTCACACAGCAGGTAGGTGAGTGGTAGACCTGGCTTCACACCTGCTCCTCAGCCGCTCTCCAGGACCTAAGTGGGACTCAGTTCCATAGAGGGTCCCATGAGGTTTTCACTTGCACGGGGGTGAGGCCCTAAGAGGGGAGGCAGGTGGCTTCTCCTGGAAGTGGGAAGCCAGGAAGGCCTAGCTTAGTCCTCGGCTTCTAGGAAGATGATAGACCACCCTCGGGGGAGGTGGCCATGGGGACTTCCTGTGGTCCCCAGGATGTGATGGAGAGAATTACCTTACACATCCCTGGAGCAAACCTTTGCTTAAAAAAAAAAAATGTTGCCAGAGGCGGAGGTGTTTCTAAGGGACTCACTGCATCTCCTTTTCTCTTTCAGCCAAGGGGTCCACTTCTTCCACAAGGTGAGTGCGTCCTTGGGCCCGACGCCTTTGCAGTTCTCGCTGGGTGGCTTGGTGATCGATCGCGGGCGTCCTCACTGGCCCCTCGGTTCCCCTCTCTCTTGTAAGCTGGAGGCTCCAGGTCTGTGTTTAATTCTGGTCTCAGATACAGTTTGGTGCACAGTGACACTGATTTCGCACCCACTGTCCCCAGACAGCGTGGCCCTGATCTAATCCCCTGCAGAGTGACAGAAATTCCAAGTCCCTGGATGTCACAGTGTCCTGCACACACGGCTGGCCTCTCCCTCCCCAGATCCCAGTTTTATACCTACCTTCTCCTTCTTGATGAAGATGTGTTGAGTACCTCGGGTGTCAGGGTGGACGCCGGGCAGGGGCTCAGGTCTCCTCACAGAGGGAACGTTAGTTTATTGATTAACATTTGTAGGGACTTGTCAGACCCCTGGTATGTGCAGCTCTGCTGTGGGTGAGCAAGAAGGAGCCCCGACCTTCATGGGGCTCAGCCTTGGCAAGGGATGCAGGCAACAAGCATGCAAGTGAAGTGATCTAGAACATTCTACCAGGTGGTGACAACTCTCGTATGGCCGAGGGGGTGGAGGGTCACAGTGGGGGGCTGTCTCAGGCTGAAGGGGCACCTCTGCAGAGGCTATGTGAGCAGAAACCTGCAGCTGGGAGCCGAGACCAAGATCAGGGGCTGGGCAAGAGCCGTCAGGGCCAGAGCCTGGAGAGGGAAGTGGCCGGGACCGAAGGAAGGAGGGGAGGCAGGGATGGGATCGGGGACCCAGGCCTCCTCTTAGCAGAGGCCCATGCGGCAGGATGTGCTGCAGAGCTGGGCCAAAAAGACTAGTCAGCATCCAGGAAGGCCCTGGGAGTCATCTCCAGCAGAGCAGGGACCACATTCCACAGCGTCCCCTGGGAATGCCACTGTGTGGAAACAGGTAGACATCTACCCTGAACATGAGAAACAAAATTGTAAACAGGTTCTTACTGTTTCAGGTCAGGTTTTGCCACCAAACGGGTTGTGCAGATCTTCCATTTCTTTTTTCTAGAGCTTTCTGGACTTCAGAATTGCACAGCAAGAACTCAGGATCTAGGGTGGAGGCCAGCGGCCTCGAGTGTGGGCTCTTAGAAGGATCCACGGTTTCACTCCCAGTGGGAGAATGAGCCCTAGGAAGGATGGGGTCTGGCTTTTGCTTTAAGAGCATCAGCCTGACTGCAGGTGGGAATCTGGCTGTGAGGTGAGGGTGGAGGCGGGGAGGCTGATGAGGAGGCTACTGCAAGGGACCAAGCAGATGATGGGGGCCCAGACCTGAGCGGCGGGTGGGCTGAGAAATGGTCAGTTTCTAGACATAGTTTGAAGGGAGGGCAGAGAACATGCTGATGGATGGGATGTAGAGTCAAGGACAGCTGCAAGGTTGGGGGCAATGAAGCGCTGTGTCCTGAGAGGGGGGTCACGTGTGGTGATGGAGGAACTACTGGACTCTGTGGTTGCCCATAGTAGGAGCATCTCACCTGCCAGAGGGTTGGCAGCTTCTTGTGCCATTCTCCTGTGCAGAATGGAAAGTCCTGGTGCCCTTGGGTAAAGCCGTGCCTCCTGCTCTGGCCTCCATGGGCACTTCCTGGGCTGAGCCTGTCCAGCCTCCCAGCCTCCCCGCAAACACTCAGCGCCCTCCTGACCTCCCAGGGGATACTGTCCTGGTGCCCTGTCTTTGCCTGTCCTGTCCACACACCAGGCACGCTCTTGTCCAGGAGCCAGACTCATCCCCATCCTCTGCTGAGAGACCATCAGTGTCCCCCGTGTCCCTCAAGATAAAGTCCCGAGGCTCTGGAGGCCTCATGGCCTGGCCGCAGCTGGTATAGACAATCTCACTTCTGTCCACCCCACCAGGCCTCACACTGAATGGCTGAGCCGCGTTGCTCCCTTCCTGCCACACACAGGCCCCTTGCTGTCCTCCTGGCCTCTGTGCACTGGCCTCCCCTGGGTGGACCCCCACACATACCACCCAGGGTCTCCACAGCACTGGGGGCACCTGTGGCACCTGTGAGCTCTGCAAACCACTCCTGGAGGAGCTAGAAGCCACCCCTGCCTCCACCTGGTCACCTCCCACTCTTCCTCCCGAGCTCAGCAAGGACCTGACCATCTACCTACTTAAGGGGCTTCCCTCACCTCACCTCACCTGTGCCCTGGCACTGACACCCTCGTGTGTTCCAGGTGTCTCTGTGCCCATTTACAACCCACCTCTCTTGAGGGCAGGGACCATACCCCTCGTGTTCACACCTAATAGCTTCTGAACTCGGCCCTGTCCCTGGAAGGGGGCAGGCGCCCAGTAGAGGTTTGTTGAGTGACTGAATGAGCGCCGTCCCTAACCCCTGCCGTGCCCAGAGCTCTTCTCTCACCAAATGCCCGGACCCCTGCTCTCTGTAGGGGCGTCTCTCCCTTCTGTTTTGCTTTGTTATTGGCCTGACTTTTTACCTGATTCACCTTCCCAGTTGCACAAGAGGTTCTGGAAGCAAAGAACAGTGAGAGTGTCCATGATAATGACAGTGGTGGTCACAGCTGCCATTAACTGAGCATTTATGGCCTCCTGTGCACCCATCCGTCCCTTTCCTTCCTTGATCCCACTCGGTGGTTTTAATTTTTGCAAAAGCCCTATGATTGTTCCCCAGTCCTGTCACAGGACAGGGGTTCCCAGGATCCAGGCTGTGGCGGACTCCTGGGGAGTCCTGTTCAGACTCACTGCACCCCGAGTCTGATGCTGTTCTCCCCGAGCCACACTCTGAGAACCCCGATTCTAGAGGGTTGCTATCGTCCTGGTCCTAGGTAGGGTCAAGGCACCTGAGGCTCAGAGAAGTCATGTGACATTCCCTGGGTCCTGCCACTCATAAGTGCGGGCACTGTGACCCCAGCCCTGATGGCGGCCGCTCCTCCTCTCTGCTAGCCAGCCGCTTTCTGCCTGTTTCTTATTTTTCCAGGGTGAGCCTCCCGAGGAGCCGAGGCATCACTTGCTCCCTTATCTGGAGTGAGCCGGGAGGGTGCTTCCCGGGCAGAGGCCACTGGCTCTGGCCACAGCTGGCGGGGGTCAGAACCACTCCAGGGACAGGGTGCAGGAGGCTGCCACTCCGAGCTCAGAGAGCCTTCAGCTGGTGGCTGCTGAGGGACCACTGGCCCTAAAGCCCCCCGGCCCTGGGCTAGGAATGCGCAGGTAGAGCGCGTCACCTGTCATCCTCCCCGGCTCAGACTCCAGAAGTGAGTCTCTGCTCCCTTAATTGGGCACTGGGGTCCGTTCAGTCTGCCATTTGCTCACTCGTCAGACGTTGGCTGCATTTATTCTTGGGATATTTAGGGCTTTCCGAAGTCTTTCATTGATTCATCTAGACGGGCCCCGCTGGGTGCCAGGAGCCCGAGCTGGGGCATCGCAAAGGAAAGCAGAAAAGGGACGAAGCTGGGCCTGTGGCACTGAGGGTCCGCAGGAAAAGAGCTCATTCATTTATTCAACTATGGGACAGTGGCCACGGGCCAGCCCAGGACAAGGTCGGCGCCTCCCAGGTGAACAGGACAGACCTCGTCCCTCCCCGTGTAGAGCTCCTGGCCTCTTGGGGACAGCTTACCCAACAAGCTGGAAGCTTAATGATGTCTGCAGGGCCTGCTGGATAAGGGAAGGGATGGGGCAGACAGAGAGCCGGTCCAGGGCTCCAAGGCAGGAGTGCTCAACACAAGCTCAGGGCGTGGAGGCCAGAGTCGTGAGGGTGGGAGAGGTGAGACCAAGGCGGTCAGCGGGGCAGACCACACAGCACCTCTCCAGAGATGGATCACACCATGTGGCGAGAGGGGTGAGTGCTCCAGGCAGAAAAATAATGTGACATCTTTTATGCATTTTAAGTGTGGAGAATGCTGGGCACAGTGGCTCAGGCCTGCAGTCCCAGAGACGTGGGAGCTGAGGCAGGAGGATTGCAAGTTTAAGGCCAGCTGAGCCAACTTAGCAAGACCCTATCTTAAAATAAAAAGGGTTGGGAGGTGGATGAGTGTCCCTGGGTTCAATCCCCAGTATGAAAGAAAGAAAGAAAGGAAGGAAGGAAGGAAGGAAGGAAGGAAGGAAGGAAGGGAGGGAGGGAGGGAGGGAGGGAGGGAGGAAGAAAGAAGAAAAAGAAAGAGAGAATGTGGAGAATGGAGTAAGGAAGGCCAGAAAGGAGGCTTGTTTAGGAATTTAGAGAGGAGAGCTGAGAGAGGGAGATGACAGAATGACTTTTTTTTTTTTTTTTTTTAATGGAGCTGACCAGCCTTGCAGGAATCAGGCTGCAATTTCTCTTTCTTGTACAAGAAGAGAGAAGAATCAAGGATGACTCCCACTTTAGCCTGACTCAGGATGAGTTAGTGCCATTCACTGAGATAGAAAGACCAGAAAAAAGTGGATAATTGGTTATAATCTGAAATACAGCTATGAAAGAGAAGAGCTTGAGGTTCTGAAATGGAATTTGAGAGATTCAGTGAAGGTCCCCCCCTGAAAAGACTGTTGAATATAGGATTTGAGGGAAGAGTTGGAGTGAGACAGATGAAGAGGCAGGAGGGCTGTGTGTGCAGAGGTCCTGGGGCACTCCGACCAGCGTTCATTCCAAGTTGGTTATTGGGCACCTGTGCCCATACAGCATGACAGGGCAACGGAAAGCAGAGGTGAAAATATGCAAGGAGGTCTGAGATTGTCACCGAGGGCCACCCACCATCCCAGCATGGTCAGCAAATCCTTACCAAGGAGGAGACACCAGAGTTAAGTTTTGAAGGATGCTTGAAAGTTCACCAAGAGAAAAAGCGTGACGGGGTCATTCAAGGCTGTTGTTGAAGCAGAAAACACAAAGCTCCGAGTAGCCAGCATGAAATACTTGGTGGGTGGCTCGTGAGTAAATGAGTGCGGGGGAGTGGAGGAGCCGCGGAGCCAGGCTGCCTGGGACGCTGAGCAGGGCGAGGAGTTGGACTCCAACCAGACAGGCAGCGGGGAGCGGTGGGGAGGCTGGAAACCAGGGGGTGGGGGAAGATCTGCATGATCTCCCCCACCAGACGCGTCCCCCATCCTGGAGGGCTGTTCCTGTGGCACGTGGGACATGTCATGCCCCAGAACTGCCTTCTGAGCCAAGCACTCATGCCAAATCCATTAATAACCTGGCTGCCAAGCGCCATTGCTCACTTCTGACACTATCCAGGCGACCGTCCCGTCCAGGAGTCACCGGCCTGAGAACTTAACACGACTCCCGGCAGCTCAGTGTGCACATCACCTTGACGGTGACCTCTGTGCACTGAGCCGCAGCCTCCAATGGCCGAACCAAAGGCTTTTTTGATGAACCAAGGCATCTTGGTCTTTCTCTTTTCATTGTTTAGCCGTAATATATAGGTACTCCTAATACAGAGCATTTGGGAAATATGGGAAACCCAATACCCCCACAAAGACCACTGCGGTTGGCATTTGCCCCCCATTATTATCCACGCGTTTTCCACCATTGAGATCATTCCACAGAGATTTGCCTTTTCGGTTATCACTTTAATCATTTGTAACTTTAAAAAAGTATCTTCTCATGAACCTTTTAAACCTTAATCTCTACGTTCACCCTAATTTCCTAAACCGGTCTGGATGGACAGAGCCCAGAGAGATAAATCTCCCTCCCCCCCACCCTGCCTGGGACAAACGGACAGGAAGTGCTTTGTATATGGAATATCCCCCCAAAAGTCAAGAGATGGAGACCCCATCCAGGCCCTCCCCCTCCCCCCGGGGCTGTCCTTCCAGGGTCCTAGCTCGCCTCCCCCAACCGCAGCCTGTGAAGCACCATGCCTTCCCCGCCCAGTGCATCTTCTGGGTATTATCATCTTTAAAGATCCCTGCCCACAGACATTGAAAAAAAAAAAAAAGCAAATGGCAGAGCTTTGTTGCCACGTCCTTGTTAGTGAGAGATGGCCCCCTTGTCCAAACATTTGATAAGCAGTTGTATTTCTGCTGTGACTCATTCATCCCTGTCCTCTACCCATATAGGAAGTGGGACTGAAATGTTATTCTTATCGATTTGCATAAGCACTTGAGATAGTGCGGTATTTATATCTGTGTGTCTCTTTCCATTTTAGGTTGCATGAGCCCGAGAAGAACGCCAGGGATATAACCCAGGTACAGTCCTTGGTGAGCCGCCCTTCCTGGGAAACTCAGGGTGTGATTTCCTTGCATCAGCCTGAGTTGCAGATCCGGTTCTAAATTAAGACTCTGTCCCCCCCCCCACCCCACCCCCCCTGGAGAGAGGCGGAGGGGAGAGGATCTGTGCATTCCTGATTTCCCGTGTCCTCTGCGGGCTCCTCCTCGCTGCTCCAGCCAGGAGACTCTGATGTAACCTTGCTTCATGGTGCCACTCCAGTGGGGCGCCAGGCACCATGTGTGCTGGGTGGCCTGGTGCCCTGGGGTCGGGCTGTAGCCCTGCATTTGCTCAAGGCAGTCCCCCCACCAGGAGCACCATTCCCATCAGCCCGCTCCCACCTGGGGTAATAGCACAGCGGGGCCGCCAGGGCCTCTCTAGCTTTTGCTGCTGGAAAGACCCTTTTGTCATGAATTTCCTCCCGCGGGCACCTCCCTAGACCTGGCAGTCCCCCTCAACATGGCTAAGGAGACTTCTTAGGCAACGTGATTGGCCTGTTTCTGAGCAAACGAGATCGGCCTATTTCCAGCTGACCTCGTCAGACCTGGGAGGCAGGGGCCCCTCAGCACCTGGTAATGCGGCAGGCCCTGCTCTGAGCCCAGTAAAGGAGCACCACCCATCCTTGACATTTCCTGGGCGATTGGCATCATTTAGACATAATGTGTTGACGAGGCCGGGCTGGGGGGAGGCCGAACACCTCAGCCTGCCCTCCTGACCCGCTGCAGCCCCCACAGCCCTGGGCATGAGATTGGGTGGGAACTGGAAGAGACAGAACCATGTCCAGTCGTGGCCTTCTCCCCAGTCTGGACTTCTCTCTGGAACCTTCTGGGGAAAGGACGATGGTGAGAAGAATTAGTCATGGAAACCTGTAGAAATCACCCTCAAAGACTTAATGAGCACCAGCTTCATGCCAGGCCCTGGGCAGTAAGCAGGGCAGTCATGACCCTGCTCTGGCCGAGCTGGCAGACCTGAGCCTCGGGCCCTGAGGCTGGGCACCAGCTCTTGCTGGGGAGGGACTCTGGCTGTCCCTGTGGGTTTCGCTGACAGCAGCTGGGGAGCACCTGCAGGGCTCAGGATGGAGGAGCCCTGGTGAGGGAGGGCCACAGCCCGAGAGCCAGCAGACCCTGCCCGCTGGGTGACTGCCAGATCATCAGGCCCGCTTAGGTTTCAGTTTCCTCGCCTGGGAAAGGGCCCGGTGAGGCCCGGGAGGGGATATGTGGGAGTGGATGGTGTCCAGAAGCCTAGGATTGAGATCAGCAGCTGCTGGGCGCGGGCAGAGCAGGCTCTAGTTCACGGGGAGACATTTTAAGGCGCGATGGCCGGTGGTGAGACGAACGTGGGAGGTGTGCGGCTTTGCGAGTGGCTGGCGTGTGTTGGCGGTAAGCGATTGCAGGTGCCAGGCTCGGTTCTGAACGCTTGCCTGGATGCTTCCGCTCGATCCCCACGACAGCCCTGGTGAGAGGCACGATTATTATCCCTGCTTCACAGATAGGGAGACTGAGGCCCGGAGAGATTAAAGGATCTGCCAAAAGTCGCTCAGCTTGAAAAGGCAGAACCAGGATTCAGACCCAGGCCTTCTGACTCCAGAACCTTTACAACCCCCACAGCTGATGATCTCACTCCCTCACCGCTGCTGTTCTGTCTCTCAGCTCCGGCTGTACCCAGAGTGAGGGTGAAATCATTGCCATCCATTGTTCGCCCTTCCCTCCCTCCATCCATCCATCCATCCATCCACTCATTAATCCATTTGTTCATCCATCATCCATTCATCTCTCTATTCACCCGTTCATTCATCCATCCATTCATCTGTGCATTTATTCATCCATTTATCCATCCATCCATCAATCCATTCATCCGTGCATTCACTCATCCATTTATCCATCCATCAATCCATCTTTCCACCTATTCATCCATCCATCCATCCATCAATCCATTCATCCATGCATTCACTCATCCATTTATTCATCCATCTACCTAAACATCCATCTATCCACTCACCTATCCCTCCACCTATCCATCCATCCACCCACCTCTCCATCCATCCATCCATCCATCCATCCATCCATGCACTCATGTCTTCAACATGAATTGAGCCTCTCCTGTGCCAGCCTTGGTGCCCGTATCAACAAAAGTCCAATGAACATTTGCCAAATAAACACATGAATGAATATGAGTATCCCTTCCCATATGGGGACATCATATCTAGTCAAGCCCCAAGCCGACCCCGTCCTTGGCAGTGGGTACTGTGATGGGAAGCAGGAGAAGGAGCCTGGGCCCAGCCAGGGGCATGGAGGGCAAGGAAGCATCTTAGAATAGAGTCACGCTTGAGCTGAAATAGACTTGGTGGATTTGTGACGAGGAAAAGGAGGGGTGACGTGGGAAGAGGGGTGAGAACCACCGGTGGTTCCAGCTGGGAGGAGGGGACAATGAAGGAGGACTGTGGGGAGACTGTGCCCAGTTGATGGTTGAGCAGGCTGGATGCTCCAGAATGACCTTCTCTCCGTGCCTTTTAGATCCAGGACACAAATGACATCAATGACATCACCTATGCCGACCTGAACCTGCCCAAGGAGAAGAAGCCTGCCCCGCGGGCCGCCGAGCCCAATAACCACACAGAGTACGCCAGCATTGAGACTAGCCCACCATCCAGGCCAGAGGACACCCTCACCTACGCCGACCTGGACATGGTCCACCTCAACCGGGGCCCCAAGCAGCCAGCCCCCAAGCCCGAGCCGTCCTTCTCGGAGTATGCCAGCGTCCAGGTCCAAAGGAAGTGAACAGACTGTGCTTGGCTCTAGGGGCCTGTCCCCACGAGCTTTCTTGTCCCACATGGAGTGGTCCATGTGGAGGACAGCCAGCCCAGTCCCGGGACGGCTGGGTGGCGTCGGTCCCAGGACCAGGAGTGAGGGTGGCTCCCGTCTGCCCAGCCCCCTCGGCTCTCCAGCATTTCCAGGGCAGCCACGGCCCCCACACCCCACACCCCGTCTGGAGGACTGATGTTGTCGAACCACCTACGGAACCCGCCAGCGCCTCTGCTGGGGACCAAGAACTGTTGTGCCTCTGACCGTCACTCACGGGTCTGGGTCGTGGTCTTAGAGACCCTGGCTGCCTCCTTGATGCCCCAGATCCTGCTCTTCCAGGATGAGGAGGACAAGACCCCCCACCTCCTCTTACCACCTCCACCCAACTGGGGCTTCTGGGAAATTCTTTCCCTGTAGATCCAACTGCCCCTCCATGGAAAAGGCTGGAAAAAAAATAAAACTGAGACGCGAGTCCTGAGACCCGGGAGGTTGCTGCCGACAGTCCTGGCCTCGCCCGCTCCGGGTCCATGTGCCACTCTGGAGCATCTGCCAGCCCCACGGGGCACTGGGCGCGGCCCGCCTCTCCTCTCAGCCCCCAGCTTGCTTCCCCCCTGGCAGCACTAACCCAGCAGCCTCGCCCTGGGGACGCCTGTAAATTATTGAGAAATGTGAACCGTGCAATCTTGAAGCCGAGGTGTTAGAAAACTTGATCTGTGGTGTTTCGTTTTGTTTCGTTTTGTTTTCTTTTTTTTTTTTTCTTCTTCTTCTTCTTCTTAAAACAACAGCAGCGTTCTCTTGGCTCTTTGTCATGTGTTGAAGTTCACGGTTGGGTCTTGTGAAGTCTGAGGTTTAACAGTGTGTTGTCCTGGAGGGAATTTTCTTACAGCAGAAACCGAATCCTTCCAAGTCCCAGAGCCCCGAGGACCTGGAAGAAGGACCCATCCGGCTGCTCTGTGGAGACATGTAGCCTTCTCTCCGGGACTCACTGGACCGCGTCCTCAGCTGGGCCACCCAGTGGGGTCTGTTCCCTCCGAAGCCCCACGGTGGTAAGTGCAGACCTGTCCAGACCCGATGCCTCAGTCTGCTCTTCCATAGAGTGGGAAGAGGGACGGTGACACCCCTCCCCACCATTTCTCACAAGCACTTTAGGGACATGCACAGGGAGGGACACTGAGCCAGGCTGTTTGCCTCACCCCCTTAGCCATCGCCCCCTCCTCATCCGGCTCTCAGAACTCATTCCTACAAGGAAGAATCTTCCATTTCTGCTCATGAACGCCATTGGGATCAGACTGGAATAGATCCTGGTCACTACCAGGCAGCCCAGCTCTGAGCCAGGGCAGACCCCCCGCCAGTCCCCCGCCCTCTGGTTCAGGAAGTCAGGCAGAGGCTGTGACCCAGTCACCCTCTGACTGCCACCCTTGTAGCTGGGTGCCAGGGCCTGGCTGGGCCCAGGAGCTTAGGTCACAACCCTGGTTATTCAGTTTTCACATATGGCTTGTAGACTTGAGAAACGAATGTCCCTGATCCCCTGAGCTGTGGGAAGCCCATGGCACGCCTGGCTGTCTGAGCCAGACGCTGAGCCCGCCTGCCCGCCCGTTTCTGCAGGTGCAACACACAGGTGAGACCCAGGGGCTCAGCGCAGACCCGCCTCTCCGGGGCCGGTGACTGGTGTTTTACACCCTGGCATCTGGAAGTTTGCTGAGCCAACGGGCCACAAGGGCAGTCTTGGCCTGACAAGCCAGCTCCTCGGTGACATCTAGGAGCCACAGTGGCCCGGTCACCTGCTCTGGCTGTTTCTCAATTCCAAAGGGTGGGCTTGTTACCCTTCGCGTCCCTCTGCTCTGCCCAGAGACAGCACACGTGTGCACACACGCACGCACAGACACACACAGGATTTTTAAAAGAATGTTTTCTTGGTGCCATTTAAATTTTGTTTTACTTTAATTTTGGGAGGGGGAAATAGGGAATGAGGCCAAGGAAGACTGTAGTTTAGTTTCAGCCGGGCAGCCTGGAGAGTCCCCGTACCTTGTGTATGGAACCCCAGGAAAAGGAAGAGGTTGAAATAAACCTGCGGAAGGAGCGTGGTTTCGGGAGTTTATTTTCAGACTGTTGGGAAGGAAACAGGCCCCATTTTGTATATAGTTGCAACTTAAACTTTTTGGCTTGCAAAATATTTTTGTAATAAAGATTTCTGGGTAACAATGACGACTTTGGGTGCTGTGTGTCCTTGCCTTTGGGATTGTAACTCAGGGCCTCCTTGGAGGCTATTGTCTGCCTGTCCCCAAGATCCTGGAGAGGGTCTGATGTGGCCCAGGCAAGGCTTAGAGACAATCTGCAGTGCTGGCTCCTCTCTCCAGGTGTGGAAGACCTAAAACTGTTGGCCTGCCTCAGAGAGAGTCAACGGAAGGTGACAAAAATCCAACAGACCTCTGGGTTTGAATCCTGACTCTGCTTTTTGTAGCTGTGGGAGTCTGAGCGTCTCTCCTTCTTGAGATTTGCACCCCTCATCTGCACAGTGGGGATAATTAAACCCCCTGCTATGGCTCTTGGGAGAATTAGGAGAGGTGACAGGTGCTGAGACCCATGCGTGGTCCATGGCAGACTCTCACTAAGTGTGCAGCCTCACCATCCTGCCTCACCCTGCACAGTGGGCCAGCAGCCCCTCCACATCTGTGGACCTTAGACAAGCAGCCCACCTCCCTGGGTCTTCACTCTCCTCCTGGCAAGTGCCAATGTGTAGTAGGTGCTCAAGAAAGGGTAGTTCCCTCCCTCCCTTAGAGAGTGACACTAGTAATGATAGTTATGCAACAAGGCTAATGCATATATGGTATTACTACTCCTTAGTGTTCACTATGTGCTAGCACGGCATGGGGACCTCTCAGATCTGGTAGCTCTACCAGGTCAGTGCTGTTATGGCCCCCATTCGATAAACAAGGCACAGAGAGGTGATGTCATTTATTCAAGGTCACAAAGCTAATGGGTGACATTGCTGAGTCTCAGCTCCAGCAATCTGACTTCAGGGCCTGATGCCTATCCACCACGTTGATAGTCAATACATCACATGTTAAGCACCACCCACAAAATCAACTGTAAGAGCTAATGGGGACGTGGCGAGTTATGTGCCAAATGCTTGAGTTACTCCTCTTTTCATCTCCCAACCCCCCTGAGGGAGGTGGGAACTCCTTCTCTATGCTTTATAAAGGGGGAAATAGAAGCCAGGTCACTTCCTGCTGTCCCGTGGCCAGGGTTGGAAGGCAGAGGCTGACTCCTCCCAACACGCGCCTTCAGTGTTCATCAGCCCAGGGACTGTGATTGTGCCCATTTTGCAGAAAAGAGCATTGAGTTTCCGGGAGTGCACACCCAGTCAGGTTGGGTCTTAACTGGAATGCCCCGCACCCTTTACCTGGTCCATGTGCTCAGGGACCACCGGAGCCTCCTGCAGGACTCAGAGGTCGCCTGCATCTCAGGCGACAGAATTCGGCAGGTTCCTGGCCCTCTGCCTGAGTTCAGCTCCATAGGGCCCTTGGGGCCCAGTCCATGAAATCTGCACGCCACTTGCAGGGACCAGGTGCAACCCAGGAGAAGGGGCGGAGAAAGGCCTCCTTCCTGGGAAGCAGCAGTGATGGACGGGGGCGTCCTGGCAAGGAGACTTGGGGGAGGTATTTTATGCCGCGCCTGGGCCTCTCTTCTCCACAGCCCAAATCTCCAGGGCTGCAGGTCAGCAGGTAAAACAAAAGTTGATGGGCGCCAAGTGGCCTTTTTCCTGCCTGCTAGGAAATCAGTCAAGCTTTTGCATTTATCGGGCACCTCCCTTGGGGCTCTTCCTCGTGCAGAGGAGCACGCTGCCCCCCTCCCTCCATAAGAACCAGCCCTTGCTCACAGGGGATCAGGAAAACCTCCACCCCCAAACCTGAAGAGTGCTCTCCGCGAAAGCCCCCGTCTCTCGGAGCCCAGTCTCAAAGCCAAGAATCACTGAGGCTTGTTTATTTTATTTAACTTTACGTGAGCACATACCTCACATCAGACACTCTCCTAAACTCTGTACAAATATTAACTTATTTAATACCAACTCCCTCCATCCTCTTAACCTCTAAGCTAGATACGATGATTACCCCATTTAATAAAGAAATTGAAACAGTCAGGTTCAACATCCTGCTCCAAGCTGAGAAGCGAGTCTGGGGATGTGGCCCCGCCAGGCACTGAGCGGGCTTGATGGGGACCAGGGATGGCTGGAGACCCCAGGGGTTCACAGGAAATGCTCAGGGTGCACCAGACCCTGTGGGAAGCCAGGAAGCCCCACACGGTCTCCTCACTGAAGTAACGGAGGGTCAGCCTGGTCACCAGCCGGTCAGGGCGAACCAGAGTCTCTGGGGGGCTCTGTCTGCCACTTGTGGGGTCTCCAGTGTCCCCTTCCAACATAGAGCTCTGGACCTGGGTCTTGGTTTGTTTTCTGAACTCAAGTTCATGACATGGAAAATGGTTTTTAGAGGGACACGTGTCCCAAGTGTGCAAAAGCTGGGTGACGGAGGAGGTCCTACCCTTGGAGGGAAGACGGGGAGGAGCCCGGGGACAGGCCGTTCTGTAACTCCAGGGAAAAAATCCCCCAAGCTGCACTCGGCGTGCCTCCCCTGTACAGAAGCTAGACCTCAAATTTTCACCCAGACTGGTGACCCACCCCGCCCCCAACCTTTGATGCCTGCCCCATTCTGACAATTTCTTCAAAGCAGCGTCAACATCTTATCTTTGGTCCCTAAACCCAGGCCAGGGTCCTGGTCCAGGTGAGGAGCCCGAGGAGCATGGTCAAGTTAATTTGAGAGATAGCATCCCAGAGACCAAAATAGCACACGAACCAGGGAAAGAAACACAGTGGGCAGGAAGATCAAGGACAGCGGGGACAGACCGTTTGTCTGTCATCCCTTCTTCTGCTGAGGCTCCTCTAATTACTCTCTCTCCCACACAGCCTCGCTCCCCATCCCCCCACCTCCAGCCTGTGACGTGCAGGCAGATCCTGGCCCTGCGACCTTGGGCCAATGACTTCACCTCTGAGCCTCAGTTTTCTCACCTGGGAAATGGGGAGAGTGGCAGCCTGCACCTCCTCTCAGGGGTCCAGGGAGGGTTCAATGAGAAAATAGGTGCCACAGCTTCCACAGTAGTGTGGCACCTGCAGTGCCCAACACCACACCCATAGCCCCCCCCACACACACACCCACACACACACACACACACACACACACTCACATCCCTTACCCATGCACCAAGGCCAGGTTATCACAGGAACCCCACATTGGCTCCTCTCCCCTCCTGGCTAAAATTACTTATCAGGTCTGTTTCCCTCCTTAGCCTGAAATGGCTCCCATGTACCAACTTTGGGGACTCACACTGGAGCCTAATTTCAGTGACCTCTTCTCTAAATTCCTGTCTGACTTTCTAAAGGACATTTCCTGCTCCTTGACCCTGTCCCCAACTACAACTGGACCCTCTGGCCAGGCTGGTCTTCCTGTCCCAACAATTACCTGCTGGAACCTCCTTTGACTGATTGTCCTGGCCCCACAGAGAGTCACTCTGCTGTGACCTGGTGTCCTTCCAACCAGACATGATCTCCCCAGCCCCAGGACCTCAGGGAGCCAGGCCTCAGGATGAGGGAGGGTACAGCCTAGCCCACGCAGATGGCGTGCTGGTCACTTGCGTTGTCTCACAGAGCCTCAACACCCCTGGCAAATGAGTGCTATGGTGTCCATTTTGCAGATAAGAAAATTGAGGCTGGAAGAGGGGAAGAGCTAAGCTCGAGATCACACATGTAGCTAATAATTATGCCCCAAGCTCCTCCTGGGAACCTGGCCCTGTGCAAAATTCTGTGGATATGATATTGACTAGAAGATGGGCCCCACACAGATGAGCTCATGGGGAACGAGGAAGCCGGAGCAGCAGCAATCTCAATGCAGAAATGAGGCTGCAGGGATGAGCACTGTCCAGCGCCCAGAGCAACCACATTAGCATTGAGCCAGCGGGAGGGCGGCACTCCTTCCAAGAACCTGTGGAGAGCCAGGGCTTTTGAAAGACCAAGGTGAGAATAAAATGTTCAGCTTAGACAGAAAGCTGGTTAATGTTCTGCAAGGCGACAAAACCATACCTTTGGAATTATCTTTTCAGCCAGATGGAAGTCTCTCACACCTCCACCAGACAAAACCTCCAAATTAGCACCAAGGGTGGTTTTATAAGATCTGGGCCCTAATTGAACAGCAAAGACAAACTCAAGTGTATTCCTGACAGAATTAACCAATCCTCTAGTGGGTCTTTGAAACATGCCCCAGCGTGGCAGAGAAAGGGAACGAACGTCACCTTTCTTTGCCTTCTTTCCAAGTTTGGGCCCTGTTCTTATTAGGGGAAAGTGCGTAGGCCTGGCTCAGCCTGCATAGGGCAGGAAGTCTCCCCAAAGAGGAAATTCCTGAGCTGAGACCTAAAGGATGAGTAAGGATGAGCCAGACAGGGCCAGGAGCCAGTGCCAGGCAGAAACCAGCCTTCCCTGTGTGAGCTGGCCCCTGCCACACTCTGCAGCTCCGCCTTCCATGGCTCTCTCCAACGCCCCCTGCACTGGCAACACCAGCCAGCAGCCTGTTTCTAAAGTGAGCCACAGGGCCTTTGCATATGTTCCCTCTGCCTACAACACTCGCTGGGTCTTTCCTGCCTACCCTCCAAACTGCCATAGCAACTGTGGCCAGCACTTCTCCCTGGGAACACTTGTCATCATTTGTAATTACACTTGGCCTCACAGTGCTTGATTAACATCCCTCTGCCCTGGGAGCTGCCTCCGGGGAGGGAGGATGCTGGATTTCCCTGCCCAGCCTACAGGAAGCATCCAACAGTATTTGTTGGGTGGAGAGGAGGAATGAATGGAGGAACGGGAGGATGGAGGATGAATAGGTATATTGATAGATGCATGGAAGGATGGGTAGACAGGAGGATGGGATGAGATGGATGGATGGATGGATGGATGGATGGATGGACGGACGGACGGACTTAAAAATTAGAAGCGGATTGAAGGTTGGATGGACAGATGGGAGGTTGGACAGGAGGATGGATGGACAGGCAAATGGGAAGTTGGATGGGAGGATGGGAGGATGGGAGGATGGGAGGAGGGATGGGGTAGAGGGAGGAAAGCAAGAGGAAAGAAAGGACCCGGAGTTTGGATGTTGCTTGGAGTCTCCGGGGAAAGGAGCGCTCTGGCTGGCAGCTTGGATCTGGATTCAAACCCCAGCACCTGACTGCTCCCTCGGAGTTCGTCTGCCTTTCATCGTGATCCCGGGTTAAGAGCGTTCACTTTTTAAAAACGGCACGCATGCTCCCCAGCAGGCAAGGAGCCCGTGACCCCCGTCTGAGCCTTTGGTGCCTCTTCTAGGGAAGCTGGGGCTATACTTAGAAAACAGGATGAAAGATGGCAGAGAGATTTCTCTGTCCTGAAATTGCACAACCCAAGCTCTGCAGTGAGTGGCCCAACTTTGAGAGCCACCAGTGATTGGCCACTCAGCAGATGCGTCCTCCTGGCCCCACTTCAAGGACAACAAGCCAGGCCCTGGTGGTGGAAGGTGCCGCTCCCACCCGCGCCCGGCTCCTGCCCCCGCGGGCCACTCTGGGAGGGGTCAGCTGGTGCCGCAGCAGGTCAGGTGGAGCGGGGCCACGGACCTGTCTCCAGAATGAGCCCGGGTGAGAGTTTAATGGCGGGGAGGCTGAGGCCTGGCTGGGGCTGTGGGCCGGGTTCTGCCACCGCTCCCTGGGTGCCAGTAAGTGCACCCCGTGCACATGCAGATTAACGCATTAGCGCTGAGAGTATATGCAGGACGCAGAGGCGCTTGAGCAGCCAGGCCGGGAGCTGCCATTACGCAGGACCTTTTGCTGGAGATTTTTTTCTTGGGGCAATTAAATCTTCAGCTGTCTCCTCACAGGGAGTGCCAGCTTGCATTTTAATTATTCTTAAAAGGGGGAAGTAGGGGAAAGGACACACGGCAAAGAATTAAAAAATAACAATCTGCTTTATAAACAGGGCCATCCTTTGGCGGCTGTGTGTCTCTGTTGGGAAGCTTCTCCCCCCATCAACTCCACATGCCGTTGACCTTCGGGCTCCAGGCTCCCAGGGGCCTCTTCCTGGGGAGGTGGGGAGGGGAGGGAAGGAGCAAGTGTCCTGGGTGTGAAATATGTGTTGGCGTCAGCAGCCTGTGTGACTCAGGGTCCTCTCTGCACTTCCCCCCACGTCCTACGAGGTGGAAGTTATTAACCTCATTTTACAGATGAAGAAACTGAGACAGAAAAGTAATTGGTAGTAACATGACTTAGAGCAATAAAAAGGAAGGAAGGATGGCTACAGGCAACAGGCTGCGGGCATCTCAGAAACTCCATCTCAAAAATGGAGTCGGAGGGGCTGGGGATGTGGCTCAAGCGGTAGCGCGTTCGCCTGGCATTCGTGCAGACCGGGTTCGATCCTCAGCACCACATACCAACAAAGATGTTGTGTCTGCCGAGAACTAAAAAATAAATATTAAGAATTCTCTCTCTCTCTCTCTCTCTCTCTCTCTCTCTCTCTCTCTCTCTCTCCTCTCTCACTAAAAAAAAAAAAAAAAATGGAGTCGGAGCTAAGGAATGCAAGCTATGGTTTAGTTCATGTCAAGTTCTAGAACCTGCAAAACTTACCTGTCAGGTGTCAGGGGGAAAGGAGGGAATTGACCAGAAGAGGCAGAGAAACTTGTGGGCAATGGAAGTTGTTCTTTACCTTGATTGGGGTGGTGCCTAGAAGGAGGTATCATCTATGAGAGCTCATCAAACTGTATCCTTAAAGATGAATGCATTTTAATCCTAGTAGCTTAGAGGATCGCAAGTTCAAACCCAACCTCAACAACTCTTTGAGGCCCGAACAACTCAGTGAGACTCTATCTCTAAATTTAAAAAAAAAAAAAAACATAAAAAGAGCTTGGGATGTGGTTCAGTGGTTAAGTGCCCCTGGGTTCAATTTCCTGTACCCTCCCCCCCAAAAATAATAGCACGCTGGTGAGTTACTATTTATCTAGACCTCGCCACACACCAACTCTTCTTGTCTGCACTTCCCACGTGTTGAACGGTTGATCCCTCATGCTCATCTGTGACACAAGCTTTAGGAGCATCCTGGTCCCCAGAGGAGGAAACTGAGGCCAGGCAATGTTCAGATATGTGCCCAGGAGACCCCTCGCAGGAGGCAAGCCTGGGCTCAGGTCTACGCAGGCTGAGGCTATGCCTTAAAAGTGAAGTCCGGGGGCTGGGGATGTGGCTCAAGCGGTAGCGCGCTCGCCTGGCATGCGTGCGGCCCGGGTTCGATCCTCAGCACCACATACCAACAAAGATGTTGTGTCCGCCAAGAACTAAAAAATAAATATTAAAAATTCTCTCTCTCTCTCTCTCTCTCTCTCTCTCTCTCTCTCTCCTCTCTCACTCTCTCTTTAAAAAAAAAAAAAAGTGAAATCCGGGACTTCCCAGCCCATGAGCTCCAGCGGCAGCGTTGGATCAGGGCCTCTCCTGCAGAAGGGCAGCTCCAGCATTGGGTAGAGAAACATTTACTCAGCCTCTCCGTGGGTAGACACGCAGAGAACAGACTAACCCAAGCCCCGTCGGGAAGAAAGGGGATCCCCAGATAATCAGAAAAATAAACATAACCTGGGTGTGGTGACGTATGTCTGTAGTCTCAGTACTCAGGAGGCCAAGGGCAGAGGCAGGAGGATGGTGTGAACCCCAGGAATCCCAGGCTGGCCTGGGCAACACAGTGAGACCCCATCTCAAAAAAAAAAAAAAAAATAGAATGAAAGAAAATGGGAAGTCAGCGACAAGATCCAGACAGTCCACACCACACCCTCCGTCACATTTTCTCACCCAGAGCTGCTGCTCCAGCATGCACCAAATTCCTGAGCCACCTGCTCCTAACTCGTTTCCCTTCCAAGCTGTGTGCACTGCTGATGCAGGGCAAGTTGCGTGGTGTCATCTTTCAGGAACGGTGGCAAAGGCCCTTTGAAGTCCTCTGTCCTGCTCTAGGCATCTGGAGCCTGGAACTCTGCTATTTCACAAGTGCCCCCCCATGCATTCCCCTGTTGGGGGTGCCAAGAAAGTCACATTCTAAGCCTGGGTGACAGCTGGGAGCCAAACGACTGAACCAAGCCATCGGGCCCTGTGGAGCCCCATGTGGCCCTGACTCGAGGAACTGGGACGTGGCTTCCAGGCCGCCTTCTCCAAATGTTGACGTCCCTGGCTTGTAGTCACTGTGTGCTGCTGTGCTGTGGGTCTCTGATGGGCACTGGGAGCACATTATGTAGTGCATTCCTCTCCATAGCTCTGGGCCATCGTCCATGGTTCCCAGAGAAGGAGAGTGGCTTGCCCAAGATCACACAGAGCTCTAGGAGCAGAACTGGCCTGTTCACAGCCAGAAACTACCTCTGTACCCCAGTGACTCAATATCTGGGAATCAGACCCTCTGACTTCCTGGCTCCTGTGCTTCCCAGCTCCATGAACTTGGAAAAAAAGTTCTGTACCAGTTTCCTCCTCGGTGAATGGTGCCCCAAACCAAACCGACCCCAGAAAGTCACTGTGACAATCCAGAGAGACAAGCGAATATGTGTAAGAGTGGAGAGAGCTGGCCCAGGTGGCTGTGAGTGCTCAAAAACTGGCGGCAATGCGAATCGTGTGGACTTTGGTTAATTTGTGCTTTTTTGTAAGTGGGTTCATATCTACCATACTTCTTTGGGGCACCTTTCAAGTAAGACTTTTAAACAGCTTCAGGGAATCCTGGTGTTTGTTTTCTCATTCCCCAAACACAGAGCAGGCATCTTCTGGGTATCATGCAAGGGCCCCTGCACCCCCCACCCCCATTTAGTCTTTGCCCTCGGTTCTAGTGGGAGAGATAATTAATAAGAGGACAAATGAATAGTTGAGACCATGTCACCTTCTGCTGAGTGCCATGAAGAAAATAAAATGGACAAAGTGATGGGGAGATGCTGTTGGGGTGCGGGGAGTAATTTAGATGGATGGATGGTGTTTGTACTGCCCCCTGGAGGAAGAGAAGGGCACAGCAAGGGAAGGCAGGGAGAAGCCAGTAGAATATTCCAGGCCAAGTGAAGAGCCAGGGCAGAGGCCAGACAGAGGCCAGAGGCCAGAATGAGCTCCAGGAGAAAGAAAGTGAGCATTTGTTTTTATTTTTGTTTTTGTGTTTTTCTTTTGGGCACTCAACCACTGAGCCACATCCCCAGCCCTATTTTGTATTTTTTTTAGAGACAGGATCTCACTGAGTTGCTTAGGGCCTTGCTAAATTGCTGAGGCTGGCTTTGAACTTGGGACCCTCCTGCCTCAGCCTCCCAAGCCGCTGGGATGACAGGTGTGTGCCACTGCACCTGGCTAGAGAGTGAGCATTTCTTAATTGACACGAGTGAGGCAGGCCTGTGGGCCTGGTGAGGAGCGTGGGTTTTGGACTGAGAGAATTGAAATGCCACTGGGGCAAGGGATGCTGGCCACATGTGGAAATGCACTGGAAGGACACCTTCAGGCCATAGAGTCACAGAGACACCTGCAAGGGGCAATGAGGCAGGGACTCAGGGAGGCAGCCTCCAGCTGCAACGTGCCTCACCCAGGGAGCCCACAGGACCAGCCGATGGGGAAGAAGGGCTGAAGGGAAAGGAGAGATGAGTTACCGATGACAGATGTCACCATGATCATTTAATTAACAAATTTCCTATTGATATACATTTGGGTGGCTTCTATTTTTTCCCTCCTTGCAAATAATTTTGACAGAAACATCACTGCCTAGAAATTCCCAGAAGTGAAATGGTCAGGTCAATCCATATGTGAACACTTTTGGTCATTTCCAGACTGTCACGTGTCCGTGTCCTCATCCCACTCCTGTCCAACGCTCAGGGGCCCCAGTTCCCTCTCTTGGACTTTCTCCACCTGCTCCGCTCCTGGGAACGCTCTCTGCCCATCCCCCCCACCCCTGGCACAAACTCATGAGCCTCAAACGCATTTGGATTCCTTGTCGCCATCTGGAATTAGAAACCTTAAGAAGAAACCCTCAGAAGCAAGCGGAGTGGCTGCAAAACCTGCCCAGGGGCCTCCTTTTCCCTGGGAGACAGAGAAAGGCCTCCAACACCCTGAAGTGGGCCAATTTACTCCTATTCTTCCAACAACAAAGAATTTGCTTTTCTTTCTGTTCAGTCCTGAAAACAAGTCCCCCCACTGGGATGGCAGGGAAACCAGGCCCCGAGGTGAAACTGCAAAACTGCGGAGGACCATTGCAAAGCCCCTCATTGCAAAGCCCCTCGTGTGGGCCAACAACCTAGAGAGCCGCCCTCTGAGCCCTCCACCCTCGGGGACCCAGTGGGCCTTCCCATGGCCAAGCTGGTCAGGGTCCCTGGTTGTGGCCACCACCTGCCAGTGGAGAGCTGCTGGCTTCCGTTCCACCCGGCTCTGCTGCCAGGGTTTCCTTTTCATACACGACCTTTTAAAAGAAAGGATTTTCTTTTAATCAGCAGCCACTGCATCTGCAAAGCTTGAAGCAACATTTTAGTATTTCTCCCTACTTAGGGCTTGTGCATTTGGTTCATTTGGGGGGAACTTAAGATTTCAGAGCTTCATGACTGGCACGCCTGCAGTATCTCATGCTAACCTTGGCATGGGGGGAAGCCAACGTTGGAGATGGTGTGTGTTATCTTTCCAAATGGACCCGGTGAGCTACTTAATTGAGAGAAGATTTTGCAACACGCTGCTTGTTCATATCGCACTCCCTTCTTACCCACAAGGTACACACTCCGAGACCCTCAATGGATGTCCCAAACCACCGAGAACCCTGAGCCGCATCTATTCTGTTGTTGCACCATTCATTCATATCCGTGAAAACATGCCAAGCAAAATTATGGACAAAGGAAAACTACTGTGTCTTATCTTTTAAGACAAATGACTTTTTCCCCCTAGTGAGACGGATGAATAGCAAACTCAGATTTGACAAAAACAGAAATTATTATTAATTAACTGCATTGACAGTGTCAACGGCCAGGCTGGTGGGCTACTGGTCTCTTTTTATTGTCTCGGTAACTCTATACAGGAGGTATGGGGGGTTTTGTATGCATTTAACAGGTGAGGAAACCGAGGCACTGTGAATGTATGCTACCTGGAATTTACTCAAGGACACCGGGCTGGTCAAGGGCACAATCAGGGAGCAATCCCCCATCCCAGGACCCTTCCTTGGCCCCTGGTCTTCGCCTGCCGTGGGTTTAGGATTAGGTCAGCCTAGAAAAACCCAAGTTCGGTTTCACAGAATTCCTTCCCCATCTGGTTCTGGGTTAACAGTGGCCATGTGCCAAATTTGGGGGCAGGTGGGGATGTACCAGGGATTAAACTCAGGGGCACCTGACCACTGAGCCACATCCCCAACCCTATTTTGTATTTTTTTAGAGACAGGGTCTCACTGAGTTGCTTAGGGCCTTACTTTTGCTAAGCTGGCTTCGAACTTGTGATCCTCCTGTATCAGCTTCCCAAGTCTCTGGGATTACAGGTGTGTGTCACCATACCTGATTCACGTGCTGTGGATTTGCTCAAGGTTTCCAAGGCTGCAGTGAAGAGGCCACCATGATGATGGGCTCCCGGGCTGGGGTGGCCGCTGGTTCCCCACCTGGCTGCTCTGCTGTTCATGGCGTGGCGGGGGTCAGTGCTCCCCCTCAGCTCCTGCAGCCATGCCAGCCCTCCTCCTTCCCCTGGGCCAGGAGGACATGCAGCTCCTATGGGCAGGTGGCAGGTCTCGTGTAGGCCGCTGCGGGGGCACACTGGAGGTACTGACAGACGCATTCCCCTCTGTCCTTCCTTTCATCCACAGCGGCTCTCCTTTCCAACTGGCTGCTGCTCCAGCTCCTCAGACCTTCCAGGTCCACCCTGGAGGCAGAGGTGGCCCCAGCCAGCTCCCACAGGGCACAAGGTCACAGCCTCAAGGTGAATCCCTTGTTCTGGGCACAACTCCATCTTCTGTGGGTGGTGGGTTTTTGTTGTTATTGTTGTTGTCTGTTTTGCTTTTTGTTATCTGCAGCCCTGGGATTGAACACTGGGCCTCGGGCACGGTAGGCAGGTGTGCTACCCCTGAGCCACGCCCCCAGCCCCCTTGCCCTGGATCACTCACAAAGGCTCTGCGTCTCTGGTGGGCCCCTGACTGCTGCACAGGGGGCCGATTTTATTTATTTATTTATCACTTATTATTGGCTTGCTCCCCTTCACCTAGATTTGACAGA
Organism: Spermophilus citellus; assembly: GCF_964194105.1. Classification (NCBI taxonomy): domain Eukaryota; kingdom Metazoa; phylum Chordata; class Mammalia; order Rodentia; family Sciuridae; genus Spermophilus; species Spermophilus citellus. Next base: position 28,155,564 of record NC_138185.1, read on the forward strand.
TTCAATTAAATTTCAATTTCACAAAAATAATGAATACTTCTTAGTGTATCTCATGCAATATTTGTGACATATGCTAAAATTATTTGTTGTTTGACTGAAATTCAAAACTAAGTGGGCATGGGATCCTGGATTTTACTGGTAACCACCCTGTCTCCATCCCCCAGAGAGACCTCCTGGACTGAGCCTGTCCCTGTAGCCAGATGTGACAGAAGAGCATTCAAGACTGCACGTGAGCAACAGGCCGAGCCATGGAGGCCGGAGCAGGACAGGCTGAGGTGCTACTGGAAGGCCGCAGTGTCTCCCTGAGGAGGAAATGCAGAGCTGGGAAGTCCTCCAGGGGCCCCTAATCCACCCACTGATGACCACTGCCTTCAGGAGAGCGCCCAGCTTCCTGCAAGAGGCACTTAAAGGCCACCTCACCTTCTGCCCAGCTCATACCTCCACCCGGGGACTTGATTGACCCTAAAGACAACCTCTTCTCATGCACAGCCACACAGCACACCTTGGCTCCTCTTGCCTGTGTCCTATGTAAATTTCTATTCATCCCTCACTCTCCAATGCCTAATTTCTTAATTAAATAAGGAGCACAAGGGCTAATGGACCCACCCCAGGAGCTGTGAGAGACAGAGGCAGAACAGCCTTCTGGCCTCAGTCTCCACAGACTCTCATCCTATAGCCCCTGAGGACAGGTTGGACTTAGAGATGAGTGTTTTGACCGTGCAGTGGCGCGCATCTATAATACCATGGGCTTGGAAGGTTAGGTGGGAGGATCACAAGTTCAAAGCCAGCCTCAGCAACCTAGTGAGGCCCTGAGCAACCTAGCAAGACCTTGTCTCAAAATAAATAAATAAATAAATAAATAAATAAATAAATAGGGCTGGGGCCGTGGCTCTGCAGTAGAGCGCTCGCCTTGCATGTGGAAGGCACTGGGTTTGATCCTCAGCACCACAGAGAATAAAAAATAAAGGTGTTGTATCTAACTACCACTAAAAAAATATTTTAAATAGATAGGGCTGGGGATGTGTCTCAGTGGTTAAGCATCCCTGGGTTCAATCCCTGGTATTAAACAATTTTTTTAAAGAGTGTTTTGGAGTAGGGGGTTGTTTTTTTGTTTGTTTGTTTATTTTTATTTCTTTATTTTTTTTAAACTAGCAATATATTGTGTGGGGACAAGTGCATGGAGTACTGCATACATGGCATACGTTAAGGGCGTCTGAGTGGCAGGGAGCACTTGTCCCTATAGTAGTGGTCCAGAATGAGGGACGAGAGGGCTGGGCTGAGGCTTGGTGGTAAAGCGCTTGCCCAGCATACAGAGGCCCTGCGTTCCATCCCCAGCACCCACCCTGCACCCACCAAAAACAGCACGAGGGACATGGCCAGCAGACTTGCCTAAGGTCGGCTTCCGGCTCTGCTGCTTACTAGCTGCCTTCCCTGGGCCTCACGCTGGGCATCTGTAGAATGGGCATGAGAAAAGTCCCAAGCTCCTGAGGTTGCTGAGAGGTGGTGTGAGTTGGACGCCTGGCTAAGCTCCCAGCAGAGCCTAAGCACACCTCGGGGTTGCACTGCGGCTGCCGTCACCCGGGCTTGGGGGCTGCATGAAGGAAGACGATCTACTCTAATTCCACAAAAAAACACTGTCTGCGCCAGACTCTCCAGGAGACGTCTGTGTGCAGCCCTCCGCTTCCTAAGGGTTTGTTAAGCCCTTCAAATTCCCATCCTGCCATTTCTAGTGTGTGGCCTTGAGCAAGTCAGGTCAGCCTTGCTCACTTCACCTGCCAAATGGGGAGGGTGACACCACCTGGCGGAGTCCAAGCAGGGAGCACCTGCCCTGGTACACGGGCCTGGAGACTTGGACCCTCTGCCTACTGCCATTTCGGATTCTCCCCATGGCTGTTCTTAAAACCAAGGAAAAATCCAGATAAACCCACTGTCCCTAGCCCAATTCACCTCCTCTCAGTAATCTCCAACCACCTTTCCCTGCGCTTCAGCCCATAAACACCCCCCAGTCCTCTCCCTGGGGAGGCAGAGTTGAGCTCGGGTCCCCTGTGTCCTCGCACTCGGCCGCCACTCCGTGAATAAACTCTTTCTCTTTTGCAAAATTCATCCGTGTCAGTGACGGGCACATCGTGCTGCTGGCATAACGGGGCCTGGTTCCGTGACATTCTGTTTCCATTTCAGTTTGCATGTAACTCTCCCCCACAGTCGCAAACCCGTAAGGACTGGGCTCCATGAACAAGTCTGTACCCAAACCAGAGGGCATCCAATACGCAGAAAGAAAGCAGGAATCAGCCATCCCCTCTCTCCTTTGACCGCTGGCCCATCTGATCAGGATCTGATCAGAGGAATCGATCAACAGCCCTTGCTCCTTCCCCTATCTTTTCTAGGAATCACAACTTAGGTTTGTAGCTGTCTAATTTATTATTATATGGTGCGGTGCAGAGTAATTACACGCTGTGGTATAATTTGTTATAACTTGGGCTGAGGCCTATAACTGTATAATTTATTATTATACAGTACGGTGCTGAATAATACGAAGAGTATATAATTTATTTCAGGCTTATGAGCCTAACCTGTAATCCAAATGCAGCACGCCGACTCTGTGGATGAGTTAATGTTTCTACGGTAACCTCGACTTAGATCTTTCTTCTCTTCTAACTTCTTTCCTTGGGCCTTTCAGAAGACAACCTGATAGTGCTGCCAAGTTCCTGGCACTTTTATATTTTAAACAAAAGTGAAATCTTGGATAATCCTGGCCCAGGTTGAGAAAATGTGTTACATATTGGGTCATGAAAAAAAAGACAGCCCAAAGCTGTCACCTTGTCCAGTAACAGTTGTCATTACAGGGAGGTCACAGCTTGCCCGAGGACATGCCAATAGCAGGTGGAAAACCATGACCGGACTCCAGCTTCCTGGGTCCCCAGCAGGCTCCCTGGCACGCGGCATCTCCATTCATTTGATAACTAATTTTTGTTCTGTTTTCAGCCCTGGGAATATGTCATTGGACCAGAAAATGTTCTGTCCTCATGGAGCTTCCTGGGCTGAGGGCTGGGAGCATCAAGCTTCCAGGTCCCTGTTTCATAAAGTGTCCCTGGGATCGGCGTCATCTGTATGGCCTGGGAGCTGGAGAGAAACTGCAGCATCTCAGTCTTGACCTGCTGAATCACAGTCTGCATTGTAACAAGACCCCCTGGGATCCACATGGCTGACAAGCTGGGCTTGAGTTTCCATAGCATTTAGAAAAAGCAATTTCTACCTGCGCTTCCCTCCCTGGAAAATTCACACCCTCTTGCTGAGGTTTAAAGCAGAGCTCCTTCTCTTTCTACCTCTCCTTCTCCTCCTCCTCCTTCTTCTTCAACATATATAGATTTTCATCTTGGTCACAAAAGTTCATTGCATGCTTTTTGGAAATCACAAACATGCAAACACATGCACGCGTAAGCACGTCGTTGAGTGTGCACTCACGCGCACGCGCGCGCACACACACATACACACACACACACACACACGCACACACACCCATACACACACACAAAGAAAATCAAAATCACCCAAATTGCTCATCATTAGAGATGACACCATTAATATCTCCTCATCTGCCAGACGTTTTTATACACTTTTTTTTTCTCAACAAAATGTCAAGAAAAGGTAGAATCACGTTGCCTGGTTAGTTCTCGACATGGAGCATGCACCCACAGGAAGGCTGGCTCAAACACAGATTGCTGAGCCTGAACCCCCAGGGTTTCAATCAGAAGCCCTGGGACCATGCCTGGGGACTGGCATGTCTAGCTTGTTCCAGGTGGTGTGGAGTCACTGGTCCGGGGACCACACTTTGGGAACCACTGGACTCTGAGACTAAGCATCAGTGGTTGGAATCCAGCTCTACCACCTGCTACCTGGCCATAGGGTGGCTTCTGCAGCTAGAAGGACAGTACCCACCTCTTAAGATCATTCTGAGAACTACATGAGCTAATTAAATTAGCAAGGCACAAAGGAAGCATTAATTACTATAAATATGCCTATAATTTTAAAATCTAGGTTTCTTAACAATCGTTCATAAGCATTTTGTCATGTCTTTATTCTTCTGTGTATTTGTTTTTAAAGGCTCCTGGATTGTCCCTCATGTTGATGCATCGGTCTGGTCCCCAGTCTTTGACTACACAGTACTGTGATGAGCATTCCCGTGGATAAATCACCGCACCTGTCTGCCTATTTCCTGAGGACAGAATGTGCTAAATGTGAAATCGCTGAGAAAAAATCACATGACTGTGTTTAAGGCTTTTGATAAATTTTGCTAAATGGTCTTCCAGAAAAATTAAACCCATGCAAAATGCCACCAGCAGCCGATGAGATATCTTTTCTCTACAATCTCATTAATGTCCCATGTGACTGTTTTTTTTTTAAAATTATGTCAATATTTTGTTTGTTCATTTGGATTTCTTGGATAACTACTGAAATGGGGACCATCCCTCCCTCGAATATCTTAGGGCTTTAAGTTTTTAAAAATTAAAAATTCCCCAACGACTGTGTCTGCGTGGTTAACAAGCCCTCTCCTCTGACTCAGCCTTTGCTTTACTCCATGCTTCTCACCCTGTGGGAGCAGAGGCGTCATCTCACAGGTAACAGCTGCCTGATTTAAATCCCACCTGTGCAGCTGGTAACATACCTCCCACTTAATAGACGGGTGTGCATTCGGAGAGGCTGGCAAGAGTAAGAGGGCAAACAGAGGAAGGGAAAGCATTGATTTGTTCAGCCCAAATCTCCTCATCTCTCCACAGCCAGGCCCTCTACTAAACATGGAGGATGCAAAGCCAAGGCAGTCTCCAAGTCCACGTTGGGGCTGGGGGAAAACAGAGTGCAGATGAAATCCAAGGGGTGGGGATTTCACAAAAGAAATGGTACCAGCTTTGAAGTCAGAGAGGTCCAGGGTTCTGTTTCTGTCTCATCCAACTCCTAACTTTGGGCAATAAAAGTGAACTCTTTTTAGACTATTTTTAGGCTTAAACCTGTTAAAATAGCAAATGGAGAAAAATCTGAAAACAGGTAAGGTATGAATCTCAAAATGTCAACTCAAAGGCCTAATATTGTTTGGCTCATCCAGTGTTTTTGCAAAATTAAAAGAAAAATCGGGATGACTTAGGTTACTGATTTTCTAGAAATATATTGGTTCTTTAAGAGAAGATCAAGGTTCATTCATTGACTTCCACTGGCTGAACTGGAGTAAGAGAGAATGATCCTCTTTCTTGAAGCAAAAAACTGGGAAAATTATATATATATATATATATATATATATAAAACAGCAGTTGTCAAGGCATCGGACAGCAGACCATCCCCAAGAGGCACGGAACAGAAAGTGAGAACAGAAGCCCAACCACTGCCCCAGCTGACTCTTGCAGAGAGTGCTCAGGCCAGGGCCCAGGAGAGGGAACCCACCGGAGCTCTGTGCTCTCCCTGAGTTCAGGAGACACAACTGGGAGGCTGCTGGGTTTGAATATTTCTGTCCTTAACCTCCACTATAGCAGCAGGGCATTTGGGGAGGTGTTTGGGTCATGGATTGATGCTTCCATAAAAGGGCTTGATGGAGTGAGTTCATTCTTTGGCCCTTCCACCTTCCTCCATGTGAGCACACAGCATTCCTCCCCCACAGAGGATGCGGCTTTCATGGCGCCATCTTGGAAACAGAGACTGGGCCCTCTTCAGACGATGAAGCTGCTAGTGTCCTGGCTCTGGACTTCTCTGCCCCCTGATCTGAGAAATCAGTTTCTATTCTTTAAAAATTGCCCATTCTCAAATATTCTGTTTTAGCAGCACAAATGCACTAAGACAGGGGCCAAGGTGGCTAGAGGTCACAGGGCAGGTATCATGGAGAGGAGAGATGGAGAGAAAACGAGGGAGAAGGAAATGAACTGTGCATGTGCAAGAGCAAACGTGAGCTCTGGAGATCAGCAGAGGGACTTGCAGTCTTCCAAGTGTGGAGGAACACGTGCATGTGCGGAAACACTGAGGCCAGGAAGGGGCCACCTGAGAGCATTAGAGGGAGCGATCCCAGGAGTCCACACAGGGCTGAGAATAATCCCTGTCCTCAGAAGCCAGAGGAGAAAACCTTATAACCTACAGGGAAATAGGCAGAGTATTCACTCAAGTGTTTTTGCCTCATTAATAGGGCAAAAATTAGCTCTAAATTAAGTATTGTTCTGGTCCTACCTCATAATGCTTAAAAACAAAGATTAAACTGATCTCAAGTAACTTTGTGTTCCAGAAAAGGCTCAAAACATATATAGAAATTAAAAAACAAAAATCTAGCACCCAACAGAGTAAGATTCTCAATATCTGGTATCCACTAAGAAATTGGCAGGCAGAGAAGCAGGGAAATTCAACTCATTAACAAAGAGAAAATTCAATCATACGACACTGACCCAGAAACGACATAGATGATGGAACTGAGGAAGACATTAAAACAGTAGCCACAGCTGTCTTTCATATATTGAGGAAGCCAGAGGAAAGGCAGGATGTTAAGATGTGACACGGAGGAGAGTACAAGAACTCACAGAGACTGGGGATGTTAACTTGAAGATAAAATCATAGAAACCATCCAAAAGGAAATTCAGAGGTGGGGGGGAGTAGGAATAAAAATCAGGAGGAAAAAGATGATTCAGTGAGCCACAGGACAACTTGAAGTGTGTTCTCTATTTCAGAGGGGGGAGTGGAGAGAGAGAGAGAGAGAGAGAGAGAGAGAGAGAGAGAGAGAGAGAGAGAGATGGGGAGAGAGAGAGGGAGGAGTTAGACTTCTAAGGACAAATAAATTATGGTGCAAAAATTTCTACTGTTGATGAAAACTCTTAACCCATAAATCTAAGGAGCTCCATGAGCCCCAAGCACATTGACTTACCACAGTTCTCCTACCTCCAGATGACGTGGTGCCACTTCACCTTACAATGTCACGCTTAAGAATCTTCTTACATCATACTCCCACGTCTCCCCTCCTGGCCTTAGAGAAGCATTAATAAAATGACATGAGACCCATTATGATCAAATTATTCAGAACCAGATATAAAGAAAAAAAATCTTTAAAAGCAATCAGAAAACAAACAAAACCGTGTCACAGATAAAGGAACAACTAGAAGGCGGGCATCCGAATTCTCCAAAGAAACAATGCAAGCGAGAAGACCCCGCAGTCAGTCACATCTTTTGAAATATTTTTTCAAAGATCAACCTCAAATTCCACATCCACAAGAAGACAGCGTTTAAAAAAAAAAGGAAGGCAAAATAAAAATGTCTTCACGTTTGCAAAAGCAGAAAAAATTCATCACTAGCATACCTGTAGGTAAGAAATGGCAACGGAGTTCTTGAAGCAGAAAGAAAATGATATTGGACGGGGGTCTGGAGCTACAGGAAGGAATGAGAACACTGGAAATGGTAACTACGTGGGAAAATAAAAATTCTTTTTCTTTTAATTTAAAAAATCACATTAAAAATAAGATCAACTATTTAAAGCATAATAATAATGTTCAGGGGGGGGGGGTTCAGAATAATTGTAATAATCCTACAACAATAGCACAAAGGCCAGGAGGGAAGTGGGAAGTGGGAGCTTAGCACTGTCTGGTTTGATGCTATATGTGAAGTGGTGTAGTGTCACTGAGGACAGGCTGCACTGAGTTAAAGATGTATATTACAAGCTCCAAACCACTGCTAAAGTAACTCAGTGATCACTGAGATGGGCGTGTAGCTCAGAGCTAGAGCACTTGCCCGACATGTGTGAAGTCCTGGGTTTGATCCCCAGCACCACAAAAGGGGAGGGGGTGGGCTAACAACAAATAGGACACACAGGAAACAAAGAGCAGCGTGGTCAATTTAAGCCCAACTGTGTCAGTTATCACATTAAATGTAAATGGTCTAAACATCCCAGTTAAAGTGGCAGAAATTGTCAGATTGGATGAAAAATCAAGACTCATAATATGCTTCTGCTAAGAAACCCACTTTCAATACAACCAGGTTAAATGTAGGAAAAGACATGTCATACTAACTGTAGCCAAAAGAAGGCAGGTGTTACTATCTTAACAGATAAGATAAATTTCAGAACAAAGAGGAACCTCTGGGATGAAGAGTTATTTTATAATAATAAAGGGTCACTTCACTAAGATACCAATGCCTGGCCCCATCCCCTAGAAATTCTGACTTAACGGGTCTGGGGTCCACCTGTGCTTCATAGCTTTCAACACCTCCCCAGGTGCCTCCAGCTGAGAACTCCGTCTCCATTTGGCCCCTATGGATTGCCTGCTTGGTTCTTCATGGCTCTGTAGCAGCTGCAGGAAATTATAACAGCCGACTCTTGTGGACAGTCCCGCAGGCCTGCTGGTGCTTAAGAGCTTGAGATGCACTCTCTCATCTAATCCTTCCAACTGCCCTGTCAGGTTGGTAGGAACATTGCTCTGAGATAGAAATGTAGGGATACAAAGGGAACTCCAAGTCTCTGAAGAAAACAAAAAAATCTCTGTCAAATAATAGAACCAACAACTCATAAACAACTGGTAAACAGGACAAAGGAGAGGCCTAAGGGACAGAAAAGGACCCGGATGTGAAGACATATTAAACACCCATAAGTTACTGTGTGATCCACGGTTCCCTGTGAGTTTCTGGGATGTAGGCCTCAATAGAAAGAGACCATTCACAGGGTGAGTGCGGGGGTTCACATGTGACTCAACCGTGATCCTCTGACTGATAACCCTGTGACCTGTCCCCACTGCCAGAGACTGATGTAAGATGACATTCCATCTCAGGCCAGACCCCTCTGATGGGAAAACGTGATTTGGGTCAATATTTTCCAACTATGAGAGAAGCTGAGCCCCTTTGGATCATACATATTTCACTTAATTACTTTCCCTAATGGAAACTTGACCTTAAGCTCCGGTGGCACATTCCACTCTCAAGATGGCGCCCATTCTGCTCTGAAGACGCCTGCTTTTACTCTCCAATAAACTTCCTTCTATGCTACTAAGACCCGACTGGCCCTTAGATTCTTTCCTGTGATGGATTCAAGCCTCTAGAAGGTTCAAGAAGAGCCCTCCTTGGTACCCTTCCCTTGTAGCCTGGCTCTAACATCCCACTCTGCTGTCCTGGGACATGTGGTCTTTTCTCTGTAGGGCCAAGGGGAAGACAGGACCATCTGAGCCAGGGACTGAAGATGTCCCAGCAGGTGCTCCAGGAATGTCAGTGCAGCGTGGCCTGAGTCAGCCTCACCAAGCGCCTGCTGGCACCTCTGAAGGGATCTTTGAGGTTCTTGGCTCTGATCCCAGAGTCTACCTGTCAGCCCAACAGCTGGGTGGCACCTGGGTGACACAGCCCACCCTCGGGACGGTGTTTTTCTCATTAGCTTCAGAGACAGGATCCCTCTGTGAAGACAATTCCTTGGAAACCAGCCCCAAATGCCAAGCCACCAGATTGTCTTCCAGGTGCTGCGAGGTAGGCCTTTGTCAAATGCCCATGGAGTTGCTCTCATGGTAGGATAAATGACCAGGCTGCATCCACCATCTCCAGGGACCAAGGAAGAGTTATTGGTCTAATCCACATCCAAGCATCCATAGAGAGATTTTGTTTGTTCACTCATTTGTCTTCAGGATGTTTATGGAGCACCTTCTGTGCTCGCTGCGTCCAACACAGAGAATACAGTGAAGACTGACGAGGCTTCTGCCTCCCGGGGGCTCCCAGCCTAGTCAAAAAGAGACATGCAGCAAAGCACAATGACTGTCGAAATAACAGTTGTGACAAGGTCTAACGGATGCACCCCGTCGTGTTTTGAAGAATGATCAGGAGTCTTCCAGGGGACACAAGCCGGGGAGGCCACAGCAGGCAGAGCCGAGGCTGCAGCTGTGAAGAAGCAGGGGGGATAGGGGCAGGTGGTTGGGGGTCTTCTGGGGCTCGGTCAAGCACGAGGCAAGCCTGGAGACGTGGAATGTGTCAGATGGCAAAGGGCTTTGAGTGCCTGGCTGGGGAGTTCACACTTGACCTCTTGTCCTGGAACAAGGTGCCCTTGAAAGGCATTCTGGAGGTGAATGACATGAGGATATTGCACCTTCAGAAAGGATACTCCACCGGCAGAGGCGTGGTCACATAGGGGCGGCAGTGGCCACTAGAAGCAGAGACGGGAGACGGGCGGGCAGGAAGGTACTGGCAAGAGGTAATGGGGGCTTGAGTTGGATAAACGTCAGTCTGGCTAACAAGGAGAGGTTGATGGGGTGAGGTGGAGCGGGCGTAGTTTAGTCACAGTGATGGGGTAGCTGTTCTTCTTGTCATTCATCACTATGCCTTGGAGGTTGGAACTGGCTTTTACCTAGCTCTTAAATTTTAGGGTCAGCTGGGCATGGTGGCACATGCGAGTAAACCCAGTGACTTGGGAGGCTGAAGTAGGAGGATCTCAAACTCAAGGCCAGCCTCAGCAATTTAACAAACCTCTGTCTCAAAAAATAAAAAGGGCTGAGGATGTGGCTCAGTGGTTAAGACCCCTGGATTCAATCCCCAGTACTTAAAAAGAAATTTAGGGTCAACACGAGGACCAAAAGAATGGATGAGTGGATGGAGAGGGAGGAATTGTTGGAGGAATAGATGAATCAATGGAGGGAAAGAAGACAGGATGGATGGAGAGATGGATGGAAACATGTGGGACTGATGGAAGGATGGATGGACAGATGGATGGTTGTTTGTGCAAACAGGAAAGTATATGGAGTGATGAAGTTATGGGTAAATGAGTGAATGATTGATGCAGTAAGAGAATGAGTAAATAAACAGGTGGATAAATAAAGGAGTGAGTGATCCTACAGATGAGTAAGTGAATGGATAATTGGCTGGATGAGTGAATAAGTAAATGGGGAAACAAGGGATTGAGAGAATGATTGAATAAATAAGTAAAATCTTTGCCTAAATAAAATAAAGATCTACAGGACAGGTGAATGAGTTAATAAACAGACGATTGAGCAGTTGACCACCAATGGAAGACCGTGTGTAACCCGGGCCTTCAAGTAACATGGGTAGGCCCAAGGTGGTCATCTGATTGCAGACACTCTGGTGTCCCCAGTGCTTAGAACAGCCTCTGGTGCATACAGTAGGTGCTCCATTGACCCTTGAGGAATAAATGAAGGCTGGTAGATGAGCTGACCCAGTGCCGAACTAAACATGGGCTGGTATCGAGAGACTGGGTTCAAATCCTAGCCCTTCCCCTTTCAATGACGTCATTAGAGCTCAGCCTCTCTCTTCTCTGGGGCTTGGTTTCCCCATCATGGGACCATTGTCTTCCCCTGTCAAGTCTATTGTAAAGACGCCCCAAGAAGAACCACAGAGTCCCAAGGCAACAGTAGGGACCCAGCACGTGCTGGTTCACACCACTCCCCCCCCCCCATGCTTTCCGCACTACTGGAAATCACTTCTGGATTTTTGAACATATTACGAAGCCTTTCCTCTGCCTCCTCTCTCTTGGAGTCATAATTTATCATTTACTCGTCCAAGCAACTGAACTTAACCTGCAGCGCCTCCCCAGATTCGGTCAAAGGAGGCAAAGACTCTCTTCCTTTGACCAAAACTTGGGTCAGACTTCTCTGAGTCCTCTGTCCTCCCGGACTCCAGTTTGGGAAGAACCCTACGTCAGTTCATAGAAAACCTCCTCCTTGGTATCTGGTCACACATCTTCCCACTCCGGCCCACCTGCAGCAATAATCCTATCGAGTGGGTTTAGCCAGAAACTCTTGTCCATGATGTTTCCCTGAAGATTTTTCATCTGCTGGCCCCACCCTGCTCCTTGGTTATAAATCCCCACTTGTACAAACGACTGCATACGTGTGTACCCCCTTTATCCTGGTTGGAGTCACGCTTCAATCCAATCTCTCTCCTCCACCACAAGACCCCCCTTGCAGGGGGCCCTACACCTGAGGCCAGGCTCCCCTGGAACAAAGTCCTCCTCGCCATCTTTAACAAGGGCCATGAATAATTTTTTCTTAATAGGCTGCATTCACAAAACACTCTTTCACTTAGGCATTTCGATCTTTCTTGAGAGCCCTCCATATTTATAATTTGTGGGTTTTGCTTTCATCGTCATTATTATTTAAAACTTCCCCCCAGAGCTTCAGGCACAGCTAAGTAGACAGAATATTTGGGGACCTGTTTTTATCTTCATATTTAGTTTTCAATGGAGGAAAGATGGGATGGATAGAGAGAGGGGTGGGGGGGGGCTTTGTACTTGAGTGAGGCTGAGATTTCTGGAAGCCAGCTATCCAAGGTCATTCTCTGCTGGTGCCTTCTGAGAGCTATAGCAAGCCTTATTCCTTTTCTTTAGTGAGAAAATTACTTAATCATTTGCCGCCAAAGGGAAAAGACAGCGCTGAGAACATATTTTAGCAGAAAGCACCAAGACTTTTCATCTTAATGCTAACGACCATCTCTTTAGATTCAATGGGCCCCTGAGTTCTCTCCTTAAATTCTCATTTCTTTTTTCTGCTGGAGTTGGAACCCTTGAGATCCCCTGGTCAGGGGGGGAACCTTCTTCAACGCGTATTGCTCCGTGTCGCCACGAGGGGGCGCTCCCAGACCAGACACAGGCGGCTGCAGCCACCTGCCTCGCTGCTGCCATCTATCTGCACAGGCTTGTCTGGGAGAGTGGGGCGGGGTCCCCTGCCCCATGAAGATCCCCATAAAGTTCAGATGCAGCCCTAAAGACTTGAGCAAGGCCACTATAGAGGAGCGGGATGTGCCTTGAGACTTTTCAGGAACTAAATTGAGGACCTACTATGTGCCGGGGCTTCCTAGAATAAAAACTGAAGGCCTGTAGAGGATGCTGAGGATCCAGTGGACACTTGACCTTGGCAACTGTCCCTGCGATCGATGTGTTGCTAAGCAAGAAGGGGGTCTCAGCTGTGACTTAGCTGCATCCAGACCCCAGGTGAACTCAACAAGTGGGCACTGTGCTGCCACCAGGTGAGGGACTGGTTGTTGGCATCCCCAGGTCTTCTGTGGGAAGGGGACAGTTTTTATGAGAAGAAAACTACCCAGGCTGGTAGTCACTATGTGGTAAAGGGACAAGCAGGAACTTTGGGGTTACCTGCAAGCCCCAACTTAGTTCCTAAGTGAGCTCAGGAAATGTCAATGTGGGAGAGGTTTTTTGTATGCAGAAAAGTTTCCTTGTAAGTAATTGTTATTTAATTAGCATTCAATGTACTACAGTGGCTTTTAAAAAGACTAGTCATTCTTAAGCCTTTAAGCTCAATTTACAAAACTTATTATTCTTTTTCTACACAGTCACTTCCAAGGGGCTTTTGATTAATGGTCAGTGGACTCGGTTAAACCATCCATCTCACTTACAAACTTGGTTAATTAAATTATCTCGAACATTTTACGCAGGACTTTCTCATTTAACGGATTCAATTTCCTTTTTTAAACACCTTCCTCCGCTGACCTGACAAGCCAAACTTTCCAAAGTCAAACCACTTTGGAAAAAAAAATCTAATTTAAAAGCTTAAACAATAGCACATCTCAAGATCTCTTCTACATCCTGGTCCCGTGAATAAGTTTAGTGTGAGAAGATTCATGTGTCTCTTGATGGAAGAATCACAAAGTCTGAAATCAATTACACATTTTAAATTGGAGTCTCAAGGCTAATTTGTTCATACGCGATGCAAAAGAAAAAAAAAACCCTTTTCAATGTTCTGAATACTTTAAATACCAAATATATAACAATAGGGATTTGATTTCTAAACCTTTTCAGGGTAAAAGGCATTTGCCCGGAGTTACAGTTTGGATCTGAAATGTCCCCAAGGTTCAGGTGTTGAAGGTGTGGTACTATTGGAAAATGATGGAAACGTGGGAAGGTGAGGTCTACATGGGGGACATAGGCCACTGGAGGATCCTGGGATCCGGGACCCTGGCCCTTTCCCACCCTCCTCTCTCTCCCTCTGACTGCTGGCCATGAGGTGAGCTTCCTGTCATTATGTTCTGCTCACCAAAGGCCCAAAGCCATGGCACCAAGTCACCATGGACTGAGCCAATGAGCCACAATCAACCTTTCCCCCTTTTCCGTTATCTCGGGTATTTGTGTCACCGGGGTGGAAAGCCAATATGCCCAGTGAGGAGAAAGTTCTCCATCCGCACAGGAGCTGGGATGAGCTCTCTAGCCCAGGTTCCATCCCAGGGGCAAAAGTTCCATATGATGGAAGAAACCAATATCCATGCTCCCTGTGCCTCCTCAGAAGTAGGACCTCAGGCTCTGAATGGGCGTTTGGCCACCTGGAATAAAGATGGCACTCCTCAGCCTCCCTTGCTGCGGAGTGCGGCCTACAGTCCAGCCAGCGAGATCAAAAATGTTAGGTGGCCACGTCCAGAATCCTCTCTGAGAAGACAGCAGGAGTGTGTGTCCCTTCCCCTTTGGTTTATCCACTCCTCCATCTGGCCATCCGGACCTTAGGTGTGATGCTGGACTTTGGTCACATCCTGGACCTGGAGGACCGGGGGCCCCCCTCTGGGCTGGAGGGGTAATCTAGAAGGATCCCCGGATTCTGGTGACTTCATGAAGCTGCCCATCGGTTCAGCCGGGGATGGACCGTTGGAGAGATTTCTTCCAGCACCAGCTTCTTGGCCATGCGATCTCACCCTCTTATCTCCTGCCTCCCCTGAGTTTGGTCTTGTCCTGACCCTTGTTTTGATCAGTGACACGTGGCAAAACTGGCACTGGGCAGCTTCTGAGGCTGGGCTTTCCGGGGGCCATGCAGCTTCTACATCTGAGCACTTGGAGGGCCGAGCTGAGACGCTCGGGTGAAGGAGCCAGTCTAGCCTACGGCAGGACGCGGGTCTCCAGCCAGGAGCACCAGCTGCCAGGCACTCGAGTGAGCCCCTGCGGAACCTTCCAGTTGAGATAGCCTGGCGGCTCTGGCTGCAGCTGCGTGAGGGAGCCCAGGCCGGATCCACAGGGGAAACAACACTCCGCCAGTGCACAGAATACGAGACATAAATTGTTGTTTTCAGCCAGAGTTTCAGGGTGGTTTGTTTATGCAGCTCAATAAAATACCAGTTCTCTTTCTTGAAAAAAAAAAAATTAATCCTATCTGAGCTATGGTTGTTTTGAGTCTTAAGTGAACCAAATCCTGACGGATCTGTAGACCAGAGATTTTTGCTGGGATGTGATACCTCGGTGTCTGGGATTATTCTCTCTTGCTGGTGATGGATGGATATGCGGAGCCCTTTTTTAATTGGTTGCCATGGCAACAAGGGACTCTATTTCCTCTGAAGAGGTTGATTTTGTGGGCAATTAGATTCTGGCCATACCATTACCTAATTCTTCTGTGTGATCTAAGACGACAACCCCCCACACACACTCCCTGCCTTGTTCTGCCCCCTCCCCCCCCACCTCAGAAGGTCAAAGCTGCTTCCTTTGCTAATCTCTTTATTGCCTAATTGAATTCTGAAGCTGTTTTTTGCCTGTGCCGTCTGCCCAGGCTGTGACTCCAATAGATATTGACTGCCTTTTTTTTTTTTTTGGATTCTGCATCTCTCTCTTTCTGGGCTCTGGGTGATACTCTCCCCAGAGTCCAGTTAGGGAATAAAGGTTTTTCTCACTCTGAGCCTCTGTTTTCTTCTGTGCGAGATGGAGACCACACACTGACCTGATGGGGCATCTGGCTACGAACTCCTACAAACTCTCAGTCTCTTCACTCCCTGCTCTGAGGTCCTAAGTGGCTTCCAGGCCTTGGGTGATCAAAGCTCAGTGGCTTGCTGTGGCCAACAGGGCTGCTGAGCTCCCGGCCTCCTCCACCCCACACCAGCCATGCTAGGCTTCGGCTGCTCCCGCTTTGCATCTTTGTGACCAAGATACCTGACCAGGACAACTTCAGACAGGGAGAGATTTATTTTCGCTTCTGGTGTTATGGTTTGGATGTGAGGTGTCCCCGAAAAGCTCCCAGGTGAAACAGCGCAAGAAGGATGATTGGGTTGTAAGAGACTTAACCCAATCCAGTGATTTCATCCCCATAGGGATTAACTGAGTGGTGACTGAAGTGGGGGGGGGGGTGGCTGGAGGAGGTGGGAATTGGGGTGTGGCTCTGGGTGTGTGTCTGTATGTGGGTGGGATCTCTCTCTCTCTGCTTCTTGATCACTGTGATGTGAGCTGCTTCTCTCTGCCACACTCCGCCATGATGTTCGGTCTCACCTCGAGCCCTGAGGAATGGAGCCACCTTCTGTGGACTAAGACCTCTGACACCGTGAGCCCTCACACAAATCTTCCCCCTCTATAGTTGTTCTGGTGAGATCCTTTAGTCACAGCACAAGCCGACTAAAACGCCTGGTTTCAGAGGCCCCCGTCCATGGTGGGTTGGCTCCAAGGCAGGAACATGGCGGAAGGGAGTGGCTGAGGAATGCTGCTCAGCTCAGGGCATCCAGGAAGCAGAAAGAGGGGTCCGGAATGGATCAGGGACAGATGTAGCCCCCAAAGTCATGCCCCCAGTGACTTGCTTCTTCCAGCCACACCCACCTACCTGTAGTTTTCACCACCTCCCAGTAAGTCCATTCAAATGATTAATTCATCAAATGGATTTACCCACTGATGAGGTCAGAGCCATCATGATCCAATCATTGTCTAAAAGCCTCACCTCGGAACCTTGCTGCATTGGGGGATCATGCTTCCAACACAGGAGCCTTTAGAGAGACCCAAATCGTAACACACACTGTGCCCCCACCTCAGGGCCTTTGCCCCTGCCAGGGCTCTCTCCCCAGCCCAGAATGCCCTCCCTCTGCTCTTTCCTGCCTGTCTTTTTCTTCATCCTTTTTTATTGGGGGAGGGGGGTGCTTGGGATTGAACCCAGCCCTATTTTGTATTTTATTTAGAGACAGGGTCTCACTGAGTTGCTTAGTGCCTGGCTGTTGCTGAGGCTGGCTTTGAACTCGGGATCCTCCTGCCTCAGCCTCCTGAGCCGCTATAATTACAGGCTCTTCAGGTCTTTTTAAAATACCATCTCCAAGCCAGCTCTTTCATGTCACCCCCACCTGTCAAAAGTAATAATAAAAATAGCTTAATTAAATGATGACTGAAATAAATAATGAAAACTCTCCGTTGAAAACTTTGGTCCACAAAAATCCTGCACATGGATGTTTCTAGCAGCTTTCTTCAATCACGATCAAGACATGGAAGCACCCGAGATGGCCTTCAACCGGGGAAGGGACGAACCGCGGGCCACACATCCAACTGAATGTCATCCAGACAGAAGGAAGTGAATTCTCAAGTCACAAAGAGGCCAGGAGAGCCTCAAGAGCACGTGTCTGAGTGGAAGAAGCCGGTCTGGCAAAGGCTACATGCTGCCTGGCTCCAACTACATGACACTCGGAAAAGGCGCGACTAGGGAAATGGTAAAAAGATCAGCGGTTGCCAGGGATTTCCAGAGCAAGGTATGAACAGGTGGAGCACGGGGACCCCGAGGACTGTGGAACTGTTATTCTATGTGCTACGACGGTGGCAGGTACATGTCATTGTACATTTGTCAAAACCCATAGATTATGTAGCACAAGGAGAAAACTCGAATAATGTGTCAGTACTGTCTCATGGATTGGAACAAATGTCCCCCAGGGATGCAGGATATGGTGGGGGAAACTCCAGATGTTGCAGAGACAAAAGGGTACCTAGGCACTCTATGGACTCTCATTTTTTTTCTGTAAACCTAAAATTAAAAAAATAAAGCATTAATTTTTGGTTTTTCTTGGGGGGGGTACAAGTGATTGAACTCAGAGACACTCAACCACTGAGCCACCTACCCAGCCCTATTTTGTATTTTATTGAGAGACAGGGTCTCACTGAGTTGCTTGGCACCATGCTTTTGCTGAAGCTGGCTTTGAACTTTCGATCCTCCCGCCTCGGGCTCCTCCTGCCTCGGCCTCCCCAGCTGCTGGGATGACAGGCGTGCACCTTCTATTAATGTTTTTCAAGATTAAAGATCTCATTGCATGTAACTTATACAAAGGACGATGGACTTTATCTGTTCCTGCCTCATCCTCTGCAGCAGGAGCTATGGGGCAGTCCTGCTGGTGAATGATCCAGCTAGCCAGTTGACAGGACAGGGTTGACACAGAGTGGCATTCATTTCCTGGCCATAGGGTGGACCATGCCACTCACCCTGACACCCTTGGAGTAAGCGCGGAGCTCGTTACTACAGGGCACAAAGCCTGTTGTGACCTGAGGTCGCTGCAGCCCTGCCCCATACAGCTCCCTTGGTGATGCTAGGCGACACTCTGCTGCCTGGGACTGGGGTGGGGGGGGAGGCGGTTTCCAGCGCTCTTTGAAACCTTCCAATTCTACAGCAGAGAAAGGCTCCTTTTGGAACTGGAGAGTCTCAATCGCCCTCTGACGCTTGCAAAGTGTCCTTTTTTGTGTGTGCTGTCTTGAGCAGGTTCACAGTGGCCCCTCCTGTGGTGTTATTCCTTGAATTCATAGTTCTACCACTTTTATTAATGGGACATATTCTCTGTTTTCCACTCATGGCAATAACATCGAGTTTCCTTCGTAAATCAAATTACAGAGGTTTTTAAAAAGTAAGTCATTACAGAAAAGTGTTAGGAAATGGTAATGCCCGTGCGGGCTCTGGCAGAGGCGACCTAGATGTCTGAGTTTGAGAAACACTAGTTGAATCTCGGTGACCTTTTAGCAATGACTGCTTGTGACGATGTGGTTCATTGAAGCTCATCAGTTGGAATACATCCATCGCAGGGTTATCAACAGCAGCAATAGCAATATAATCGCACCGTAAGCAACTCAAACGTCCATCCCATAGGAACGGCAACCATTGAATTTTTCATCCAGGATTCTTTCAAAAATGCAAGAGATACGATTCATAATGACAACAGAATGAAGTCACAGCCTTGGGAAATCAAAGGCAAACCAGGTATTCGTTCCCCCCCACCCATCAGGAATGCTTCAGGAAAGTGTGGCATATCCAATTTGTCAACTGTTGTGATTGTGCAGATTTATAACTCACACTTATGAAGAATGTGTAAAAAAAAATACATAATGTTACATGAGAAAAGCGCATCATCCAGGATTCAGAGACGAGTAACCACCCTGGGAGGAGATATGTTAAAATGGATTGATGATTGATATCTTTGAGAGGAGATCAAGGGAGATAGCTGTTTTCTATATTGAATGCTTAGGTATAAATGTTCATGCTTCATCTTGTCCAAGAAAACTCTGATTCAGTGCATGTGGGGCCATGTCATTTCTTTGACTGAAATCCTCCACTTGGCAGCTTCCCGTTCATGCACCACTCCCCAGAGTAACTCTTCATGTAGTTGCCATCGGTGTTTGCTCTGCAGGGTCTCCCCGGCTCACCTGAGGGCAGAGGTCCCCACTGCGCCTTGGCCCAGGAGAGGACTCAGTGTGCATTCACTGTCTGAACCCTGACCATTGATTGGTTAATTTCACGTGAACGTTCTTGATGCTTTTCTGGACTTTTCAAATGTTTCTAAATGGGCAAGAGACATCATTATGGTCTGTAAAATCAATAAGGAAATTGAATAGCAATATTCCCTCATTCCTTAAAAATACAATTCGATTTGCACAAATTTGATTTGCACACTTGCCAATGATGCATCTTCTACGTAAATCCAGTCCTCATTCAGAGGCCATTCTCCCAGGGAGTTCAAACCCCGAGGCCACATTTCTCAAGACTGAGATAGAGGGTGGCGGGCTGGCACTCTGAGCTGCCCTCCTCCTCCATCCCATCAGTTCTCCAGGCCGACTTCTCCACTGCCACCTGGCACACACTGAACTCACCCCGACCTGATGAGCCAGGGAGCTCGGTCTGCTCAGGGGCCATGGTCTGATGCCCATGTCTGCTGGATAGGAAAAGAGTGTTGTGACAGTGGCTTTGTTCCCAAGGGGAAAACAAAATTCCTGTGCTGTTCCTGGTCACCTCTGTCTCTTATCCTTACTTTGGATGGTGCCATTTACTGGAAGATCCCCTCAGGCTCCCTACAGCCTGCCCTCCCCATGACAGCCACCGCCATCTCTTTACATCCAGCTCAAACAATGTCTCTCCTATGCTTACTCCATTTCATCGTAGGTCAAAAGTCAAGGTCATTTCCAGGGCCCTCAGGTTGGGCAACAGTATGATCAACGGTCCAGACCAGGATGCTTGGATTGCACAAGAGGCTCCACCACCGACAGGGTAACAGTGGGCACAGGGACGGTGCTGAGATGCAGGAGGCCCTATGCCAGCTGGTCCCCTTGATTCGGCAGCCTTGTTGCCCACCCTCTGCCTCTGCACGCCAGCTGTTCCTTCCTCCCCTGGTCAGAACAGCCTCCCACCCTCCTCGGGGCCTGTCTGTGCACTTGCCCTTCCCTCTGCCTGGGGGCTCTTCCCCCGCCCACCTAACCCTGCCTGCACAACCGCAGGCTCCCCACTCAATCTCTGACACATCTCATCACATGTCACCCCTCTGGAGAGGCCTTTGTGACCTCTCTGAGAGACCGCTCCTGCTCTCCACCAGTGGCACCCTTACTCTTGCTTTTCCTTCCCACCTCTCGGAACCACCTGACACCCTGAGACCTACTGAGGACTTTGCCCAATCACCACTGAATCCCCTGGTGCTCATCCAGTGCCAGGTATACAACAGGTGCTCCATAAATGTCTATCAGAGACCAGATGGCCTCGAGTGGGGAAGACACGGACACTGACTACTCAACAACTTTGGGCCAGATGCCACCCTTGTCTTCTCATCCCTGACCTCCTCCTACCCCGCAGGGTAGAATCCATCACTGTCCTTTTGAGATAAGGACACGGAAGCTGTGTTCGGCATTTCCTGGCGGATGCAGATCAGATACTAGGCATCAGCTCCTGAGAGGACAAGAGATCCTACGATATTGTTAACATCATTTCACAGAAGAGAATCTGTGTCCTGGGGAGGTCTCAGGCCACCTCCCACAGCGGGCTAGCAGGGCGCGGACCCTGCTCGGGTCTCCAGGCCCTGGACTCTCAGTCCAGTGCTCCTTCCTCAGGTTCAAAGTCTGCACGGATCTCACCAATAATCCAAGCACCACTTACTCCCCCAGGCCCCAGGATAGGTGTCCTCCGGGGGCTGAGACAGACAGTTGCACATCGAGGAGGGAAACTTCCCTTCAGAGCGATAGAGAGTGAGGGGGGCAAAGAATAATGGGCTTGGCTTAAATTAGAGACAGGACAGGTGGCGGGAAGCATCCTAGGTGCACATTTACATTTTGGGGGAGTAATTATAAATCTCCACAGCTAACGGGAGGTGACGTGGACCCAGCACATGAATCAAGAGTGTGAGATGACACCTATTAGGGAACCGTTGTTCCCAACGCAGTCGTAGGGATCTCTGTTGTCTTCACTTTGGGGTCTTTAATTAGCAGACAAGCCCAGTCGGTCGCTGGGCTCATTTGTATGAAGGGCTCGGAGCTCGAGGGTGAGGGAGGAGCAGTCCAAATCCGAGGGATCATAATGACTGTCACGATCATTATGACAAGACGTTGCTCGCCCGTGGTGGTGTACAGCGTTGCCATGGGAACCGCACGCCTATTAGTAACGTGCATTTTTTAAGGTTACTGGGACGTTGGCATCCCCTAACCAAAGACGGGTCTGTGGTGGCTGCACGGTGGCCTTTGTGGCAGGACAAAGGGTCGGTGTTCTGGAAGGCCTGCCATGCTTTGGTCCTGATTCCAATTCTAGCTTGCTCCCTGTTCCCACAAGCAGCTCATTAAAATGACCTTGTGGAACCCCGTGGGGGGCAGGAATGTCCTACACCGTGGACAGAGAGGTGGTCACACAGGGGTGTGTGTGCGCTCAGCAACTCCCTGGAGTCACTCACTTAAGCACACTTTATGGTAGGCACGAGACACCTCAATGACAAATATTTATGTTTTAAATGTCACTGTCTTCTTACTCCCAACAGAACGTTTTCCCTTCTACAGGGATGTGTGCCTCACCCCAGAGACATCCGACCCACTGCCACCAGGTGCCACCCTGTGAGAGGGGGACCACAATGTATGACGCACACCTCCATCAGACCCTCCATCACCAGGCACCACCCTGGGAGAGAGGACCGCCATGGGTGTCACACACTTCCTGTGTGTCACCAGCCTTGGAAACATTCCAGTACTGAGTCTTCGCTTCCATTTAGTGACGCCCATGTCTCTTCCCCCACTTGACAGATTGAAAACCAAGGCTCCGTGGAGAGCAGTGGCTTGCCCAGGGTCACACAGGGATTCGAGGTCTGAGCCCAGGTCCTCCGTGACCCCTCTACCCTCTGGACCTGCCTCGTGGTGACCAAGTGAGATAAGCTGAGGAACCGGAGGCCAGTGTGATAATGTTTTGAAATCCGCAGCCCAGGGGAGTGTTTTTTAAAATTAAAATGAAGTCATTGAATAATGGCAAGAGAGTGATTTGTGTCATGCCAACATATTCTTGTTTGTCATGTTTTAAAAAACATGACTCGTCCACATTGAAACCCTGAGAGACGTCCTCTGTGGATCCAGGTGTCTGCAGTATCGTGCGAGTCAGGGTCTGGCTGCTCTGGGACCACGTTCCTGTGGCACAAACTCTCCAGCTTCTCCAGACCCCAGCAGCCGGCTCTACTCACTAAGTGGGTGACCATCTAGTGTCCAGTGGTCCAGCATTTGTCCCTCACCATCCGGGAGCCACATTTTAATTTCCTTCTCCAGAATGACCCACTTCTTCCCCTCCTCCAGGTCACCTGTGGTTGAATTCAACCCTGCCTCCTGGACTGTCGATGTGGCTTGGTCCTGACCAATCAGAGCCCCACACTAATCTGTCCACATGATTGGCATTAGCTCATGACTGGATATAGGAGCCAATGGGGTGTAATGAAATTTTGACTAGAATCACTGTGAAAATAGCACATGGGACTTAAACCTGCATGGCAGAGCCTGGAGCTTCTGGAAGCCATCTAAAAGCACCTGGAACTTCACAATGAATCCAACACCCAGGAGAAAGGAGTCCCCTGATGGGAGGTCCTGAGGTTCTTAATTAGCTCCTCGATCAAGCTCTACCCAAAGCAAAATATTGCCATACTTTTCATTTACATAAGCCAACAAATTTCCTGTTTTCTCTCTTCATTTAACCTGTTTGTGTTACTTGTTTGCAAGTGACAGAAAATCCTTCCCTAAGGGATCTCCCAGGCTAGCATACAGCAGGAGCGGGACCCAAAGGGTAAAAGTGACAGGAATCTAAACATCAACCTAACATAAAGATGGGAATTTTCAATGCTGAATCGGCAAGGAGTGGCAACGTGTTATGAGACCCAAGTCAATAAAATTATTCAGGCAGGTTAAAGTTTACTATCAATGTGTCCATTTTGGCCCAAGGTAGGTGGTTGGATAAGATGGATCCAAACCTCAGTTTCCTTCCAACTTGATTTTCCAGTGAATATCAAGAATAGAATAATCCAGAAAAAATGAGAAATGATACCCCATTTATGTATGATATATCTAAGTGCATAAATGCATGCACTTAATTACTATATAATTATAACTAATTAAAACAAAAAATGAAAAAAAAGAGAATAGAATATTCCTTAGAAAATAGTCTCCTCAATACCTTAGGGAGATGCTTCCCCCACACCTGTTACCCCTTACCTGTATATCCCGATTCTTTTCTTTAGAGCAATTACCACTATTTTTAATTCTATATTTATATTTTGTTGACTTCTTTATTTCTCTCTCCCCCACCAAGCGTCAGTTCTGTAAGAGTAGAGAGGCCTGGGTTTTGTTTTCCTATACCTCCCACCTAGTGAATGTGTACCACACACAGTAGGTCTGCAGCTTTGTGCCTTGAATGACTGAGACCTCCCTGCCCCTGTGTTTTCCATGAAGTTGTTCAGAAAGCCAGTGTCCAGATGGTCCCTGTGGGGTCTGTAGCCATCTTGTCCCTTGCACGCTTGACCCATTTAAACACATCTCATCTGTACCCTGTAGTGAAGGATGTATTTTGTATTTTTGTTGTTGTTGTTGTTGTTGTTGTTGTTGTTTTGCGGTGCTGGGGATGGAGCCCAGCATGGCTCGAGCATGTCAGGCAAGTGCTCTACCACTGAGCCAGGCTCCCCGCCCTAGGATGTCATTTTAGTACAGGACATTCTGCTAGCTTGTCACTCAAGCACACACACCCTCATTAGGAACATCTCTCTCTCTCTCTCCTTTCTTGGACTTTTCCAGCATAGAAAGCAGTTCCCTTCCCAACACCCCTCCTTGTGCTCTCTATTGTGTGGCTGCACATTGAGCTTTGCTGCTGTCCCCTAAGATAATGGAGGAAAGGAAACTCTCATTTTGAGGGTGAACTTTATGTGCTAGGAGCTTTGCATATATGATGTCATCAAACTCTCACAGCTACTCGACAAAATTGGTACTTTAACTTTTTTTTTACATTTTTTTTTTGGTTGTAGATGGACACAATATCTCTATTTTTATTTATTTATTTTTTATTTTTTTAATGTGGTGCTGAGGATCGAACCCAGGGTCTCACACGTGCAGAGGCAAGCACTCTATACTGAGCCACAACCCCAGCCCTATAACTCTTTATTTTTATAGAAGAGAGAAGTAAAGCCCAGAGATTTGATAATTTACTCAAGATTCAACTATCAAACTTAAGACTGTGGCACTCTGAAAATTTTGGCTCTATCATGCCATGGTTTGTTTTCAAACATGGCTGTATATATGTGTGTGTGTGAGCGTATGTGTGTGATGAATGTGCACTGTGTAAACTGTGTATGGATACATGATAGATATTCATTCCCTAGCATTCTTTTCTGCAAATGATCTTTTGTTCTCTCTGGGCCTTCGGCTCACGAGGGCCTGGTGCACACACACTCACACACACAAATCATTAGCATCTATTATTTATTGTACTGGAGGAGAAGGAAATTACACAGGCCTATTAAGGGCAAAGCAAATTCCAAGTAAATTGCATAAATGGGATTTTTAAAAAGCACACAAAATAACCCCCAAAAACAATCTGTACATTTCCAAACACCATGAGAGCCCCAGAGGCTGTGCATGAAGAGGTCTGCTCAGAAGCATCTTGTACAAATGACCCAAGCTTGAGTCTGTTTTCTCTCCTGTCCAGCAGCATCTGCTGGACCCACAAACCCAAACCTAGTGTCAGGGAGAGAGAGTGGGGGGACTGAAACCCAAGCACCAGGAAGTCTCTGCCTCTGATTCTGGGTTATTTGAATCAAGGGAACTCATTTGGCCTCAAACACTCCATCATGTCTTTCCTCTTTCTGGTTTTATTTGGAGACACAGAGGAAGGAATTGCCCAGGGAGTGGAGGAGGGCTTTCTCTTTCCAGGCTCTAACTTTGGACTCCCTCATCCAATGCCCGATGCATACGCTGGGCCAGATGGCTTGGACTCCTGGCAGCCAATTCATCTGCTCAGGAACATGGCTGTCCTTAACCTCATCCACTTGACTCTGCTTCAGTTCATCATAGGGGAAGGAGTGGGATACCAACCGGTTTAATTAGCCTAATGAGCGCTGAGGGAACCGGTCCACATTCTGAATTTGTTGCACAGAACAAATTGGTTTGCTCTGCTCCCTCCTTGATCATTTAAGAATTCAGAAGGAGAACAGATCTGGCCAAGGTACCACATGAATGGGACTTCCGGGAGCTCAGCTCCCAGTGAGGTGCCTTTCCAAATCACAAGGGCTCAGAAGATGCAAATCAGACATTGAACCCTCTAAAAGACTGGACTCCCCCGTGGCAGAATTCCTGATCCAATGAAAGGCAAAACGTTTAATCTTTTCACCTAATGCTCAGTCTCCAAGGTGAGGTGCGCAAGGAGATTATTTGAGGTTTGAGCATACAAGGCTAGGATTTCTATTTATTTATTTAAGTTTTTCCTTTGCTTATTTTATGGTACATATGTATATTGCCTGCCTGGGGGGCATGCTTATTGGATTTTTTGTTGTTGTTGTTTTCCGAGAGGGGCATGTAATCAGGAAAGTCTGGAGATCATAGATCCAAAGAACAAGTCTCTCTGGATTCCTGGAGTTGCGGGGGGGGGGGGTCATAAGATCGGGTGGAGGAATATCAAAAGCTGCTGGTGGTTGTAAAGGTCGAGGGGTCTCAGCCAAGCACTGTTGGAAGGGGGATCTCCATTTTTTCTCGTCACTGACCCCAGGCAACTCCCACAGTCCCCGGCCAAGGGAGGAAGGCTGCGCTTGGATACTTTGTAGCCAGTGCTGAGCTGAGCACGAGGGCGGGTGCGCGGGGAGGAGGAGCGCTCGCGCTCGGGGCGGGAAGGTGGCGGGGAAGCTCCGACTCAACTGCACAGGGAGGGGCTTACGCATCAGAGAGCTCGGCGGAGTAGGCATAGGGGTCTTCCTGGGACCGAGTCACCACCTTGAACTGGCGCCGGAGGAAACCGCCATAACGCTTCTGGTTATCCCACTTGAGTTTGGGACGGATGCGCCGCAAGAAGCCCCCGTAGCGTTTGTACAAGTCCTCGTGGCCCGCCCTTTCCCCGTCGCCGTCCCCCTCCCCGGCCACCTCTGAGCTCCTCTTGGGGTATTTGCGTAGAAAGCCCCCATAGCGCTTGACCTTGGCATCCTCCTCATCCATGTCCAGCGCAGCAGCCTCCAGGGCGCCGTTGTTCGCCTGGGCACCCCCTGGCAGCTCGGATTCCGCTCGGTCCCCAAACCCACCAGGGAAACCCCTGAGCTTCTCCTTCGTCAGGGTGCCAGGGAGAAGTTGGCTTCTCTCCGCCTCCTTCAGGAAGGGCCCCAGGAGCTTGGCCAGCTCTCTATAGGCCTCTTCCAAGGCTGCCTGGCCCTCCAGATCTTCCTGGCCAGCAAGCCCAAGGGTGGACGGGTTGAGAGAAGACAGGAAGCCCTGACATCTCCCCCACTCCTCCGAGGGCAGCAGGGCGTCCTGGCATTCCAGAGAGCAAATCTGCAAAAGACCCCGGAGACCACAGTGGTAAGGTCACCCTCATCCAACTCTCAGTTATTTTATTTTAATATATTGGTACTGGGGAGGACAGAACCAAAGGGCGCTTAACCACTGAGCTACATTCCCAGCCCTTTTTATTCTTTATTTTGACCCAGGATCTCACCAAATTTCTGAGGCCAGCCTTAACATTGCAATCCTCCTGCTTCAGCCTCCTGAGTCGCTGGGAATACAGGCGTGCAGCACTGTGCCCGGCCCTAATAAATTATCAAAACACATGCTCTGAACTTAGCAAGGCCCTGTCTCTAAATGAAATATAAAAAAGGATTGGGAGCGGGCAAGGTGGCACACACCTGTAATCCCAGCAGGTAGGGGCGGGCTGAGGCAGGAGGACCACAGTTCAAAGCCAGCCTCAGTAACTTAGCAAGGCACTAAGCGACTCAGTGAGACCCTGTCTCTAAATAAAATGCAAAAAAGGGCTGGAGATGTGGCTCAATGGTTAAGCACACCTGAGTTCAATCCCTGGTGTGCCACACACACACACCCACACACCCACCCACACACACACCCACACACACACACACACACAAACCCACACAAACCTACATGCTCTGCCCCACCCTGGAGCCCCTTTTCCAATATCTGAAAAAATAAAAATGAGTGGCTTTAGCTAAGCACTTGGCCACCCATTTTAATGCTCCCAATGATGCATAAAGGTAGATGCCTTTTGTGTCCCTGTGAAAGAAAACAGACTTGGAGAGTTGAGACAGCTTTTCCAAGGACACATGCCTACAGGTGGCAATGCCAAAATTGGACTCAAATTGATCAAAATCAATCTTCCCACGGAGCTCTGTGTGCTCCTCCAGAGGGAGAAGATAGTTCTCCTAACATTCTCAGGGTGTGAAGGATGCTGAGAACACTTGACAGACACGGAGCAGGGCAGCATGCTGTAAAGAGCACGTGTGAGGGGTCTCAGAGGCTTCATCAAGAGTGGAGTTGGGGGACACAGTATCTGCCTCATGGGGGGGTGACTATGAGGATGACCGCAGTTGTTGACGCTGCCACGTGAGCCCAGGCAATCTAATGCCACAAGTCCTCATGCTTCACTATCTGAGACCGTCTGTGCTCACAGAATTACCCTCCTTTTGCAGAAAAGGAAATTGAGGCTCCAAGAGGGGTTTCCAGAGTCAGAGAGCCAGGAAGGGACACCCTGGGCACCTCTTCCTCAGGCTACCTGCCATCGTGGGCGAGGCACTGGGGAGAGTCTGCAGAGTAAAGGCCCCAAGCCTGGCTGAGAGATGCCGAGACCCAGAAGAGGAAGCAAAGTTTAGAGCCTGCCACACAGATCCCAGCTGTTAGGGGTGGTGGAGACAGCTCTTTTCATGAGAGTGACTGGATTTAGAGGTGTCCATCAGCCCGGGGCTGGGGGGGGAGCAGCCCTGAAAAGTGAATGTAGATCTGCTGACTGCGAAGTCAGCGCCTCATGATTGACAGACACCCTCCCTGTTGCCAGGCATCCAGCTCCCTGGTACCTGAATCTCTGTCCGGGCCGGAGGGAGCCCATGGCGGTGAGATCTGGGGTGTGGATGGGAGCTGGGAGACAGTGGCCCCTGGTGCCTCACCTTATCCAGGGACAAGCCCTGCACAAGGTTATGAGTACCTTGAGGGCACAGCTGCCCGGGCCTGGGACCTCCCCTCCCTGGGCTCCACACTCAGAAGGGCCTGGGCATCAGGAAGCTGTCCGGAAACCTACCAGAGGGTTGATGGGTTTGGGTACATCCTGGGTCTTCACGGCACACCAGGCGCAGTGGGACAGGCAGTCTGCCGCAGCAGAGGGGAGAGCGAGGAGGCACGCGGCCATCACCAACTCTGGCCACCCCATTCTCTTGTGTCTCTTCCTGCTGGGAAGGAAGAAGGCGAGGGTGATGAAATCCAATCACCTGGTTCCAGGTGATCAATGCAAGCAATTGACAAGTTAAGTGCTGACTGCCTGCTGTATGCTAACACTTCAGCTCTGAGCACCAACTGTAATTCCCTTGATGACATTTCAGGCTCCGTCCCACAAAGGCACAAGCTGTTCCCTCCACCTTCTGCCAGAAAACCCTTCCTCTCCTCTTCTGTTACCTGTCACTTAGATCCTAGACTAGACATCACCTCTTCTGGGCAGCTTTCCCAGGCTAAATGAGATGCTCATCTTTCCTATTCTCCCAATAATTTGCATCTCTTCCATCAAAACAATGTACTACTTGATAATTAGCTGTGTGAGCCTTCAGAGTCTGGTTCCACAAAGGCAGTGACCATGTCTTGTCTTCTCTGTAATACTTGCTCTGTGTTCCTCTAACAGGCCAAGCTTGCTCCTGCCTCAGGGCCTTTGCACTTTCTGCTTCTCTGTCTGCAGTACTCTGACCTCAGATTTTCGTAAGATTCCCTCTTTTGCGTATTGAATGAGTTCAATGTGGCATGGCCAGAGAGGCATTTGCTGATCCCTGTGTCAGCTTCCTCCATCTCCCACGTCATCTGCTTTGATTCCGTTACACTCATGGCCTTCCCTATTTATTTGATATTTGTTCACTTGGTGGTGGTGCTTTGTTAGGCTCGGGCATGATCCCCCTCTAGAATGTG
Source organism: Spermophilus citellus (assembly GCF_964194105.1). Lineage (NCBI taxonomy): Eukaryota > Metazoa > Chordata > Mammalia > Rodentia > Sciuridae > Spermophilus > Spermophilus citellus. The sequence goes on from NC_138185.1 coordinate 28,185,112, forward strand.
CACCTCCAGGGTCACAGGTCGTATCCAGCTTCTTCTGTGCTATATCCTAGCACCTGAAAACCCTGGCCAGCACATAATAGGCCTTCAATAAATACTCCCCCGATGAAGTGCTGCTTCACCAACAGCTGTTAAAACCCACCCCTTTCAGCCAACTCTTTTTATAATCCAAAAGTGAAGACTCAAAGCCATTCAAGTGGGCACGCAGTGCAGTTCTGTCCTGTGTGCTCGGTGTTTTGGGGGTGCAAAGATCCCATCTCATGAGCCCCAGAACCCCATGCTGTAGCCTGAAGTGGGATCCAGTCTCCATTTACTGAGCCCTGCCACCCTGGGCCCTCACTCCATCACCTCATCCCACTCCTCACTGTGAGACAGGCACTTGTGATGCACAGAGCCACCCCTACGTCCCGCCTGCTGGGGTGAAGCTGGGGTGCAAGGCCAGCTCACGTAGTGCCTCCAGGTCTAGAGCAACTTTCACTCATTGAGAGTGTGGCCTTTGTGAGACCCGGGGCTGGCTGCCCGCACAGCACCCCTGACCTGTGTATTGAAGTCAGCCCATCACCAGCTGAGAAGTGGTCCTGGAGAGACTGGAAGGCTCTCCCAAGATCACACAGGGGTTCAGGGTGGGTCCCATCTGCTCCCGGAACGGGGACGCCCAGAATGGGAGGCTCAGGGAAGTGGACTTGTGTCCACCTGCGTCTGTCTCCTGTCCCCGGGCTTCTCTATCAGCAGCTGAGCGGATTAGGGTTCCGGGTGAGCGAGCCGCACCATTTATATGGAGACACAAATGGGTGGCTCACACTTTCCTGGATGGCAGCCACAGCTGGTGTGACACGGAGCCCCGGCCACCCGTGACGTCCTGGCTGGTGGCTTCCCGCTCTGTTTTGGGGTGTTTTGGGGTTGTAAAGATCCCATCTCATGAGCCCCAGAACCCCATGCTGTAGCCTGAAGTGGGATCCAGTCTCCATTTACTGAGCCCTGCCACCCTGGGCCCTCACTCCATCACCTCATCCCACTCCTCACTGTGAGACAGGCACTTGTGATGCACAGAGCCACCCCCACGTCATAGGCAGTCCCATGTCAATCTCGTGGGAATCTTCTCTCTCTCTTCTCTCTCTCTTCTCTCTCTCTCTCTCTCTCCTTCTTTGAGCCACACAGCTGTTCCCCCACGCCCTTCCGCCACCAAGGCCCACGTCCACAAAGGCCCAGAAACCATGGCGCCCGCTGACCCTGGGCTGAAACCTCGGAACCCAGGAGCTGAAATAAACTTCCCCTCCTCTCAGTTTTCCCAAGTGTTTTGTCACCATGATGAAAAGCTGAGGAACAGAGACAGGTCGCTCTGAGCGACCTCAGGAGTTAGGTCGTACACACGCAGACTCCATGGTGTAAGCACTGGGCCACACCCACCCGACAGGTGAGGGAACGGAGCCTGCCAAGACTCAGAGCTAGGAGGGGCTCCAGAGCGAGAGACGCACCCAGGCAGTCCGGCTCCGGAGCTCTCCTTCTGGGCCAGCGGGTACTGCCCAGGCCCCTTGGTCCACCCCAGTTGTAGCCTCCAAGCCTCCCTTCTGGAGCAGCCTCCAATCTTGTCCTCTTGGACACACTTCACAGGACACTTAAGGGCTTCCCTGATCCAGAGGCAACATTTTCGAGGTGCTCACTGTGTGCTGGGCCCAAGCTCGGTCCTGCATGGATCTTAGGGAAGGGGTCCTCGTGATGAGCCATAACTGGACTAGCGTTCTCCCCATTTTCCAGATGAGGAAATGGAGGCCCAGAGAGGTTGTTTCATCTATCCAAGGCCTCCCAGCAGGTACACAGCACCCTCACCGACTGGCATGAGCTCTTGACCCAATGACCAATTCCCGACCCATGCCACCAATGGCCCTTCGCTGCTCCCCCAAACTTTTGCAACACCCCCGATTTCTTCTCCCTGGAAGCTTCTCTCACCCCACCCACCCTGCTGACCACCTCAGGCCTGGCTAAGTCCTACTCCCCCTTCAGATTCAGGCTCCACTGCTTCCCACCTGGATTAGGCCCCTCCTCTGAGCTCCCACAGCCACCTGTGCTGTCCCTGTCCCATCATTACCTCTGAGCTTTCAAGTCCACTGCTGGGGGCACCTTGCAAGTGGAACGTCCTTGAGGTTGGGTGGGGGGGGTGAGGATGGCAAGGAGACCAGGGTAGAGGAAGGGCAGAGAGGGGGGGACGGAGGTTGGAAAAGTGGAGGGGTGGGCAGAGGCTGGGTAGCGCTGCCCCCGTGGCCAAAGCCGATCTGCAGCTGTTCTAAGTGCGATAAGACCAAGGACGTTGGGTCCAGACATGAGTGAGTGAACGAGTGGTGTCCCTGCACCTCGTCCAGGGCTGCAGTGAGAACAGGGGCGCTGTGCCAGGTCACTGAGTACACAGGTGGCATTTTAAAACCAGCAAGAATTTTGTATTAAAGTCAAAAAATTCAATTTTCAACGCCTCTTAAAAAAAATCAAACTCCCTGGAGACACTGGGCTTGGGGTCCACTATGGCAACAGACACGTGCTACCTGGTCACTGCTGTCCCTGCTGAGCACCTGAGAGAGAGTTGCAAGCCCCAAACAGCTGACTCCGGCAACTTGGAGAAGCAGAGGGGGAGAAGGAGGGGATGAGGCCTCCACTTCCCGTTGACCTGCAGCAGGGTCCCCAAGTGAGGTTAGTGACGGGGGCCCAGACCCCAGCCCACCACTCACCACTGCTTTGGATAAACCACTTAATGTCGCCAGGTCTCCATTTTCTCTGCTAAACAATGGGCCAATAATAAGGTCTCAGATGGTTGTGCAGGAATGAAATGTGAGACCGTTATGAAGCACCAAGCATGCGTGTGGCACACAGTAGGTGCTTCAATAGTAAAGTACGGCTTCGGCCTGGTCTTACTTGGGCTGTAAGGGAAGGGGACAGAGGAGCACAGAAGAGAGAGAACATAGAGCCCTGGCATGCGGTGGGAACCAAATCAGTACCTGGATGAACTAACAGTCGTGGGCCCCTGTGACATCGATTTTACAACAGCCACCAACTCCCAGGAACCTCGGAGGTGGGAGTTTTTATTCCCATGACACAGGCTCTCCACAGCTCCCCCAGGTCCAGCGTGGCTCAACCAGTGTGACCCGGTGGCCTGGATATTCTTCTTAGCGATCCCGTTTCCTTTCCTTTGTAGCATAAATAAATGGTGAATAATGTCAGCTGGGCCCTGGGGAGAGCATGTCCACCTCTCTAGTGGGGATCTGCTGAGGGCTGGAGCTTGGAGGTCAGAGGTCACAGATGGCCCTGCTTCTTGTCATCTCTGATTGGGGACGGACTTCATCCTTCTTCAGGGGGAGAAGTGGAAAAGTGGAAAGTGAACGCGCTCGGCAAGTGTCAGGGGTGACATCTAGCCAAGGACCCTGGCGGAGGCCATGCTCAGCCCACCAAGCAAGGAGGGGACCCTCTTGCAGGTGGGTGGACCAGGGGGCTCACAAAGAAAAATCCTGGCCTCTGGGCCGTCCCTGAAGGGTGTCCTTGGCCACCACCTGACCGCTCAGCAACAGTCCAGTAGGGAATCACGGGCCGATGGGGGGCGAGGGAAGACTGTCCCCTAACAAGAAGCAAAGGACACTGGGGACTTGTCCACCTCCATAATCCCACCAGCCTCTGTGGATGGACGCATCCTGCTGGGCCTGTCCTCACCCAGTGCCCAGCCTCGCGAGGACGTCTGTTTCCAGGGCTGCTCTCATGCTGAGAGCAGGACAGATTGTTGAAGCAAGGATCGCGTGGCCCAGAAACCAGAAATATGTACTCCCTGTTCCTGGACAGATAAAGTGTGTGACCCCGCTGCCTTAAGCTGATCACCGAGTTATGGTTCTGATGGTCTTTGGGGTCATTTTCTTGGGCCCCCAGGCATTTGCATATATTACCAAATAATAAGACTTGCCCTATGCCTCGTTAGTGTGGGCAGCCCCTGGGCAGCTCCTGCCGGGAGGTCAGCGCCCTGCATCTCCCCCACCATGAGTTCACAGCCCTTTCCGGTCACTCCTGCTGCTGTCCCGGCCAGAACAGAGAGGACCTGGGCCGCTCGCCTGAGGTCTTTCCTTTTCCTTAGGAGAGAACGACATGGGTGTGGGGTCAGAGAGACCCAGTGCCCTCTCTGTGACAAACCCCAGTCTTCTCATCTGCAAATGGGGGTGGGGGGTATCAGCTCCCCACAGTGTCCCCTGAGACAGCAGCCTTTAAAGGGCCCTCACACGGGGACCCTCTTTTCCCCCAGTGCCCAGAGTTTCTTGAAAGAGGACGGGTCTTTTGGCCTCTCCCCTCCTCGGTGATATTTCTACACGGGAGTCAGCCGTGGGCTCAGAGGAGCAGCAAGCATTTTTATTAAAAAAGCCAGCACGGAATAATAATGGCTTGATTTAACGTCGCAATTATCTCTCTGAGCACTTTATCGCATATGATTATCCCTATTTGATAGAAGAGGAAATGGGAAAAGGTAGAAATGAAGTCACTTGTTTAAGGTCACATCATGAGTCAGGAGGGAAGTGGAGACAGAGCTGAGGCTCCCACACTGGCTGCAACTCCCCGGAGGAGCTGGTAGTGTCTCGGTGGTGCCCCAGGGACAGCCACCCTGCGGGCCAACGCGACTGGGCCACTGCCATGTCCCAGGCCCCCTGCACGCCAGATGGACCCCACGGGTCAGGGACTAATATTATAGCTCAAGTTCTAGGGGCCAGGGCGGGTCCTGACGCAGTCCCTCCAAGATCGCAGAGCACCCAGTGGCAGGGATGGAACTGGCCCAGGGCACCCTCCTTAGCGCGCCAAGCTTTTTGCTATACATTTGATCTCAATTATTTCATTTTTGCCTCCAGTGGATGGGGTGCAATTAGCCCCATATCGTAGGAAAAGAGAGGCTCAGAGAAGGGAAAGGATTCAGCTAAGGCCCAGAAACCAGGGAACAGCAGAATGAGGCAGAAGCACCCCAAGAAGTCACAGAGGCTCAGATCCACAGGAAGGTCTTCCTGATATCTGCCAAGCTCCACATTCCTCAAGATGAAACCATTTCAGGAGATTTTACTTCAACGTAAAATAGAAAGAGCATCTTTGTGGGTCTGCAAGGGGTCAGGCAAAGATGGACCCGAGACAGAGAAACTGTGTCCTTATTAGGCTTTCGGGTCATTGACCCGATAGATGACCGACTAGCAGGGACAGGGCCCAGGTTCTGCATGGAAAGCAAAACCACCGCCTCATGCAGCAACCCTCAAACCACAGGACGCAGGACCAGGGTCTCACCTCAAGGGTCGGACACATTTTGCTGTGCAGAAGCCAAAGATAACGGTGGCCCTGACTCTGTGGTCAGGGTGTGATCACCAGCTGCAGGGTAAAGGGTGCTTTTCCAATGGCAGGATCTCTGTGGAACCCTCACCCTTTTGTCATTTGCACCATTAAGTGCTAGGGAGAAAGGCAAAGGAGGGCCACCAGGGAGATGAGGAGAGACAGAGGGAGGCGGAGAATAGAGACAGACACAGAGAGAGGGGGGCAAAAGAGTGACGTCCATGGGACTCACACAGCCAAGATCTAAAGACACCTAGAAGGGCAGAGAGAGGGGCAGCCGACCAGGACAGCAAATGAAGATGAGAGAAAGAGAGAGGGGGAGGCTGCCTGGAGGGGAGGAGGGAGGTGACGGAACCAGGGACAGGGAGAGGGTGGGCAGGAAGCCGGCTTCGAATCAGGAGGCTGGCCCGCCATGGGAGCCACAGATGCCCATAACTCCCCCCGAAGTCCTTTCCCCAAAGAGGCCAGAGACCCAGCCACATAATAACTGCTCAGTAAACACCATCGAACTAAATTGAATCGCCCAGGAATAAGACAGGGGGCAAGGACAGATGAAGCCACTGCATGGACAAACAGTCCCTGGTGAATACGTCGGCAGCTTGTGGTCAACCGCTCTGGTCCACAGAGTGCACTGGTGGGCTGAGGGAGGAGCCCCAGTGCCTGGCCCTGAGCCTTTGTCCCTCCTGTGGAGAGCCTCAGCGGAGACTGGAGGTCCAGCATCAGAGGACCCCATCTCGAGGGGCTGACCTAGGTCCACCTGGCTGCCCCGGGCCGATGCTCACTGGCCAGCTCTGCCTCACAGAGACCCTCTGAGATTAATCCCCCTCTTCTAGGCTGCAATGAAAACCCTGAGGGGGGCGGCCTGGGAACCACACTCTCTCAGGACGGCGCTGACATCAAACCAGCGGGTATTGATCCTTCACAGAATGATGGATGGGGACTAATAAATACAGCGATTGTATAAGAATAACCCAGGGAGGAGGGCAGGGGGCGGGTGGGGAGGATCAATCGGGAGGAGACCTGGTGGCCCAGATACCGTGGATGGAGAAATGAGGTCCTCTGTTGAGGTGGACAGAAAGAAATTACAGGTGTTCGATCCAGTTTCCATCCAGAGCAGGATGGAAGGGTAAGGTGGAGGAGATCATGAAAGATGGAGGGGGAGGTCCAACCCTGCCATTTTAAAACTGAAGGCTCAAAGGGACTTGGCAGCATTTATTGAGTATCTACTGAATGCTGGGTGTATTCCAGTCTCCCAGTTATTGGAGCCTCACAATAACCTCAGGGAGTGAATAGTATTATCCTGGTTGTCTAGGTGAGGAAGTTAAGACTCAGAGAAGGACAGCTACTGTCCCAAAGTCACACAGCCGATGAGGGGTGGGATCTGGAGCTTGAACCCAGCACTGTCTCGGTTGTCATTTAGATGCTCTATTATGGGAAATCCCTGGCTCTCAGGAGTTTCAAGAAACTGATGACCAATTCCTCAAACAGCCCAGAACCATTTCTTTGCCCGTTCCCCTGTCAACCTGTCAAAACGGACTGGGTCCCACCACGCGGCCTCAGGAACCACCAAGACATCCCACTCCCAGCTGCCGGTGGAGACAGTGGAGACCAGGGATGTGCCTGCCCCCGTCACACCCAGCACCAGCGGGGCAAAGCCGTGGGCTCCGAATCGTGTGGGTGAATGCGAACCTCCCCCGGGCAGCGCCACTCACCCGGCTGGGGCTGCTGCAGGAGCTCCCCACGCAGATCTCAAAGCTGGGAGGTGAATGACCTGGGAAAATAGAACAAAAGGCAAGGTGGGGTGGGCCTGGGGGGTGAAGGTGAGGGGGAGGAGGAGGAGGGTGCCCCGCAGAGGGGTGGGGGCGCGGAGGTGAGGCCCCCCGGGGAGCACAGGAGCATTGACTGGCGGAGAGGCTTTGCAATGATCTCGACAGCGATGCCTGTCAAATCAGAAAGACAAGCCTGGTGTATTTCACCAGAAAGATGGTAACAAGGACTTTCAGTCTGTGGGAGGGGAACTGAAATCAGATCCAATAACCTAAAGAGCTTGTTTCCCCCTGGGAAGCTTGGAGGCTTAATTAAGGCGTGTTTGTAAAGCTTGGGAGATTCTCAGAAAAAGACACTCAGGGAAGAGTAAGAGCTGGCAGAATTGTCTATGCAACCTTGAAGTTATCAACTGGCTTTGTTTCCTTTCTTTCTTTCTTTTTTTTTTAATTTCTTTCCTGAAGCTCACGGCTATTTGCCGGTCCAACTTCCAGATTCTATAGGACTTCCTTTGAATGTGGGTATCTTCACCAGAGAGCAAGTGGCTTTGATTTGGAGCTACCGCCCCTGCCTAACTCAGCTGCCTCCGGCTGTAATTTACATGAAAGCAACAAGTCCTTTCAAAGTAAAATAGACACGAAAAATCCTGCTCAGCCTGGGTTTCCGGGCATCTTGTCATCACCCCCCCAACACACATACACACACACACACGCGCACACACACACACACACACACAACTCCCTCCAACAAAACAACCCCAAACTTCATTCCGTGTAAAACTACGTCAAAGGAAGCTGCTCACATCAGCACCTTATCAGCAATTAAAAGCCATCAGAAAAGAAGGCCAGGGCTGAACTTGGTGGTAGCACTGATGTACATGATACATGGTAAATGCCAGCGCCCTGAATCTTATTAATGTCCCCAAGCCCTTGTTCTCTAAGTCCAGCGAGGATCGCTGACCTTTAAAATCACCCTGATTAGCGAAACCTCTCTTGTCCTCCAGCGAGGGGCAACCCGTTTTCCCCGCACCCCAGAAATTGGCGTGGGAAACTCTGTGTGGCAGAAGGCAAGCCGAAGAAGACCCCGTAACTGAAACCAAGGACCCCTCTGGGGAGACAACTACCTGTGTCAAGCAGGACTGTTCAGGGAGAGGGAGATACCCAAGTGCAGCCAGTCCCTCTCCAGTGTGGCTTTAGTAAACTGGCCTCAAAACTGTAACTCCCTTTCCAGACAATCAGCCCCAAATCCGCCACCCCCAGCCCAAGCCCCTACCCTCTCCGGATGCAGAGGACCAGAGGGACCCAAATAAAACCAAGAGCAGGAATTCCAGCACCGCTTCCCGAACTCACCTGTGTGCTGCTTTGTTCCTGGGCGGCTTCTGGAGCAGCAGGTTGTGTGGTGGTGGCAGGTGGCTGGTCCCAGACTCAGGGGCTGCCCGGACTCCACCTCAGAGGTGCCAAGGAGGCAGCTGTGAGCCCCTTGCAATGGCAGTCTGGTGCCTCGTCCCCCCCTTTTATGGACTAGAGCCTCCCCCTGTCGCTCAGTCCTCGCTGAGCACAGGCTGCTGGGAGCCAATGGGGAAGTCGCTCAGAGCAGTCAAGAGCTCAGGCCCCCAGGCCCTTCCACTCAACTCCCCAACACAATAGCTTCTCTTTCTGAGATGTGGAGGAGGAAGCAGCCGGGTTAGGGGGTGGGGGTGGATCCTGGGTGTAGTGCTGTTTGTCACTTGAAATCCGGCCACTTCAGCGTTGGAAACGTTTCCAGGAGAGTGTCACAGGGAAAAAAAAAAGAGACAGAGGTAGGGGAAGACAGAGACAGAAAGAGTTAGAGAAAAGACAGACTGGGAAAGAGAGGGAGAGAGCCAAGCAGAGACCCACAGCCAGGCGGGCACAGAGACAGATGGAGAGACAGAGAAACAGCAAAATAGAACTGGAAACAGAGAGACCTGGGAGCCTGGCAGACAATGCTGGGGAGATAGAGAGAGACCAAGAGACCCAGGGGATGGGATGGGGACACACAGAGGCACAGGTGGAAACAGAGAGGGATGCAAACACAGGGTGGAGGGACCAAGTGGGGTGCAGAAGCCGAGAGCCTCCTGATAATGAAGGGAGGGATGGGAACAGCAGAGGAAGCCGGCAGACACGTGTGTCGCCCTGTGTCGGTGCCGTGGCAGCGCCGTGCCGGCTGTGGCATGCGTGTGCTGGAATGTTTTCGTGTGCACATTTTGCCTGCAAATGCCAGTTGACTCCGGTACATGCCCGAGCCCGTGCCAGGCACACTACCCCTGGCAGAAGCTGTCATTCCCGCAGCCAGAAGCTGGGGTTGAGCTTTCTCTGGCAGAGATGCAAAAGGCGTCCCGCGAATCCCCCTCAAAATGTGGCTTCGATGTGCCTTTTCATGCGCTCCGTGTGGGCGGCGGAGAGCACACCCACCTTGTGTCCCCTCAGCCTGGCCAGAACACAGAGGGACTCGGAGTTTGGAAGGAAACGTGTTCCTCTCCTCAAGTCAACGGCACATGAGTGGTCTGGGAGGGAGGTTGGTGGGGCTGCCCAGTCTGTGGGCACCTATGCTGCACCTGGCAGTGAGCTAAAGTTGTTGCGTTCCATCCTCGTGACCTGGCCAGATAGGCAACGGCCTTCCCATCATGCAGAAGAAGAAAGACTTGAAAAGCAGACTTGAGAGCTGAGAAACTTGCCCAAGAACACACAGCAAGTCAGTCCCCAAGTGAGCATTGATAACCAGGCCCCAGCTGGGCGTGCCCGTCTGTAAGCCCAGCGGCTCTGGAGGCTGAGGCAGGAGGATCGCAGGTTCAAGGCCAGCCTCAGTAACTTAGCAAGTCTCTAAGCAACTTAGCAAGATCCTGTCTCAAAAACAAAACAAAACAAAAACCTCTGGGGATATGGCTCAGTAGTTAAGCACCCCTGGGTTCAATTCCTGGTTCAAAAACAAACACCCAAGCCCCCAAGTCCTGCTTCCTTCTCTACCTGTCTCTGGGCTGGAAGGTTAGAATCTGCTCACTCTGAGACCTGGAGCTCAGGAGTGTCCTTCTCTGGGAGTCCATCTCTCCACTTTAAAAAGTGGGTTTGGTTTCCAGTTCTGTCTCTTGCAAGTGATGCCACCTGAGCCAGGTTAGTGACTTCAGCCTCAGTTTGTTCATCTGTAAAATGGGGACAAAGCCTCCAGCTGGTTGGGATCTTGCAAGAGTAAAACGAGGACAGGCGATAGCACTCGTCGCGGCTGACCCTGGGTGAGAGCTCCTCCGCCAGTGTCCCTGTGATTGCTTATTCATTCCAGTGCCACCGTGCGCAGCTTCCCCAGGGTGTCACCCTCTCCCTGTCCTGGGTCATTATGCTCTTCATAGAAGAAGGACAGAAGGGCCATTCTCTGAGCACCTAATGCATCTCAGGCATTGCCAGCCATTTCGTTACGTCCTCACCAAAAGCGACCCATGGTGTGGACACCAAGATGTCCTCAGGCAGACAGGGCAGCTCAAGTTCAGGGAGGGAGGAGTCGCAGCCGCAGCACTGTCCCCTCTATCCTTGAGACCGTCCCCCCACTTCCAAAGAGGCCTCCTCTGCCCCACTCCTGGCTTTCCCTCCCCACCTGGGCGCATGGGCTCTGACAGGCCGGTGCCCTGGGCGGAAGCCCCTCTCCCCAGCCCTAGCGGTTGATGGCTCCCCAGGATCCTTGGCCTCATCTCAGGTGGCTTCCTGGCTGGCAGCCGGAGGACTCCGTGGAGTCTATTCACTGTCACCCTGGGGAGCTGCTGCGCGTCCCCACGGCCAAGACCTCCCGCCAGCCGCTCTCCAGCCTCCTAAGTCCCCGATGCCCAACCTCTGCCTCTGCAAGCTCCTGGAAAGGTCCTGGGGGCAGGTCGATGGCTCCCACCCTGGCTGCCAGCAGGCTGGAGGGACAGAGGAGCCAGGGCCTCTCAGGACCACTATTCATTAAAAAAGAGAAGTAGGACGTGGAGAGTGGGGACACTCAGGCCTAATCCTGCCTCAACCACTAATGTCTAGTGTCCTCCACCTCCGGCCTCTGTCGCCAGCCTCCAGGGCACACAATTCACGCATCTCCTTTCCGTCTCCTCCCGCGATGTCCTCTGCGCACACACGTAGGACAGGGATAGCCTTCCCCTAGTCCTAGAGAACCTTGACCTAGAACTCAGGACTCTCGGGGTCACGGTCAGGGGCCCAGGCAGCAGCACCGAGGAACCCCAGGCTCTGCAGGGCTCACGCATGCCTGACTCCAACCCCCTGCTTACTCACCGCGTGACAATGGGGGACACGTCGCCTCTCTGAGTCATCTTTTGAAGGCAGGAGGATGGGACTGGCTTTGTACGGTTGTCAGGACTGATTCCCAAGCTCTGTCCTGCTCCCTGCCTGTCCTCTGTGCATGACGATGTCGAGATCTCGGGATGGGTAAAAAACAGAAGGAAAAACTTGAGGTGACAGCAGTCCAATCATCAGCTACAAAGAACACAGCAAAGCAAAAGCCAAATGCACAAATAACAAAATTTTAAAATAAAGCCACCATCTTCTCTTCTTCCTTCCTTTTTTTCTTGCTTTCTTTTTTGGTACTGGGGATTGAACCCAGGGATGCTCTACCACTGAGCTACATCCCCAGCCCTCTTTATTTTATTTGGAGACAGGGTCCTGCTCAGTTGCCGGGCTGGCCTCAAGTTTGCAATGCTCCTGCCTTGGCCTGGAAGTACTACCTGGGATCAAGCCACAAGCCGGCATCTCTTAAAGGCTTCCTCCCTGCAGGGCCCTGTTGCAAACCCTCTATGTTTATCAACCACCCTGCAATTAGAAGAGATTCCTACTCCCACTCTACAGATTGGGAAACAGAGGCCAGGAAAAGTAAAGTCACTTGCATGAACCCAGGAAGCTAGAAAGGGGCAGAGGGCAGCCTAAAGCCACCACGATGTGTCGCTCCCTGCATCTGCCTGGTGCTGAAGCTCCTTGTGTGTCCTGTACTCACTGAGGTCCTGGAACAACAGGCCACACAGATCACTAAGACCGTGGGCGGAAGGTGGTCCCCTCCTTGGTCAGCTTGACGTCTCCTGGGTCCCTGTGCATGCTGAGATGCGTCCATGGGAAGGCCAGAGACCCCCCAGGGGCCTGGATGGGGAGAGCAGGCCAGACCCCCGCTGCCCCAGATGTGTGTGTGTTCAGCTGTCCTGGGAGGAGTCAGGAGCTGTGTTCCCTTCTTTCTGTTTCCTTTTTTAAAAATTGTACATCTTTATGGGCTACAATAGGAAGGTTTGGTATTTATTTACACTTATATATTGTGTATTGATCGACTCGGCATATTTAGGTTATCCATCATCTCATGCATTTATCATTTGCTTGTGATGAGGGCATTCAAGACCTCTCTTCTAACCGTTTTGAGTTTAATAATACAATATTGTTGACTGTAGTCACCCTCTGGGAAATAGTACGCCAGAACTTATTCCTCCGATCTGGCTGTGACTTGGAGCCCTTAACAATCTCTCCCTGTCTCCCCTTACCCTCCCTGGTTCTGAGTTCAGCTTTTCAGATGCCCTAGATGCTTAAGGTCATGCAGTTTTTCACTTGGCATGTCCTCCAGGTTCATTCAAGTCGAAGCAATAACCCCCGCTGCCCGCCCATCCTTTTTTATGGCCAAATAATATTTTATTGTGTATGCATACCACATTTACATCAGTTTTCATAGAGTCTTAATCATAATGGACAAAGGTAAAAACATACCAACAGATGAAGGGATAAATACAATGTAGTTGAGTCACACAAAAAAAGTTCTAACCCACGCTGCAACCTGGATGCACCTGGAAGACACCATGCTAAGTGAAACAAGCCAGAGACGAAAGAGCCAATCCTAGCATGGGTGCATTCCTGAGGAGAGAGCAGACAGGATCCCTGTCCTCCTAGAACTCACGTCTAGCTGGGAGCAGGTGCACTAATAGCCATGCAAATAAATATGTAATTACCGATAGGGTAGGCTCTAAAGAAAAAAATTCAGGAGTTTCTAAAAGTATTTACTAAGGAATGTACCCAACCCAGAGGTCAAGATAGACTTCTCTGCAGAAGGGAGCTTTGGAACCAGGATCTAAAAGAGAAATAGGAGTCAAACAGTGAAGAAACAGAAGAGATTTCCAAGAATGTGGAATGGATGTACAAAGGTCCTGAGGTAAGAGGTACATGGAATTGGAAAAGGGCCAGAGAGCTAGAATGTGGAAACTAAACAGGGGTGAAAGGAAGGGATGGAGACCAGACATTCAGGACCTTACAGATCACTATGAGTCCATCCTTTAGGAACGCTCTTTGTGAAATATCTGGAAATGAAGTATCTGGAAATAAAAACACATTTGTTGCTTGCTTAGCCTGAGGTTAAGGTTAGAGGTTAAGATCTACAGTCTCTGCATTGGCCCGGAGGTTCATGATCTTCTCAGAGACCAAATCACTTGGGAAAGACCTGAGTTATTCTTCCCTTCTCTCCCCACTCCCCAATATTGTTGACTTGTGTCCCCAGACTGGTTGCTCCATGGTTCCACGATGACTGTCACAGTTTGAAGCATCAGGCGCTCAGGTACCTCCTATGGATGCAGGTGAGGAGGTGAGAGAAGGGCAGGGCCGCCCTTACGCTAAGCAAGGGTTGGCTTGGCTGCGGCAGAGACGACCAGCCATGTCTATGGGAAGAAGTTTGGTCCTCATCCCAAGAGCATCTGGAGGCTATTGAAGAAGCTGGGCTTTCACAGTGAGGTGCTAAGACACATGCTCACTCCCTCCTCAGGATGCTCAGGGTCACGGCTGAGGAAGCAGAGAGAACGGTTCTGTGGGTAGGACTCCCTGTTCTCACCAGACAAAGAGCTTCAAGCTACCAAGCCTGGCAGCAAGGCTGGGCAACCCTCTAAGCTGCCAGAACTGCTGAACCCCAGGCCAGGCAGACACAGCACGGACTGGCTTCTAGCCCGAGCTCCTAACCATGTGCTATTTCCTGGGCAGAATCATGCTCATCTCCCCGGGAGAGGAAAGCTCTCTGTGGAATGAGGTTATGAGATTGTGTTCTTTTCCTAACCATGAATTCAGAGTCCTGGTAGCCCATGGGCAAAACCTCCCCTGGTCTCCTATCTAGTCTCAGCTGGCTGTGCTGCTCTCCCACCCTGTCTGACAGTGACTGTCTGTCTATTTGGCACCCATCTCTCTGCCAAGTCATCTCCGGGTACTATCTCATTTAATCCCCCTGGCAAACCAACAAGGTAGGTGCCATTTTTTTTCCTTCATCTGTAAGAACAAGAAACTGACTTTGGAGAGGTAGAGACTTGCCTAAGATCACACAGCTCATATGTGGAATAGTCCCCAAGTTTATCTTGCTCCAAAGCCCAGTCTTTGAACAACTACCTAAATGGGGGCAAGCTGATACCTAAAAGTGGCAAATGCACACATTATATGACGCACCAAGGGTTAGCCTGTGCAAGCCACATGCCAAGAACAGGGATCAATGATCTTTAATGCCCTTTCCATAAGCCTCTTAGGTAAGTATAGTAAATCTCACTTTGCAGATGAAGAAACTGAGGCTCAGAGAACTAAAATGACTTCCCAGCAGCACAGCAGGTTCCTGGAGGAACCATAACTTGCAGCAAGGTCTAGCTCCAAAGTCTGAGCTCTGTTCTGCTATGTCACACTCACCCTCTACCCTCCCCAGTCACCCAGGGGCAATCCCTGAACAAGACTCCAACTAGCACCCGGCAAGGAGAAGGGACAGCAGTTCACTGAGTACCTGCTATGTTCCAGGATTCATGGCCACACCTCTGGCGCAATGCCCTGGACCTCGGCCACCAGTCATACAGTAGGTCAGTGGTGGGGGTGGATGTCGGGTCTAGACTTCACCACACAATGATGTGGAAGGATTTTATCCAAGTGACAAAGAGAAAGCCCCTAAATCTCAAGCCACTGAGACTAAAACATCGCCCCCTCACGTCCAAGCCCTGCTACCTGCTAGGCGTGTCTCCCGAACTATCTCATTCAACCATTGCGACCCACGAAGTCACTATCACCTCCACTTTACAGACAAGGGGACAGAGCTGAGGGCTGCAGAGTCCCTTGCTTGAGATTGCCCAGTCCATCTGTGTGTGGGGGCCAAGACAGCACCCCAGGGTATGGCCTCCAAAGCTGCCTCCAAGCCTCCAGTTCTAGAGTTGCTCAGCACCTGCCGGAGGACAGATCCACCCAGAAATCCTGGATACAGGATCTGAAGCCAGACCCTTGATCTAGGAGATGCTCCCCCCATCCCGTGAGCTCCATGAGGACATCACTCCTAAGAATAGCTCTTCACACCAAGCAAGCTTTTTTTTTTTTTTTTTTTTTCCAAATGGGGAGGTTACATAGCTTCTTCCGGGTCTGCAAAGTTTAGTTTCTCCTTAAGCATTTTGAACTAACAAGTTGTGGCATTTGTGATGTCTCTGCTGTTCAACACCCCGGGTACCCACCACACAGGCCAGCCCCTCTGCTCGACACTCAGACACACAGCTGGGAAGACACAGGCTCGGCCCTCTAGGACCACAAGGTGGGTGCCATTTCAGTACCACATGGAAAGATCCCAGAACATAGTAGGTGCTCAGTAAACAGGTGCTCAGTAGGTGGAGACAAGTGTGAAGTCATAGACGAGAGGCCCTCAAGCCAGTGTGGTGGATATAGGAAGTCACCCAGGAGCTGGAGACAAAGGCTGGGGTTGAGGGCTGCGTGGGAGTGCTCCATGTTATCATTAAAGAAACCGAGCCAGGGTTTTTTAAGCGGAAAGAAGGAAAGAAAAAGAAAGTGGAAAGGGAGGGAGGAGAGGAAGGAAGGAAGAAAGGAGGGGAAGTTGATTGAACATAGGGGATTAGAAATTTAAGAAGGTGCTGGGGAGGAGGGTCACTGGAGAAGAAGTCTGGGTTTCCAAGAATGATTTCCAGATCACAGCACGACTGTCCAGCCACCAGCCAGGAAGTGGCGAACAGAAGGCCGCTCCTGCAAATTGAGTTCAGGAGCCTACCACCACTAGATCCAGAGATCAGGACAGTGGGACCAGGGAGCCACCATGCGGCCATCACAACGGCCCATGATGATGTCCCCTGAGCTCTGAGATGCTGCTACAGAAACCCCCACACCTCAGAGTGTCACAGCCTCAGGAAGCTGTGCCCGTTTCATTTCCACCATCGAACCTCACCAGGTGCAGCTCACTGCACCCAGGCTGCAAGGGAGTGTGGGGAACAGGCTGAAGTCCCATCTCTGCTGTTCAGGAAGGCACGCTGAGAGGAGAGGGGCGAGGAGGTGGCGCTGAGGGCCTGCCACATGTGGGAAGGAAAGCAATGGGTGTCCTGGGCGAGGTGGACACATGCTATGAATTTCCTCTTCTGTCCTCACCCAGAGGTCCTTTACCAGATCAGTATTCCCCAGGGGGCAGGGAGGCCACTCACAAAGACCTCTGTCCTGTGGCCCGCACAGAGTGGGGAGAATCTATCAGAGCAGAGAATTCAAGTTTCCTCTCTAGCCATGAGAAAACGGAGGTCCAGAGCAGAGAGCTGAAGTCTGCAGGCCACACAACCACGTGGCCACACTGAATTCAGAGCCTGGCTGGGGCTGGGAGTGGTACCTGGTGTAGTGATCCAATACAGTCTCGAGTGGTAGAAAATGCAGAGACTCTGGAATCAGACAGACCTGAGTTTTCTTTCTGACTCCACTCCATCTAACTGTGTGATCTTGGGCAAGTTACTTTACTTCTCTGAGCTCCAGTTCCCTCCTCTGTGAAATGAACATAACAGCAGCACAGTTATACTGACAGAAAATGCACAAGAAAGGGTTTATAACAGCTAAGCTCTGAACGGGAGCCAGTGCACGCCGTCTACAATATCATTGTTAATGTATAAGCTGCTATTATTATTAATAGTGGCTAATCTTCTAATTCAAGATTTAAAATGTTAAAGGTCTCACATGAGGTTTAACCCATGCTTCTTTTTCTTTTTCTATATCCTTAGCAGCTTCAAAAGAACTTCCTTATAACTGCTGTACCCACCCTAGCCTGCCATTTCCAGCCGAGCCAGGTCCTAGCCACAGAAATGCAGTAGAGGGGACCCCAGATGGCAGGATTAGAGGTCGAGGTGACGGGGAAGAACTGGTTAACTTTAACTAAACAGCCTGGGTTCGTCTCTTTATAGAGGTTCTCCAAAATATGGCCCTAGAGACCCACAAACACCCACAGGCCTTGTGACTAGAGTTAACCAAACACACACACACACACACACACACACACACACACACATACACACCTCAATGTGCACAGACACACTTGAACACAGTCAAATATGTAGACCTCACCAGCACCCTAACCCTAGCCCTTGCCCTAGCCCTAACACTAACCCTAACCCTAACCCTAACCCAACCCACAGAAACACAAGCCTCCTGAGGCCCGCACTCAGCAATTACAGCAGCGCCCAGTAAATGTGGGACCCCCCTCACGCTCCCTCCTGGCCTGTGACACCTGTGGGGAATGGGATAGCTGGGAGCCCGGTCCTTGACCTCCCTTTAACTAAGGGCTCAGCCTCTGCTTGGTACTCCCTGGAAGAGGCCCTGACAGCCCAACACTGAGCCTTCAGTCCAGGTCTCATGTCAAAGGAGATCATGAATCCCCCAGGCAGCTCCTCCTGCTCTGAGTCACCTCTAAGAGCCCCTGTAATAACGGCACTCACGAAGGGAACTTTCTGCACCCCCAGTCCCTCCCGCCAGGCTCAGCACTGACGTGCTACTGGGGGAGGTGCACCGAGCTTCCCACAGTTGAGGAAAGCAAGAGGAGGGAGCCGAGACACCCGCGCACGGCGCAGATCACCTTTAAATAAATCCCCACGGGGCTCTTCGGCAGCACTGAAAAGTGTTGTGTGCCTCGTGAAGTTGTCACAGAACACGGTCTCTCTTTTCTTCTGCTTGCCTATTGAGAGAGGCACCCTGGGGTTGGATCCAGGATCTAAATCTGATCGATCATCGGGACTCTGTATAACGGAGCAAGTCACTTACCTGAGTAAGGGTGTCTTTCTTGCTCAGCAGAATACAGTGCTTAAGAGCAAGCAAGGGATCCAGAGACAGCTGTGTGACCTTTGGCAAGTCACTTAATCTCTCTGGGCTTCAGTTTTGTTGTGTGTGAAATGGGTATAATAATGGCAATTCTTGCAGTTGTCACAAGCATGAAATCAATATACATAAAATGCTTATAATGGGCTGGGGATGTGGCTCAAGCGGTAGCGCGCTCGCCTGGCATGCGTGCGGCCCGGTTCGATCCTCAGCACCACATACCAACGAAGATGTTGTGTCCGCCGAGAACTAAGAAAAAATAAATAAATGTTAAAATTCTCTCTCTCTCTGTCCCCCTCTCTCTCACTCTCTCTTTAAAAAAAAAAGAAAAGAAAAGAAAACATAGGAAGAATTCTTTAAAATAAAATAAAATGCTTATAATAATCCCTATTATATATACAATGCTTGATAAATGCTAGTTGTTATTCTCATCATCACTACCTTCCAATGTTTGGGGGAGGGTTAAGAAAAGTTAAGAATGAGATGTGTCAAATGATTAATTTTTAAAGATATGTAAGTGCTTATTTGATAATTACACATTAATTGTATGCACCAATTAAATTACTATAAAGGACTACACAAAGATGTACAATATTTTAAATAAGATATCAAAAAAAAAAAAGAATGAGATTGTGCCATAAAAGGAGCAGAGATATCAGGTGCTACCAGTATCAAGGTCGGTTCTGTCAATGCAGGGGATTTCTTTTAACAGAATAACGAATTATGTGCTAAAGATCCAGGAAAAAAATTAAGATGACAAATGACTTTGGGGTCACACAGAGTTGGGACTAAGTCCTATTTTATCTCTTATGTACTCTGTGAGCCTGGGAAAGACACTTAACCTTTCCAAGCTTCAGTTTGTCAACTGTCAAATGAATAAATGACTCTGTTAACACTTCTAAGAAGGTTGAGGACCCTACAGAAGGGAGGGTGTGTGAAATCCCTTTGCATCCCAAGAACAGGAAGGAGAGGACTCTTCTTGCCTGGCGGGGGGGGGGGGGTCATGAGCAGGATGCAGGAGTCTCCCTATGGGGATGACGAAGCCCCTCCCCCTCCTGGAGTTGATGTGAGGCCAAGTTAAATTCTTGTTGAAGATGCTAGGAGGTGAAGTTCCCTTTTTTAAGCTTCCTGGCAGGAATTAGCTCTTTTCCCTGGGGACTGACTAAAGGGGAATAGAGCCTCACTGGTGGAGGCTTCTAGATCACCTGTACGCAGCCTGTGTAGACCACTGTTGCTCCCTATCTCTCAACATGGAGAATGGGAAGGGCCAGAGTGAAGTGGCTTTGTCTCAGATTCTGCTGCCCAGAGATACTTCCTTGCCTTTAGACATTCTGGTTTAAACCAGTGACTCATTTCCTCCTTTCCCCAGCAACTAGATCTGAGATTTGCATTAGACAGTGGTGCTGGGGTACATACAGTATGCACTCAAAAATTGTTGGCTGAATGAATAGTACATTTCTAGTTCTTACTGTCCTCGCTTTGTTAGATTTTTGGACTGGCAAGCTCTGTAAAGGCAAGGACTGTGCTCTAATTATATTTGTCTTCCTGGTGGCATCTGGTGTTGGAACTTATCCATGGCAGGTAGAGCAGGGACTGTCATTTTGTAAGGGTAGGCTTCTCATCCAATCACTTTGCTTTGACCTCCTCAGGACCTGCAGGATCCAGACCTCTCTAATGTTCCCTTTGTTAAATCTGCTCCACTCATTCTGACGTCTTTGTTGTCCCTTAGACGTGCCATCTTGTCCCTACCTCAGGGACTGTGCTGTTCTTATCACCTCCAATATGTACAGATCTATTGTTTGTCCTCCCTGCTGGAACGGAAGTCCTAGGAAGCCAGAAACAAGGGAACTTTTTTGTACATGGAGAGCCTATCACAGTGCCAGGTCATGGTAGGCACTCAATAAATATTTATAGAATGAATGGATGAATAGCCAAAATATCAGCACGGTAAATACTGGTCAAAATGAATCCCCTAGCCAGTTGGAACACTCACCCAGCTCCAGCCTGTTTCTACCAGACCCGACCTCCCTCTGATTTTCCCATAGCCAGTTCTGACTCAGAGCTACCTACATTTTTGTGTGACAGACACGGATGAAATCAGCTGGAGGAGGCATCACTATGACTATTACCTCGTCATTACCCAGCAACGGGCCGGGGAAAGGGTTCACCAATTTTCTAAAATGCTTTAAAGAAGGAATTTATGGGGACATGGGGTCCCAGTTCCTCCCTCATTGTGAAGATGATCGCTCTGTGGCTATTAAGAACATCTATCTGCCCAGTGTCTCGAGGTAGCAAGAAATGCCAAGTAGTGACAGCTGGAAAAAAATATATACATATCACATTTGTATTCCAAGAGATGGCAAAATGAAGATGTCACCAATCACCAGTGAAAAGTTGGCTCGTTCTTCCTCTCTGTACTCACTTCCCTTGGGCTCCTTTTTCTGCCTCAGCACCTGCGCTACCTCATGCCGAGTAGCAGGAATTTGCTTTTCAGCACCACGGACAGCGATCGGCTGGCAGCCAGGGAGGCAGAGGGAGCCAGAACCCGGGGCTTCCATGCAGTCAAACAAATATTTACTGAGTACATCCTGGGGCCAGGCACACGAGAGAATACAGAGATTTTTGTGGTCTTGACCTTCAAATACCTTAATCTGTTCAAAGCACAACCTTCTTAGACTGATAAAGCTGGGGCGAGGCTCTGATCCCCCTGATACTTAAAAGTGGGGAGAATCAAAGGGAAGATGGTTTTCCTTGCTACGATTGTTGACTATCTGCCCTGTGTTTGCATATATGTCACCTAATCTTCTCACTAGACCGCCATCTTCAAAGAACACAGGTACTGCCATGTCCTCTTCGCCGCTGTACCCTGGGTGCCCAGCGTGCTGCCTGGCACACGGATGATACCGAATCGTTTTTTTTGCAAGGATGTGCAGGTGAAAGAATTCTCACAAATTTTATTGTATTCTTTTCTCTTTACTTCTATTTTACAGATGAGAAACAAGCTCTGTGAGCTGCCTTCTCACAACAGATGTAAGTGGCAGAGGTTGCATCCCCCAATCCAGAGCCTCTCGGTTTCATGCGGGGCTGCGAGTTACCCCGTGCTCAATAGGGCATTCCTGGAACCTGCGACAAGTGACAGCCCGGCAGAGGCTGCCTGAAACCTTCACCCTCACTTTCTACTCAATCTGAAGTAAATCTCATTTTTCTTTCTGGCCTCAATTTTTCTCATATATAAACTAAAGAAAGAGAGGTCGGAAGCCCCTACTCCTTTCCCTCCCCAGGGGGTCCCTGGTTTGTAAGGAGCCTCTGGATCCTGCTTCTATCTGTTGCAGTTGGGTAGGGCACCAGCAGGGGGCGCAAAGAAACGGGTCAGAACCACCGCCTCTTGCCTCTGCAGGGCGTCAAATGAGAAGTATATTGATATCCTAACAGACCCTGGGCTCCTTTTTCATCTTTCTTCTATCACCAGAATGTGCGTGCAAGCCGAGCAGGCTCTCTTCTCTTCTGAGCGCAACAAATGAACTTCAACCCCTCTCGAGAAGTGAGTAAAGAGACCGCCGCAGGACACAGAGACTGTGGAGTGAGGCTGCGGTGACTTATCGCCCAGGAACCCACTGGTTGAGTAACTTTGGACAAAGCCTCGAGCAAAGATAACTGTTTAAATGGCTGCGGCAGCGGAAAAATCAGTTTGGCTGATTGATGTCCTGGGTTTCTAGTTAGTGGGTGGCTTCCAGCCAGGGCTCTGCCTCAGCTCCCAGAATTACTCCAATAAGAGATTTGCTCATCTCTGACTCTTCCCAGGGGTAGGGAGGGAGGCTGAATCAGCTCTCTCACAAGCCTGATTGGGACTTAATGGGGACCTGTGGGTATTTGTGCGCTGAGGGCAGTGTGAAGGGAGGAAGAGATCTGTCAGGCTTGGCAGAAGTGTCTGGCGCCTGCCCTTGGGTGTGGAGGGGAAAATAGAATCAGGAAAGGACTGATTGCGGAGCAAAAGTCTTTCAATTATTTGTAAAGAATACAAATCCAATGTGTAATAAAGGCTGTTTCTCTAACCAAGTCCTAGTCATCGAATTCTACATGGACCAAGATTGAGGAACGGTAATGAACAGCCTGGGAGATGTCAAGTAGGCATTTGGGATAATTGGGAGAGAGAGGGCTCTGTAATTAGGCAGAACTCTGGTCAGATTTGGCTCTGCCATTGGCCACCTGTGCAACCTGGATCAAGTTGCTTAGTCTTTCTGAAACCCAGTTTACTTGTCTGTAAAACGGGATAATACTAAGAATATCTACTCCTCCAGCTACCTGTTCCTGCATAACGAGCTACATTAACACTTTGTGGGATATCAAGCAATCATCTTAGCATGCTCTTAGATTCTCAGGTTAGGAATTCAGAGAGAACAGGACACATTTAGCTCATCTCTGCTGCGGTGTCTGGGGTCTCAGGTGGGAATACCCAAATGGCTGGAATTGGGATAACCTTGAATCTTCTTGACTCATATAGTCCCAGGAGGGGAAAACTCAAAGGCTGGGTCAGGCACTACAATGTCCTGAACATATACCTGTGACCTTTCCAGCATGGTAGCTCAGGATTTTAAGAGCCAGTAGCCCAGAGAACAGGCTGAAATGGCATGATCTTCTATGACCCAGCTTTGATAGTCACTTAGTGTCACTTCTTTGTACTCACTAGGTCAAAACCGT
This sequence comes from Spermophilus citellus, assembly GCF_964194105.1. NCBI lineage: Eukaryota > Metazoa > Chordata > Mammalia > Rodentia > Sciuridae > Spermophilus > Spermophilus citellus. Next base: position 28,207,980 of record NC_138185.1, read on the forward strand.
CACAAGCCTACCAGATTAAGAAGAAGAGACACAGACCCCATTTCGAAATGGGAGGAGTATCAGTTTGAAGCCAAGTTGTAAAACCATCATACCTGCCCCCCATGGATGCTGTAACAATTAAATACGTGCCAAGTGCCAGACATAAACACTTCTGTTTCTTCATAGGTGCAAATGAATCTTTGTAAGAGATTCTCATCACTCTTAGATAAAATCTGCAAATCTGGGGCTGGGATTGTGACTCAGCAGTAGAGTGCTGGCCTCACACATGCAAGGTCCTGGGTTCGATTCTCAGCACCACATAAAAATAAATAAATAAATAAAATAAAGGTATTGTGTCCAACTACCACTAAAAAATAAATATTTTTTAAAAATCTGCAAATCTTTATCATGGTCTACAAGGCCTTGCATGTTCTGGCTTTGATTTCTCCTCCAGCCTTTTTCTGCCCATCCTCTCTCTCAAATTTCTTTGCCATTCACCTTTCTTTAGCAACTAAAGGGCATCGTCCATTGTCCACCTGCCACCCCCTCTGCCAAGAACTCTGCCAATCAAAAATCATGCACACTTTAGGTCACTGCTTCAAAGAAACCCTCTCTTATCCCCAAGACCTACCTGTGTCCCTCTTTCCTATGCCATTGGAGTACCCAACACTTTCTCATCATAGCATTCATCACAGATGCCGTGCAATGATTTCCTTATATCCATCCCTAATTTTCCATGCTCAACCTGACCACCATTATGGCCACTGATGGACAGAAATTCCTGTCTGTCTTATGTCCTCAGTATCTAGCACAAGAACTGGCACAGAATGGATGCTTGATAAGTACTTGCTGAACAAATGAGTGAATGGATGATTAAGCCACCACAGCTTTAAACTTGGGCTTAAATCACATTTGCTAGGAGTAATTAGCCCATGTTTATCAGAGACCTGATTAGTTTTGATGTCATCATGGAGCTTACTGCTATTCAGAGGAGAAGCTTGTGGTATTGAAACGAGACTTCCTGGGGTGTACTTTTGAGGGTTGATTTCTTGGAGAGGACTTAATGTTCCCCATCTCCACTGTTACACCCAGTACTCCCTGAGACAGCAGAGGAGAATTTAGGGGGTGTCTAACTGAATTCATAAGGTGCAATAAGAATGTTTGGGCATTAACTCATTTGAGCTCAGCTTCTTTTCAGCCAAATGGTGCCAACAACACCATAAGCATTGAATGAATAATTAAACCATAGACTTGTATGTCCTTAACACTTACTGTGTGCTGGGCCCCGTGCCAGGCAGTGAAAATACAGCAAGCGAGAAAGAGCAAAGCCTCTGTTCTCATAAACCTTACATTCAAACAAGATTGAAAAGAGATACTTAGAGATAGCACAAGGTCTGTAATTAAGGAGTCCTGAGGACCTGGGAGAAGATGGGGTGCACCAACATGTCTACGATGGTTAGTGAGGGAAGGCTTTACCCAAGAGGTGCCATCCAAGATCTTCAGCGATACAGGTATCATCAAAGAGAAGAAGGGGGTGCCAAGAAGAAGTTCCAAGAGTGGGAATGGCATGCAGGGACTAAAGGAGAAAACCAGCATGGCTCTGTCACTAATGTGGAGAGAAGGAGAGGTACAAGATGAGATCAAGTATAAGGAGAAGCCCCCCAATTAAAGGCAAAGTCTAGGCCATGTGAGGAAGTGACTCTATTCTGAAGGCAGGGGAAGCCACAGAAGGGTTTTGATCACAGAGGGATAAGGCCTCAGTGTGGAGGACAGGTTGAGTGAGGAAATCCCGGAAGCAGGAAGCTAGCTGGAGGTTGGCTGCTACCCAGGCAGAAGCAAGAGTGACGGTGGAGTGAGGAGAAGTTGACAAGCTCCAGGAACACCTGGGAAGAGTAACGGTGATCCATAGAAATGGGAAACGAGGAGAGAGAAAGAGTCAAGGAGAGCTCCAGAGCTCTGCCTTGAGCCTCCGGATGGAAGGGGATGCAGATCCTCAGGAGTAAAAGCAGGTCTTTGTAGGAGGAAGTGACACATTGGGCTTGAGGTGCCTGTGAACACTCACGTGAAGTATTATGCTGGTCTAGAAATTCCCCTTAGTCCTTGGCATCATTGAATGGGCCAATGGAGTCATGGGGTTATGGTTTTGTTTTGGTCAAGAGCCTCCTTCAAACTCAAAAATCTGACTTAGTCTTCTGAGTTCCCCAAATCCAATCAGCTTTCTCAAGGATCATCTTGGGATGCACACAAGTTCCTGAACTGGGCCCTCTCTGTGGTATAAATAGAAAATGATGTAAGAAGACAAAATCTAGGGGTTCTCATTGGCCCTAGGAACCAATGAGTTCTCTCTCAGTACATGCACGGAAGCACAGGCTTCAGAGAGATGTCATAGAAAAAGACTCTGGTACTGGGTAAGGAATAGGATAAATTATCTTGAAGGACCCTTAGAGCCCTGGTCTCTACCTACTGTAATCCTGTATCTGCCATTTGAATAACAATAAAAAAAATCTATCTTATTGCCTCAATTTCCTCATCTGCAGAAGAGGGTATACAGTAAAGATTTTTGAAGCACTCTTCCAGCTTGGTAACCCAAACTATTTTCTCAAGAGCCTCTTTGTTAATAGATTCAAAGGGCCCTTCTCAGCTTTTTTCCCCCTAATCATTATTATTTTTATTCTACTTAGTTGCCTTCTCAGCTTTTATCTTGACTAATCACCCATAAGTATTTTACATTGTTAATTACTCTATATTTCTCGATTCATTCCCTTCTGAGGGCTTCGAAGAATACTCTCTGATCCTCTTATGCTTCTTCATGGACTCCTCCTTCCTCTATCTATACCTTAAAAGATGCTCCTTCTTTTCTTCTCTCCCCTGACACATTCTTATTTCACAGTCTCATTCAGCAGTATGGCTTCCATACCTACTAGATGCTCATATATCAGTCAGAATTTTTTCATCAGAAAGATAGCAAATCTGATTTGCCCTAGATGAGAAATATGGAAAGTAACAGCTCAAACACTTAATCAGTGCAGAGATGGAGCAATCTTGCTAGAGGCTCATCTGCTACCCCCAAAATCTGCGCTTTCCAATATCCCTCCGCTCTGCTTTCTCTCCTGCTGATGTATTTTCAGATGGTTTTTCCTTCAGGAAACAAAGAGGGCAGCAGCCTCCTCAGACCTCACCTCCTATCCACATCAACTCCAATGAGAAACAGAGCACATTTCCCCAAGATTCAAGAAAGAAGTACTGGAGTTTGTTCTCATTGCCAAATTCAGTCACAAGTCTAACAGAAATTAAACCCTGTGACCAGGAGGACTGGGATATAAAAATTCGTTCAGCTCACTCAAGGGCCATTTGTAGAGTTGAGCACGGGATGGTCCCTCTCAAGTGGCCAAGCGTCGGGGATGAGTTGCCAGAGGCTGACACTGAATGGCAAAAACGACAGATGCTACCCACAACCGATGACTTCCCAATCTAGCCCCAATCCCAGGACCCCTCCTTAACTTCAGACTCGTGTGGTAAGTTGCCTTCTGGACATCTCCACGTGAAAAATTTTCAAGTATCTCAAGCTCTACATGTTCCAAACCACACTTATTTTCCCTAGACCTGCCCTCCTGTCTGTACTCCCCCTGGTAAGGAAGGACATCACCTTCTCAGGTGCCGGGTCCAGATACTTCAGTGTCAAGCTTAAGGCTTTCCTCTCCTCCACCCTCCCGCTCGATCAATCATGAGGTTTTCTTCATTGCATGCCCCTGTATCTCTTGAAGTCACTCACTTTTCTCCACTTTCCTAGGAGAGGGCACCTTCATCTCTTCCTTGATTTTAGAACAGCTAATAACCAGACTCACTGTCTCCAGTAGTAATTAAAATATGATTGGTTTCAAGTTCCAGGTAAGATGGAGTAAGCAGCCTCTTCCAATGCATGACAGTAAAACTTGAGCAGAATGCATGGAGCAGCTCTTTTGTGACTCAAAAGTAAATAGTAGAAGGTTGATTGGGGAAGGAAATCAGAAGACCTAGTGCAAATGATCTAAGTATGGCAGGCATTTTCGGTTCCCTTTTCTTTCCATATAATTTGGCATGAGCAGGAAAAGCACCAAGAGAAGCAATCTCTTCCTGGTCTAGTAATGGGGAGGAGGCTCTTTTCAGCATGGAAAGAGTGGGTGGATTATTTTATTGTTATTGTTGTTTATTTAATCAATTGATTTTTTCTTTCTTTCCAACTCTTACTCCATCCCCTCGACCAATCTCTACACCAAAGCTGCAATCCCACAGTGTCTGGGCAATGGCTGTGCTGTAGCTAGGTGGCAAAAACAACCACGACCAAGCATCACCTAAAATCCTGAGGAAACGGATTCTTTACTTTGACCAGAGCAATGGTGGTCTAATTAGAGGATCAGGAAAGGGGGTGTTGAGAGCCAGTATGTTGGTTAGATCAAGATGAAGAATCAGATGGAGAAAGGGGTCTAATAAAGTAGTCTGTGTATTCCTGTGCTTAGTCCAGAAATAAGCATGTGTGGATCTGGCTTTCAAAGCATTTTAAAGACTTTGGGAACTGTATAGATCAAAGACCACCACCAAGATCCCAGAGTGGTCACAGAGAGATCTGACTACATCTGCAAATGCTTTGAGAAAGAAACTAACATTGAAACAGGTCAAAGAAGGTGAATCAGAACTTGCAACCAGAGACCACTGGGACAATTGCCTGCCTAAAAAACAATTAGTATTATACATGGGATTTAAACAAAAGTGAGATCCAGAGTCTCACACCATGATATACCACTGGCCAGGATAGAATCACAAAGTGCTCCACATATATAGAATCAAGGGGAAAAAATGATCAGTTTTCACTTGAAAAAGCAATTAGCACAAGACAGTGGCAGGAGGATTCAGATATTGGAATTACTCAACAAAAATTGTATAGCAGATATTACAACTATACTCCAAGAAGTAAAGACAAACTCTCTTGAAATTAATGGAAAGCTGGAAAATTTCTATAAAGAAATAGAAGCTACAAAAAAATTTTGAAAGTCCATAATGGAAACATATAATAATCAAATTTTGAAAGTCCATAATGGAAACATAATAATCAAAAATTTAAAATTCACTTGATGGACTCTATAGCAGTTCAATCCCTGGTACAAAAAAAAAAAAAAAAAAAAAAAAAAAAAAACTTCTTCAGAAGTGTTAAGTCTTCAGTTTTATTTTGTGACAAAATACTGAGATAATCAACTTAAAAAGAGGAAAGATTTATTTTGGCTCACAGTTTCAGAGTTTTCAGTCTCTGGTCACTTGGCCTGTGCTTTGGGCCTATGCCAGCACAGTACACCACAGCAGGAATATGTGGTCAAGGAGGCCTATTGATCTGAAGTGACCACAATGCAAAGTAATTTAAAAAAAAGAGGAAGAGGCGGAGCCATGGTCTTGATATCCCCTTTGAGGGTATGATTAATGACCTCACTTCCTTCCATTAGATCCACCTCCTAAAGGTTGCATCACCTCCCAGCTGGCCTCGAACTGGGGACCAACACTTCGACACATAGGTCTTTGGGGAACATGTGAGATCCAAACTATCCAAGAAGGAAGGGAAGTGCTACCAGGAGGAGATTCAGAGCATGAACGATGAAGGAAGAGCACTAAGAATAATTAATATCTGGGTAATGATACTGCCTTTCTCCCCTTGACTTTCCTTAAATATATGGCAATTGAAAGCAGAAATTATAAGAGTGTCTGAGTTTTCAACACATATACATACAATACATATAACTAATATAACTTAAGAAAGGCAAGAGAGCTTGTCTAGTGGTAAGGTTATATGTAAGACTGGAAGTGACAAAATACTGATTTTAGTAAACCATAAAGTCAAGAATATGTATTAATCCCAATAGAAACAGGTAACTATATGCAAAAAAAATTAAAAATTAAATTAAAATATTTAAAATAGAATATTGAAAAATAGTAAAATAAACCAAAAAGAAGCCAGGAAAGGGAAAACATGGCAATGAAAGCAATAGTTAAAATAAATAACATGTTAGACCTCAATTCAAAATGGTCGATAATTTAACAACCACGAGCCACGTATCGTTTTAGTTCCTAACAGACAGCAAATCCAACGGTGGTCCCATAAAATTATGACCAATTTGAAAAATTCCTATTGTCCAGTGAAATCGTAGCCATGGTAATGTTGTAGCACAAGGCATTATTTGCGTGTTTGTGGTGACACTAGTGTAAACAACCCTACTGCCCTGCCAGTCAAATGCAAGACTGAAAATAATCTTAACAGACGAGTTAAAAAAAAAACTGAGATTGTCAGATTTGCACACACAAAAAAAAATGTAAAACATGATTCAAGTAGAAGCAATCTACAAGAATTCCATTTAGAATACAATGATGTAGGTGGTTACAAGTAAAAGGACGGACACAATATACCATGTAAACAGTAATAAAAAGAAAACTGGAGTGGCTCCAATAATATCAGACAAAGTGCACTTCACAAGGAAGAAAGTTACCGGGGATCAAGAGGGCACTGCAAAATGACTCAAGCACCTATTCACAAACAAGACATAATTTCTTAAATGCATCTATCTCACAACAGAGCTTCGAAATGCATGAGGCGGAAACTTCTAGAACCGAGGAAGAGACAGACAATGCCACAATACAGTTGGAGATGTGAATACCACTCTCTCAAAAACTGGCAGAACAAGTCTGCAGAGAATTAGCCAGGACACAGAAGAACTGAATGGTACCATCACAGGAAGCCAATTCTAATATTTGCATAATACTCTATCTAAGAACATCAGATTTTCAAGGAACATTCACCAAAGCATGCCATATTTGGTGGCAAAAGAAAATAAAAAGAATCCTCATGGATTTAAAAGATTTAAATCATCCTAAGAATGTCTTTAAGAATAATGGACATAAATTAGAAATTCATATTAGAAAGTTATCTGGAAAATTTCTCAAATACTTAGAAGTTAAAAATAAATAAATAAATAAATAAAACTTCTAAATAGTCCGTAGGTCAAAGTAGAGGTCTCCAGAGAAATTAGATATTTTTAAACTGAAGGAAAGCAAAGATGGATCTCAAAATTTGTGGGAAGCAGCTAAAGCTGTATGTAGAAGAAAAATGTATATTATTAAATACTTATATTTGGAAAGAAAAAAGATGTCAAATCAACAACCTCAGAAACTGGAAAATAAACTCAACGCCATCAGAAGGAAGGAAATAATAAAGATAAGGCCAGGAATCAGTGGAAATTGAAAACAGAAAGATAATAGAGAAAATCAATCAAGCCAAAAGCTGCTTCCGTGAAAAGATCAATATAATGGACAAATCTCTAGCCAGACTAACAAAGAAAAATAGAAGACACAAATTTCTAATATCCAGAGTGAAATAAGGACTATCTCTATAAACTGCACAGACATAATGGATAATCAGTAAAGATCATGAACAAGTCTATGCCTTAAATCCAACGACTTGGTTGAATCAATTTCTTGACTGCCGCAAACTACCAGAACTCACTCAAGAATGAAAAAGTGACCTAAATATTCTAAAACCTATTTTAAAAAAAATCAAATCAGTAGTTTAAATCATTCTGAATAATATAACTACAGATTCAATATATAGGGTTTCAACAAAATATTAACAAATCATATATGTATTTTATAAGCAAATCGCACACATGAACACATAGTAGGTCTTGACCAAGTCAGGTTTGTCTTGGGAGCATAATGCTGATTCAGCATTTAAAAATCAATGTTATCCATAATATGAACACAGTAGCAAACAAACAACAACAACAAAACCCAAATGATCTTATTAACTGATGCAGAAAAAGTATTTAAGCACATTCAATATCTGGTCATGATTAAAAAAAAAAAAAGGTTAGTAGCAAACGGGGATTAGAAGGGAACTTCCTTAACCTGATAAGGCACATGTACAAGCGCCTCACAGCTAACTTGATGCTTAACTATGCAAGTTGGAAGCTGTTCTCCTAAGACTGGGAACAAGGTCACTCTCAGTACACCCATTCAACACTGTACATCTGAGCCACTGTAATAATGCAAACCAAAGAAATAACAGGCATCCAGATTAGAAAGGAAAAAATGAAATTGTCCCTATTCACAGATAATACAGCTATCTACAGAGGAAACTCCAAAGAACCCAGAAAAAGGAAAAGCTTCTAGAACTGATTGGTAAGGGCACAGGACGCAAGGCCACTGCGTAAAAATTTATCCTATTTCTGCATACTATCAATGAACAATTAGAAACTGAATGTTTTAACACTAATGCTTGCAATAAATACCAAAAGAGTAAAATAGAAAACTAACAACACAGCCGGGCGCGGTGGTGCATGCCTATAATCCCCCGGCTCGAGACTGAGGCAGAAGGATCACAAGTTCAAAGCCAGCCTCAGCAATTTAGTGAGGCCTTAAGCAACTCAGCAAGACCCTATCTCTAGATAAAAAATTAAAAAGGGCTGAGGGTGTGGCTCAGTGGTTAAGTGCTTTCTAGGTTCAATCCCCAGTACCAAACAAACAAAAAATCCCCAACAACACATATAGAATCTACGAAATCTATGAAACACACAAAACAGAGACTTAACCATTCTCACTGATTGAAAGACTCAGTATAGTTCAGATACCAATTCTCCTCCAACTAATGTAGTTCTAATCATAATCACCCCAGGGATTCTGCTGTAGGCATAGACAAGCTGATCCTAAAATTTGCATGGATAGGCAAAGGAATCAGAAGAACCCAAAGGATTTTCACAAAGAAAGCAATGTTGCAAGGTTCACAGGACTCCATTTTGACATTTACTGTAAAGCTGCAGTAATGAGGACAGCCAGGCAGTGAAAAAGATAAAGGAAGACAAATGGATCAATGAACAGAGGAGAGTGCACAGAAAAGGACCCACATAAATATGATCAGTTGTTTTCAGCAAAGTTGCTAAAGCAAGGAGAAAAGAGAGTGTTTTCAGTAAACAGTGTTGGAACAACCAGGCATCTCTATGCAGCAATAAGTGCATATGTAAGTAAATAAAACAACAAAAAAAAATCAACTTACATCTTATGACCACAGATAGCATGCAAGACAGGAAACTTTTAAAACATAGTAGGAATTTTCATGAGTTCTGGTTAGGCAAAAACTCACCACACCAAAAGTGTGATCCACTAAAAACGTTTGATAAATTGAACAACATCAAAGTTTAAAACATTTTCTTTGCTAAGAGAATGAGACATCAAGCTATACATAAGGAGGTCATATTTGCAAATAAATCACTTATTTTGCAAAGGATTTATATTCAAAATATACAAAAATCATTCAAATTCAATAATAATAAGACAAAAAATTATAATGGCCATTTACCAAAGATATATGTGTGGCAAATAAACCCATAAAAAATGCCCCAAAATTATTAGCCCTTATGGAAATGGAAATTAAAATCACGATGAGACACCACTACACATTTATTAGAATGGTTAAAATTTAGGGGGAAAATGACCTAATATCCAGTGTTGATTAAGGTGATTAAGAGCACCAGGAATCTCAAACATCTCTGGTAGGAGGAAAACATACAGCACTCTGTCCTCCAATAATCACTAAACAAATTGTGAGCCACCAATATAACATAATACTACTAAGCAGCTGGGCACCATGACATACACCCCTGTAATCCTAGTGGCTTGGGAGGCTGAGGTGGGAGTATCTCGAGTTCAAAACCAGCCTCAGCAAAAGCGAGGCGCTAAGCAACTCAGTGAGATTCTGTCTCTAAATAAAATACAAAACAGGGCTGGGAACTTTGGATTGAGCAGAGGGGAGGGAGAAGAGGGAAGATGGTAGAATGCGACGGACATTATCACCCCCTGTATGGGTATGATTGCACGAATGGTGTGACTCTACATCATGTACAACCAGAGAAATGAAAAGTTGTGCTCCATTTGTGTAAAAAATAAAATATAAACAAACAAATTTAAAAAAAACTAAAACACAGGGCTGGGAATGTGGCTCAGTGGTTGAGTGTCTCTGAGTTCAATCCCCAGTACAAAAAAAAAAAAAAAAAGAAGCTACTAAGCAACAAAAAAGATGAGTTGTAGATACACCCACCCACATCATGGATGTATTCCAGAGACTTATGCTGAGTGAAAGATGTCAGTATCTCAAGATGACATATTATAATTCCACTTATTCAACATCTACTTGCCAAAACTCTAATGACAGAGAATGGTTGCCAGGGTCTAGGGCTTGGGAGGGCTGTCTATAAAGGAAGAGCTGGAGGAAATTTTAGGGGATGACAACACTGCCTTGTGTTCTGCTTCTGGTTATGATTATATGAGTATTGCACTATTCAAATATATAAAAAACAGTGTAGTCAGCCCACTAAATGTGATTTGTGGGAAGTGGGTACTGGGAATGGAACTCGGGGGCACTCGACCACTGAGCCACATCCCCAGCCCTATTTTGTATTTTATTTAGAGACGGGGTCTCACTGAGTTGCTTAGCACCTGGCTGACTTGCTGAGGCTGGCTTTGAACTCAGTCCTCCTGCCTCAGTCTCCAGAGCTGCTGGGATTACAGGCTTACACCAGTTATATGCATTAAAAAAAAAAACTACCATGTAAGAAAATATTAGAGCTATGTATACAAAGTTTCAAACCAAAATCCCAGAATTTTGTACCCAGCCAAGTTTTCATTTGTAGATAATGGCAACAAAGACATTTCAAGCCAATAAAGAGATAAAATAAAGACTCTGGGAAACACAAGGACCAGCGTGCACACTGTAGCAAAATACATAATTAAGATCAAACAGCTCCAATAATACTTGTGACTGCCAAAAGGATGTAAATGTTCTCAGTTTTGACAATTTAAAGATAATTAAGAGAAATTGGCTAGTTGGGGAACAACAATGAGTGAAGGATGTCATCAAGGAAAGAATGAAAATGTCATCATGTTTCATAACAGGGAGTAATTCTGTACTCTCTAGAACAAAAAGGTAATTAAAAACTACTCCAATCTCTTGTATTTTATAATTTTTCCTATTATTAAAGTGGTCTTTTAAAACCTTTTTCATTTTGGAATAACTTAAGAATTACAGAAAGGTTGAAAATACAGGACAGAGAATTAATGGGCCCTTCATCATTTCCTCTAGTGGTTTTCTTTTTTGATTATTTTTTATATTGCAGGACTACAGTACAATGATCAAAAGCAGGAAATTAACATTGATACAATACTATCAATACCATGAGCTACAGACCTTATTAAACTGTTGCCAACTTTACTACTGATGTCCTTTTTCTAGCCCAGAATCGAATCCAGGGTTCCTGATCGCATTTAGCTGTTTTATTTCCTTGGTAAACTCTTTAGAGTGATCAATTAGGGAATATCAACTCTTGAGTGAAGGAAAATTGCTTGAGAATCAGCAATTACTTCAATTTCATTTAGTTTCTTTTTTTTAACTTTCAATTCAGACAAATCTAAATTTAATAATTTTGTTGAAAATACCATTACAATAACCAGCGTCCCATGAATTGAATGGGGGGAATCATTACCTTGTTGATCAGAAAAAAAAAAAAAAAAAAAAACACTGATCAAGGTGCCAAGATGGTCTTTGGAAACTCTAAGTTAGCATTCATCCTCATCCGTGCATTTGTAATTCTTTTTAAAACCTGCTACACATCAGGAAGGGCACTGGGCACACAGAAGCATGAGGTACAGGCCTGATCCCCAGGGTTCTCCGGCCCATTTGGGAATACAAGCAATCTGTAATTACACAACTGTATGCAGCACGAGATCAAGTAATTCCTGGAAAGAAAAGAACTTCCGTCTATGGAGGCATCAGGGAAGATTCCCTGAAGGGCAGTGATTTGAGCTGAATCTAAAGACAATAAGCATTTGCCAGAAGGAGCTGCAGCTTTTGATTAGATTAATTTTTTTTCCCCTAGAGGCTGGAAAATTCTATCTGAGATGCCTTAAACAGAAAGGGCATTTATCAGCTCACAAAACGGAACGGTCTAAATGTCTGCTGGGCTTCAGCTGTGGACGCAGAGGTCAGCAACACCACCAGCCCTGCAGTTCCATTTCCTTCTACTTTCTGGACTTGGTACTCCTGTGCCATTGACCTTCCCCAGTTGGAGTCATCAATGGCTCCAGACATAGGGTACATCTGCACCCCTCAGCTCATAATCCCCTAAGAAGCAATGAGGATGCATGTTTCCCCTAACCCTCAGCAAATACCTCCAGGCACTTACCGGGTCCTGTGCCAATCTCTCAACCAGTATCTGTGGCCAGCAAGAGGGAACACTCTGGTTGGGTTAAACCTGAAACCAAGGGTATCATTAGCCCCTCCCAAACTCCACAGGTAAGAATGCACCAGGGATCATTTCTAACTATCTGAAATCTAAGTACCTTTGGCAGAAGAAGTAGTCTGGGAAAGCCATCTATATCTATCACAAAAGAAAGGGCATTTTGAGCAAATGCAGAGATTGAAAGTGTGAAGTGGACATGCTTTGAGAAACGCAAAAAATGCCACGTGCAATTGAAGAATGAATTTTTGTATGAAGGTAAATAAATTTTCTGGGACTCAGAAAATAACACCACGTCCAGGTGATGGAAAACCTTTGAAAATATTTTAGGGTAAGATGATCAAATTTGCATGTTTCAAAGATTCCTGTGGATGCTTATAGAGAAAAGGAATTAGAGGGCCCAACTTGGAGGAGATGAATTGAGAGACTTTTGTAAAACTTCAGGTAGACCCATTTAGGAATCCATGTAGTCTAATAGAAAACCTGACTAATGATGGTATACACAAAGAAAGAGTTTAGCTGGGCACAGTGGCACACAAAACCCCAGAATTTGGGAGTCTGAGAGAGAAAGATTGCAAGTTCAAGGCCAGCCTGGGCAACTTAGCAATATCCTGTCTCAAAATAATTTGGGGAAAAAAAGTTGGGGCGGGGTTGCTGGCAATGTAGCTCAGTGTTAGAGTACTCCCTGGATTCAATCCACAGTACAGTACCATCCCCCACCAAAATAGAGATTGAATCACAAGAAATACAGAGGTCAGCCATTAATGATGCTGTCAGATTGTTCTCTGGGGCCATCAATTATCCAGGCCCTTTTCTTGTTTTTTGGTCCCATCTACTGACTTTCATCTTCATGCTATCACTTCATGATCTCAAAAGGGCTGCCACAACTTGAGACATCACATTCATGTTCAAAAAAAGAAAACCTCAGGTCAGGTACAAAGGGTTATATCTTTTATAAAACAAAACAAACCAACAAAAAAACCTCCAGGAGACTTTGTACTGCATTCATCAGAGCTATCGTTCGTTCCTAAGTGCAAAAGAGGCTGGGAAATGAGTGTTTAACCTGTGATCACTTGTGTTACAGACACAAGCAAAATCACAATTCTTTCAGTAAGGAAGAGGAGGGAATGTATGGTTTCCGCAAGTGATTAACAATGTCTGCCTGCCACCTGGGTATGAGATTAAGAGCCCCAGACTACATCAGTGGATGGCATCTAGAAACGAGGAAGCACACTTGAGATATTTAGAAGATAAGAAGGGAAGAACTGGATGACAGATTGGCTCTCAAGTGTGCGGGAGATGAATGAAGGACACCGCTCAGGTTTCTGGGTTGGTAGAGTAAGTGAATAAGGATCGGAGGGGAAAATACAACCTGTTATTTCCTTGGGGATCCTAGTATATTGAGCAACATTAGGATGGTGATGCTTGACTAATTTTTAAAATAATAATCAAAATAGTCACCCTCTAATAAGCACTTTTAATGGACCAGGCATGAGGCCAAATGTTTTATATGCATTATCTCATTCAGACCCTAAAACAACTCAGTGAATTCAGTCTGTTTCAGTTATTGGAATAGCACCAATGTCCAGAATAGCACCTGAGACACAGTAGACACTCCATAAATACTAGCCAAACAAAGGACCAAAAGAAGGAAGAATTATTATTATTTTATGGGTGAAAACACTGAGGCTCAGAGAAGTTAATGACTGGCCTCGCTGTACCCATACATCTTAGAACAGGAGAGCCCAGAGGCCAGCCTGGCTCTGTGCTTCTCCACCATGATGTATCACCTTCCTGTTAAACAAAGCCCCAAAGAGTCTACTACCTTCTGGAAAAAAAAAAAAAATGCGACCACATGGAAGTTGGAACATTTCCAGATCCAAGGCCTCCACACCCTCCAAAGTCTTGGGTGTTCCAGCTCCCCTGGGTCTTCCTAGCCCTGTCACCTGTGACCCTCCTTAATGCTCTCAGGTCACTTTGCACAATGCCCATGCCAAGGTTTCAGCCTCAAAACTGCCCTCCAGCTCTTCTCTCCGCTTTGAAAACTCCATCTGGCTTCTAGATGGATGATGGCTCCTCACATCTGCCAGTTCCCAGGCCTTCCTTGATCCCAAGACTAGAACAAGTTCCTCAGGTAAGGGATCTTTATTTTATTTTATTTTTGTACCAGAGACTGTGGCACAATTGGGAGGTGGTGGAACCTTTAGGAGGTGGGGCCTAGAGGGAGGAAGTTAGGTCATTGGGGGTGTGGCCATGTGGGGACCCATCTCTCCTCCTCTTCTGTCGTCCTCATTGTCTCCTCCTCCTCCTCCTCCTCCTCCTCCTCCTCCTCCTTCTTCTTCTTCTTCTTCTCTCTCTCTCTCTCTCTCTCTCTCTCTCTCTCTCTCTCTCTCTGTCTCTCTCTTCCTGACTTCCATGAGGTGAGCACAGACTCCTGCTGCCGTGATGTATTGCCTCACCACAGATCAAAAAGTGACCAGACCAACCATAAACTGAAACCTTAGAGACTGTGAGCCCAAATAAATATTTCCTCCTTTTAGGTTTATTTGGTTAGGTCTTTCAACACAGTACGGTTATCTGTTCTGGATGTGAGCTCATGCCTAAGAATGTAAGCTCCATGAAGACAAGAGCTATGTGTGATTGTTCCTGTATCTCCAGTGTCTAGCACACTGCTGGTACACAGTAGGTCCTCAGGACTATTTTGTACATGCCTGAATGGATGGAGGTGTGAATGGGATGGATGGGTGGATATAATGGATGGAAGAGTGATGGGTTAACTGATGGATAACTGAACACATGGATGGATGGATGGATGGATGGATGGATGGATGGATGGATGGATGTTATAGATAGATGCTCTGTAGGGGCAGAAAGATGAATGGTTGGGCTGAAAAGTGAATGAATGGATGAGTGAATGAATGAATACATGAATGAGTAGAAGGATGGGTGGATGGATGGATAGATAGGTGATGGATGGAGGAAAGGCTCTTTGTAGACCACCTATCCGGAAGCATTTTCCATCTCATATTCCCAGGTTTTTTGGCAAGCTTCTACTGCTACGGTTCCTGATCACTTCTTCCTGTGCTACCAAATTCTGCCTGGTTAGCTCTTACCTGGGCCCACATTTCTGGGAAAGTAGCCAAGAGACTCCAGATCTGACTTGGGTACACAGCAGCAGGAGACTGTAGGCTGATGTGGAAATATCCTCTCCCTGGGGAGAAGGTGGGCCCACAGCAATTATGCAACAGAAAGCGCTCGTGAAGTAAATCTGTCTTGCACAAACAGGTTAGAGTTAAATTTGACCTGAGCCATGAATCACACTGTCAGTCTCGCATTCAATTGCATCACCGAGCTAGCAACCTTTGTGAGTGCTACTATTTATATAGATACAGATGTATGTATTTATACAGGCAGAGGTATGTGCGTAACTGAAGCATTCTGATTAACTGTATCCTTGGAGAGAAAGAGGTTTTTCAGAACCTCCTCCTTTTGTGTTCAGTAAAGGCTGGTTCAAGGCTGTAGAGAAGGAGGCCCCTGAAGGATCAGGGGTGCCAGGAGTGGGAGGAAAGATCAACAATTCATTCAGCAAACATTTCCTGGTGCCTACTCAGGGACAAGTGCTTGGGAGTGGGAGTCGGGTGGTGGAGAGCATGGAAATTAATAAGACATCGTTTTCACCTTCATGTTATTCAAAATCTGACGGAGCTGCTGACTGGCAGGAGGAAGGATAGTGGGTGGTTAAGGATTTAGACTCTGAAATCAAAGAGATGGAGATTCAAGTTCCAGTTTCACCATGTACTTTCTGTGTAACCTTGAAAAGTTATGAAAGGTCCTGAGCCCAAGTTCTTACACTGGTAAGATAGAGATAGAGACATAGTTAATACAGCATATTGTATCTACCTTTTAGAGTTTTGTGCGTTTAGAATAAGACAATGGATGCAAAGCCTGACACAGAGTAGATACTCAAGAGTCAGTGTCACCACCATGACCACTGTGACCACCACCACTGTCTTCACCACCATCATCATCACCACCACCACCACCACCATCATCACCATCACCATGATCAACACCATCACCACCATCTCTAATCATCACCACCATCACCATCACACCATCACCACTCTCGTCACCATCACCATCATCATCACCATCATCAACACTACCATCATCAGTACCATTACCACCATCACCATCATTACCATCACCACCATCACATCACCATCATCAACAGCAGCAGCAGCAGCAGCAGCATCACCATCATCATCACCACCATCACCATCACACCATCACCACTCTCGTCACCATCACCATCATCATCACCATTACCACCATCACCATCACCATCATCAACACTACCATCATCAGTACCATTACCACCATCACCATCATTACCATCACCACCATCACATCACCATCATCAACAGCAGCAGCAGCAGCAGCAGCAGCAGCATCACCATCATCATCACCACCATCACTATCACCATCATCATCACCACAATTATCATCAATGCATCATCATCATCATCATCATCATCATCATCATATCTTCAAAGTTAACTCTTTGTTTCAGCGTTCAGTATATTCCAGGCACAAAAAGCACTCATATGTATTAACTTGTTTAATCCTCACAAGGACCCTAAAAGAGAGAGAGATTATTATTTCTCCCTCACTTTCCAGACAAGAAAAGGGTGACACAAAGAGGTTAAGTGACTTGCCCAAGATCACACCCCTACAAAATTGGAAGAATCAGAATTTGAACTCAGAATAAAAACCAAAGGATCCAAAGGATCACAAATTCACCCCAGGGATCCTGGAGAAATTAGCAGAAATTTCTTCTTTGATTATTGTTTATTGTTACTTTTTAATAGATAGGAGAGGCAGTATTATGTAGTGTTTATGGATCCAGTCCACATTTTTCTCCCCTATTAAACGATTAGCTCACACTGGTAATCGGATGATCACTGTAACTTGAAGGACACTGCATAGGAGAAAGGCTTTAATTCAGATCAGCCTCTGGTGCCACTTTGCTGTAGTCACTTACCTGCAGCGACTCTGAGCAAGTCATTTCCCCCCAGTGCCCTTCCAGGTACTATCAGGTGATTTACTCATGTAGTAACTATTTCTCTAGTCACTGTTCTAAGTGCTTTACTAAAACCAAGCCTCACAATCATATGAGGTGGGAACTACTGTCTCTCCATTCTGTGGGAACACGGAGGCACAAAGAGGCCAGGTAACTTGCCTAAGCTCACACAGCTGACCGACAACAAAGCCAGGATCAAAACTAGGCAACCTAGCCCCATGGTCAGTCCTCTTATGCATGACACTGTCCTGTGACATGTGCCTTGTCATATTTTGTCTTCCCAACAGCCCAGAAGGAGCCAAGAATATCATCTCCGTTATACAGAAGAAGACTCTGATGATCAGAGAGGTAAAACCACTCATCAGGAATGTTCTCACTTATAAGTGCCGACGCCCCAGGACAGAGGACAGGTGTGCTGCAGGCAAGGTGTTCTCACCTCCGCCACCTCCATTTTCTGAGTACAGATCCAGTGGGGCCACTTTCCTAATCAGATTCTCTGCATGGCTCCTCATGCCTTTGGGATTAATTCCAAGTGCTTTGACCTGGTTTACAGAAGCCTGATCTCCCAGCAGTACGCTCCCAGGCCTCCTGTCTCCCTTCCCCTGCATGCCATCTGAGCCACCCTGAGGAATACAGGCTCCCAAAGGTGCTCAACTCTCTTTCCCAGTTGAATCAGTATCCTCCTGGTTGCCCTCAAAGATCCTGGATCTCCCACTCCATAGCTCCCCAACAAGCTCTGGGACTTGCGCAGGGCTCTTCCTCATTCTCTCTGCCAAACTGATAACACAGTCTCTGATAAACCCACGTCCTCCCAGATTCCACAAGCAGCACCTCTGATCACAGAAGGTTTTGAACAAGATGCAGGGAAGAGCTCACAGGGAAGTGTTCCTCAGGTCTGAGATGGTGACTGGGGACCAGTGTAGGCCCTGTGCCCGAAGCAGAGCCTGACTGTGGTAGGCAGTGCACAGGAAGGAGCAGGGGAGGAAAAAAAGAAGATGGACATGCACACTAGGCACACTAGGCCAGTCCTAACTTATTCCAGAACCAGAATAGAGTCCTCTGCTTATCTCAGGGTCCACAATAGAGCAATCACCTCTTTTTTTTTTGGTACCAGGAATTGAGCCCAGGTGTGCTTAACCACCGAGCCACATCCCCAGCCCCTTTTTATTTTTTATTTTGAGACAGGCTCTTGCTAAGTTGCTCAGGGCCTTATTAAATTGCTGAGACTTACTTTGGACTTGTGGTCCTCCTGCCTCAGCCTCCGGAGCCGCTGAGCTAATAGGCATGGGCCACCACACCCAGCAGCAATCACCTCTCAGCACTTAAGCAGTGGTCTTGAGGCTCTCACATGCTAGCTACTTCAAGGAGCTTCTCAATTTCTATCAATTTATTCTTATAATTAGGCCTAGGCCCCATCGCAGTCCAACAGATGCCAAATCTCTAGGGCTGGGACCCAGGCCTTGGTAACTTTAACCCCCTCCCCACTCCTAGCCATTCCCAGTCCCCCTTTCATGGTGAACAGTCATTGGCCTCTTAGATGTCTTCTTGAAGCCTTCGTCCTGTCCTTCTCTAAACCAGGCTGGTTGCACCTTTAAGTCCCCACAGCTCAATGCTAGCTACCGTTAACACTTGTGGCCTTGGTGAAGCTGTACAGAGGCTGTCTTCAGCTTCTTACTTTTATAATCAACCATAAACATCTCCATGTACATTCCTTTTCTTGTGTTTGGAAATATCTCCCCAGAAGTAAGACTCCTGGGACAAGGACACAAAGACTTCTCTCTCTCTCTCTCTCTCTCTCTCTCTCTCTCTCTCTCTCTCTCTCTCTCTCTCTCTCTCCCCCTTGCTGTAGGAGTGCCTGGATGTCTCACTCCTCCTTTTTTCTTCCTCCTCCCTAACTATATCCTGATAATGTCACCAAAAGAGTGTAGACAGGATTGATCCAATCCTAACCTCTGAGGAAATCCCTGGCTCAATCCAAGTGGGACATCCTACCACTCCCAACACCCCGACCCTGTACCCCATGTGCATCCACAGAGTGACTGGCTTAGAGATAATCACATGATCAAATGTTGGCCAATCAGGGCAACCAGACTCAGATGTAATACTTTTTTTAAATTGACAAGTAAAAATTGTTTGTATTTGTTGTAGTCAGCTTTTTTTTTTTTTTTTTTTTTTTTTTGCTGCTGTGACTGAAAGGCCCAACCAGAACATTTGTTAGAGGAGGAAAAGTCTATTCTCGTGGTTTCAGAGTCCTGCATCCATAGACAGCTGGCTCCATTCCTCAGGGCTCAAGGTGAGGCAGGATATCATGGTGGAAGAGGTGGCAGAGGGACACAGCTCACATGGTGATCAGAGGTCTCTACTTGCCAGATACAAATATATACCCAATAGCCACGCCCCCAATGCCCACTCCTCTAGCCACGCCCTACCCCTTCCATTACCACTCACTCAATCCCTATCAGGGATTAATTCACTGTTTGGGTTAACACTCTCACAACCCAATCATTTCTCCTCTGAACCTTCTTTCATTGTCTCACATGTGAGATTTTATGGGACACCTCACATCCAAACCATAACAATACTTACCATGTACAACAAGATGTTCTGAAATATGTGTAGTTATGAGGGAGTGGCTAAATTGAGTTATTTGCCTCATATTTGTGCGTGTGTGCGTGTGTGTGTGTGTGTGTGTGTGTGTTGAAAACACTTGGCATGTACTCTTAGGGAAATTTTCAAGAATACAATACGTTGTTAACTGCAGTCACCAGATTGTACGATAGATCTCTAGAACTTACTCCTCCTACCTAACCAAAAGTTTGTATCCCTTGACCAACATATCCCAGCCTCCTCCTCCCCAGTCTCTGGCAACCACTATTTTACTCTTTACTTCTATTATGACTTCAACTTTTAAAAATTCCATGAGCGGTATTTCTCCTTCTATGCCTGGCTTATTTTATTTATCATAATGTCCTCTAGTTTCATCTATCTTATTGCAAATGATCAGATTTCTTTTTTTAAAATTTAATCTTATGTATTTATTTTTGTACCAGGGTTTGAACCCAGGGATGCTTAACCCCTGAGCCACATCCCCAGCCCTTTTCAAATATTTTATTTAGAGACAGGGTCTCATCGAATTGCTTAGGGCTCCCTAAGTTGCTGAGACTGCCTTTGTACTCGAGATCCTCCTGCCTCAGCCTCCTAAGCCACTAGGGATTACAGGCATGAACAACCACACTGGCTGATTTTCTTGTTTTTTAAGGTGAAATAATATCCCACCGTGTATGCATGCCACCTTTTCTACATCCATTCTTATGGACATTTGAGTTGAGTCCATATCAAGGTTGTGGTGGATAGTGCTGCGTTGAACAGATATCTCTTTGGCAGACTGATTTCGTTTCCTTCGGCCAAACACTCAGTAGTGCTTTGTTTTTCTATTAAGAAAATGTCCTCTTCTGCCTGGGCCCAGAAAGCACATAGCCCTGGCGCAGCAGGTGCCAATGCTGTGGCCGTGAGGGAAGATCCTTTGCTTGCTGAGGATTAGCACGATCCCCACCAAGGAGGCCGAGGAGAGAAACCCAGAAAGAGGGGACTAATCAGCGTCACATTATTGCTGGATGGAGCCTCATCTGACACTGGACCTTTGTCTCAGCATTTTAATTATGTGAGTCAATAATTTCCCTTTCTTGATGAAGCCACTTGGAGTTGCCACTGTGTTTGTATTTTCAAACACAAGCGTCCTAACGCGTGTACTATGCGCTGCTGCCAAATCGTTATTCAAAAGAGTTGTCAACATTGGCAATTAGGCTGAAATTGTTTCTAACCTATTAGATAAGACAGCTGCTTTGGAGAATTCTGTAATTTAGCAGATCAGACGTCACAAAAGATCCTAAGAGGTTGACTCATTCATTTGGCTCCCCTGCCCACCCCAACGAGCTGTAGAATAGTCAGTGATATCCATCCTTCCACCGCCCTCCCTGACCTGGGGGAACAGGTTCAGGGGAGACGAATTTCTGTTCCCAGATGGCGCTGGGAAATTGTTCACCTCCTGGGCTCTGCTTCCCCTCGGTTCACCTGGTCTGAAGCAGGCTGTCCCACATGGTGGCAAAGAGGGACCCCACAGTTCTGGGCACGCAGAGTCCTTAGTCCTCATATTGGTAGGAGACTTGCCTCTCTCCTGGGAGGTTTGTCATGATCCCAGATGGTCTTCACTGGCCCAGTTTGAATCATGAGCCCAGGTGGTAGCCTGATATCACATCCTGCCTAAGGACACGCTGCAAATATGGAAAGCGCATCTCCCGCAGGAATCATACCATGTACTCAGTTTTTTTTTTTCCCCTGCTTCTTTCATTAACTTCATATTTACACCAGTGGATACGCTTCCAACAACATCAAGTAGGATGACTGCTCTGTAGTTCAGACAGTGGATGGATAGACCATTATGTATTTAATTAAATCCCTGTTCTTGAACATCTTTTTCTTATTTATTTATTTGTCTATCTATTTATTTATTTTTGTTGCAGATGGACACAACACCTTTATTTTTTTATTGAGTTTCATGTGGTGCTGAGGATCGAACCCAGTGCCTCACACATGCTAAGCAAGCGCTCTACCACTGAGGGGCAACCCCAGACCCACAACTGGCTATTTTTTTTTTCCTGCAACCATTTGAACAGTATACCTTTTAGCTAAATATTTACAAACATCTACTAAACGATTATTTCTGGACATGGAATCGCTAAGTCAAAGGACATACATGTTTTTAAATTCTCTGGATTGATTTTGTTGTTGTTGTTGTTCAAATTATCTTCAAGAAAAGTTCCCACAATTCATTCCCTCACCCACATGATTGAAGATTGCCGATTCCCTTCATATTCGTACCCAGGGTCGATGTTAATGCTTTAAAAACAAAATCTTTGCGGAACAGACAAAATGATGCTTTGCGGTTCTAATTCGCTTGCTCTTATTGCGAGTGAGGCTTAATGAATTTTGATTCCTTCCATATGAATTGCATTGCCTAGTAGAGAAACAATACACCAGCAAGAGTGACCTCGTCCCTGTAAGGGTACTCCCCTGCCCCAGGTAATGAGGATTGAACCAGGGATGCTCTACCACTGACTTACATCCCCAGCCCTTTTTAATTACTTATGTTTTGAAGCAGGGTCTCCTCAAGGCTGGCCTCAGACTTGGCAGCTGCTATATCACACTCTCTGACCAATCGCATTGTATCTTGTTGTCCCCTCCCCTTCCTCTCAGGAGGAGAAGACACTCCTCTCCCTGGCTGTATAGCAGCATTAAGAATCACTTCTGAGTTCTTTGTATACTCTGGATATTAGGGCTCTATCTGAAGTGTGTGGAGTAAAGATTAGTTCCCAGGATGTAGGCTCCCTGTTTACCTCTCTTATTGTTTATTTTGCTGGGAAAAAACTTTTTAGTTTCAGTAAGTCCCATTTGTTGATTCTAGTTGATAACTCTTGCGCTATGGGTGTCCTATTGAGGAATTTGGAGCCCGACCTTACAGTATGTAGATCATAGCCAACTTTTTCTTCTATCAGACGCCGTGTCTCTGATTTAATATCAAGCTCCTTGATCCATTTTGAGTTAACTTTTGTGCATGGCGAGAGAAAGGGATTCAGTTTCATTTTGATGCAAATGGATTTCCAGTTTTCCCAGCACCATTTGTTGAAGATGCTATCCTTCCTCCATTGCATGCTGTTAGCCCCTTTATCAAATATAAAATAGTTGTAGTTTTGTGGATTGGTTACTGTGTCCTCTATTCTGTACCATTGGTCCACCTGCCTGTTTTGGTACCAGTACCATGCTGTTTTTGTTACTATTGCTCTGTAGTATAGTTTGAAGTCTGGTAAGATAACAAATAACCCAATCAACAAATGGGCCAAGGACCTGAACAGACACTTCTCAGAGGAGGACATACAATCAATCAATAAGTACATGAAAAAATGCTCACCATCGCTAGCAGTCAGAGAAATGCAAATCAAAACCACCCTAAGATACCATCTCACTCCAGTAAGATTGGCAGCCATTATGAAGTCCAACAACAAGTGCTGGAGAGGATGTGGGGAAAAGGGTACACTTGTTCATTGTTGGTGGGACTGCAAATTGGTGCAGCCAATTTGGAAAGCAGTATGGAGATTTCTTGGAAAGCTGGGAATGGAACCACCATTTGACCCAGCTATTCCCCTTCTCGGTCTATTCCCTAAAGACCTAATAAGAGCATGCTACAGGGACACTGCTACATCAATGTTCATAGCAGCACAATTCACGATAGCAAGATTGTGGAACCAACCTAGATGCCCTTCAATAGATGAATGGATAAAAAAAATGTGGCATTTATACACAATGGAGTATTACTCTGCATTAAAAAATGACAAAATCATAGAATTTGGAGGGAAATGGATGGCATTAGAGCAGATTATGCTAAGTGAAGCTAGCCAATCCCTAAAAAACAAATGCCAAATGTCTTCTTTGATATAAGGAAAGTAACTAAGAACAGAATAGGGAAGAAGAGCATGAGAAGATGACTAACATTAAACAGGGATGAGAGGTGGGAGGGACAGGGAGAGAGAAGGGAAATCGCATGGAAATGGAAGGTGATCCTCAGGGTTTTACAAAATTACATATAAGAGGAAATGAGGGGTAAGAGAAGAATAATACAAGTGGAAGAAATGATTTACAGTAGAGGGGGTAGAGAGAGAAAAGGGGAGGGGAGGGGAAGGAAGGGGAGGGAGGGGAGGGGAGGGGAGGGGGGATAGTAGAGAATAGGATAGACAGCAGAATACATCAGACACTAGAATGGCAATATGTAAATCAATGGAAGTGTAACTGATGTGATACAGCAATCTGTATACGGGGTAAAAATGGGAGTTCATAACCCACTTGAATCAAACTGTGAAGTATGATATATTAAGAACTATGTAATGTTTTGAACGACCAACAATAAAAAAAAAAAAAAAAGAATCACTCCTGTGCTGCAGAAGGGCTGGGGATGTGTCTTTCTCCCTCTACAGGCTTATCCAAGTACTTTTTCCACACTTAATATAACAGAGGGGAAAATGTTCTCTTTGGCTATTTGTGTTTGTTTGTTTGTTTGTTTTTCCAGTACTGGGGATTTTGAGCCACCTTTTATTTTTTTTTTATTTTGAGACAGGGTCTCACAAGTTGCTGAGGGCCCCACTGAGTTGCTAAGGTTGGCCTCAAACTTATGATCCTCCTGTCTCAGCCTCCAGCATAGCTGAGATTACAGGTGTCTGTCACTGTGCCCTGTTTCTCTGGCTTTTAAGTTAAGGGGCTAATGCTGTCCCACTCCGTAGATGAGAAAACTGAGACTAAAAGAAATGAAATAGTTGACCCGAGGTCCCATGCTTATACAACCTAAGAGATTCTAAAGGTTGCTGCCCTGGCAACAAGAGCCACCTACCTGCCTTAAACTCGTAAGCTCCCTTCTCACCTTCCTGCTATACAAAAGGACCACATCCCCATCCCAGGTCACAGATTGGCACATCAATGCCAGCGAGCTCAGTCTCAAGACGTACCCATGTCATCACAGAATGTAAGACCGTTGTGACCTTGAGACCTGTCCCTCCAGTACCCCCAAACACGCAGCCTTAAAACAAGGAGACCTGGAGCCACTCTGGAGTGGAGCACAGCTCCCTGGGACTTGGGTAGAGAGGAGCCTGCCACCAAGCTGAAGCCTGACTTCTTCACCCAGACACGTTCCCATCCCCTGAGCTCAGGCAGTTCCTGATGCAGAGCTGAAAATCCTCCTCTGTCTCATTGTGTGCCTGCTCGAGGGGCGGGGGCCTTGGGTAGATTTCTGCAGAGCAATTATGCTTATTACCGGTTAGGATTTCAGAAACCTTCTGTGTTTGCCGAGTGCATTAATGTTCAGACCTTTCCATCACTCATTCTTCCTGACAGCCCCATTTTGCAGGTGTAAAAAACGTACAGATGGAGAGCCACGAGAAGAACGTCACAGAACACAGAAGATGAAAAGAAGAGATTCAAGATGGAAAGAGAGATTCCAAAGCTGTGTCCATGGAAAATTCTTAAGTCTCCCCTCGGGCCCCACGGTTATGGGAGCTGATAAATTCCCTCCTTTATTTAAGCCAGCTGGAAGTGAATGTCTCTCCCTTGCAATCAGAGGGCTTCTTACTACTATGTCTGGCTTCTTTAAAAACATAGCAAATATTTTTTTATTGCATTTTAGTGTTTTGCAAAATACAGTCTCATTTCGGAAAGAAAAAAAAAGCACGAAGCCATATAAAGCGTGTTTAGGGTTCAGTATAGCCAACGAAACCTGTGATAGCCTTGGTACCGGTTCAAATTCTCATTACAGTCAAAGAGACAAAGCCGAAGGCCCACAAAGGAAGGAGAATGGGACGGAAGACAACAGCAATAACCATGGGTGCTCAGTGCAAATGCACCCGTGGTAACAAATCCAAAAGCTGACGTCTAAGCAGACGGCGGGAATCAGAAAATCCATCGAATTCATACCATGGTGGATCCCCCCAAAGCTCAAGAATCGGTGGTGTCAGTGTCTCGTAGGGCACAGATAGTTCACGAAACAGGTTGTTAAAGCTAAAAGAAGCAGTGAGGCCACAGATCCCTCATCCATACGCAAGATCAGAGGGTATCCTTCCAGGTTGGAGGCCGAGGACTCATTCTGCTCTAAGAGGCTCAGGCTTAGTCTACCACCAGGCGGGCATCTGGAAGATTCCATTCTGGGAAAATGAGCAATCTATGAGAAAAGGCCCACGGATACTATACGCACAGCTGGGGCTTCTCCTAAACAAACAGCCCAGCTAGACCCGCCCTTTCCCAAACAATACCCCTCTCCTGCATATTAATTAACACATACAGTAGCTTAAAAGGAGGGAAGGTTGTAATTACACACACGGTTTCTTCCACTGTTGCTTTTTAAATTTAATTGTGTGCTGTGGACGCACCATGTGTACACACAGAAGTCGGTATGTGCCGCAGACCTCTGTGGATGAAGAACAGAAATTTCACTCCGGCTTCCTTATTTACAGAGAGAGGAGGGACCCTTTCCAGTGGGAAGCCGCTTGACCACTGCTTTCAGAGCTCTACTTTGGCATCACCAATAAGGGACAAATTGATTCCATGACTCCTGGGGTGATTCACTAACAGGGACCCAGCACTACTTCTGAAGCAGTGCCACAAAAAAAAAAAAAAAAAATCCTGAACCTAACCAGGAGGAAACAGTCAGACAAATCCACAAGGTGAGATATTCTATTCTATAAGACTCTTTAAAAATGTCACTGCTATGGGGCGTGGGGAGGAGGCTGAGGGGCTGTGCTGAATTGAAGATAACTAGAGATAAATCAATCGAATGTAGTGCACGGTTCTGTGTTGAATCCTAGATCAGGATTTGATGCAGTGGTGCATATACCTATAATCCCTGCAACTCAGGAGGCTTCGGCAAGAAGATTGCAAGTTCAAAGCCAGCCTCAGTAACTCAGTGAGGCCCTAAGCAACTAGGTGAGACCCTGTCCCAAAATAAAATACAAAAAAAAGAGCGGGGCTAAGGATGTGGCTCACTGGGTAAGCACCCCTAGGTTCAATTCCCAGTACCAAAAAAAAAAAAAAAAAAAAAGGCACTGGGGAGAAAATTGAAGAAATTTGAATTTGGAAGATAAAGTATAAAATGTGTAGAACTTTCCATTTCCTGGATGTGCAAAACTGTGGTGAAATATTAAGGACTGGCAAATCTTGGTGGAGGGTCTATGAAGGTGTTTATTGGACTCATTTCCCAACTTTTCTGTAGGCTTGAAATTATTTAAACGGAAGGGCCAGAGTGGGAAGGGTGTTGCCGCTGGCCTGAGATCCAGCTGAACCCTTTGGGCGGGTGACTCAACTTCTCCCTGTCCTCATCTGTCGAAGGGGAATAATAATAGAACCTGCCTCGTGAGGCTGTTGAATTAAATGAGATAATGCCTGCAAAGTGCATGTCCTAGCTCCTGACATAGTAAATGTTAGCTGTCATTCTCATCTGTGCCATTGTCTTCAGTGAATGCAGAATTCCATTGTCTTCGGTTTCACTTGATTTGGCAGCCAAGTCCTCACCCAGCTAATGAGCTCTGAGATGTTTCAGTGAGTGCAAAATAAGGCCGTCACCGCATGCGCTGTCTGCTATAGTTGGAGCAGAAGGAGGACTTGCTCTGTTGACTTGGGGTGCCTAACCACAGATGACCTAGGGTTGAGAACCCCTTTTTCCTACCCTTCATGGGGAAACAACCCCTTTCTCTGTGTGGACCTCACATTCCGTGTGGTTTTCTACCAGCACAGGGGTAGACCCTCACCCCAGACCTGGACAAAGTTCCCTTTCTTCCTGGCTACTGGGGTTACTTTAAGGGTAAGCATCATCCCTCCAACACTGTCCTCCTTAGGAGATCATGGCCAGTAAAACCCACCCAAACCAGAGATGTAGGGGTGAATAAAGCCCTGCTCTGGCCCCAGGTGATCCTTAAGGTCCAAATCCCAAAAGCATCCCCAAAGGAGCACAGCTTTTCAATTCTCTGTCAATCCCTCAAGTGAGGCACCAACTTGAACTTGCTGTATCCACAAGGGCAAAGACGAAAGGCTCACTCCCAAACAGTGGGAAGAGCAATTTCCTCCCAATTACCACGACTTTCTCATCAATGCCGTTCCTTCGGGAGGCATGAGCAGAGGCGATGCTTCCAGAGGATAATGTCAGGGAACCAGAACTATTAAATAACTGCTGGAAATCCCCAAGGTTCCGTGACAAAGCATTTCCTTTGAATTTCTGACTTCCTTGTATTTTTTAAAAGCCCTCTTTTCAGTCATTTTATTTCATTGTGCTCAGACCATCCTTTGACGCAAGTAAGACAAATATAGTCCTAGCCATCTCTCTGATAGCAGAGGGGGTGGCACCGTGTCACCGAGAGGAGCTCCGGCTCTGGCGTCAAACTTCCTGTATTCACTCCTGGCTCTGCCAATTAGCAGCTTAGTAATTTGGGGGCAGTGACTCTTCAACATTAAGCCTCAGTTCCCTTCTCTGTAAAATGGGGGTTAAAAAGAAAAGTATCTACCTCCTGACATCATGGTAAAGCTCTGATGAAATTGTGAGTGCAGGGGCAAGATCACATAGTGAAAGAGTAAAAGAAACTGAAGTTCAAATGTAAAGGACCAGGTATTGTAAAGTTTCTAAGCTGCAAAGCCTGAGTTAAAATGTAAAGGACCAGGATTTGTTAAGTTTCTAAGCTACACTTAAAGCCTGAAATTCCTGTAGCTGTTAAGACAATTCCCGGGACTGCCCATTAGATATGTATAGGAATCCCCCCTGACCACTTAGTTGCTTAACAACTTGGACCCAGTGCAGCTCAGCACGCAGGCACCTCAGGGCCTAAACCAATCAGTTTGAATGTATATCCCGCTTTAGGACTGACCTATCACCCCCGCCCGACCTGTTCCCGCCAATGAATGTACTAATCATGTTTGAGAGTTGTTGTTCAATTTTCCCGAGCCTCATAATGATTTGCTCTGATGTATGCAAAGCCCCCGCCCTCCCCAAAAAGTGTACTTAAGCACTGCTTAACCCCTACTCGGGGCTCTGGGCCGCTCTCCCTCCTTGAGTGAGCACGGAGCCCCAGCGTGCTGGATCTTCAATAAACCCCTTTTGCTGTTGCATGAGACGGTCTCTTGGTGGTCTCTTCCTCCGTTGTTCGCCGGTCCCTTACAATAGTAAGTGCTCAATAAATACCAGCTATTTTATTGTTGTTGTTGTTGTTGCTACAGACAGATCAGGTGATAAAGGTAGACAGCAATTATGTAAAACTCTCTCTCGGGAGAAGGACAGTACTATACATGGAGGTACATACCTAGGGCCAAGAAAATCATCCCCGCTCTCAAGGACCTCACAACTAGATTAGGGAAAGGGAGCAAAATGAAAGCACATGCAAAATAATAATGCGAATGATTAAAAAGGACTCCTCCTCTAAGAGCTATTTAAGGTAGCACTGATACACAGAGCATATTTGGGGCAGTTGAGTGGACTCCCCAGGGGAAGGGTGGAAAACAGCTCATCTAGGACTGGGAGTCAGCACAGGATAAGACCCTGGGCACATCTTTGTTGATGACTATACACATGTTGACGTTTTCAGGTCAGGGTGAGAAAATGTCTTCAAGGCCAGTGTGGTTTGAGAAGTATCTTGCCAGATTCTCACAGTGAAGTGGTGTTAGGATCATGGATTTGGGCTTATCTAGAATCCAGGTCTTCCTGATACCAATATTCCTGAACTTTCTCTTTTTTTAATATTTTGTTTTTTAGTCTTAGTTGGACACAATACCTTTTATTTTATTTTTATGTGGTGCTGAGGATCAAACCCAGTACCTCACACATGCTAGGTGAGCCCTCTACCACTGAGCCACAACCCCAGCCCCTATTCCTGAACTTTCTTTGACATTCCACTGCCTTCATGAACTTATCTCTAAATTTCTATATGTCGTGAAACATTCACAGGTGTTCACTCGGTCCTGGTGGAGAGATAGAAGGATGGGTAGAGGATATGTGGTGGAGAAGTGAATGATGGAATGAATGGCGGTGAGGGGTGCATACATGGATGGTAGATGAGTGAAGAGATGGTGGGTACATAGGTGTATATTGGATGGTGGATGGGTGAGTGGCAGGTAAATGAGAGCTGGATAATTGAGAGATGAGTGAATGGTGGGCAGATAGCCAGAGGCACAGAATTTCTTTATATTGTAAGGCTTATAAAATAGAACCTATAGATTAGGCAGTTGCTGAGAGTAAAGTAGGGGTGTAGAAGCAATGAAATAGGTACTTAATAATCCAGTTATCCCATTGAGTTTTATTGAGTTCTTTAATACAACTTACTAAGTACTATAATTCAGGATTCAACATCTGCCTAAGCCTGTGGCTAAGTAAGACCTTTTCAGGGACCATCTCCTATGATCCTCTCCCAAATCCTGAGGTCATTGCTATCACACCTACAAGGGGACTGGGTCTGAGAGAGGTGAGTCTTCCCTTTGCACAGGGAGGAGGTGGCAAAATCAAAACTCAGACTCAGGCTGTTGAAAACTCTAAATGCCTGCTCTTAACCTCTATGCAAATATTGGTGGCTGACCTTTTTCTTTCCAGAAGCAGCTCATAGCATCAATCAGAATATATTTCCCAGGGAAGGAGACACCCAAGCTAAGTCTTAAAGGTCAAGAGGAAAAAAAAAAAGGGCTTTCAAGACAGAAAAAACAGAGAACTTAGCACTGAGGCCTGTAAGAATGGGGTAGGGAAAAGAAAAGACTGAGGCTGTAACCTTGGGCAAAGTCTGGAAAGGCCTTGAGGGCCAAGTATCAAAATAATTAGTGAATATGGAGTCAAGCATTGTGTGAAGTCCTTTGACTTGTATTATCTCATCTAATTGTCTCAAACCTCTGACAGTACTTGCTATTCTCAGCTCAGTTATCAATTGAAGACATCAGCATCTGGAAGATCCTGACCCTGGGGAAGAGGACACAGCTCAAAAGTGGCCAAGCCAAGACCTAAGTCCAGGACTGCCTGTCTCCAAGGTTCATGATCTTAACTCCCAGGCTGTACTACAAGGGTTTGGTCTCCATCCTAACAGGAAGCCACTGAAATCTTTTAAATGGAGAACCCCCATTTAATATTAGAAGAATCCCCTCAGATGACTATGAAAGTGAGGCAGAGGAAGATAAGGCTGGTCTCTTCTGTAATCCCACCTTCGGTCGGCCATTTCTGCGAGTCTACCTTTGTCTACACACCTGATTCTCACCTCCCAGGTCTCTGGGCCTGCTCACTGGAAGGGAAGCCCAAGACACTTGATTTGTGTGTGACCTCTCAGGCAGGACTTGACCCTCATTGGGCCTCAGATTCCTTAGGTAGAATCAGAGACGGGGCTCACGGATCCTTAACCATCTCCCCAGCTGGGGTGTTAGAACTTCCCTCTGGTTTTCACTGGGTTTATGTGGTTAACTGTACCACTTCTAGCCACTTGGCCTCAGGAAAGTTGATATCTGCATTTCCCCCCCACGAATTCCCAATGGTTGCTCTCCAAGATAGAGTTTCTGTTCTCCTGTCCCTCTGGGCTGCTGCCCCGAGCCAGCTTATCTCCACAGAATCCTCTTCAAAACACCTTTGCCTTTCAGAGCCACCAACTCCAAGGGGGAAGCTATTGATAAGCCCCTGACAGTTATAATCACTGACTGCTGAGGAGTAGCATCTTGCTGGAGGTTGGCTTCCAGAATACCCACAGAGCTGTCAATTGTCACTTGCTTGAGACACTGGGCAAGGTTCAAATTCCACTTAAATATGGTCTAGAAACTAAACTGGGGGGAATGGAGGAGGGACATTGTGTAAGCAAAATGCTGACCACAGCCCGTGACCCCTGCCCCACAGAATATTCAGATAGCACCCACCCCCCACACTTCTGTTTTGGTGGAAGGGCAGGTACCATATGAGCAGTGGGAAATACAGTGTGACATTTATAGGTGCGGGCTTGAGAGCCAGGCTGCCTGGGTTCAGCTCTTCTGAGTGTCTCAACCTTGAGCAAATTACTTAGCATCTTAGTGTTTCAACTTCCCCATCTGAAAAATAGGGATATGGTGAATTTAAATGCATTGGTGCATACAGTCATTAGGGCAGTTTCAATCGTGTAGTAAAGGCTCATTAAGATGTGGGCTGTTATTAGGATTCCAGGGGCAGTGAGAGACCCCACTGGTTTGAAGAAATAAGCACATCATAAGATAGTGGTTCTCAAGGTGGGGTTCCCCAGTTTCACCAGGGACTTGTTAGAAGTGCAGAGTCCCAGATCCCCATCCAGACCCAGTGAATTAGATCTGAGGGATGGGTGGTGGGGGCATAGATCTGGGTTTTAACAAGCCCACAAGGTGATGCTGACACAGTGAATTCTGAGAATCCCAGCCATAGACATCTCTCCTTTCCTCCTAAAACGCTCCTCATGGGCTGTCCCCTGTGATGCGTAACCAGGCAGCATTAGCTGCGTGACTTAGGAAGGTCTTTTCCTTCACCTGAGTCTCACTTTTCTCCACTGTAAAATGGGGATAGAAATGCAGCGTTGTTGGGATCAGTCAATGAAATAAAGGCTGTGACAAGCTGAATGTCCCATCCCAACCCTGTTTTACCTCCTCAGAAGACCTTAGGAAAACATCTCTGGAGGCCGCAGGCCCAAGCTGAGTACTGTAATTGTCACAGAGACGTTTGGTTTGCCGGCTCTGGAAGGTCACATACCTGTGTGGCGAAAGCAGCACAGAGGCCAATCTCTGGGGGACTCCCTGCAGTCACCTCCTGCTCTCTGGGCTCTGGTTCCTGACCGCCATTTGCACTCATGGGACGAGAGGGTTTCCAGAACAGGTGACAGAGGGAAAATAGAAGCCTGGGAAGGACCAGGAGCCAAATGTAGGCTCAAGCTGAAGGTCACAGGCCATTTATGACCCCCTCTGAGACTT
Organism: Spermophilus citellus; assembly: GCF_964194105.1. NCBI lineage: Eukaryota > Metazoa > Chordata > Mammalia > Rodentia > Sciuridae > Spermophilus > Spermophilus citellus. The sequence goes on from NC_138185.1 coordinate 28,240,839, forward strand.
CCTGCACTGGGAAGACAATCAGAGTCCCCATTCAGGGCTGTGGACACGATTAAACAAGATCTCTTGGCCAAGAGAGTCTTACCAAGCACCTGCCACACTCTGTTCTGTTCCGGTCCCTCAGGTGCAGTGGGGAGCAGGATACACTTCCTGCCCTGGTGGGGCTGACATTCTAGGGAGGGAGGCAGATAGTCAATATTGAACTACAGAACTAATTATTGTAGTACAATTGTCATAGATCCCGGTGACAAAAAAGGGAGCCAGCTGATATGAGAGGTTAAGGAAGGGTGAAGGAGTGATGGGTGGCCTGAGAGCAAGGACTCGGTAGGCAAAGCTGGTGGCTGCTGGGTAGGATTTCATCAGAAGCAACAATACATATGAAAGCCCTGAGGTAGGAATTGCAGAATCTTGAAGGCCACCTCAAGAATTTGGGACATTAGGAAGCAATCAGAGGCCAAACATAGTGGCACATGCCTATAATCCCAGCTACTCGGGAGGCTGAGGCAGGAGGATTACAAGTTTAAAGCCAGCCTCAGCAATTTAACAAGGCCCTGCGCAAACTTAGTGAGACCCTGTCTCAGAATAAAAATAATGATAATAATAAAAAGTAGAACTGGGAGTTCTATCTAAATGGTAGAGCACCCCTGGGCTCAATCCATAACACTGGGGGTGGGGAGGGTGAAAGGCATCAGAGGATTTTCAGCAAGAGAGTCAAGTGATTAAATTTGAATTTTTTTAAAAAACACTGATTTTTAAAAAAATTTTTGGAGCATTCCAAATGTGAATGAGGGTATGGAGTAACTACACCTCTCATACATCACTGGTGGAATAACAAAATGGTACCACTATTTTCAAAAACGGTTTGAGGGTTGGGGAGAAGGAAGGGAAAGGAGAGGTACTGGGGTCTGAATTAGAACAAGATATAGTCCATGCTTGGATAATTATGGCAAAATCGATTCTACTGTCATGTATAACTAAAAAGAACAAATACTAAAAAAAAAAGAAAGAAAGAAAAGAAAAATATCTGGGCACAGTGTCACACGCCTGTAATCCCAGCGGCTCTGGAGGCTGACGCAGGAGGATCATGAGTTCAAAGCCTGCAATGGCAAGGCATTAAGCAACTCAGTGAGACTCTGTCTCTAAACAAAATACAAAATAGTGCTGGGGATGTGGCTCAGCAGTTGAGTGCCCCTGAGTTCAGTCCCCAGTAACCACCCTCCCCCCACAAAAAAGAAAAGAAAACCAGTTTGGTATTTCGTATGGATTTACAAGTACTCTTATCATCCAACCCAGCAATCCCACTTCTAAGTATTTACCCAAGTGAAATGTAAATGTGTGTTCAAAAAAAACAAGAGGTGAGTGTTGCAGCTTTATTCCTAATCATCAGAAACCTGGAAATAATTCAGATGCCCATTGACTGGTGAAGGGATAAACAAACTGCACACATCTACTCGATGGAAATTCTACCCAGAAACAAAAACGTACAACTACTAACATACATCCCAGCAGGGTGAGCCACTCAGGAATTGTGCTGTTTGAAAGAAGCCAGACTCAAAAACGCCCCGACTGGACTATTCTATTTTATATGATGTTTTTGAAAAGCCCAAAACTGGGAGGCGAGAAAACAGATCTGTGGTGGCCAGCGGCCAGGGATAGAGGCCACAAAGGACCTGGGGAGGCGAACCTTTCAGGGTGACAAAACTGTTCTATATCTTTGATTGCGGTGGTGGCTCTGTGACTGTGTGTGTTTTGTCAAAATTCACAGAATCGTACACACACAAAAGGTGGATTTTCTGCTGTATGTAAATCGTATCCTTCTTAAAGAACACGTTGCCGCGGAGAGGAGAATTGTGGGGTTGGAGGACAATTCAAAGCCTTTGAGGACAAAAGGGGGGATGACAGCTTCTGTGTGAGAGTGCGGCAGTGAGGAGAGAGGTGTGGGCAGACTCAAGAGCTCTCCAGGAGGCAAACATGATGCATGAAATGCCACACGGCAGAAGGTGCCACCTTGCAGGCTCACGTTTCTGTGAGCCATTTTTATACATGGACGACTTTCAAATATATATCTGCAATTTCTGCAAATTATAGCAAGCCATGGGCCTCGTAGCTTCACGAGGGGAAGGAGGCAGGGACATTAGTCAGGTTAGTGGGCAGAGGCACCCTTAGGGACCCAGTGGACCAGGAACTCACAGTGACCCCAGGAGAGGATGGAATCAAGGCTCATTTAAGGTGTAAATGAGGTCCCACCTGAAGGTTACAGAGGGACTCACAGACCACCCATGCATGGGGAGCCTGAGGTAAGTGTGACAAGTGACTGCTGCCCTGTCTCTGCCCACATTTTCCTATCTACCCCAGGCTTTGAGCCCTGTGTTTGGAAGCTCAGAGGAAGGCCATGAATCACGGGTTGGCTCTCAGGTCTAATTAGTTCCCTGGGTTGACGTTCCATGTTGGGGACGGGAGTGGATCCTGCACAGGAAGACCCAGAACGGAGTCACAAGCCCTGCGTCATCGTCTCAGCTCTGCCTCTGTGACTGCGGGTGACGTGTTTTACTCTCTGCGCTTTGACTTCTTTCTTTGGAAAACGAGCTGGTTGATCTCTAAGGAGCTTTAAAAATAAGGCAATTCTTCTTACACGGTTTTCATTTTACTCATCCTAATCCTGGAAATATATATATATATAAGTTTACACAAAGGACTAGAGAGCAGGAAAAATAAATCGATTAGGAAATTGGGATGAAGGGAAAGTAAGAGGCTGCCAGGGGCAATACAGGTTGATGCTTTGTAGAGATTGACCTTATCCTTGACCTTGGAGATTGATTTGTCTCCATGCTTTCTAGCAGCCAAAGCCAAGAGGCAATCAAGGGTTATTAGATTAACACGATCCAAGAGAAATTTCTGCCATGGAGGAAATGCTCTAGATTCTACACTCTAATATAGTGGTTACTACCCATATGTGGCTAGCCATATGAAGGCCAAAAGTTCAAATTTTTACTTAATTTTATTTAATCAACATAAATTAGAATAGCCACACATGGTTCGTGGACTACTGTATTGGACGGTGCTGCCTAAGATGATCCACGATGCGGGCTCCGTGCTCCAGTTATAACTCTCAGCCCCAAGTTCACCCTTGTCACTGCTTCTCATTTGTCAGCTGTGGCTATTCTAATTTATGTTGGTTAAAATTAGCAGGCACAGGAGATACACCGCAGGAAGATGCATCTCCTCCGTGCCCAGCGTGCTCCTCTGGGTAGGCTCCTACAGTATATGCTTCACCAGGCTCAGGCATGACAGGCAGCTGCTGTAGGTCCCAGATCCAGCAGCACCCATGGCTTCTCCAGGGCTGGCTCCTGCTGTGCATGGACCTCTGCAGCACCCAACTCGGGCAACATGAGTGGCTTCTCCAACATTTGCCTCCTGAAGAGCAGGCACCAGCTCATGCAGAGAGCAGCAGCCAGCAGTACCCAAAGACAGGAAGGTTCCCCCAAAACCTCTTCAGGTGCCTTCAGAGTGGAATGCTGAGGTGAGACAGCTCCCTGTGAACAGAGACACTGTTGGGCAGTTTTTAGCAAGTTCCAAGGCCTGGAACCTCTTCGTGGTTCCACTGGGACTTCATGGGGCAGAGTTCTAGAAGTCCTGATGGTGCAGTACCTTGGGTCATTGAGCTACACCATGCCCCGTCTGAATAGGTCTGGATCATAGCCCAAGCCTGGAGGCTTTTCCTTGGGCACTCTATTTCAGTCCTCAGGGAAATGGGTAGCCATATCTGCTCTTCCTGAATTCTTTACAATTCTTTACTTTTAACTAAATGACAATCCTTTGTTATTCCAATCCTGTCTTATAGTTAACACTTTTCTCGGACTTCCTTTGTTCAAATTACTGTGTGGTTTTTATCTCCTGAGTAGACTCTGGCTGATATAGGAGAAATCTCAGCATGGCATTGATTTGGTCATGCCCTTGGGCTTGAGCACAGTGGTGAGCTCCTACCAGTGGGAAATGGGATGCTAGTCATTCACTGTATACAGTACCAACTCAGCAAGCTATTACCTGGGCTGGATTATGATGAGAAGCCAAGTGAAGCAAGTGCCTAAGGAGACCAGGTGGAGCTTCACTTGACTATAGAGTATATTCTTCTAAGTGCACTTGAATGCTTACAGAGAGAAAATGCCAAGCCCAGCTGAAATCACGATCTGAGAACTAGAGAGGTTATAGCTACACCATGACTGATGCTACTAGAAATATATTGCAAATACAATTGTGTGGATTACCAAATTACCAATGCCACTCAGATTTGCTTTACTGCACGTGTGAAAATTGATTAGGAAAAAGAAAAGAAAACTGATTAGGAAAGAATAGGATCAGAGAACTAAAAATGGGGACATCTGGTTGAACCTAGATGAAACAGATAATCTTGAATCCCCAAATCATTACGAGCTTCCCTTACCAGTGGAAGTGGCTGCCCTCTGCTGTATGACGATGCTAGCATATCTTTGCTTGAAAAATCCCATGATAACCTCAAGTGAGGCAAATGCCTTGAGTGAGTATGGTCATTCTCCTCAAGACCCACCAAGACCTTTGTTGCTCCTATACCCATAGCTAGAGTCAGATATCAATGTGCTCCAGGAGACAGGCACAGAGGATGATCTTGAAGGAAATGGCTCAAACACCAAAAGAATTGCAAAACTGTACTAATGTAAAGCGACATAAGTGTGGGGAACATGTGAGTATAAGTTTGAAGGGTGTTCCATCCAGGCTGGACCGTAACACCATACTGAGCAAATTCATTGCTCTAAGTGAATTTACTAGACACTCAGGATTTCATGTGTTCACTCTGGTTGCTGAAGGTGTCTCTAACGGCTGGCCTGGTGGTTGACTGAAACTTGGGCTTGACAATGATCTGCATTTAATGAGATGCCAGAACTTCCCTGGAATGACATGGAGGAGGAGAGTCAAAGGCTCAGGAAGATCAGGTTTGACGGATCCCAATCAGTTAAACTCCCAACAGTCACTGGGTAAAAGATGCTGGGAAAGGAATTATTAGTGCTTGCAGTCAGCCAGTCCCACGGCAAGAGGAAGCCCCTCGGCAAAGAAAGGCAACTCTTGGAGGTCACTCAAGTCAGGGCAAGCAGACATGGGTGAGGGCAAAGCATGTGCAACACCACCATTTCCTTCTCTGTCAAGTGGAGAGAAGCCCGCCTCACAGTGTTTCTGCCTGACTGCTGAACCACACACTCCAGGGGTTACTCTTCAGGTCTTGGAGACCCTGAGTGGCCGTGACAAATACAGGAGGTGCCAGAGGAAGTGCTGATAGATAGTAAGTCCTTAATATAAATCCATTCTCTTTCCATTTTGAATTGCTTCACCATATCAAGGACTCTGTGCCAATCACTGCTCTTGTGCTGGCCACTCCTGAGATGCAGGGATTAGGGGTTTAAGAGGAAACAGGGGTTTAAGTCACTTTTGACAGGTCACCGAGCATACAGAACCCTGTCTGGCTGGCTCCGGAGCTCTTACTCATAAGATCTGCCTTGCACTGAGCTGCCGAGGGCTGATATCTGTCACGCTGCCCAACGGTGATGATTTCAGTGCTCAGGTGCCAAGTGCCTCAATCAGCCTCTTCCCTTATAGACATGACCCAGATGAGCTTTCAGAGAAGCTGCTGCCAGGAACTGGCAGATCTTCTACTGCTTCTCCTCCCTAATTGGTGCCCCTCCCTAAAGATAACTCAGGTGGGTGGGAGAGTCTCCTTTACACCTGCCTGAGGCTTTGGCCCGTTCTGCCCACACATGCCCCACAGGCCGCTTGCAGCGCCATCTTTTGAGGAATTAATGTTGGCATCTTGAGCACCAACCCTTGGGAGGAACTAATTTTGAATAGAGGCCTCTAGGCTTGCAAGGACAAGTGGCACGGCAAGGCCTTTTGTTTGGTCAAGCTGGTTCAACCAGGCCCAGAAGAAATGGGCATCATGGCCACTTGCTGTCTTCCTGCCCTGGGAGATGCAAGCTGTGGCTGCTAACCTTTCTCTTCAGGGCTCCCAGGATTCCCAAATTCAAGGACCCATGTGGAAGAGACCATGGTCCTTCCACCAAATATGACCATAGGACAAGTCCTGATCTAGGCACTGGGGGTCTAAGTAGGCCAGCATTGCAGCTGATTCCCCAGCATCCCCTCTACTCAGACTGTAGGTTTTGGAATTGCTCTAGTTCCAGGAATGGGTCTTGGTGTTTGTAGCCAACTATTTATCAAATCCATTTTCCTTTCTATTGCACATGCAGCTAGACTACATACCCCAGCCTCCTTTGCAGTCCTGTGGCCATGTGACAAAGTTGAGTGATGCCCTGGTGAAGGTTTAATGACTGGATCACTAGAGTAGAGGCCCTACCTGTAGCTTTTGCTTACTTCCATGGCATAAATATCTCCAGTGTGCCAATTTCAAATTACCCATATGATGTCACTGAATGTGGAGTTGAGAAGAGTTGTACGGTCACACTCTATTACAATATATGGCTACCATATACACCAATAGATATCCAAAACTGTGATGCATGACTGCTACATGCCAGGCTCTGAGTTATGCACTTTGCACGTGGTCACAGGTAAGACGGAGTTTAGTGTGCAGGATATTTATTAACGAGGACCCTTGGTAGCAACACCATGACAGGGAGGGAACAGCATAGAATTGGACAGAAATCAAACTATGATGAAGGTCGAATAACAGCCTTCGCCAATCCCACAGAGCTCTGAAGCTACAGTGCCCTTCAGTGCTGTTCCCATTGGGTCAACTGATTGATACTCCAACATAAACCAGTCTTGGATGTGAGCCCCCATGAAAAGATTGGGTCTTTGGGCAAAGAGGCTTTCTGTAGCTGGCGTACTCCTGGCCACTGGAGCAACAAGTTCTGCACACTGAGAGGGGCTCTGGAAAACACATGTGTCATCTCATTTTATCTTCACAACAACCTTATGAGGAAGAGGCTATTCATAACCCCACAACCCCATTTTATAGATAAGCAAGCAGGCATTCAACATTCAATAATTTCCTCAGGACACAGCTGTGTGACTCTCAGCTCATGCTCACTTTCTTTCATTTTGACATGCTGCCCTATCCACCCCCCCCCCACACACACACACACCATCCCTCCCCTGCAAGGCAGACAGGGCAGAAGGTGAAGGAAAACAGAGAAGCCCTCCCGGAGCCAGGCAGTGCTCAGAGCACAAATTATCCTTAGAATGTTGCAAAGTTCTTTTGGAAAGTTCTTCTGAGCCTAGGGCATACTCTTTTAGAGAACTGTTTTCTAAAATCACTGCTCCGTGTAGCATCAGCAGGGGGAGGTTCTAGCAGGGCTGGAGGATTCTGTTGTTTCCAAGAGGGTTCACTCACACAGGTAGCAATATGGTGCCACCTAAAGGCTAAGAGCTTGGCTGGGGCTGGAGACAAGTGGTCTCCTTTATCTTTAAATGGGCCTCTCCGTGCATGTATATATTCACAATGGAAATTTGCTCAGCAATAAAAGAGAATAAAATCAGGGCATTTGTAGGTAAATGGATGGCATTGGAGAAGATAATGCTAAGTGAAGTTAGCCAATCCCCAAAGAATAAATGGCGAATATTTTCTCTGATATAAGGAGGCTGACTCATAGTGGGGTAGGGAGGGGGAGCAATGGAGGAACAGATGAATTCTAAATAGGGCAAAGGGGAGGGAGAGGAAGGGAGGGGCAGGGGATTAGCAAGGATGGTGGAATGTGATGGACATCATTATCCAAAATACATGTATGAAGACACAAATTGGGTGTCCACATACTTTATATACAAACAGAGATATGAACAATTGTGGTAGATATGTGTAATAAAAATTGTAATGCAAAAAAGTACATGTTTAAAGACATGAATTGACGTGAACATACTTTATATACAAAGATATGAAAAATTGTGCTCCATATGTGTAATAAGAATTGTAATGCATTCCACTGTCATGTATTTAAAAAAAATAAAATCAATTAAAAAAATAAAAAAATAAATGAGCCTCTCCATAGGACTGCTTATGCTTCCTTACACATGGCAGCTGGGTTCAGAGAGCAAGTGTTCCAAGAAACAGAATGTGAACACTTCTGATTTTCTAAGGCCTGAGCCAGAAGATGGTCTCAACTTCACTCTTGCTATTATTCATCAAGTCAGAATTTGCCCAGATTCACAGAAGGAAAATAGAACCCACTTCTTGACTGAAAAGAGCGTCAAAGAACTTGTAGCCATCTTCATCTACTACAGGTAGTTTGTGTTCTCACTCTAGGTACTGGCCCCAGGCACTCCTACATAGCTATAGATAGGACATTATACATGGCTCTTCTTCCCCAAGCCCCATTCTAACCTAGAAAGAAATGATCAAGGGGCAGCGCCAGGAGCTGGACTGAGCGGCCGCTGCGGGGCCGCTGCTGCGGGGCTCAGCCACCTGTGCTGCCTTCCTGGGGCCGGCCGAAACCTGGAGGCCCGGGGGGCCCAGCTCCCGTGGGGAGCCTTGGGCGCCCGCTGTCCGGGCCAGGCCGGCTAGAATAATAAGCTGAGTGGACTCTAACCATTGGCCTTCAACTTGCCAGCACCTTGTACCTAGCTCTCCTTTTGTGGCTCATGTGCTGCATCCTTTGCCCTCAGTGTGCAACTGGGCCCCAACGCAATGTATGTTTGTCAAACCATGGAAGTGGGGCAGTATGGCAAGAACGCAAGTCGGGCCGGAGACCGGGGAGTCCTCCTGGAGCCCTTCATCCACCAGGTGGGAGGACACAGCAGCATGATGCGCTACGACGACCACACTGTGTGCAAGCCCCTCATCTCCCGGGAACAGCGCTTCTATGAGTCCCTCCCTCCTGAAATGAAGGAGTTCACCCCTGAATACAAAGGAGTGGTATCTGTCTGTTTTGAGGGGGACAGTGATGGTTACATCAACTTGGTGGCCTACCCTTATGTGGAAAGTGAGACCATGGATCAGGATGACACATCAGAACGGGAGCAACCTCGGCGCAAACACTCCCGACGGAGCCTGCACCGGTCAGGCAGTGGCAGTGACCATAAGGAGGAGAAAGCCAGCCTCTCCTTTGAGACCTCTGAGAGTTCCCAGGAGGCAAAGAGTCCGAAGGTAGAACTACACAGCCACTCAGACGTCCCTTTCCAGATGCTAGATGGCAATAGTGGTCTGAGTTCTGAGAAGATCAGCCACAACCCCTGGAGTCTGCGTTGTCACAAGCAGCAGCTGAGCCGCATGCGCTCTGAATCCAAGGACCGAAAGCTCTACAAATTTCTCCTGCTTGAGAACGTGGTACACCACTTCAAGTATCCCTGTGTTCTGGACTTGAAGATGGGCACCCGGCAGCATGGGGATGATGCATCAGCTGAGAAGGCGGCCCGGCAGATGAGGAAGTGTGAGCAGAGCACATCTGCTACACTGGGGGTTAGGGTCTGTGGCATGCAGGTGTACCAGCTGGACACAGGGCATTACCTCTGCAGGAACAAGTACTATGGCCGTGGGCTCTCCATTGAAGGCTTCCGCAATGCTCTCTATCAGTACCTGCACAATGGCCTGGACCTGTGACGTGACCTCTTTGAGCCTATTCTGAGCAAACTGCGGGGCCTCAAAGCTGTGCTGGAGCGGCAGGCCTCCTACCGCTTCTACTCCAGTTCTCTGCTTGTCATCTATGATGGCAAGGAGTGCCGATCTGAGCTGCGTCTTAAGCACCTGGACATGGGGCTCCCTGAAGTGGCACCACCCTGTAGCCCCAGTACCAGCCCCAGCAGCACCAACTCTGAGGCAGGCCCCTCCTCTCCACCTAAGGTGGATGTCCGCATGATTGACTTTGCACATAGCACATTCAAAGGCTTCCGGGATGACCCCACTGTGCATGATGGGCCAGACAGAGGCTATGTGTTTGGCCTGGAGAATCTCATCAGCATCATGGAACAGATGCGGGACGAAAACCAGTAGGCCCAATTATGGGCCCCCCGGGACCCCTTCCTCTACACCCGCAGGCAGGGACCATTGCTCTGAACTTGCCGTGAGGACACACAGACTTGCTTTTAAAGGGTTATATTTCTCTTTGGTATAAACTAAAAGAAATGTTTTTAGCTGTAGCCTGGAATCCACATATATAAAGTGAAGGAGGGCAGAACATGCGTCCTCTTGGCCAGGCTCCGTAGCTCTGTGGCTGTGACTGCTGTGTCCAGGTTGACTTAGGAAGGAAGAGGTGCCCCTGGTGGGCTTGGCAGCAGAGACAAGATGCCCTTGGACTTTGGTTTCTCTTACCTAGGTCTTTAGGGTCTGTGTCTGCAGGGTCCTGCTGATTGTGTAATGAAGCCCTGGACTGGTACAGGGCCCCTCCATGCCCACTCATCCTTTGTTCTCCCAATATAAGAGGGGATTGGTCCCTATCTCTTGGGAGCTTTTCCGTTTTGTGCTGTGGGTGTCAGCCAGCTCTTGAACAGATGCCCTTGTCATCAGAAAGCTGACTGCACACAGCTGGACCCATGTTTCTTGGGTCTGATTTTGGCATGGGGCTACATTCATGAAGCTGAGCTGAAGCCAGTTTATGGCAGCAGGCAGGCCTGGTTTCTCCATAGACCTGGCACATAAACCTGCTCCTCTGCCCAAAACCCCAGCCAGCCTCTCTCAACAAGATCCCCTTGCCTGAGGAGGCCAACCCCTTCTGTCCCACTGAAGGGCACCACTCTGTTTGCTGAGAGGAGTGTGTTCTGGTAGGCCATGGGGCCTGTAGGGGCCCTGGACCATACAGTCTACCACGCGGCCTGCACAGTGGTTTCATTAATGAGGTTCTAGGCATAAAGTTAGTTAAAAGAGATCAAAATAAAACACACAGACAGTACCTTATTTATATTGCTAGGTCCGAGACGGCTCACCTCTCTGGTTCCCACCTCTAGCCGCCCAGTAGGGCAGCGAGGATTACTCTGGGCTAGCAGGAGAGAGAGAGAGTGAACACGCCGGGGAGTAGCCTTTTATTTGGGGAACAAGAGATTCAGGGGAGAATTCCATCCAATGAAGGTTGAGGGGGGGCTGCACTCCAAGGTCAGGGTCAGTGATTGGGTCCCCGGGGTCAGTGGTCAGGCACACCCCCACACGGATGGGCTCTCTCATCAGGAAAGGGTCGGGAAAGCTTCGACAGAGCCAAAGCGCCTCAGGCCCTTAACGGGAGTCACCCAATCACGTGTCAGAATGGCTCCCCACAATACAGTATTTGCAGTTCTTGTACTGTGGGTGTGAGTCATCTTCTAGTTTGGGCAGCTGTGCTGCCTCTGGATGGGCTGCTCCCCCCAGGACTCAAGGGCTGTGGTATGCTCAGGGTCTCTCACTTCCCCAGGCAAAGCTCAAGGAAGCAGCCCATTGTGAGGGAGAATTTTAAGCTTGTCTGCTCTTAGAGACATTGGGCCCTGGGTGCATGCAGGTGCCCAGATTATGCTATTGAGAGCTTTGTCTGAATAATCCTGGGGTCCATCAGTTTGTCCATCTGTCCACCTGCCAGCCCCTATACTGTGGGGAGCCTTCCTTTGGGGTGTTGCCTTGTTTGTTAGTATATTGATTTCCTTCATACTTTCCTCAGCAAAATAGTCTTTCATTTCTGAGGTGAGCTTTTGCCCCTTTGCCCTTCCTCAGCAGGTGCTGCCTTTTTTTTTTTTTTTTAAACCTGGTTCCAGAATGAATTTTAGGGTTATTTCCCTGCTGGCCTGGCACCCTTCCTATGGGCCTGGAGTGTGGCCCTCAACACTCAAGGGGTAGCCCTTTCACGTAGTTTTAATCATTCTTGCTGCCACCTTTTAACGGCATGTAGTTTTGCTGCCTCTAACACAAGGTGGCCAGCAGGTGACAGGCACCACACTCAGTCATTGCCAAGGTTAGCATCCCTTCCTATAAGCTTAGGGCCACTGTCATTGTCTCTTTTGACATGTCCCTGTTTGGGGCATTAAAGGTAAGCCTGCTGGCCTGTGTTTGTGAGAAGCCTGATTCCTAGCCTTTAGAGATGCAGTCTCTGAAATGGGGTCCTTGATGGATCCTACCTCTCTAAGCCCTCCAACCTTGGTGCCAGTGGTGGGCAGGTTCCCATTCCTTGGGGCTGGGAGGCACAAATTTGCCTGTTTCTGGTAATAACCACCTTCTCTCCTGTACCATTCTGTGGTTTCAGCCAGAGGGAAAGGTCATTGTTAGCGTAGCTGATATTCCCTGGCAGTGGGGAGGATAAGAAGAAGGATTTGGGGCCACTGCCTGGGGACATGAGATGCCACCCTGTTCTGGTACTACTCAGCACAGGAGGTTGTACTCATTTATTGTGTATTCCTGGCACTAGAAATAGTGGAAGGGCTGGAATTTGCTGCTTCTCCCCCAGGGCAGGGCCTTTCTTATCAGCACTTTTGGTACCTGGAAACCCAATCATTATTTGATGGGTGGTGGCAAGCTTGTGCATGCACATTTTCTGCCACTGCTCCTTCTGCCTGGCCCAGGCTAGAGAGTCCTAATGCTGCCAGGCCCTGCCTTCCCATCCCCAAATCAGGACCAAAGTGCAACTGGGGATCACGGGTTGGGGTGCTCAGGTCACCCTTCTCGGTTATTTTCTCTGGGCTGGGCCAACGCCAGACCCCGCCTCCAGGGTTGGGGTGGAAAGGGACTGGTGGTGCTTAAAAAGGAAGGGGACCAATGTAGCAACTTGCCAGGAACCCCACCCTCTCTTTTCTGGGTCTGTGCAATAGGTATGGGGATTCCCACCAAGGGCCAGAGGCCTGGGTTAGTTTAGTAGCTGCTACTCACCTGGCCATGTGCACGTTCCCTAGATGCAGACTGCTTTTAACTTTACAGCTGTACAATTTGGTTATGTTCATGCCGATTTAAAAAAATATTTTAATGAAGAAAATGGCGACCCCCGGGAAGGACGTGGTTCCTTTGCTCCTCGGGGACGTGTAAGACCTCGCATTCTGGGAATCACTCTCCGCTCTTCTTTTTCCTGGAAGCTAAACCTGTCCAGGCCACCTGAGGCCTGCGCCTGGATACTACAGGTGACTCCGGCCTCGACTCACGCAGTTGCATTTCCTTGGACCTTGCGTGTGAGGGAGGGGTGCCCGGGCCGAGCCCGCCCCTTTCTGTACACCCAGCGCTGACCACCCCGCTTGTGTCTGAGGTCCTATATGTCAAAATAAAGCCGCTAGAAATTGTAAAAAAAAAAAAAAAAGAAAAGAAAGAAATGATCAAAGTGGGAATGAAGGACTTCCCCAAACTAGTTAAATCCTACTTGTCATTTAAGATTCAATAGAAATGAGTCTGAATGTCTCCTTCCAAGACCCCTGAGTCAGTCGCCTGCTTTGCATCTCAATATCCCTGCATCTGTCTCCAGCACCCAGAGCTGTTCAGTCATCCCTCAGTACCCATGAAGTGACTTTCTTCAATTTATGTGCTGACCAATTTATGTGCTGCTTTTATAATAAAAACATACATATAGCTGGGTGCAGTGGTGCATGCCTATAATCCCAGCGGCTCTGGAGGCTGAAGCAAGAAGGATCGCAGGTTCAAAGCCAGCTTCAGCAATGGAGAGGTGCTAAGCAACTCAGTGAGGCCCTGTCTCTAAATAAAAACTATAAAATAGGACTGGGGATGTGGCTCAGTGGTCGAGTACCCCTGAGTTCAATCCCCAGTATCAAAAAAATACATATATAAATATACACATATATAGAATAAATGACACCCATTCCCACACACATGTGTCTTGCTATAGGACAAGTTTTCTACAAGGCTGTGCTATTGGAGCTCTGGGCCTTGGGAGACTGATGTCTAGACCTGTGAGGTTCTCAAAATCTGCGGATGCTCAAGTTCTTTACATAAAATAGCATATTTTCATTTAACCTGTGCAATCCTCCTGTATCCTTTAAATTGTCTCTAACACAATACAATGTAAATAGTTGTTATACTATATCGTGCAGGGAATAATGATAAGAAAAAGAATCTATACACATCCAATACAGCAGCAGTTTTTCCTCTGAACATGTTCTATCCGCAGTTAGCTGAATCTGCAGACATGAAACCAACTGAGTTTTGTGTTCTGAGGGCTGTGAGTCAGAATGTGACAAGCACAAGCTATTGAACCTTGGGTGGGTTTCCTAAGCTCGGCATCTCATCTGAAAATGAGCATGACACCCCTCCATTGCAAAGTCATCCCAAGTATTAATTGAGGTCACAAGTAGATAAGGTGCAAACAAATTAACAAGTGACAACTCAGACACATTTTTGGAAAACATAGCATTACTTGTTTTGTCTCAGAAATAGATCTTCTCTCACTTTGCTGCTCTCTGCCCCACTAGGTTGTGGTGAGTAAGGAGAGAACAGGAGACTAAATCACCTATTAAAAGTATTCATAAGCCAGGAGCAGTGGCATACACCTGTACTTGCAGCAGCTTGGGAGGCTGAGACAGGAGGATTGTAGTTTGAGGCCAGCTTCAGCAACTTAGCAAGGCCATAAGCAACTGGGCAAAACCTTATCTCATAAATAAAAAATTTTAAAAGGCTGGGGATGTAACTCAGTAGTTAAGCACCCCTGGGTTTAATCCCCAGTACCCATCTCCCCAAAACAGGAAGCAGTATATATATTTAGTGGGATCTCAACAATGTACAGAGATAATCAATAGCAGAAAATATGCCCCTTATTGCTTCTTTAGACTTTTTTGTACATCCTGCATTTTACCAGCTTTATATAATTTGTAAACTATTTTTAGTTGTAGATGAACACAATACCTTTATTTTATTTATTTTTTAATGTGGTGCTGAGGATCAAACCCAGTGCCTTACATGTGCTAGGCAAGCGCTCTACCACTGAACCCCAACCCCAGCCACATATGTGTAATTTTTAATAAATAATAAATAATAAAATAATAAATAATAAAATTAATAAATAATAAAACATATATATGCATAAAGAATAAGCATACGACAGCACCCTTCCCATCTCCACCCACACACCCTGCACGGGTGAATCCATCCTTCTGTGAGACAGGTTCCTTCTCTAGGGTGATGCTCTGGGAGCCCTGGGCAGATGGCTCGTGTCTATGAGGAAGTAAACCACACACTACAGGACACACAGCCTCTGCCCTTCGCCCGCTTCAATGCGGATAGCAGTCCCCAGGGTCAACTAGGAGTGCCCCCAAAAGATGCAAAAACATGTTTTTCATTTTCCAGAAAAGGATGTAGGGGTGAAATGTCAGAATGTTTGTAATTTATTTTAAACCACTTTCATAAAACAATTATGGCAAAAAAAAAAAAGAAAAAAGAAAAACATATAACTGAGAAATCCAGGTAATGAATATATGCATTTTTATTCTATTATTCTTTCTAGTTTTCTGTTTTACTCTATTATTCTTTCTAGTTTTCTGTTTGGATTCTCCCCGCCCCTGCCACTGGGGATTGAACCCAGGGTTGCTTAACCACTGAGCAACATTCCCAGATCTTTGTATTTTTCATTTTATTCTTTGGCGGGGGAGGGGGGGGCGGGTGTTACTGGTGAGTGAACTCAGGGGCACTCAACGACTGAGCCACATGCCCAGCCCTTATTTTGTAATTTTATTTAGAAACACGATCTCACTGAGTTGCTTAGTGCCTCTATTTTTGCAGAGTCTGGGTTTGAGCTCGTGATCCTCCTGCCTCAGCCTCCTGAACAGCTGAGATTTCAGGCATGCACCACCACGCCCCACTTATTTTTTATTTTGAGACAGGATCTCGATAAGTTGCTTAGGGCCTTGCTAGTTTGTCGAGGCTGACCTAGAATTTTTCATCCTCCTGCCTCTATCCCCCAAATTGCTGGGATTACAGACATGTACCACTGTGGCTGGCTGAAAATTTTTGTAATTAAAAAAAAAAAGTCTCAACTCAAAGTGGATCAAAGACCTAGGAATTAGACCAGAGACCCCGTGACTAATAGCAGAAAAAATAGACCCAAATCTTCATCATGTGGGATTAGATCCTGACTTCCCTAACAAGACTCCTAAAGCACAAGAAATGAAATCAAGAATCAATAAATAAAATCAAGAATCAATAAATGGGATGGATTCAAACTAAAAAGCTTTTCAGCAAAGGAAACAATCATTGAGGGTAAGAGAGAGCCGACAGTATGGGAGCAAATTTTTACCAGATGCACATCAGATAGAGCACTAACCTCTAGGATATGGAAAGAACTCAAAAGACTTGATGCCAAAAAAAAAAAAAAAAACCCAATCAATAAATGGACTAAGGAACTGAACAGTCACTTCCCTGAAGAAGATATGCAAATGATTGACAAATACATGAAAAAATGTTCAACATCTTCAGCAATTAAAGCAATGCAAATGAAAACTAAGATTTCATCTCACCCCAGTCAGCATGGCAGCTATCAAGAATAGAAGCAATATTAAGTGTTGGAGGAAATGTAGGGAAAAGGTACATGCAGACTTTGCTTGTGGGACTACAAATTGATGCAACCACTTTGGAAAGCACTGTGGAGATTCCTCAGAAAAATTGGAATGGAACCACCATTTGACCAAGCTATCTTACTCCTCAGCATATAAACAAAGGAGATAAAATCAGCATACTATAGTAATATGGCCACATCAATGTTTATAGCAGCTGAATTCACAGTAGCTAAACAGTGGAACCAACCTAGCTGCCCATCAATAGAGGAATGGATAAAGAAACTGTGGTGTATATATACACAATGGGATATTACTCAGCATTAAATGAAAATAAAATTATACCATTTGCAGGTAAGTGAAGTAAGCCTATCCCCAAAGACTAAAGGCCAAGACTAAGTGAAGTAAGCCTATCCCCAAAGACTAAAGGCCAAATGTTTTCTCTGATTAACGGATGCTGATCTATGGTAGGGAGTGAGGCACGGGAAGAATGTGGAGAAATTATGGATTGGGCAAAGGGGAGGGTGGAGTGGGGTTATAGGGGTAGGAAAATTGATGGAATGAGATGGACATCATTACCCTAGGTACACGTATGATTGCACGAATGGTGCATCTCTACACCGTGTACAACTAGAGAATGGAATTGTTGCACTCCATTTGTGTACGATGAATTGGAATGCATTCTGCTGTCATGTGCAACCAAGTAGAACAAATAAAAACAACAACAATAATAAAAGAAAAGCATGAAAGAGAAAAGAAAAAGTGCACGGAGGGCTGGGCATGCAGATCAGTGGTAGAGTGCTTGCCAGCATGCCTGAGGCCTTGGGTTCAATTCCCAGTCCCCCCCCCCCACACACACACACGTGCACATGTGCCCCCTAGTGGTGTGACACCATCCCTGGTTGAAAACCCAAACCTTCATAAAAGTTGTTTCTGACTATCTGCTTTATTTCTTTTCCATGTTTCCTCCTCTGCTTCCTTCTCCCCAAAGTGACATGATGTAGGGGAAAGTCCTCATGGCTTTGGGAAGAGGTGGCCCTTATGCTGTCTTTTGGATCCTTGCTGGTTTAACCCTTGCCTTGCCTCAGGCAGTGGTGTCCCAAGGGCTTCAGCTGCTGAAGTCCATAACCATGGAAACTCAAATATGTTCTGATGCTGGCTCACTGCCCACAGCTCTCCTGGACACCTGAGAACCTCTGAGTCCCAGCTGGCCACCCGCCCCGCAGCTTCTCTGCCTCTCAGAACATCCCCATCCTCCCCCTGGTCACACTGGATCTCTCCTGGGTGATGCACATCCTGAGATGATCCCTAATTAGGGTGACAAACAGGGACGGGATAAAATTCAGTAATGGAGGGAGCCCAACGACACACATGGGGGGTGCCTTACAAGATTTTTGTGTCTCCTTTCAATTACCAACTTTTTTCTGGGGGGCCAAATCTGGGCTAGGCACTGAGCCAAGGATCTGGGTTCCCCCAGCCCCACTGCCTGGGACACAATAGGTACCTGTTGATACAGGAAGGGGAAAATAGGTCACGCTGCACGTATACACATGAATATCAGGCAGAGTTGACAAGGAATAAAATCAACTGATATTAATTGCTGATGAGGAAAGGTGTCCCAAGATAAGCAATTAAATGAAAAGGTAAATTTCAATTAATAGGTAGAGTATGATCCCCTTTCCATGAAAATAAACCTGTATAAGAGTGATAACTGAAAACAATCCTCTTTTCTGTCCCTGTATTAAACAATATTGGGACCAAGTTATAATAGCCCAGGTGCTTGTTCCAGTAAATACCTGCTCTTGGAAAGTAAGAATGAGTCAACTAAACAGCGTACTTATTAATATAGATAATTTGCTCACAAGACTCACTTAAGGCTCTTGCCTCTGTGGGTCCACCAATCCAAAGTGGATATATCATAAATTACCCAGTGACAACCAGTTACCTGCTTTGAATGACTGTTGTGGGCCAGGCTATATGGGCAACAACCAAACAGACTCCATTTTACCCTGAGAATGCACATCATGTAAGAAATGCTTCTATCATGGGGACCACCTGCCTCCGTACCCATCCACAGTGGCTTAGCACAGCATGTTTGACAACACAAAATGGCAATTCTTATACAATATAAAATTGTTCTCTTTTTTTGGTGCGGATTTTTCTTGGACAATATACTCTGTCAGAGAATGCTTGTCTAGACGTTAGTAACCATTCTTTAACTTGTACTCAGTGAGGGTCATTTTGACCCACTTCCATTTCTGCTTATGATTTTATGGCTCATGATGTTTGTGTATGGTCTTGAATCATAGTAACAGCCACTTATGAGTAATGCACTGACATGCTTTACTTATGATATAAAAGGTATCCTCAAACCCCTGGTGGGGGTTGAAGGGTGTAGACTTGCAGCCTGCTCCTTGGTCCACGAGCTAGTGTATAAAGATGCTTCCATCTCCTGCTTTAACATCAACTTGGTGATTTGTTGCAATCTCGCATAACATGACCCACCTTAAAATGACCCAAGACAATCTTTAAATCCTACAGATATCCTTCCTTTTTTTCCCCCAATAAATAATAGTTATTTATTAATATTTTTCCTGGAAGCAAAGAGTGCTTACTGAGGAAGAGATCAAAAGTAAACCCATTCTGTAGTGCTTAATTTCTTCAGTTTTAATAGTTTGAGATACTATTAAAACTTCAAGGTGTTGTTCTCCTTTCCTACCGTCAACTTAATACATTTAACTTTATTGATCAGTAGGTTTTCCTGGTCGTCTTTCATGCACTCAATGAACAGTTATAATTTAATTAACGTGCTGAAGGCTAGCCTGAGGGTTTAGACACTAATACTACTCTTTAATGACATTTGAATGTCATCATTCCCATTTTACAGATCAAGAAATTGAGGATTAGCATTGAAACAACTTGTCACATATTAACACAGGGATAAGTGGGAGAGGCCACATCGGGCCTAAGCAGTCTGGCTCCACATTGCCTCCTATTGCCTCTGTTGTAGTCAATATGACTAATGGAACAAATTATGCCAAAGTTCAATGGCTTAAATAACGAAACAACATTTATTTTTGTTACAGATATTCAATTTGGGTAGCACTTAGTGGGGATCGCTGCCTCTGTTCCATGCAGCGTCAGCTGGGGTGGCCTGAACGCTGAAAACCAGAAGCTTCTGGAAGCTTCTTCTTTCACCCATCTGGCAGTTGGTGCAGACTGTCTGCTGCCATCTCAGATGGCAATCAGCCAGAACTCTCACGTGTGACCTCTTCCTGTGACCTGGGCTTCTTTACAACATGGTGGCTAGGTTCCCAAGACAAGGACCCCAAGAGAAAGAGTTTTAAGTCACACAGCGTTTCGCCTGCCACAGGCTATCTGTCAAGGTGATCACAAAGCCCCCCTCCCCAACCAAGTTCAAGGGATGGGGAAAGAGACTTACCTTGTTGTGGGGAGTGGCAATGTCTGGAAGAGCATCTGAGACCAGAGACATTGCTGTGGTCATCTTGGGAAAGAGGATCTTCCACAGACCCGTGTGTTCAGTGTGTGTATGCATAAAATCTGATGTAGTGTGTAACAGATAATTAGCTATGGCTATTTCTGGGGCTAGTAGGCAGTCTAATGATGTTTATGATGTTTGGGTTTATGAATAAAATACACCTCAGCATTACCTCTCAGAGACTTCCTGTCCACCCTCAGGAAGCTCATGCTGAAGGTGAGGAGGCCAATCATGTGTCCATTTCTGCCTCTCCTAGCCATCTTTCTGTGTTCCAGAAGACTGACCTCCACACACTCTGTCACCTGGGCTCCTTTACCCTCTGACCTCTAGTTGGGTTCAGTCCATACAACACTGGGAAAAAAATCAGATGGTGAGAGACAAGAGAGCTTGGGTACTCATTCTTCCCTCTGCACATGTCCTTGTCTTTGTTCCCCGGCAGCCCAAGGCCTCTGTTGAACAGTCCCTGTCCACAGTTACACATCTTATCAGGTTGCAGGGACATATTCTTCCACTGGTCCTTCAGACCCAAGAGTGGTAAGGACTTGCTTTTATGGCCAGGCCCTGCGGGCTGCATCCTCCCAGTGGGTTTCCTTAGTCCTTTCTATTCCACTGCAACCGAAGACTGGGAAGGATGAGCCCCCTGGAGAGAAGCAAGTTGCTATATCTTGATGTGGGAAGCAGTTACACAAAGTGTAAATGCCTATAAAAATTTACCAAGCTGTACCCTTAAGATGAGTGCACTTTATTACTTGTGCGTTATATCTCAGGCTTGAAAACATGCCACCAAGGAGGACACCAGTCCTTTCTGTAATTTCACTCTGCCACCCACAGTGAGTGGACGGTCTTATTTTAATCACAAGAGGGCAGCTGCAACAGCCAGGTATCAAATGTAATCAGGAATATGTTAGGGAGAAGAGAGCGCCACTTCCAGTGTCTCTTTGAAAAGTAGAGAAATATTTCCCACCCCCACCGGAAGCTAGCTGCCTCCTCCCATCGTATTGACCACAAGTCCTGGCCAGCACCAATCACTGGCAAGGGAAATGAGACTGTCACGGTCAGAGTTTAGCTTTCCCTTGATCCCATGGATAAGGGAGAAATACAATCAATTCCACACTCATAATAATGAGTTCTTAAACAAAGGATTGGGCTGCCTGTCCCACTGAGGTCACCCTACAAGGATAAAGCAGCCTTTATAATTAAAAAAAAAAAAAAACTTTTTTGCAAAAGTGGTGTATCTTTGTTGTTTTACTGGTTATGTGATTAATTATAAAAGTTCAACTCATGAGTAAATATCATCTGTAATGAATCCTCCTCCTACCCCATCATTATAATCACTGTTAAAAGTTTGATCTAGAGTCTCCAGATTTTCCCCCTCATATATATGTCATTTTGTATTTATATAATTCTTTAACCTAGAGAAATAGGAGCATGCCATATGTGTCAAACACAATTATTTGCCTGCGCAACAAACATGTCCTGATTATGTTCTCTGCCAATAACTGTTTAATATTTACTGTCCATATGCTTTAGGGAACATGCCCTTCCCTGTTCATTATGATTAGTGGAAAGAGTTGTTCTGGGGCTGGGGTTGTGGCTCAGTGATAGAGCACTTACCTCGCATGGGTGAGGCTCTGGGTCTGATTCTCAGCATTGCATATAAACATATAAATAAATAAAGGTCCATTAATAACCAATAAAATACTTTTTAAAAAAGAGTTGTTCTAATCCGGTTACCCATCAAAAACACTTAGGAAATTAAAAATACATCCTACCCCTGGAAGAACCGCTCTATAAAGCGTTGGTCTGTTGTGAGGTCAGGCGTGAAGATATTGCAGGTATAGCTAACACACAGCTGGGGTTGAGATTCCTGGTCTCAACTCCTTGTGATCCTCCTGTTCCCCTCACTTCTGACTATTTTGAGAATGGGGCACATGACTTTTGTTATGGTTTGGGTCTTTAAAGTCCCCAAACAACTCATGGGTTAAATGCTCGGCCCCAATATGGCAGTGTTCAGAGTGGGGCCTCTGGTCTCATCAAAATGGAGTCATCCACTCACAGGCCATTGGGAGATGGTGAAAATTTTAGGAGGTAGTCCTAGTTGGAAGAGGTCGGTCACCAGGGGTGTGACCTAGAAGGTGTATTTTGTCCCTGCCCACCCCCACCCCCTCTCTCCTTTCTGGTCGCCGTGAAGTGAACAGCTTCTCTCCACCACGCACTCCCCACCATGATGTTCTGCTTCGCCCACACGCCCAGAAACAACAGAGCCAAGTGATTATTGACCAAAATCTCTGAAACCATGAGCCAAAATAAATCTTTCCCCCTTTAAATTTATCTCCCTCAGGTATTTTGTCACACAAATAGAAAGTTGATGAACACAACCTCTTCTGGCTGTGAGCAATGAGAGGGAATCTATCTAATGAAGGTTCTAGACATTTTTACTCAATCTCAAAAGGCATGAGATCTTTTTTGCCTCTACATAGTGTCAATGACATGGTACTCCTAGATCAATGGCAGCCATCTTGGGATCAGGAGGGAACAAGATTAAGAGGATGAACCACCGCCCCAGGGATGGATGGCAGAGCAGAAATATAGGAAGGATCTGACTCCTTTGTGGTACATTGTAAGAATCAGTTGATCCTGCAAGCGTTCTATTTCTTATCTTCTTGAGTGAAATAACATTTTATTTATATTTTCACCCATTGAGCTATACACAGCCCAAAGCTTCCCAACTGGCACAATTTAAAATTTGCTCTAATATGCTTTTGAACTTAGTTCAGGTGTCTCCCACTTACTATCACTAAAGCGTTTCTACAACACATTCTTAGTAAAATTGCCAGTAGGGAACCTTTTATAATAAATAAGAAACCCATTATATTAAATAGGAAAAGTTATAATGCATCACACATCAGTCAAAAAAATCAATTTCTTAAAACTTTATTAAATCTCAGAAATATGCCTATAAGTTTTTAAAAACTGTTGTATAGACACAGAAGAGTATTAGGGCAGTGAAACTCCTTTGTCTGATACTATAATGGTGTCATTACACATTTGTCGAAACCCATAGAATGTACACCAAGAGGGATCTTCATGTAAACTATGGAATCTGGGGTGATTATGCTGCACCCATGTAGGCCCTGGATTATAATAATTATACCACTCTGGAGGGGGGTGTGAGTAACAGGGGAGGCTGAGTAAGTGTGGACCAGGGGTAAATGGAAATCTCTGTAGCTTCCATTTAATTTTTCTGTGAACCTGAAAGCACTCTTAAAACATAAAGTCCTTTAAATAAAAAACAATCTATTGTATTGGGATATAAAAAGCTTAATATCCTTTCCAGATTACCTATAATTATAAAGGTTGTTAAGCACTTGCTTTGTGCACAGGACCAAAGCCTCTTTTGTTGCCAACAATGGCCACAATGCCCGATCCCTTTGTTATCCCAAGGTTGAATGTTTGTATCTTCCTTTTATTCAACTCATTCGGCTATTGTTCATTGGTACATGAAATGTTTTTATCATTCAGTGTTAGAAAAATGGAAAATGATAACAACAACTACTTTAGGATTGTGTTTAGAAGCACAGGACAAGACCAGAAAAAATAAAAAGGCCTAAAGAACCTGCAGGCTTATGTGGGTCATGTGACAAGAAGTCCCAGGTGTGCCTCCTGTTTCTTTTGTCCCTCTCTCAGGAGTGTGAAGTCTTTCATCTCCTGGCTTTGTGGCCTCCTGGGTGTGTGAAGTTTGATGCACATCCAGGGAACCCGTCCACGTTCCAGACGGGAAGAACAGAGGAAGAGTAAGAAGGTGGAAGGAGGTGAGCCCACAGACTTCCTGGGAGTCTCAGCCAGACATTTCTGCTTCCCTGGCCAACGAGGATCCCTGCGACTGAAAGGCAGGGGTCACTCAGTTATTTTTTTCTACATATTTACCTGTAATTCTGAGTTTCTCCCGAGTGTTATTTGGGATATAATGAGAAACATTTTTCCCAAGATAATTTTATGATATTCTATTGAGTAGGGATGTAAATATGTTTCCCAATACATAATTTGCTAAAGAAAGTCACTATTATTGGCATATATATATATATATATATATATATATATATATATATATATCACATTATCAAGCTTGAGTATTATAAACTAAGAGTGATCCTATTAACAAAATGTAAACTAGAAGAACATTCTGTGTGATACGCCTGAATGCCTTGGAGGTCTTTCCTTACAGTTCTACCTTATCTTTGGCAGCCGTGGCATAGTAAGCATACCATTGCATAGACATACCGTAATTGGTGTGTCCTGTTCAACAATTTTTTCAAATTATTCACCGTTATAAATAAGGCTGCATTGAATACTTCTACACAAACATCTTTATCATTTTTTTTCCAGTTGTTTAAATGAAATCCTTGAAATTGGTGGGCTTCTGTAAGTTCTGCAAATTGTTCTGCAAATTGTAAGTTCTGCAAATCTTGAATTTTGATCCCCATAGCCAAATTACCCTCTAGAAAGGTTGGGCCAACTCCACTACTTCTCCACGGCTGGGACAATGAACATGCATCACAGTGACACCTTGGCCCGCTTAGATAGAGGGGGATGAATGGCTTGGTGAATGTAGCCCTTAGAAGCCGAGAGCTTCATAATTCAGACACCAATTACATTTGGAAATGAGATTAGCACATGGAATCTTCTCATTCATCTCTTTGGGAGTTTCAAGGTTCCACGGCTGGGCAGATGAGACAATAAAACAAAACCAGTGAAATGAAGGCAGTGTGGACCCAGGACATTTACCCTGATGAATGATTCCATTTAGGACCAACTTCCACAGCGGTTTGCTCAGCTTTGTGTTGAAGAAGCATCCAGAAGGCTGCATCACAGTTTCCCTCCATTAGCGATCCTTCTATCTATAACACACACCTTGATCTCATTATCCCCTTCTCAAGAGTCTGTCAGACCCTCCACCCCAAACATGTGCTTGAATGATGCCCAGGTACATTCTGGTAGAACAGTTGCTGTTGGTCACTGCATAATAATAATGGCAACATCCATAATAATATGAAAGCTAGCACTTGCTTAATAGGGAGTTAGTGTTTGGTGCCTAATTTGCAGTTTGGGGTGATGAAAAAGTACTGGAGATGGATGATGGTGATAGTTATCCAACAACGTGAATGTTCGAAGTTCAACTGGATAAGACATGTAAACGGGGTTAAAAAGGGCAAATTGTATGTGACATATTTACCACAATTTTTTAAATGGAAAAAAAAAAATCAACCTCTGGCCATCCCATCGTAACAATAAGCAAAACGTTTAACAAATCAAAAAAATCAACAACCCTTTTTAGGTCATGTGAGAAGTGAGATCACGGGACAAACTGATGCCCCCGAAACTGGAGAGAGAGAGATGGGTACAGAGAATCACAACTTACCCGAGCAAAACCCCTGACTACAAACCTCCGTTGGGAATAAGCACCAGGGTAAGAAAATCAGAACTGTCATTGACAAATTGCTGAAGGCTCAGTGTAGGGACATCTGAGAGTTGAAAACTCTGGGGACCCAAGCGTGGGAAGCCCCCATACTTATGAGTTTTACCTTCTGGAGCTTTGCTAGGTTCTCACAGTGAATAATGGGGAAAAATCCCCATATGATTCCAGCAGGAGAACAGGGAAAAGGAATCATGAATTGAACTCAGGGGCACTCAACCACTGAGCCCCATCCCCAGCACCATTTTGTGTTTTATTTAGAGACAGGGTCTCACTGAGTTGCTTAGCGCCTCGCCTTTGCTGAGGCTGGCTTTGAACTCACGAGTCTCCTTCCTCAGCCTCCAGAGCCACTGGGACTACAGGCGTGTGCCACTGCACCTGGTTGAATTGCTCTCTTATATGTCAGCACAAGAAATTTGAATTTGAAATTCAGAATACAACCTATTTACATTAATGCTCCCAAAATAAAATGCTCAAGTATAAATACATGAGGGAAATTACAAAACTCTGAAGAAAGAAACCAAAGAAGAACTAAAAAAAAAAAAAAAATGAAGAGATACTCTGTGTTCACAGAGAGACTCAAGATTGTCAAGAGCTCATTCTTTTAGACTAAGTCTATAGATTAAAGGTAATGTCAGTCAAACTCACAGCGAGTTATTTTGTAGAAATCAACAAACTATTTATGTGAGGAGGCAAAATATCCAGAAGAGCCAAAACAATATTCTTTCTTATTTATTTATTTATTGGATACCAAGGATTGAACCCAGGGGTGCTTAGCCACTAAGCCACATCCTCAGCCCTTTTTATTTTTTAATTCTGATACAGGGTCTCAATAAGTTGACTTGGGCCTCCCTCAATTGCTAAGGCTGGCTTTGAACTCCTCTGCCTCAGCCTTTCGAGCCACTGGGATGACCCCGGCATGTGGCACCACACCCAGCCCAACACAATATTGAAGAGAAAAATAAAGTTAGAGGATTTCCACTACTTTATTTCAAAATTTACTGTAAAGCTATCATAATCAAGACAGTGTGCTATTGGTGAAAGAATACACAAATAAATCAGTGGGACAGAATAAAGAGCCCAGAGGTAGTTTCCCATAGAGTTGGCCAATCTTTGACAAGGGAATGAAGGCAGCATAATGGAGAAAAAATTGGTTTGTCAAAAGCTGATGCCAGAGCAACCGGACATCCACATGCAAAAAATGAACTTCGAAACAGACATTATACCCTTCACCAAAATTAACTCAGTATATCATAAATTCAAATATAAAACACAAAACTAAAACTTCTAGAAGATAACAGAGGAAAAAACTCCAAATGACCTTGGGTATAGTAATGACTTTTCAGTACAACACCAAAAGCATGATCCATGAAAAAACTGATGAGCTAGACTTCATTAAAATTAAGAACTGGGGCTAGGGTCATGGCTCAGTGGCAGAGTGTTTGCCTACTAGCATGTGTGAGTGAGGCACTGGGTTCAATTCTCAGCACCACATATAAATAAATAAATAAATGTCCATCAGCAACTAATAAAATATTTTTTTAAAAAAAGGTCTATCAACAACTAAAAAACATTTTTTAAAAAAAGTGTTCTGCAAAAACAAAAAGCACAAAAACCAGCTCCGCAAAATATGATGTCAAGAGAATGAAAAGCCACACAGTAGAGAAAATATTTGCAGAAGACACACTAGATGAAGGACTATTATCCTACAAAGATCTATTTAAACTCAACAACAGGAAAACAACAACCTGATTAAAAACTGGGACAATTTTAGGCATAGTGGTGTACACCTGTAATACCAACTACTCTAGAGACTGAGGCAGGCAGATCACAAGTTTAAGGTCAGTTTGGGCAACTCAGGGAGACCCTGAGTCAAAATAAAAAGTTAAAAGGGTTGGAAATGGAGCTCAGTGGTTCAGTATCCATGGGCTCAATCCCAATACAAAAAAAAAAAAAAAAAAAAAAAAAAAAAAACCAAAACCCAGTGGGCAAAAGACCTAAAAAAGCAGCGATCAAAGAAGATATATAGATGGCAAATAAACATATGTTCCATATCATATGTAACTGGGGAATTACAAATTAAAGCAATTAGATACTATTAAGAATGGTAAAAATCCAAAAACTGACAAAATTAAATACTGGGTTGATCAATGGAAATTTATTCCTTGTTAATAGCAATACAAAATAGTACAGCCACATGGGAAGGCAATTAGCCCTTTCTTATAAAATTAAATGTATCCTTACCATATGACCCTGCAGTCATGCTCCTTGGTATTTATCCAAGGGAATTAAAAACTTACATCCACACAAAACCTTGCACATGGATGTGTGGTATTGGTGAAAGAATACACAAATTTATTTATTATAATTTATTTATTATAATTGCCAAAATTTGGAATCAACCAAGCTATCCATCAGTAGGTGAGTGTGGTATTGGTAAAAGAATACACAAATAAATCAATGGGACAGAATAAAGAGCCCAGAAATAGTTTCAACACTAAGAAGGTATGGCTATCAAGTTATGAAAAAAATGCAAAAAAAAAAAACAACCTTAAATGTATTACTAAATGAAAGAAGCCAACCTTAGAAGGCTACATACTCTACGATTTCAAACATATGACATTCCATAAAAGGCAAATATGGAGATAGTGCAAGGATTGATGATTCCCAAGGTTTAGGAGGAAAGGAATAATGAAGAAGAAGAACACAGAGGATTTTAGGGTGGTAAAACTACTTCATATGACACTGTAAAGAGGGATACTTGTTCTTGTACATTTTTCTAAACTTGTAGAACATACAACATCAGGTGTGTACCCTAAGGTAGGGGCTGGAGTTGTGACTCAGTGGTAGAGCACTTGCCTGGCATGTGTGAGGCCCTGGGTTCAATCCTCAGCACTGTATAAAATAAATAAATAAAATAAAAGATTCATTGACAACTAAAAAAATTTTTTTAAAAAAGTGAATCCTAGGGCAAACTATGGGCCCTAACTAATAATGTACCAATGTAGATCAATTGATTGTAACAAATATACACTCTGGTTTGAAATGTTGATAGTTTAGGAGGCTACACATATGTAGAAACAGAGGATATATGGGAAATCTCTGTACCTTCACTTAATCTTTCTGCAAACCTTTAAGTGTTCTTTTAAAAATAAAGTCTATTTTTTTAAAAATCTAAGGAAAAGAAGCCAGCACTTACTGTGTGCTGGGCACTGTATACACACGAGTCAATCTTGACAGCAATCGTGTGAGGTGGTTCCATTGCCAAGTTCAACTACACTTGTTTGAATGAAACTCTGTACAGAAATTGACCTGCATAGGACCTCAGGAACCTGAGAATTGACCACAGTCTGGCCTGCCTCGAGGACAGGAACCACTGAAAGAATTTTCATGCCTTCCCCCAAAGCCAGGTTTGGAATTTTGAAAGTTGACTCTGACTGCGATATAGGAGAGGAAAATGGCGTTAAAGAAGCAAGCCCGGAAGCTGAGCAGTTATTGAGAGGTGACGGTGATCGGAACCTGGGCAGTGGTTGGGACTTGGGAGAAAGAATCTCCCAGCCTAGGACTAGGAGTGTCCTCCAGGGCAGGAGGGAGAAGTGTATCCAGGGTGATTCCCTCAGCCGTCTTGGCTTTCTCCATATCCATGGGGGCTCCTGACTGCAAGCCACTGTTACCAACTCTGACTGATAGAAGCAGAAAGAAATAGGATGGAAAGATACAAGGTGGTGCAGAGACTTTCCAGGTGAACTCAAGAATGGAGCTAAGAGGCAGAAACTGATGTTTCTGGTACCCCCCACCAGTGCTGGGACACAGTTGTGGCAAGCAGTTGTAGTTACACTGTTCATGTCCTACCTCAGGGACCTGCTCCATCTCTGTTTTTCTGTCTTGAGGTTTTCTAGAAACCTCAGGACCCTGCTCAGGCCATGCACAGGAACAATCAGAAATGTTTGCAAGTTACTGCCCCTTATAAGCCATCCAATCGTGGCGGGGGGTGAGGGGGAACCCAGTGGATAAATGCTTAATATTCTCCTGAGGTCCCGCAAGAGTTGAGCCTCCTTTTTCTTTAAAGAAGCACCTTGAGAATGTGCCCTTGGTAACTTCTCCCCCTTCCCTCTATCCTTCTATTTTCTTTTTCATACTTACCTAGAGGGATCACCTCCCAAATATACCACCTCTAAGGTTCTCATTTCAGGCTCTCCTTTCAGAAAAACCCAAAGTCAAAGAAAAGCAGGAAGTATGTTTGAAACTAAAGTACAAGCAGGTCCAGGAGGGCAGCACTGGTCTGAGGAAGCTCCAAACATGGTAAAATTCACCACTGAGCCCTCCTGCCAGAGCACCTGCAAGCTACCTCAGCCCGAAGCCACACCTGTGGCAGGTATGTGACTTTCCTATGACTCTGTCCTTTCAAGCAAGGCTTCCTCGTCATCCTCATTTCCTAGGTCACTTGCTTTTTCTCCAAAATGTGGGTGTGCATACCTGACTGGCTGAGCCCAGGTCACACGTCCCTACTGTAGCTATAAGAGAACCTGGAAAATTGAACACGGCTCCTTTGAAGCTTCCAGAATCTCAAGTGATATCTCATTAAGACTCGTGATACAGGGGATTCTCTAACTATAACACAAGAGTTTAGAGGCAGGGTGACTCCCCAAATAAAAAGGACCTCTTTCCCACTGTCACACAGGTCAGAGCTGAAGCCACTTGGATGCTTCACACCCTTGTCCTGACAGAGGCTGGCATCTGGTGCTGATTCTGAAAGTCGAGGTATGGTCTTGACCTTGATTTCCATTTACCAAGTTTAGATTCAGTTTCACGGTACTCAGAAGAGCTGCAGCAAACCCAGCCCCACCAGGTAACCTAAGGACAGAAGCACAAAAGAGTTATAATTGCCCTATCTTCCCCTTTTTCATTTCCAGTCAGCTCAGTCTGCCTTCTGCTGATCTCTGAAGTGTAATTCAAAGGACTGAGCTGATTTACTCCTATCCAGTCCAGCTCTTAGACCAAATTAACAAGTGCTTCATCCTGAGACTGAGAGAGCAGGTGCTGCTGGGAGGTTATTGCTCAGCTTTCTAGCCATGCTGTTGAGAGAAGGCAGGCTTTTGCATTTGGAAGCAGAAGACACAACCCTCTAAAGGAGATAGGGACAGTATCCACCAACGAGTCCCCTCATCCACATGGAGATTAAGGGTCAGGAAAGACTTCCCGAAAAATCCAGTATTTCAGATGAGTCTGGAAAGAAGGGTAGAAATCAACTCCACCTGAAAGGAGAGAGGTCAGAGGCGCTGCATGTGTAGAGGCCTGGAGGAAGAAGAAGGGGAAAGAGTCAAAGAGCAAACCCAGAGAGACAGCTTACAGACTCAGCCAGTAAGAGGCTCACTGCTACTTTAGGGGATCTCAGACTCTCTCAGAAAACTTACTTTTGAAAACCACCCCAGAGCCAGGCACAGTGGTGCACACCTGTAACCCCAGCGGCTCAGGAGGCTGAGGCAGGAGGATCATGAGTTCAACACCAGCCTCAGCAAAAGTGAGGTGCTAAGCAACTCAGTGAAACCCTGTCTCTAAATAAAATATAAAATAGGCCTGAGGATGTGACTCAGTGGTCGAGTGCCCTGAGTTCAATCCCTGGTACTCAAAACCAGGAAAAAATAAAAATTAAAAAACCACCCAGAAATGAGTTCATGTCACACATACATGGACATGGGTACCCACTGGCAAAGGGCACAAGGGTCCCCGGTGAAGAATCCATTGTGGAAGTCAATCCTTCATTTGCAGATGCACAAACAGGTCCAAAGAAGGCCAAAATGACAGTCATAGCAAAATACTGATTCTGCCATGCCGCAGTCTTGGCTGGGCACAGAAT
Organism: Spermophilus citellus; assembly: GCF_964194105.1. NCBI lineage: Eukaryota > Metazoa > Chordata > Mammalia > Rodentia > Sciuridae > Spermophilus > Spermophilus citellus. The sequence goes on from NC_138185.1 coordinate 28,272,072, forward strand.
CACGAGCCACTCACAACTTTGTAGATTCAAACAGCAATTCTTTATTCCCGAACTCACACCAGCCTCTACACACGTTCTGGGGAAATCCAAGTTCTGCCGCGCAATTCACGTCCCAAAAACTTTCTCAATTCCACGAGAACTCAACGGGAACTCAGGCAGCAGGAACGCCCTATTCCCAGCAGCAATAACCTTAAACCTGGAACTTCCCTAAACCCAGATTGTCTTAAACCGGGAACGCCTTAAACCCAAATTATCCTAAACTGGGATACTTCCTAAAACCTGCAGGATACACCCTAAACCTGGATCCACCCTCGTCCTTGAGCAGGGTCACCTTTCTCAAACACACATGCAATGTCACAGCGAATTTCCAAGGCAAGTCCATTTAACATGGGGTACGCTGGCAAGGAAATTTTGATGCGTCATTCCTACTTGGCAATGGCCCTCAGCATCTCCCCCCTTCTCATTAATTAAACAACAAGCAATGTGGCTTAAGGACCGTGCCTGGTAGGTTGTCCAATTCAACATATGGTTCTTACCCGTCATGGGAAAACTGACCTCTAGGCGTCAGCCTCCTGTCTTAGGTTGATACCACTGCAATCAGATCAACCCATCACTGACTACCGGTCCAGCATTCAGCCATGCTTGTGGATAGGCCTATGCACCAGTGGGGGGGTGAGGTTCTTGCCTCACCTCTGTTGACCCCCAAATTTAGCCTTGGTGCCAGTGGGGGGGTGAGGTTCTTTGCCTCACCTCTGTTGGCCCCCAAATTTTAGACCATCACTAGTAGAAGGGAGGAGGATACAGAAATGCCACGACACCAAGCCACGTTTTTGGTAAAGCAGACAATTGAGGAATCTCTGATTGAGCAGGTCCCATAATAACCATCTCATTATTAATGGCTCTTAAATCTTGCAATAATCTCCATTTACCAGATTTCTTTTTGATGACAAAAATGGGAGTATTATAGGGAGATATGGAAGGTTGTATATGTCCTTCCACTAATTGTTGTTTGACCAGATCATGGGCTACTTGTATTTTTTCTTTAGTCAGGGGCCACTGAGGAACCCACACTGGTCTTTTTGATTTCCAAGTAATTTTGATTGTCTCAGTGGCCCTTTCTGAAAATCCAACCCATGTCTGTCTGTTCCTTGATCTATTTGAATTGGTGCTGCTATACCTTGTTCTTGTTTTCCTAATCTTTTTTCTTTCCTAACACCTTGTCTAGTCCTAGTAGTGGGCGTATTAGGATTGATGTTATTTGTTAACGTCAAACCTAGTTGATCTAGGACATCTCGTCCCCATAAATTTATGGGAAGATGATCTAATACATATGGCTGTATAGTTCCTTCACATCCTTCAGGATCCTTCCAATCTAATATCATTGCACTTCTATGGGGATTAGTCGCCACTCCTAGGCCTCGAAGCGTTTGAGTGGCTTGTTGTAATGGCCAATGTTTTGGCCATTCTTGATGAGATATGATGCTAAGGTCAGCACCTGTGTCCAGTAGCCCATTAAATTCATGACCTTGAATATTTAGTTTTAGCATTGGGCGAGAATCTAAATTTAAAGACAGCATAGCCCAGTCTACACCTGTGGAGCCTAATCCCCTGGAACCTCTTTCTACACTACGACTAGAGAACTTATTATGTAGGCTGGGTATTATTAACAACTGTGCTATTCTATCTCCAGGTGAAATTACTGATATACCTCTTGGAGAACTAGCTATAATTTTTATTTCACCTACATAATCAGGATCAATTACCCCAGGACTTATCATAAGTCCTTTTAATGTAGATGAACTACGTCCCAATAATAAGCCTATTGTTCCTTGGGGAAGAGGTCCTTTTACTCCTGTAGGAATGATTTGAACTCCCATCTCTGGAGTTAGTACTGCTCTGGCAGAGGCGCAGATGTCCAACCCTGCGCTCCCTCGGGTTTGTCTGATAAGGGATTTAATGGACAATGTGTCTTGGGCACCACCCTGATGGTGTTGCTGGGTTCCTCCACTGCCCCGTATATTTGTGGTTGTGGGCCCCGGAGCATTGGGCCCCCCAGTCCGTTTTTTGGCAATGAAGCCTGATGCCTTTCTCCACGGTATCCTGGGTAAATACCTGAGCCTTGTCCGTTTTTTGATAAGGGAGTACCCTCTATGGTGGTTTGAGAACGGCATTCATTAGCCCAATGTCTCCCTCTACGGCATCGTGGGCAAATACCCGGTATTCTATTCCTTTGATTTCTAGTTTTGTTAAACCCTCCTCCTACGGAGCAACTCCTTTTAAAATGTCCTGTTTGTTCACAATTTGTTCAGCATGTTTTTGGCCTGGCATCTAAAGCCTGTTGTACTGCAGCTGCCAAGACTTGCCCTTGTTCATTAATATCTCTACATAATTTAATATATGTGTTTAAATCTTCATGTCTCCATGGTCTAATAACCTCTCTGCAGCAACGATTTGCTTGGTCATAAGCCAGTTGTTTTATTAATGGCATTGCTTGATCTGTATCCCCAAAAATTTTGGCAGCTGTTTGAATAAGCCTATCTACAAAGTCAGCGTAAGTTTCATTAGCTCTCTGTATTACCTTAGATAGCTGACCTTGTAAATCTCCATGTCCTTGTAAAGTCTTCCATGCCCTAACTGCGTCTGCAGCAATTTGTGCATATATAGCAGGATCATATTCAATTTGTTGCCATTGACCCTCATAAGGTCCTTTTCCTAACAACATATCTAGATTTCTTTGAGGGTAACCGGCTGCTGCATTTCGCCTAGCTGTCTCCGTGCAAAATTCCTCATTGGCAACCTTCCATAACAAATATTGTCCTTCATTTAGCACAGATTTACACATGCTAGCCCAATCTGCTGGCGTCATGTCCAAGTTAGTAATGGACTCGACCATGCTTACCGTGAATGGAGCTTGGGGACCATAGGTTGTTACAGCCTCCTTTAACTGCTTCACTGTTTTAAAATCTAAAGCACGGTGAATTCGCTGCCCTCCTACCTGTTCAAGTACAGGGCATGCTAATCTTTGAGGTCCTGTCTCAGGATCCCACTTATCAACTATGGGGTTTGAGGGCCACTCAGCTGTCTCCATCGGTGGGGCTGTTGGTTGAATTATGCCCTCTGGTAATAAAACGGAGTTAGTAGCAGCCTCTTGTTGTGGCCTTTTTCCTAATAACCCCTTTTCCTTTAAATTTTCTTCCTCTGTCTGACTAGCTCGAGAGACCTCTTTTGCTTGATCTAAAATGTCTTTCTCCATGGTCTGAACCTCTAACAATTTACTTAACACCTTTTCGGTTTGTTTTTTACTAATTTCTAATCTACTATAAAGATAATGCAACCCAATAAGATAACACAAAACAAAACCGAAACTGAATGAAACAAAAACTGAATAAAAAATTGTTGTATCAAATTTCTCTTCCTCGGGGCGGACAAACTTCAAACCTTGAGCCAACCATTTTTCCCAGTTTGCCTGAGAAATTTCTAGGGATAGGCAGCTTGAAACAAAAATGAAATAAATCAAAACAAGAACACATTGTTTTTTGAAATGGTCATCCATTCTCTCGCCTTTCCTCAGGGGCGAGCAATTTCACTTACCTCCAAGTTTCAGACGTTCCGCGTACGGACCACCAAATGCTGCAGTCTTGGCTGGGCACAGAATCACAAGCCACCACACACCTTGTAGATTCAAACAGCAATTCTTTATTCCCGAACTCACACCGGCCTCTACACACGCATTCTGGGGAAATCCCAGTTCTGCCGCACAATTCACGTCCCAAATACTTTCTCAATTCCACGAGAACTCAACGGGAACTCAGGCAGCAGGAACGCCCTATTCCCAGCAGCAATAATCTTAAACCTGGAACTTCCCTAAACCCAGATTGTCTTAAACTGGGAATGCCTTAAACCCAAATTATCCTAAACCGGGATACTTCCTAAAACCTGCAGGATCCACCCTAAACCTGGATCCACCCTCGTCCTTGAGAAGGGTCACCTTTCTCAAACACACATGCAATGTCACAGTGAATTTCCAAGGCAAATCCATTTAACATGGGGTACGCTGGCAAGGAAATTTTGATGCGTCATTCCTACTTGGCAATGGCCCTCAGCACTGCCACACCTTTTTTTTTTTTTTTTTTTGGTCTCTCTCATCCTGGTTATAAACTTACCTCAAGTGACTGATAATCTCTATTTCAAAGAGAGGAAAAAATAAAACTGATTGGAAAATTCACAAGCCAGGCCAGGGTTTGACAGCTGGTGTATTTCACTGGAGGTCCACTCAGCGTCCAGCCAGATTGCTCACGGAGCAGCCCCAAGGTTATGATCACAGGTCCTTTTGCTGGGGCCTTTCAACTTCTTGATAGAAAAAGGCTCCCACCCATTGGCAGTGAGGGCCCGGATGAGGTTAGGTGTAAGGATGATGAGTCTAGATGTGAATGTTCTGGAGATGGACTGGGAATATGTTCCATTCAGGCCCCAAACCTGATCCCTCCCCTATTCTGTGACTGTCTGTTACTAAACCTGGAAAGTCTAGTTCAAATTCCCTAGAGATTAAACCACTGGTGGCCCCTGAGGGAGAGAGGTCTGGATGCCCCATGATGGAGACTGTCAGGTGAACTCCTGGTTCGGGTTTTCCGCTTTCTCTCACCTGAGCCTTTCTAGAATTCTGGAGTGGACATTATATCCCCTCTGAGGCAGCAGGGTTGACCATCTCCACTCTGCCAAAGGGTTGGTCATTCCCCAGCTCAGTTTCTTCCTCATTTATAGTGTTGCAGGCTCAGCAATGTCCACTGGTCTCATCAAAGATGGAGAGGATACTTCTGCTTCAGGGCCTCCTTATTGTCTGGAGTGGATTTTTAATGAGATGGTAGAAACAAAACTCAGTCATCCTGAACACTCCTCCCACAACTGAGCTCTGCACTTAGAAATGGTTTAAGATGGTAAATTTCATGTTGTGTATTTTCTTTTCACGGCAATTAAAATCAGGATAAACAAAACAGCCTTCTTGAAACCAGAAGTCACTGCCTGCCTTCCCCACACCCCCAAGAAGTTTCCATGAAGTTTGCAAAACAAACAGAAGCCACATCTTTGGAGATCTGTTTATACGGAGAATTAGAACATTTTAAGTCCCTCTGCACAATTTATTGAGGACCTTGGAGAGCGAATCTTCTCCAAGTGTGGTTCCTGGCCTGGCAGAGGCATCATGCCTTAGAAATGTGTTAGAAAAGCAAATTCTTGGGTCCTACCCCAAACTTACTGAATCAGAAACCTTGCAAGTGGGATCAGCAATGTGTGTTTTAAGAAGTCCTCTGTGACTACAGATTGGGCATCAGCTTTGTGATGTTAGATGCACAAAACATCAGAATCATTTATCAAGAACAATATGGGGGAAAGAGAATGAAATCAAGCATAGGCTGAAGTCCATAAGCTGGAGAAAAGGTGGAAGAAATGATGAAAGGGGAAGGAAGGAAAGATCCCCATTCACTGAGAACTCCCCTGTGCCAGGCCCCATTCTTATCACATTGAATTCTCAGTTTCCTTGAAAAGAATGAATTATTTCCTTCATTTTACAGATAAAAGAACTAAAGCTTAGCTAGTGAGGAAGGATTTTTAACCAAGGTCTGCCTCACTCCTTGAGCTCTTCTATTTATTTTCCACACCTTTCTTTTTTAAAATTAACCTCATCACCAAGGATATCACTGGCTATGGAAGACAAGAGGTGGGGGAATAAAACAAGAGTTCTCCTCTGCAATTCAGCCTCCAAAGCAGAATTCAAATGCACCTCCTCTAAGGAGTCCTTTAGGACTGCTTTGCTTAAAAACTTACCCATAGCCAGGCACAGTGGCACATGCCTGTAATCTCAGCCACTCGGAAAGATCTGGAGTTCAAAGCCAGCCTCAGCAAAGGCGAGGTACTAAGCAACTCCATGAGACCCAGTCTCTAAATAAAATACAAAATAGAGCTGAGGATGTGGCTCAGTGGGCAAATACCCCTGAGTTCAATCCCTGATATATATTAAAAAAAAAAACAAAACCTTTCCCATAGTGCTTCACAATACTTGACATACAGTAAGTACTTCACACAATTTATTGTAGAAGAACTCAAACCTTTGGTCCTAAGATCCCTTAAAAATAATTGACACTTGTCTTAGTCCATTTTCTGTTGCTATAATGAATATCACAGACTGCGTAATCTATAAAGAATAGAAGTTTATTTAACACATGATTCTGGAAGCTAGAAAATCCAAAACATGGGTGCTGGCATGTGGTTGGCATCTGGTGAGGGCCTTCTCACTGCATTATAACATGGCAGAGGATGTCACAAGGCAAAACAGAGAAACCATGTGTAACAGAGAGCTCTTTCTTTTTTTCTTTTCTTTTTTTTTTTTTTTTGTACCGGGCATTTAACAACTGAGGGGCACTTGCCCACTGAGCCACATCCCCAGCCCTATTTTGTATTTTATTTAGAGACAGGGTCTCACTGAGTTGCTTAGCTCCTCGCTTTTGCTGAGGCTGGCTTTGAACTCGGGATCCTCCTGTCTCAGCCTCCCAGCTGCTGGGATTACAGGCATGTACCACCGAGCCTGGCAAGAGCTCTCTTTTTATAATAAAATCACTCCCTCAATAACCCATAATCCATTATCGCACTAATCCATGGATGGACCCAGAGGTACCAGTTCTCAAAAACTATGAACATATGGCTAAGGATTAAGTTTTCAACACATGAAACCATACCAACATTCATAGACAAATATGAACTTCAACCTAGACTTTATACTTTTACCAAAAAAACAAAAACTCAAAATGGATCAGGCATTATATGCAAAATATAACACTAAAATTTTTTTAGAGAAAAAATAGGAGAAGCTGGGTGCAGTGGCACACGCCTATAATCCCAGTGGCTTGGGAGGCTGAGACAGGAGGATTGCAAGTTTGAGACCATTTCAGCAACTTGGCAAGACCCTGTCTCAAAACAGAAAATAAAAGGGATGAGGATGTGGCTCAGTGGCTAAGCACCCCTGGGTTCAATCCCTGGTACCAGGGGAAAAAAAAGTAATAAGAAGAAGAAAAAGAAAAAGAAATCTTTAGGGTATAGGGCTGGGTGAGAAGTTCTTAATGTTAGTATCAAAAGCATGATCCATAAAAGAAAGAAAGAAATAAAATAGATTGTTCAAAATGAAAACCTTTTGCTCTGACAAAGACTGTGTGGAGGTGGTCAAAAGCACTGAGAGAAAATGCTTGCAGACCACATATCTGACAAAGCACTGGCATCCACAACATATAAAGAATTCTCAAAACTCACGTAAAGACAAACAACCTAATTAGAAAATGGGCAAGAGACATCACACTGAAAAGGAACTGTAGAGTTGGCAAATAAATATCACAAAATTCTTGACATTATTAGTTATTAGGAAAATGCAAATCAAAACCATTATGAGAGACCCCCTGCAACCCTCAGAATGGGTAAAATAAGGGCAATTCAGAATGCGGTTGAGAACCCAGAGAAAAAGGGAAATGGTGAGACTGGAGAAGATGGGTCACTCAGGAGTTGTTGGCTGGAGTATAAAGTGGTTCAGCACTCAGAAAAGAAAAAAAAAACTTACATCAGTTTCTTAAAAAATTAAACCTGGTAAAGTGCTTCTGAGTTCAATCCCCAGTACTGAAAAATATGAAGGTTATATATTTGCATTTTTCTATTTATATAACATTCTTTTTATGTTTTTTTTTTACAGTGCTGGGGATTGAACCCAGGGCTTTGCACATGCTAGGCAAGCACTGAGTTATATCTCCAACCCTTTTTAATTTTTATTTTGAGACAGGGTCTTGCTAAATTGCCAAGGCTGACCTGGAACTTGTGATCTTCCTGCCTCAGCCTGCACAGCCATACTCAGTTAATATTACATTCTTGAAATAACAATATTATATATTAAGAGAACTGGGATTAGGGAGAAGGGAGAGAAGGATTTGGCTGTTGCTGCAAAAAGCATAAAGGATCCTTGTCATGGATGGATCTATTCTGATGATGGTCATATAAATCTATATCAATAAAGTTGTATAAGATTAAACACACACACACACACACACACACACACCAACATATGTAAGACATGAAATCTGGATACGGTGGGTAGATTATATCCATGCCAATTTCATGGTTGTGCTATTGTACAAAAGTCATCTAGGATATCCGGGGAAGAACTGGTATTCAAGATCTCACTGTGTTATTTCTTACAATTGCACATCAGTCTACAGTGATCTCAAAATCATGACTTTTTAAAAATAGTATTGAGAACTACAATGGCATTTGCTATATTCAAAACTAAAATGGAGACATTTTGCAAGTCTTTATTAATAATAGTCTTTTAAAACAATAATAAACCAATTACATACTAATTTAAATCAGTCCTAAGCTGCCCACCTGTCCTGCCTTTGGCCACAGAAACCCACCAAGTACTCTGACCTGGGCCTCCCTGTGTTTATGAAATATAATTGTCTTTTCAAAAAATAAAGTGAGAAGAATGACATTCTTATTTCTGCAAAACTCTTTGCTACCTGGCTTCATAGACAACTAGATTCCCATATCTGCTTCTGCATTATAATATGTTGGGATATCGCGCATCACGCAGCCTCTGAAGGGTTTCCTATAGGTGTATATGCAGAATACTCAATTCTGAGGTAGGACCAAAGGCAAATAATGTCTTAATGTTTTTATAAAAATAGTTTTAGCTGGGCTTGGTGGTGGATGCCTATAATCCTGGCAACTCAGGAGGCTGAGGCTGGAAGATGGCAAGTTCGAGGCCAGCCTTAGCAACTTAGTGAGACCCTGTCTCAAAAAAATTTAAAAAGGCTGGAGATGTAGCTCAGTGGTAGAGCACCTTTGGGTTCAAGCCCCAGTACTGCCAATAAATAAATAAATAATAACCAAATCAGAACAAAAATGGTTTTAACCTCATAGATCTCCTCAAAGACTCTCAGGCTCCCATGTATCCCAGAGCCACACTTTGGAAACTCCTGTGTTGTTGTGATTTGTCCCCAAGTGCCTGACAGTGAGCAAGGGTAGAAAGAGTTTATTTTTTATCAAGTGCCTTGTACGGTGCCTAGCACAAAACTAATACCCAATAAATAGCTGAGATGCAACAGAAGATGAATGACTTGTTTGCTAAGAGAGAAGGAGGAGAGAGGGGGGGAGAGAGAGAAAGAGAGAGAGAGAGAGAGAGAGAGAGAGAGAGAGAGAGAGAGAGAGAGAGGAGAGAGAGCCAGAGCCAATCTGCTTGACAGTACATGGCTGTAGACTTTTAGTTCTGAGTCAGAATAAAGGTCAGCTTGTTCTGGTATAGCTTGGTCCGACGGAACAAACATTGTTCTGAGAAGCTAGGAGGGTCCTGAAGCTTGAGACCTGGGCATGCAATGACAGAGTGGCCTTTTGGAAAAGGTCTCCCTGTGTCATGATTCCTCACGAGTCTTGCCCTTGATGCCTCTGCACACCATTCAGAGCAAGCCTGGGAGGAAGGGGCTCAGCAGGTCACACAGAGACATATTAAATTGTTTTTTGCTAATTTTAAATCTTTCTCATAACCCTAACTTCCCGAGGCTATCCACGGGGTACCCATGAGTGGCCAGTCTCAGCCCACTTGGTCGACAGCTGCCCCGGGAAGGAGAAAAGAATTTCAGGCCACCATTTCAGGTTATGAATCGGTTCTCAGATCTCACCCCAAGTATTTATCCAAGCTTATTTTAGTAAGGAACACAGAAAAGTGATGGTGATAACTTAATATTGCCACTGAAAAATGTCTGCTGTGTCAGACACTAAGCCCGATATTCCAAGATGCCCCAGGGTGGCCCCTGCCTCAAGGGGCCTCTGATCTCCTGGGAAATGACTTGACCCCACTCCAGCCAGCAATGGAGATTGTAAAGGGATGAGCGCTCAGTGAAGAGAAATTAACCTTCCTGGGATCAGGGAACAGGGGCACATTTGACATGGTCCTCAAAAGGAAAAGAGAGGTGCTGGCCAGTAAGTAGGACAGCACCCAAAGGTACTGTGCGAGGGAAGGAGGACAGTGGGATGTCCTAGCACAGAGCTAAAGTGACAGTGGTCAAACTGAAATGGAAGTTTCTTTCTTTCTTTTACCATGATCCAGGCTTACTAATCTATGGCTCCCATGGTGACCCCAGAGGATCGGGAGCCCATGCTCCTTCCTTCCTGATGCTCAGGAGGCCCAGCCTCTGTCCATCTGCATGGTCCACAGTCACCATGTCTGTATTCTTGCAGTGGAAGTGGAGAAGGGGCAGGAAGGCATGACCTCTCCATCTAAGGACACAATTCAGAAGTTACATACTTTGGCTAGGGATGTGGCTCAGTGGTAGGGCACTTGCCTAAGAAGGTACATGGTCCTGGGTTTGATCCCCAGCCCTGCAAAAAAAAAAAAAAAATTAAAATAAAGAAGTTGTACAGCACTTCTGCTCATATCACATGGGCCAGAACATAACTGCAAGGGAGGCCGGGAAATGCAATCTAAACACGGGGCTCCTATGACTCTAGGAGAAACTGGAGAACAACTAGGGGTTTCTTCCCCAAGCCCAAAGGTGAGAACATAGAGGGAGATTTCAGAAGGAGCTAGGTGTGTGTTCAGAAGCTGTGGAACAGAGAAAGGAAATAGCATGGGAAGGTGGTTTGGGGTCCATGGAGAAGAGGGGCAACAAATTCCAAAGCTACAGACCTTATTTTGGAATTCAGTTGATTCTCAGGCTTGAGTACTCAACAGTACAACCTGAAGAACCCGGATTTTGGGCCCCCAACCCCAGAGTGCCTGATTTATTAATTCTTCTATGGGGTTCGAAATTATGCATTTCTAAAGAGTTTCCAGACACTGCTGTTGTTCGGTTCCAGGATCTTTTTATTGGTGGAGGGGAGTACTAGGGATTGAACTCAGGGGCACTGGATCACTGAGCCACATCCCCAGAGCCCTATTTTGTGTTTTATTTAGAGAGAGGGTCTCACAGAGTTGCTTAGCGCCTCGCTGAGTTGCTGAGGCTGGCTTTGAGCTCGGAATCCTCCTGCTTCAGCCTCCAAAGCCACTGGGATTCCAGGTGTGCACCCCCCACACCCAGCTGTTCCAGGATCTTAGACAAATGTGGAGCTTCAAGAAGTTCTCTGGAGATGGAGTAGAGGGAGATGATGTCTGTATTCAGAAGGCTGAGTCTGTCCCAGCAACAGAGAACACACTGTATCGGAGCGTCCTTTCGATCCTCATGTTCCCGAGAAATTACACTCGAGAAAAACAAGGGTGCTAGAGAGCCTGCCAAGCAAGGCCTTAGAATTTCAACGCCTGGGAGTTACTGGCCACTTCTTGGCAGGGCTGATGTTCCAGTCTCCACCCGAATCTGCCGTTTCTTTGCTTTGAGTGCAGAAGCCTGGGTCTGGGTGGTCCTGGGAAGGTCCCTGTCCTCCCTGCTCCTGGGTTTCTCCATCAAGACACTAATAGGAGTCATTTGCCTGTCCAAGGTGCCAAGACTATCAGGTAGTACTGATCAGAAAATTGGACAGTGTCCCAAGGCTATGGGGACTCCAAAACTTATCTACAGTTGGTTAGAGACTAAGTTGGCAAAACTAAATTAGAAATTAAACAAATCAGAATTTTAAATGCGCACATCCTTTGATTTAATAGTTCCATGTCCAGTAATTGAGCACACAGAAACACTCATGTGCAAAAGACCAGTCTAGTTATTTATTTGTGGTAGTGGAGATTGAACCCAGGAATGTTCACCTCTGAGCTACACCCCAGCCCTCTCTTTTTAAAATTTTTATTTTGAGACAGGTTCTCAATAAGTTGCAAAGCTGGAAATCCTCTTGCCTCAACCTCCCAAGTTGCTGGGATTCCCTGGTGTGCATCCCCACACCCAACAAGACAAGATTACTCAAAGCCTTGGTTAGTCAGCTTCCCATTACTGTAACAAAGTACCTGAGATAATTAATTTGTAAAGAGAAAATAATTATTTTGGCTCACAGTTTCAGAGATTTCAGTCCAAGACTAAGGGACCCACTGCTTGGGGATTCCAATGAAGCAGCAAGAGTGTGGTAAGAGTGTGGGACAGAGAAAACTGTTCCCTTAAGGACCTCTTGTGAGGCTCACCTCTCAAAGGTTTCACTGCCTCCCAACAGCACCACCCTGGAGTTCAAGCCTTTAGCACAATGGACATTATTATAATTTCCACCTTGAATGTGGAAATTATAATAATGTCCATTGTTTGTACTGGCAAGAGACAGGAAACAACCTAAATGTCATCCACATAGGCTGGTTAAATAAATCATGGTACATCCAAAGTGGAATAATGGGCAGTCCTTAAAAATAAATTAGATTTAGCCAGACATGATGGCACATGCCTGTAATCCCAGTGGCTTGGGAGGCTGAGGCAGGAGGATCACAAGTTCAAAGGCAGCCTCAGTAACTTAGCAAGGCCCTAAGCAACTTAGCAAGACCCTGTTGCAAAATAAAAAATGAAAAGGGCTTGGATGCGGCTCGGTGGTTAAGTGTCCCTGGGTTAAATCCCTCGTACCAAAATTTTAAAAATAAAATAAAATAATTAGCTGTATATGCTCTCAATTAGAATAATCTCTGAGATTATATATATACATATTCATCCCTGAGACAATAAAATCCATGATATATGTGTATGTGTGTGTGTATAAAATTCCTGAGATTACATATGCATATATAAATAAATATATATCCTTATAATTATATATGCTGTGAATAGTGTAATATGTAATAGCATATTACACACACACATATATATACCCGCACAGAGAAGACCACTGTTTAAATGGTTTATTTGCCATTTAAAATATGTAAATATGTACATACATATGCTTATATATGTAAGATACATCTCTGGAAGGGTTTAGAGAAAGAGTTTGCCTCTCGGGATCATAAATGGGATGGAGGTCCAGGTTAAGAAGGAAGTTTACTGTTCACAAGAACCCTTGATTTGTAGGGTTGCCAATTTCTATGGTGTAAATACTCCCATTGTGGCTGTTCAGGCTTCAAGAATGATGTCACTGTGCAGAGCTGGAAAGAGATGTGCATCATCAACTCTCACGAGCAGAGAGGGTCTAGCTCCAGTACTCCATTGAAAGGGACCTTGTACTTCTAAGGACAGCACCACTGACTCTTTCCACTTCATGCCTTAAAGAGTTGTTTTTCAGGGCTATGGCTGGGGCTCAGTGGTGGAGCACTTGCCTAGCACATGTGAGGCACTGGGTTCAATCCTCAGCACCACATAAAAAAATAAATTGCCACAGTCCGGCTGCAGCAAAATAACTGGGGGGTGACGAGCAACTTGTGTACATTGATACAGCAGGAGTGGGAGCCGTTTATTGTAGGACAGGAGGGGTATATATACATTCCACACAGCTTATCTTAATTAACATAAACTAGATACAGCAGTCAACCAATAAGGAATCTCCACACTTAATGGCTTGCTGGCACCACCTCACAAACCACTCCCTCTGGCAAAATGCCAGGCACCATCTTGACTTGTTTACAGACCCTAACAATAAATAAATAAACAAGCCAGGTGTGGTGAGCAGGCCTGTAATCCCAGCGGCTGGGGAGGCTGAAGCAGGAGGATCACCAGTTCAAAGCCAGCTTCAGCAATTTAGCAATGCGCGAAGCATCTCAGTGAGACCCTGTCTCTAAATAAAACACAAAATAGGACTGGGGAGGTGGCTCAGTATTCGAATCCCCCTGAGTTCAATTCCTGGTACACCCCCCCCCCGACAAAATAAATAAATAAATAAGCAAATAAAATAAAGGTATTGTGTCCATCTATAACTAAAAAAATATTTTTGTAAAAAAAGAATTAATTTTCAAGAACAAAATAAGCATGAACAAACACACCTTTTCAGGACTTAAGAGCAGCTTCCAGGAATCTTTATAGATCTCACCCTGGGAGTTCATTCCAGTGTTATTTGTGGTTTTCCAATGAATTTAAAACAGAAACCCCAAAATTAAAATTAAGCGTTTGCTTTTTATATTTGCAAATTGTTTTGCCATTTTTTATGAAATATTGCATACAGCTATGCAACCATAAGGCAATAAAAGAATAACAAATTAATCAGAGTTAGAGTTCTGTCAACACAGCCCCTCATTCTTTTTTCTTGGTGGGGGGGTACTGGGGATTGAACTCACGGGCACTCAACACTGAGCCCCATCCCCAGCCCTGTTTTGTATTTCGTTTAGAGACAGGGTCTCACTGAATTGCTTAGGACCTTGCTTTTGCTGAGGCTGGCTTTAAACTCTTTATCCTTCTGCCTCAGCCTCCCAAGCCTCTGAAATTACAGGCGTGCGCCACCGAACAGGACTTCAGCCTCTCATTCTTAAGGAGGGCCAACCATGTGAAGTAGGGAAGTGGTTTAGGGACTTTTCCAGGGCATTCATCAGAGACATGGAGGGAAAAGAATCAGATAGACTTGGATTTAAGTTATGCCCCGGCTCTGGCACTTGCTAGGGACCCTGGTTAAGTCACTTCCCTTCTAAGTCTCAACTGACTGGCGTGTTAAATGGCGAGAGTGCCCAACATGCAGATCTGCCTCAGGCTTGCTGTGTTTAATACATGAGGTTAACATGCAACAGATACCTGCATAGAAGGCAGAGGGTTTACCCCTCCAAAATGACTTAAGTTCTTACAAAGACTCGCAGCATCTTGCATATTCCCTAAAGTCTATTACCTTATTTTAAAAGACAAAGTGTTGTTTGGGAAGACCAATAGATGGAAGTCACCCGGAAAAAGTGTTTAAAAAATAAAAGTGAACAACTTTGACACAGATGTTAAGTCATTACCCTAGGGGTTGGCCTTATGACCAAGTGTTATGCAAGTCTTTTGCAAGTTTTATGAAAGAGGATTTTTTTTTAAAAGTACATTAAGAAAAAAAAGAGCAACATATTAAATGTTAGGATCATAAATACAGCCCGGTGAGGTAGTCACATCTATAATCCCAGTAGTTCAGGAGGCTGAGGCAGGAGGATCATGAGTTCAAAGCCAGCCTCAGCAAAAGCGAGATGCTAAGCAACTCAGTGAGACCCTGTCTCTAAATGAAATATAAAATAGGGCTGGGGATGTGACTCAGTGCCCCTGAGTTCAATCTCTGGTACCAGAAGAAGAAGGAGAAGGAGAGGAGGAGGAAGGGAAAGGAGAAGAAGAAGGAGGAGGAGGGGAAGAAGAAGGATCATAAACACAAACCTATAGGAGAAATGGAAAGACAATCTTTCCTGAGCTTAAGGACATGTAGGATGAAATATTTTAGTATCAGTGTCATTAAAGTGCAGGATCACAATGTAAACAAGAGGGGAAATTATATGACTTGGAAAGTGATCTGAGTGATGCAGAAACCATCTCCAGTGATAGTTAAGATACTGAGATCCCAGGGGCTCAGCAAGAGATTGAAGAAAATTATTTTGTGAGCTGAGAGTGAGAAAATCCCCAGTATATTTAAATAATTCTGAACTCTGTGCATGCACACCTAAGATAACAAATTAAATAACACACATAGTTATTTGACTATTTCATCTATATCTTAAGAATTTATGCATCTCACTTGACTCCACCCCCCCCCCCAAATTTTCTTTTTTTGCAATCTTCTTACCATGAAAAATGGGAGTGTGAAAATACTCCCGTTTATATCCAGGTATGTGCCATCCAATAACCTGATCTTTAAACCTCTACCAGCACAGATCTCCACAGTGGCCACTACCCCTTTGAACATGTGAGTCAGAGAAGATGTAGAAAACCTCCTCAATTTGGGGATCACGCAATGCAAAGACATGTCTAGTACATGAAAGTACTTTAAATCCCACAGAGCTGTGTCATCTGCAACAGTTGCATGATTTGTGATAGTTGTTAACAGTATTGTGATGACAACTGTTCTACCACAAGCCAGGCTCTTTGATGGTGCTCTCTGAAGCACTTTCCTGGATTGAAATCCCAGGCCACTCTCTTCCTAGCTGTGTGATCTTAGGCAAGCTGCCTAAACTCTCTGGGCCTCAGTTTTCTCATCTGTAATATGGATACAATAAGAATAATAATACTTCACAGGGTTAATTATTCAATAAATTAGTATATATAAGAAGTGTTTGAAACAGTGCCTTTTCTTTTGCAGTTCTGGGGATTGAACCTGTAGCCTTGAACATGGTAAGGACTTCTTTTTTTTATTTTTTTGAATTTTTTTCAGTCATAGATGGACACAATATCTTTATTTATTTATTTTTATGTGGTGCTAAGGATCAGACCCAGTGCCTCACACGTGCTAGACAAGCACTCTACCACTGAGCCACAATCCCAGTTCAGCACTTCTTAAATGTTAGTTATTATCATTATTAGCACCAAGGAAAATATTTTTACTATTATGCTTCTATTTTGGCTGGGAGTGTAACTCAGTGGTACAGCACATTCTTAGTATGTGTGAAACCCTGTGTTCAAACCCCAGCACTAATAAATAAACAAATGATATATTTTTATTTTTAATTGACACACATAAATTATACATACAAATGGGGTAGAGTGTGATGTTTTGATATATGCATACAATGTGTAATGATCAAATCAGAGTGATTGGCACACAACCCCTCAGACAATTATCATTTTTTGTGGGGGGGGGGCATTCAAAATCCTCTCTATACTAGCTATTTTTAAATATTCAATTAATCGTTGTCAACTGTAGTTATCCTACTGTGGTATAGAACATTAGAAGAAATTTTTAACTATTTGTAAGTGATCTGTTCTCCCCACCATATGGTGAGCTTTTATCAGCAGGGAACTTTATCAGCCAGGATCCCCAGTTCACATGCCTAAACCCAGTACTGTAAATGTTTGTTGAACCAACGATAACTTCTGTAGAAAGAGTATAGCATTCAGGGCCTGGCACAGGCCTAGGTTCCATTGGGTGAAAGAAGTGGGTTGAGAGTCTTGTTCAGTGATAGAGCACTTACCTACCATGGGGAGACCCTGGGTTCAATCCCCAACCCTGAGAGAGAAGAAAGAAAAAGAGGGAGGGAGGGAGGAAGACACTTTGAATGTTGACACCTCTTAGCTCAGCCACATTTCTCACAGCCAACCAAAATCTAAAGCAAATACCCAGTGTGACAGAGCTAGGCAGCAAGACCCTTGACTGGATTTCATAAGTTCCTCCACAACAGGACCTGGGTTCCACTCATCTCAGTCCTCACTCTGGCAAACCACAGGAGATCAATAAGTACTCAACAAACAAAGTGATGAGGACCATTCTACATTACTTGTTTTCTAACCAAACATTATTGTTTTTTCATACCTATAAAAAGTATGTAAAAATGAATACCCATATTAATTTATACACATACAAAGTTTAAGACACACACAATTATCTTGAACATGAAATCACCTAGAGAATTTTCCTTGGCTTCCTGAACACTATTCGTCCAGATGTTTTTATATATGCAAAATTTGGCATGCCAAAGGCTGTACCATGTGATAGTTCAAGATCATGAGCTCTGGAATTGAATATACCTGAGTTCGAGTCCAATCTTATCACTTTTTAGTGGTAGGCCCTTGCGAAAAATCATTTAATCTCCCTGTGCCTCAGTTTTTATGGAAAGTAGAGATAATAGTAACACCTATCCTAAAACTTATAGGGATGATGAATTGGTGCTTATGAGCCCCCCTTAGTAGGACCCCAAATGCAGAGCTATAACTCAACAAAGGTCAGCAATTATGTATGCATACTTAAATAAAACATGAGATCATACCATAGATCCTCATTTGTATTTACTTTCCTGTGCAACAAACTACTGTGAATATTTGTCCCATGGTACATACAGGGCAATTCCTTCCTTTGGATAACTATATTGTATTTGAAGCTATAACTCTATGTCATTAATCCCTGAACGTTAGCACTTGAGTATTTCTAATATTTTATTATTACAAATAGCCACAATAAAAAACCTAGTTGCACATATTTTTTTTGCATACTTGAGTAAGTATTTCTAAGGGAAAATTCCTAGAACTAGAATTGTTGAATCAAAGTGTATGAATTTTTAAGTATTTTAATAAACAGTGAGTTATCAAATTGCCTTCCTAAAAGATTGCGTTGCTGTGCACTTTGATCAACGAGGGTACTTGGGTTGTGTATATTTCAACCAGATGCCCCAATAATTTATTTCAAATGCTGCAGTAGTTGCAGAATTAAATATTTTCTCCTGCTGATTCTGCCTTATAATTCTTACTCTTTCCCAAAATCCATAAACAACTCCTAAGAACTTAACAACCAATTTTCCAAAGCAAATATTCAGATACATTTTCTGACAATGAATTTTTAAGCTATTCCCTCATGGGGGAGGAAGAAATATTGGAATTTCCTGGCTTTTCAGCAGCCAACAAGAACATTTGAAATTAGAACAGTCCCACTAATTTTTGGAGACAGGGTGGCTGTGTCTGGGACCTTCAATTAATAGACAAGAAGCCCTCTCTGTTGGATCTACTGGAGACCAGGCCTCTAATTCAGTGTTCCCTAAGTGTGATAAGGGTACACCTGATACAGTCCTCCAGATGCAGGTAGGCGATACCAGGACAAGGGTTGGACCTCCTGGCCAGAAGCTGAACAGCGCCACCAAGCTGACAGTCGGCCTCTATGATGGCCAAAGCCATGCACACTTCTATTTTTTTTTTTCAATTGATTTTATTTTTTTTTAAATATATGACAGCGGAATGTATTACAATTCTTATTACACATATAGAGCTCAATTTTTCATATCTTTGTATATAAAGTATGTTCACGCCAATTCATGTCTTTATACATGTACTTTGTGGTTTTTTTGCATTACAATTCTTATTACAATATAACCACAATTTTTCATATCTCTGTTTGTATATAAAGTATGTTGACACCCAATTCGTGTCTTCATACATGTACTTTGGATAATGATGTCCAACACATTCCACCATCCTTGCCCCCTCCCTTCCCCTTCCATCCCACTTCCCTAGAAGTTCATCTATTCCTCCAATGCTTCCCCGTCCCTATCCCACCATGATCAGCCTCCTTATATCAGAGAAAACATTCGACATTTGTTTTTCTGGGATTGGCTAACTTCACTTAGCATTATCTCCTCCAATGCCATCCATTTACCTGCAAATGCTATGATTTTATTCTCTTTTATTGGGATTGTGTATATATGCCACATTTTTTTATTCTTTCATCTACTGAAGGGCATCTAGGTTGGCTCCACAGTTTAGCTATTGTGAATTGTGCTGCTATAACATTGATGTAATCCAAGTAATTAATAAATATATATATATAAATTAATAAATATGTATTTATTAATTACTTGGAGATATATATATATATAATACTTGAGAGTTAGAGACTACTACAAGTTGGATACTACTTCAGAGCTTGTAACCAAAAGGCCCTTTTCCACCTCCCAGACCCATCCCAGAAGCATAATTTTAATTCTGTAATTAGCTTTTCATACCTGGTTTTAGTGTCACTTCTTGATTTTAAAATATTAGTCCTTTCCCATCAACTCACAGCCATAAAAGATAAGGAAAAAGTGGTTTTTTTCTCTCTCTCCCTCTCCCTTCATATCTATTTATCTCTCTCTCTCTCTCCACACACACACACACACACACACACACACACAACACTCGCACACATACATACTCTACCTCTCCAATTTTCCCCAAATAATTATACCATAATTTTTTTGTGAAATCGATGTGCTGTTTTACATTATGACAATGTAATATTACTTCCAGCTGAGCACTGTAGTCTATAATGATTACAATGTTTTTCTTATAAATTGTTTTTGTTCCTGGGCTTTAATAATCACCTCATGTCCTATTTGCTTAGTTTCTTATGTAAACAGCTCCAATCCATCCCCAGATTCTTTGCCAGAACCCAAATCCTCTGAAATTGCCTTAGCTTCATTATGCTCAGTGTAGGGGAAGCATATTGGAAGGCAGTCCTTCTCAAAGTGTTGTCCCAGGGACCAGCAAATCAACATCAGCATCACTGGGATTTGCTGGAAATGCAAATTATCCATCCTACCCCAGATATACTGAATGAGCCAAGGGGCAGTTGGGGGCCCAAAAATCTGGCTTCCACCAACTCTCCAGGCAATGCTCAAGTTTGAGAAGCATTGATGGAAGAGTTAAGAGTTTGGATCCTCAAATTCAGGGCTACCAGAGTTCAAGTCCCAGTTATTCCATTCATCTGTGATGTAACAACATCCAAGCCTCGGTCTTCCTGTGCAGAAAACAGAGACACACTCGAGCAGCATGGTGTTAGGCGTCATGAGAAGTCCCAGCTTTCTCTTGGAGCCCTGCGAAATCCAGCTCCACTGTGGAGGGGAGCTCTCCAAGTTAGCTCAAGGTGTCCTGCCCAGGGCCTTCTCACTTCCCCTCCAAGAGACACCACTTCCAGCTGGTCCTCAGCCCCTTGTACCCTCTTAGCCCTCGTCCACCCTCAGCTCTGCTGCTAGGTCCTCCATCCCTATGATGCTGAGTTCATGTCATCACCCCAACGCTCCCACCTCAGTCTCCCAGCCTCTCAGGATGCCCCGCGCTGTCTCAGCACCGGCCCCCCTTGCTTCAATCTCTTCCACCCCCCTCGGTGGGCCTCACCCATTTCTCCCAGGCCCCACCCTTCTCTCCTGGCCCAGAGCCTGCTGCTTGACCCTGGAACCGGCCCATGGCTGCCTGCCTTTAGGTGTCCACAGCCCTGTTCAGCACGTGGATGGAGGGGGAAGAGGGCAGGGCGGGGTTACCAGCCCCACCCTCACCCTCTGCCTTCCCACTCTGGGGCAGTCCCCCCAAGTCCTTTAAGAAGGACTGCCTTACACTGTACTGCTCCTAGACTGAAGATAGGAGCTCAGGCAATAGCAGAGGATTTGGGTTCTGGCAAAGAATCTGGGGAGGGATTGAATGGATTGGAGCTGTTGACATAGGGGGTGGGGAGGGGGAAATTGAACCCGAGGCACTTAACCACTGTGCCACTTCCCTGGCCCTTTTTATTTTTTTATTTTGAGACAGGACCTAGCTAAGTTGCATAGAGTATCATCAAATTGCTGGGGTTGGCCTTGAATTTGCAATCCTCCTACCTCAGCCTCCCCAGCTACTGGGATTATAGGCATGTACCACCAAGCCCAGCATGAGCAGTTCTAAGATAACAATCACTCTGAGCCTCAGCTGTCTCCTCCTTGAAAGGAGTGGCAATGGTGTCCAGCCACATCACCTCCCATGGGATTTGGTAGATGGTGAGTGCTCAGGAAACACCCAGTCCTTATCATGGCTCGGCCTCATTTGGGGTCCCTACCACATCCCTCTCTCCTCCTTCCCACTACTCTTGCCTCACTCAGTTCTAGGCCCACTGGCCTCTGTGCACATTCCTTCCCACTCAGGGCCTTTGCATCTGCTCTTGCCTCTGGCATGGAATGTTCTTCAGTAGATATGAATTTGGCACATTCTTTTACTAAAATCAGACCTCTGCTTAATGGTCACCTCCTTAAAGAGTTTTTCCCAATCCTTTTTTTTTTCTTTCCCTTTTTTTTTTTTCTTTTGGCACAGGGAATTGAATTACCCAGCCCCTTGTTTTATTTTGAGGCAGGATCTCACTCAGTTGTGGAGGCTGGCCTCAAACTTGTGATCCTTTTGCCTCAGCCTCCTGAGTCACTGGGATGACAGGCATGGGCCGCCACATCCAGCCTCCAAACCATCCGTTCTAAAATTGCACCCTCCCCGTTCCTGGTCATCCCTTTGCCAACTTTATTGTCCTTCATAGACAAATATTATGTGGGATTACATAATTCCAGTACTTTATTTTCTTTGTCAACTCAAACACAATCACTGAGTTTGGTCTTGTTCTTCCCCTTATATCAACTCTACAATTGCCTAGCACATAGGAAGGGTTAAAAATAAAGTTAGTTGAATGAATGACTTCTCTTAAATTCGGTATAGCCATTGACTAATTCGATTTCAGTGACTCCTTTGGTATAAAGAGCACAGCTAACAGCCTGGCGTTCACAGGGGCCCCTGTATACAGCAAACAGGCCCCCAGCACATGGGGGGCTTCCCTTCTGCATCCCAGGCCCACCAGAAGGGCCTAAAACCTTACTGTTTCTCTTCCTTTTTTTCTTGTATTTCTTCAGTCACTAAATACCGAGCTCTAGTCAAGAACCTGACACCATTTTTTGTGGACAGAGAAAAATGTAAAAGAGAGATTGTTATGGATGGTCAGTCTGCTTCCCTCAGGGAGGGGCTATGGGGGTGGAGAAGGAAAAGCCTGCAGGCCTAGGCCCCACCCCAGCTGAGTAACCTTTTTTAAAATATTTTCCAGTTGTAGTTGGACACAATACCTTTATTTATTTATCTTTATGTGGTGCTGAGGATTGAACCCAGGGCCTCACACATGCTAGGCAAGTGCTCTACCACTGAGCTACAACCCCAGCCCCAGCTGAGTAACTTTTACCCTCAGTTTCTTCATCTTTAAAATGTAAGTACTTCTCAGAATTGTCATGAGAATTCTTTGTTAATCCTTGTGGTGGATAGAAAATTTTCACAGGTGTTGGTTGTTAATCATAATAGTGAATATAGGTTACATCTGTAATTCAAGCAAACCTAAAATAAGACAGTAACTCTCCTGGAACTTTATATACAATCTGTCAAAATTCCGGTGGAAAAAATAGCCAGAAAGAAAGATCCTGGGTCTTGTTCAACCTGTGGAATGAGGGGTGGCAGGTACAGGATAAGGCTTCACAATGCAGCCTGTGCCCTTAGGAACCTCTAAGTAGCTGATCACGGTGTTGCATGCCTGTAATCCCAGTGACTCAGGAGGCTGAGGCAGGAGAATCATAAATTCAAGGTCAGCCTCAGCAATTTAGCAAGCCCTGAGAAACTGAACTTAGTGAGATCTTGTCTCAAAATAAAAAGGGCTGGGGATCTAGCTCAGTGGTCAAGCACCCCTGGGGGCAATCCCCAGTACGAAAATAAAACAAGGTAAGACACAAGTGTTCACAGCTGAAGTTTTGTTTTGCTTTTTCACCTTTTAAACAAACTTTACTGTGGTACAACTTACATACAATCAAATTCCATTACCCAGAAAGTCACCTTGTGCCCCTCAGTCATCAATTTCTGCCCGAAAGACAACCACTGATATGATTTCTGCCACCGAAGGCCATTGTCACCGGACTTTATATCAATAAAAACATAGAATATGTTATCTTTTCCTTTCATTTTAAAAATAACTTTATTGATGTGAAGTTGCAAAATCGAAGTACATAAGCTAAACTTAAGGGTACAATTTGGAGTGTTTTAACACACCCTGGAGACAGACAACAATTAAGATAACAAAACCTGTCCACTGCCCAACAGCCCAACAGCGCTTCAGGCGCTTTTGTTTTCTATCTTTTCCCCTCCCTCCCCACCCCATCCCTCTACTAAACTGCTTTCTGTCACTATTAATTTGCATTTTCAAGAATTGCTTATAGGGCCAGGCCAGTGGCACACCTATAATCCCAGCGATTTGGGAGGCTGAGGCACGAGGATCACAAGTTTGCAGACAGCCTTAGCAATTTAAGAGACCCTGTCTCAAAATAAAACATAAAATGTCTAGGAGCTGGGCACAGTGGCGCATGCATGTAACACCACAGGCTCCAGAGGTTGAGACCAGAAGGATCACAAGTTCAAAGCCAGCCTCAGCAAAGGCGAGGCACTAAGCAATTCAGAGACCCTGTCTCTAAATAAAATACAAAATAGGGCTGGGGATGTGGCTCAGTGGCCAAGTGCCCCTGAATTCAATCCCTGGCACCCCCTCACACTCCTCCCCAAAAAAGGGCTGGGGGATAGCTCAGTGGTAAAGAACCCCTGGGTTCAATGCCAAACAAACAAACAAACAAACAAAAAGATTGTATATAGAATCACCCATTAGGTATTCTTTTGCACTTTTTGTTGAGTATCAATGTTTCATTGCTTTTTTTTCCTTTATTGTATGAATATAACCACAATTTGTGCATTCATTTATTGATGAACATGGGAGGGGAGTGCCTTCCAGTTTGGGATTCTTATGCGGAAAGCTGCTATGAATATTCTTAACCACATCTATTTGTGAATGTTAGGTTTTCATTTATCTGGGGTAAATATCAAGACATGGAATTGCTGGACTATAGGGTAAATATACATTGCATGTTGTAAGAAACTGCCAAACTGTTGTTTTCTTTTTCCCAACTGGTTTACCATCTTACACTCTCACTAGTTGGCTGAAATTTACCATCAAACTTGTTCCTATCTCAGGGCTTTTATACTTGCTGTTCCCGATTCCTGGAAGAAACTTTCACTAGTTTTAGCATGGCTGGCCTCTTGAAATTTAGGTATCAACTCAAATGTCATTCCAAAGGGATGGTTATAAACTGAATTGTGCCCCCCCAATAAAATTTATATGTTGAAATTGCAACCCCTAGTACCTATGAAGTGGTCATATTTGAAAATTAGGTCTTTCAAGAAGTGATTACATTAGAATGGAGCTGTTGGTAAAAACATCAGGGTGAGGCTTCTTTCCTCAGAAAGACCACATGGGGACACAGCAAGAATTCAGCCATTTGCAAGGCAAGGAGGAAGGCTCAGGAGAAACCAGATCTGCCCATGGATTTTGGATTTCTAGGCTCTAGAACCATGAGTACATAAATGTCATTTAAGCCACACAGTCTATGGTATTTTGTTATGGCAAGCCCTAAAAAGCTCATATAAGGTCTCCTGATCACCATTTCACAACCATTTTAACAAGAACTGTTTCAAGCTTTATTTATTTTTTGGATACAATTTCAAATGTCCACATAAAATTTAAGAATAGCAAAAATCTCTCACATACTTTCAACCAAATAATAAAATTTGTTATATTTTGTCACATTTGCACCTTCTCTTGTATATATATGCACATGTACATACATATATACATATATATTATGTATATAATATATATTTGTCCAAATGAGAATCATCAATTAATGCTAAAACCAGTAGATGAGAATCTAGTGAAGAACAGAATATTTAGTCTCAAAATATATTCCTCTAAAATACTTAATGTTACAAAGAGAAAATGCAAACTTATGGTGGAGAATCTCAGCAGACATAACTTTAACCAATGATCTAGAATAATATCACCAATGTTGGGACAAGCCAATGTCATGTGCTTCTTGATGTGAGACACTGAGGACATAACCTTCTTTCAGTAAAATTCCTGTTGAAAAGTGCATATTCTGAATCTACTTGTGAGAAAATATCAGACAAATCCAATTTAGTGACATTCTACAAAACAGCCCGCCAGTACTTTCCAAAAATGTCAAGGTCATGAAAGACAAAGGAAGGCTGAGTAGCTAACTGCCTTGCCAGGATTAAAGCAAAGTAAGAGACTTGACAATGGAATTCAAGTGGTCCCAGGAAATAGCTATAAAGGGCATTTTGCCACAATTAGCAAAACTTAAAATATGAACAGGTGTATTAAATAAAAGAAGGTTCTGGTTAAAATTCCTGATTTTGATCTTTGTACTGAGATTGTATGATAATACCTTTGCTCTTAGGAAATACAGAAAAACTATAAAGGGATAAAGGAATATAATGTCAGAAACTCTTGGTTTTAAAGAAAAAGGATGTATTATATAGAGGATGCAAATATGGCAGACTAAAACAACATTCTTCTGGTTGAAAAGTATATGAGAGTTCTTTACTAGTCTTACAATTTATGAATACGTTTGAAATTTTATCAAAAAATAAAAGAGCCTTTCAGTGAACACACTATCAGAAGTGGCCTGTCCACAGCTGTCACGCTTATTAATGGCCAATATTACATTGTGCGTTTAATACTTAATTTTTATTGTGTGCAAGACCTGTCCTGTTCTAGGTGCTTTAAGGGGATAAGCACTTTGAATCGTCCCACTCTTATAGATGAAAAGCAAAGACAGGAGGTTGATTAACTTGCCCCAAATAACCCAAGTGGTTTGTCTCCTCCAGTGGTGAAGAACTTCCATTAAGGCAAAGACTGTCTCTGACCTTTTCTCTGAGATTTAAAATGGTACATAGCACATTCGGTAAATATCTGAAGATTTCAACTAACAAATACGGGGCACCTACTAGATAATGGGGTACAAAGCAGTGATCAAAATATTTAAAAACCTGTGCCTAAATGGAGCTTCCATCCAGCACTGTCTGCCCACACCCAATTAACCACCACATTTCATTTGGTGGGAAGGCAGGCCCATTTTATTTTGCTGAGGAGGAAACTGAAGTTCAGGGTGGGGCAATGATTTGCCCGAGATCGCTGGGCTGGTAAGTAGGAGTGACAGTGAGCATTCCAACCCAGTTGGTTCTCAGGCCCGAGCTGGGAATCAATCAAACTAACGAATCCAATCATCCAGTCAGTATTTATTAGGCACCAACCGCGGGCGGTTAGTCCTCACGCAGTTCTCGAGAGGAGAGGCGGTTGCGGTGCGCAGGCGGCTGCGTAGTCCCGGAGGCCGCCGCGAATCGCGGGAATTTGGCGCGTATTTTTTGTAGGTCGGGTGTTCTCGGCCGTGATTGGGCCCCGGCTTAGCGTCTCCGGGTGCGCTGGGTGGCGACGGCTGCGTCGACCTTGCCGAGACCTGGGCGGCGCAGAACTCGGCTGGCCTCCCGGGGGATGGGCCACCAGGAATCTCCACTGACCCGAGCGGCAGCAGGAGGTGCAGCTTATATAAAGAGGTTATGTAAAGGGCTCAGCTGGCGCGAACACGTGGAGAGGCACGGGAACCTGGAAGCCTGGGCCTCCCCCGCGAGCGCCCCTGCCACCACCGGCGCATCAGTGAGATCTGTCGTACGCCTCACTCGGGCCACCGCCTCCCGCGAAACTAGGTCCCGGAGGCAGCTCCGGCCCGGAACGGACCATCCCCAGGCAAGGGCTCCAGGGGGAAAGCGGGCCGCCCGGAAGTGGAACGGTGCCGGCCAGGTAAGGTCGGGCCCGGGGAGTAAAGGCGAGAGCCAGCTCTGGAGCTACCGCCCGCTGCCTTGGTGACTGGGGCGGGAAACGGGGTCTTCGGTTTGTCGCACTCCGAGAGGCCGAACTTTTAGTCCGTTTCCTTCACCCGGTGCCCTGGGGGACTTGGGTCGATCCTTGGGGCTCTGCTAGGTCTTAATTCAATGGACTGTTTACTCCTGGGAGCGCACAGGGCAGGAGGCGGGGAGGGGGATCTCAAAGGAGACCAATCGGGGAAGAATATTTGAACAGTCAGAATCCCTCCTTGAAGGCGCTTTTCATACATCGTGGAGGCTGCTAGTTCTTGTTTTTCCTATTCCTACCCGATAACTTAACGGAAAAAGCGGAAAGTTTTTGCTTTTCTTTCCGGTTCACCCTCTGAGCCACGGCTTGGTGGTTCCGTCTTTCCCGCTTTCCCCTCCCCTCCCCCGTTCAATCCCCGGCGGTGGCTTCTGTCTTAAAGGGGCCGCGGCGGCCGGTGGAGGAGGAGGTGGGACGCTCCGCGGCCTGCGCTCCTTGCCTCCCCGCCTCGTCCTAATCGTTCAACTGACTCTTTCGCCCACAGGTCACAATCCAAGGTCCCGCTCCTCCGCGTCCCGGGGCCGGACGGAGGGATGAGGCAGGGGGGTCCCGGGCAGCACCGTTGCTGCTCCCCCCGCCGCCTGCAGCCATGGAAACGGGGGAGGAGGACGGCGCCCGCAGAGGTACACAAAGCCTGGAGCGGAAAAGGCGAAGCCCAGTGCCGCGGGCGCCCAGCGCGAAGCTGAGGCCGGCGGCGGCGGCGGCCCAGGCCATGAATCCGGTGGCGGCCGAGGTCCCGGGCGAGGCCTACCTGGCGAGGAGGCGGCCCGAGGGCGGCGGCGGGTCTGCGCGGCCGCGCTACAGCCTGTTGGCGGAGATCGGGCGCGGCAGCTACGGCGTGGTTTACGAGGCAGTGGCCGGGCGCAGCGGGGCCCGGGTGGCGGTCAAGAAGATCCGCTGCGATGCCCCCGAGAACGTGGAGCTGGCGCTGGCCGAATTCTGGGCCCTGACCAGCCTCAAGCGGCGCCACCAGAATGTCGTGCAGTTTGAGGAGTGCGTCCTGCAGCGCAACGGGCTAGCCCAGCGCATGAGTCACGGCAACAAGAGCTCGCAGCTCTACCTGCGCCTGGTGGAGACCTCGCTCAAAGGTAGGGACACCCCGGGCCCACGCGGGGCCGGGACGCTTGTCCTCCCTCCGGAGCGCCCGGCCGCACTGTCCCCGGGCCCCCGAGGCCCTGGTCCTGTCACCCTGGGCTCAGACACACCCTCCTTTCCCAGGCCCAGGCTTTAGGAGGCCCTCTTATCCGTACTCTAGATCAGCCTGGGGCCCCTAATGGTAGTTGGCATTTTCATAATAAAAGCTCATTTAAACGCTGATCATTATCTTGGTACTTAGTGTGCCCGCTTTATTTTTAAAATGTCTGCTACCTATAAGAGCTGGTGGGGAGGGGTAGGAGTCTTGTTCTGAGTTGTTGGCCGAACTGTGTGGGGAGCGCCCTCACCCTCTAGGGTTTTTTTTTTTTTTCCTTCTAAAGCAAAAAAGACTATATCCACCCTCTCTCTAGTTCCTGGTTTCTTGACATCCTCCAGCTCTTGCATTCCTAGTCTGCGTTTTCCTCTGAGACCCCCCACCCCGCCAGCCCTTGGTCCCAGAGTAGTCAGGAAACCGGGTTGATTTTCTGTCTTATTAATCTGCATGCCCCAGAAGACTTTAACTCCTATAGGGGGACCTAGAACTGTCAGATACAAGCCACCTGAGTCTTTCCCGCCTTTTTGCATTCTTAATCTTTTTCCTAACCTCAGAATCTGACTGGGAAGTAATTTTACTTGTAAAGAAAATTAGGCTCTGTGGGACCAAGGAGCTTGTAGCCCTCTGGGAACAAGTAACCAGGATCTCTTCATAGAGTAAAAGGAACAGTGGGCTAGAAAAGTGTGAAGAGACTCACTGAGAGTCAAGGGGAAAATTAATCTGAGTCTCAGGGATGGTCTGAGCACTGAGTAATTTTAGGTAATAATGTTTAAGTAAATTCTGTCCCATTTCTATAAATAAGAGAAATTAAGGCGTAGAGGTGAACTTAATTTGATTAAAGTTAATCAGCTTGAAAGGGAAGTTGGACTATAACTCCTTGTTCTTAATGTACCTCTCATACTTATGTGGACCCAGAATGTCTTTCAAGGTCTGAGTCAAAATGAGTAATACTACTTTTCTACCTAAGAACGAACTTTTAAGAGTAAGCAGGATTTGTGGTGGGGTAGGCTGGTTTCCTAAAGTCTTTTTCTTTTTTTCCTTTGGAGCTTTTGCCCAATTTTACTATAGAATCCCATTAGTCTATGCCAAGAGAATTCCTTGTCCTGTTTTCAAGTTAGTTGTTTTGACAATGGATTGGATGTCAAACCATATCACCTGGGGCTCTTTTCCAAAATAGACTTATATCTTTATGTCAGTCCCTGCCCCTTTAATTCTGAAAAGCCCACCTTTTCCCCAGAGTGAATTCTTTTGTTTTGAAAAGACTCTCGGGACATTTCTTTTTCTTTGCCTGTGATCCAGGAGCTCATCTCTTTTGTGTGTGTGTGTGTGTGTGTGTGTGTGTGTGTGTGTGTGTTTTGCTAGGGATTGAACCCAGGGCCTTGTGCTCGTGATGCAAGCACTCTACCAGCTGAGCTCTATTCCCAGCCCAATCACTTATTTTTAAGTCATCCTTTTTCTCAGGTGTTTTCACCATAGTTAATGAATGTTCTGGATTTCATACTTCAGGACTGTTGTGAGATGTGGGAATTTTGCGTTGCCAAACACTCCCTTACCTTTATTTCACTGATGCCAATTTTAAAACTTTAACCTCAATTTACAGTCCTTGCTTACTCTCCCAAAATATAAATACTTTTAAATTTACCATTCAGCTAGAATTTTTAAGAATTCCACAGTGATCAGAAGCAGCAGAGAATAGTAGTTAATACCATGGGCTTTGGAGTTGGACTTAATATTCAGTACTGAACTAGTGCACAGGACATGGGACAAGTTATCTAAAACCTGTGAGGAGCATGCTTTTATCCCTAAGGTCATAGAATTGCTGTGTAAACTGGGATTAGCAATAAGTGCTCCAGATAAGGAGAAATTCACGGCCTCAGTGAATTCAGGCTGCATTCTGAACCCCTTCTACTTCTGTCTTTTTTTTTGGCTTGGTACTAGGAATTGAACCCAGGGGCTCTCTACCCCAAACCTTTCTATTTTTTGAGAGAGGGCCTCTTTAGGTTGCCCAGGCTGGCCTTGAACTTAGTCGTCCTGCCTCAGCCCCCTGAGTGGCAAGAATTACTGGCATGAGGTGCTGTGATTCATGTTCTTGAAGTTTCCCAAACCTGACCATGGAACACATCTTATTAACTTTGTTAGAAACACCAACTTGACAAAATCTCTGGTATTTTCATCCTGGCTTTGCAAACTAAAACTAGAGAAATGAAATATTTTGCTTTAGGTCACATACTTGATATTGTCCCTTTTACTTATTTAGAGTCTTCAAAATATTTGATTCTCTACAATGTTCTGGGCTCAGTGAAGAAAATGTATTTGCTCAGCTTATGAAAATGACAATCTTTTTTATTAGGTGTAGATGGACACAACACAATGCCTTTATTTTTATGTGGTGCTGAGGATCGAACCCGGGTCCCGCTTGTGCTAGCGGTAGAGCGCTCACCTGAGCCACAATCCCAGCCCCTGACAGTCTTTATTGTCTGTTAATTTTGCAAGTAATAAACAGGTGATCATTTTGCCTATGTGATATTAAAAGTGGAGAACAAAGATCCAAATATCTCCAGGTTAATTTTCCTGACTCAAGCTTCCAAGATTTAGTGGTCATGATCTGACACAGGGTCCTGGGTGATCAGCCTGCCGATCCTGTCCAGTAATGTCAGAACTGGAGGGAATTCTAGAGGTAACCTAATTTCTACTCGTTAAACAGAAAAGTCCTTCACAGCCACCCTCTGCTCCATCTCCTGCAAATTAGAATGATTTTGAAATTAGACTAAAATGATGATAATCTGCCTTGAAGTCTCAGTGGAAGCTGATGCCCATATTTTTTTTTTTTAACTGGGCCCCTACAGTGGTATTTGAAGGGATAGTACAATCACTACCCCACCCCCAAAATAATCTTGCTAACTTATTGTAAAGTCCGAGGACTGTAGAAGACTTGCATGGTGAGCAAGATCACTGAGGAAATGGCAGGTTAGCTCATTAGCTTTGTAGAGATCATTATAGAATTTAGAGATAATCAGTAGTTAGAGGAGAAGATGGGCTCGAGAAAAAGGACCCAAGGGCTAAGTATAGGCAGAGACCAAGTGCAGTCTAATTTACTGTTGGGCCAATAGATTGGTTATTTTCCCCCCTTCAGCTGCCAAGTGAATGTACCAAAGGCATGTCTATAGTCTCAAGAAATTACTTGAAGTATAAATAACCCAAAACTAAGAAAGAAGGAAATTTTTTACAGTGTTCTTGGTCTTCTCCCTATCCTGCTTTGGTAAACTCTGTGCTCACATCTTTCCTTTCTGAGTAAGGACAAACCAAGTTCTACCCAGAAGCACTATGTAAAAACAGAAGCTATAGAGTCAGAAGAGTCTTATGTCTGATTTGGCCTGAGTTTCACAAGGAAGGAAATTGAAGCTCAGGAACGGGACTTGCCAAAAATGAGTTAGTGGCAGCACTGAAACCAGCCTTTTAAAGGGGGACTTTTTTAAAACTTTTTAAAACAGTCCTATAAATTACTTGGGTGATGAGTTGGTATCTGTGTCTTTGTTTAGCTTTGAAGTACTTTTCACATAAAAGAGGAATTAAGGCATCACAATTTGCTTTTATTCCCCTGCTTTCTATTGCTACATGACCCTGTCCTGATTGGACCTAAAACAAAGTTCAAGATCACTGTCACTTAGAAGACAGCAGGCAAGCCTGGCTGTCACAAACTCTGAAACTGTCCTTCTAAAACCTTCTGACAAACAGCAAATGAGGAGCTCTCTCCCAGACATAAAGTAAAATCAGGACCAACTCTCAAGACTGATAAAACTAGAAGTTTAAAAGAGCTTATCCCCAACTTTAAAAGATGTATTTCTGCTTTACCAGTTGTTTGTGTATGACTGAGTTTCCTTTAGGTAGCTTGATGTGGGAACCTAGGCCGCTGGGAAGTAGCCTTGCTTGCTTACCAACAGAATGGCCGCTGTGGTCTGGGCTGTGATACTAGAAGGGACTGTTTGTTTTTTTTTTTAAAGAGAGAGAGAGAGAGAGAATTTTAATATTTATTTATTTTTAATTTTATCGGCGGACACAACATCTTTGTATGTGGTGCTGAGGATCGAACCCGGGCCGCACGCACGCCAGGCGAGTGCACTACCGCTTGAGCCACATCCCCAGCCCCTAGAAGGGACTGTGCACAGAACTTGCCCCACGAAGCATACACATGCCCAGATGGACAGAATGATGCAGGGTCATGAGTGATGACAGCCTGGAAAACAGGTTCTCTCTTGGAGTTAAGTTCGAGGGGAGCAGGGAACACAAGTAGCTGAGCAAAGAACTAGTGTGGGGGAGGCCAGGGTCTTCAAATGGATGGGGTGCCTGCGACCTCTTTTACACTACTGAGTGTCTGGGGAAACGTGGGGGCTTAGCAGGGCAGGGCCGCCCCCTTGCCCAGGCTCCTGGAAAGCAGTTCTGAATTCTCTACTGTTGCTTAGGCCTTCCGTTTATAGAGAGTCCCCAAGTAAACTGGGCTGGAAGGTGATCTTTGGCTACCTTGACAGATAAAAGTAGTATTGTAAGTTAATGGGATTTATGGAATGCTGAACTTGGAGTCCAGTTTTAGTCCAGATTTCACCCTGTTAATATGAGCTAAA
Organism: Spermophilus citellus; assembly: GCF_964194105.1. Lineage (NCBI taxonomy): Eukaryota > Metazoa > Chordata > Mammalia > Rodentia > Sciuridae > Spermophilus > Spermophilus citellus. The sequence continues at coordinate 28,304,976 of NC_138185.1, forward strand.
ACTTATGCTGGTATGTGCCTGGTACTCTGCTTTATACCTGTTAACTTCATTCACCCTTTAGAACCATATTTTAAAGTCAGCATTCTGATTATCTTTTATAGGTGAAGCAACTGAGGTTAATGAAATGGTCCACTGTGAAACAGCTAGGCAAGTAACCAAGCCAGGATTCCAGCACAGGCATTCCGACTTGAGTCTGCTTTTTTAACTGCTATGGGCTTGACAGCTGGGGCAAATGGCTTAAATTCTGAGTTGTTCTTTTTTTCTTTATTCTTTTTTTTAATGCCATTTTTAAAGTGGGCATAATCATACTTAGGAGCTAATGGTTATTGTTTAATTATTTATTCATCAGTGTTTGGGGAACTGCTGATTTCTGTTGGTCTGTCCATGTGTCTCAGCTGCCAGGGACTCTTATGTGCCTCTGGTCTGTTCTTGAATGTCTTGGGGCAACCATGGATCCTCTTTTGCTACTGACTGCTTGATTTCTATGTGCATTGGGAATTTTTAGGTACCAGCCCCAGGAGATAGAAATGACTCTTATTTAATTGAGAGCTTTGGTTAATTGGGGTTGCATTGGGTAAGGCTTTTTATAGTGCCAACTCTCAAGGAGAGCCCAACTTCCTAGTAGAACTCATTTCACCTTGAAGTTAGCCTTTGGTTGTATCCTTCAGACTAGGAACCCTCCTGAGTGACTCAAATTCTGGATCCTTACCTAATTGTCTTTAGTTTACACATTCTGCATGCCTTAGTTACCACACATGGGCTCCTGCTCCTTGCATACTTGACTAAAGTCAATTAGTGGAAACGCGGGTGGTGGTATTTTATTTATTACAATGAGCTAGACAATCAGAAGGTAAGTGACCATCACTCTTTAAAGGGTCAGCTTGCCAGGAGCTGATATAGGGGGCAGTCGGTGTAGGAAATGGGTGATCTGAGTTGATGGGTACCTTCTCACAGGAGGTTTGTGGCAGAACGAGGTCTATCTGATCCTAATCAAACACCTGTCACCATATACTTTTCAGTTCTGCAAACTCAAGAATAAAGATCCTTATTTCCATTGGCTCTTCTTGTCACTGATTGGTTTGTGGGTTGTTCCTGACATGTTTCACAATGGATAGGTGAGAGGGAGTAGGTGAGAGGGAGTAGCTGTCCATAGGCCCCCTTGCTGATCCTCAGCCTCACAGTAATGAAAGAAAAGACTTCACCCAATTACTGTGAAGACAAGGGTCGGGTGAGGGTAAATAGAAAGTCGACTTGAGATCCTATTTCACTGTTCAGCTTCACTTCTACTTTTTTCCTGTTTTTTTTTTTTTTTAAAGCCTCTCCAGCTCATGATTTTTACTTGGTTAATTTTACCCATTATCTTACACCTATTATGGGCACGCAGTATATTGGGGGAACCCTAGGACTTGGTTTCATTCCTCCATGAGTGCTCAGACTAACGGAGGAGATGGTTATGGTACAGCAGATGTGACTTCACTGAAACCTCTGAGGTGTTGTAGGGAACCAGCTGCTGGAGATGTGGACTAGTTGAGGGAAGAGGGATGAATTGTAAAGGTCAGAAATGACCCTTGCAGAAGCCAAGGCTTGGATATGTGGCAAATGGAGAAAGTCTTGAGCCAAGACTATTGTGGATTATTCCCACTCTGCTTGGCTGGTAGAGTACACACTTTAACCAGACCCCCAGTAATGTTCAAGTGATGAAGGCTAGGTCCCCACAGTATTTTTATATTCATTTTTTTTCATTTAATCCTCTCCTGAGAAATTGGTGTTTTTGTTTGTAACCTGATGTTACAAATGAGAAAAATCAAGAACCATCAATGTCAAGTAACTTGTCCAGTATGACCCTAGTGAAGGATAGAGCTCTAGATTTGTAAACAGATGTTCTCTTCAGTTTTTCAGTCTTGATATGCCATTGTATGACAAATGTGGTCATATGGGATGACTACCACTGGTGTCCAGAGACCTTAAAATAATTCACACCCAGAAGTTGTCTGCTCTAATGTCTAGGCACTATGCTAGGTGCTCCAGATATCACAAGCCTTACAACAGCCCAGCGGAGGCAGTGTTCTTCCCAGTTTATGGAGAGTGAAACAGAGTCTTAGGATCTTGGGTCATATGGAAAGAAGGGGCCAGAGGAAAAACGTTGATACCAGGCCTGCAGGTTCATTCTTGGCCTCTGTAGGACACTGTTTCTTGCCTGGCAACCATTGAAAGCAGATCTATTTAACTAATTTTAGGAAGTAATTTTGGCACACCCCATGGTGTTGACATGGTACCCAGCTATTTTATAGTGTCATGGCACAGCCTAAATGATTGAGATTGGGCAGCAGAATTGGTTTCTGTACTCATTGTTCTTGGGAAGATGTGATGGGTCCTTGCCTTTAGCTTGTCAGAACTGATCTTTTTTTTTTTTTTTTAAAGGTTTATTTTTTTTTTTAAAGAGAGAGTGAGAGAGGAGAGAGAGAGAGAGAGAGAGAGAATTTTTAATATTTATTTTATTTTTTAATTCTCGGCGGACACAACATCTTTGTTGGTATGTGGTGCTGAGGATCGAACCCGGGCCGCACGCATGCCAGGCGAGCGCTCTACCGCTTGAGCCACATCCCCAGCCCCAGAACTGATCTTGAACTAAATCACTTTAAGATTTTAATCAAAAACAAGGATTGTCATAACTTACTCAAACTACATCTTTTTCTTAAACATAATTATATACTATTCTGCCCCTTTTTCCTCTTCACATTAAAACTTGCTTATGATGTGTTATATAACTTTCTCTTTTGACTTTAAGTTTTTGTTGACCTATAACATGACCCTTGAGCATTCAACCAAGTGGCAAATACCATAATTAACTGTGACCATTCTTAGATATAGTTGTTTTCGATTACTTTTATTATGCTATATAATGGGTGTCCTTGGTGTTTAGGGTGTCTTGGTGGTGGTGGAGTTGTTTGTTTTGTGTTTTAATTTTGGGGGGCACTTTTGGAATAAATTCCTAGAATGAAATCTTATTTATTTTTGCTACTGTGGATTGAACCGATGGTGTGCTTTATTACTGAGCTACATCCCCAGCCCCTTTTCTTACTTTTGAGATAGGGTCTCATTAAGTGGCCAAGTCTGGCCCCAAACGTGCCTCAGTCTCCTGAGTCTCTGGAATCTCAGAGGTGCACACTGTGTCTGGCTAGAATGTGATGGCAGAGTGGGTTCCAGGGATTGAACTCGGGGGCACTTGACCACTGAACCACATCCCCAGCCCTATTTTGTAAATTTTTTTTTTTTTTTTTTCAGCAACTAAGGGTCTCAGTTGCTGACCGCCTCATGTTGCTGAGTCTAGTTTTGAACTTGCAATCCTTTTTTTTGCCTCAGTCTCCCAAGCTTCTGGGATTGCAGAGGTGCATCAGTGTGCCCGGCTTTAGAATGGGATTTTTATATCAAATAGATTAAGCATTTTTAATACTTGTGATACATTCTGCCAAATTGCTATCATTCCAACACATTTAGGTCAAAATCATAATTGTCCCCTAAAGAGAATCTGCATATTGCTTATTTGGACCATCAACACTAGGGCCTTGATTAACATCAGATTCCTCTGTGCATGCATGAGTCTACCTAGGAACTTGTGCCAGCAGGGGAATCGGAATGCCCAGGTATGAGATTCTTCTGGGGCACTAAGAGACAATAGTAGAGCACCCTGAAGGTCCATGCTGTATAAACTAGGTCCTGCCCCCTCACCAGCCATGGGACCATAGATGGGCAAGTTGCTTATTTTTTGAGCCTTAGTTTCCTCACCTATAAAGAGGCGTGTAACACAGAATATATGGGAGTGTGGAGTAGGAAGAGAGGATTGGCCAGAGTACTCTGACTTTGCTTCCATCAAATGAGATGAATCACTAAATTCTGTTGATCCTAAACCTCCAAATCTCTCTCATAGCCCTTTGCTCCTCTCTTGCCTGCCCTCAGTTCTGGTTGGAGAATCTCCTGACTGCTCGCCTATCTTCCATCTCTATCCCCTCATGCCTCCAAAGAGAACTTGTTCCATTGTATCTAAGACGGAGACTCCTCTTCACATTCGTTACCATCCCTGAAATGAGAAGTTGACTTAGTCCGTGGTATGTCATAATGTTGTCAACAGCCTAGAAGGGCTTAAGTGGCATATCTAAAATTGATGACTTCTTAGACTCGGTGAGCAATATATTTTTCTAAAATACATTGAGACTTTTGATTCACTTCCTGTTTCTTGGCATCTCCATCTGCCCCAGAACATCTCCAGCCTCACTCTGCCCAACACTGCATCTCTTCTGACTCTCTGGACTCCTGTGTCCCTAGCTGTGTCCTTTCCTTCATTATCCTGGAAGACAGCTGAAGAGTCTCTTTAGTTGTTCTCAGCCTGCCTTTCTCTCTCTTTCTGTCCCCACTCCTCAGGCAGAACTGGGCCTTGCTAGTTCTTTTTTTTTTTTAATAATTTTTTTAAAAAATTTTATTTTTTTTTAAGTTATTGGCAGACACAACATCTTTGTATGTGGTGCTGAGGATCGAACCCGGGCCGTATGCATGCCAGGCGAGCGCGCTACCGCTTGAGCCACATCCCCAGCCCCTTGCTAGTTCTTATAGTTGTAGACATCATGCTTCTCCCAGCCAGCAGCCTTTGTAGGGGCTGAGACTGCATCTTAACTGTCTCTCATCTTGGGCCTGATAAGCCATGTGTGCTCGGGAAATGTTTGAATGGAATAGATGAGAAACTGGACATCCTGCCTCTGGAGGTGCCTTGGGAATTGGCTTATAAATTACAGAGTGTTTTGTATCTCTTTTTAGGAGGTGCTTGCTTTTCCAAAGCTCACACTGCTGGCCTCAAGTTTCTCAGTAAACAGGCCACTTTTTTTTTTTTTGCAGGGGGATACTGGGGATTGAACTCAGGGGCACTTGACCCTGAGGCATATTCTGTTTTGTATTTTATTTAGAAACAGGGTGTCACTGAGTTGCTTAGCAGCTCGCTTTTGCTGAGGCTGGCTTTAAACTTGTGATCTCCTGTCTCAGCCTCCCAAGCTCTTGGGATTATAGGCATACGCCACTGTACCCGGCCACGCAGGCCACATTTTATTGAAAGATTTCACTAATTTATTTGCACCTGCTTTGGTTTGTTTAGTGTTTTCTCTATCTTCTTGTGAACTATGATGTAGAATGTTTTGAAATATAAAATTATTTTGTGGGGCTGGGGATGTGGCTCAAGCGGTAGCGCGCTCGCCTGGCATGCGTGCGGCCCGGGTTCGATCCTCAGCACCACATACCAACAAAGATGTTGTGTCCGCCGAGAACTAAAAAATAAATATTAAAAAAATTCTCTCTGTCTCACTCTCTCTCTCCCCTCTCTCACTCTCTCTTTAAAAAAAAAAAAAAAAAAAAAATATTTTGTGGCCACCTGCTATCAGACTTGAGGGAACTATCCCAAAGGTGAGCCTGCCTCTTTAATCAAAGTACATGACTTGGCTCTCTGCAAACTGGGAGACAGCCTTATCTATTAGATGGACTTGGCTGTGGAGGCTCAGATCCTACCCATCCACTCCCAGTAGTGCTCTTCTTGAGCAGGTACTTAGCCTTTCTCACCCTTTATTTCCCCACCTAGAAAAAGTGCAGAACTCAGTGAGATGAGGTGGCTCATGTAATGACATTGTAAAATAGTGTCTGAAACCCAGTGAGTGCTCGGGTTCATTTCCTCAAATTCTTGTTACTTCCAATGTAACATTCTCAAATGTTTTCTCCCTCTCTAGAAAGGAAGCTCAACTTTTTTTTTGTACTAAGGATTGAACTCAGGGGCACTTGACCACTGAGCCACATCCCCAGCCCTATTTTGTATTTTATTTACAGACAGTGCCTCACTGTTGCTGAGGCTGGCTTTGAACTTATGATCTTCCTGCTTCAGCCTCCTGAGCTGCTGGGATTACAGCATGAGCCACCATGCCCAGCAGAAGATCAATTTTTAACTCTTAATCCTCCCTCCCCCTCCCCACTGCCCTAGTACTAAGGATTGAACCCAGGGGCACTCTACCATTGAGCTGCCTCCCCAGCCCTTTCTTAAATTTTTAAAAATTTCAGACAGGGTCTCACTAAGTTGCCAGACTGGCCTTGCATTATAAGAGTTGCCTATTCCAGTTGTCCATCTTGAATCTGGGAAAATAACCACAGGTGAGGATGCGGACCCACTAGATGCTCTGAGATAGTCCTGAACTAAAATTTCATTGATCACCTGACATCAGTCCCTGCTCTGACTGATGGACCACTGCACCAGTTTGGTCTTTAGAAATTGGTGTCATTTCAGAATCGGTGTTCAGTAATCCCCGATAGCTTGACAATTTTCTCTTTTCCAGTGCACATTTGGTAAATGACTGTAGGTCCCTCTGGGAGGTTGGAGAACTAAGAAATCTAACCCCCTATCTCAGCATTTGCAAAATGAGTTAGCATTTCTCATGGCTAAATATAAGTTGAGCCACAGGTTGTTCCTTTATCTGGTCTAATTTAATAAAAATTAAAATAAACTAGGGCCTTGGCTGGCCAGAGAGGGAGATTCCCTGGGAAGTCAGGCAAGTGTAGAATGGCTTTTGGGCTGTCCTTAAGGTGCACATTCACTTATATCTTAAGGACTTGGTTGTGAAGGCTTGTTTGGTTGCTGTAGTTAGCAATTCTGGCATACATTTGACAGAGATGGGGGTCTTTTTAGGTACAGGGGTCACCCCAAATAAAAGCAGCCTGAACTAGCTAGAACATAGGTCTTAGTTGTTAACCCCCCCTCCACACAAGAAAATGATGGAATTATTCACTTCTGATCTTTTACCTAACATGTGAGAACTTTATTTTATGGCCTACAGCCCTGAGATTATTGAAATCATGACTTCCAAGGCCCTGGTTGGGGTCGGTGGCAAGGAGAAGGTTAGTGATGGTCAGTGAGTGATTCCTTCAAAGTGTCTTTATCCTCTGCAAAATGCATTTCATATAATCTGTGATTTTATTCATGGCAATTGTGCACTGTAGGTGTATTCTCAGTTTGATCGATGAGAAGACGGAGCCACCAAAAAAGACTTGACACTTGGGTTCAGAGACCAGGTTTCTAGCCATTTTCTTTCTTTCTTCCTTCCTTTTTTTCTTTCTTTTTTTTTTTTTTAAGAGAGAGGAGAATTTTTTTAACATTTATTTTTCAGTTTTCGGTGGACACAATATCTTTATTCTTATGTGGTGCTGAGGATCGAACCCAGCGCCCCGCGCATGCCAGGTGAGCGTGCTACCGCTTGCTTTCTTTCCCCAGCCCCTCTAGCCATTTTCTTTACCTCGCTTTTCCCTTAAACTAAAAGTCCACCTAGCGAGCCAGTGGGTAGAGTTGGGGTCTGCACCCAGACTTGCTTCACCACAGAAATGCACCACGTGTGGGGTGCCATCACCCTGGCTTGCTTCATCATAGAAATGCACCACGCGTGGGGTGCCGTCCGTGTCCCCTCCCTATCTCTGGTCATAAGTAGCCAGGAGGCCCAGGCAGGCAGTCTGCCTGAAATGAGGGCTGGAATTCTAACCTCTTTTGTTTTTCTGGCGGGCAGCTGTGGGGTTCCAGCTTCTGAAATAAACCCAAGGCCCTTGCGTGTTCAGAGTACTGTCTCTGGGACAAGTAGCTGGGCTCCCAGGTTTTCCATTCTGTCAACGGATGTCATTTCGGCTCCTGAAAATGCTTCTGTCCAACGTTTCCCTTCCCCACACGCAGCCCCTCCTTCAGCATCTCTTGAGGTTGGCTCACTCCTCAGAGCAGGGCCCTCAGTCCAGGGGTCCCATCTGCCCCACCTACACACTAACTTCAGGCACTTTTTTGAGCCCCCCCCCCTTTTTCTTTCCCCAGATTCTTGTAACCTAGACCAACATTATAGTCTGTTTGGTAGACTTGTTTTCTTTTTTCCCCATCAGTTGCCATAGTTACCAACTTTGTATATAAAATAATCATCATTCCCCACCCTTCATTCCCCCACCAGAAGTTTCACTGTTTTCTGATGTGGCCTTTGCAAAAGGAATCTGATGACTTTTTAATCTTCTCCTTTCTGGCTGTACCACCAGGAAACCATACTCTCCTTTTGCTTTCTTTCTCCAGAGTCTAGATGGATTGGGGCTTTAGGTTGCTGCTTCATTTTGCAGTGTTTTTAGGTAGAGAGCCTCAGCCTGCTTGCCAGTGACCTAGAAAGAGGATTATGAGAGGGGAAACAACTGATCTTTAAAAAAGGAAGCCATCTGCCCTAGACTGGCACTACCTGTATTACTTTATGAGTAATATAAACAAATAAATTATATAATTGTAGGGAAAGTGAGGTATGTTAGGGTCAAAACCTAAAGCTTTTGTCAAATAACCAAGGTTCAACCTGGAACTTCAGACCTCTGGCCCTTGGTAGGCCACATGCCTTGGTTATGTCTGGTAATGTCAGCTGTCTGGGGTGGTGTGAAAAGCAGCCCCTGGCAGAGGAGGTGCAGCTCCTGTCATTGGGACTTGTTTATCCCCTCCTGTGGTTCATTTCTGTGTCCATTGTGTGCCCTCTCAGCATAGTTACCTTCTTACTTCCTCTTCTGATCCACTGTCTGACCTTTAAAGGGTAATTAGGTCCTGCCCCTTCTGACTCCTTCACCCCTGGCAAGGCCTGCCCTCTCTCCATTGTTGATGGGGTTGACCTTCTTCTGACTCACGGCTTCCAGTGGTTGCTGTCCTGGGTACCTGCCTCCTTGAAACTCAGCTTTGAAGAGCCAGGCACGTGTTGCCTTCCTGATTAGTACTAGGTGTACGGGGCTAGCAGAAGATACTGCTGGGCTGGAAGGGGTTCTGAAATATTGTGCCATTCTCCCTACAACAATAGAGTCCTCACACAAAGAAGGGAGGGGCATTTGCCTGGTGTGGAGTAACAGTGATGATAGAAGCAGGGAACAACGAACACTCTGTAGCCTGCTCCCGTGCTTTACCTTGTCTCCTCTTCCCAGCAGCCCTGGGAGGTATGAATGCATGATGCTCCCTGTTCAGAAAGAATAAAGGAAAAAATGGCTTCCCAGTCAACCATGTAGCAGTGAACCTGACTGAGCTCCTACCCAGGCCTCCACACCCCAGGTGCTTGACACCTGTCCCTGCTCCCTGTGCCATCCCTGGACTTGCCCTGTGTGGGTAGAAACACTCCTCAATGTCTAGAGTTGGCTTGGTGCCAACAGTTGGAGAATTGGAGGAGCTATATGTCACACACACTCTCTTAACTTTAACGTAGTGCATTCTTTGGTTCCAAAGTGATGTGAACATGTCCATCTCACTCTTTCGTGTCCTTTGGTTTAGGAGAGAGGATCTTGGGCTGTGCCGAGGAGCCCTGCTATCTCTGGTTTGTCATGGAGTTCTGTGAAGGTGGAGACCTGAATCAATACGTTCTGTCTCGGAGGCCGGACCCAGCCACCAACAAAAGCTTCATGCTACAGCTCACGAGCGCCATTGCCTTCCTGCACAAAAACCACATCGTACACAGGGACCTAAAACCAGACAACATCCTCATCACAGAGCGCTCTGGCACCCCCATCCTCAAGGTGGCGGACTTTGGACTGAGCAAGGTCTGTGCTGGGCTGGCACCTCGAGGCAAAGAGGGCAATCAAGACAACAAAAATGTGAATGTGAATAAATACTGGCTGTCCTCAGCCTGTGGCTCAGACTTCTACATGGCCCCTGAAGTCTGGGAGGGACACTACACGGCCAAGGCGGACATCTTTGCCCTAGGCATTATCATCTGGGCAATGATAGAAAGAATCACTTTCATTGACTCTGAGACCAAGAAGGAGCTCCTGGGGACCTACATTAAACAGGGCACTGAGATCGTCCCTGTCGGTGAGGCGCTGCTAGAAAACCCAAAGATGGAGTTGCACATCCCCCAGAAACGTAGGACTTCCATGTCTGAGGGGATCAAGCAGCTCTTGAAAGATATGTTAGCTGCTAACCCACAGGACCGGCCTGATGCCTTTGAACTTGAAACCAGAATGGACCAGGTCACATGTGCTGCTTAAAATTCAGGGTTGAACATCTTGGGTGTTTTTAAACTAGGTGAGTGCTCTCTTGTCATCCTGGGCCCTGGGTGGGCTCTGGAGAATTGGGGGGAGAAATGAAGGTTTGGTGAGAAGTAAGGGCTTGTTATCTCCCCCCAAGTCTTGATGAAGAGATAGGTGGGATTGTTGGAGACAAATTGGGAAGCATAGGGAAGTCTCTTGAGAGGGTGTTGTTTTGGGGTTGAATTTTATAAGTTCTTCAGGAACACCCCATCGCACCCCATCAAGTAATAAATGCAAAAGAGCTATAATACTTCAGGAAATAAGCGTGGCCTAATCCTAACCCTCCAGTTCACACATCCAATTCTCCAGTGTTTAGATCTGACTGGTCACAGGTCACCTAACTCTTCTCAGTGAAGACTAACTGATCTTCTGCTCTTTTCACTCCATGCTGCTCTGAGCATCTCCTCATCATACTCGGAATATGTGGTTTTCAGTGATCTTATGACAGCACATTATATAGACCATAATTTAACCATTCTCCTACTTTAGATAACAAATAGTGTCTCCATTTTAGACACTATAAAGAACATAGTAATGAATAGTCTCTTTATTTCAGTACCAGGGACTGAGCCCAGGGTCTCCCTACACTGAGCCACATCCCCAGCCATTTTTATTTAGAGACAGGGTCTCACTGAGTTGCTTAGAACTCTGCTTATTTGCTGAGGCTGGCTTTGAACTCGAGATCCTCCTGGCTTCTCCTAATCACTGGGATTATAGGCGTTCACCCTGCTGGAAGTCTCTTTCTTGCTCAGCAGAATTATTGTGAGTTCATTTGTTGATACTGTGCTCACTCTGGAGTAACATGATAAGCAAAATCAAACTTTCCCACCTTCATACAACTTTAAGTAGGGAGCAAAGCATTGATCAGTATTTGTCATAGTTGTTGGTAGTGAATGCAGGAAGCATTAAGGGCAGTTGACCTTTAAGAGACAAGAATAGGGAATTGGGGGTAGCAGGGAGGATCCCAGGTGGAAGGATCAGTTTCTGCAAAGGACCTGGTGTAGAGAGATCCTGGCACATGAGAGACACAAGAGTAATTTTGGTTAGTAAGGAAGAACAGGGACCTGCCAGGACAGGGAACCTGTGGACGGAGGTTAATAGGTAGAAAGTCCAAAGTTGTGTGCCCAGACTGGAGTCTTGAGGAGCTGGCAGGGGAAGTAGATCAGAAATTGACCTCTATGAGGGGGACATATTCATGTGCCATTTCACTTCACTTTGACAACCGTGCAAGGGGTTAAGTGGTTATCTAAGATCCTACTAAGTTTAGAGCAGGAACGTGCTACTCGAGCAGCCCCACTTTCTCCCCCTTAAAGTCAGTGTGGAAATAAGCTGTCCCGGATGAGCTTTACGATGAGGTGATGGGGGCTAGTGCTAGTCCCAGTGGGTCACAAGGAAGGAGCCTCTGAACCACTCAGCCCAGGCCTCCGTTGGCCGAGTCAGTCCTACTCCCTTCTTTCCCGTCCTCTTCCTCCTGATTTCTAGGTGGAATTGGTTTGAACTAAAAGGAACTGGTTAACATCAGTGAATATATTTCTGAGCAAGTACTTAGGTTTAATGCTTCCATCCTCAGACTGCCAGGCTACTTTGTGTGTGGCTCATCGAGTGAGAGGGTTGCATTCCCAAAGTGAGGCCCATGGTCATGCTATATTGGAGACCGGGGGCTTGCCAGCCAGTGTTTGAACTGCATTTCATGCTGTCACTTCTCAGGCCCATCTCGGTTTTTTTTCTGCTTTTGAAAGCCCTCTTAGAATTCTTAGTTTGCCCTTGTATAGGAGGAACACTGTCACTTGAAGTGGGACCTAAATTTGGGTTAGGATTGTGAGGTTGTCACAGCTAATTGAGATCAGTGTTCCCCTTTGGTTATCCACACTTGGGACTCGAGCTGCTTCACAGGGCAAAGGCAAAGTTTTCACTCCTATTTAGGAGTGATTCCCTCATCTAAGAAAGAAAGGTAACCTTGAAGAGGGGAAAAGGTTCAGAACTTGTTTACAGGTGAGTTTCCCAGGCCAGCCATTTGGTCAGTTCACTTTGAGGTTCTTTTTTTTTTTTTTTTTTTTTTTAAGTTTTTGGTGGACATAACATCTTTATTTTTATGTGGTGCTGAGGATCAAACCCAGCTCCCCGCACATGCCAGCGAGTGCGCTACCACTTGAGCCATCCCCAGCCCCACTTTGAGGTTCTCACAGCTAATTAGTACTGTACTGGTGGTGCCAGTTTCATTGGCCTGACTTACCCTTTGCTAGCCGGGCACTTAGAACTGTGGGCTAGGCCTAAGTCTGTGTGACTAGAGCTGAACTATGGTGCTGGAAGTTTCCCATTTGTTGACCCATAGGTGAACTGGATCTGGCTGGTTAGAGAATCAGGCTTGAGCTGAAAACATTGAATTCAGGGCCCCACCTGAAAAACTGATTTTATTCACTCTGTGTATTTATTAGGAAACTATCGCCAGATATCATTTCAGGCACAGACAGTACATTGGTGTATAGAATACATTTTTGCAGTTGAGTTTATATTTTGCTGAGAAAACATGCAGTAAATACAGGTCATCTGAAGAAGGCACCAGTGGAGGAGGGAAAGAGAATGTTGGGAGGTGGGTGGAATGTCAAGGTGAGTCTTCTTGAGACAGTGACCTTTGAGCAAAGGTTGGGAGTTGAAGGAGGGAATTGGATTTCTTGAGCATCCCAGACAGAAAGACTACAGCCAGTATAAAGGCCTGGCAGCCAGATGGTAGCCAAGAAGCGAGGATTGGAAAAGATGCAGAGGTAGCTAGGAGTCAAACAGCGGAGGCCTTGAAGGCCATGATAGACATTTTTGCTTTTGGTGTGGGTGAAATGGAAAGCCGTTGGGGTGTGTTACTGTAAGAGTATTTAGCTGTGCTAAAAATAAGCCATGGGGGGAACAAGTGAGAGGATGAAACGAGAGTCCCCTGCAATCCAGGTAAGAGATGATGGCAGCCTGCAACAGTGGAGGCCAGGAGGGGATGATTGGATTTGGGGTCTATTTTGAAGTCAGAACTAACAAGATTTCCTGTGATTGGATATGAGGTCTGAGAGAAGGAATTAAGGATGGCTTCAAGGTTTAGGCCTACGTAGTTAGAAGGATAGAGTTGCCATCAAAGGAATTGGGGAGACATTGGGAAATGGGTTTGGATGGAGAAAGTTGGGTTTAGTCCTCCGCAGCTTGGCACACCATTTTAGAATTCAAGTACTGACGTAGAGTAGGGAGTTGGCCAACTCTGGAGTTCGGGAGAGGAGTCCAGAGGACTACTCTAAGTAGTGGCCATTGATTAAAACCAGTGGCAAACAGGAAGCCATTGGTGATCTTGGTCAGTTTTGGTGGAATAATTCTGACCCCTAACTAGAGTAGATTTGAGCAGGCATGAGAGGGTTTGGAGATAGAAAATTGATCAGTTACTCTCAAAGTTTAGGGAGTAGGCTCCAGGGAACTTTTGTTTGGAATTACGAGTGGATATTTGTTAAAAATTAAAACTGAGAAATGTTATTAAATGTCACCCTTGAATGAATAAATAACATCATAGCTAATATTTTATGAAAAACATTTTCAGAAACATATTTAGTAAGTAGTAAGATACTTTTGTGTGTTCGCAAGTCTCTTTAATATCTGCCTTAGTAGTCAGCTGGAAGGCTGGGGATATGAGCTCAGTTGGTAGAGTGCCACCTGCCTTGCAAGCACAGGGCCCTGGGTTCAATCCTCAGCACCACTCACACACACACATACACACACACACAAAAAAAAAAAACTAGATTCACATTGGCTTCTACAATATAATTGTAGTGTGACATTGCTTCATGCAACTTCTGGAAAACCTCATTGTACACCTAGGAGACCAAGTGAACAAAGCCAGAAATGTCCTGTTATCATTTTTAAAGGCTCAGCTGCACAGACAAACCAGAGAACCATTAATAAAGATGGCTTTTTCTGAGGAATTTTGCTATGAATAGGAGCCAGGAGGTGGGTGGTAGCTAGAAAACTAGAAATAAGGAGACTATGCAAGGTCCCCAAAGAAGGGACAGAACTTGTCTGTCCTGATTTCCTAGCCAACTTTCCTGTTGGACTTGTCACAGTTCAAACTAGCTGCATATATTAAGGACACTTGACCCCTGACGTGAAGAACACCTCAGCAGCCTAGATTGCAGATTTCAGAGTGACATTTTAGTCATGGATAAATGATTATAGCTTTTCACAAAAAGGATTGAAAACTTGCCTTTTCCTTGAAAGGATTGTTGACTTGGGACAGTATAGGATTGAGTCCTGTTTCTGTAGTTTACTAACTGTGTGGCCTCAGGCAAGTTTTTTTTTTACCTCTCTGGGTCTTGGTTTTATCATCCCTAAAATAGAATTGGTCATGTTTATCTTATGGAGATTGTTGGCAACAGTCACAAGAGTTGTGACAGAATTGTCTATAAAACGTGTAGGTTAAGTGCTATGCAGTAGGTTTCTGGATAAGCACTGTGGCCTAAGGTGGAAACACTCCATTCCCCTCTGAAGGCCCTGATGTTTAGTAGTCTTGCTTCTGGGGATTACTGAAGAACTTTTCTTTTAGGACAAAGCTGTATTCAAGGCCACCTTGTCCAATTACTTGTTCCAAAATATTGTATCTATTTTTAACTACTATGTAATGATAGGTCCTATCTCTCCCTTTTGGATGACATTTAATAATTCCTAATGGATCTCACCAGCCAGCCACAAGCCTTACCCCAATCCGGAAGCCAGCCAAACTGATTTTCCAGGTGCCACTGCCCGCATGTTACTAGGGAGGATGTTGTGGGATGAGGGACACTGCGTTCATGGCCAAGTCTGCTGTCCAGTATACAAACCTCCCGTTACTAGGGCCTTTTGAATCCAAGCCCTCAATGACGTCTATTTGGAGTAGGCAGCTAAGAGCTGCCGAAGGAAATCAGATGTTCATGTGACCTGAAGGGTCATAGAAAATATTCTTTGCTTCATGTGTGATCTTGGTAGTCGTCTAGCATTACAGGAAGAAATCGAGCATAATATCTTGTCGTAGGTCACAGAACTACGATGAGGCAAAGCCTAGACTGGAACCCAAGTCTGAGTCCTTGGCTGAATTTGAGTCCCTCATTGAATTCCTAAATCATGTGTAAATTTTAAATGTTTCATGATTGAATTCATAGAGTTGAGCATCAACTAGACTGAATTTCCTGCACACCCAGCCCCGGGTATTCTGAGATGAGTGACAGAGATGTGAGGCACTGGCACTTAGTAGGTTTCCTGCGGGAGGTAGTTTCTTCTACTTAGAAGGTTCAATCTTCCAGGAAAGGTGTAGTTACAAGGAACCTCGGTCAGTGACTGATTGTGGGCCCCAGAAGCTAATCCCAGCTTAGTCTTGAATTGCCTGGGGGGAAGGGTGGCAGGAGGGACATGCCACCCTGTGCCCTAAAGTAGATTATTAGACCCTTAAGAACAGTGGCTTTATTTAAAGTAGAGAGATCCTTTGGAGGTCAGGGGTTACATATCTATTGATGATCAGTTCTCTGATCCAGGCCTATATAGAACTTCTGAGCCTTTATTCCCTGATCTCTTTTGAGGCCCTGTCTCTACAGTGGAGGTCACAGCTTTACCTGACCCTGTCTCACTAGCACTTTACAGCTGTGCCAGGGGAGAGGGACAGTGAGCCAAGACAGTGTTTGGTTTTCTCTTCTCCCAGGAAGTTGAGCTCATCCTGCAACTGTGAAGACCTTGGTGAAGGCTGGTCCCTTGGGGTCTTGTCTCTACTGGTGTTTTACAGAGACGGATCCCTGGGGTTGTGTCTAGTGGTGTTTGGAGTCTCCCTCTCCAGGTGGGAGGGCTGGTGTGTCCGTAGGCCCAGGCAGCTCTCCCGGGGCTGCTGATGCCATCTCTTGATGGTTGCTGCTGCATCAACAGGAAGAAGCTGAGCTGTCAGTTATGTAATGGGGCTGCTGGCCCCTGGGGATCATCTGTCCCTTGAAGCTCTGCAGGACATGAAAGCATCTGGGAGGGGACAGGCCTGCCCCTAGGCTGTTGACAGCAAAGCCCAGATGGTGCTCACATTCTCTCTCTCCCTGGCATCCTTGGCTCCACACTGCCGAGACTGCATCCCTATGGGCAAGGCAGAGGGCATGGAATCATCCAGCTATGAGCAGAGTTGCCTGGAGGTTCAGGGCGCCTTCATCTCCCACTTCCTCTCACCCCAGGGACCCAGAGACACTCCCCACTGACAATCAGTTCTGGTTACCAAAGCCTGCTTCAAGGGTCCCCTGACTCGTGGGGGCAGTAGCCCTGATTTTTTTTTTTTTTTTTTAAATCTACCACACTCGTTAAACTCAGCACTGTACTTCTTGTTATCGCCTACCATCTGCCTAACTGTTCTATTATTTGCTCCCATTCTGCAGATATGGAAGCCAAGAGTCACTTTCTTAGGGTTTTGAGAGTCAGGATTTGACGCTAGGTATATCTGACTAGAGATTCCATTCTTCTTTTTGCCTCTTGCAGTCTCTTGGAGAGCACTTGTGATGGGTTTGTACAGAGGCAGATAGTGGGTTCCCCTCTAAGAAGTACCGCACTGACAGCCCTGTAGGCCTAGTGCACAGGCTGCTGTGGGTGTCCTCTATAGTCTGACAGCTGATGGTAGCCAGGCACACTGCAAGACCACCAGCCACTCCTTCAGGGGAGGTGAGCCTGCAAATGAAGCCCCAGACATTGGCAGGGGATGCAGAGCTGGGACAGTGAGGCACCCACACAGCCAAGGTTCCGGCAGCAGAGAAGGGAGAAACCACACAGGCAGACAGAGGTCAAAAATGACCAATAGGTACCAAAGCACACTCCCAGCTCTGGAGGAAAGCATGAGGCATTCAGGGAATGGTGACAGTATAGGACCTCCTGCCACTCAGTCATGAGGAAGGGGCTCATGAGCAGAAGCCATCCTAGTTGTCTCTGGTCCTCAGGCAGAAGCCTTTTCCAAGGAAGTTTTAGTATCGGAGAATTGACCCCAGAGGAACTTAACCACATCACCAGCACTTTATATTTTTTTTATTTTGAGACAGGGCCTTACTGAGGCTGGCTTTGAACTTGCTATCCTGCCTCAGCCCCCAGAGCTGCTAGGGTTATAGCCGTGTGCCACCACGTCCTGCTCAAGGAAGAGCTTTTAAGGTTGATGGGGAACCAAAGCAAGGTGGCAGGAGTTGCTGTGTTTCTCGCTGACAGACCTTCAGCCCCCTCATTGAATCTTGACTAAAACAAGGGAGGACATCAGCTTGCTGCTGTGATAGATGGGCCTGCCTGCAGCCCCAGGGTGAAAAATTCTGGGGCCAGGTCAACAGAGGGAAGCCTTTGGAGGAGGTAGGATTTAGGGCTGGATTCTGAAGGAGGCTTGGTGGTGCCTTGGAATTGCCAAGTGAGATGTGAGGAGGTCACGTTTCAGGGTGCATCCTGTGGCTTTGTTCGGCTGCAGGAAGAGGTGGCTGTTCTGAGTGTAGAGATGGGCTGTGGGCCCAGGCCTGGGGAAGAGTGCCCAGGTTTCTGTCTCCCTAAACTAGGGCAGAACACAAGCTCCTAGGCCCTGTTTTCATTTCCACTAGTGAGTCCTCTGGTATTATGAAATCAGAGGAAATGGAGACCTGCTCTAGCATTTCTGGGGCTCAGAGGTATGGCAGGCCTTAAAACTGCCAACCAAGTTTAAAATAAATCAATACCATAAAACACTGCAATGAATTTCTCAACTTTAAAGGAATTTCACTTTCAGTGAGAGGTGCCAGGGGAAAGCTATAACTCAGCCCGCATCATACACAGGTCAGAAAGCATTCGGTATTTTGTTTCTTTGTTAAAGAAAGTGATGTCTGGGGACTTGGGAGGAGTGGATTAGAGCCACCCAGGCACCCCATAGTGTACAGTGAGGAAGATGGAAATGCTCCTATTTTCCCAGGCTGCAACAACTGGTCTCACTGTGCGGCCAGGGCAGTTTTCAGAATTCAGAGGCTTGGTGCTATACCAGCTTTGTTGTATCATGTTGGATTTTAACATTGATGATCTCTTCTTTTTCTTTTTTTTTTTTTTTTTAAGAGAGGAGAGGGGGAGAGAGAGAGAGAGAATTTTTTTAATATTTATTTTTTTAGTTTTCGGCGGACACAACATCTTTGTTTGTACGTGGTGCTGAGGATCGAACCCGGGCCGCACGCATGCCAGGCGAGCGCGCTACCGCTTGAGCCACATCCCCAGCCCATGATGATCTCTTCTTAATGGGAGAATGACCAAGTCGATGCAAGCCAGCTGACTCATTCTGCATCTCCTTCCATCCTTGGGAAAGGGACACCCTTGACAACTACATGCAACACTCTCCCCCTCCCTTCTTGTTTTCAGACATGCCTAAGACATGCCCTTCTAGAACACTGAAGTCTGGGGCAAATCTGAGGCATGGGGTAGGAGTATTAGTGCTGTCAGATTTTGGCAGACTGCACGGGCATTACCAGCACAGCCCAGCCCCTTGTACCAGACATAAAGAGAACTGGAAGTCACAAGTAAAGAGTCATTTGTTGTTAGTAACCAGATTGCCTGCTTGGATCTGGTGAATATTTGAAGGGAACCTTTGGTTTGCATGGAGTAGCAGAAGTACGTTTGAGTCTACCACACCCCAAACAAACAGCAGGATGACTTTTACCTTTAATAAAACTTGTTCTGGGGCTGAAGCCAAGTGCCTAAACTGAAATCCAGATGTCACCACTGATACAATCCAGAGGTCCTCCTCCCTTCTCTACCTGGAGCATCTAAGGGCCTGGGCACCAGCCTGGCATGGCACAGAAAGGCTTCAGGGAGCACTCGGCTCCTGCCTCCTCTTGAGTGTATCCTGTAGCAGTGCCACAGCTGTTGCTAGAATCCAGTTTCCCATCTCCTAGAATGAAGTTGATGCCCTAGGCAGACTAAATCGGAGTCTTGTGCAGCCTTGACCCTGGGTGAAACGGAGCTGAGGTTGGAAGGATTGCTTCTGATTCGCTGGTGCCAGGAACCCCGGGTGTCCTAAATAAGGGGATTTGGACAGATTCAAGCCATTTCATACTCCTCACTTGATTCCACTCCCCAACAGTGTCTGCAAAAAACGCCATACCAGTGGTTCTCAAACTCTCGTCCACAGACCAGCAGCATCACCTGGAAACTTGTTCAAAGACCTGTTTCATGCAGCCCATCTGGGGAGGGGCCTGTGTCTAGCCCTTCAGGCATTGGTGATGCGTGCACAGTGGGATCAATGCCTCTGCAAAATAGCAAAGGCAGTGGGCCACCTCTTGTGGTGCAGACCCTTGCTCTCACCTTTTGCTTTGAAAAGCTTGGAGCTAGGTCTAAGAGGGCTGCAAAGTTCTGACCCTGACTTCTGTAGTTTTGTATGTTGGTCTCTAGTTACCTAGCTCTGTGACTCTGGCGTGGTCACTCCTACTCTCTGATCTTGGTTTCCTAATTGAGAGAACCAGGGTAACAAGGACCACTCTTAACCCTCTTCCTCCAGCTCTGGCATGTTCCTCGTTCAGAGGTGTTCATGATTCTAGGACCTGGGACAGTTTTCTTTTGTTCAGCATGCCTACCCACCCCGCTAGCCCCCTCTCTGTGAATTTGCGTTTAGGCTGAGGCAAGGCCCTGTGGCCTCCTTGGGAGGAGGAAGAAATAATTTAACTTCTCCATGGGCTTCCCCAGCTCTGGGGAAGTGAACTTCCAAGCCATGGTAATGAGGAACCTCTTAAGGTGATCAAAGGGCAAGTACCAGCAGGATAATAAGAGGATCTCTGGGAGTCTGCTGAGAGGAAGGGAATCACCCCTAGGGAAAGGACACATGGAATGGTGAAGCACTGATGTGATGCACAGGTAGGACCTAGGATTAGACATGGCTTTGAATCCTGGCTTGATTCACGTATTGAGCACCTGCCACATCAGGCTTGGGTTGAGGAGGTAAGGTTGTCCCTGACCTCTGTCCACTTAAACCCTAGGCAATCTTGAGGCCTCATTTGTAAACCAAAGTTTCTGACCCACCGAGGTGTTGCTAGCATGAGGATTAAATGGCACCCCAGTGTGGAGCGGAGGAATCCCAGGCACGTGGCAGGTGCCCCACGGATGCTGAATCCTGTCCTGTGATGCCAGTTCTTGTCCCAGCTGGAAGTGGAGACAGACTTAGCATCTCGAAATGTGTGCTCATTCATTGCCTCCCCTGTTCCCCTTGCTAATAAAAGGAAAAACACCAGAGAGGGTCCATTATTCTGTTCTTTTTGGGGGGCTGGGGACCAGGGATTGAACTCTGGGGAACTGGGGCACTCAACCACTGAGCCACATCCCCAGCCCTATATTGTATTTTTATTTAGAGACAGGGTCTCACTGAGTTGCTCAGCACCTCGCTTTTGCTTAGGCAAAAACTGGCTTTGAACTTGCTCTCCTCCTTCCTTGGCCTTCCAAGCCGCCAGGATTACAGGCACGCGCGCCCAGCCCTATTAATTCTTTTGATTGCTACATACCATGCACTATGGTAGGTGCTCCTAATGCATTGGTGAGGAAAACAGACATGGTCCCCACCCTGGAGGCACATAGTCTCCTCAGTTGGAGAGAAATGTCGTAAAGGAGTACTGCTTGGGAATGGATGAGAAAATAGCAAAAATAGGGGACTAGCCCAAAGAAAGTTTGAGATGGTGCCAATGAAGCAGACCGGAGGATGACACCTCTGCTAAGAGAGGGAGAGGGACACAGGAGCCCCATAGGCCAAGCTTTGAGGTCACCGTAAGTGATTGAGCAGCAGTTTGCACCGCAGACGTGTGTGGGTGGAGGACAGCCCTGGCTGCTGTGCAGTGTGTAGAGCTGGAGGGAGGCCAGGTAGTGATGACAGAGGGCAGAGAGATCAAAGTGTGTCTGGGGGGTTCCTGAGGGACTGTTAGACTCACCAAGTGAGGGAGGGGTAGCTCAAAGATGACTGTGGTCTCTGGCTCTCACATTGGCTGTGGGGACAGAACTATAAGAGCTCCTGACCACTGCAGAAGAGGTATTTGGGGAGTGCGGAGGGTGTTAGCTCAGAACACCAATGAAGTCGTCTCGTCCTTGCTCCTGCAGGTGTCTGTGCTGGGGTGTGATCAGCAGGGTCTCAGAGGGTGGTTGAATCTCGAATTTGGTGCTGAATGGAGGGCACCTTCTCAGCATGATGTGGCCTCTGGGACCCCGAGGCTTCCTTCCTGGCCTTTATTTGGTGGCTACATGTAGTGTTTTGTTCTTTTACTTGTAATCCAAGTGAAGGTGACTGTGTCTGGCTCTGGGTTTTTATTTGCATATGCACTCTGCTGTGATCAAGAATCAAGAACATGGCATTTTGGTTTTGTATTGTTTTGCTTTTAGAGCCAAAAACCTGAGCAGGGTCTTGTCCCAGGGAAAGCCTGGTAGTTCTGCCACGGGAGCCAGTGTCTGGCTCTCTTTAGTTTTTGAATAGTTATATAACAGCAGGACCATGATTGCTAGCTATAAAATTGATTCTGAGAGTTACTTTAATTTGCATTTGGGAAATACTTTCTATTTTGGGTTAAGGAAAGGAGTGCAAGGGGGGGAGGTGGAGGGGGAAGGTCTCTGGGTAGCTGCCTTCAGGATGCTAAGTGCAATTCTAGGGCTGAAGGGTGGCCCTGTAACCTTAAGTGACATCTAGCTGGTGGGGAAGGTGTTCCAAGGTCACTCCTTCAGCTCTTCTTCCACTCCAGTTCCATTCCATGGAACCCAGGAACCCCTGGGTGTTTCAAATGAATACTGAGCCCTTGGTGCTTACTGGTGGTCCTGCGTCCACTGTTCTTGTTTCTGCACAAGGCCTGCGCAGACTGCAGTCATGGTGAGGCATGAGAGGAGGGGTGAGGGCATGATGACCTTAACTTGCTGAGCATGTGCTATTGTTCAGACCTCTGCTCTGCTTATCTTGTTAAACCCTCACCTGTGTCCTGGGTGTCTCAGCCCCCCTACTCCCATTCCAGGGAGAGGAAGTGGTACATGGCCGTTGAGGGTCAGCTCAGGGGATAGAGGTCAAGCCCAAGCTCTTTTCCATTGAGCTTCCAAAGAGAGACTATCTGGCCAGCACTGTCTCTCAGGGCCACTAGAAGCCAGGAGGAGGGCATGCTGGCAAGTGAGGAAGACGTGTGGGACTGAAATGCTTCACTGTAGGTGACCTTGAAGAAAGGAGAACAGGCATGGGAGGCTAGCAAGGGAGTGGTGCCGGTGCAGGCAGAGCAGTGGGAATGTTGGAGAGCGGATCCCAGGGTGGGTTGTGCAGGGCTGTATTTTAGGAGGGTGAATGAGTAGCAGAGGGGAGATCACACCTGGCAGAACACATCTCCAGAAGGTGTGAGACTGCACAGCCACCTTGCAGAATGTTAAAGTTCTTTCTTCAACTTCAACTGGATAGGATGATCTGAGCACCATGTTCCCATAGTGGTGTCAGGGTATAGGGGACTTGCTGTTGAACCTGATGGACCGCAGCCGCTCTGCCCCTTACTGGCTGGGTGAGTCAGGCAAGACATCTGTCTTCTCAGGGCCACCATTCCCTGTCAGAAGTGCGGGCTGTGCGCACTGTGTATTGTGTCCCCAGGTCCAGCTCTCACACAGAAACTTGGTAATGGTGGCTCTATTCAGCAGCCTTACCTTGCTGTTTTGTTTTTGCCAAATCCTCTTAAGCTAATCAAGTGTTTTCGCTTTGTTTCTTCTCCCTAACAATTTGTGGTACCCTTTTTTCCCCAGGAGAGCCCCAAACCCCTTAGCACGTGCCCGCTGAGTTCCCCGTGGCTTGCTGGGCTTCGGCCTTGTTGCTGTAACCAGAAGTCCATATGGTCTCCTCTTGCCTGGACCACTCTGTGGTCACAACCTTGTTTGAGTTTTTCCTTTTATAACCACAAATTGTCCTGTCCCCATATGGAAAAGTGGCCTCTCCTCTAGCTGATAACTGGGACTTAGGCATCTTCCTCCTGGCATGGGCCCTTAGGGTAGCTCCCAGGATCCCCGCCTTCCCTAGGGCCCTTTCTCTGCTAATCACGGCCACCGCAGCTGAACCCAGCTCCGTGGGGACCCGGGGAGACCGTCACAGCTTTTATTTCAACCCCCCACTTAATAAATTGAGGAAGGGAATCATTAGGGTATCCACATCACTAACTGCCAATTACCAGGGCTGCTTCTGGGGACAAAAAGTTCTCTGCTGGTCTTGAGTTCCACCCAGGACCTGTTTACCAGCTGAGGTGCTTAAGGGAAACCTGGGCCCCAGTGCCTCAGCGCCTCTGGGTTCTCAGACCCAGAAGGGATGACCCTGTGCTACTGCTATTACCACGGACACCTCCAAATCTGGAATCTTCGTCTTGCCCAGTGATGACTCTTGTGCATTTGGGGAACTTGGTAATACCAGCATTTCTGATAGTACACTCCAGGGAATCAGACTTGAAGTCATGAAATCAGCAGTGGGATGACATGGTCTAATGATGTGACTAAGTCTCCTTGCCTGAGAGCTTCCACAGTAACCACTCACGTCAGTTGGCACAGACCTGTTCAATCTCCAGACTGAACTTCCTCGCCCACTGAGTTAAAGCGGACCTCTGCAGTGCGCTGTCCTGGCTCTCGGGCCTGCTGGTGTCCCTCAGTAAGCCCCACCCTGCTGTGCGTTGGGCCTGCCAGTCGTGGTGCTGGAGAGTGTGTCCTTGCTGAAGGTGGACAACTGATGGGGCATAGAGCCACCTTTTCTCCGTGGCATCCATCCCTTTTAAGTGGGGATGACACGTAGGTTGCTTGAGACCTCTGGGAGAGAGACCTCGCTGCCTCCTGCTAAATGCTCATTGGCCTGGAGCCCTGGGGAGCCCTCGTCACACCCACGGGCTGTGTCCTGGTTAGTTTTGCCTCCTAGAACAGCAGCCTACAGAGGTTCTCCTGCTTCCCGTACTGTTTCATGGACCCATCTCTGAATCTGAATAGTGGGATATTTTACCAGAAAAATGAATGTGACTTACATTTCATGATCCTTCAGAGGGTTGTAGAACCTCTGCCACATCCCTGACTGGTCCCAAGTCCTTCATTGGACACCTAAAGAAATGAAGTTTCCAGAGAAGCAGAGCAAGCCGAGGTTGGAAGCCAGGTCCCCTGGCCATTGGGCCTTTATCATTTTCTTGCTGATTATCTTAGCATCTTTAAATATGCTGCTACTTAGGAGCCCAAGACTCCTGAGCTGTTACAGTCTGCCTCTCAGAGGCTCCGTAGAGCCAACCCCCATCTCCAGTCCTAACTTGCTTTCATGAGCTAAGTCCCTGTGGCTGACTTAGGGGACATGGTTTGAGGCCATCTATTCACACCTGGATTTCAAGGGCCTGCTCTACATAAACTGTATTTGCAGATGGTTAGATCATCTTCTCCCTTGAGGGAGGGCCTCCTTCTGAAAGCTGGTGGGAAGGGGATTGGAGAGCTGGAACCCAAACAGGAGGCTCCTGTGATCCCGAGCAGCCCACGTCTCCCACCATCCGAAGGTGTGAGAGCACAGCAGCATGGTGAGAAATAGCATGGCCTTCAGGGTCAGACCCAATCCTGGCTCTGTCCCCTACCAGCTACCTGCGCATGGAGAGGTGGCCCAGCCTTCCCTGCACCTGCTGCTCCCATGTTCAGTGGGAATGTGTGCAGAGCACTTGGCAATGAAGTGGGAACTCGACCAGAGCAGGAATTTTTAACCATATTCTTGTTGAAATGGTCTCATTGAATGAATGATCCTGTGAAGCTCATAAATTAATTTTGTATTCTGGCCGTTTCTATTCTATCACTCACTTAGTATCTGGGCTCCCTCTAAACACCTAACACTGCTTGGTAACCTGAGAGGCCTGGGAGAAGCAGCAGACTGTCCATAAGAAAGCTTGTCATCTAAGGGGATGGTAAGATCAGAGTACACACATGGTGAGTGGGGTCGCAGGTGTACATGCCTGATCTCTAGAGAACAGAGAAAGAGGTATGTGGAGGGACCCGAAAGGGTGAGTGCTGAGTGTCAGCTGGGGTGAGGGGGAAGTGAGAAGACGGACATGAGACCAGGTCATCCGTCTAGGATTTTTGTCTGCACAGATGATTATTTGTGAGGATTTTGTGGATTTTCCTTTGGTGCTTATTAGATATGATTTAAAGTGATCATCATAACTTATTAAGTGCTCTTTGCCACACTGCCTATTAATTTGCTATTACTGGTCTTCACACCCGAGACTTGAAGGCCTTGACTAGGTGGAGGTCAGACCTGGTCATGGGGAGAGAGCTTTTGGATCTTCCTACTGCAGGGCTCATGCCCTGGACAGAACAACTCTTTGCCATTCGGTAAATTATACCAAGTCATCCTCCCCCCATGTGTGGGACACGCTCCTGGATATCTGCCTGTGGCCTTCCTGGTTGTCATGGACTCCTGTGAAGCTGCTGCCATGTGTGATCTTATACTTACTGGGGTCTTATTCCCCTTTTCTGTTACACCTTGCCCCTTAGAAGTAGTCCTTAAGACTGAGAACAGCACTCTCCCGCTCACTGCCTACCCTTGGTCTTCAGACCCTGACCACAGGACACGTGTGCTGTGCTGTGCTGTGGACTGCGTGCAGCACAGTCATCCCGGGTCTTGCCCTATTTGAAGTTGCTAGCTCCGGGGCTCGGCAGGAAGCTCCACTCCGACTGATTGGAAGAGACAGGGGTGCTGGGCCCACTGAACACTTAGGGCTTGTGTGTTGATGTCTGAGTAGGAGAAGCCAGATGCTTTGGTGTACTGACCAACTGAAGTATGATTCAGTTGGAGTTCATCTGTGACCCTGACTGATTATCTTTCCTCTGTTCACCTCGGATGCCTGTTTGCTTCACATCATGATATTCTGAGAATTAATAATACAAGCCTCAGTTTACTCATCTGCAAAATGGGGATAATTCTTATGTGAACTTTTGTCTAAACAAAGAAGGCACAACTTAAAAAGCCTCATGGGGTGTCTATATTTTATTTAGAGGTGGAGTCTCGCTTAGTTGCTGAGGCTGGATTTGAACTCAAATCCTCCTGCCTCAGCCTCCCAAGCTGCAAGGATTGCAGGTGTGCGCCACCACACTGGCTATAGAAAAGAAATTTTTTATATAGATAAAAGGAATTGTGTAGAGTAGAAAGAATCTGGGCTTGCAGGGGTATCACAGATGCTCGAGGTCCCTGTCTGACAAGCAGGTAGAATTCCCTGGTGCTCCGTGCCACTCTGAAGCTTGTGGGGGCAGGGGGCTAGTCTTCTAACACTTTCAGCAAATAGGTCCTGATAAACAACCAGGTTGTGTTTCAGCTTTCTGGCAGAGGATGCCGAGAATACTTCTCCTCCCACCTGCTGTCCCTAGACCCATTGTGACAATGTGTGGCCTAGGTCCACATCCTTCCGAGCGGGGATCAGAGGGCTGCTCTCCCCACCACCTCCACTTCTTTTTTCTCATCTCCGTGGTGAGAACATAGGACAGAAATATCCTGAATTAAGCCTGGACTCGATATTAAGTTGTAGGTAGTCCAGTCTGTGGCACCCTAAGAACCAAAATGACCGTCAGCACAGATGGAGGCAAGGTCATTTGACTGAGAGCCACTCTGCCAGGTGCCTTGACTCCTCACTCCTTGCAGCAGACCCCAAAGGACAAGTAGCACCATTTGCGTTCTCTAGTAGGGAAAGGAAGCTTGGATCATGGAAGTGGCAAGTGAGTGGCAAGGCTTGGACTTGAACCCTCAAGTGCCCGCCATGAAACCTGTGCTCCTTCCCTGATAGAGCCCTGGAAAGCCTCCCACCCACACACCCTATACTGGGGGCTGAAACCGGGGCACCTTACCACTGGGACATCCCCAGCTCTTATTTGAGACATGGTTTCACTAAGTTGGTAAACCTGCCATCCTCCTACCTCAGCCTCTTGAGTCTGTAGGATTGATTATAGACCCGGTGCTTCCAGAGATTTTTAAATCCTGTGGTTACCAGACTTAAAGTACTTCGTAAGGCAGCATGATTTAGAACCAGGATGGGGAAAGAAAATCAGTTTTTTTAATCACTTCTACTTACCTTTCATCTTCATCTGTTCAAAGAAATGGCACTTCAACGTCAACAAAGCAGGAAGGCCATATTCTGAGAGGAGGGAATGATCCTTGATTCACCAGGATGCACTGTGCCTGCAGGTTGAGCAATAGGGGCAGGAGAAGGACATGAGCCCCTTCTGTCCCCATCTTCGTGTCACCGCTTGCCTGAGTTCCTCCCAGCTTCTGTGCTCCAAGCTGTTAATGGCCTTAATGAAAGCCTTTTGGCCCCCAGACTCCTTAGGCAAACCAGACAGCTGCTCAGCTGGCAGAGAACTTGCTGGAAAGCTTCTCACTGTCTGGTTGGCACCATATCCCCCCTTGTGCCCTGGGCACCAGACCTGTACAGAGGCACCTAAGCCAAGCCTTCCAAGAGCCCTTTTCTAAGTAATTCTATTTATAAATGCAGGGATTAAATGGGTTTTAAACTCCACTCATGCTCTTTTCTCTCTAGGAAGGGATTTTCTATTAGAGTCACGCATTAAAAGCAGAGGCTTTGGAGTGAGACCAACCCGAGTTTAAACCCTGTCTCTACCACCTTTATTAACGGCAGCCTTTCTCTGAGCTTCAGTTTCTTCAGCTCTTTTAAGACTGGGGTGACAATAGCTCCCACCTCATAGGGTTGCTGGGGTGAAATGAGGCAGGAGAAGTAACCTCTTGGTCCCTTTTGGGACACAGTGATCAGAAAGCAGTGTAGGAGGGTTTAGGTTTGCCTTGCTAAGTTGTTACCTGTAAAGTACTTGGAATTTGCAGGCGCATATTAAATGCTCAATAAATGTTTGTTGCATGGTAGTTTTAGAGAAATAAGAAGGCAGGATGTGTTGGGACCTTAGTCAAAAGGCTGAAATAAGAAGGATGAGGATCTGCCCACAAACCTTCCAGATTACCTTCTGCGCTAAGATCTCAGCTGCAAACTGTTAGAGCCGGTGACTGCTACTCGAAGCACATGGCTAGGCTGGTCCTGGTGAGAAGGCTTTGGGCCACAGAGCTGCGGAAGCTCTGATTAAGCGCTGGGCCTACTGCTCGACCGCTCTGGGACATGGGCTGTGTTGTTCCATATTCCTGGGCCTGTTCCTTTGGTCAGACTGGCCAAATTCATCTCACAGTAATCGCAAAGTAAAGTATAGATGTCACTCACAGACTTGTCACATCACCGTTTTTCACTGTGCTTAGCAGGTGGGTTTCGTGTACCTGGAGGGGGCTCTAGGTCAGCAGCAGGAGCTCCACTGGGTGGGACAAACCAAGCTCTGATTGAGGCTAGCAGCCTGTGTCTGGGGCAGCCAAGGAGGTGAGATGTGGCATCTGCCAGGATGAAGGGTGACCCGTGAGTGGTGGGATCTACCACTTATGGTGCCAGAGGTGCCCAGGAGGGCTGCTGATTTAACCCAGCATCATGTGACCCACACCTTCCCTCAGGCTATGGAAAGGGCCATCCCACCTTCCATGCCCCACACTCCCTGGGAAAGGTGTGTCCTCTGTGGTGGGACACACAAGTGAAAGCCAAAGTCCTTTCCACAGGGGAGAGGCAGACCCAGACCTAGGCTGTCCAGGGGGCCTCCTGACAGGAGGGCAGAGCCTTGGGAAATGTCAGCCTGGCTTCCCAGCTAGGGACCTGTGATCACAGCCGCATTACCAGCTGCCACATCAGGCGCTCTCACAGGGTGCGACGGTGGGCCCAGCCGTGTGCAGCCACTCTGTCCCATGGCTTGTTGTGTAAAGCGGCCTCTGGCTTCTGAGTCTCCCTGCTGCATCACCAGCACTGCTTTCCAGCCATTACGTGCCACCTTTCTGCTGACAGTGCCTTCCTTAGAGGACGCTGTCCTCAGCTCAGGTCTCCCCTGGGGAGGGGAAAGGGAGGTTAAAAGATCCCAAAGAGTATCTTAGCAGATCACAGGTGACTGTACAGTTTCCTGAGCTTCTCATGGAATTGTGAGGACCTCATGCCTGGTTGGCGAGGGTGTCCCCATCTTCTGGCCGCCCTGCCTCAGCTGCGGAGAGCGCAGCAGGGAACTAGGACTGGAGGTGCTGCTGAGCAGGGGGTGCATGGTTAGGAGGGTTCATCTTCCGCCATGGAAAGCTGGGATCAAGACCCACAAGTGGGCCTTTGTTGACGGTAATTAGTGGCAGGGGAGCAGGAGCAGCAGAGTGGGGGGCCTGCCCTGAGGAGTCTGTTTTCTTTCCAGATTTCACACTTTCCCAGTGCATCTCGGCCACCCCAGTCCAAAGCAGATGCTGGGTCACCCCTTTCTGGGGCAGTGGAGCGGGAATTATCCATCTAACCTCTCACGTGACAGGTGTGGAGAATTCTCCACTGCCCACTGTGTGGAGGAGCCCAGACAAGAGACAGTGAACTGTTTTCCTCAGTGAACAGTCAAAAGTGAGACTGTGATGTGTGTTCCTCATTGGAAATCGGACGCTGGGGAAGAAGTCTCAGTGTAGTTCTTGCCTGGTTTTCCTGCTGTGAGCTGGTGCTGGGGGTGGGGTCTGTTTAGTCATAGTCTCTTCTCTTGCTAATGACCCATTACTACAGACTGGGTAAGTTCTAAAGAAAAGAGATTTATTTGGGCTCATGGTTCTGGTCTCAAATCAAAGGCCCACATCTGGTGATGGCCCTTCTTGCTGACAGTTTCAGGCAGCACAGGGCATCCTGTGTCAAGGGAGGGAACAGGCCTCTCCCTCTTACAAAGCCACCAAGATCCAATCATGGGGCTTCCACCCTAATGGCCTTCTCTAAAGTTAATCACATCTCAGGGCCACACCCACTAAACCCCATAGTCGGTTGCTGATTATGTTTTCACTCATTACCTCACAGTGGGGTCTCCAGCGTGAGCTGGGGACACACCATATTCATACTTCCTGCCATACTTAGTAACTTACTGTTTTCCACTTAACCCAGAGGTAGGCTCTGGCATAATCAAAACGCCATACAACTATCTCATTTCCTCTGCAATATATCAAGTTGACGGATCATTTGCTTAATCATCCCTTATTTTTGGACTTTTGTGAGTTATTGCCTCATAAGTTACAGCAGCAAATCTCTCTCCACCAAGTCCTCTCCTTATTTAGTGTTATCTGAAGCTGGATTTCCAGGAGCAGAACTGGAGGGTATGGGGCTAAGCACGTCTCAAGCTTTGAAAGTATGTGTGGCCACGAGCCTTCCAGAAGGCTCTCCCATGTTGGCTAGTGGGTGGGGCATGGTGGAGGTGTCCCTGCTTGGTGCCCATACCTAGCCTGAAGCACTGTGGATGACTGAACAAACCATGGCCTGTTGAAGTCTATCACATTGAGAGTCCCTTGCTGAGGACAGTTGGCTGGGAATGGGTGGCTTATCAAATTTCAGAACCTGCAGTGGGAGGGTACTGTACAGTTATTACTATACTCAGCTCAAGAAAAGCGCCCCCAGTTTTCAAAGGAAGAGACCAAGGCTGATAGATAGTAAATTATTCAGTATTATCCTGTGCCCACTCTCTCTCTGAGGGCAAGAAGGCCACCTCTGAGGTGGCAGGCCATGTCATCAGATTGCACAGGCAGACAGGTTAAGGTAGAGATGGCGTGGGGCTGGGAGGGCAGGCCTCAGTCCACAGAGCCTCTGGGGGATCACAAGCATGCAGGAAAGACGGCCCATTCAGTCGTTCAGGGGGAAACCAGGCACTTGGAAGAACCTGGATGACTACGGGTGCAGGGAGGGTGGAGCGTTGCTGCCCTGGGGCCCACACTGTCTAGTACAAGGCCATACTTCATCACGTGGCTTGGTCTGGGGCAGGCCCAAAGCTCATCTCTTTGTAGGCTTTTGTGTTCTAGGTTCCTCTAGATTTAAGAAGGGCAGGCTTCTTGTCTTACTCCTGAGGCCTGGCCAGGGTGGTTTCCAGATAATACCAATACTAACAGGGTCAGCACTCTTACAAGTTTTACCTCTAAAATAAGGTAGCTCAAGCTTGGGGGCGGGGGTGCTGTGAGGCCCACGCCCACAGTTAACCCTGGAGGGCAGGGCGGGGAGGAAGGGCTTAGCAGAACCAGGGCGGATAAGGCCTGTGGGGTGTCTCCTAATAGCACAAGGAAGCTAGGGTGGGAACAAGGCCTTGGGACCCATGATCAGATCTGTAGCTGCCCCAGCATGCCTGGGTCCCTGCTTCCAGGGTCAGTCAGTTTTTTTTTTCCTAACCTAAAAAACTGGGGCTCCTCAGTTTTCTTTCCTGAAAAATAAGAATATGTGTCCACAGCAGGGTGGTTTTAGCGACACTGGAGTTACTCCATAGAAAGTATGTAGAAATTGGGCCTCGTCACATCTTTAAGCTTAGCGTAGTTGGTCGGGTTGGGTGCTGGTGCTGAGCCTGGTGATCCCATGCCCACTCCCTGCCTTCTGTCTTCCAGGTCGATCCTTTGGGACCCATAGTCTCATCCTGTCTCCAACAGGACGGCAGAGGGTACAGGTGATGGCTTGGCTGGTTGGTGATCTCCCGACAGCGACATCTGGATCTCCGGCAATGTGAAGCTTTTGTTTGGGTTTCCCCTCCTTTTAGTTTTTATTTCCCCCCGCCCTCCCCCTTTTTAATTTAAACCATCAAGACTTTGGAAGAGCAGAGAGCTATGCTGTGGACAGGCACCATTTCTTTAAAGAAATTCAGTGTGGACAAGGCATATGTATAAATTTCCCTGTTCGTTTTTATAAGGGTTTAGGGAACGATTTTGGTTTTGTCCTTCATTTTACCTCTGTCTCTTTCTTTTACACATCTCCCAGTTCTGCTCATACAGCATCTCACTTCTTGGAGAAGACCCTTCTCCCTGGAGAGCATTTTGGGTTTCTCCTGGAATGGGACATGAAGACTCAAGGAGGCCGTGAGCCACCTCCCTACCAGATGCAGAAACTGCCGGATTCCTTGGTGGGCTGGTCCTGGCCCTTGGCCCTCGATGGGACAGAGGCGAAGAACCACCTGGAAAAGGGCGACTAGGGCGTGGCCAGGAGGACTCCAGAAAGGAGGCCTAAACTCTGGATTTGGTTCTCTTCAAGCTCTTGGGAGCCCCAGGCCACACCAGGACTCTCACTGCTGGGAATCTGTTCCCTCTTGTGTCCTTTACAACTGGGAGTCCCCAGGGAGGAGGTAGCATGTGACCATCCCTGTTTGCTGCAGATGAGTGGCCACCCAACCCCAGCCCCACAAGCCCACCTCTCTGTTAGGAAACTGTTGTGCCAAACCTCTGCCCAGGACACACTGAGTCTTCCATGGGCACCTGTCACTGCTGAGGTCACCCCTCCCTGCTGCCTCCTGATCGTCGTCTTCCCAGGTGTGCTGCAAGTTTCTAGGCCATCACAGAGACTGCCGGAGGCCACCAGCCGGTCATGACCATTGCCATGATAACAGGGCACCCTGAACTGGCCACCACCTTTGTGCGGTGAAGGGTATGCCCTGTGTGCCGGGGTCCACGGTGTCACACCAGGACATATGTCAAGAGCCATCTCCCTCTCCCCCAGGGACTTTGCTAGTGCCCGCCCTCAACACAAGTGCGTCTGATGGGAAGAGAATGGAGCTGCCCTGGGCAAGGAAGGTGTCTGGCAGGACAGGGGAGACCCCGTGCCTGCCAGGTGCTGGTGTGGGGGCTTGTCACCTTAAAGCACCCCTGGCTGTGACCCCTCGATGCTGCCATCACTGTCTGGGTGGCCCTCTGCTCCTGGCAGTGTTCTTGCAGCCTCCCGCTTGGGCTGCGAACCTGGCCCTTCTCCCTGGGCGGCCCTCTGTCTGGCCCTCACATCCATAGCAGCCAGATGGGATTGGGCCTCTGGGAAGAGGAAGGAGTCATTCCTATTTGTCGGGTGTTTTGTTTTTTGTACCTAAACCAACAGAGGAGTGATGAGGAAGCACCTGGAGGGCGTTGTAGTTGGTGTGAGACCAAGGGGGACTTCCCCCAAAGCACGGAGCCCCTCAGCACCAGAGTTCTTCCTCCCCTTGGCCGGTGGTTGGCTACTGCCAGCAGGATCCCACAGGGCCCGTGGCGGTCACCTGTCTCCTCTCCTGACTTCTCAGGCAGCCTCCTGGGCACACTGCACTGCAGCTGGAGGGTCCGGGCATCAGGGTTCCTTAATGAGTGCATGTCTCTTCTCTGCCCCCCAGCCCGTCTTCCCTGGGGGTCAGCTGGGCCTACATGAGCAAATGGGAAAAGCAAGTCTCCAACCCGGCACCTGGCTGTGGTCATTCTGAAACCCCCACGCGGGCTTGAGCCTGGGGTGCCTACTTTTTGCCTGCCATTCTCTCCTGCTTCCCCCAGTCTCAGCTCTGTGTTCTTAGGGCCATAGCGTGTCCTCTTGGTGTCATAGTCTTCCCCTGTAGGCCTCGGGGAGGCAGCTCGGCAGGGGGATCTGCTTCCTCACCTTTCCTCCGGGACTCCCAGCCAGCACCAGCTTGGTGGTAGGACCTCCCTCCTCAGCTCCAACTAGGGCCAGCTCTTTATCCCCAAGTGCCTGTCCCTCCCGCCCCGCCTCCCTTCCCCTACTGATCCATTTTGTCCACCACGGGTGCACGGCCAGGTGGTAGGCAGCCTTGGGTCAGCCCCGGGGCCCATGCAGTCTCTCAGGGCCACTCCCTGCCACCTGCTCAGGGATTGGCCCCCTCTTCTATCTCCCCTCTTCCTCCTCTTCCCCAGGCCTCTGCGGGGCCTCATCTCAGCACCTCCAGGTTTGTTAGGCCTGTCCCAGTTCTAGGAGTTTCCACACCTAAGGCAGCACTCAGTCATCCTCTTCTCCTTGGGTCTGTGGAAAGGGTAGCTTGTTGGAGACATCTTGGCCCTGGCCCTCGTGGGTCTGAGCTGGGATTTCCCTTAGTGTGAGGCAGCCAGGACAGATCACAGTGCCTTAATCTCTTGCCTCCCCTTCCAGCCCAGTGAAAGTGTGGCTTCCCTCTCTGTCCATCTGTCACTTGCACTCACATTCCCTCCTACCCACAGACAGCCCGGGGGGAAGGAGACCCTCTGCACTCCCATGCCCCCTTCCCGAGGGCTGCAGCCAGGCACAGGTCTCCCCACCCACCTCCAGGCCATTCCCGAGCAGCTTTAGCCCAGGACAGAAAACCGCTGCAGACAGGTGCACCTTTGGCCTCCACCTCCCCAGCAGGTGTCCTGCCCCTTACCTCTAGCCAGGAGGACACGGCAGTCTGCTGCTTCCAGGCTGATTCCACCTGACCCCTTTCTGGACACCGGGACTAAGGTTGCCAGCCTTAGCCTCATCTCATCCCAGGGGCATTGGGACAGGTAATGGGAACTCCTTCCTCCCACCCTGATGGGCTCTGCCCACATGGCTGCCTTTCCAAGGGAGTGTATCAAATGTTTACCTAAGAAATACCCTGTTTACAGCTGGAGGAGAAATGTGCCCACAGTGGGTGGAGATCTAACTCTCTGGAAAAGGCCTGGCCTCCTTTGTGGCACTGCCAGTGGTGGCCCCAGAGCGAATGCAGGCAGAGATGCCTGGGGTGGGGGGAAGGCCCTTCACTGCCCCTGCTCCCCACCTGTGGTGCTAAGACCACTCCCTCTCTCCCATGGCCTCGTCCCAAACATTCCCGCCTCCCTGCTCCTTCCTCCGAGAGCCTCGGCTCCTTACATATCACTTGTCTCCTACCTAGAAAACCAGTGTTTGGAGCAATAAGATGATTATATTTGCTTGAATCTTTTTCTAAGAAAAGGAAAAGAGCTGGCATTGTGGGAATGGAGATGCTGTTGGCTGTTTACCTCTTTAGAAGACAAAAGGACGGTGTCTGGACTTTAGCCTTGGGGTATCTTTGGACGCATGGAAGAGCAGGAGTCAGGCTGCCATCCCCGAAGGAGGGGACCCTAACTCTGCCCTTGCCATAAGGCCCCTTCCAGCCCTGCCCCTGTGCTCTCCCCCCACCACACACATCTGGAGGCACTGGCGGGTCTACTCTGGATGGGTCTCCCTCCCCTTGATTAGTTGTCCCTCAGGCCTGTCTGGCACACAAGACGGCTGCTAGCAGGCAGCCTCAGAACAGCCAAGCTTCTTTATCAGCTCTCCAGACAGGTAGGGTTTGGAGGCCCGAAGCCCGGGATACTGCCTCTTCCTCCCTCCCACACTGAGCTGGAGCACAGTGTGGACCTGCCCTGCCCCTGGCTCTGAGGGCAGGGGGCTCCTGTCCTAGACATGCTCTTGAAGGGAGACCAGTCCCAGTGCACCGTAGTACTGGCCACTGTTAGCATGCACCACCGTCACCAAAAGACTAATCCACTGCCATTGGCTGCCCAGGGAACCCTAGGATTGGAGAGGCTATCAAAGGGAGCCCCCCACCCTAGACACTTTCTAGGAGAGACCATGGGAGAAAGGGAGTTTATTTGGAGATGCTTTAAGTCGTCTTGTGCCCTAGCTTTAAAGAAGTCTTGTACCCCAGGGGCTTCTTCCCATCAGTAGGGCAGGCAGGATGTACAATAAGTTCTTCAAATTTGGGACAGTCTTGGGCATGAGGGAGGTTTAAAGCCAGGCACAAAGTTAGTTTTAAATACTAGTTAATAAATCTATTTTTCTTTATTTTCTTTTTTTGCACAGAAGCTGGTAATCTAGGACCTACGTGTGAACAACTTTATATGAATATTTTTTGTACTTGGTTTACTTGGGTTGGTATGATACATTATATTTAAGTTCCTTGAACACTGTGGATCCCCCTAATGTGTATGAATGACTGAGGCTTTGTAAATTAAGGGACGTTTGTGTGAATAAAGTTATTTGATGGGGTCAAAGAAGCCATATGTGGTTTGAAAGTGAGTATTTTGTGGTTTTGTTGCCACTGTTTGGGAGGGTGGAGAAGCCAGCATATCACAGCAACACTGTCCTGTTTGATGGTGGCATAAGGAAAGGATGCTCACCACTCAGTATTCCCATGCCTGACAAAACTGCCAGTGGCTCTTCCGGTTCCACACCTGGAAAACACACACCTAGGAGGGCAGGAGCCTGTCCGAAGTCCTGCCTCCTCTCCTTGGGGGAGGGGCCCTGAATGAGGACCTAGACCTAAGAGAACCCCAGTGGCCTCCAGAAGGCTCTACAGCCCTCTCGGCCCCAGCCCTGCAGGTCTGTGCAAGTCCTAGCCCTGAAGAATTTTAAAGTAGAAAAAAGGTCACCGCTGCCGGGCTGGGGATAGTGTTCTAGGAAAGCGTGGGCTCTATCGAGGGCCAAACTGTTGACAGGGTGAGCAAACCAGGCCACAGTGGTTGGGTTAGGGATGGGGGAAGGAGCACATGGCCCATCTCCTTTAGCCTGGTCCAACAAAAGCCACATTCCATGAGGAATGGAGTCTGGAATTGGCCCAAAACCTTCTGATCCCTCCCCCCTGCTGCCTGGGCGGTGGGATGTGTGCCCCCTCTGCTGATGAGAAATGAAGCCCAGAGAAATCAGGCCACTGGATGAGTCGGGGGGACCTGGGAAGAACAGGGATTTGTGCCACTTCCAGTTGGGACTGGTAACAGCCATCCTGAACCTATTTGCTGGGGTAGCGAGGAGGCGGTGGTGGCTACCTTTGGAGCAGTAGAAGACTAACCAAACGCTGGGTGCAGCAGGCAGGCCCTCAGCACATGCACCTAGTTTCTAGTTTCCCAAAGAAGCAAGGTTGGGGACTCCTGAGACCTAGAGAATACTAGGCCTGACATTCTGGCATCATGCAGCCTTGGTGAAGCTTACCTGTCGTAAGGGTTGATGGTTAATGTGGAGCCCACCATTCAGGGCCTTTCTGAAGACCTGTAGACCCTGGAAAAATAAAACCACCAGAGGCCGAGTCAGAACTATGGGATGTGAGCTGAAGGGAAAGACGGGACAGGCTTGTCACCTGACTTGGAAGTCCACGGACCACACTTCAGGACCAGGGTTTGGGCTCCAGTGGCTCCTGCGGATGAAGCTTCCTGTAAAGGATTCCTCTGTCCATATCATGGACAGTAACCTGGGCGTTGAAGAGGACAACCCACAAGTTTTGGGTTTTTATTAATAGGTTTATTGAGCTAATTCACCCTCTCAAAAGTGTACAGTTCCATGGGATTTAATATATTGAGGGAGTTGTGTCACCATCACCACTAATTCCAGAGCATTCTTTTTTTTTTAATTTTTAATATTTATTTTTTTTAGTTATTGGCAGACACAACATCTTTATATGTGGTGCTGAGGATCGAACCCGGGCCGCACGCATGCCAGGCGAGCGCGCTACCACTTGAGCCACGTCCCCAGCCCCCCATAGCATTCTTTATCTCCTCAAAAAGAACCCAGTACCCATGAGCACTCACTTCCCAGGTATCATACCGGCAGCCCCTGGCAAGCTTGCACGGATCTACTTTGGATTTGCCTGTTCTGGGCATTGCATATAAATGGGATTATACAACGTGCATCCTGATTATCAATATTTCATTAATGGTATTCCATGGTGTGGATATACCACAGTTTATCAATTCATCAGTTAATGGATGTTTGGATTGTTTCCACTCTGGCTAAAGAATATATTTTTGACCAAACTTTTTCAAAAAGGCTGCCCACTTATAGATTCCACCAGTAGTGTATTTTTTTGCTGTACCCTCTTCCACATTTTTTACTGGTGCATCCCATCTTTTTATGATGAGTGATCTACCAGATGTAAATGGTCGTAGGTCATAGATGTCCATCTATCCTCTGTCCTATTCTTTGTGAATAAGAGTCATGCTTTAACTTGAGTCAGTCATTTAATGGTTCAGCCTGGCCCCCTGCTTAGTGGAGATAAAGTAACACAGATTGGCTCTGCTGTCTGAGGCACACCATCTTTCTGGCTTCGTGTTCTCTTCCACAAAGCAGTGAGTATCCACTTTGAATGATGGTTGGCAGGATTGAGGGTGTTCGTGGAAGATGCATGGTGGGCACCCCTTCAGTGTCCCAAGCCCCGTGGGTTAGGGCAGAGTTCAGAAGTGAAGAGGTGGAGAGGAGCTCGGAGTGTGTTGTTTGGGCAGGGGTGACATGGAACCTAACATAACCGTAGGAGGATCTGCCGAGGGCCATGATCTACAGGGCTGAGAGGTGTCACTGTGACCCTGGGAGGAAGGATCTAGAATATCAAACTAGGCCAGTTTTCATGTCAGTGGAAGGAGTCTGACCTCTGCGTCCTCACTAATCACCCCCACCCCACTCCCAGGGATCCTGGCTTCAGACCCTGGATTAGTGGTTCGAGAAATACCTGCCCCCAGCCACCTGCTAGCTGCCAGCAAGAGCTCCTAGTCTAGAGGAGGGACTCAGAAGAAAGAGGCATCATCGCAACAGGCCTGGTCTGAGGGAGAGGGAGGCTCCGAGGGCCTGGGCAACCCTGGAGACAGAGGGGAGACTTCCTGGAGGAAGCAAGATCTGAGGGGACACACTCAGGCCACCCTGCTACGGCCCTGAGCCCTGCTCCTCCAGGGCCTGCTGTAGCACCCAGCTGTCACGGCTGTTGTAAGGTGCAGTGGGCACAT
The DNA here is from genome assembly GCF_964194105.1 of Spermophilus citellus. Classification (NCBI taxonomy): domain Eukaryota; kingdom Metazoa; phylum Chordata; class Mammalia; order Rodentia; family Sciuridae; genus Spermophilus; species Spermophilus citellus. The sequence goes on from NC_138185.1 coordinate 28,343,554, forward strand.
TCCCTCAGCCCTTCCTGCCTTTCCAGCGTCTTGAGGGCAGCTTCTGAGTCTCCCAGAAGGTCTTTACCTCATGACATCCCAGCTCAAGGATCCAACCGAGGTCCTATGGCACCGAGACCCCCTCAATTCAGTGTCCACACAGATGTCCTTTGAAATCAGTAAAACATTGGTGCCAAGGCTCCAGAACCCTAGGGACTTCCATTGCCCCCAAGGCACCTCCCAGCCCCTCGCCTGGCCTGTGGTCCTTCCTCACCCTGCTTACTCACCAGACCCACTTGTCCCCGCTCCCTTCAGGCTCTGCCCCCAGCCAGCCTGGCTTTCTTGCTGTCTCTCAGCACACGAGACTTTTCCAGCCTGGGGCCCTCACATTGGCTGCTCCCTGCATTGGTCCTTCATTGCTTCCTTGCTCATCACCCCCTTAAAGGAATACCGCCCTACCATCTCTACTTCTTTAGCATGCTCTACTTTTCTTTATAGCACTTAATCACTAGCAGGAAAGTTTTTATATATGTACATATGTATAATGCATATGCAGATGTATACACATATAAATAAAATCTCTAGATCATTCTTTAAGCAGAGCCTGACATGGCACACAGGAGACATTGTGGCACATTTATTAAGTAGATGGACCAGAACACGTTCTATCAGAGCATGCTATTTCACCCCAGTGGAGCGGGTTTGGGGGGGGCCTACAGGGTAGGGGGCAGCGCCCGGGCAGGAACCTGGAGCTCCTGAACCCTGGCCCAGCCACTGGTGGGCCTGCAACTTCTCTCCATTCCTGAGACTTAGTCATAGGCTACTTCATTCCTGCCAATCCCTGAGAAGTAGGAACAAAACCAGTTTACTTGAGAAGGAACTCGCCAAGTATGAGCAATAATATTACGGGGGCTTGATTTCTTTCATCTGGATCAAGGATCAGCCAGGGCAAAAAAGTCAACATGTCAGGCTTTGCAGATCCCGGGGCCGACTGCAGTTTGTCAGCTCTGCCATCATGATGTACAAGTAGGGAGTATGTCAGCAGCTGAGTGTGGCTGTGTACCAGTAGAGCTGTAGTCACGGATCTCACATACTTTTCACCAGAGTGTTACAAAGTCGTGTTCTTTTCTTCTTCAATTATTTAAAACCACATGACCTATTTAAAACCACGCGCCTCCAGTGGTCTGGGCTTGCCCCTAGGGAGCCCGTGGCAGACAGCATGGTGCGTGGCATAGGGGTCCAGCTCAGATCCAGAGGGGTGAAGGTGAGACCATGTGCATGATGGCGATGGGCAAGATCCAGGCCCTAAGGTTCTGCTCATCTCTAGATGGTTCCTTGGCCTGTGAGGGAGCTACATGTGGGGAGGTGGATGTCACCAACCATCCCACACAGTCATGAATCCAGAAACGACAGCGTGGGAGAAGCAACTGGAAGAGGAGTCAGGATGCCGGATCCAGACCCATCCCTCCTGCCAGCTGTGCGGGAGGCAGCAGCTTCCCTCCTCCCTGGCCTAATGGGCTTCTGGAATCAAACAGAGGGTTTGGTTTACCACCTTTGACCTCTGATGTATGACTTTGGGCCTGTCGCTCTCTGAGCCTCAGTTTCCTCACTTACGTAATGGCCATGATACCAGCACCTGCCTCAGAGATTTTTCTGAGAATTAATGAGATAGTGCATAGAGAATACAGAATAAGTACCTGACCAGCAGTTAATTATCCATAAATGGCATCTATTGATAGTATTTTTAAAGAAGAAAAACATTTTATAACATGTTCCTCAGATAGTCAAAGGGGAATGCTGTGTGTTTCATTTCCCTCCTGAAGTCCCTGTGCATGCTCTAGACCCTGAGCAGTGCTGTAGTAAGAGCTGCTGGTCAAGCTTTCTCAGATCACTGACATATGTACATATGTATAATGGAGCACCTGCTAGCGCTGCCTGATTGACATTGTGGAGAAACGCTTCAGAGCCCACTTGCCGGGCCAGCTTTGCAGCTTTACAACCCTGATTCCCTCTGAAGGCGTGTTGGCTGCCCCATCCTGTTTCACAGGGGCTAAGGTCACTTCCTTCTTGCAAAAGCCTTCAAAAATTGCCTCAGCTTGGTCAACTGGTTCCCTGAGGGCAGACCAGAAGACGAGGAATTTAATAACAAGAGATGAAGCCCAGGCAACTCGAATGTGGTAAGAACACAGAACAGTCGCCCCAGCCAGCAGACCAAGGGCATTGCCCAAACCCGAGCATTCCTGGTTCCCATGTTGACTGGGCCCAGCCGCCCTCCAGCTAGTGTTTACCCAGAGCCCAACACCGGCAGGGAGCCTTGTGCCGGGAGGCACCTGTAGATCAGCGATTTTGTACACAGACTCTACCATGAATCTGCCCAGGTTCAAAGCAAGTGGCTCTACTACTTTAGGACTCAGTTTCCTCATTTATAAAATGAAGATAGTAACTTTACCTATGTCCGTGAGGATTAAGTACTGCTGCACAAACTGGAGAGCACAAACAGCAGCAAGTAGCGTTCATCACCCAGGCCACCTCCTGGTCCAGGATGGCTGCTGGAGCTTCAGACATTTCATCCTAATCCCAAGTAACATGAAAAAGAGAGGGATGAAGGAGCCTTTCCCTCTCTGTTTAAGGAGACTGCCCTGAAGATAGACAGACAGACAGACAGACACACACACACACACACACACCACTGCCACTTACATTTCTTGGCTAGAACTTAGTCACTTGGCCACAGCTGGTGCCAAAGAGGTGGGGAAGCAAAGGGGACAATGGTTTTGTTATTGAGGCTGAGGGGAGATAAGTAGCTGCTCTGGCGAATCGAGTATGCCTCTGGCTTATTCTAATAAAAGTTCAGTATTACCATTATTAATAATAGCTCTGCAGATCTAGTTTCAAAAAATAAAGATAAAAATAAGGAAGAAAAAAAAAAAGAAATAACTAAATCAGCTCTTTCTTGTAGCCAGATAGGATCCAGGGTGTCTTTATCAGAGCCAGGACAATGTCTAGGTTACAGTCCCAGTTCTGCCATTTCCTGTGTGCTCTTGGGAAGTTTACCTAACCTCCCTAGACTTGTCTTTATCTCTGAGATGGAGAAGATAATAAGAATACCACCACAGGATCATCCTGAGGGCTAAGTAAATAGAACTAACGGCTCTCAACACTGGAGTGGGGGAAGCTTCGATCCCTTCCATGGACGCAGAGAGCTTCTAGATGTACACTGTTTCCTTCCTCCCTCACCTGAGCATTCACTGAGCACCTCAGTGCAGGGCTCCAGGGTTGAAAGATGAAATACACACAGACCCGTGTTCCCTAATTGTACGAACGTCTCTTGAGCCTGTCCTGTGTGCCAAGCTCTGACCACAGGACAACAGAGTCAGGTGCAGAGTCATGTGTGGGGGGCGTAGAGAACAGATCCGAGATCTCTGATTTCAGGGAAGGTGGACCCAATGTACAGAGACGTGGGGCCTGGTCCCAGCTCTGTGGGTGGGATCAGTCTGTACATTTTTGTCCCATGATTGTGGACAGGCAGCAAAGCCAGACCTGAAAATTGGGTTGGGAGAGGAGGCCACCCAAGGATAGCATAGAAAAGAGGTTCTGTGCTTTCCTGGGTCATCAAATGAACAGTAATCTGGAAACAAAAGCCACGGATGCCTGCCAACTACACCCGTCGCCTGCACCCCGGGACCAAGCCAGTTCTCTGCTCTCTGGGGCCCCAAACTTGCCTCCTAGGACTGTTTCTTTGAGACTTTCCTATCTACCCTCTTCAGCCAGCTTTGGAAAGCATTTAGAATAGCAACCCTGCCCATCTGGGTCAGCTATTAATTTATTTAATCTTAGTTCCAAGTGCTTCTTCAATATGCACTCCACGTGAGTCACCAAATGGCTTTAAGCATTTCTTCTGTAAGTGAGAATGATTTTAAGTTCTCACTGGAGGACATACACTGATAGGACATTGCAGGAGGGAAACCGGGGCCGGGGGGGGGGGGGGGGGGTCTGCAGTACATTCTTACCCTAGCCAAAGGCCAGAACGTGATCTGTCTGCATCCTTGCAGGCTCAGCCCAAAAGTATCCTTTATACAACCCTCTTTTTGTGGGGAGAGAGTACGAGGGATTGAACTCAGGGGCATTCGACCACTGAGCCACATCTCCAGCCCTATTTTGTATTTTATTTAGAGATAGGCTCTCACTCAGTTGCTTAGAACCTTGCTTTTGCTGAGGCTGGCTTTGAACTCCCGATCCTCCTGCCTCAGCTTTCCAAGCCACTGGGATTATAGGCATTGGCCTCCACACCCGGCTATACAATCCTCTTGAAACCAAAGTTCCTGTGTGGCCCATGGATAGCTGCCCATGGACTGGAGAATCCCATGCACTGGTAGCACTTCTTCAGCAAACCCATGTAGGCTCAGGTCATCTCTGGCTGGACTAAATCACCCAACTTCTCTAACACCCATGGACTGAACTACATTTTTTCCAAAAAGGTCCAAACCTCTTCCAAGTGTGTTCTTCCTTGGGCACTTATGAAAAAATTAAAACCAACATACCAACATCATATGTAATGATAAAGACTGAATACTCTCCTTTAACATCAGGAATAAAACAGGATGTCCACTCTTGCCCTTCAGCGTTGGACTAGGGTTTCTAGCCAGTGCAGTCAGGCAAGAAATAAAATTAAAGAAATAAAAGGTGTGAGATAACAAAGAAGTAAAATTGCCTTTATTTGCAGATGACATGAGCCTCTATGTAGAAAATATCATGAAATCTACAAAAAAGCTACAAGAATTAAGTTTGGCAAGGTTGCTGGATATAAGATCAATGCACGACAATCAATTGAATGTCCCTATGCTCGCAATCACAAATCAGAAATTGAAATATTAGAAAAAATAATACCATTTATAATATTATCAACATATATGAACTCCTTATGGATAAATCTGGCAAAAGATATAAAAGATGTGCACAGTGAAGATTATAAAACACTGCTGAGAGAAATTGAAGAAAACCTAAATAAAGGGGAAATGTAAGTCAATCCTCATTATTTATGGATTCCGTATTCATGACTCTGCCCACCCACTACAATTTCCTTGTGTGGTAACAGTGAATATCCTGACCTGCAGGGCAGCCAAAAAAAAAAAAAAAAATGAGTAGTAGCCTGGTACATACATTTCCAGCTAATGCCAACGAGGCCACTCCCTGACTTCTTATTTTATCTCGCATGCTATAAACAAATGTCCTTTTCAGTCTATTTAATGCCACATTTTTCATATTTGTGCTTTTTTGATGGTGATTTTAAATGGTCCCCAAGCTACTTGTATGTGCAAAGAGGTCGCAATGAGCCTTAGAGAGAAAATGCATGTTTTAGATCAGCTTTGCTCAAGCATAAGTTATGATGCTGACGTTCATGAATTCAGGCTGAATGAATCCATGCAGGTATTACATAAGGGACCTTCAAACAGAGATACACGTAAATCAAAGAATGTATATTAAATAGTTCATGAGAATGTTGTGACCAGAAGCTTGTAGAAACCTGACCCTGTTTCCCCCAAAAGCAATGGTTCAGTATTTGCTAACTCATTGTTCACAGAGACTCTGTAGAACTTAATTCCAGCAAATAATGAGAATCAACTGTCCTGTGTTCATGGGTCAGAAACTCAATATTGTTCAGATGGTAATTCCTCTCAAATTGCTGGAGGGTTCCAATCCTATACCAATCAAAATTTCCTGGGGCATTCTGTAGAAATTGACAAACTGATTTTAAAGTTCACATGGAAATGAAAAGGACTTAAAATGGCCAAAATCACTCTGAAAAAGATGAAAGTAAGAAAACACAGTACCTATTCCAAAAAGCATTACGAAGCAACATTAATCAGAACAGTACGGTATTGGCATAAAGATAGATGTAAAGATCAGTAGAACAGAATAAAGCATCCAAAAATAGACTTACACACGTTTGGATGACTGATTGTTTTTTTCTGGGTACCAGGGATTGAACTCAGGGCACTCGGTCACTGAGCCACATCCCCAGCCCTATTTTGTATTTTACTTAGGTCCCACCTCGGTGTTGCTGAGGCTGGCTTTGAACTCGTGATCCTCCTGCCTCAGCCTCCCGAGCCACTGAGATTACAGGCATGCCCCACCATGCCTGGCTTGGATAACTGATTTTTGACAAGGTTACAAAAGCAATCCAGTGGGGGTAGTGTGGCCTTTTTAATGAATGGTGCTGGAACAACCAGATGACTATAAAAAATGAAAAAAAAAATTTAACACTTCAATCTATCTCTCATGTTATATGCAGAAGTTAAATCAAAATAGACTGCAGGCCTCACTGTAAAACCCCATATGATAAAACTTCTAGAAGAAAAAAAAATTTGAGAAAAAGGAAAAAGAAGGTTTATTACTTTGCTAGCAAAGGAGAAACATAAGGGATACCTGTCCCAAAGGCTGTGATTCTGCTCATCAGCAGGAACAGGGGGCCTTTAAAGAGGTGATTCAGAGAAAATGAGATTAGGGAGGAGAGACCAGGAAGGAGAAGACGAGGGAAAAGAAGGTCAGGGAAGAGAAGACCAGGGAGGAGAGGGTTGGGGAAAAGAAAAAAAAACAACAACAATAACAACAAAGTAAGTTTCAAAGCCACAAGGAATGTAGTCAAAGCACCAAGTGAACCCCTGTTACCTCCCCACTGTCGATTTCTACATTCCATTTCTGTGGAAAGTGGGCGACGAATTCTCTAAGCTACTTCCTGCTGAAAGGGGGAGAAGCTGGGGGAAGTAACCCAAAGTCCTTGTCCTCTGTCAGGTGGGGCGTGGACAGTTAAGGGCATTCAGCAGCAGAGCAGTCAGAGGGCCACAGCAGCAGATGGCAGGTGACTGGACAAGGCATACAGAGGGCAGGGATCATGCGAATGGCCACCGATGTCACGACTTTCCTGAGTTCAGTTTCCTTTATCTCAAAGTAGAGCAACTGATGGAGCAACCTGTGCCATTCAGGGAGAGAAGGCGGGAGTTCCCCGAAGCAAAAAGAGCTTGGGCAGCTGCTGGGAAGTTCCCACAGTCCCTCCCTTTACTCACAGGAACAGCTCTTCTGAGGCTCACTCACATCTCTCCCAATTTCTCCAGTGGTCGGCTCTCAACAAACTCACCAGCCACCTTGTATCCTCAGCAAGGAAGTGGGGGTTCCTTGGAGAACCAGATCTGCTCAAGAAAGCTGGAGTGGGGGCTGCGCTCAGACCCCATTGGGGTGACAGATTTGTTGCCGAAAGCTCGGTCCTTGTCCCTGATGCCAATCCAATAACGAGGACACTGTTTTGAGAAAAAGGAAAAAGGAGGTTTATTGCTTTGCTAGCAAAGGAGAAACCCAGGGATCACCTGTCCCAAAGGCTGTGATTCTCTTCTAGAAGAAAATATGGGGGGAAATCTTTGGGGCCAGAGGTTAAGTAAATGTCTCTTAGTTATCACACTAAAAGCATCATTCATAAAAGATCAAGTAGATAAGCAGAACCACATCAAAATTTGAAATTTCTGCATCTCAAGAGACTTCAAGAATGGGAAGACAAAACTCTGACAGGAAAATATATCTTTACAAAGCATATAGTAAATAAAGAATTGGTATCCAGAATATAAAGAATGCTCAAAGTTGAATGATAAAAAATAAGCCTTCCAAAATTGGCAAAAGATTTGAATAAACTTGTTACCTGAGAACATAAACACATGGCAAATAGTGTGAAAAAGATGCTCAGCATCATTTTCTGTTAAAAGAAAATAAATTTTAAATGTTTTAAATTTAAAAATTAAATTCAAAGCTCAATAAGGTACTAGTACATACCTAATAGGGTGGCTAAAATAAAAAAGACTGACGATGCCAATACTGGGAACAATATGGAGGAACTAGAATTCTTATACTCTGTTTACAGGAATGGAAACTAGTATTACCATTTTGGAAATAATGTTAATTTTTTAAAAAATTAGTCCAGATAGACAGGCATGGTGGCACAGGACTATAATTCCAACAACTCAGGAGGCTGAGGCAGGAGGATTGCAAATTTGAGGCTAGCTTCAGCAACTTAGCAAGACCCTGTGTCAAAATAAAAAATAGGAAGGACTAGGGATGTAGCTCAGTGATAGAGCACCCCTGGGTGTCATCCCCAGTACAGCCCCCAGCCCAACGAATTAATCCAGCTATTCCATTTCTAGGTATTCATTCAAGAGAAAAGGGAACTTGAGGCCATACAAAGACTGGCACAAATGTTCAAAGAAGCTTTATTTGTAATAGCCCCAAACTGGAGATAACCCAAATGTCCATCAGCAAATCAGTCAACACATGGATAAACACATTGTGGTATATCCACACAATGGAATGCCACTCACTCAGCAAAATAAGGAAAAAAAATAAAAACCTATTGACACACACAATTACATGGAATAATCCCTAATTATGCTGAGTGCATGGAAATTGAACAAAAAAATTACTAACTTGTATGATTCTATTTCTATAAAAACTCTAGGAAATGTAAAGTAACAAAAGGCAGGTCACTGGTTGCTTGAGGGCCATGGATGGCCGGAGGGAGCATTTCAAGGAAGAACAAGGAGACTTTGGGGGAGGTGGATATGCTCTTGAATATAGTGATGACTTCCTGGGTCAAAATTTATCTCCCATGTCAAATGTATTAAGTTCCACACTTCAAATACGTGCAATTTGTTATATGTCCACTATGCCTTAATACAATGTTAAAAAAAGAAAGAAAGAAAGAGGGAACATAAGTCAACTTGAAAGGACTTCCCCAGGCCACACTTGGAATGATTTGAACATCAAACAAACAATAGTGAGCCAGGCATCTATAATGCCAGTGACTCGGAAGACTGAGGCAGGAGGATTGCAAGTTCAAGGCCAGCCTCAGCAACTTAATGAGGCCCTAAGCAACTTAGCAAAACCCTGTCTCAAAATAAAAACATAAAAAGGGCTGGGGGTGTAGCTCAATGGTAAAGCAGCCCTGGGTTCAATCATCAGTACCAAAAAAAGAAGGAAAAAAAAAAAAAGAAATGAAAACTAAAAAAAAAAAAAACAGTGATAATATATTTTTAACACATGAAATAGTAATAATTTTTAAAAGCCATAGGATGTGGTAATACTACAAAAAAGTGAGGAGGAGAAAGAGAGGGAAAAACTTTACCAAAGTATGTAGAAAGAATAATAGAATTAGGAAAACCTCTATTTTGCAGCCTCCAGTAATTGATTCAAGCAAGCTATCGACAGCTGTTGAAATCACGGAGTGGAAATTCACATCTCAACTATCATAATCCATCACAGAGGGAAATCATTATTTTCAAAAAGAATCAACTTTACAACGGAAGCACTTTTACTCAAATCATCCCATTCAGTGTCACGGATGACAGGGTGACTTGGCACATGGCCACCTTACATAATGCAGTGGGGAACATGCAGCCTCACCTCTTTGGGTTTACTGCCCAAAATATTTAGCCAGAACCTAGTCACAAGGAAGCAATTAGTTACGCCCAGATTGAGAGACATTCTACACGACAACAGGGCTGTCTTTTTTTTAAAAAAAATGTCAGTGTCAGGAGGAAAAAAAAAAAAAGGCAGGGAGAAGATACAGTGTCACCAAGTCATTCTGGATCCAATGCAGAAGGAACATTGACAACCAGATGCAGAGTCTGACCCTTGATGGAAACAGCTGCAAAGCACTGGAATCGGGCTACATGGTGGTCGGGTGGCAGCGTTCAGGGTTTTGATTTGGTCTTTGATATTTTTGTTGGATAGAATGCCCCTTGTTTGGATGGACACATGCTGTATTTTGGGGTGGAGTGAGAGGGACAGAAGGGAACAGCAATGTGACAAAATGCTAACAATTAGGGAGCCCAGGCAAAAGTATATGTGTATTCATTTTATGATTATTTTGGGTGCTGGAAATTGAACTCAGGGACACTCAACCACTGAGCCACATACCCAGCCCTATTTTTTATTTTATTTAGAGACAGGGTCTCACTGAGTTGCTTACTGCCTTGCTAAGTTGCTGAGGCTGACTTTGAACTTGTGATCCTCCTGTCTCAGCCTCCAGAGCCATTGGGATTACAGGTGTGCACCCCCACACCCAGCTTCATCGTATGATTCTGTTTTTTGGTGGAGGGCAGGATTTAACCCAGTGGTGCTTTACTGCTGAGCTACATCCACAGCTCAGTTTCTGTATTTATTTATTTTATTTTGAAACAGGGCCTCCCTAACTTACTGAGGCTGGCCCCGAATTTTCGATTCTCCCGTCTCTGCCTCCGGAGTTGCTGGAATTACAGGTGTGCGCCACCACACCTGGGCAATCCTTTTCTTCTTCTTCTTCTTCTTCTTCTTCTTCTTCTTTTTTTTTTTTTTTTTTTTTTTTGCAATGCTTTGGATAGGGCCCGTGGCCTCAGACATGCCAGGCAACAGGCAAATGCTCTACCACTAAACCCATCCCAGCCCTGTATGTTTCTTTTAACTTCTCTGTCAGTATGAAAATATTCAAATGAAAAGCTGGAGGGGACAAGAAGAGGTGGCTGGCCCAGAGGGGTCTTTCCAGCTCCCAGAGTCTGCTTAGGCTCCTGCCTTTAGCCACCAGGCAGTACTGGGCCTTCCCCAACCTGTAAGCTTCTTCCTCACAGCCTGCCTGGCTACCTGGCCTCCTGGCCTGGACCCCTGCTGACCGCAGGGTAGCCCTCTGCCACCCTCCTCCTGCCTCCTCCTCCACCTAGAGTGAAGCTCAGAGGGAGATATGGTCCAGTTGCTGGGGTAAGGGACACACAGGGCCAGTAACTCAGTGGGCAGGCTGCGGATGTCCTAGGAGGTACAGGAGTCCCAGCTGTGTCTTTGGGTGAGAGATGTAGCCACCACACTGTGCACCTGGACAGGGCCATGCTTGTCCTCCTGTCTGTGGGCTGATTGCCTTATGTCCCTCCCACTGAGAGCAAAATGGAAAGTCCTAACCATGGAGACAACCAGGCCCTTCATCCGCTGCCTTCCTACTCACCAACGGTCCTTCTCCTGTCCATCCTGACCCCACAGCTTCAATGTCACTTTCCCTCATTCCTGCTTTGGGGCTTTGTGCTTATTCACTGTCCTGCGAAGCATCCCCCTGCCCCTGCCCTGGTGTCCACCCAGCCCAGCCCTCTCCTCCGGCCTCCAGTGACTTTGTTTCTGTTTTCTCTGGAGCACACCTCACCACCCAACGGTCCACCAGGTGTCGCGTGATTCGTCAGTCTCTCCCACTAGGTACCAGTGCTCCAAGGGCTGTCCTTTCTATCTGTTGTGCCTTCTGCCATTCCCAGCACCTGCTACGTAGCAGGTGCTCAGTAAAGGGATCTGGTTTGTTTGTTTGTCTAGTACTTTACCACTGAGTGACAGCTCAAGTCCTTTTGATTTTCATTTTTATTTTTCTTATTTTGTGATGGGGTCTGGCTAAATTGTTAAAGGTCTCACTAAGATGGCCTTGAACTTGCCATCCTCCTGTCCCAGTCTCCCGAGTGGCTGGGGAAACAGGTGTGCCCCACCCTGAGTGGCCTTAATAAAGAATTCTTGGGTTGAGTGATGTCAAAGCCAGGTTTCTGCTCTCCCTTGGGCAGCATGTGTGCGCCCACGTGCATGCCCTGGTGTACGTGCCCGCGTGTGTGTGCGCGTGTGCTGGGCAGACAGAGGCAGGCTGGCCATCTGGGTCGCCCTCCTGAGGCTCATTTCCTGAGGTGCAGGCAGAGCTCAGGGGCTGGGTGGGGGCCACTTGCTGCATCAACACATTATGTAACCAGGCACGGTGGGGGGGGGGCAGGCAGGGCTTTTATTCTGTGTTTGCCCAGAGAAACCTCCCCAGGCCCCATCCCAGGCTGCCAAGCCTTCAGCTTTGTGCTCCCTAATTGCCCTGACAGGGTCCCTCACCATTCACCCGGTCCATTGGATCTGAAAGGCGACTGCACGGATGGGCGCCCAGGACAGGGAGGAGCTCAGGCCTGGCCTGTTTCTGACACTGCTGCCTGGGGTCTTGGCCCCACCTGGGCGTTGGTGACCCTGGGAGGCCAAGCCCACCTGCCCACCTGCCTGCACATGCTCAGGGCTCCAGTTGCTCCCTTGGGGCAACACCTGCCTGCCTGCTGACCTCTCCTGCACGGGGACTTGTGATCGGGGCTGTCTTGATGGGCAGCACCCCTTGGGCCCTGGGCCCCCTTGTGCCCACAGAGGGACTCAGAGCAGACTGGCCTCTGTCTATCAGGAAATCGTAATGGCAACTGACCTCACTGAGTTAGAGGGAGGTGATGCACATAGGTGCCCGCTCCTTCTCCAGGACCCACAAGTGTGGTCAGTCACCGAGGGTCCACTCTGAGCCAAGCCCTGGTCAATGGCCGGGGACTTGAAGCCAGTCATTCCTGCAGTTTCTACTTGGAACCCTGAGCCAGGTGTGGGAGACAGATACAAACAACTGTGCACATCAGGCGAGAACTTTGAAGTCAGAGACTCCAGGGCCCTGGAATAGCGGGGTAAGGTGGTCAGTGTGGTGCCCCTGGGGAGGTGGCCTCCAAGCAGGGCCTGGCTCCAGCAGGGGTGAGCCAGGTAGTGACTGGGAGGGGGGGCACAGACAGTTCAAAGGCCCTTTTGGAAGGTGTGGATGGGCCTGAGGCAAGGTAGTTGCCGCAAGAAGAGAGACAGTGCAAGGTGACACGTCCTGAGGAGACTCCAGAGCCATTGTGACATCCTCGTCTTGTCTTTTCCTCCAAGCGGTCGGGGAGACTGGAGTGTTTTGAGCAAACAGAGGACGTGGCCCATTGGCTCCTATGTTAGGAGTAGATTTGGGGCAGAAGACGGTAGGAGAAGTGTGGAGGTAGTGGGGGCAGCAGCCCTGCAACCCTGGGGGGTGGGGTGGGGTGATGGTTCTTGGGCCAGATTGGCAGGAGTGAAGGAGTGACAAGTGGCCAGGGACCAGAGAGAGTGTGAGGGTGCAGTCACCAGATTGGCTGGCCCGTGGGGCACTGGGGCTGGGAGGCAGGCCGATGGCAACTATTGACTCTGACGACCTCCTCCAGATCATCCCTGACTACCAGACGCATCTTTCATGTCTACACCCCTGAGGCTGCACGCCATTGTCCTCGTTTTAAACATGGAGGAACTGAGGCCCCATGGGTGGGGGAATGGTGTTAACTGAGGGCTGCTGGCTCAGACCAGGGGCCACCACTAGCTTTCTTAGAAAGAGCAGTCTTTACTAAGAGGCTGTCAGCGAGGCCAGGGCTCATCTCCCCCCAGCAGCATCTCAAACTCTTCCTCCTGGAGGCACATGGCACTTCCCTTTGGAAAAAGAGGGAAGGCCAACACTGTTTCCCACTCCCCTGTTCCCAAACAACATGGGGTTCTTTTGCTCATTTTGAGATAGAAATAGCAAAAAAGCAAAGTACAACTTATTTTAGTGTTTCCAGCTCTTAGCTTTCCCACCTCATCTAAGGTTCTGTCACTCAATTCAAGATAGAAACCAGGAAGAGGCCAGCAGAGCTTCCCAACGAGGCTTTCATTTTTGCAGGGTGGGTACCAGGGACTGAACCTGGGGGGGCTTTACCACTGAGCCATAACCCCAGCCCTACTTTGCATTATATTTAGAGACAGGGTCTCACTGAGATGCTTAGCGCCTCACTTTTGCTGAGGCTGGCTGTGAACTTGCCATCCTTCTATCTCAGCCTCCCAGGCCGCTGGGATTACCGGCGTGCACCACTGCACCCGGCCCCCAACAAGGCTTTCTTTATCCAGGCTTGTGCTTGAATACAGGGGAGACAAGCACATGGGTTAGGGTCCCCAGACTGCTCACTGAGAGCTCAAGTTGCAAAGCTCACTTAGACAAAACAGGTGGGCTCACACCAGCGCAGTCAGACCTCAGGATTTCTGGTCAGCTCTTTGTCCTCAGCAGGGGGTTTCACACTGGACCTGGTGATCTGCTCACACACATTCAGTTTGTCTGTGATGGTGAAGGTGCTCACTACCGCCACCCCAGGAAGGCCATCTCTCAGTCAAGTCCAGCCTTTGCACCTGTCAGGGTTGCTGGAAAGCCCGGGGGAGGAATCAGCAGCTCCTGAATTGTTGGTGGAAACAAACAGCAGCTTGCTTTCTCTAGGAAATCTGGGTCAGGAGGATCAAAGCCCCCCGTCCTGTCTCACCACTGCAGGGCCAGTGAAGCCTCCATGCCCTTCCCCACCTGTGCCTCACTCCTTCACCCAAATTGTCTGTACCTCCGCTCATCCAGCCCAAGGGCATCACACACCCCACAGGTTCCATATGGAGCTAAACTCGCTCCTCCTTCGTCCTCTTCTTGCTCTTCCTCGGATCACCTAGCTATTGCCTCTCAGCCCTGCGGGCACTATCGTGTTTACTCCTGGCTTCTACTCTGTGACGGGGAGCCCCTGGGGTACGCCAGTGTGCAGATGAGAAGGCCCAAGGAGTGAAGCATCAGGCAGCTGGTAATGGTGGAGCCAGGAGCTGAACCCAGACCCTCCTCCTCCAGATCCTGTCCCCTTTCCCGGGCTGCCCACCAGCTGGAGCTGTGGGAAGGATGGGGCTCGAGGTGCATAGATGTGCATGGATGGTTCTGGAAACAGGTGAGCTCCCTCCGCCTCATTTCTGTACAAAGTGCTGCCACCTGGAACCGCTGGCTCATTACAGTGGCTCCTGACTCTGTGATCCATCGAGATCATTTCTATTCAACCGATGAGAAAACCAAGGCCAAGAGCTGTTGAATCATTAGCCCATTTTGCACGATGACCAAGTGACCTAACCAAGATTGAGCTTGGGTCTCTGACGCCAGAACCCAGGGAAGAGCTTCTTCTACGCCTCTTTAATATGACCACCAGTGTGTGTTTGGGTGCAGGGAAGTCAGGACACCAGGGGGACAGCACATTAGGCGTGGGGAAGGGAAACCAAATCCAAGGCTTATTTTATACCTCGCATTTGCTTCTGGGTAAGAAGAAAGCAGTTCATTACTGAGACGGCCACAGCGTTCCGCTGCCTGGATCATCGATAGCTGAGGTAATTGGGGGCCTCTGTCTGGCCTCTCGGTCCCTGAAAAGAATTTGCAGGTAGATCTCAGCTGGGAGCACTGAATTCTACTTAGAATGTAAAATGCATCTGTGAAGTGTTTTCTCTGAAGTGGGAATAGGTAATTGATTTTTTTAAAGAAGGCAACCTTTCTGGGTTCTGAAAAAAAAAATGCTTTCAGGTCCCTCTCTTATTTTCCTGTGCATAAAGACAATTATCCCAGGTCAGTGCTCCGTGTAGGAAATGGGACTCACTAATTTTGCACAACAAATGTTTCACTGTTACATTCTCCTTATTGCAAGAGAGATTATTGAATCAGCTTGTTTTACATCAGAGAGAGAAAAACAGAGCCCTGCCTCCCACAGTGATTGGACGTTAGAGATTCTGCAGGGCTCGGAA
Source organism: Spermophilus citellus (assembly GCF_964194105.1). Classification (NCBI taxonomy): domain Eukaryota; kingdom Metazoa; phylum Chordata; class Mammalia; order Rodentia; family Sciuridae; genus Spermophilus; species Spermophilus citellus. The sequence goes on from NC_138185.1 coordinate 28,358,968, forward strand.
AATCCCCGCCCTGGCTCTAACTCCCAACCTGCTGCTCAGAGTCCCTCTCCCCATCTGTGCCATAGCGATCACCATGGCGCCCACCTCCAACCATCGATCCCCAGCAGCATTGGTGAGTGGTAAAAATGGCCACACGTTGTTCTCCATCTGAGCCTTTTGGGGCTGTCTTCCCACCCCACTCTGGTTGTGGCCATGTGACCTACTTTAGCCAGCGGTGATAATGGTAAACGTGATGCAAGCAGAGGCTGGAAAACCTCTGGCCATTCTTTGGAACTCTTGAGACCAGCATGATGGAGCCTGAGCTAGCCTGTGGGAGGGTGAGAAGCCACATGAGACAGAGGTGAGCCATCCCAGTCATGCCAGACTGGAGAACCAAGGGCACAGTCAGGCAGGAACTGGAATCGCAGCTCTCCTATACCAGCTAATCCAGGCGAGCTGGTCCAAACCAGACATACTTCCCAGCAGAACACCAGAATTGTTGGAAATAATTACTTGTTGTTTTAACTCATTAAGGTTAAGGACATTTTGTTTCCCAGCAGTAGCTGACTGATACATCACCTCTCATTCTTATATCTATTACATTCTTGGGTGCTTGGGTAAAAGGAGAAGTTATTGGGAGATTATTTGGGAGCCTGGAATTGAGGCAAAGCCTGAAGAATCAGGCCTGGAATCAGGCAGGAAGCAGAGTCATAGCTATGGGATGATCAGGGAATGAGACCATCACCAATTCTATTCTCATATTATTCCATTCAGGAGTCAAAGTCCCATATGGATGAATGAGGTCACCCATCTAGCCCCAGTCACAGAGTATAGGGAGAAGCAGGTCTGAGGAGAGGATGTCTACAGGGTGGTGACAAAGCATAAGCCTTTAGAGCCTGTTCCAGCTTAGATCCCATTCTGCAGCTTTCTAGCAAGTTCTTTCTCTGAGTCTTACTTTGGCCCTCTGTAGAGGCGCTCTACTTGGGTTCTGGGGTTACTGTGAAGATTCGATGAAGTGATACGTGAACAGCACTTAGAACGGAACCTGGTTCTCAGAAAGTGCTGGGTAAATGCTGTTTTGTATATAATTATTATAAAATCATTATTTTCTGAAGTAGGAGGGAGAACTATGGAATTCAAATTTGGGGAGTTTAATCAAATCACTGAGACTCCATAGGATGTGGGGTGTTCTCCAAATTGTTCAGAAAGGGAGGATGGATACCAATGTCCCCTCTAGGGACATTAGGAAGGTTCCCTTCATCCTTCTGGTTACTAAGTGCCTGCTGTTTGCCCAGCGTGTGGCGAGGCTCTCTCAACAAGATGGACCTCGTCCCTGCTCCCAGCAGCTGACCTTCTAGTAGAGGGCAATGAACAGGGAATGAGGAAGTCCTGTGCTCAGTGCTGAGGGCACCAAGGGCCAGGATGGATGAATGGGAAGGGAAGGGACAGGAGGCTACTTAGGTGAGGTGACAGGGAGCAAAGAAAGTCCCCATGTGCAGATTTAGTATTTATTGTCTGCTGCAAGTCCCCGCCCTGGCAACAGGTAGGTCCTTGAGACCTGCTATCTCCATCTCCGTCCCCCAACCCTGGAGGGGAGGGGAGCAATGTGACCCCTGAATGGGGGGTCGGGATCCCTGGCTTCCAGTGCCCCTAGGACAAATTCCTTCCCCTTTGTGCGGCTTAGTTTCCTCATCTGTGCAATAAGGCAGGGGTCTGGTCAGCAAGTTTCCAAAGGCCTCTTAGCCTTGCTTTTCCCCTTGTGAGCCCCAAACAAAATGCTAAAAGTGGGGGCAGGGCACCACCTGTGAGCTCAGCGTCTCTTTCATCTCTCCTTTGAGACACTTCTGCAGACATCAGGGGTGCCAAGGAGTCCCACCTGCAGACCACAGGGGCACATAAAAGATGCTCCAGTTGTCCTGGAATAGACCGAAGTGGCTGGAATCCTAGCTTTGGGTCAGTCACTGACCTCTCTGAACTGTCTGCATCCCCTCCCCTCTAGGGATGATGAATTAGGAGATAGGTCTGGGTTCTAGAGTCCACATCCAGCCACTGACATACTCTGTCTTGAGGAGCCCCCTCTCCTTCTCAGGGTCCCAAACCTGGTAACAGATTGGGATTCCTCATTCCAGCCTCTGCTGGATCTGCTTCTCCAGGGCCATAACAACTTATGGAGTCCCCAGAGCACAACCTGCCCATCCGCCCACCAGGCTTAATCAAGAGGAGAAATCTAGGAGGAAGTGGCAGCCCCCCACATTCCAGAAATAGCAGGCCAGCTGGTGGGCGGCTGACCTTGGAGCCCAGGGCCTAAGCTGAGGCCTGTTGCCTGGCAACAGTCATCATCACACACTGTGGGTGGCCAAAGGCTCCTGTAGTGGCCCACAGCACCAGGCCCGCCCACACATACCTGGGTGCTGGACAGCTCCAACTCCGGCAGAGTGTCCTTGAGGCTTAGAACAAACCCCCTGCCTTTGTGTGGTCCAGCCCACCTCCAGCCTTCTAGCACCTACTGGAAGAGCTAGCTACTGCCTAAGTAGCATCTTGAATCCTGACCAAAATGCCACAAATAGGGATCCCTTTACAGGAAGGGAAGCTGAGTCCCCTGGGTAGAGAAGTCTGTGGCCCAGGAGCAGGTGACGTGCTAGCAGCTCAGCCCCTTAGCTGGCTGGAAGAGAGGTCAGGGTGGCCGGTCTGGAGGCCCCAGGTAGGGGTCCAAAGTGGGTTTGGTGAGAGAGAAGGAAGCTGTTTGTGGGTCTGACACCCTCCAAGTGCTGGTGACGTAAGGTCCAGGATTCGAGGGCACTGGAGGTGGCCGTGAACTTGACCTTGAGAGGTGGTCAAGACTTTGAGCAGCTTGGGAGAGAACCTGAGCCATCCCTGGAGACGTGGACCCACTCAGGATCATGCACCTGGAAGCATGACCCATTCTTTCAGGTAGGATCTTCCCTTTCCTCGGCCAACCCACCTTAGATCCCCAGGGAGTGCTTCAGAGTGTCTCATAAAGCCCCCGGGGCACACACTGCACAAACCTCAGGCTCAAGCTTCCATGTCTCTTCTTCCTGCCTCAGTTCCCATTTGTGGGTGTTAGGAGGATTTCTCATGAGAAGTAGCTTTATTAGCTATATTTAGCTTTATTTTATTATTGTCCTGATTCCACAGTTGAGAACACTGAGACTCAGAGAGGTTGTTGAAGTTACTCAAGTTCACACAGCTGGTCAGGGCAGGGCAGAAATTCAAGGTTAGTCATTCCAGTTACCTGCTTCTGCATAATGAACCACTCTCCACCTAATGACTTCACACAGACGCATTTGTGACATGCTTATTATTTGCGAAAGTACAGTTTGGGCAGGGTCCGGTAGAGACAGCTCCCTCCTGCTCCCGTTGCCATGAGCTGGGTCTGGAATCTTCTAAAGGCTCACTCACCCACATGGTGGGTGGCTGGAGCTGGCTGTTGATGAGAGCTCAGCTGAATGGCTTCCACGGGGTCTGGGCTTCTTTACAACATGGGACCTGGATTCCAAGAGTAAGAGTCCTAAAAATCAGTGTCTAAAGAGAGACCCATGTTCCTCCCCACTCAGGGTTGACTGAATGAAGAGTCAGGCACGGGGGAGGGATCTGCCTGGAGCTGAAAGGCCCCCATAGAAGATCCAAGCAGAATGTTCTGTTCCTGAGCCATGGAGCGCCCCGGGTAAGGCTGGAGGAGGAGGAAGCAGCTGTTTCCAGAGCCTCTCTCCCAAAAGAGGAAGCAGGAGGAGGGAGGTCTGGGCTGGTCACACAGACAGGGAGCCAAGCCAGAGCAGCCCCGGGAAGAAACAAGCCCTGAAAATGCCAGACTGCCCCCGACCGACACAGCTGTCACCCTTAGCTGTCATCAGGCCAGCAACACAGGGGCTGGCCCTGCTTCTGCCTCTTGCTCCCCTAGTCTGTGCCACCTCCAAAATGTGCTGAGCCCAGACCCTCCCTCAGCTCCACGGTCACACCTGGGTCCAGCCACACCAGCCCTCCTCACTGTCACTGGCCCAGTGCTGAGGTATTTCCCACTAGGCAGCTAAAGATGGCTTCAAAGTATAAACCAAACGTCACGTTACTTGGCTGTTTACAAATTTCAACAGCCAGGTGCAGAGGCACATACCTGTATCCCAGCTCCTCAGGAGGCTGAGGCAGGAGAACTGCAAGTTTGAGGCCAGCCTGGGAAAAATAGCAAAACAAGCAACAATCACTCACACACACACACACACACACACACACACACACACACCCTAAAAAAGTGTCAGCATTCCCTACACTTAGAATCAATTAAAACTCTTTAAAGTCCTGCAAGACATCATTGCATCCAACCTTTGCCCTCTTTGCTCCCTCTTTCTGGGACCACCTCTCAAACCTTTGCTTGGCTGGTTCCTTCTTGTCCTGGTCACAGTATCATCGTAGCCCCTTTGGAGAGCAGCTCCGACCACCTGGTCTAAATCAGTCCCTACCCCCACCTCGCGTCACCCTTTGACGTCACTTTGTTTATTTGCTTCTTTTTCCTGTGTATCCCCTCTGTACAGCCCTGGTCTCAGGAGAGCAGGGGTCACATCCTGGTGGCTCACTGCAGTATCCCACTCATCTAAGTGGTGTTTGATGCACAGGGAGAGAGTTGAGTGAGCACAGCTATAGAAATGCACAGCGATCAATCGATCAATCCTGCACTCAGTCCCTCTGCCACACTTGCACACATGCACACACATGCTCATCCACACCTGCTTTGCTCATTGAAACACTACTAAAGACATTGTCTCCACGCAGCTCCAGGAAGACGTCCTGGTACCTGTAATCAGGGATGCTGCCGCCCCCTCCTGGAAAGATTAGGGAAGTGCAATTAGTCCAGGGAAGTGCTCCGACACTAAGCTCAGACTAACTCTGACTCACCTCTGCAGATAGCAGGAAGATCCTCGCCTTCTGTCCTCTCCCTGGCAGGGTGTCCACATCTTTCTGAGTCTTCTCTTCCTACCCTGGTTTTCAACTAAGGACTTGGACCTCAGGATGTTCTAAACAGGTACAGAAAAGGAGGGAGGGAAGGACGTAGGGATCTGTGACTTAGGCTTTACCTCCTTACCAGAATCAGTGTCACAGATCTGGCACTATTTGTGTGCAACAATCATGGTTTAGAATAAAGTGTGAAAGAATGCCAGAGTGAAGCCCTATATTTCATCTTGCAGTTCACAGAGAGCCACCCAGAGTGTCCAAGTAAGAGGACAGGATTAGAGCTTTGGAAAGGTTACCCAGACCATGCGCATTCATCCATTCATTATTCACACACTCATCTAACAGATAGGGCTTTGAACCTCTTTTACCAGCTCTGAGAATGCAGCTGTGACCAGACAGAGGTACTTTGGGCCTTCCTGGAGCTCACAGTCTGGTATCATGTGTGTGAGGGAGGGGATTTGGGCACAGAGGGGGCATCACCCCAGGCCTAGGCAAGGTGAGTTCTTGGATGGCATAAGTCTCACACAAGCACCAACGCTCCTGCCCAGGTGAGCCCTGGAGGCCCAGCAGAGACCAGAGTCAGCTCTACCACTGATTCAAGTACAGACCCTGGGCAGGGACAAGCTGGATGATTCTTAGCCCCTTTATCACATAAATGAGAGGACAACCTGACCAAGTCAGAAGCTGCATCTGTTGATTCTTTTTTTTCCCTGGGTCTTATTAAATAGATGCAAATAATATGCAAATCTATGCAAGAGGTCCTAACTGAAGGTATGTTAAATAAATGTATTATGATCTGCCTGCTGCAATTATAGTCAAACTCAGCATTTAGGATGTGACCGACATGAAATACTGAACTGATTTTAGTATCGGGCAGCATAATCACTTTGGAGACAAGACAAGTCAAAGCCCCAGGGACCCCAACACGCCATATGGGGAACTGTGCACACAGGCAGGTGTTTGTAGAAGATTCACTGCATTCAGGAGGTGAGACAAGGGAGGGACATTTCACTCTCAGCCAGGCAGGGCTGGAGTTCCTGTCCTTCCTGTGAAGGGGCACAGATGAAGAGGTCAAGGTTCTGGGTACTAGTCCCCACCTGGGCCTCCGATAACACTGTGCGAATTCTGACTAATCACTCCTCCAACATGCTTCCCATCTGCACAGTGGATAGGGAAACATGGAGACCATAAAGGAGTCTTAGGTTTGCCTGCTCAGGTGTAGACCTGGAGACCAGGATTCTTGTGAAAGTGACTTGCTGGTGGCGGTGAAGCAACAGGACAGGCATGGAGGGAGGCCAAGCAAGGGAGTGACCTCTCCAAGTCTAGTTTGGAACAATTGTGCAAGAGATAGTGTAAGTTGTCCACAAAAGTCATCCCATTTGGAAGGCAATGGAGCTGGGGTAATTATAGCCCAAACTCGTCAGTAATTGGAGGAGTAAATTCCCTCCAGAGACATCCACTTCCAGGCCCTTCCAGCTTTTCATAGATGCAGCCAAAGCTGAATCTGGAAGGCTATGAGTCATCCTCTGATGACAGACATGCTGGCCCCTGGGAGTAAGAACATACTGGAAACAGCTCTACACAATATGGCATCCGATGGGTCCTCTGCTCCAGGAGGGGAACTGCTTTACAGACTGAAGTTCTCTGCCAGGGTTGGTGAGGGTCCTCATCCTGGTCCTGACTGGAGCTCCAATCCCTCTTAGGCAAGATGTATCACTTCCCTGACTTTATTTTTTCCCCTGCAAATGAGTGTAAGGAAACACACGGAGTGCCAGGAAGGTAGGAGGCACTAACTGCATGGGAAATGGTCTCCACTCTGGAGGTGGAGCCACGGGGAGCGGGGCAGTCTCAGACACTGCTGGCAGGAGGGAACATGGGTATCATCTCTAGGGAGGGCAATGTGACTGTTTCTATCAAAATTACCAATGCACAAATCCTTCACCCAGAAACTTATTTACAGGATTTTTTCCTACATCTATACACATGAACAACACACCCACAAACTTATCTATTGCAGCACTGTTTGTAATAGCCAAGAAATTAAAGCAATCTAATTGTTAAGTAAATTATGTACACTCATAAAATGGAATATTCTGCAACAATAGCAAAAAAAAAAAAAAAATGGAGAACCAGGAAGTGCCGTCTATGGTTACTGGACAATTTCGAAGTCCAATGTTTAAGTTAAAAATAAAACCAAGTTAAAGAAGTGTGTAAGGTATTTGTTTAACAAATTCTTACATAGTCGGGTATTGTTGGAGGTACTTTATGAATACAATTTCACTGAGTCCTCTAACAATCTGGGGACAGATGTTATCAGGATGTCTATTTCACAGATGTGAAGTCCTTGATCAAGGTCAGGGACCTGCTAAAGCTCAGAGCCAGGATTTGAAGGGGCGGACACTCAGAATCTGTGCTTTACATCATAGTCTGTTTTCTCCCTAGAGATGGACATTACTGTTAACCAATGCTAACTCTTTTCCTAGTCAGTGATTGGTTCAAACTAGGCATGTGACCCAATTTCAGCCAATGAGATGTGAAGGGATGTCTGCTGGGGAACTTCTGGGAAAGGTCTTTTCATTGATCAAAACGGATGTTCAGCCAAAGCTGGTGGGGCTGGCTTGTGATCTCAGCTACTCAGGAGGCTGAGACAGGAGGATTACAAGTTAGAGACCAGCTTGGCAATTCAGAGAGACCTTGTCTTAAAAAGGAATGGGGTTGTAGCTCAGTGGTAGAGCACCCTGGGGGCCAATACCTAGTACTGATGATGATGATGATGATAATAATAATAATAATAATAAAGATTCAGAGAAAGTCTCTGTCTCCTTTAGTTCTGAAAGTCATGGTGAGGCACCCAGTGACTGGGAGTGGCTGAGCCTGAAGGCATAAGTCCAGGCACGGAGGGTTGGAGGAGTGGGAAGGCATGTCATCAGGGTCCCTATAAAGTCCAAGTCACTGAAAGAACCAACCCTGGCCTCTTATTTTATGAGATCATAAACATCTTTACTGCGTGAGTCAGTAGGTCTGGAGCTGGAGTGGGCAATCACATCAGCTGTTTTTAAAAAAGATGGCCAGACCACACCCCCAGAGGTTCTGCATGGCTAGGCAAAGCCAAGAATTTGCATTTCTAGTAGTGATGCTGATACTGCCTGGTCCAGGAAGCACACTTTTAGAACCCCTGGGTACAAGGCATTTTGAGGTAGGGTTTTTGTGCCTTAAAGTCTACAGTGTCCAGAGGTATCTTGTGACCTCGTGCTGTGTGCCTCTCAACTCCTCTGGGAAAGGGGAGGCTGGGGTTATGAGGCCGAGCAGCAGGACAGAGGTCAGGAGCTCAGGATTCTCCATCCAGCCCTCCTGTGACCTTGAGCAATTGGGTTCTTCCCTACAGGGAAGAAACTGTTTCCCTGTGTCATGAGAAGGAGATCGGCTGAGACCACAGCTAACTGTCCCTCTGGCCCTGACACTCCGTATGCCAGGACTCTCTGGAATGGAACAGTCTGACTCAGGGACACTGGCAGTATCCAGTCGGGTCCCCTTCATCATCCTTCTCACTCCATCGCTCACACGCTGTGCAGGTTTCAGCGCCTGTGGCATCAGGCACTGAGAGGCGAAGTCTGGCTCCTCGGTCATTTATAACATATTAAAGTCGCAGGCAGAAAGCTCATTTGGAGTCTGAGCTTGTGCCGGGAGTAGAGGGACCAGGGCCACACCTCCACTGGCAGGGTGTCATCTCTCGCAGCTGGGGCTGGGATGCATCAGTAGCCAGTATCCAAGGGTCGCCATTCCCAGGCTTGGGAGCCACTCCCCGGGGTTCTCACTCTGAAGGTGCTGGGTAAACACTGGCAGGATTTCTCCCTGTGTGTTCAATCAATCACTGAATATTGGCTTTCACCTCCAAAGTGTCACTGAGATCTGCCAGATCTCCCTGTTTGTTTGCCCTGGTTCTTGGAACAGACTCTCACTGGTCTCTACTGCCGGTCTTACCCCCTGCACCCTCCTGCCCCACCATTGACACCTGCTGTGGTCTTTGGATGGAGACTGGAAGCTTCACAAGGCCCTTCATAGTCTGGCTTCTGCCACCTTCTCTGGCATCCCTGCATCCTCTACACTCCAGCTGGACCAAAGTTTCTGGAACATTCCAGGCTTTCTCTCATCTCTGAGCCTTTTCCCATATTGTGTTCCCTGCCTGGAACCCGCTACTTTGCATCCACCCTCCCTCCTTCCACATAGCCCCCAGGTCTCCATGTAGATCTCGTTCCAGGCAGGAGCAGTTATAGGATTTGTAGGTCCCCGTGAACCAGGAAAATATGGGCTCTCCTTCAAAATGTATTAAGAATTCTAAGACAGCAATAGCAGAGCGTTAAGCTGACTTTGGGGCTCTTCTGAGGGTGGAGTCTTTGTGTGACTGCACAAGTCACATGCCCATGAAGCCAGATGTGCTCCAGCTGTCACCCTAGTGTCTCACTCAGGGTGTCTCTGTGCCCCCACAGCCCTTAATTGCCCTGGCTCAGTGCTAATCACCTGCAGTAGAGTCTGCTTGACCATGAGCACTAGGGGACAGGACTCCCACGTGCCTTGTGCCAAGGGATGTCCTGGAAGCCTGACACAGGGCTCAGCATGTCACGCACTCCATCGATATTTGTTGAACAGTCATTCAGTGCATAAACAATTTGTTCACATATATTTGTCCAGAGCTATGATGAGCCTGGTCCTTGGGCTATATCCATGAACCAAAGACCTTCACTCATAAAAAGCTTACGTTCTAGTGAGGGAGACACACAGTAAACGTCTGAGGCTGGATTCCGACAGAAGCAGATCCTAAGGCTAGTGCAAGTGGATTGCTTGGGAGGGACAAGAAGCACCAGGAGGGGAGTGGCAAAAGGAGACTGAAAAGGGAAAGAAGCCGCACAGGGTGGGCTCAAGTCTAAAGGGGATTCTGGAAAATCGTGATGGGTACTTTATGTGTTAACTTGACTGGGCTAAGGGATGCCCACATAGCTGGTAAAACAATATTTCTGGATATGTCTGTGAGGGGGTTTCTGGAAGAGATTAGCACTTGAATTCATAGAGTAAAAATGATCACCCTCACTAATGTGGGTGGCATCATTTAATCCACAGAGGGCACAGATAGAACAAAAGGACAAAGAGTGATTTATTCTCACTGTCTGAGCTGGAATATTCATCTCTCCCGCCCTTGGATATCAGTGTTCTTGGTTCTTGGGTACTTTGGACTTGGACTATGTATTAGTCCATTTTCTGTTACTTTAACAAAATACCTGATGCAAGCTAATTTATAAAGAAAGGAGGTTTATTTAGCTCACAGTTTCAGAAGTTGAAAGTCTAAGACAGGGAAGCCTCATCATTTGGCCTCTAGTGAGGGCCTAAAGGCACATGGGCATCATAGTGGGAGTGCATGTGGGAACAAGAGATCAGAGCACAAACAGAACCAGACAGTAATTCCGGGGCTTCTACATCATCTCACTCCAATGACCTAACGCCCTTCCACTAAGCCCCGCCCCTTAAAGGTTTCATGTTCACACCAAGGACCAAGCCTCCAACACGTGACCTGACTACATCCAATCTGCAGCAGACGGTAACCTCACCGCTGGCTTCCCAGGGCTCCAGCTTGCAGAGGGCAGGTCAGGGCCCTTCTCATCCTCCATCGCATGAGCCGATCCCTGTCTCACAGAAGAACTTTGTCTACACATCTGTTATCTTCCCCACTGGTCCTGTGTCTCTGGAGAACAAGGGACGTGACAAGGGATGGTGTTCCACCTGCAGGGCGAAGAAGATGACAGTATTTGTCCTTCAGCTCCTATTCTTCAGTGGCTGAGGGCGGCTCTCAGAGTCAACAACTCCTGGACACTTCTGGCTGAGCTGCTTCTGCAAGCCAAACGATGTCCTCAGGCAGAGTCTCAGGTGCTGCAGGGAGAAGTTGTGGCAGGAGGGAGACAGACTGCGGGCGGGATGCAGGTGAACTGGGAATACACCGCACTGTGACCACAGGAATGAGTGAAGGGTGTCGGTGAAGCAGAGCAAAGAGGTGCACGTGAAGGGTTGGGCTGGGGGTGGTGGTGGCGGGGATTGCAGAACACCCTTGACCTTGAACTGACCTCCCACATCTCAGCTCTGTAGGCGGCAGCTATTTGCCTCCTGTCTCCCTCCCTCCCCTGCCTCCATCCTGGTCTCACGAAACAGTGTTTTTCCTTTAGCCCTTAATTCTGGCCATAAATTACAATTTCATAGTCACTGATGGCGTGAGAGATGAGAACCCAAAGTGCCAGAGACTTCATTTGGTTTCCGACAAGCCCTCTGCAGGCCCCTGCCACTCGGGGCGACCTTCATCTAGCCCTGCTCTGGTCTGATGGCCTGCAAGGGGGTTTCGATTGCTCCCTGGGGAATAGCTGCCTTCCTCCAGGTGGTCCTGAGGGCCCCAAGTGCTGTGATGTCGGCACAGTTAGCTTCCGCAGGGCGTGCCTGTCTGGGACATGGGGACCGGCAGTCCCCTGTGAAATCCCATTTGTCTTGATTTTGCTTGGATTTGCAGCTGTCACAGAAACAGGATTCTGAGGTTCAGCACAGCCGTTGCACAAGACCGGAGTCTAATTTGCTTCTGGAAGGAAGGGAGTTACCCAATCCCTCTTTCTCCTGCAGCAGCCCCCATCCCCGAAGTAATTCACAAAGAGCCCACGTGGACAGCAGGCAGGTATCACACATACCTAATGGCTCAGTCCTGTAACATCCAAAGTATCGTTTGCCCCCCAAACCAGTCTGCAGGTTGGGCAGAAATAAGGAAGTGTGGGATCAGGCAGCAAGACCAGGTCACCCAGTTAGTGAGGAGATGGTCCTGAACCCTGATTTCCTGAACTCCCTCCTTTACACCAAGACGTGCCTGCCTTTCCCGAGCCCTCTAGTGGAGACAAGTTCTTCCAGAAACATCTTTTAAATTTCTTTTTAAATCAAAATATGACATAGATTCAGAACAAACACAAACCACACACTGACAGCTCAGGGAGCTTCCCACAACCAACACACCCACAGAGCCATATCCTCCATCCAGGTTAAAAGATCAGAATGTTTTCCCCAAGAACCTGGGTGCCACCCAAACTTTGAGGCCACCATGCTGTCGCTATTCATGGGTGAAGTAACTTCTAAGTGTACCTTTACCCTCAAGTATGACACTCCCATTCTTGGGAGAAAGAGAAAACTGGTTCCCAGGGGGACCTGGCTTAATGTTAAGAGCAACCGGCAGGACTGGTTGGGAACTGGAGCTGGAACCCCTCTCTGTAGGCCTGAGGTTTTCAAGTGTCTTTGGGACTGCCAGTACAGTCTCTGTGGGTCTGGGTCAGCACATGCATGTCCAGCATGGGTGTGGGTTATGTTTAGGATGAGAACTGCTCACGCTCTGGGACTCACCTCAGTCCCCACAGCTGCCGGGACCTGCAGGCTCTTACTGCTCACTGTGCCTCAGAGCTCTAAGTGCTCACATGCCCATTTTATCTCATCTCCCCAAAGACTCATGAGTATGATTTTATCTCTAGCACAGGCCCTAGGAATCCCTTTGGCTGCAAGTATCACATTCCTTTCTTTAAATTGGGAAATTTCGCTTTATCATACAATGAAGCCTGAAGGAGGACCCTTCTACATTGCTGCAAGAGCTCAGGGAGATGTCTGTAAGCAGGCCTTTTCTGTTTTTCTCTTGTCTATTGTGGTTAGCTGAAGATGGCCCCATCAGGAGATGGAGCCTAGTCCCCCACTTTCTGAATCCCTGCTACATGTGAATGCGATGGAAGTAAATGTGAGAGCTCTGAACCTGGACCTCGGGAGAACTTGGGCTTTGACTCTTGTTTTCTTGAAATGCTGCTGCATCTGAACAACTCTGAGCTAGCCTCCATTCACAGGGAGAGAGACTCAGCCATACCCCTGGAGGCCCCAGACAGTAAAATGACCCCAGTCGATACCTTGTGCAACAGATGAGCCATCCCAGCTGAGCCCTGTTCAAATTTCTGAACTGCATAATCCTGACTAATAAGTGGCTGTTATTTTAAGTCACTATAGTTTGGGTGGTTTTGTTAATCAGTGCAAGCTAACTGATAGAGCTGTATTGGCTTCTTATCCTTAGGTTTTTAACCTGTCTTATGGTTGCAAAATAGCTGCTGTGGCTTCATAAAACAAAAGTCAAGGCTGGATGAAGGGGATGGATCAAAACCAGACTATTTTCTTTTTCCACAATGCTCTTATTTTGTATTGGGAATTGAAATGTTACTCAATAGCCCTCACACTCCCCAAATATTCATTAGAACTTGATCTTTTTTTAATTTTTATTTTTAGTTGTAGTTGGATACAACACCTTTATTTCATTTACTTATCTTTATGTGGTGCTGAGGATTGAACCCAGGGCCTTGCACATGCTAGGCGAGTGCTCTACTGCTGAGCCACAACCCCAGCCCAGAACTTGATCTCAAGCTCATTCCTCACCAGTCTTTGACAAGAGGACAGAGCCCCATGGGAAATGTTACTATACCTGACTCACCAAGAAAAGGATTCTGTACCCACCAAACAAGGTGGGGTTGTTAGTGAGGAGGAAGAGGGAAGGAGCAGTGTCAGATTGGTGACAATCTTATAAGCAGAGGAAACTGAGGCTCACAGAGGTGAGAGAAGGAGCTAGAAATTTGATGGGCAGATAGGCAGGACCTCCATTGCAACAATTCTGTGTACAAAGTATCTGATGAGCCCAGCTTGGAAACAAGCACATGATCAACATGCTGAGTGGACAGGGGTCAGGTGATCACCAGTTGTCTGACTTTGGAGGAAGAAACTCCCCTCCCCTAATGTCATCAGCCAATAGCTTTAAAGGTCACCTTCAGCAATACCATATAAACCCTAGACAGCAGCAACTCAGCCGGCTCTGTGCATTCGGGTCCCCTGCCTTGTAGGAGGAATGTGAGTGGCCTGGGGCCTCAGTCAAGCTAGTCAGAGCTGAATAGCTTCAAAAGGGGCAGGCTGGTCTATCCTCACCCCCTTCACCATTTAATGCCCAAATTCAAGAATAGATTGAGACCTCCACAACTCCACAATTAAATGCTGTGCATATAATAAGGAAAAATAACATTGTGTCAATATTTGGCAACAGAATTTCTCTTTGTTTAGAAAAATTCCTTGATACATCACAAAGGGAAGAAGGATTAAGTGTGGCAAGGATCAGGGAGGCAAGATAAAAAGCCAAACTGCTCTGCTGGAGATTTTGTTCTGCTGAGACTTTTGCTCCAGGAAAGGAGAGAGCAGAGAGCAGAGCTGGAAGGGAATGAGGAGCAGGAGATGGTGGGCCTGCACTGTGTGGGGTAAGGGACCTGAACCAAGCCCCTGCTGCTGGAGGCCAGGTGAGTTTTAGAACCAGAGCTGGGTCATGCAATTTCCAGTTCCTCACAGCACGGGGCCCCGCCCCCACCCAACTCCACCCTTTATCAGAGTCTGCCATTCACAAATGTTTTGTGTGGATTCATTTTCTTTTCTTTGCCTCAGGTGGTGAGGATGGTGGAGAGGATGAGCAAAAAGGGGACTTTTGAAGGAATTTGGTGTGAAGCAGAGATGCCACTTGGAACACCAGGTACCCAAATCTGGGATTGGCATTGAGGGTATCATCTATACACTTACTCAACCCTGGTGGTTGGACATTTTTGACACAGTTTGGACCTGAGAATTCTAGCCAATCTTATTTAGATTTCAAAAGGCAGGAGGCCCCAGCTCCCATAGGGTTTGGATAAACATGGAGGATTGTAGCTTCAAGCACTAATCCCAAACAGAGCAGCCACAGTTTCTGATGAAGGTTGAGAAGGATAACCAGGAACACTGTGTGCCCAGGTCCATGATGGACTCATTAGGGGTGGGAGAGAATCTCTCTCTTTTTGGTGGTGGTGGAGAGGTACCAGGGAACTCAGGGGCACTCAACCAGTGAGCCACATCCCCAGCCCTATTTATTTTATTTTATTTTTTTTTACAAATCAATGATTACTTTTTTATTTTTTAAATACACAACAGCAGTGGAAAGGATTACAATTCTTATTACACATATAGGGCATGATTTTTCATATCTCTGTATATAAACTATGTTCATGCCAATTTATGCCTTTATACATGTACTTTGTTGTTTTTTTTGAATTACAATTCTTAATACACTTATATACGACGATTTTTCATATCTCTGTTTGTATATAAAGTATGTTGACACCCAATTTGTGTCTTCATACATGTACTTTGGATAATGATGTCCATCACATTCCACCATCCTTGCTAATCCCCTGCCACCTCCCTTTCCCTCCCACCCCTCTATCCTATCAAGAATTCATCTATTCCTCCCATGCTCCCCCACCCTACCCAACAATGAGTCAGCCTCCTTATATCAGAGAAAACCTTTGGCATTTGTTTGAGGGGGGGGATTGGCTGACTTCACTTAGCATTATCTTCTCTAATGCCATCCATTTACCTGCAAATGCCATGATTTTATTCTCTTTTATTGCTGAGTCCCCAGCCCTATTTTGTATTTTATTTAGAGACAGGGTCTCACTGAGTTACTTAGCGCCTTGCTGTTGCTGAGGCTGGCTTTGAACTCACAATCCTCCTGTCTCAGCCTCCAGAGCTGCTGGGATGACAGGTGTGCAACACCGTGCCCAGCTGGTGGGAGAGAATCCCAACAATCCTGTTCCCCACTTTCCCAGTTAAGGGTGACTGTGGCCTATATCTGGCCAAGGGACCTACACAAAAGTCGGCCAGGTTGGGTATAGAGTGAGAGCCAGGACTCTGGAAACTCCTGTTTTCCCCTGTTGTTGTGAACATAGACATGATGTGGTGCCGGTGTGGTGGCAGCCATCTCATTACCATGAAGGAAACATCAAGAGAATCAGAGTCATTTGTCCTGACATCGTTGAGCTGCTGAACCCAAACGGGCAGCCATCTGCTTCTGGCCTCGGTGTCTCAGATAGACAAACCCCTCCTGGTCTACGGTCACTCTGGCCAGGCTTTCTGTTTCTTGTATTGAACACACATCCAACTGGTACAAAAGTAGAGGAAGGAAACTGCTGCCCACATGATTTGGCTTTGCTCCTGTTTGAGAATTACAGACAAATTCAGAGGACAATTTAATCAGATGCCTGGAACCACAGGCTCCGCTCCAGCCTTGGTAGAGAACAGGAGAGAACTGCCAAAGCTCATCACCCTCAGCACAGAGCAGCACCCCCGTGAAGCCCAGAGGTAATGATGTGTCTCCATCTCACCCACCGGCAGAGCCCTGGCAGCCAGACGCATCCAGTGATGGATACTGTCTCATCAGCGGTGAGCTGGCTGGGATTGCAGCCCCCTGACCACCAACAGGGTCCCACCGGAGAAATGGGTGACCTGAGGCATTTCCAGGCAAGGAAAACCAACCCAGAGCAGGTAACCACTTCCTCACTTTGTGCGAAAACAGACAAGATGAGACATTTGAGGGCTTTGTGTTCACATTAATTAAGTCCTCAAGCACGTATTAAGTACCTACTGTGTACTAGGTCTAATGCTGGGTGTCTGAGATGCTCTAACTCTAGGGAGGACAATAAACCATGGACACAAATAACTTCAACATAAGCCAAAGCGATTCTGGGAGTCTCACCAGAGGGCGGAGATGCACTGGAGTCTTGGGGACAGAGATGACTGACCATGCATTACCAGTGTGGGGGAGAAGGTCACTTGGTCCAGTCCCTCAGTGACTCTGAGAGCAGGTGTGATGTCAAGAGATAAAAATAAGAGGAAAAAGAGGAAAGGAATGGAGTTGTGCTGAGGGCAGGGACTGTTCCTTATCTATCCCTAGGACCTAAAACCTGCTGACATCCCAGCCCCTGAGGGGTGTCAGGATTGGCATCCATTTCTGTCTGATTCCAAATCCAGGCTCGGTCCACCCACCGCACTCCACCGACTCCACCTGTCAATCAGGACACTCAGAAAACCCAACTGGAATGGACCGCACCAGAACGGGGGATTTACACGAGCTTGCACCCAGAGTCTAGATAAAGGGTCAAGTTAGGGTTGACTCCATAACTCTGATGGCACCACCCGGGCACAGGGTCTTTTGACTTCACAAGGCCGTCCGTGCTGCTAAGCTTCTCCCTCTGGCTTCCCTGAGTGGTGTCTCCATTCAAGGCCTGTCCACCGGGAACCAAGGCAAAGGCGGGGAGAGCTCTGGGAGCCGTGGGAGGAAGGGGAGACAACGGCTTCAGTTCCCACACATCTCATCGGCCTGGGTGGGCAATATCCCTGTTATGCACAGAAAAAGACAATTTCCTGTTACATTCGATTTTTTCAATTGAATATCAAATCCATTAAGATTAGAAATTTGAAAACTGGTTCCTTCAACTTTCAAGTTCAGCTTACCCTACTGTTCTCCCTGTACGTCTAGCAAATTTGGATAATCAAGGTTAAGGGAGATTTTGCAGTAAAGATTTTAAGCCTAAATTTAATGAACTTAAACATAAGTTTAATATAGTTGATGTCCTTTTTACATTCTGGAATTGCCTGTCTAGTAAACGAAGCCTTTTGAATACTTTAATAATGCTTGAACTATGGTGACTTTGAAGTCTTCTTAAATGTTCCAAATCAGTTAACAAACTTAATAACATCCCTTATACTTTTTAATACAAAACCATAAATCTAAATCAATTATTTTCATTGGGATCACACATCAATCTCTCAGATACTCCAATATACCCTATACATCTTACATATGACACATACTTAAAAATACCTTCAATTAGGCCTTCACCAAAGCCACAAAAGACTCAAATTGGGTGTATTATTTATTCATTGTGTTTATGAACAAAATGTTAAACTTCTTGGGGTTAAAAGACTCTCTAATTCAAAAGCATTTGTGTCAGCTTAGCTAGGTGCTGCCCTGTCCCAGCGCACTGGGGACAGGTGGGCTTGTGAAAGATTGGGCCGGGGCCAAAGCACCTCAGGCCTGAGACATGCTGAAACCTACCTGACAGCTGAGATCCCAGAAATTCTGGACAGGTTGTGGCAGAGCAGCAATGACGGGGAAAGGGGCAGTGTATCAATCATGTAAGATATTGAAGGCTATCCTAAGGATTTTGAATAGCAAGAGAAATCTCTGGGAGGTTTTGAGCACAGGATTGATATTCTTCTTTCTCTAAGACACAGTTCTCCCCAGTGAGTTGTGACAAGTCATCTTCCTGAGGCCTTCTGAGGAAGCTTGGTTTGAGCTTTAAAGAAGATCAGCACATACCTTTTAATTTAATCCTAGATATTGTCCCATGGAGATATGATGCTTGATATGGCAATCATTTTATGACTGTGAGGAAGCTAGATGAAAACAATCTGACACTAAATAATGGCAAAGATGGAAATCTGATTTTTTTATTTCCATATTTTTTACTGGTGTCTTGCAGTTGAACATAATGATTCATTGTTATGTATTCCTACATGCACACAATATAACAGTATACTTTGGCCAATGCCATTTCCCAGTATTTCACCCAGGGGAAATACTTCCTTTGAGGGAAGACACTCAAAGATGGAAAATTTTAAAACAACTTTGACATATAACTTACTCATAGAATTCATTCATCTAAATTCAGTGGTTTTAAGTGTATTCAGAGTTGTACAACTGTTGCCCCATAAATTTTAGAACTTTTCAATACCACAGAAACAAATACTGCCCATTAGGAGTCACCCATATGTCATCTCAATGTGTCAGTCGCTCATTATGGCCTAACAAACCCTGGGCAGCCATTAAATTACTTATTTCTCCATAGATTTGCCTTTTCTACCCTTTTCATATAGTGGATCATACTATAGGTGGTCTTGTGTGGCTGGCTTCCTTCACTAAGCATGTTTTCAAGATTCAACCATGTTGGAACCTATATCAGTATTTTATTCCTTTTTTATTGCTAAATAATATTCTACTAGAGAACATAACACATTTTATTTATCTATTAATCAGTTGTTGGACATTTGAGTTGTTTATACTTCTTATCTGTTATGAATAATGCTGTGTGAACATCTGTGCAAAATTTTGGGGGTGTTTATGCATCTGCACTTCCCTTGGGTATTTCCCTGTAAGTAGAAATCCTGAGTCATAAGACACCTTTGTGTTCAATCTTTTCAGGAATTTCTCAGATTGTTTTCCAAAGTGACTGCACCATTTCACATTCCCACCAGCAATGTGTGAGGGTCCCAACGTCACCAGTACCCGATAGCACTTATTGTATGTTTTATTAAGGCCATTGAGTCTGTGAGAACCAACCACACAGTTTAGATTGATGTTTTCCTAATACCTAATGATGGTAAGTGTCTTCTAACGTGCCATTGGCCATTTGTATACCTTCTTTGGGGAAATGTCTTATTCATACATGTCCTCTGCCTACTTTTAAACTGGGTTGTCTTTTGGGTGATAATTTTTCTTCATATATTCTGGATTCTGATCCCTTATCAGATATATGATTGGAAAATAATTTTTTCAGTTCTCTGGGTTGTCTCTTCGCTTGGTTGTTTCACTTTGTGATGTCCTTGGATAAATAAGAGTTATTAATTTTAATGAAGTCCAATTTATCTACTTTTCCTTTGACACTTACACTCTTGGTATCACATATAAGAAGTGTGCCTAACTTTAGTTCCTAAAGATTTTCTCCTCTATTTTTTTGTGAGTCGTATATTGAAAGCCTCACACATAGATTTGTGATCCACTTTAAGTTAATTTTGGTGGACCATGTGAGGTGGGGCTTCAGCTCCATTCCTTTGCTTCAGGTTGTAGAGACTCTTCTTTCTCTTGTGTGAAGTGTCTTGGGGCCATTGTTGCAATGTGAGGGACTGTCTCTAAATTCTCAGTTCTGTTTCATCCATCGGTCTGTCTACGCTCATGCCAACACTGACTTTCCCTTTTTTAAGTTACTGTGGCTTTGCCTTATGGTTTGAAATCAAGAAATGTGAGTTCTTTGATTTTGTTCTTTCTCGTGACTGAGATGGATCTTCTAGGTCCCTTGGACTTTCATATGAATCTTAGGATTATATCTCTTCAATTTCTGCAGAGGAGACAACTTGTGCTCGATAGGGATCCCATTCGATTTGTAGATCCGTTTGAGCAATGTTGTCATCTGAACAACATTAAGACTTTTAATTCATCAACATAGAGTGTTGCTCCACTTATTTATTTATTTATTATTTGTTATTTATTTATTTATTTTTAGGATTTTAGACCTATTCCTAAGTATTTTTTTTCTGACACTATTTGTAAATGGATTTTTAATGAATTCTATTTTTTTACATTATCCATTGATGATATAAAAAATAGAACTGATTTTTTGTATGCTTCCCTTGTAGCCTACACTTCTGCTGAGTTTTCATTCACGGTAACAGTTTTGCGTGGATTTCTCAGGACTACCTACCTGCAAAATTATGTTAGGTGCAAATATAGTTCTGACTTCTCCAGTCTAAACGTCTTCATTTCTTTTTCTTGCCTAATTGTTAACTCTGGGATAGAAGTGGTGGATAGGAGTGATGAGACTAGATCTCCTTTTCTTGTTCTTGATTTTAGGGGGAAAGTATTCTGTCTTTCATTATCATATAATGGCAAATGTGGGTTCTCCATAGATGCCCTTTATCAAGTTGAGAAAATGCTCTTCTATTTCTAGCTGGTTGATTATTTTTAACCACAAAATGGCGTTGCATTTCCCCAATTGCTTTTCTGCCTCTGTGGAGAAGATCATGTGAGTTTTGTCCTTTATTCTGATAGTGTTGTATATACATGAATAGACTTCTGAATATTCACCCAGTCTCACATTCTTGGGATAAATCCCACTTGATCCATAGTTTATAATACTTTTTGTATGTTGCTGGATTCGGGTTGTAGAGATTTTATTGAGGATTATTACATCTGTGTTTATGAGGGATATGGGTTTGTAGTTTTCTTTAAATATTTTTCAAGATTTTAATATCAGAGTAATACCAGCTTCATAGAATGAATTGGAAATGTCTCATTCTATTTTTTTGGAAGATTTTATGAAAAATTAATGTTAATTCTTTAGATATTGGCAGAATTCACCAGTCAGCACCTGAACTTTTCCTTGTGAAAAACATTATCATTATCATTATTATTATTATTATTATTGGTATCAGGGATTGGAGCCAGGGGCACTTAACCACTGACCCATATCCTTAGCTCTTTATTTTTGATTTTGAGACATTGAGTTACTTAGAGCCTTGCTAAATTGTGATCCTTCTGCCTCAGCCTCCCGAGCTGCTGGGATTACAAGAATGCACCACCTCGGCTGGCTGATTATTATTATTAATTCAATATCTTTATTTATATGGATGGATATATTCAAATTCTCTATTTCTTCTAGAAATGTTTTTGGTGGCTGTTTCCCAGGATCTGTGCATCTCATCTGTCCACCGACTCTATGGGCGTACAATTGTTCATCAGGTTCTCTTATAACACATTTTAATTTTGTAAGGTGGGTAGTGATGTCTCTTCTTATATTCCTCATTTTAGGAATGAATCTTCTTTTACTCTTTGTCAATCTACCTTAAGGTTTGTCATTTTTGTTGATCTATCAAGGAATCAATTTTTGTCTCATCGATTTCCTCTCTTGTCTCTCTGTCTCTGTTTAATTCATTTTCATTCTAATATTCCCTTCATTTTGCTTTCTTTTGTCTTAATTTGCTCTTTTTGTTTGTTTTGCTTCCTGAAGTGCAAGAGATTATTGATTTGAGAGGTGTGTGTGTGTGTGTGTGTGTGTGTGTGTGTGTGTGTATGTGTGTGTGGTCTGAGGATTGAACCCAGGGCATTCCACCACTGAGCTCCACCTCTGGTCTGTTTTAATTTTTATTTGAGATCAGGGTCTTACTAAAGTGCCAAGGCTCCAAACTTGTGATCCTCCTGCCTCAGCCTCCTGAGCCACTGGGATTACAGGTGTGCACCACCACGTCTGGCTGGAGCTCTCTGTTCTTAAGGCCTCCCTCTTCCTCTGGGCAAAGTTTCTATGCTACTTTTCCAGAGCTGGGGGTGGAGACAGAAGCCTGTTCCTCTTATAGTGACAAACCTGCTTTGCAAATAGGGTGCTGGTGGGGGCTGCAGCCTCTGGTTTTCTCAACTTGACTCTCGTGATGTGGAAGCATCTGCCTTAGTAGCAAGCTGGAGCAAGGGGAATCAGGGCCTCAGTTCTCAGCCTTATGTCTGGGTTGCAGCTTTCACCCTACAAAGGGGTGCTTTGTAGAGGAGAGTAGCACCAGACCTCTAACTTCTTTTGCCTAAGATTTATCAGCCTCTACAATATGGAGTCAAGTGGGCCAAGAATTTGTGGTGACCTGCCATTCTCTAGTCCTAACCTAGGAGCTGGGAGAAAAGGAAATCTTTTGTGTTAGAAAGAAAATTCTTTATTCCCATGGAATCTAGCAGAGTTTATTTGAGCAAAGAAAAACAAAACAAAGTGAAATAAAACAAAGAATGGGTCAAATCTGACAGCTCCCAGGACCAGAGCAGATTCTGAGAACCCCCACCAACAGTGTGACTTGTCACCTTTTACAGAAAACCGAAATGAGATACGGAGACAACTTAATTGGTTAATTGGTTATAGAACCTCCTGCAATTAACTCAGGCTCAGCTCCTGTGACTCAACTTCACATTGGTTGATCGGCTGATGCTTAGCGAAGGAGCCCAGTCCAAATCAATGGCCTCCCACAGATTTTATTTAACCTGTGCAGACAATCATGCTGAGCTGGGGCAGCAGCGGAGAGCCAGGCCATGGCTTAAGTGCTAAATATTTATTTGTTCACTTTATGTCTTTAAGACAATTTCCAGAGATTTAAAGTGACTGTTTAAAATAAATAAATAACTTTTACCAGTCATGTTTTTTTTTTCTTTTTCACTGAGGAAAATCTACAAAACTCCCCATACTGCCATTCTGGAAGTCCTTCCAAAGATGAAATTGGATCTCTAATTAGACAAAGCTGGAGAGTTCCTGCCTACCACTAGTTCTTTGACTTCTTGTTATGTGAGGTTTGGGTGGGGGGAAATCTTTATTGTTGCACGTTTCTGTTGCTTATAGCCAATAGCATCTCGATTGCACCTGAATTTCATAAACCTGAACTAGGCTGAGTGTCCCTATCTGGAAAGGTGACATAAGCTAAATCCTACTTTCCATTCAAACACCTATAACACTCTTGACCTGTTCGTCTTCTGTTGACTGGCATATCTCTTTCACTAAACTGTGATGTCAAGACTCATGCATAACTGTCCTCTCTCTCTAGCTCTGGGCCTGGTGTTTAGGATACGTGTGAAAAATTTGTGCATAAATAAATAGCTTTTGTCAGGATAGCCTAATTCACCCTTTAATCTGCCCCTACAGACTTTCCAGACCCAATTTCAAATTTGCATCAATACCAGTCCTGATGATTTTGGCTGAGATGTCTGATAACAGAGGGCTCAGCTAGAGTTTGAACCTTGCTTCTACCTCTAACAATTTCTAAATTTCCGCTTTTGGTCTGTTCAATGGGACAACTGTACCGGTCAACATTTAAATCTTATAGTAACATAACTGACATTATCGAATGTTCACTGGGTCAGACACGGTTCTAAACTCCACGCATGTTCTCTGCTTTGACCCTATCATTAGTACTTTCATTCCCCTCGTCTAAAAATAAGAAATCGGAGGCACAGAGGGATCAAGTAATTTAATTAAAGACCCATAGGAAGTAAGTGGTAAAGCTGAGATTTGAACCTTGGTTTTGCAGCTCCAGAGTTCTTTCCCATTCCACATCTGTGTACATGAATTCAATATATGCATTCAAAGTGGCTTGCCACAGACGCCTTTTTAAAGCAGCAATCCGATGGTGTCCCCTGCTTACCCATCGCTACTTCATTTGAAACACCTCAATGGCTCTACTCCATTCTTAGGCTCATGGCAAAA
The DNA here is from genome assembly GCF_964194105.1 of Spermophilus citellus. Taxonomy (NCBI): domain Eukaryota; kingdom Metazoa; phylum Chordata; class Mammalia; order Rodentia; family Sciuridae; genus Spermophilus; species Spermophilus citellus. The sequence goes on from NC_138185.1 coordinate 28,382,853, forward strand.
TCCCCTATTCCACTCCTGCTTTCCTGCTCGCCACTCTGGCCTCCTCTGTTCCCTCACATGACCAGTCTCTCTGTCCTGCCACAGGACCCTTCCACATGCTGTTCCCTTGTCCACGATGTGCTCCCCCTCATCTTCACCTCCTAACTCCTGCTCGTCCTTCACTTCCTGCCGTCAGCTCTTGCCATTATCCCAGACCAGATCAGCCCTGTCCACTATAGAGAACGGGGGCACCAGGAACCTTCCCTTGGTGCACATTTATCTATTTCATTTGTGTGATTACTTGTTGGTATTTGGACTGTAAGCTGGAGGCTGTCAGGGCCTTTACCTTTACCCGTACCCCTAGTGTCCAGGTACCTAGTAGCACCTTATGTCTAGTAGGGGTCCTATTTTTTTTTTCTTTTTATCAAATGAATGATGAATGAGGGTTCTAATCTAGACGGCAGTCCCAGTTCCAAGGCAGCCGTCACTTCGGCCAGTGATGTCACAAGCCTTCTTCATTCATTCAGCTGAGACTCATCCGGTCCCTGCCTCATGCCTGGAATTACTCCAGCAGCTGGGGACTCGGTGGTAAGCAAGACAAAGTTTTTGCCCTCATGAAACTTACATTCCGATGTGGTTTCATGAAGAATGTATAGTTTTAATAACATGAGGAGGAAGAAAACTAAAATCGAATGAGAAGAATGGGGTGGGGGTGGGTGACCACTGTCGTCAGAGTGGCCCAGGTGGCTTCTCTGATGGTGGCACCTGAACAGAGACCTGCATCCAGCCTCAGCAAACCCCTGCAGAGACCTGGGGACGAGCCTTTGAAGCAGGGGCAGGGCCACCGCAAAGGCCCCAAGGAGCTAGCTCCCCCACCCGAGGAAGGACAGGAAGGCCCTGGGATGGAGCTGTAAGTCAGGGCTCCCACAGAGCACCAGCAAGAGCCCAGAAGTGGGCAGCTGCACACTCTGTTGCTGCAGGGAGATGGTGTCGGATCATCCCCGGAGATCCTGCCGGAAGCCTGCAATCTGACAATGGAGCCGGAAATGAGTGGGCTTCCGAGGACACTTGTACCCACTCACCAACACCTTTACATGGGTCAAGCAGGCCCACGTTGTCACTGTCACTTAGGATGTCTCTATCGGAAAGTGCTTCTGGCTTCGGATTTATTGTTTGCAAAACAGAAGCAATTTTCCAGTCCAACCTCCCCCCTTCCACTCCTCTGCCTTAAACTAGGGGGTGTAGAATGAACCTGAGGAGGAAACTAGGAGATTAAGAACACCCGCCCACCCTTGAGATGACCCAGCTTGATGACCCAGCTGGGGGATCGTCACATCCGAGCAAGTATCGGCATCATCTAGCACAGATGGCCACCATTTCCACGGGCCTAGGGCAGGGCCTGAGAATGTGCCTATTATCAAGGTCCAGGGCCAATTTTGAGAGTCTCTCTTGAACTCTTCTCTGGGGTGAAGTGCCCTCTGGGACATGCCTCGTAGCACGTGTTGGAACAGCTTTCAGGAATTTCCCACTTTTCTTCCTGGGGTAAAGCAGAGGGTGAGACAGGTACGCAGAGTCAAGGGTCTGGTCCGGGGCCTGGCTCAGACCCCCTTAATTCGCTTGTTTCATGGATGAAAAGAGCTGGCCCAGGGAGACAGCAGGCTGTGTCCTCTTCCTCTGTCCCCAACCGTAGTGTGAGCTCAAGTGAGCCCCTTTCCTCCGGATCTCAGAGCTCTGCTGGGAAAAACAAGGTGGCCAGGCTGGCTCCCCCGCCCCTCCCCAGGCTCTTCTTTCAGAGACTCGGTGAGCTCAGAGGCAATGTGCGATTATGCTGTCGCCAGCATACCGCCTGGCATAGAACTGGGACCCCTGAGTCCCCCTGGGGCCACCTCCCTTGCACTCACACGCAGGTGTTTGCACACCCTACTGTGGCTTGAAATGACCCTAAATTTCCTGTGTTGAAAGCTTCACCCCCAATGCAAACCTCTGAGAGGTGATTAGACCATGAGAGGTGATTCTGCCACCCGAATGGATGAACGTCATCATCAAAGCAGTGGATTGGTTATTGCCTGAGTGGCTTTGTTATAAAAATGAGTTCAGCCCCTCTTGCCCTTCCACCTTCTGCCATGGGACCACTCAGCACAGTGGCCCTAACAGATGCTGGCACCACGCTCTGGACTTCCCAGAATCATGAGCCAAGTAAATGGCTATTCTTTATAAATTGCTGGGTCTCAAGTATTCTGTTACAAGAGCCGAAGATGGACGAAGATGGACCCCATGTTTGTCTAGAACTTGCTCGATGCCAAGGAACTTTAAATGTCCGGGCCAAGTTCGGGATATCTAGACATTCCTCCTGTTCTGCTCCCCAGCTTCTGCTCTTAAGAGTGCTGGTGTTACCAACGTCAGGTTCTGAAACTCATCCTATGGAAAACTCCCTTCTCAACTGCAGGGCGTTGGGAGGCTGCAGACATAATGGGGGAAGGTTAGCTAATAAAGAGAAGGGATATGTGTGTCTTCTCTGGGAATAGGCAGAGATCTTCCAAGAACTGGGTGCCACCTCTTCTTCACTCTCTCTGTGGTCTCGTGTTTCTGGTCATGGCAGCCGGTAGGTGTCCTTAGCTTTGAGGGGGAGGAGAGAGACAAGGCAAGTCTAGATCAAATTAACCCTATATTATAATTGTGGACAAAACACTTCTCAAGTGTCCCTCTTGTCTACAGGCAGAGCTGAGTAGCATCTGACCCAAATGTTAAGGTGACAGACACAAGATAAAGATACCCAGCCTTTTCCTCCTGTTCCAGCCACCCATTGGACATCTCCAGGCTCAAGTGAAGGGTCAGTGTTTTCATCAAAAAGTGGCCTTCAGGTCTCAGAAAGGTAACCCAGGCCATCTTTACCAGCTTAACTCACATGTCAGGTGTTATCTGCAGCAAATCTAGTGGGAGATTAATAATGCATTGCCCAGCTGTGTGACCTCCAAAATCAGTGATTTAAGTCCACTAAGAGCAAGCGAAGCCAGAGGGCTGATGTAGATGTTTCCTTGGTAACACTAGCTTATGCATCTCCACAAAGGTCTCCCAACCAGCCCTCCCTCCCAGCCAGAATCCCAGACAGCAGCACCCCCTCCCTGCCTGCCTCCTTTAGCATTTTGAGAGGCTGTTTAGCTTGATGGTTCAGAGACCCTGGTCTAGATATCCCAAACCTGGCCTGGCCATTTAAAGTTCCATGGCATCGAGCAAGTTCTAGACCTTCCTGGGCCTCCAGTACATCACAGAAGTCTTCTCTGACCTCAATTTATACTGCTCTATTTCCTGATTGACAATATACAGTTATGATATAGCAGAAGATAATAAGGGCTCCCTCCTCCTGGATTTGCTAGGAGGATTCGGGGAGTTCTCCTGTCCTCAGAAGAGAGCCTTTTACATGGAGTTATTCTTAGCTCTGGTTCTCGGGAGGGTTCAGGGATACTAAACTCTCCTTATCTCTACCCAAGGTAGAGTGGACAGCCTTTATCAGAATCAACTGGGTACTTTTAAAAAATGATGATTTCTGCTCCCCTCCCCAGACTTCCCAGATTATGATCTGAGGGGCCTGGCGAGATTTGCCTTTTTTCCCATTTGTCATTGCTTCTGGGGACTTTCTGTAGAGTGGGTTAGAGAAGGAGCGCTTTGGAGTGGGGCCAGTCCGGGTTTGAATCCACAGCATGCACTCGGCTGGGGCCAGGGAGGCTTGAGCAATGCACTTCCCCAGGCAGGACCCTGGGGAGCCTCGCATATTGACGTGGGACAAAGGGTGCAGACACCAGCTGCCAGGCCCAGTGAGCACAGAGTCCCCTGTTCCCCCAACCTTGGCGTCCAAGAAGTGCTCCTCTACCCTCCAGGTGGAGATCCTGCCTCCTCCGTCTCCTCCCAAAGACTGGCACCTCCTCACTACTGAGTCCCATCCATCAAACGTGGCCCTACTCCTCTGCTCCCACCCTGCAGCCCTGGTTACTAGCACCCAGCGTGTGAGGCCCCGGGGAAGAGCCAGCGTGGGGGAACAGCTCTGAGGTTATAGGGGAAACAGAAGGACAGAGTCATTTTACACAGGTAACTTCCTGCTCTGAGTACCTCTGAAGAAAAAGTGTGCTTTCTTCGTGGTTGAACACTGATTACTCTTTGGAAGCTATTTGTAGAGTGTATACCACCAAGGTCAAGGGCTGGGTCTAAGACAAATTACATGAATGAATTAATTAATGCAGCTATGGTGATGAACTGATAAGTGAACAGGTGGAAGTCCCTCACCTGAGGAAAGAAAGCAGCCCTACTAAGAGGTGGGCAGCAGGATGCTCTGTACCCAAATGGCATCTGGACCCCCAGAAGGGAGAAGCTCTCTTCTTCCTGCCCTCTCTCGACCCTTGCCTACTTAACCATCTGCCAGGCTTAAAGGCTTTTAAAAGGTGAGAAACCCAAATCTGTCTGGCAAACTCTCTTATTTTTCTTTTGTGTCCTGGTGGATACTCTATTTGAAAAATTCCATTCTAGTCTTAGGCTACTCCATGCAAAGGAGGCTTCCCCCATTTTCGTAAGGTAATAGTATGCACTTTATATGATCGTAACTTTTGTAGGGTGCTTTATAGATTACAAAACACCTGCATCCTCTAGCTCCCCATGCCCAAGTGTGAGACTCTCTGCTCTCTCAGTGCCCTGCACCAAAGCTCAGCTGGAGAGAGAGAGAGCTCTAGCAAAATGGCACTGAATGGACCATGTCTGAATTGAGCCTGCAACAACAACCCGGGTCCTTCTTTGATAGTAGGAAACTGAGGGGTGACAAAGCCCGTTCATGGATCCAGCCACCAGAACCCGGATGTGGAAGTCAAGTCTCTGATGATCTATTCTGGAAAAGGGCATCGGGGAGGGCTGGCATTAGGAACACAGAATGGGGATTTGCAGGAGAATGAACGAGGTGGTATCAGAAGGATTTGCTTCGAATCAGGTCCTGCAACCTGGCTAAGGCGCGTGATCTCTAAGCTTCTCATTACCCATCTGTAAAATGGGAATCAGGGAGGCTAGAGCTATTCAGATGGGATCACAGGTATAAAGCACTTGTCTCACAGGAAGGGACTAGTTGACGTTAGCGGCCTCCTTGTCCCCCAACCATGACCCCCACGCCTCATCCTCTTTCATCCCTGCCCTTCCCAACCTCACACGGGCTTTGCGGCTTGATGAGCACATTCTTCACGCCATACTGCCACGAGTCAAAGGACACGCAACAGTTGCCAGATTTTGTAAGAAAAAAGACCTCTCGACTTCTCAGTTGTAGTCTTCCTGGCACACTCTGGCTGGTTTCCCGAAGCATGAGTGACACAGCTGATTGCCACTTCACAGAGAGGAGGTGGTAAAGGGAAGTGGATGCAGAATTTGTTAAAGAGCGAGCTTTTCAAATGTCAGTGACTTAGCACCAGGGGGGCTGCAGGCGAGGGGCCCATTGGGATTCTGCTTCTGGAAACTTCTGCGCCATCATCTTGCTGATTAAATGCTGCATTTCAGCCCACTCCATATCTACTGATGCTTCAGCGTGACACTCAGAATCCAAGTAGTCTTAATTGGCTCAGATGGTGGCTCCAAGCACGGCACCCGCTGGGGCTGTTGATATTAATGATGGACTTTAATCAGGAACGGCATGAAAAGAGCATAGCTCCAGAGACGGACAGGCCAGGTTCATTCTACGCAGGACCTTGGGCAATACTGGGCTTCTCTGAGCCTCAGTTTCCCAGTCTGCAAAGGGGGTTATGCTTGTGACTATCTAAATCCAGTGCAGGGATAAATGAGGTTAGATGTGGAATATGGGCTGACTCAAAAAGGCAGAAAATTTTGACCATAAGCCACTGCATTCTTGCTCACAATTTTCATTATGCCAAAGAAGATGTAGGAGCCCCAAAATGGCAGGTAGCGCTGAGAGCTCTGTGAGCAATGTGGCACTAGTGACATCTGTTGTCAAATTTCAGAGATTCACAACTTCCTGCAGGTCATTACAAACCCGGCCCCTGTTTCTTCGGGCTGCAGTCTAAATTGAGAAAATAAAATATGAACATGATGTTTGGAAAATCGCTTTGTATTTAGGCACTTAGATTGGAATGTGGGTTCAATTCTCTGCCTGTAAATGTTGGTGTTTCTATCACTTACAACAAATAAACACGCAGAGGCAAAAGCTGATCAACCGTTTCATTCCTTTGAAGAAACGAAGAGATGAACGGCTTCCCTAAGTCACTGTGGCACCCCATTTAATTTGATGATGTTGTTTAGAAACTCTATGTACTGTTTTCCAGGCTAAAACACATCGCTCATTTACAAGAAGAAAATCAAAAGACAAACTACCAATTCCCGGTAAAGAGGGAGACTGTAGTGAGGGTCGATCATAGGTATGGGCTCTAATCCCAGCACAGGGGGAGGCGGAGACTCTTGCTTGATTAGAAGACAATGGGAAGCTGGACACGGTGGTGCCTGCCGGGCATCCCAGCTGCTGGGCTGCTGGAATGATGGAGGCAGAAGGATCTCAGGTTTGAGGCCAGCCTCAGCAACTTGGTGAGACGCTGTCTTAAAAGAAAATAAAAAGGGGCTGGTGGTGTAGCTCAGTGGTAGAGTACTGGCCCAACAACACAACATGTGCAAGGTCCTGAGTTTGATTTCCAGTACTGAGTAAAAGGGAGAAAAAAATAAAGCAAAGAATAAAGAGAAAAAGCATGTTATTCTCGTGTATGGATCAGGAAGCTGGAATCCCTGGAAGTGCAGGCCTCTGCTTCCCAGCTTACATAGCCTCAGGCAGGGGACCTTCCTTGCCTGGACCCATCTCCTCTTCCTGATGCAGGCAACAGTTATTCCTTTTCAACTTGATCCTGGTGAGATCTGGTGCTTTATACCTCCAATTTCACCTAATTTCACAAAACCCAGTGAGGTTTGCGACTTGTCAAAGGTCACGGAACGAAACAGAAGCAGAGCCAGGATACAAGCTGTAGTCTGTATGCTTATGATAAATGGCCTGGCTCCAAGGACCACCATGAAGCTCACCATAAAAACAGAAAAATACTCCATCATTCATTAACAAACATTTGCTGTGTAACATGAGCTGGGCACCATTCTGGGCAGTCAAATCATGATGGTATAGGGCAATTGTTACAAAGAAAGCACATGGTGGATTCCCAGTAATGGGGGTGAGGGGAAGCCTATTTCAACTGAGATCCAGGAAGATGTTATGGTTCAGATCTGAGGCATCCCCTAAAAGCTCCTCTGTCATGCACGGATGTTCAGAGGTGACGTGGCTGGATTGTGAGAGCTGTAACCTCATCAGTGCACCCGAGTTTCAGGGTGAGAGACTAGAGTATCTGTTAAGTGAGATAAAACTTAATTATTTCATTCATATAAAAATGAATTCAATCGATTTATGGTTGAACATATAATATGACTATTGGAGTGTCAGAGGAGTCAGCATTCAGAAGCACCAAAATGTCATCTCCTGCCACTCTGTAGCTGTCCTGTCCAGCTCATCTCCCTGAACACTAGTGGCTTTCTTCATTTTGTGTCTTGGAGATCATTTGAGGACTGGAAGAGTGTTCTCATTACCATTTTTTGGCACATGTGCATATCATTCCCATGCTTGTGTGCACTGCTATTTATTTAACCAGTTCCCTATCGCTAATCACTTAGACTATTGCACTTAAGGGTTTTAAGGCAATATTCTGACTTATATTTCCTAAGCACCCCTCTAGCTACTGCCAGGAGGATGAACTGTAAGCCAGTGAGCACAGAGGCACCAGTCAACCCTGTCCAGCCAGAGAGCCACTGTCATTGTCCAGGAATGAGAATGCAGTGGTTTCAAGCAGGGTGGTCGTGGTGAGCATGAGAGAAGCGAATAGAGTGGATGTTTAGAAGATAGAACCGATGGAAACTGGTACCAGCCTAGATTGAAGATGGGGAGATGGTGAGGCTCCCTTATTCTCTCAGCAACATTTTATACCTGACTTCTACAAACACATCAGGCAGTAAAGGCAGGAGAACTAGCAGTAAAAGATGATTCCTCTGCATGAGACTCCTTTTTTACATGGCAAAAAAAAAAAAAGGTATTTTATGCACTAGAGGTAACATATGCTTATTTGGAATTTTCCACCAACCACATTTGAATGGAATCAATCCTCAGGAATCTCCTCCTATCACACCAGCTGCTCTTTCTGTCTCCCTTGGGGGCTTCCTCTACCTGATATCTGAACACTGGCCTTCCTCAGTGATCATCTCTGGGCCCCTGTTTCTTCCTGCATGCATCTTCTTCCTGGAGGAATCACATTCTGTGCTGTGATTTTGAATGTATCTGTGGGCTGAGTCACAGATTCCTACACTCAGGCTTCTTCCTTGAGATCTCCTGGAGACTTGTGTACTCAACACTGTTTACTCAAAACCATCACCTGGATGTTCAACAGACATCTCACACTTAGGCTCTAAACAGAACTCTTGACCCTCCCCCACTCAGAGCTCTGTCCTTCCCAGAGCGGCTGCCCATCAGTGATGGCCACCTGTCCACCATCCATAAGATGCACAAACTGAAATCCTAATCCTCGGAGTCCCATCTTGTCTCGGCAAGACCTGTTGGTTCTGTCTGGACGTATCAGCCCACATCTGCCTGCTTTCCTTCACCCCACCACCCGCACCCCTCACCTCCATCACCTCTCACTGGGTAATGCTCCCCCAGGAGCAGCGGCTTAACCACTCTCACTCCATTCTTGCCTTGGAGTTTTTCTCCACATGTCAATCAAATGGGTCTTTTTAAAAGTGAGTCAGTTCCAGTCACTTTTCCTTTTGAAGACCTAAATGTCTACCCACTGCAGCTCAGGTAATTGTAAAACTTTTCCTGTGGCTCCTGACTACCTCCTAATCTGATTGACACCTCTATCCCAGGCTCTTGGTCTCCAGACCCCAATCACCTGGGACCTGGTTGCTTGCCCCAGCTGTCCCTCTACCTGGAATGTTTTTGTCTTGGGTCTCCACTTGACTGGCTCCTTGCTCATAGTCAGGTAGCGCTGGCTTAAAAATCCTATCTCAACTTGATCTAAAGATGCCCCCTGTTTCCCCAGCACCCTCTGCCATGTCACTGGGATGTGCTGCCAACTAGGTGGGAGAGAGGCCACTTAACAGTTTGACACCTCTAAAGGAATCCTGGGTGAAATTCTCAGGTACCTGACATCTCTTTCCCATCTGTTCTCGTGATGTTAGGGCTGCTGATGGATTAGTGCTTTGGGCAGCTGTGCAGAAAACCCACCCTTTGATCAGCCACTGCCTGGCACTCGGTACAATAAATGTCATGATAAATGTCATGCAGGATTACTGTGCTTCCTGTGCCATCCCTAGCATAGAGGGTTTCAATAAAGACTGCTCGATTAACTTTTTCTAATTCAATGCCATTTGTCCATTTGCCTACTTTAAAAGTGCTGTGGGTTTCGTTTTGATAAATGAAATAATTTTCCAAAACGTACACAATCACTTTGGCGATGCTCGATCTTCATTTCTGCACTGGGTAAAGTGCTTTCCATTGAGCTTGGGCTTCTTTCCGGAAACTGCCTCAAGCAGAAGTCAAGCCTGAAAAACCTTATTTTGTGAGGGGTATTGTGAAGGGGATCATTATTAAACTCTCTTATTAAATTCGAGGTTTTATAAATACAGCCTCCTTGACGCGTCTCAGCTACACAGAATCACACTTAATGACTGTAAATACCTTCCTTCCAAAGACTGCTGGGTGTCACACTGTTGAATCATCACCCTGGGTAGAGTTTCCTCCAAGGACACCACTTCATTCCAGAACAGCCACTTCAACTGCAGCATCAATGGCTGAGAGGGGTCCAGGAGTTTCAGAAAGCCAATGGGAAGCCCTCGGAGAGATCACCACCGTCCTCCCCCAGCCAAGAACACAAAGAGCTGGTCGAGTTGGAGCCTCTTAGGACAGTCTCGTTCCCCACATCAGACACAGTGGAGGTTTTACACACGTAGCTGTGTTCTTTTTGCAAACACTCTGGTCACAAATCGCCCTCCACTCCATTTGAGGGCACACTGTGTATTTATACACTGACATTCTCTCAAGTAGGGTATGTGAGGCATACAAGATGATCCACTGGGGTGGAAGAATATTTGGATTCGTGTTTATGGTTGTGTTTATTTTAAAATAAGACAGACATTAATTTTTACTAGTATTTGCTACATGGCACGATGTGTGTCAGGGTCGGTGAGCTTGGGAATGCCAGAGCAGTGGACTGTGGCTCTCTGACGCCTTTATTGGCCTTCGCATATCACCAGGCACTGCAGTTTCCTTGCTGCAGAATACCATCAACGGGGTTCATTTAGATTTTTACATGGTAAATTTTTTACCATACCTTAAAAGTTGGCTGTATATTCTTTCAGATTTTTTCCCTAAGCTCTACTAACAAATGGTTATTTTTAAAAGCAGAAATAGGTTCATATCTACATATGCATCTTTTTTTTCCTTCTTAACCATATGGTTTGGGCATCTTTTCGTGTCAGTATATATAGCGCTACCTTGTTTTTTCAAAACTTATTCCTTTAATATTTGCATAGAATAGTCTTCATGCTCATTACGAGGTTAAGTCATTCCTAAAAATATTCAGGGGCTGGGGATGTGGCTTAAGCGGTAGCCCGCTCGCCTGGCATGCGTGCGGCCCGGGTTCGATCCTCAGCACCACATACAAACAAAGATGTTGTGACTGCCGATAACTAAAAAATAAATATTAAAATTCTCTCTCTCTCTCTCTCTCTCTCTCTCTCTCTCTCTCTCTCTCTCTCTTTGTCTCTGTCTCTCTCTAAAAAAAAATAAAAATATTCAGATGGTGAATTTTTATAAATGGAAAAGATAGTAACTATTTGAACTTGATGGTAACCATTACTGCAAGAAATCATAAGCAGAACATATGTATGATTCTTTAAAGTTATGAAATTGAAAACATTTAGAGTAACAGAGACAAAGGAAACAATGCAAGTAATGCCTAGACGTGTCACTACCACAACCAGCAACTTAACTGCAACCCCCCCCATGCACTCCTGTGGAGATGACTGCATAGTGGCTGCTCTGGAGGTGCCATATTGGTCCTTGTCAATGCAATGGAATTCCTCAGAAACCAAAGAGAGGCTGTTAAATGGAACTCTTCATCGAGTCAAAATCTTGAACTTCTTTAAGTAGCTCTTGGGGTAAGACTTTTTTTTCAAGGAAATAAATACACATAATTTATTTCCCAACTGTCTATTATCTAGACATTTGAGTGTGATAGTCAGAGAGGGTTGCCAAAACAAAACCCGACTGTCTTGAGTGGCTTAACACCAGAAGTTTACCTTCTCACAGTTCTGGAGGCTGAAAGGCCAACAGCAAGGTGTCAGGTTTGGTTTCTCTGGGGGCCTTCTCCGCAGTTTGGAGATGGCCACCTTCTCAATGTGTCCTCACATGGCTTTTCTCTGTGCAGGTGCATCCCCAGTGTCTCTCTCTCTAAGGACACCAGTCACATTGGATTAGGTCAATATGAGGTCATATGAGCCATGACCTTAAGGTATCTTTAAAGGCCTTATCTCCAAACACTCACATTCTAAAGTACTAGAAGTTAGGACTTAAACATATGAAGGAGGAGGGATGATTCCATAACAGGAACGTGTGAAGACTCTGTTTCTCATAATGTTCACTAGGTGTTTCCTTGTCTCCCACACCCCTCAGTCCACGGCGATCTCATTTCCATCCTCAGCACTCCACTGAATACTTCCATCCTCTGAATTCCACCTGGTCCAATTACAGTTGTCCTGTAGACAACTACACTAGTCTCTGAAGTGGTTGGTGTCATTTTCCCCTCACATCCACCACCCTAGATCTCCTCTCCACATAGGTATGGTAAAAATGTATTTCTAATCTAATAATGCCATTCCTTATCTTGATACCCTTCTCTAGTGTGTAGCTTTTAAATTAAAATGATGGACAAGGTCTTGCAGGATCAGACATCTGTCTACCTCTGTCACCCTCCCCCAGCCCACTGCCTTCCAGTCACACTGGCCTGCCTCCAACCCTCAAAAGAGCCAAGTTTTTCTCACTTAGGGGCTTGGGTTGTTTCCTCTGCCAGGAATAACCTCCCACATACTTCACATCTCAGGTTAAAAATCTGTCTCTCCAAGAAGCCCTCCTTGACCCCCACTGGTCAGGTCGCCATTGTCCCAAGTACCCACAGAACCCTGGGGATTACTTTGCAATGGTTATCACACATGACCCCAAGGAACATATTCATTCCCACATCCATTTTGTTGCTGTTGTTTGCTTGTTTTGGTACCTAGGTTGAACTCAGGGGTGCTTACCCACTAAGCCACATCACCAGACCCCTTTCTTGTTTTGTATTTTATTTAGAGACAGGGTCTCACTGAGTTGCTTAAGGCCTTGCTGAGTTGCTTAGCCTGGCTTTGAACTCGAAATTCTTCTGTCTCGGCCTCCCAGAGCCACTGGAATTATAGGCATGCACCACCGCACCTAGCCCCACACCCTTTGTTCCTGGTGCAAAGTAGGCTCTCAATAAATATTTACTGAATGAATAAATAACTCAGTTTGCTGTTCCCTCTATCTGAGAAACTTTTTTCATTCTTGTCATCTGTCAAATTGAGGTCAATAGCTCCCAATCTTTCTGATTAGACCATGAGTTACTTCATGGCCGGGTCTCTGTACCCAGTGCACAGTAAGCAGGTATGGTGACACACAATAATCCTGCCAATTAAAGCAGAACATTTTGACTTTGCCTTGTATCCAGGCCCTACATTATCACCCCATTGAAGATCTTTGAGTCAGGAAGTAACTCAAAATAGTATCGACCTTCTATCTGATTCACAATGACTACCACTTGTAGAAAAAAATCATAAAAAAATAAAATTGACAATGGCTAAGATTGCATCTGCTAAATTTGTTTTAAAAAACAAAAGAGTCACATCTTGAGGGTAATATTAGAAATTGCAAAAATAGGGAAATCAGAGATAGTTGAAATAATCATACAAATTAAAACAGACTGATATTAAACATCTACAGACCTGAAAATTTTTACCAGAGGAAAATAGAACTTACTAGTGCCAACTCTCCCCAGCCTAAGACCACCAGGAACACACTTATAGTTGAACAAGTTGAGTTTATTACTTGTTACTTGGAGAGTGTACACCAAAGACAAACTACAGACTGTCTCAATATAAAGGTGTCAGAAATTATTATTGAGTGTGAGCTCAGTTTGGGTAAGCAGGAGAGGGTCTTATGGAAGCTGGGTTGGGTCTAGATTGGATGTTGTCAGGAAGCAGAAGCAAATCCATTCTTGTGAATCTAAAAAAAATCTAATCAATAGGAAAATGGACTAGAACAAAGATAAAATTGTAATTGGAAAAAAAAAATTGGTAAACTGCTGGCGAAAATGAGATACCAGCCGTCACTCATTTTCACCAAGAGAGGGGGATGTTTGATATTTTGTGGGTGGCCCAGTGACCATGATTTTTGTCTGTGGTTAAACAAAATTACAAAGTAGACTTGTTTTTTGGTAATGCTGGGTTTGGAATCCAGGGTCTATCACATGCTAGGCAAGCCCTCTCCCACTGAGCTCCACCGGCAGCCCCAGCTTCTTCATTTTATCTTGCCCTTAGAATAACCTTGCCTGAGGTTGGAATTCTGTGATGCTGTTTATGTCCAAAATAGCATGGCTGAGCTGAGGCAGGCCAGCTTTGGAATGCCAGAGTTGCTCTTTCTCCTTAATTTTTTTCAATAAAATGAGGGTGAAATAAGAAACCTCATAATGACGGAAACCAAAGTAAAATTCGACATACAAATTACTGAAGAAATAAAACTTCATTATGAAACAAATGGGATTGGATAGTTTAACGATGTTGTATAAAATACTGATCAAAGAATTAAATTGGCTTAATGACATTGGCTCTGGAAAATTCTTTCTAAGTAGTTCATCACTGTTGATATAATCCTAATTAAAATTATTGGATTCCGGTTTTGGTGGAGATGTAAATTTGTTAATGTCTTTGGAGAGCAATTTGGCCATATCCGTGAAAATTAAAATTGCATTTGTCTTTTGACACAGTAATTTTAGTCTTGGAAATTTATTCTACAGAGAAAATTGCATGTGTACATACAGGTATATACAAAGATATTACTATATTACACTAGTACCATTTGTAGAATTGAAAGATTGGGGGGGAAATTAACGTCCCCTAGTTAAGAGATCAGTTAAATACTTCATGACATATCTGTGCTGCATTAAACTAAGCAGTCTTGAAAAGGTCAGGGAGACGTTTGCGCCGAGACCTGGCTACGGTCACCCTGTTGCAGATCCACCCAGAGTGTCAGGCCGGGAGGTGAAGTCACGAGGGACCCCGGGAGGCAGCCCCCAATAGGCTGTCCTTAAAGTTTCCGTGGGGGCCCGGTGTAACGCTTCCGTTGCGGTCTACCACCCACAGCAGGTGGAAAGGGTGGCGGCGTGGGCGCCACACCACTCCTGACCCGGTCCTCTGCCGCCTGCGTCACCATGGCAACCGGGGGCTGCCAGGCACTGAAGTGGGAAAACGAGGACCAGAGACAGGCAGCTTTCTGCCCCGTCCGCCCTCGAAATTCTAAGCGCCCAGGGAGCATCTCTGCGAGCTCGAGCCCCGACTCCTCGCAGGTCGGTGGTTGGGGTCAAACAAGAAGCTTCCCCTCGCCTCCGAGGAAACCAAAGGCGCCTTGGCGGGGGCACAAGCGCCAGACGAGGGAAAAGGGCTCCTAGTCCAAAACAGCAGGTTAAGGGAAAGCGAGGAATTGCCCCCAACCCTAGGAGGCAGGAGGCCCGGCGAGGGCTGGGCAAGACCCCGCGCGGCCTCGGACCCCGCCCCTTCCGGCGCTACTCTGGGGGTCCGCATCACCATGGCAACCCTGGAGGCGGTGCGGCTTTCCCGCTCCGGCAGCCGTGGTCCCGCCCCTTCCGGCACTTCTCGGGGTCTCGTCTCGTCTTAGCAAACCAGCGGCTTTCGGCCGGCTGTAGGTACCCGAGGCGCGTGCCTGCGGTCACGGGCCCCGCCCCTTCCGGCGCTTCCTCCGCCCCCCCCCCCGCGTCCTTCACCATGGCAACCGGGGGCGGGTGGCCGGGATGCTGGCGCGGGGTGGGTGGGGGGCTGTGGGGCTGTAGCTCTAGGTCTCCCGGCCATGCAGGCAAGCGGTGGGAGGCTGGGGGTGGGGAGGGACTCGAGGGCGAGAAGAAGGGTGTAGAAAGTGCTGGTGCCTTCCGCCTGCTCCTGCGGGGGGCGTTAGGTGGCTGCGGCTGTACTGGGCAAGGGCCTAGCGGCCCCAGGCCTCAGCTCCTGGGCGCTCTCTGGGAGAGGGCCGACGCGGGCTGCGGCTCCCGTTCAGAGTCGCGCAGGCAGCAGGGGGCGGTAGCGGCTCGCTGGGCGGAGAATCCCGGAGCAGGATGCAGGACTGGGGCGCCGAGGTCTGGGCAAGTCGTGGGCTTGCTCACATTCAGAACTGACCTAAGGCGCGGCCCTTGCTGAGCTGCTGACAGATCTCTACCCAGTTCCCGGTTCCTTTCGCGGGAAGCCTGTGTCTGCTCCCCTGCACTTAGCGATGTCGCTAGTGATTTAGAGCAAGGGCTCTGGACTCGGGCTGCTTGAGCAGGCCGCCTTCTCAGAGCCCCGTTGGCTTCGTCTGAAAGTGGTGATAATAATAGTAATTAGCCTAGGGTTCCATTGAGGATTAAACGAGGTGATGGGACCCAGTGTAGTTTCTGGACTTGATTTCTGGCACATGGCAACTGCTCGATAATGTTAGTTGCTATTAGATGACCATGGCCAAGTTAGTTAACCCCTCTGTTCTTAAGGTTAACCTTGCCTCATTGAAAAATGAGGGTAATAACAGAAACCACCTGGCACTGTGGTGACTTATTTTTAGAGTTAATATTTGTAAAGCTGCTGGAATGGTGCTAGGCCCATAGTTAGTGTCATAGAAAGTGCTCTGTTATTACTCAGATCATAGTGTTATCACTCTATCTGTTTGCCTTGTGAATTTAAAGGATTGATTTTTGTCCTGCAATCATATGGACTTTTAGCCTCTTTCTGGATTACATAGATACTTGCCTACATTTCTCTTTTTACCTCTCAAAGTTTTCCAGCTTTTACATGGTTAGAAGAGGCAGTATAGTGTCTTTAAGAGATCTCTGGGCTTTGAGTCAGGTGGACTTTGAACTTATGCTACTGGTTCTTCATGTGACCTTGGGCAGGTTACTTGCTGTTTTCTCATCTATCTCTAGGGTGCCTGGTATCATCTTTCATGTATTTACCTCACCTGGTAAAGT
This sequence comes from Spermophilus citellus, assembly GCF_964194105.1. Classification (NCBI taxonomy): domain Eukaryota; kingdom Metazoa; phylum Chordata; class Mammalia; order Rodentia; family Sciuridae; genus Spermophilus; species Spermophilus citellus. The sequence continues at coordinate 28,399,184 of NC_138185.1, forward strand.
AATGTATTCAGTAAAGATAGCACCTATGCCAGCAACTCTCTTAGAATAGTGAGATAAAGTGGCAAGTGCTTTGAGGAAATTATATGAGGTCCTATGGGATTCCAAGGAGGGAGAAGAAATTTCTTAATGTCTCATAAGTAGAAATACCAAGATGTTTGGGGGATAAGTGAGAATGATTCCACCCCAATAAAATGATGAATTTCCCACCCTGAAGCCATCTTATTTCTCATTTGACAGCTGTGAATCTATATTCATGGTGGGGCCCTGAAGGTTCCCAGCCTTGGACCCCGGAAGTGACCTCCTCACTAACTGGAACAGGAGTATCTGCTAATAGTAATTTTTTCCTTTTGTTTTTAGAAACCCTCCCTTGAGTCACCTTCCTTAAGTCTATTTATCCTCATGTTAATCCACTAGGTTAAAGGATAAGCAGTGTTTCCTGGAGGTGATGGGTATTAGCTTTGAGAGAGGGCATATAACCCTGGTGTGACCTGAGATAAATGTTTAAGCATCAGTTTTTCCTCATCTCTGAAACAAGTATAATAGTACCCAGGGCTGTTGTGATGATCCAGTGAGATAATGCACTTAAAGGATCAACTTGGTGCAGAGCAAGTACTAAAAAAAAGGTTCCCTGTTCTTTTTGTTACCATGATGATGACTATTGTATTACCAGCTTACAAAAGAGAGAGTAACCTTTCATAGTCTTTCTATTCTCTTTATTGCCTGGCACATTATAGGGGCTTAGTAAGTTTTTGTTAAATGAATGAGTGAATCCACCCAGGAAGCTCAGATAACAGTGAATTTCATACTGCAGCTAACATTTATTGAACACTTGTGCCAGAGATTATGGTAAATCTCATAACCTCCTTTAACACTCAAGTTCAACAACTTTATGTAGCCTTCTGACTTGATTCCCGAAGCATGTGTCACTGGTTTACAGAATGTGCGAGTCCAGATGCTAAGAGTGATGTCTGCTACAGAGTTCTCTATTATTTTCATAATGAGGCCATGTGTTAGCTTTTCATTGCTGGAAACAAAATACCTGAAAAGAACAACTTAGAGGGGGAAAAAAAGTTCATTTTGGTTCATGGTTTCAAAGGTTCAGTCCATAGTGGGCTGACTTCTTTGCTCTGGACCCAAGATCAGGCAGAACATGATGGGAGAAGGACATGTCAGAGAAGTGCGGCTCAGTTCATGGTGATCAAGAAGAGAGAGAGCGTTGCCAAGGACATGCCCCCAGGGACCCACTGCTCTAGCCATTCCCCATCCACCTACAGTCACTACCCAGTTAGTCCATTCAAATTATCAATCCATCAAATGGACCAATCCACTGATTAGGTAACAGCTACCATAGTCCAGTCATTTCACCTCTGAACATACCTGCATTAACATACCTCCATATCAGAACCAAAACAGGCCAAGGGTACCATGATGCCTGTTAGCCTCTGGTAAGACAGGAGGCTGGTATCATGCGACATCAGGCACTGTGTTCTCATCTCCTGAGGATGAGCTGCTTTGATGAACTTTCTTTTTTCTGGACATTGCACTCCCGGAGCACCAAGGATCAGTCAGAACTTGGGAGGGCCCTGCTCCTCAGGGTGATGATGTTACATAGCATCGGCATCACATTCATCTGTCCCCTCTGTGGCCACTTTCAGAGGAGTAGCAGCTCTAGAGTAAGAATAGAACAGGGAGGGTCTTTGTGCTGCTTTTGATCCCCTCCCTGTATTTGAGTTTGGGGTTAGAGAATTGTTTAGGAATCATCTATTAGGATTCTATGCGGTCTCAGGGTTTCAGGGCCCCACCCCTCATCAAGAGCTGCTCTGGGAAAAGAACCACCTGAACACAGAAAGCTTGGGTGGGGCATCCTGGTTCAACCAGAGCGAGCTCTTTGGAACATTGATGAACATGTTTATCTTTATCCTCAATAGGAATTTTGAAAGCAAGTCGACACTTTGAGCAAGTCATCATTTACTGAAATGTATGCAAGCATTTGTTCATTCACTGATTCAGCACATTTCCAGACACTATGCTAGGGCACTAGGGATCCAGCACTAAACCAAATGAAGATCCTGCCATCAAATAGCCCATATTCTAGGGCAGCCTGTGCCATACAGTGCCTTTCCAGGGAGGTGACATTGGAGCAGAGAACTGATAAATGATGGAAGAAGGTTCCAAGCAAAAGGAATAGCTGTGCATAGTTTCTGAGGAAGAAGGCTAAGGCAGCTGTGGAAGAGCACTAGGGAGCCGGTGGAAAGAGAGAAGAGGTGGGGGTCTAGATTACTAGGACCTGGAAGACCATGGAAAGGGCTTTAGATTTTATTCTGAGGAAGATGGGAGGACGCTGGAGAGGTGGCAGAACCTAATCGATAGAAGCATTCTGGCTACTGGATGGAGAACAGAATTGAGGAAGTAAGAGTGGAAATGGGCCAACTAGGAGGCTCATCAAAGACTCCAGGTGGGAGATGGTAAGAACTTGGACTTGGGTGGTAGAGAAAAGTGAGAAGTACTTGGCTTTGGGAGAAATGTTGAAGGTGGAGCAGATGAGTTCCATGTTGGGTGGGAGAGAAATGAGGAATGACTCCAAGGCCTGGGACCTGGGCACTTGGCTAAGAGGTGCTATTTCCTGGCATAGCAAAGGAAGGAGGGAAAATGACTGACGTCTGTCACAGTTTGCCAGATCAACTATTTTTCATGATGGCAGAGGCATCACTTGTTAGATGGAATGTTGGAATATCTGATGTCAAAAGGTTGTTTTAGCTGAGGTTTTCCCACAGTAATGAGTTATTTGCCCAAGGTCACACAAGTTGGCATGGAAGCTAGATCAACTGATCGCCAGTGCTAAGGCCTCATAGTGCCTATTAACATCAACAAAATTTCATTTCTATTGGCTCCATTTCAGGTTCAGGCAGCTGTGCCCAGAGGCACTGGAGGTTTTTGATGTCTAGGTGGTTTACTGCTCCACGGGGAGTTCATGTAGTGCAACTGGACTAGCTCTTCTCCCAGTAGCATACCTGAAGGAGAATTCACAGACTGGAGTGCATTCCAACGAGATGCTCAGATTGCCCTGGGCACTGAGCAGCAACCCTGACCAGGGGCAGCTAGGATGCTTACCTGGGGGATATCTCAGGTGGGACTTGAGTGTGTCCTCTGAGACTGATGGGCTCTCCAAGGCAGTATCCATCTTGATACTGTGTGTTGACTGGTTCAGATTGTATATCATTTGTGGTTTTCATATAATTAAAGTATTATCATGAGGCTCTTTATGGGTTTGGCCACTTCCTGTTGGAGAGGGAGGTGGATGACCTGGTATTGAGGTCAGCTTTCTTGTCGAAGTCTTGCCAGTGTCTGTTTAAACTGGAATTTGAAAGTAGCTAAGGTGGTGGGGTGGGGTGGAGGGGTCTCAGAAGTTTTTTTGTTTCCCTTTCTTTCTTTTTTTCTTTTCCTCTTCTTTTTTTCTTCTTTTGGTATTTGGGATCAAACCCAGAGCCTCATGCATGCTAAGCATGAGCTTTACTGCTGAGCTTGAACTACAAGATGAAATATTGTTCACGTTGACCTTGAACTAGGGTGGGCTCCTTGCAGGAGCTGGAGAGGAGTTAGGGAGAAGAACCTGGAGGAGGCTGCATGCTCATTGGCTTTGGGCCTGAGGGCTGTTGTGTGAGGAGCACCTACAGCTTCGAGTAACAGAATACTACCTACAGTGCCTTTCAAAGAGCAGGGGTTTATTTTTCTCACATACCAAGAGATCTAAATTGGGCAGCTGCTAGTATTGGTTCAGGATCTCAGGCCTTTACATCTTCCCTTCCCTTGGCAGGGTGGCTTTTGTTCTCATGGTCACCAATCGTTTGCCTCAGCTGCAGGCATGGAACCTTCATTCAGGGCAAGAAGAGATAAAAAGGGGCAACTAGCCAGTGCCAGCTGTGTCTTTCTCTTTGTTGATTTTTTTTTTTAGTTTTGTTTTTCTTTTAAGATTTTTTTCTTTTTGAGCAGTTGTTCATTCATAGCAAAATTGAGTGGAAGATACAGAAATGTCCCTTATATTCACAGACTCCCTCCCCCAACACACATACATAGCATCTCTCATATCAATATCCCCTTACGGGTGGTACATTTGTTATAATTGGTGAACCTACATTGATAACATCATCATCACTCAAAGTCTACAGTCTACATTAGGGTCGTTGTCTTTGTGTTGTCTGGTCTATAAATTTGGATGAATGTAAAGTGACATGTATACATTATAGTATCATTCAGGGTATTTTTCACTGCTTGTAGCTCCAGCTGCTTGGAAAGCTGAGGCAGGAAGATTGCTTGAATCCAGGAGTAGGAAACCATCTTGGGGATGCCTGGGAAAAAAAGTGAGACCCTGTCTCAAAAACAAAAGAAAACCATAAAATCCATGTGGTTGGAATCATACAGTGCATAGCCCTTTCAGATTGACTTATTTTGTTAATAATATGCTTTTAAGGTTCCTCTGTCTCTTTTTATAGCTTGATAGCTTCTTTCTTTGTAGCACAGAATAGCATCCCATTGTACCACAGTTTATTGAACTATTCACCTAATGAAGGATGTCTTGGTTTGGGCAATTATGCAGAAAGCTGCTTACGTGCACATGTGTCTGTGTGCACATAAGTTTCCAACTCCTTTGGGTTAATATCTACGAGTGTGATTGTTAAGAGTAGGTTTAATTTTGTGAGAAATCAATCACCAAACTGTCTTCCAAAGTGACTGCGCCATTTTGCATTCCTACCATAAGTGAATGAGAGCTCCTGTTGATCCACACCCTCCCCAGCATTCCATGATGTCAGTGTTTCAAAGTTTTGCCATTCTGATAGGTGTATTGGGTCTATCTCCTTTTACTAGAAGAGCAAAAGCTTTCTCAGAACCCTGACAACATTCTCACACCAGCCACCTTCACTTCACCTTCATGTGACTTGGTTTCCACTATGCCGTGTGACCATCCAGGATGAAAGACGGCCTGGAAGATGAATATTGTATTTAGTTTTGTAGAGAGATTACAGGCCAGAGAGAAAAGGGCAGCACCATTTAATGGGATATGGTGGAGCTACATATATAATTGTATTTCTTTATTATTTTAAATTTTTTTTGGTACCAGGGATTGAACTCAGGGCACTTAACCACTGAGCCACATCCCCAGCCCTATTTTGTATTTTATTTAGAGACAGGGTCTCACTGAGTTACTTAGTACCTTGCTTTTGCTGAGGTTGGCTTTGAACTTTCGATCCTCCTGCCTCAGCCTCCTGAGCGTCTGGGATTACAGGTGCAGGAATGCACCACAGCACCTGGCTACATATGTAATTTTAAATGTTCTATTAGTTACATTTTAACTAGGTAAAAAGAAAAAAAACAGTAAATAAATGTTTAAACTGTTTTATTTAACCTAATATAGCTGAAATCATTTCATCATGTAGTCACAATATAAAATTTTTTAATGAGGCATTTTACAGTTTTTTGTATGAAATCTTCAAAACTCGATATATATATATTTTTTTTATTTTCTTTTTTTATTGATTATTTAAAGCATTACATAGCTCATGATATATCATCTTTCATACATTTGACTCAAATTGTGTTTTGAACTCCCATTTTCACCCCAAATACAGATTGCAGAATCACATCTGTTACATATTCACATTTTTACATAATGCCATATTAGTGACTGTTGTATTCTGCTACCTTTCCTATCCCCGATATATATATTTTATATCAACAGCACATTTCCATTTAGACCAGCCACATTTCAAGTGCCTAGCAGTCACATGTGACTGTGACTGCCATATTAGCAGTATATAAGACAACATGTAGGATGAGAAAAACGACAATATCCTGCCACAGCTATTTTGTTGCTTCTAGTGAGGGGGTAGAAATATTTTAGGTCAATTTCTGTATATTTTTTTCTTGTTGAGACTTTGTGCTAACTTGGGCTGCAGTACTAAACATGTTGTAGGAGAGTGCTCATGTAATGAGAGAGATCTTACTAACAGAGTAGCCAAAGAAAAAATAGGAGGCAACAAGTTTTCTGCCCTGAGGATTGTTCAAGCATAAGTGAAAGCCATGGTCTCAACTCTTCCTTACTAACATAGACGGGGTTATGATGACTTAGGAGAGGAGTGAGTTGCTTTCTCTTGTCTGCTCTCTGGACATAGCATAGCTAGATTGCTTGGTGGAAGAAATAGTGTAGAAAAATGTTATGTAGACCCAGGAGTAGGAATGATCTTTGTTTTATTCTGATCTTATGAACCCATTATAATACTTATATTTTTCTGACTAGTAGACCATATGAAGTTTCTATGTTGATTCTGAAATGTATTCTGTGCTATGCTTGCCTGTGCTCTTAGGAGGCAGAGACATGGTGATTTTCCTCATTTTCTCAAAGAATAAGTTCTTCTGAGGTAGATGAGATTCTCCTAAAAGATGGAAAATGTGTTTTACAACCAACATCATGTTGTTTAGATCTTATATATCCATACTGATCTCTAGTAGTTCTACTGATTGCTGTCAGTGAGGCTACTGAAGCCACCAAATGTCATGGTGGATTTGTCTTTTTCTTCTTTTGGCACTACTAGTTTTTGCTTCTTGTATTTTTAGGCCCTATTGTTTGGTGCATATATAGTTAGGATTGTTATGTCTTCTGGTTGGTTGATTCTCTTATCATTATGAAATGTTCTTCTTGTTTCTAGTAATTTTCTTTGTTCTGAAGTCTAACTTATCAGATATTCTTTTAGCTCCTCCTGATTTTTTAAGTTAATGTTTGCACGGCATTCTTGTTACATCCTTTTTCTTTCATCCTTTTGTTAAATTTGAGATGAGTTTCTTATAAGCAGAGTCTACTTGCATAATTTTTGTTAATCCCCTCTGCCAATTTCTGTCTTTTGGTTGATATATTTAGGCCATTTACATTTAAGGTAATTGTTGATATATTAGAGCTTAGGTTTGCTACTTTATTATTTGTTTTGTTTGTTTCTTCTACTTCTTATTTGTCTGCTTCTGTTTTGTACCATTTCTGTGGTTTTTAAGAACATATTTTAAGATTCCATCTTGCTTTATTTATAATGCTTTTGAGTATAACTCTGTATAATTTCCTTAGTAGTTACTGTCAGTTATTGTACATCATACATAAGTAATTTTACCACTTTGAGTGAAATATAGAATCTGCATTTAGGCTTCTTTACCTTCACTGCTTTTAAGTATCACTTACATGAGTACCAAATAGTGTTTTATTTTTTTGTTTCAATATCAAACATGATTTATAAAGCTCATGATAAGAGTAGTTGATTGCATGGACTCATATCTGTTTTTCCATTGTTTCTTCTCCCTTTCTTCTTCTTTTCTTTCTTTTTGCAATGCTGGGAAATCAAACCTAGGACCTTCCTCCTTTTCAATGCTCCAAGATTCCAAATTTTATAATTGTCTTTATATTTGAAGAACTTCCTTGAGCCAGTCTTTAAGTGCAGGTCAGCTAGTGTCAGATTCTTTTAGCTTTCATTTGAGAATGGCTTTATATCCTCCTTTATTCACAAAGGACAATTTTTCCAGATATAGAATTCATGACTGACAGTTCTTTTCCTAAAGCATTTTTAAAACATTGTACCATTTCTCTGTGGCCTCTGTGGTTCCAGATGACATATCTGCTGTCATTCAAGTTGGTTTTCCTCTAGAGATAATGTGCAGTTCCCCCTCAACCCCACCCCAGCTTCTTTTAAAATACTTTGTCTTTAGTTTTTAGAATGTTAGTTATTATGGGTCTTGGAATGGATTAATTTGGACTTATCCTCTTTGGATTTAGCTCAGCTTCTGGACTCTGTAGTTTTGTGTCTTTGCCAAACTTGGAAAACATTTAGTCATTATTTTATTTGAATATTCTTTTAGCACCTCCTCTCCTCTCCTTCTGTGACCCCAGTGACACAAATGCCCCAGAGGCTACTAGTTTACATCTTCTCTGTTGTTCACATTGCTCAGGTTCACTGATTCTATTCTGTTATTTTCTCTCTAATATCAACACCATCCAGGGAGATATTTATTTCTGCTATTATATTTTCAGTTTTATAATCTTCATTGGTTCTTTTTTATAACTTCCATTTCTTGCTGAGATTTTCTATTTTTTCATTAGCATCAAGAGAATTTGTAATTGATTGTTGAAGCATTTTTATGATAACTCCTTTAAAATCCTTCTTGAATAATTCCAACATCTAATTCATCTCGGGTGACATTAGTCGATTGATTGATCTTTCTCATTCAAATTGCAATTTCTTGGTTCTTCTTTGGATCCATGTTGGTGTGGCCTAGGGTGGCAGAAGAGGTTTCCCCAGACCAGAACCACTGGCGGTGTCTCAGCTGGGGAGCAGTCAGGCCTGGAGGATAAAGAAGACAAGGCACTTGCATGATAGAATCCCTTTTGTTAGTGCCACATAGCTCCCCCTATATCTCTGGGTGGGAGGGATGGAGTTTCAGGCCCATGAGGACAAAGAGGCTTACTGGGCTGGTCTGTTAATTGTGTCATGGTTGCTCTTATAGTGCCTTGGTACTACCACAGTGTGACTTGGTGGGGGACGGGAGTCCCAGGGCCAGCAGGGAAGGAACACACTTCCTCTGGCCTCTCTTCCCTTCTCTTTTTGCAGGGTTTCTAATCTGTCACCCTTGCTGGTACTGCTGGGCTCCCCTGGTGGTGCAGATGGGGAGTGCTGAGGTGGGGGGGTGAGGTGAGGGGCAACTGATGTTAGATCTGGGGGAGGGATGAACCTACCTGAGCTGCTTTCTGTTGCTAGGTTGGGGGCCAATTGTCCTGGGCCCATGTTTTGTCTTTTGTTTGCTGGAAGGACAGGAAGCAAGAACTCAAGTTACTTTTTGTAAGCCCCCCCATCTTCCTCCCTGCTTCCATTCTTCCCATGCTGCCTGTTGAGTGACCTGCACAGCAGACTCCACGTGCCTGGTACTTTATCTGTCCCTGAAGTGCTCTAAAACACCCTCTTCTGGTGGCCTGGGGAGCCCATCCCCACTCACCTCTGAAAACACACAGCTAGTGGCTGTGTCGTGTTCAATCAGAAACCTGTGTCTGATGGCCAAGCAGTCCCACTTGAAAACATACCCAGAAAGCAGGAAAAAAAGAAAAGAAAATGAAGGTGCATCCCCATTGTTTCATAGGTTCTTTAGCAGCCCTCTGGGTGGGATTTCCTTTTCCTTCCTAGTGGGAAGATTTCACAGGAGCCAAGAGGCTTTACCTACCCTCAGTTCTTGCAGGAACAAATATGGATATATCAGATAACAACTTGATAGTTTCCTGCTATCGCTTTTTATATATTCTTATTTCAAATGGAAGGACTAGTTGTTCACTATCAAGGCAAAGCTTCTTCCCTTAAAATAGTTTCTTCCAAATGTTAGCTTTGTTTCTGGTTTTTTTAAAGAAAGGGCTGGGGATGGGGCTCAGTGGTAGAGTGCTGGTCAGGCATCCATGAGGCCCTGGTTCCATCCCCAGTCTGTGACAGATCTGTCTGTGAGAATCCTGCTCACCCTTCAGGTCTAGCTTGCACTTTTTTTCCTTTCCTTTTCTTTCTTTCTTTCTTTCTTTCTTTCTTTCTTTCTTTCTTTCTTTCTTTCTTTCTTTCTTTCTTTCTTTCTTTCTTTTTTTTGTTGTTGTTGTTGTGGCGGGGGGTGGGTGTACCAGGGATTGAACTCAGGCGCACTCAACCACTGAGCCATATCCCCAGCCCTGTTTTGTATTTATTTAGAAACAGAGTCTCACTGAGTTGCTTAGGCCTCACTGAGTTGCTGAAGCTGGCTTTGAACTCATGATCCTCCTGCCTCAGCCTCCCGAGCCTCTGGGATGACAGGCATGTACCACTGTGTCTGGCCCAGCTTGCACTTTCGTGACAGTATGAAGCCTTCCCTTAACACTCCCACCCAGAGGTCCTGGCCTTTCTCTCAGTCCTAGCTGCAGTACCCGAGTCGTGCAGGTACTGTTTTGCTATCTCTCTTGCAAAGCTGTTTAACGCTTGCCTAGTGTTTTATTTAATCCCATTTAGAAAATAACAGCCAAAATCTTTTCATCTCTACAAGGGCCTGCATAACCCCACGACTCCCCAATGTTTCCCCTCCCTCTCCCTCTGCCTCAGCCACACAACTCTTCCTTTTCCTGGAGATGCTAAACACATTCACTGTCAAATCCCCAGGACCTAGAACCCTGCCTGCTGCCATAGGCACTCACATCAATAGCTGTTGAATTAATGAGTGAATGGACTTAACTTTATTAAATTGTCATCACAAATGTAGTCTGTGCTTATTTTCAGACTTTGGGAAATATAAAAATGTAGAGGAAAATCCTACATAATTCCATGCTTGAGAGTCAAAACATAATTCACATTTAAAAAGTGTTCTTTCTAATCCTTTTACTATTTATGGTATTTTGGCTGATTTTTTCCTGGGAATGGAACCCAGGGGCACTAACCAATAAGCTACATCTCTATCCCTTTCTATTTTTTTTTTTTTTTTAATTTTGAGACAGGCTCTGTCTTAAGTTGCCCAGCTGGCCTTGAACATGCAATCCTCCTGCCTCACTGCCTCCAGGTTGCTGGGATTACAGGAGTCGCCAAAGCACCCAACTGACTGATTTGTTTTATATGGTTAGATTCATAATATATTTTATGTAGAATTTTATCATTTTATATGTGAATGTCTGGCTTTTCCTATTATGTTTGTCTATTTGTACTGTTTTGTAGTCCAAAAAGGATTTCAGGCCCTAGGAGATTTTCAAGTACAGGGTCTCTCTCTAATGCCTGCAGCATGCAGGCTCAAGCCCTGCTCCTAATGAGACTCATGAGGGAGCAGGGAATGAGCCTGGGAGGCTTGCTCTCCAGCAGAGGGTGGCCACATATGGGACTGTATTTGATTCTGAGAAGCAGCCAGAACCTCCCAGCTGTGGTCCTGGCAGGTTACCTTTGGAATTGAGTTCTGGCTCTGGTCTTTGTTTGTTCCCTTCTCTCTTCATCTTTCTTTTCTGGAGGGGAACATGTTTGAAGGCCTGGTCACAAAGAGTGGCCTTTCTCTAGACCAAATCAGACTCATTCCATCCCGTAGGAGTCTATTACCAAAGGAGCTCTGTGCATGTGAAGAATGCTCAGGAAGCCCCAGGCCAGCAACTGGAACGTGTATGTGTTCCTCTTTCCTCCCATCCCCTGAGACACATGCCCCAGACATGGCTCAAACTCTTCGATCCCTTCACCTTCCCAAATTCCAGGCTCCTCTGGCTGGAAGTTTGCAAAACAATGGTGTGTGTATGTCTCTCAGAAGCCAGGGTCCTAGGGGTGCTTGTAGCACCAAGCCTAAGTGATGACACTATACTGCCTCTTGCCACAGCATCATTGCATGAGATGTCCCCTTCCTTGATACATCACACACGTCCACCCTGTCCCAACCTGCTCCCTCATCAGATCTCAGTGTTACTTCCTCAGGGAAGTCTTCCTCTGACCCTGGGATTAAGCTAGTGCCCTATTAAGTGGTCACGTAGAAAGATACCATATGTCCTTCCTTTCTTCCTTGTACCCATCAGATGATAGTTCTTCATTTTTGCATGTTTTCATCACCCATTGGGCTGTAAATGCAATGAGGGTGGAGACCACATCTGGTTTTGTTCATTATGTCCCCTGAGCTTAGCACAGAGCCTGGGAATTTGATAGCATTCAAAATATTTTTGGAATGGATGAATGAATGATGGACATTTGACTTAAGGCAATTAAGAGGTTGGAGCCACACATCCAGAGTTCAAAACCAACAACATGACTTCGGGTAATAACACAGTCTCTCCATGCCACCCCTGCCCTCCGTAAAATAGGAATAATACCAGATCTCTCATAGGTTTGTTGCCTGGAATTGTTGCAAAGATCGAACAAAGCACCCTGTATACAAAACTTCAAGCAGAGCCAAGCTCATCATAAATCTTCAATGTATATTGGCACTATTATCACATCCACCATTTTCTAGGATATTGAAATACGTCTGTCATGAATATTATTTTATATGAATCTTGATGTACTTTGATGAGTGTTTCAGTAAGTGAGAGTCCTAGAAGCTGGATTATTGTCTCAGAAGATTGATTTATTTGGAAGTACTTTTTGCACTTTGCTAAATGGAGAGGCATGGGAGGCCAACAGTCCTATTAGGTCCTGGGTCAGCAGAAATTGGACACTCAGCGTTTAGTCAGTGGTAGTAAGTATTAAGTAAAGGGTGCATTGATGACAAGTTGTCTCAGCTCTTCGATTTCACCTAAGGGCCTTTCATGCACTGGGGAAGCTTTCCAAGAGCAGGTCAGGCCGTGTGGCCCAACTCTATTTACAAAATTCTTCGAAGTTCAGGAGCCTATTTCTAAACTCTGTTCTATAGAGTATATTCCTACCTTCCTTCTTTCCACCCTCATTGTTCTTGTTTTGCAAGAAATCCTTGGTATGGTCGCATCCCAGAAAAGTGGAGAATCAACTTGTTGAAACTGTGTCAACCTGCTGGTCTATCTGCAGCACACACAGGCCCCCACACGCCTGCATACCCAGGCATGCACGTGCGCACACGATGGCCCACAGGCTTCAACTGGGATTTTCCTTGGAGTTACATTGAACCAGTGGACTAATTTGGAGAGAATTAATTTCTTTTCAATGCTGAGCCTTCCCATCTGGAAACATGTCATATTGTTCCATTTTTTTTGGATTTTACTTTTTATGTTCTTCAGTAACATTTTTACAGTTCCTGTATAGATGTGGCCCACGTTTGGGATTCCTTGTTGCCACTGACAATAGGGTCTCATTTATTACATTTTGTCAGTTGGTTATTACTGACTATAGGAACACCATCTTTTACTTTTGCTATTTATTCCTGGTAAGAGGTGAACTGAGAACATTTGAGACAGATGGCTAAGCTGATTTTAGTTGCCATGTTACAGGAGGGGTGATAAATCAGACACTATAAACAACTCCGAGGCAGGGATTAGAATGACCTATGGGTGGTTCACAGGGCGTGGAGTACATGAAATATGCCAATAACTTCTTTACTTGGTTTGGTTGCTAGTTAGCATTGGATGCAGGTTTATCTTTTACCTCATAAACATTATTCCCGAACAATCCAGGTTGGTTTACAGAATAACTTCAGGCAGCCTAGGCAAGATGGTATGGAAATATTTTTTTAGGGGAGTCACTTTTATTTGTTTTTGAAGGTTTGGGTTTTGTTAGAGGGCCTTCCCAACAGTACCACCAGTTTTGTGTCATGTCCATGATAATGTATGTCCCAAGGTTTGCAGTTTTTCAAACTATCTTTTGACCTTTGGCCTTTATTGTCATGATGAAATTCTGTACTGTTTCTTTTTATTTTTGCCATAACCATTTTATAGAGATAAAATTTGCATAGCATACAACTCACATAAAGTATACAATTCAATTTTGTTCTGTTTTGTTTTAGAATTTTCAGAGTTTAGCAGCCATCACTACAGATTTCAGAACATTTTGATCACCTTAAACAAACACTTTCTGATCGGTAATCACTCCCTTTCTCCTCAATCCTCCTCTGACCTAGGCAACCATTCATCTGCTTTCTGTATCTATAAATTTGACTATTTTGGTACTCTGGAGGCTGAGGCAGGAGGATCCCTTGAGTCCAGGAGTTCAAGATTGGCATGGATAACATAGTGAGACTGGTTCAAAATCAATCAATCAATCAATCAGCCTATTCTGTACATTTAAAAGGAACAATATAATACGAAGTTCTTTTTGATTGGCTTCTTCACTGAGCATCATGTTTTAGCATGTTTCAGTTCTTTATTCCTTTTTACTGTTTAATGTTCCATTGCGGAACTCTGTTTACTTCCTGGTCAGTGGTCATCTGGGTTGGTCCTACTTTTTAACTCTACTTTTTGCTAATAGAAAGTATCTGGGTGCAGGTTCTTGTGTGGATGAATGTTTTCATTTATCTTGGGCATATGCCTAGAAGTGAAATTTCTGCATCCTATGCTAACCCTAGGATGAAACTTTTGGGAAACTGTCACACTCTTTTCCAAATGGGCTATACCATTTTGCCTTCTCTCCGGCACTGTAGGAGTGATTTCCAATTTCTCCAGATCTCATTACCTGTCTTTTTGATGAGAGCCATTCTAATGAGTACGAAGCAGTATCCCCTTGTGGTTTTTTTTTTTTTTTTAAAGAGAGAGTGAGAGAGGAGGGAGAGAGAGAGAGAGAGAGAGAGAGAGAGAGAGAGAGAATTTTTTTTAAAGAGAGAGTGACAGAGGAGAGAGAGAGAGAGAATTTTTAATATTTATTTTTTTTAGTTCTCGGCGGACACAACATCTTTGTTGGTATGTGGTGCTGAGGATCGAACCCGGGCCGCACGCATGCCAGGTGAGCGCGCTACCGCTTGAGCCACATCCCCAGCCCCCCTTGTGGTTTTGATGTACATTTCCCTGACAGCTAAACCTTACAGTTTTTTTTTTTTTTTAATCTATCATTTAAGAGTTCCCCTTTGCCTCCCCTTGGAGCTCCCCTGGCTAGATTTGTGATTGGAGTTCCATACTTATTTTTTCCCTGCAGATCCCAGAAAGCCACACAAGTAGAAGATGTGCCCTATAACCACTGTTAACGCTGGCAGACAGGGTGGAACTGGACCAGGAAGAACCTCAGGAGGAAAAATTAGAATGTTTGTGTGGCTTATGGCCCCCCAAAGAAAATTAGATATCTCCATCAACCATAGACCTTTGGTCCAGTTATTTAAAAACTCAGAAGTAAATGAGGAAAGAAACTTTTTTCCTGGAATCCTTCATTAATCATTAACTCCTGATGACTTGTAGGAAGAAAAATCTAACATGTCTTATCTGACATGAAAATGTGCACACCTCTCCGTGAACACGTGCTGCTGGGTTAGAGATGAGATGCCAACAGTGGGTGGCGGGGAGGAAGCATGGAGAGTGTGGTAGGGCTACTGGGCCTACCGGCCTCACATGTCTTAGAGGATACGCCACATGGAGATTAGGAAGGAGGAACAAGTAGCGCATTACTAAAAAACAAGACCAAGAAATGGAAGAAAAGTCAATATTTTTTTCAGTGTGAGAGCCTCACAAATCTGAGCTTGAGAGATTGAGGAGACCAGAAACTCAAATAGCCTCGGCTGTGGCTGTCATGTTATCACAGTGACCGCCTTTTAGCCAGTACTCACCATGGGACAGGCCCAGGCCTAGTGTGGGCACCTGAATAATTCCACTTCCTCCTCATAGCACTCCCCACCCCTATTTTTCAGATGAGGGAAATGAGATTATATGGCCTGTCCAAAGTTGCTTGGAAATACAAATTAAGATGGCTGCAGTTTGGTCTTGGGGGTTGCATCTGACAGGCTGCAGTTTATCACAGACACTCTGTCCACCCCCCACCCCTAGGTCTTTAACTGCCAGATAAAGAATGATGTTTGGAAAGAATGAGCCTGTGAGATCCCTGTTTGTGACCGTTTCCAATCCTGGGACTTCTACTTTCTTGTTGGCCATCTCAGAAGACTTATTGCTCATCGATGACCCTCACAGTGGCCCCCTAGCAGCTAATCATGGGTACTTGGCATATGAGCAGACCCTCAGCACCAATCCAAACTCATTCAAAACAGTTCATGTAACTAACAGGGCCTGTTGAAATTTGTTAAAACGAGTCAGTTCACCTCACCCCATTATCCCCCTTTGAAAACTCAATCCTCCTCCCCTCCACACTTCTTCAGTTTCTAACAACCTGTGTCTCCCAATTTATAAATCTATTTATAATCTCTTCTGCATTCAAATGAAAGCTTCTTTGCATTTATTTAAACCTCATTTATGAATTCTTGGTTTATACTCGACAGGTAGCATTTGAAATCAAGCCTTTTGGGATCTTAACCACGCAAAACTATGGTTGTTCTGAAAAGTAATGGAATGTAGAGAAACTATTATAGCTTAATTAAAAATAGAATCTGGGTGAAACTAAGAAGAAACTGGAGATTTTTTTAGTGAACTACCAAAAGAAAGACTAGAGATTCCAGGCAAAGCTGAACTCAGATAACTCTATCAAAGAATAAAGAGTAAGGATTACCTTTAAAAAGACTAAGTCTTATAAAGATTTAGATGGTTTCTATAATCGCAGGAAACAATGACCTACTTTTATGTACAAGTTCGAAACTGTGTGTGAATAGTCCATTCTCTATACCTTCCTAATCCAATAAGCTCTCCCATTTGTAATGAATAGGGTAGTTACTTTAAAGACAGGTGATATGAGGTTTTCCTGGGAGGGGTGAGGAATATTCTAGCAAGAATAAAGAGAAAAAAGTAATTCGGCCAATGTTAAAGCTCTAGGAATGAGTTCAGTCCCTTGGATGATGGGGATTGGCAATGAAGGGCTTGCCAGGCCTTTCTCTTAATACTGTCTCGCAAGGTGTGGCAGCAACAAAAACAAAAGCACAAAAAAATAAAAAAACACCTGTGACCTGAAAAGACTATTGCCACCCCCCACCCCCACCCCACACCCGTCAATTCTTAATGAAGCATCCTTGGTGATTCCCAGAGCAAAGCCAGCAGGAACTATCACTTGTCCTAGCAGCTCCTCCCGGAGACACACCTTTATGACTGGGACCCCCTGGAGCCAGGGCCTGGCTGGAGAATGAGCAGACTCCTGGACCGGCAGGCGGCAGGCGGCTTGGGGATAAGGAAGATCAAAAGTCCTAAGTGCTTCATTCTTCACTCATCCTGCCCTAATTGGGGCCACCCTGGATTCTGGCCAGGGGTGGAAGTTTCACCCCGAGCCTTCTATTTTATAGGCTTTTGTGACCATAGGTCTTTGTTTCCTAGGTTGAGATTTGTCTCTGGAGAATCCCAAACCACTTCAATGTGGAGCCATCAGAGTCCCCGCCTGTCAGAATTAATAGGCACTTTCTGATCGTGCAGTCATCGCCGAGCATTTTGTTAATGCGCCAGGTGAGGCCGGCTGCAGAGCCGGTGGGGCTCAGTCACAGTGAAGCTGTGGATCGCACCTCTCTTGCAACATTTTTTTTTTTTTTTTTTTTTTTGAGAAGCTTCGGGCTTTTCTTAAACACTTAAAGGTTACATCTTCATCTGGAACTGTGACAGAGACAGATGGGCAGATGATAAGGAGTACAGGAAGGACTGCACATTTAGATTTTGAATGGATCTTCTACCTCACCTCCACCCAGGAAAGGTGTGTCAGAGTCCCTGGGTTTGGAATTTGCTAGAAGGGTTCACAGCACTCAGCATATTGTAATCATAGCTAGGATTTATGACAAGGAAAGGATCCAAAGTGAGATCAACAAAGGGAGAAGTTCATAGGGAACCAGGAGTCAGCTACAGAGTGTCCTCTCCCTGTAGAGTCACACAGGACGTGCCCAGTTCCTCCCAGGACAAATTGTGACAACTCATATCAAAGGTCTACCTGGGATATTCTTTGGAAACTCATGCCCAGATGGTCACATGGGCACTTTCTAGAAGGAAAACAGATATTCAGCATAAATCCTGTTGTGTGCACAAATGACCCAGGCACAGCGAGCCACCTTTATGATGGGCAAGTTTCATATTAGTGGAGGGAACTGTTGACCCGGTGAGTTCCCAGGTGTCAATCAAGGGCCACCCTTACAAAGCAAGCCTCTCTACAGAGCCATCCCTGGCCGCTATGTTAACACCACTACACAGACAGGCAGATGCTTTTGTTCTTGTTCTGTTAGAACTTGGGAAATTGCCAGCAATAAGGTCAAAGAGAATTTATCAACCTAAATCCCAGAGACTCACATTTCTAGCAGGCCGTCTCTTCGATGGTCCCAAGATCCGTCAAATCTAGTGTGTCCAAGCCGAACTCGTTGTTATCCCACTTTCTGGCTCTTTGAACCTTCTACTTAGCAGCTCTAGGGAAGTCATCCTTAACATTCACATCCACTATACCTGCACAGTGACTCGACACCCAGTCTCACTGTTTCTTCAACTTAATGCCTCTCCATCTTCTTCCTTGGTCCAGCTGCTGCTTCCCAGGTTCAACTTCTGTCATCTTGCTCTGGGACAATGGCTTTCTAATAGGTCTCTGTCTATAACAACTCTCTCTCTCTCATTTTTTTTCTATCCTGTGTACCATCCACATTAGTTGCTCCCAGATGACTTTTCCATTTTTCTTTTTCTTGAAAACTATTCTTTAACTTTTTGTTGGAACATGTTTAAGACTCACTAAGTTATTCCTTTTATTTGAGAAAGTAATACAGGCACAGGGTAGAAATTCAAAGACTATGAAAGGATATGCAATGACAATAAGTTCTCTCACTTCATGTTCCCACAAGTGGCTGTGGATGTGGCTCAGTGGTGGATGCTGGCCTTGCTTGCCGTAAGGACCTGGGTTCAATTGCCGATGCCCTCAAATAAGCAGAAGCCATTCCCAGTAAGATTTCTAGTACCCTCCACCGGAGATACTCACTGTTCATTATTTGTGTGTCTCCTTCCAAAATTTTTCTCTGCCTGTACAAGCATGTGTAGGTAGGGATACCATCCAACACATACTGCACACAAATGAAAATACACTCTACACGCCAGTCCACGTTTTTCTCTTTCATTTAATGTCACCTTCAAGAACTTCCCTTATCTGTACATGCCGATCTATCCCATTTAAAAGTGTCATAGTATTCTGTTGTAGGAATGCAATTGACTTACCCAGTTCGCTCCTGATGATAATTGAGTTATTTCAAGGTCTTGCTATTTTGAAGAGTTATTTTTTTTGAAAACCTGAATGTGCTCATATTTATCTCTGGTTCAGACATCTAAACTAACCTCCCTGGTACGCAGCTCTCCTTCCAGCTGAGGATCAGCAGGTTGCCAGGGATCCCTGAGGCCACAAGAGAAACAAGGGCACATCTTCCTAGAGATCCATGGAAAGATGCAAATTGAACTGGTAAGTGGTTAAAATTTTTCATATTGAATCAACACAATTCTACTATAGTATAAAATACAGAATTCTCACATATATTTCAGATGGTGGTAGGAGGCTTCTAAAGAAGTTCAGGGAGATTATCAGAGTGGTGTGACCCTTGGCAAGTTACTTAGCCTCTTTGAGCCTCACTGACCTCATTTTCAGACACTAAAGGGAACATTGTAAGACTTAGGAGGTTTAAGCTGGGTATTATATGTTAAGTGCTCAGAATGATGCTCCATACATGTTCGTACTATATAGAGGTATTATTATTATTATTAATGTTATTATCTTCACTATTCAAGGTCCAGTTTCCAGGTAACAACTTCTGCCTCCGTCACATCTGCTTACACTTAGCACCTTATTCCACTTGCCTTCTCTTCCCCATTAGGTAATGTTCTGGATAGAGGGGGACCTTGTATTATATATCCTTATGCCCCTTGTATTAGACACATACTAGATAATCAATTGATGTTGAACAGATGCTAAATAAATGAGATAATTATAATAATTACTACTATTATAATAACATCTATCCTCATTTCTAGGTGTTATCCCTTTTTATGAAACGACTGATAATGTTGGGGTCTAGGGGCTTCTCACTTCCCCAATATGGTTTATATGTGAAAATTGTCACTATAGAAAACATTTACAGTAAGCTAGCCTTTCTTAAACTATCTTGATGCTTCTAGATATTTTCCAAAAGCAGGTGGCATGCATAAGTACACTGGAGACATTCTAGATCCCCTGAAGCTACATACGTATCTTTACTAAAATATTTCTCAGGGCCCTTCCTAGGCCCATGTCCACAGGGTAAGGTTAGCGAATTCCTTAACCTTTTTCTCACAGAACATCATCGGCAAGGGATTCATTGATAAACACAGCACCAACCAGACCTCACCGTCTCTTTGGGCTGGCTTGCCCTGAGCGTGGGAGCCATTCATTGATGGCCACTCATTGGTGCCATGTATTGCTATGATCCCAGGCTCTGAGAGCATCTCCACTTCTTTCCTAAGGCCCTCATCATTAGTGAGCCACTGTGGCCACTCGCTAATGTATTTGGTAAAGATTTATTGAGTTTCTGCTATGTCAGCTGATGGGGGAGAAAACAAGATTCGTGCCCTGGAGGAACTAAGTGGGGACTCTGAACAGATTCACAGCACGTCCAACACCAGGCCATGAATGTCAGATGGGCAGAGGGGGCTCTCTGCTGGCTGCACAGAAGCTCTGGTCCGAGCATTTTTTTTTTTTAATTTTTGAACTTGACAATGGATCTTTATTTTTTTTAAAGATAATAAAGATAATAAAATAAACTTGCCAATGGATCTTTATTTTATTTATTTATATGTGGTGCTGAGACTCAAACCTAGTGCCTCACACGTGCTAGGCAAGCTCTCTACCACTGAGCCCCAACCCAGCCCTGAGCATTCTTGAGGAACCCAGATTTCGAGCTGGATAAGAATAAGCGTTAGTGATCCATTGCACAGAACAATGGCCCTAATTGATAAGGCATCACCTATTTCTAACTTGCTAAAGAGGGTAGATTTTCAGTGTTCTCACCACAAAAAAAAAAAAAAAAAGTCTTGCTGTGAGATGATAGATTTGCAAATTTGCTTGTTTTAATTATTCCACCATATAAACATATATCAAAACACCACATTTTACCCCATAAAGAGACACAATTGTTATCTGTCAATTAAAAAATTTTTTAGTTGCACTTTTTTTTTAAGGAAAAATTTGAGGAGGATGAAATTTTGTTTTTCTGGTCCAAACCTCTCATTGAATAAGTGGGTGGGGGAGTTTGAAGGAGTAGGATGTTTTTTGTTTTGTTTTGTTTTGTTTTGTTCTTTTGTTAGTGAGACACTCTTCTGAGCTCACACAGTGAGTTGGGAGCACATGGAAGCAGTATTTTTTCCACAGCATCATCTGACTCCTGTGTCTGAAGTGGAGAAAAACATACAGACACCCCAGGGTGTCCACAGGGACTGGTTCCAGGACCCCTGAAGACCCAAAACAGTGATGCTCAACTCCCTTATATAAAATGACAATGTATTTTAAGTCATCTTCTGGATTATTTATAATAACTAATATAAATTCTCTGTGTGTGTATGTATAGTGTGTGTATGGTACTGGGGGTGGAACTCAGGAGGGCTCTACCACTGAGCTACACCCCCAGCCCTTCTTATTTTTTTTATTTTGAGTCAGGGTCTCACTAAGTTGCTGAGGCTGGCCTCAAACTTGTGATCCTCCTGCCTCAGCCTCCAAGTCACTGGTATTATAGGCATACACCCAGCAATATAATGTAAATTCTATGTAAATAGTTCTTATCTACGTTTCTGGGGATAATGACGAGAAAGAAATCTGTACATATTCTGCACAGCTGAAAAAAAAGTTTTCCAAACATTTTCAATCTGAAGTTGGTTGAATCTAGAGGTGCAGAACCAACAGATATGGAAGGCTGAGTATACATAGGAAAGGAAACTAGGAAAGGATTTCTTTGTTGAACTTGTTCAGAGTTCCTATTAATGACCTCTGACCATGTTCTATTTTCGTGGGCCTGTCTTTTTATCGCTTCCATCTCAGGCCATTCCTGGAACAGGCAGTTGTACCCTGCAGAAGCCGTAGTCAAAGCAGGGCAGCTTTAGAAGCCAGAGGGCTGGTGCAGCTCCCTGCGGTTTGCCAGCCTGGTAATTGCTGGTGGGAGGACAGTGACACAGTGCCAACAGGGCTTTCAGAATGCAAGGGAGTTTGCGGTATTGTGGTTCCCAGTGTCCCATGCAAATCCTAAGCAAACAGGAATGTAATAGATGTACCACAGATAGCATGAACGAGGCCACCCACTCTGGCTGCAGGCTCTCAGCAGCCACCCCGCCTGCTCAGCGCCAAGGAACTAACCGCAGCTCCCACAAATGGCACTCTTCACTTCTCCCAAGAATTCCTCTCTGCATTTGGAATGAAGCCCACATCCACTCTCTGAGCCCCCTTGGTCTTCCACCCCCAACTCCACCCTCCCTCTCTCAATTCCTCTTCTGATCTCCCTGTGTGCTCTCTTCTGCTGAGCCAAGCACATGCCTCATGCTTCCCCATCTTAGAGTCTTGTCTCACAGCTTTCTGCTGCCTCTGCTTGTTGAAATCCCATGACTCTTTACAATGATGTGAACCAGTAATGTTCAGGTTCATTTGCATTTAAGAAAGTTCTGCTGTACTGGTTGAACTAAATAGGGCTTAATGTATCTTGTACAACAAGAAGTTCAGGAGCAGGCAGTCTAAGGCTGGTTTGGAAGCTCCGGGATGCCATCCAGGAACCTAGTTCTTTTCATCTTCTCATTACAACTTCTTTATAGTGACACTGCTGTGGCTGTAAGCATTATAGAAGTCCCAAGTAGAAAGAAAGAGGTAGAAGCGGTAGAAGCTGCCCTAGAAAAAAATCTACAAATGTCTCATTGGCCAGAACAGAGTTGCTTTGCCACCCCCAGCTGCAAGGGAGCCTGGGAAGATTTTAAGCTTTCTAGCCTCTAAAGGCCAAGTTAAAGGGAACTGAAATGGGTGTTTAAATGTTACCTCCTCCCTGAAGCCTTTTTCAGGCATCTTAAACTTTCTTTGCTTCGATCTAACATGTGTAATCCTTTTCGGGAGCATTTACATTTTGCCTTGTGTTGGATATATCCTAGTCTTTCCTTCAGGATTATAAGCTTCTTAAGGATAATAGATGCATCCCTGGCTCCCGCCTTTCCCTTGCAGTTTCTTTTGGATTGATTTGTGATTTCTTCCCACATGTCCTTCCTCCAGCTCTTCCTTTCCTAAAATGCACCTGGTAGACAGTCCGTAAACCTGTGTTGATTTACTCTGAGTGGATTGAAATGGGAGAATGATGTCATGCTTATGTGGAATTAGGAAGACTGAATTGGAATCCTGGGTTTTACTTGGTGACTTTTACTTGGTGACTTTTAAGTCACGTGGCCTTTTTGGACCTCCGTCTCCTCATCTGCAAAATTAAGGGCTTCAACTGAATGACCTCAAGGTTTTCTTTTAGCTTTAAGATCTTGAGGACTCTTATGAGATTTGATTTAGCTGTTCTGGGGCATTCAATAGAGGTAGAGCCCATTCAGAAATAATGAGAGAAATGGTGGAACTCAGGTCCCTCTCACTCAGTCCCAGTTTATAGGCCCAGACCAAGTCCAGAAGGGCAAAAAGAAAAAAGGAGACCGCATATGGAGGCTGGAGGTTGGTCTGTCTTGGGGCCCAGAGCAATCTTAGGAGGTTAATTTCAGGGAGTGGGAATTCTTCCATCTTAGAGTCTTTCTGAGCCTCGCCTCCTAATGCAGAAAACGGCTGTCGCTAACACTTCCCTAGATTTGGGGAAGATGGAGCTCCACATCTGGCATCATCTGTAAATTGGAAGGAGTAACCAGTGTCTGTCTCACATGCCACAAGGGATATGGACCTTTGGGTTGGAAACTCTGCCCTTAACGTTATTTCAAACAAGTGAATCATTCTGTCTGGGCTTTAGATCTCTCTATAAAAGAGAGGCGCTGCCATCTATCACTGTCTTTCCAATCTTTAGCACCAGAACAAAAGTGATTAAACGCTCGAATAGGTTCCCCAAGTGGCAAGTCATCTTCTTGGCAAGAAATGCGCCATGGTCTGTGGAATCCCAGGGGCATCTCTGCAGATCCCTGTGATCTGCAGGGTGTGGCAATGGCTAGGGTAGGCACCCTCTGAGCTCCCACACCCCCCCCCCCCCCCCCGCTCTCTGGCTGTCTTTCCTGGTCATGATTACATTCTTGTTTTCATGTTTTCCATCTATTTCAGCCTGGTCCCCAGTTTTGGTGTCAGATGGGGTGAAGAATGTATCACCATGACTCTTGGTCCCAAGTGGATGGGTTTCACCTGGGTGCATTGCTTATTTCTGATCAGTCCTCATTGTTTTTATTGAAGCTTCTATTTTCCCTTCCCCACCCCAAAACAGGGCTTGGCTCTGAGTCTCCTATGCCCTCACTACACGCAATCCTTTGTAAGATATCATGACAAATTCAGCCATTCCTATCCCTTGTCTCCAGGTTGGTGAGTCACAGGTAGGCCAAGAAGCTGGTGCTGAAAAGAAGTCTCACACCTGGATGAGACTCTTGTTTCTACTCAAA
This sequence comes from Spermophilus citellus, assembly GCF_964194105.1. Taxonomy (NCBI): domain Eukaryota; kingdom Metazoa; phylum Chordata; class Mammalia; order Rodentia; family Sciuridae; genus Spermophilus; species Spermophilus citellus. The sequence continues at coordinate 28,423,275 of NC_138185.1, forward strand.
GCTTCATCTCACAGGTGGCAGTTGCTGACTCTAGGGTTTTTTTTTTTTTTTTTTTTTTTTTTTTTGGTCATCTCTTGGGAAAAAGACCTTTTGATCCTGATTTCACAAGTGACCCGCCAGACCAGTTCCACTAGGTCTGGTGGAGACGACAAGCCAAAATTTGTGATTCTTCCTCCTGCTGCTTCAATTTATTAATAATAATGGTAATAATCGCAGTGATGGTGGCACTGGCTACCATTTATAGAATTTCTGTAAGGTGCGAGACCCAAAGCTGGATGCTCCATATATATTACCTTTGATCTTTATAACTTAGGAGGTAGATATTATTGTCCCATTCTTCAGATGGGTAAGTCTCACAGAAATGAAGTCCTTGGCCCAAGGTAGCCTGGCTAGTAAGAAGCAGAACCTAGATTCATACCCAAGTCTGTCTGGTTCCAGTGCTCATTTTCTTTCCATCTCCACATAAAGAAACTTATCTTTTTGGGGTGTTGAGGTTTGTGTCCATTTTGAAAAGGCTTCAATAACTTCAAAATGATACAACTTTACCTGGAAATTAAGAGAGAACAAATTGTAAAGTCAAATCTGATTTCTGAGAAGACACCACAGATCGACCTTGGCCCTTCTTCACATGACCTTGGGAAAGTCTTTAAAACTCCCTAAGCCTGTTTCTTTGTCTATGTATGGAGAATCGGGGCCTAAGTGCAGAACTCACTGCAATCAGGGCATCACTAGCTCACCCGGGAAACACAGTCATCTGCTCAAAGATTTTCTTAAATAAATGTAAAGTTCAGGATGCAAAATTATAATAGCTAATTTAGATCTGTAAAGTGTTTTGCCTTTTACCAAGTTCACTGTTATCTATTACCTCATTCCATCTTCTCAATGGCCCCTTGAGGAAGGTATTACAGTCAGAAGCTTTGGCTAACAACTAAATTGCCCTGAGTTATTCCAGGGAAAGGACACAAAGCAAAACCAACAAAGGGAAAATGTATGTGGGGCAAAGTCCAGCAGAAACCAGGCCCAGGTTTTCAGGAATTCTCTCCCACGCTGGGCACAGTGGAGCATACCTGCAATCCCAGCACCTTGGGAGGCTGAGGCTGGAAGATCACAGATTCAAGACCAGCCTCATCCATTTAGCAAGACTCTCAGCAACTTACTGAGACCTTGCCTCAAAATAAAAAATAAAAAGGGCTGGGGATGTGGTTCAGTGGTTAAGTGTACCTGGGTTCAATCCCTGGTAGCAAAAAAAAAAAAAAAAAGGAACATGCTAATTCTTCCAGGAAAAAAAAAAAAGTGATATCATCAGATGTAACATCTCGTCTATCAGGAAATGTCACTTGAGCCTAGAAGTCCAGGGTGTTCATCGGAGCTGATCATATAGGCACATCAGCCTAGTACATACAAAATTCCAGACTCCCAGAGGAAAGCAAGACTTTAGCACAAACCACATTGTTAATACAAAGGGTTCAGCACAATAAGATACTCTTATCGGAGGGAGGAGTGGGGACCGTCCCAAATCTATGTTCCCAAACTTCAGTCAATGCCAAACCCCAAGCAGATCTAAGACCCCCAGCCTCTGGTCTGCTCTGTAGTCACTCCTCAGCCACCGCCAAGGCATCTTTCCAGCAATATTATCACCACTAGGGTCCCCTGCAGAGGTCAACACTGTTATATCCTCCAGGGGTCCTGGACTCAGCAGTGAAAGCAAATCCCATGGACCATAAAGACCTATCTAGAAAGCCAAGTGGCTCTGCCTTAAGTTTTTGCCTGAACTCCCCACTGCCCTGAGGCATCCACTTAGGTTTAAGATGGTCTTAGCCAGACAGTGGCAGCTTACCTGAGGGCCATCCAGGGCAGAGAGAGGGGTAATAGGAGGCTACAGGTCAGCCCCACGGGCTCCCTGAAGACACAGCAGAGGGCAGACAGTAGGCAGAACAGTGAGACCTCCAAGAGGGTCCTCCCACCATAGGCCTCTGGTTCTGTCTGATTAACTCAGTTGTGTCCCCAGTCCCAGCACTGCCTCGGGCAGTCTGTTACAACCCATTGTTTGTAGGTGACACCAGTGTGGCTGACATGTGGAGGTGCTCTGCGTTGGGGACAGGTGAATCCTACCACCCCCTGCTGTCCTGGGGTCAGCTGTCAGGCCCGATCACAGGCCTGTCAGCCAGTGGAGTTCAAAGCGCTCCCAGCAGCTTGGAAAGGCAGCCAGGGACGTTTTCCTTCAGGAAGAAAGGAAGCTTCCAGGAAGAGTTCCAAAGACAAAGACTGTCAGGCAGCCAGCTAACGCCTGATGTCAGGCAGGGAAAAGGCAGTGAAGGGCACCTGAGAACCACAGGGAGGTGTCCCTGACAGCCAAGCACCTGGAAGGTAAGGGCTCCGTGGCTCAAAACCCCCGCAGCCATCATCACATCCCCCGAAAAATAAAACAAAATTTAAAAACGTTGTTTCTAGATCCTGTTGCACCCCACCAGGTGGCCTGGACCCTCCCTTATCACCCAAACAATGTCACAACCCCTAAACACGGAGACTCTCTCAAAGAAAACTTTCTGAGGGCAAATCCATTAAGGGGGCAGGACACCAAGGCAAAAAGAGGGGGACTCAGTTTCCCTAAAGTCTCCAACTCTGAGCACCACACCGTCCTCTTTGGAAGACAGTCCATGCAGTTCCCGTGCTGTCAATCAAAAGCCAAGAAGTGGATCTGGCCTGGCTCTCTGGAGACTTCCTTGGGACCCCCAATAACACAGGAGCAGGAGAGGCACACCCTCCTCCTCCTGTCTGAGAGGACCCACTCTCTCCCCCAAGGGCATCTGCTTTTCTCTTTTCCTATCTCTTCTAATAAACTCTTGCCTGTTACTCTGAGCGACATCTCTGAAATCTTTCTGGCATGATTGAAAGAAGCAGGCTGAAGGGCGGGCTTGCACAGCTGCCTGTAACCCGAGGGAATGCCTAGGAGCCGAATCCAACTCAGGCTCTGGAGGTGCAAGTGTGGACATCACCCCGGGGAACAGCCCTGGGTGAAGGGGGCCTCATGCTCCCTCTGCAGCTTCACAGCAAGCCGGGACTCTGAAACAAAGGCCCCCTGTACCTCCCCAGGTGTCGGGGCTTCTGTTTGCCCTCTGTTGCTCTAAAATCAGTGGGCTGCTTTCGGTCCCTGGCACAAGAAATAACAACAAAAAAATCTAGCCATCCGAACTGCACATTTTCAAAATCATCCTTGCCATCCAGACCTTCTGCCAGGAAGAGGTATATACAAGAGGGATAAAAGCATATTCACTGAAAAACTTTTTTATACAACTTAACATTTTTATGTAAAGATACATCATGTTCAGGAATCGATCAAGGATGAAATCTTGACTTTTCAAAAAATTTCAACATGAGCCAGATACGGTGGTGCACATTGGTAATTCCAGTGACTCGGGAGGCTGAGGCAGGAGGATCATGAGTTCGAAGCCAGCCTCAGCAACTTAACAAGGCATTTAGCAACTCAGCAAGACCCTGTCTCTCTCTCTCTCTCTCTCAAAAAAAAAAAAAAAAAAATAGAAAGAAAGAAAAAGGAAAAGAAAAAAAAGCATAAAAAGGGCTGGGGATATGGCTCAGTGATAAAGTACCCCTGGGTTAAATCCCCAGCACCCCCAAGAAACATTTCAACATGGGCTGACAAAACCTTTCAGCCCTTTTATTCTGAGCAGCCTGAAAAAAGTCCATTCCCCTCCTAGGCCCAGTGGCATTTAATAACCAAATTGAAATTGAGACAGTCAGGGACCCCCAGTGAAAAGCAGCACCCCTTAAGATTAAGGGAGTAAGACCTCTGAGAGTGGGACAGGTACAGTGGTGCATGCCTGTGATCCTGGTGGCTGGGGAGGCTAAGGCAGGAGGATTACAGGTTTGAGGCCAGCCTCAGCAATTTAATGAGGCCGTGTCTCAAAATAAAAAGTTTAAAAAGATGGGGACAAAGCTCAGTGGTAAAGCATCCCTGGGTTTAATCCCCAGTACTAAAATAAAACAAAACAAAATTCTTGAGAGTGGAACGACACAGTGAGGAGCCACCAGTGGGCAGATGTGCTCCTGCCCCTTAACTGGAGCCTGGGAGCTGTTAACAGCATGATCTGTGCTTTTTCCCTGCTCTGTCACCTTAACGCATGGCTTGCTAAGTCTTCAGAGGAAGCTATGTGCTTTCCCCACCCCCTCTCTCACTCACTCTGCAGCTCTGTCTGATCAGCCTCAAAAAAATAGGTGCATGATTGAAGCCAGGATCTCCTCCCTGTAATTCACCAACAACAAAAATAAAAGATAAAACTGTTGCAGGATCACAGAAACAGCAAGTTCTCAGGGCCCTTAAGCTGTTACTTGCTGTGATTCCTGTTCTCTTCCACTCCCCACCTGTGTGTTCCTTTAACAGCTACAGCAGCTCATCTGCATCACAAGGCACAGGAGTTTGTGCCTGAGATGAAATAGTGGCTCCAGCCTGACAGGCTACCACCCCTCCCTCGAGGTGACAGTGCTCACCCAGGGAAAGAAAAAGAGCTTTTGAAATGTACCCAAGGCCAATTGCAATCCTCAACTCCAGCCCACCCCTACCACCCTTTCCTGAAATAAAACTAGCTCTATCCTTTGACACTCTCTTGGTCAGTGCTCTCCCTTCTGCTTGAGCAAGAGTCTCATTCCTGTCTCAGTTGTGCCTTTATGTGATTCTTCAGATGGACAGTATAAGAACCCCCTCAACCAGTAACAAAACCACCCCACGAAGGCATGTGTCCCAAAGCGAGGCGAGGCAGGCGGGCTGCCAGGTCCATTGCTGGAAACTGAGGCTAACCCCCACAATGCAACAGGACAATCAACAGCAGAGAGGCATCTCCAAGAGGTGGATGAGAGTCCATCTGTCGGGAGCAGCTGAAGGGATCACTGGTCTCTGTGATGTGCGCTCCCTACCTGCAGCTTTCAGGAATGATCTCAAGGTAGAAAGCAAGTGGTCTCCGTATCAGAAATGCAGAGCCTCCCAATGGTGAGATCTCAGATGGTCCCTTGAGAACACAGTACCTTCCTCTGGAGGTTTGAATGTGACCCAAGTGGTCCAACTAGAATCCACGATGTTCTCATAGTTTAGTGACCCCAGGAGTGTCCTGTGTCCTCCACAGCCCCAGAGCCCAAGTCCTGAGTGCAGAACCCAGCAGGAACCAGCTGAAATGGCCAAGCAGGAGGTACTCATCAGTGAGCTCAGGACTGCAAAAAGACTAGGGGCATTTATTTTTCAGCAGAAAGGCAATGTTGCCAAAAGCTCGGTCCTTGTCCCCAATGCCAATCCAATAACGAAGACTCGGCTTTGAGAAAAAGGAAAAAGAAGGTTTATTGCTTTGCTGGCATAAAAGAAACACAGGAGACTCCTTTCCCAAAGGCTGTGATTCTGCCCATCTGCAGAAACAGGAGCTTCTATAGAGATGATTCAGAAAAAAATGAGATTAGGAAGGAGAGATAAGAAAGGAGAAGATTAGAGAAAGGAGATCAGGGAGGAGAAGTTTAGGGAAAAGGGAGATTGGGAAAAAGAAAAAAAAAAGTGGTTTCAATGCCAGAAGGGATATAGTCAAAGTATCAAGTGAACCCCTGTTACAGCAAGACACCACGGGGTGCCAGAGGCTTCCACTCCCCACCTGTGTGTTCCTTTAACAGCTACAGCAGCTCATCTGCATCACAAGGCACATTTCCAAGCCTCTGTGACTTTCATTTTTCTTTTGCCCTTTATGTTTTGTCATTCTTTTTATTTTATTTTATTTTTTAGTGTCAGGGATTGAACTCACGGGCACTCAACCCGTAGCCACATCCCTAACCCTATGTATTTTATTTAGAGACAGGGTCTCACTGAATTGCTTAGCACTTCCCCATTGCTGAGGCTGGCTTTGAACTTGCAATCCTCCTGCATCAGCTTCCCAAGCCCCTGGGATTACAGGCATGTGCCACTGGCCTGTCTTGTCATTCTTAAAGTCCAATTTGACCCACTCAAAAATATGCCCAGCAGGTTGAAATCATCAGCTGAAAAGGTCGAATTTAACAAGATCTGATATGATTTACAAGGGGCCCTTAGCAACTATAAATCTCCTTCTTAAAACTCCAAAGGACGCCTTCATTTGTTGAGCAGCTCTATTTTCCTGTTGATTGCCTTGTCTAGAGGCTCCAAAAAGTTCATAGTAAAATATCATCCGTGTGGAGATTTACTGTTCCTAATACTCAAGATTTAATACTTAAATTCTAGTTTGCTCATTAGTGGTGAAAAAGCAAGGAAGTTGTACCTCACAATTTCTTTTTCTGCGTTCCCAGATTGGGAGGAGCACTCTAGCATTTATGAAATTAAAAAGCCTTTAACACTTGTCATTGGTTCTTACTATACATACAGATGCAAGAGCTACAAAATATGAAGTAATTTAAAAACAGCAACAATGTCAGGCATGGTGGTGCACACCTGTAATCCCAGCAACTCAGGAGGCTGAGGTAGAAGAATCTCAAGTTCTAGGCCAGCCTCAGCAACTTACTGAGGCCCTAAGCAACTTAGTGAGACCCTGTCTCAAAATAAAAAATAAAGAGGACTAGGGATATAATTTAGTGGTAAAGTGCCTCTGAGTTCAATCCCCAGTACCCAAAGTAAATTTAAAAAACAACAAAAATCCCTTTCTTTCCCATTGCAAATGTTTTCAAACCCCTACCAGCGAATTCAGCATCTGCAACGTTAGTTAATATTGCAGCTGCCATGCATCTTAGTGGAAGGAAGGGAGGGTGTGACGAAATGGCCACACTGTCTCCTTCCCCTTCTTTCCTCTCTGGATTCAAGTTTTCTCCTAGGAACAGACTGTTTCTCTCTTCATCTTGGAGGGAAAAGCAACGCACATCATTAACATCTTTGGCCCACCCAAAGCACGCTTGTTAGAACAAGTCGGGGCCCTGTTCCTCCCCACCTATAGGAAAGAAAAAAAAAAAAACATCAAGCAGACTGGATTTTTCTCTCTCCCCCAGCTTTGGCCAGCACTGCCAAAAGCAGCCCGGGGCCTCCAGCAAGCCAATTCTTCTGGAGTTGGGAAATAGCCTGGATTTGGGCCCCGCACCCACCACCTTATGTTGAGGAGGCTGTGACCCCCTCCCAACCATTTCTCCAATCTAGTCCGCTGTCTCCAAAGCCCTCTTTAATGGTACTCTTAAGTTCTAAAGAAAACCCCCTGAAACACCTTTTCTTCCCCCAATTAAAAAGACAACGTGTCTATCCAACAGGGAAATACGGATGCTGGCCCCTCTTGATCACACCAGAAAGATTCCAGCACGTGGCTCAGGGTAGAAGGGATAAGAAAAGGGAAAAGGGGACACCCTTGAGGGAGAGAGTGGGTCCCCTTAGAGAGAGGAGGAGGGTGTGTCCCTCCTGCTCCTGTTTTATTGGGAGTCCCAGGGAAGCTTCTAGAGAGTGCCACCCAGGTTTGATTGACAGCATAGTAACTGCATGGACTCCCTCTGAAAGAGCACTGTGTGGTGCTCAGAGCTGGGAATTTTAAGGAAATCGAGTTCCCCTGTTTTGCCTCAATGTCCTGCTCCCCTAATGGATTTGCTGCCCTTTGAATAGCCCCCAGCAAACTTTGTGAGGGTCTCAATGTTTTGGTTGCCAGGGTGATTTGAGGTTTTGACAGTCAAGTTTGGGTGATAAGGGAGGGTCCAGGCCACCTAGTTGAGTGTGATATGATCTCAAAACAACCCTTTTTCTTAAGGGGATGTGATGATGGCTGGGGGAGGTTTTGACCCACCCGGCCCCCATCTTCCAGGTGCCTGGCTGCCAGGGAAGCCTCCCCGTGGTTCTCACGTGCCCTTCACTGTCTTTTCCATGCCACCCTTTCATGGATGACCAGCTGCCTAACACCAAGACAACCCCAGGTTCTGGGGTTCACCTGGAGGCCTCAAGAGACTCAGCGTTGAGCGAGACTCCTCTTACTCACAGCTATGATTGTGACAGTGAGGGGACCCAAGGTGAAATCAGCAAACTTCAGGAGGCTTCTCCTGGTGGGTTCATGGAGCGCTGAGCTGGATTCCACCAGGCACGAGTGGTGACAGTGTGCGTGAATGTCATCTGTGGGTCACTGTACCCATCTTCGGTCTGCACGGGATCTTTGGCAGAGTCTAGGAACTGAAAGAACACAAGATAGATAAGAGGAGAAAAGCACAGGATTTTTATTAATTTTTACACATACAGGGGTGTAACTGTGGTCCACTCTATGCTTTGAATGTAGACCTCGCTTCTCTGCCAGCTGCAGCTTATTTTTGAAACAGACACACTTCTCTCTCTTCCTCTCTCCCTCCCTCTCCCTAATCTCTCTCCATCCCTAATCTTGGGATTCCCTTTCTTTCCCAGTTATCTGTCCTTGAGCACACACCCACCACTTCTTTGCCCATGGCCAGGGTTCCCTGCCACTGTCCCCAGTATTGGCTCTGCCCCCAGGGCTGCCTGGGGCCCAGCTCCTCTTTCACATAATCCTTTAAATTTAGGGTATGTTGCTTTCCTCCAGTCAATCTTGCCTTAACACTCATGAAAGATCCTGTGTGTTTTGCCAGGGTCGATAGAGTGGTGTCTGGAGATAAATGCTGTGTGACACATTCTTTTCAACATAATTGTCACCTACTGTATGCTGTTATGTTTCAAGAAAATACTTTTAACGATATTATCCTAGGCTGGGTGTGTTAGTTCATACCAGTAATTTCTGTCACTCAAGAGGCTGAGGCAGGAGAGTTGCAAGTTTGAGACCAGCCTCAGCAATTTATTGAGGGCCTGAGCCACTTAGTGAGATCCTGTCTCAAAAATCAAAAATAAAAAGGACTGAGGATGTGGCACAGTGGTAAAGTGCCCCTGAGTTGAATTCCCAGAACAACAAGAAACAACAAAAAGATATTATCCCATGACTCCATTTATAGAAAGTTCTAGAAAGGACAAAAGTATGGTGAAGTTTCCAAAGCAGATCGGTGGTAGCCAGGGGTTAATAAGAGGATTGGTTGTAGAGAACAAGGGCGTGTTTGGGGGGTAATGGAAGGAACTATTCTGCCTCATCATTGTGGTGTATGTTTTTCAAAGTTCCTTGAATTCTACACTTAAAATCAATGACCTTTATCGTATGTAAATTATAGCTCAATAAACAGTATGACTTACCTCTGTCCCCTGCCCCCAAATTATTCTCCTGTTGTTTGAAATGTCGCTGTGGAGAGAAAGCATGTTCTGATGTGCTTTTTGTGTGTTAATTTTATTGAGGCATAGCACACATCCAGAAAAGTGCATAACAGTAACTTGTATACAGCTCATTACATTTTGACAAAGTGAACACATCTGTGAAAATACCACCCGCACCAAGAAGAGTTGCCAGCATCCCCAAAGTCTCCACTCGTGTCCCCTTCTAGTCATTAATTCAACTCCTCAAGGATTACCACCTCCGTGACTTCTAACGTGGTAATTTGTTGAGTCATATAGAATGTTCTTTTTTGTTTAATATACGTGAGATTTGTCCATGACGTTGAGCAGGGTTGTTCCTTCTTTTAGTTGTGTGACTAAACAGCATTCTGATGTTGATAGAAATGTGGGTCGTTTGCTATCTTTGGCTACTATGAAGAATATTTTTATGAACATCCTAGCACCCGTCTTTTGGTGAACATACGTAATTCTGCTGTGTATACATCTGGGAATGGAATTTGCTGAGTCATGGGAGTGAATATATTCATTTTGCTAGCTGCTGCCCCTAAAAGCAACATGAGAGTTTTGGTTGCCCCACATCCTTGTTAACACTTAATATTTATCTTTTTCATTTTAGCCATACTGGTGGATGGGTATGGAATTGCACTGTGGTTTTAATTTTCATTTCCTGACTAACTAAATTGAGCACCTTTTTGTATACTTATCTGCCATTTGGATATCCTCTTTTATGGAGGGCTTGATCAAATCTTTCCCCATTCTCCTGTTGGGCTGCCTGCCTTTGTCAATCTGCTGTAAAATAGTAGTTTCCTCCCAACATGGTGGTGTAGAAGTGATTTTTATAACCAACTTTTTCAAGTATAAATCTACAGCATCTTTATTTTTTCTTTTTCAGAAAAATATATCAGAGTCCTAGGACATGATGACATGTTAATCCTAGAAGAAAACTTGGAGATCAGAACATCCTCATTATAAATTCTACTCAGAATAGTTTTGTGGGGGACATACTGTGTCTCCAGCATAATGTTGGGTTTTAAAGAGGACAAAGTGCAGAAGAAGGAGCCAGGCATCCAGTCGAGTTAGGTCTAATAAACCAAGAGGGGGGAACTGAGGACTAGAGAGAGAAGTCACACACCCATAACAGATTCTTTTTAAAAAAGCATCTGAAGTGCCCTTCAATAGACGAATGGATAAAAAAAATGTGGCATTTATACACAATGGAGTATTACTCTGCATTAAAAAAATGACAAAATCATAGAATTTGGAGGGAAATGGATGGCATTAGAGCAGATTATGCTAAGTAAAGCTAGCCAATCCCTAAAAAACAAATGCCACATGTCTTCTTTGATATAAGGAGAGTAACTAAGAACAGAGTAGGGACGAAGAGCATGAGAAGAAGATTAACATTAAACAGGGATGAGAGGTGGGAGGGAAAGGGAGAGAGAAGGGAAATTGCATGGAAATGGAAGGAGACCCTCAGGGTTATGCAAAATTACATACAAGAGGAAGTGAGGGGAAAGGGAAAAATAATACAAAGGGGAGAAATGAATTACAGTAGAGGGGATAGAGAGAGAAGAGGGGAGGGGAGGGGAGGGGAGGGGGGATAGTAGAAGATAGGAAAGGCAGCGGAATACAACAGACACTAGTATGGCAATATGTAAATCAATGGAGGTGTAACTGATGTGATTCTGCAATCTGTATACGGGGTAAAAGTGGGAGTTCATAACCCACTTGAATCAAAGTCTGAAATATGATATATCAAGAACTATGTAATGTTTTGAACAACCAACAATAAAAATAAAAAAAAAATTTAAAAAAGCATCTGAAGCAGCAGATTAGATTTGGAACACACTTTACTGGAACCCAGGACTCAAGCTAACCTAGCCTTACTCATCAGAGCCAAAGAAGATTTGCCATCAAAATCCCTTTCTTGCCAGGTGTGGTGACGCACGCCTGTAATCCCAGCAGCTCAGAAGGCTGAGACAGGAGGATCTCGAGCTCAAACCCAGCCTCAGCAATTTAGTGAGGCACTAAGCAATTCATTGAGAGTCTGTGTCTAAATAAAATACAAAAAAGTTCTGGAGATGTGGCTCAATGGTTGAGTGCCCCTGAGCTCAATCCACTCCCACTCCCCCCCCCCAAAAAAAAAGTCCCATTCTTCCTTCAAGATCAGCTCAGGTGTGGTGTCTTTTTGAGTAACCTTTCCTATCTTTCCTGGCCAGAATCAGTCTCTTTCCATTATCTCTGTCCTGGATTGGGTTGTTGAATTGTACCCAACTCTCTCTTGGACTGTTTGTAGTCACGTCTTATCTCCTGAGCTGTGTGGTAAGCTCTGGGGAAGGCAGACTTGGCACATTTCTTTGGGATGAGGATCATGGGAGAAAGGCTTATATAAATCATTTGCTCATACACGTCCAAGTTAAATTGTATTGCCTCTAAGGAAAAAAGGACCTCAGGAACTATGTGTTCCAGGCAGCAATTGACAGGCATATTTATATTAAGTTGACAGATATCTTTATTTTGTACTAATGGTTCCTGCACTTTGGAGAATGAAGTCATGAGTTCATGCAGATGGTGACTTTCCTTGGTAGGGTGTAAGAGCTGCTCTGTAGTTCCCTGCCATGTCCTGAGTTGGTGGCTAACTTCTTTCCTGCTTTTATCTCACTTTATGGTCCAGTGTAGATTCCAGAGCTGCTATGGAGACAGCTGTAAGCAATGAGAGCCCTAGAGATTTTTTTTTTACATTCTTAACAGATTTTTTTATTGGTTGGAATGCTCTAAATTCATGAAAACTTTTGAGAAAATCTTCAACTCCCAACCCCTTAAAAGAGTGTGTTCAAAGGAAAAAAAAAAAAAGATACAAAACAGTATGCTCCTCTCTTCCTACATTCCCACTGCCATTTGCTGATAAAAAATTCTCCAAAGTATAAAGAACCAACCTGGATCTGGTGCCTCTGCTTACTCTTTACAGGTCATTTTTTAATTCCTAAGGTGTCATTATACATTTCACATGCATTTGTGTGACAAGATAAACATTATGTTTATATCTCACATGAGTCAGGCTCAAGGGTTTTCTCAATACTGTGTGTGGCACTAGAAATTTCAGGCTGTATCAAGTCCATATCAGTATTAAGCTACTGGACTCTATAATGAAATATTACAGATATTTTACCGAAAACCAATATCAAACACTGGCCCAGAAAGACCAGTCTGGAAATATGCAATTTTCTTAAGATGTGTGCATGTGTGTATGTGTGTATGCATGCACACTATTTAAGACAATTATGTGGGAGAATCCTTTCATGCATGCCAACTTCATCAGGACAACTCTGATTCTTTATGAAGGGTTAGGGATACACATCTTCAGCAGTGCATAGAGAACTCTAAAACAAAAAAGGCAATTTCTTGGGTTTAGGAAGCACCACATTCTGGCAAGTACTTCAGAGGAATGGACAATAAATCTAGGATCATAGTCAAGAAGGACTGGAAGACTTCCGGAGATGTTTCAGCTTCTTCTAGATTTTGAATGTTGAGTAAGCCCCTGAAGTATGATATCTATAGTATCCTTTTCTTTGCAAGAAATTGAATAGCAGCAAATTTCTCTACCAGATAGGAGATTTTTTCAATTAGCTGTTTCTCATTCAGTGTATTTGGAAGATATTGTTTCCGAGTCCTGGTACTGGAATTCCTTGTCACTGCAGTTTATCTAGATTAGGTAGCTCCTTTCCAGAGGCATCTATCCTGTAAATGATGGCATTGACTCTTCTGCAGTATCGTTCCCACACGCTCCAGAATCAGGGTTGTCCTCCTCTGTCCCAGATCTCCCCGCCTCCCACCCAGTGCTGGGGTTTGTACCCAGGGCCTTGTGCAGGCGAGGCAAGCACTCTGCCAACTGAGCTATCTCCCCAGCCCCTATGTCCCAGATCTTTAATGTGAGGTTTAGTCTCTTTCCTCGTGTTGAAGCCCACTGTGGGTGTCCTATCTTCACTGAATGGACCGGACGCGATGACATTGACGAAGGTGGTCTTGCCGCAGTACTGCAGCCCACCAGTGTCAGCTCCGTGTCCTTGTAGGGCAGCTAGTGGAACCAGTCCCGCAGACGGGGGCGATGGATGGCGCTCAGAGCTAAAACGGAGCGAGGCGGACCGGACCGGACCAGACCGGAGCACGGGGCGGCAACGGCAACGCCAACGAAGACTCCCACGTGAGCCAACGAACTTGCACGCGAGGCGGCCTCGGCTCAGACCCACCAACAGCTCCCGGCAGACCCCAGCACAACAGGGGAGCACACCGGCCGGCCGCAGCGGCCTGAGCCATGAAGCTAAGCCTAGAACTCTTGAATTGAGCCGAGATGGACGCCCAGAGTAAGTATGCGATGGTGCGACGGTGTGGGGAGGCTGGGGTTCTCTCGGGTCCCCAGCTGGCAGCCGCAACAGCCGTCTGACCTCCACTGCCCATGACCTTCCCCACCCTCTCCGCCACACCCCACCTCCCAGCACTGAGATGACCAGGGTGTGGAGGAAACCTGTCCTGTCCTTACTCAGGCACAGTGTGGCCTTGGATCAAGTTGGTACTTGGAGTCCCCAGGATCCCCGGATTATACATCAGGTGCCCATTAAAGGAACAGTTTTGACCTCAGAAGGAATTTCTTTGGACTTCAGGGTGCAGGAAGGATAAAATCTTTCTAACAGCTTGTTAAATGATCCCTGCATCAGACTAAGAAGGCCCTAGGAGGAAGAGATGCGTCCTTCCTCATTCCTTATACTTAGAGGGGAGGAGTTGACCAGGAAAGGAAAGAGGAAAAGGATCTTGAATTTCTCTCTTTTTTGGTTCATGAGAGTCATAAAGTCAAATGAATGGAAAGGAAATACAGAGCTAAATAACTGATTGCAAGAAAACCTTGGATTAGGGCTGGGGTCATGGTTCAGTGGTAGAGTGCTCGCCTAGCACATGTGAGGCACTGGGTTCCATCCTCATTGCCACATGAAATAAATAAATAAAATAAAGGTATTGTATCCAACTACAACATATATATATATGAAAAAAGAAAACCTTGGATTAGAGCTCAGATCATGAGATATAAAAAGGGAAACAAGGGTGCGGAAATACTCCTGTTGAGCCCTGTCAGACCCTGTTCGGGGTTGGAGCTCATATTGCCTCATTTACTTTGGGTAGCAAGGCTGTGAAATCCAGGACATGCCATTTTATGATATCAATTTTTTAAAAATAAAGTCTCCCAATCCAACACTTGGCACACAGCAGTAAAATGAAGACCCAGATGGCAGTGGTCCCTGGCTTGTCATGAAGGACACTCAGGTCAAGGGGCCATTGTAACACATTCTGTAGTGATCACAGGAGTTCAGACCTATGGGAATCGGGGAAGGCTTTCTTTCTTTTTAAAATATTTTTTTAGTTGTAGATGGACACAATACCTTTATTTATTTTTATGTGGTGCTGAGGATCGAACCCAGTGCCTCATATATGCAAGGCAAACGCTCTGCCGATGAGCCACAATCCCAGCCCAGGGAAGGCTTTCTTGAGGAACTGTCAGGACCTGGAGTGGTCAGAGCGTGAGAGGTGATGATGGAGGGGGTGAGCAGGGAAGATGAGGAATGAGGCCAGGTGGGAGGCGGGTAATGCATTTGGATTTCACCCAAGACAGAACAAGGTGGAGGCCATTGGAAGGTTTTGAGGGATAGGAGGACATGTTCATCTTCTAAAGAAGACTTGACTTTGGTGTGGAGGATGGGCCGGGAGAAGCAGGGAGGGAGGGAACTGTGGCAGTGGTCCGTGGCCACAAAGACAGTAGCCCAAACGGTGACAGTGTCAGAGGAAATGGATGGATTAAAGAAATCAATTTAGGAGACAGAATCACCGGGACAGGATGACTGATGGGCTGTGAGGGTGAGGAGTTGAAGGACGACCAGGATGAGTCTCAGGTTTCATCTTGGACAGCACTGTTCAGTTGTCCAGGTGACAGAACTGGATCACAGAAGCAACTTGTCCAAGGTCCACCAGCTCATAGCCCATCCCTGTTTAGGATCCTCCTTTTCCACTGAGTTCAGAATTTCCCTGTTCTTCATGGCCCAGCAGCAGCCACCAACAGCTTTGACCAAGGCACTGCGGTGCTTTCTGGAGTGGTGGGCTTCCAGGGGATAGTGCACATTTATACTGAGCCTTAGCAATTAGTTCATTTGGATTAGGAGACCTGGGTTCAATGAGGCCCAGCCTCCTCATTCTCAGAATGAGAAACCCAGGGTCCAGAGAAGGTAAGTGGCTCAACAAGACCAGGCTTGAACCCAGGTCTCCTAATCCAAATGAACTAATTGCTAAGGCTCAGTATAAATGTGCACTATCCCCTGGAACCCCGCCACTCCAGAAAGCTGTCAGTGGGACAGGCACAAGCCCCATGTCACCCTGAACAAATCATGATTTCTGGAGTGGGGGCGCCAAGAAGAATCTTTGAATGCTCTCCAGTGATTCCAGTGAGTGAGAACCACTGTCTTAGAGGACACTGGGAAATCACCAAGGTGTGTGTTACTGTCCACAGCAAGTTAATGGGAAGGATTTTTGACTTCCACAGAAGAGAGATCATCTTGGGGACAAGCCAGGCATTTCAGAGCAGGGAGGGAAGCCAGGTTTGGATGAGGGCTAATCCTGACTCATCTCTGAAATGTGTTCCTGGGACCAGAGGAAAAGGAGCAGGGAAAAGTAATTCCCCCCAAGTGCCAAGTACAGTGCTGGGTAATATGGCAGGCACTTCATTAAAAAAAAAAAAAGACTAATATTGTTAAATGGTGTGATCTGATTTAACAGCATTCTACCCAGAGTAAATGAGATAGCACAAACTCTGAGCAAGTCATCCATAATCTGTTTTCCCCATCCTTGTTTCTATACCTTACGATCTGAGTTCTAATTCAAGTTTTGCTTATGATCAATTATTTGGCTTTTTAAATTTTGTATGTTCCATTATTTTGACTTCATGACTCTAATGAGCTAAAAATATTAAAATAAAGCTAATAAAGAATTCCAGCCTGTTCCCTAGGTAGTGCTTCCCCTTTCATTCCTTCAAAGCAGCCAACCATCCTTGGGCTCCTCAGAGCCCCAGCTTGGGCATTGTGAGAGAGGACAACGGACCCTGGGGTTTGGGTAGTAAAGCGAGATTACATCTGCTTGAGATGGGGCAAGACTCTGAGGTAGCAGACTCTGAACCAGAGCCCCTCTGCTCTTGACAATGGCTTAACATTCATCCGTGTCTGTCAACATTTACTGCACATGCATCCTGTGCCAGATATACACCCCTCATGAGACGCAAAGAGCAAAGATGCAGAATTTGCCCTTTAAGCACCAGAGAGGAGGAGGTGTCAGACAAGCAGGGGCAGTCGGGGTGGTGTGGGAGGCTCTGGCAGCCATCAAAGCTAAGGCTCCTTAGTCCAGGAAGTCTTCCCCGGGGAGATGGTGCCTGAGCAGAGCATGAAGGACAGGCGCCAATCACCTAGGCAGACTGGATGGATGTGTGAGGAGGAGCTGGCGGTGCCTTTACTGTGTTGTACATGGTCTAAAGCCCTTATCCATCCAGTATCATACCTGGTATTGACATGGTGCCCACTAGGAAGTTCACTGATGGGTACTGTCTTTCGGACCTAAGGACCTTTAAGACATTTAAAAAACCATCCTCCTCACTAGAATAGGAGAATCAGAGGTCCTTGTTTGGCAAACACAGTGGCTGTGGAAGGACTCTGTCACTGACATCTCCATCCACCATCCCCTTCCATCTCTCCAGTAACTTGAGAAATAGAAGGAATTTTCTTCATTTCATGGGAGGGGAAACCAAGACTTACACTAACTTCTCCATCCGCACTCATGCATGGGGTGGCTACGCAAGAATTCAGCATTTTAAATACTTTCTGGATGAAGGTGGAAAATAGATTAATCAATAGTCTTTCCAAAATAGGGCTTTTGACCATGTCTGCCTGCTACAGACAGACTTCAAGGAAAGAATATTTTTATTAGGTAACTCATTCCCTGTTTACTTCTAGTTTGGCTGTCATAACCCAAAAATATAATGACAGAATTTTTAGTTTGGTCATGGTTGACTGAATATACTTATGACATCTTGGTCATCTCTCTTATGACCACTCTTAGAAGGCATCACAGCAGCCTCTTGATGTCCAGAGCTTAAACATGAGGTCAGCTTGATTTTTTTCAGGTAAGTTTTAATCAGGGACTCAAAGAGATGAGGAATAAGCTTTGCCTGAGCTTCCTAAAGCTTTCCAGTAGATTCTAACAGATCAGATATTTCCCAGGTAGAGAGGTACATGTATTCAAGGCCATTTATCTCTAGTGAATGGGAGTAGAATGTAGATATTTGCAAAAGATATTATCCAAAGTCAAAATATTGTTCTGTGGATTGGCTTTTAAGAAAAAATTTTTTAATATTCTTAAGCTTCCTTGTAACTACAACAAAATTGTCTCTAGTAAGGGGGAAAATCACAGATATATATTTTCAAGTTCTGGAGGTACCAGGAAATCCAAAGGACTTATGTTATTTTCTTCCTCTTTGCAAGTCTAGCTTTCATTCCTAAACATATCTTGTAAATTTGGTTCTTATCAAATGACAACAAAGTTTCCTGAACCATCATCAAATATATATATGGATATTTGGCCTGTGTAGCCTCCTCTCACGCTGATGGCCTGGGGATTTCAGTGACTGGGTAGGTTCTGGGAACATTGAGACCAAGACTTTTCTAGGGAGTGGTGGGGGAGCTCAGCCTGGTGGCACATTGCTGGACAGAGCCAAGCAGAGATGTGATATAAAGACAGCACCCAAGATGCAGCAGCAAAAGTTGCTATGGAAACCGCACAGAGGATGCTGCCTTTGAGCCTGAAGTTCATCAAGCAGAGGAGACTGAAAAAGCGAGATGTTCCCTGAGGTCATAGTTGTCTGTACAGAGAGCCACGCGTCTGTCCTATTCTTGAACAAAATAACTGCTGTTTGGCTACCCTGTGATCTTTGACTATAATGCAATAAAATTAGAAATGACAAAAAACAGTGTACAATAAACCATGGAACAATATCATCAAGGTATTCAGTTTGCAAAAGAAGTGCAGAATAGGGTTTATAATAATTTCCATTTGCGTCGAAAAAATAGGCATACATTTGAAAATGCGTTTTTAAAGCCCTAGAAAAATACTTTAGAAAATGGTGACAATAGTGACCTTCAGGGAGAGAAACAAGGCACCTGGGTTGCAGGAGAAAGGAGGGAGGCTTTGGTTTTTAATTTGCTTCTTAAAAAATTAATGTCTAATTTACATACAGTGCAAGCCACTCTTTTTATTTATTTATTTTAAAGATAGAGAGAGGGGGGAGAGAGAGAGAGAGAGAATTTTTTTAAAAAATATTTTTTAGTTCTTGGCGGACACAACATCTTTGTTTGTATGTGGTGCTGAGGATCGAACCCGGGACACACGCATGCCAGGCGAGCGCGCTACCGCTTGAGCCACATCCCCAGCCCAAAAAGCCACTCTTTTTAGTACACATTTCTCTAAGTTTTGACACATTCTCTAAGTGTACAGTCAAGGAAGGACCGCCACAATGCAGGCATAGAACAGTTCCTTCGGCTCAGCTCGCACATTTTCTCTTGTCCCTTAGCCACGCCCTCCCACCACCCGCAGCCTTTTGCCCCAGGAGTCATAGAGTCTCTATTTGAAAACCAAATACAAGTTTTACAAGGTAAAAAAATTATTCCATGCACAAAGTCTGTGGTTGTAGAGAAATCCCAGTGGAAACTATAAAATATTTAGGACTGAATTATAAACAGAGTATTAATGAACTATGATTAATGAAATCAATTTTGAGACCATCATACACACAGGGACTATCCAAACCCATGAATGCAGCAAACTTGATACTTGGAGGAAAATTTATAACCTTAAAGACATTTATTAGAAGACAAACAATTTTTTAAAGAGCCTAATACATTTTATTTTAAAAGCTAAAGAAATAAAACAAACCAAAAGAAACTAGAAGTATAAAAAAAATCAAGCTAATTATTAAATGATGAATAAAGACAAAAATAGAAATAATAAACATGCTTATGATTTGTATATTGATACCCAGAATCAACTGAGGGTGGCAGAATGAACAGCAGGCTTCATGTCTGAGCCTGTTTCTCCACTTCTTTCAGATGGAAATAATACCTTCCCTCTGCCCAGCAGTAGGTTGGACTTACACCAATAAGGACTTTGCCAGTGTAGCTCTCCCTTCTCTGTATGCAGTAGTGTAAGAGATAATTA
Source organism: Spermophilus citellus (assembly GCF_964194105.1). NCBI lineage: Eukaryota > Metazoa > Chordata > Mammalia > Rodentia > Sciuridae > Spermophilus > Spermophilus citellus. The sequence continues at coordinate 28,442,767 of NC_138185.1, forward strand.
CAATGGGATTGTGGTGGAGCCATAGCAAAATTTATCTTCAAGATACTTCCCTGCTTCTGATGGACTACCTGATAAACCCATCATGAACTGAAAATATAAGTTGAAAACACACTTAATACACCTAACCAACCACACATCACAGTTTAGCAATATAGTACGTTGTAGGGCATTGGCTGCTCTCACCCGTGATCCCAGGGTTGGCTAGAGCTGGGGCTGGCAGCTGGTGGTGCTGCCCATCATAGCAAAAGAGGATCATATTGCACCTACCAGCCCAGGAAAGGATCAAAATTTAAAATATGGTTTCTATTGAATACACGTCACTTGTACACTTTTTTTTTTCTTTTATGGTACTAGGAATTAAACCCAGGGGTCCTTTACCACTAAGCTACATCCTTAGTCCTTTTTTTATAGGGTCTCACTGAGTTGCTTAGGGCCTGGCTATGTTGCTGAGGCTGGCTTTGAACTCGAGAGCCTCCTGCCTCAGCCTCCCAAGCCTTTGGGATTACAAGCGTGCGCCACCATGCCCGGCTCACACTATCTTAAATTTAAAAAATTGTGAATTGAATGATTATGAATTAGGGGCCACCTGTGCTCCATGAGTTTCTTCTTACTACTTCTTAAATCTCTTCTTTTCTCCTCCACTGTTAATGAGGTACTGCAGAGAAGGACAACCTGGGGCCGCTGAGCTAGGTCAGGCAGGTGAAGGTCACACACTGGACTCCTGCTAAGGCCCTAGTGGTAGAAGACCGAGCTGTAAAACCAGATCTACCACATTCTAGCTGTGTGATCCTAAGCAAGCCTCTTATCCTACTTGAGTTTAGTGTCTTTATCTGTCAAGTGGGATTATAATACTGCTCGTATCACAAAGCTGTTACGGGAATCAAAGGTGATAATATGTGAAAGCATTTTATAGATTGCAAGTTGCTATAAAATATTAAGTTATTATGGTAATTATTTTTATGAAAACTTGTTCACCAAAAGTTCACACAACTCCTTTGCCTGTGGGGATTGGGAATGTGGCGATTCTGATGAGACATTACACTTCCTAGGCCAGCCAGCCCTCCAATTAGGGTCACCTGTGTAGATTTTCAGTTATGAGATTGAGGACCCTGCATAATACTCACAGGAAAGGATTGTGGCAGAGAAAAGAGAGGAATTTTTGTTATTGTTGTTATTGAAAAGAAAATTATTACTCTTAACTTTGTTTCCTGGGTTCTTGGCTAGTCAGATGAAATTATTTTTACTGTGAAAGGTTGACAAATCAATATATAATTCTTTTTTCAAAACTTCTATAGATGACCTTATAGGGCTGTCTGGTAGAACTGAAATGCAAGCTGTTAATAAAATTTTAAATTTTCTTGTAACCACATCAAGAAAGTAAAAAGAAACTAGTTTAATTCATTTTAATAATTTATTTAACTCAATATATGTAAGCTATTAGCATTTCAACATATGATCAATGCAAAAATTACTAAGGAGATATTCTTTTTTCATTTTTCACAGTAAGCCTTCAAAATTTGAGGTTGACTTAAGGTTCATCCCAATTTGAACCAATCACATTTCCCGTGTTTTTTTAGCCATGTGTGGCCTGTGGCTGTCTTATTGGAAAGGGCAGGACTAGAACTTCATAAGACTTGAGGGAAGTTCCTTCAACTCAGAAAACACAGCAGGAATCCATGGAGCTTCCTATAGATTGTAGCAGAGAGAGAAAAGTGAACAGTAGACCCGAGTTCCTTCAGCCTTTTATTCATTTAAGTATTTATTGAACTCCTACTTTGTGCCAAGGGGTGTGATCTCGGCTCTGCCATCAACTGGGTAACTTTTGGCAAGTCACATTCCTCCATAAGGCCTCAGTCTCCCTGCTCCACTTTGGAAAAAATGAAGATACCCATTTAGGAAGGAAAAAAAGATTTGCAGCAGTCAGAGGATAGTGCCTTCTGGTAGAGTCTTCAAAGGCCATTGGCACCAATCACTTTCATTGATTCTGTGGCTGGAGCTCTCACAATCTATTATTAATGTCAAAACCAACCAACTCTATAGGATTTTAGTAGAGGAATCAATCACACATGTCTTACCCGTGGAAACAGTGATTTGTCATGCTCATGGTGTCACCCAGAACCCTGTTTCTTCACCAGTGTCTTGTTCACCATCCTTTTAGGGAGGTTCTAAGGAAGGACTAATAAAACAAGTCATAAATTCCAGGAGCTTTATATGTGCTAAGTAATCGTCGCCATCTATCAGTAGATTGAACTGTGGGAAGATGTTTAGAAGGCGTGGCGAGGAGGGTGCAGGGACTTCTTACCGTCATTGGGCCTGGAAATAGAGAGTCACATTCATGAATCTGTAGGTGGCCCTGACTTAGGCACAACAGCAGCTTCCACAGAAAAAGGAAACAGATTGACACTTCCAAAGCACTGCCTGACCTTCACCATTCCATGCAGGGGGTCAGACGAAATCTGTTTTTTACTTCCATGCTGGGAAAATAATGTCACAAAAGTATTCAGAAGGGGAGAGAATGACTGGGGAAATAAGAAGTGTTGGAAACTGCTTAAATAGATAATGATCAGAAAATCAGATCCTATCACTTCTGGTTCCAGACAGAGCCAGCATTAGTATTTGTCCTGCACAGAGACGGGTAAGACATCACAATCGCTAATGCGACTTCAGGGGATGTACACGGAAAACTAAGCCCTGACTTGGGGACATAGTCATTAGCTTTACGAAGTCCTCTCACAGCGCTGTCTGGAGGGAGCTGCACAGCAGCCTTGTGAGGTAAACAAGCTCTGTGTTGGGATACTCGGTTCAGGAAAGGAGATGGAGTTTAGGGCTAGGGACTAGTGAATGTCAACGATGTCAGTAAAAGCCATGGCTTTCTGCTTTTGAATAGCATCCGCACACCTGGCTGCCTTCCTAAGTGTCCCCAGCACAGAAAAGCAACGTGGAGCTTCTTAGAAGAGGGTGTGCCTAGAGAGGTCCTCGCAGTCCACAGACTTTCAGCTGATGCAAGCATAGAGGAAGCCGGCCTCCATCCTTCCTGAAGGGAAGGAAAATGGCTGTCCTCATTTGCTCTAGAGATGGTCCTGACTTACAGTGGTTTGGCTTATGATGTTTTTGCCATAGTCCAAAAGTGATTTGCATTCAGTAGAAACTGTCATTGGAATTTTGAATTTTGATCTTTTCCCAGGATTATGTGGTACCATAATCCTTCTCTCTCCCCGTCTTTAGCCCTTTTCGTTTTTATTTTGAGACAGGGTCTTGCTAAGTTGCTCAGGCTGACCTTGACCCTGCCCTCCTCCTGCCTCAGCCTCCTGAGTAGCTGGGATTACAGGCATGGGCTAACACACCTGGCAGTCCTCTCTTTTGATGCTGGGCAGTCGCTGCCAGCCACAGCTTCCAGGGAGCCCAGCCAGCATGAAGGCAAACAACCAGAACTCCACAGGTGCTGTGTGGCTGAGCTCTGATGCTCAGTAGGTTAGGAGCGTTCAGTGCATTTTGATTTATGGTACTTTCAACTCACAATGGGTTTATTGGCATGTAACTCCATCATAAATTGAGGAGCATTTGTATTTGGGGTGCTATCAGACACAAGAGAAGTGAGATCATTTCAAAGAAAAACTTCCCTAGAACTGGGCATGTGATCTTTACTAGAAATGAAAAAAAAAAATACTTTCTGTCCCATCTTATATATAACACCCTGTGTTTCCACCGTGCACTTTGGAGCTCGTATAAAACTCTTTCACAGTCATATCTCCATCAATTCATGCACAGCAATTCCCTCAGGTGGAGAGCACACAAATGCCTTGTGCATTGTAGAGAGTCACATATTTGTTGAGTGAATAAATGACTCCGTTTTACTGACAAGAAAACTGAGTCCCAAAGAGGTTGTTTAGGGGTTTGTCCCAGTGAGAGAAGCATGATTGAAACCCGTATTATCTGAGTTCAAGTCTGATCGTGTTCTTACGTAAGTTCTCCCTTGACATCTGGTTTTTGTACAAGCACCATGGAATGTTACCAGGGGAGACAGTTGTACTTTCTCTGCATGGTTTTCCACGAAATAGGGATTTGGGAGCATCTCCGTTCTCTCTAATCATTCCTAATCACTTACAATGCTATAAATCTTATCATTATTCACTTCCTCTGGAGCCCAAATACCAAATTAGTATTCTGTTTCTCAAGTAGCCCAAGGCTGAGTGAAGACAGTAGGGAATAGTAGCCAAATTTCTAGTTATCTCATCAAAAAATCAATGCAGAAGAGTTAATCTATGAGCAATATAAAATAATGCCAACTTGGCCGAGAGAGTAGAAAATGTAGATACTGAAAATAATAACCCAAAGAGCACCTGGTACTGAAATCCCAATCCATGAGTCTGATGTCTCAAAGGAGGACAGAGCTTATTTATTCTCTGGGAATTTCAAGATTGAAGGAGGAAATCAGAATCTGAAGAAATGGCTTCCAAGATGTTCATCACTAAAGCCCCAAGGAGCAAAGAATGAAAGTCAGTGGCGTGGGAGAGGAAGTGGGTCCTATAAATGCATCAGCGTTTGGAGAAGTGTACAGATTTATTTTCTCTAGGAAAGGATGCAGACACCCCTGGATCACATCTGCTAAGAAGGGCAGGCACCTTCTCACCAGGCCTTTTCCAGAACTCAAGCCTCTAAATTGAAGGGGACCTCAAATTGACCCTGTGGTACCACACCCTGGCCCTAGCCAGCCTGCCACCTGTCTCCTAGACATTTCTGTCTGTGTCATTGAGCTGCCATTTGTTCTTCAGTGGTAGACAAAGCCACCATCCCTTGAAGTACAATTTCCCTTCATCCAAGTTCTAGAAAGTTTTGCCCTTATGTCAAGTTCAAACTGGCTGCTTGGGTACTTCTACCTTGGAGCTCCTTCCAAAGCTAATTCCTCTTCATTGTGACAGTTCACCAACTACTAATCATGATGCTTCTGACCTCATCAACAAATTCTCTCCAGTCAGAGGCTAGTCACAACGTTTCCAGAGCCACCACCCTCAAGGCCATCCTTCTGGCTGAGTTTCAGGACCCTAGAGATAGGCTGAGTTACAGAGGGCACTTTTTCTAGGCTAGCAACTCAACACTTGCTTCTGCCTTCAAAAAAAAAAAAAAAAAAAACTTAAATTAAATAAAAGTAAATGTCCACCAAGCGGGAGGGAGTGCAAGATGGAAGGGTGCTCTCTGTTCTTGGGGCCAGATGCTTGAGTCCTGCAAGTGCCCCTGGCCAGGGCTGTCAAGGCTGCTGACAGCAGCATGTCAATTCCTCAGCACCAGAATCTATTGGGCTGGGCCCTGGCCTACCTTGTGGGTCTGGGCACAGCAGAGGGTCAGGGGCACCTGACTCTCCCTCCTGCAGTCAGGCCACAGCCCCAACAGGCCCACTCTTGCCCCAGCAAGTTAGTTGTAATTTGTGCTCTTCCAGCAGCAAGGCCCACCTATCCAGGGCCTGTAGTCTCCTGAACACGAGTTCTCCAGCCCCCAGAGAGAAAGTGAGCCCAGTAAATGGTCAGGGATTAAAAACATGAGCAGGAGAGAGGGGGCACTGAGACGCATGGCGATGTTGGCAGTTTTCTGGCCTTTGACACAAAGCTCCTTCCCATGGAGCATCCTTTAGAGCTAAAGGAAGCATCTCAAACCCGAATTCCTCCTTTTTGCAGATGAATAGACAGACTAAGAGAGGAGGAGTGACCCACCAAAGGGCACATGGTGACACAGAGGCAGAGGCTGGGGAAGGACCCAGCAACCAATCCTGGAATCTGGGCAGTCAGCCTTGTGTTTTTCTAGAATCTTCTGTGAAGGTGCTGTAGAAGGAAGATACGGGGACTCCCCCTCCTTCACGGTTCCCCATAGCTGGGACACAGGCTCGTGCTACAGTTTGGCTTTCTGCTTTGCATGGCTTAAATCGAGTGAACATCAACTGTGGGTCAACCAGTAGAGCAGGTAAACCACACTGGACCTCCAGGACAGGAGACCATGGCAAGTCCTTACCTTGTAGCGTCACTTCCTGGTTCACAGTGTGGCTTGGGGTTGCTAGTCACCAAGATCTCTTTCTGCCCTGACATTCTGTGATCGCTCTGCCATCAAGCACCCCAGGAATCTGTGTACCCAACCTGGCAGAGAGATTTCATCCAGTGTTAACAGAGGCCAAAGGAATCTGTTCCTATGCCAATTGTCCCTTTTACTATGACAAAAGAAAGAGGGACAAGGATGGGACTGGCGATGGAATCTGAAAATGGCTCTGCTGTTTAATGGATATGGGGGAGGGGAGGGGTCACAGGTGTTCAGGAGACATGCCGTCACCTTGTAGGAACTGGGGTCTTTTTGCCTGCTGGGTCCCCATGGAGGATTTTCCTATCTCCCAAGCCATGCCCTCATCAACACCGCCACCACAAGGCCATGGGGTCACCTCTCCACTATGTCTTGTTCTGATGCCTTGTGTGCCTCAGTGCCTGGCAGGTGACGGACACTTACCTCATCCTTAATGACTGATGAATTGTGCAGAGCCCACTGGGATCAGTAGGCAGGACAGGAGTGAGGCCACAGTGTGTTTGGAAATGCCTGGCTTCAGCTTGTCATATTACTTAGGCAAGTGTCCTGCCTCCCTTTTTGTACTTCAAGTCTGGTTGATGAGTATTTTCCAAACTGATTTATAAAACACTGGTTTCTTGGATGTTTTGCATGGAAACAAGGGTCCCTGGGTGATTTGGGTGATGTGGCTCTCTGCATCTGTCTTTGGAGTTTCACATGCACATTAGAATTTGAAAGGCTCTGAGCTGTCCTACAGTAAAGGCATCTATTTAATTTTATCTAAACCATCTTCCTTTGACTCTGTTTGGTCTTCTCCTCAGGCCTGAGGAGTTGGGGTTCTGAGACATGCAACCTGGGAAATGAGTCTCTTTGTAAACTCCTTTATCTCATCTAGAAATGAGATGTCCTGGTACGGTGGGGAAAAAAAAGTGTGGGTTTTGGAATCAGACCTGTGTTCAACTCTTGGCTTTGCCATTTAGTAGCCACGTGGCCTCAAGTGAGCTCCTTCACGTTCCCCTCTTGGATTTCCTCATCTGCAGCATGAGCCTGATGATATCTATTTGTTGTGGTTGTCGGTTGTTGAGAGCATTGAGTGAGTGGCAGATGTGAAGTGTGTAGAACAGTGGTTGGCCCATGTAGGCCTATGATGCACGTTAGTTCTTCTGCCCCCTTCTTCCTACACTCTTCTACCCCCCACCCCTCCTCCCCAAGCTCAGAACCAGCTGCTATCAGTGCAGAGCTTGTAGCAGAGGCAGGCCATGTCTGAGTCCTCACATGGTCCTAACCATAGTTCCATGGAAGGACCACACCCCAGCAGGCCCTTTGATGGGGAGACCAAGGGGGAGGTGGCAGAGAATCCTGCCCTTCTTTGCCAAGCACGTGAGACCTCTATGCCTGGGTTGCTGAGTCCTCTGGTTGCTCTTGGTGAAAACAGAAGATGAGAGAATGCTCCTAAGTTGTTCCAGAATGGATGCCCATGATCATAAATCCACTACTTAAAATAGCAAATCCGTCCCCAAGACCCAACTTGTGGGCAAAGCCCTGTGTTTGTCCAGGCAAGAAGTAAACAGGAAGGTAGGGCCTTGGGGATGGTGAGTGAAAAGGCTGGATCAGGCATCTGAAAGAGCAGGGATTAGGAAGGCTTCCAGGAGCCTCCACACCAGGACAGCCTGGCACGAGCTGTCCCTGGAATAAGCCACCACTTGACAAACACAGAAAGGCATCAGGTTTGCGCCAGACACGACTTCACTGTGCTAAAGGAGTCTGCTAGGGAGGGGAACTGGGCACCAGAGCTGGGCTCTTTGTAGGGACTGAACGAGCAATTTGAACCAGAACTATTGAATCTCTGTGGACTGATCTTGCTTCTGAATTGCTCTTTCCTTTCTCCCTCCTCACTCTAGGGCAGGGCTGGAGGAATGGGCACAGGACTTGAAGACAAAAGTGGTTTCGAGTCTTGTTCTGCCCTTACTGGTTTTGTGATCTTAGGCAAGTTTACTTAACCTCTCTGAACCTTAGTTTCTTTATATGTAGGCTAAGTACAATAATCCCTACCTCTAGGGTGCTTGCAAGGGCTGAACAAGCTGTCATTGATGGACCCCAGAGTGTGACATATTACTCTTGACATGTTTGTTTTCATATGCCTTTGAAAACAATAGCATGCCAAAGCCTTTTATGGACGTCATCAATTAGTACTGGGCTTAGGTAACTCTGCAAGTTGAAAAAAAGAGAAAAGGAGTTGACTTAAAGAAAAATATTCCGTACATCATGGGATAATTGGTGTGCAAATATAGCAAAGTTCATGAAGGTTCTGGGCAAATAACTGAAGTCTGGAAAAGTGAATTTATACTGAATCAAGCCCGGGGCTGAGACATGGCGGGTGCTGAAGGTGTTTTCTCTTTCCTTCCCTTCCATTCCCAGGAAAGAAAGGATGAGAGTGGATCAGGGAAGAAATAAAAGTAGCTACAAATCCACCCCCTCAACTTGGAACTCTACCTCAGCCCTACTTTTTCTAAAATGTATTTTATTTTTTATTGGTGCCTATCAATTATACAGAATGGTGGCTCTTGTTGTGGTGCACTGTACACCGTGACAGCATGTGACCAACTCACTGTCCAACTCCCCCTCCTTCCCCGGATCCTCTTCTGCTTTCTTGACATCCTTTTCTTTTCTCCTCTCCCCTTCTTCCTTCCTTCCTTCATTTTCTTTCTTCCTTTATTTCCTTTCTTTCCAACTAACTTCCACACATGATACTTTCTTGCTGAGTCGGGCTTATTTCACTTAACACAATGTCTCCAGTTCCGTCTATTTTCCTGCAAATGATAACATGGTGTTCTTCTTTATATCAACCCTGCTCTTTTTGTTCACAGATTCTCTTTTTGTATGTTTGCTTTATTGCTTCCATTTTCTCCCAGCTAAGGGTCTTAGTTCTCCTTTTGAACATTCTTGCTTAAGTCCTCTGGTATGATGCAGACATCTGAAACTCTAACCAATAGCATCAAATCCTTATCCCCCACACTCCAATGCATCTTCCAGAGATTTTCAGGTGGGAAATCTGAGAAGAACAAGGAAGGGAAGGTTGTGGGAACAGCAGGGTCAGATCATCAGATCACGATTCTCAAGATGTCTTCCTGTTTCCTAAATTGACTTTTCTTTCTCCACGGAAGTAGAAATCTAGAAAGAGGAAGTGACTTGCCCAAGAAAACAGCAAGAACCCAAACATGGCAGCCTCCATTCTTGGTCCCGTTCTTTGCTCTCTGTCATAATGGGGAGTCTGGGCTTTACAACCCGAGGAGAATTCAAGCAGTTGCCCTTTAAAATAGTTCTGTTTTTAAAAACAGAACAAAAGCCAAAGCCATGAGGCTAAACAGCTTTAAAATCGAGACCTCATCAGGTGAAGACCCAGCCTGTACCTGACACAGAGGAATGAGCACTGGGGGAAGAGCCACCTGCCTGTGGCAGTCTTCTCCACACTGATCTGGGGAGAACTAAATGTCACAGGCTCCCAAGAAGATTAAGCAGATTGCCTTAGATAAATGGTTTTTCATTTGCTGTATGGCCTTAGGACAATTACAGAGATTTTAAATGGGGGTGTTTGTAATTTTCAGCAGCTTCATGATTGTGGCTGGGAGAAATCTATTGATTTTATCACGCCCTCATTCACACAGGCACTTCTTATGCTGTGACTTCCTCCTTAAGGTGTGAATATGTGAGTGTATACGTATGCATACGCACACATGCATACATACATGCATATATGTATACGTATATATAACCTTATATATACTAAAGCTCTTATGTATACTTAAGTAGGTATCCTAACGTTTTTACATCTATGTGTGTGTATATATATATTATGAGTATACACACACACACACACACACACACACACACACACACACACAGTTGTTCTTTTCTGAAAGGACCATACATGTCTGACAGACACTGCACATTACCAAATCCCTATCCCTTCTCTCCAGCCTTACTAACAGAACCTCAACTTTGCAAGGATAGCACTATATCCAATTGAAAAGAAAAAAGAAAAAACCCTCTACTTCCAGCCTCTCTTGCAGCTTGAGGGCATAGCTCAGTTCTGAGCAGAACTGAGATGTCAACAGAAGCTTCTGAGATGGTCCCAGGAAATCTCTGTAAGAAGCAAGGAATGATCTGCTGCTCTTTGCCCTTCTGTCTTCTTGCCTAAAACATGGGTCTTGCCTAGAGAGATCGCAGCTCCCTGTGAGCTTGGGGTCAGACAGGGCCACAGTTCACGATGGTGTTGCAGACAGCCAGAAGGAATCTCTCAGCAACCTGCCCAGGTTTTTCATTTAGTAACAAAAACTAAGACCTCTGTGTGACTAAGTCACATTCCTCAGGTCTCTGTGACACACAAATGAAATTCCTAAAATAGCATTTGTTCAGTTAAAACAGAAACAGCAGCTCTGCAGTGAAGAGTTGGCCTCTTTTTTCCTTAACCATGAGGCTCGTAGGTCCCTTCCTCAGAGAAAACCACTTTTCCCAGATAGCATCTGTGTATGCAAGCATAATTGTGGCCATGCCCATATTTTAAGGCTCTTTTGATCATTTATATCTAGAATCATACAACTTAAAAGAGTGAGGGGGAGGTATGAAAAACACTTGACATCATTTTCTTCAGAGATTCTCAGTGAGGATCAGAAACAGGTGAAGGTGCACAATAAGTGTCGGTGAGCATGTGGGGGAAAGGCACACTCATTCACTGCTGGTGGGACTGCAAATTGGTGTAACTACTCTGGAAAGCAGTATGGAGATTCCTTGGAAAACTTGGAATGGAACCACCATTTGGCCCAACTATCCCACTCCTCAGTCTATACCCAAAGGACTTAAATACAGCATACTATAGGGACACAGCCACATCAATGTTGATAGCAGCTCAATTCACAAGAGCTAAACTGTGGAACCAACCTAGATGCCCTTCAGTAGATGAATGGATGAAGAAACTATGGTATATACACACAAAGGAATATGACTCAACCTTAAAGGAGAATGAAATTAATGCATATGGTTAATGGATGGAGTTGGAGAATATCATGCTAAGTGAAGTTAAGTCAATCAAAAAAAAAAAAAAGAAAAGCCAAATGTTTTCTCTGATATGTGGATGCTGATCCATAATGGGGAGAGGCAACATAAGAATGGAAGGACTTTGGATTGGAAAGAGGGGAGTGAGGGGAGGGGAGGCGGTAGTGGGGTGGGAAGGTTGGTGGAATGAGACGGATGTTATTACCCTATGTACATGTGTGATTGTATGGATGATGTGACTCTGCATAGTGTACAGCCAGAGAAATGAAAAACTGTGCTCCATTTGTGAACAATGAGTCAAAATGCATTCCACTGTCATGTATAACTAATTACAAAAAAGGAAGAAATGGGTGGATGTGGCCATGCTCCTAGCAGATCACTGTCTATTGGAAGATGCTCCTGACCAATGTGTGTAGAACAGGAGATGGTGTGAAAACTAAAGGAAATGTTGAAACTTCCCCATTTCAACCAAACCCTTCATTTCCTAAGGTCTCCAAGTGACTTGCAGACAGAGCTTTGACTAGACCATAAGTCTCCAGATAGCCATCATAAAGCTCCAATTTCACCCAGATGACATCAGTGAGGACCAAGACTCAGAGCCAGAGGAAGTCCTCACAGCCACTTTGTTGTTGGAACGATGCCAAGTGTTTGGAGTTAGTTAGAAGCAGACTGGAAATTACTTGTTCCTGTGTTGTAATGAACTCAACTGAATAGTTCCATGTCATCTCATGTTCCCTGTGCACGAGTCCCATAAGTATTGCCACATTGTGACTTTCTAGACTTTTTATACTCCAGAGGGGTGAACAGAGCCGTTTCCCAGAACATCTCCCCATGCCTACTGTCCAGAGAGTCTGCCAGGAGACAGGGTTGGAACGTCATTTGCAAGTCATTAACATCCTTGCAGTGAAGGCCCATGTTATGCAGGTACAAGCCTGAGCCCTCTGAAATTTATAGCTCTCTTAATGAATGCATGAAACTGAGATCAAAATCTACTGCCTGGGAAATTCCTACTTTGTCCCTGATAATTAAGGAAGTGTTTGTATGGGATCAATTTGGTGAAGACGAAAAATCCCAGTCAAATCCAGGCAGTAGCCGACGAATTCCCAAAAGTATGAAAGAATTCATTAATTCAAGTTCTCTAGTGCTGAATCCGTTTTTGTTTACCTCATTCAGTTTGCAATGAGAACAAATTAGGGGGAGAAATGCACCCCTTGTACTTACTCACGGCCGCCTTTTTTGAAAGATACTGAGGAGCCCGGGGAGGACATGTGATGGAGGAGGGGGTCTGGCAGGTGTGACGGGGGGAGTTGATCAGGGGCCACTTGGTGCCATAGGGGTGCTGCTCCCAGGAGGAGCCCACACTCGCCCCCCTTGCCTTTTCTCTGATGAGAATGCCTTTCCTCCAATTCTTTGTTTGTTCCTTTGTATCTTAAGGCATGGCTCAAGCTCAAATGTTCTCCCTTCCATGAATCTTTTCTCAATTCAGCAGGCAAACTTACTGAGCCCTCTTGCCCATGTTAGTTTTGTGCATTCTGCTCTCCTCTCCAAGAAAGTTAGAGACAAACCCTTGACTACCCAGAGTCCCCAGGTACCTAACGTAGGGCTCCAACTCCACCCAGATGTCATTGGTGAAATTAAAGGCAGGACCCTATTTTAGCTTAAAAAAAAAGGAAACTTACTTTTCTTTCTCATTATATAATTTATGCATATCTATGATAAACACTAGAAAATATAAAATTAAGGAGCACGAGCATTTATATTTTGTTGTACAATATCTAGCTTTTTAAAATTCCTACATTTGCTATAAAGATATATCAAAACTGGATCATACTAAGCTATATAAAGTTAAGTATACTTTTTATACTATGTCATTATCATCTTTCTAAGATAATATGGTCATTTTTCTTATTTTAAAAATACGTGGTACACACCTATAATTCTAGCAGCACAGGAGGCGGAGGTAGAAGGAATGCAAGTTCAAAGCCAATCTCAGCAACTCAGCAAGGCCCTAAGCATTTTAGTGAGACCCTATCTCAAAATAAGTAAGACATAAAAAGGGCTGGGGGTGTGACTCAGAAGCACCCCTGGGTTCAGTATCTAGTGCCAAAATAAAAAGCAAAAAAACACACACAAAAAACCCAAAAGTGCTCATCATAAAAAATTGAAAAGAAATGTAGAATTTTATAATCAAATTGTTTTAATTTCAACACATAGACCATTATTGCCATTCTAGTGTATTATATACCCTTTCATATTTTCCACTAGAGTATGTGTAAATGTATCACATTCCCCATATTTAAATACGTTCATTCGTACGTGCAGTTTGTTTTACTTAATATATCATAAACATCCTTCAATGTCAAGTAATTTAGCCACAGACATCACCCTTTTTAATATCTGCATAGATAATGTGTGAATCTGCCATACTTTAATAAGGCATTTATAATTTTTCAAAATACCTCTTTAACCAATTACATATCACCCTAAGGCACACTCTGGCAGAGGTTCACTTTTACAGGTTTTGATACAAGTTGCCCTCAATGAAATGTGTTCAGATTTTAGTTTTCCAAAATGTCTAAAGAGAGAGAGCCTTGCCCATAACGACATAATAACTGTTGGCTGAATAGATGAACAAAATCCAGAAGAAATTATTTTCCATTCCCTCTAATCTTTCTTTTATTAATTTTGAGACATGGTTGGAAAATCTATTTATTCTTCAGGCACCAGGGGAGGGGAGCTGTTAGAGGTAGGTCCTGTGTACACTGATCTTCTCTATTCTCCTACTGTTTTGGTAAACTGAGGAAATGGAAACTGAGAGGAAGTGCCTAGTTCCAAATCTGGGGGTGAGTGAGCCACACGAGGTGGGGGCAGAGAATAGTCCCTGAGGCCATCGGACCCCAGGCCAGCCTAGGCCTTCCCCACTTAGCCTGGGCAGCCCTCCTGTCTTCCCTGACCTTTCAGTTTCTTGATAAATCACATTTTACTCAAAGCAGCTTATACTATGTCAGATGGCAAAAATGAAGCAAAGCCTTGTATTTAAAGTTACTCTAAAGCACACAGAGAATTTTCTCCCCCTGATATTTATCTACTCTTATCACCTTAGATGAGATGGATTTTTAAAAAAACATGAAATTTAAAATCCAAAGTTTCAAATCTGAGTCTGGCTTTTGCTAAGACATGCAACCTATGCAGGCCCAATTTTTTCCCCTGTGACTCGGCAAGCTTCCGAAGGTGCCCTGTGATCTGCTTCTGAAGACCCTCTTAAGGATCGGAGAGGTGGTTTTGTGATTATCGTACAGATGCCGGACGATGTGAATAGTAACATGCTGCTGTTGGTGACGTTGAAGATCATTTCCCTGACTTGCAGGGCCAGCCCCCATGGGCCTTTCTAAGATGTGTTCCTCAACCGAAAGGAAGGAAGTGACTAGAACAGCATTGCAGAAAGAGCAGCGATCCGAGAGCCAGAAAGCCCGCATTCTCGTTCTGGATACTTTGGGCCTTAGTATTCTTCCTTTTAAAAAGGAAGTTGCAGGAAATGACTCCTGTGCTCTCCTCTGCCTCTGGCACTCAGAGTCAGCAATTCTGTGATCTTAGGCAAGTTGTTTCTCTGCGGGCCTCGTTTTCGTCATCAGGCAAATGAAGGGATTAAGCTTATTGGCCTGTCTGGTCCACTTCGAGGATTGACACGGTCCAGGTGAACCACCCCTGATCATCTGGTGTATTCTTAACCACACCACAACATGGCCCCCCAGGCTGTGGCCTTGGGACCACAAATAGTGGGCTGTGGTTTCCTTTGTCCTCCCTGTTTGTTTGTTTCTGCTGTGTGCTCACAAATAAATGGCCAAGGGACAACTTGGCAGAGTCAACTGATTGTTCCAACAAGATGCTTTAGACACGCAATGATCTGAGGCTGCAGGCTGGTTGGCCTTCCTCAAGCCTGAGGATTAAGTGTCACGCTAGTGTGTCAGGGCAGAGTCAGGCCTTTCCCATCTCCCCAGTGCCCTGGGGTTCTGGGTCCTCTCAACTCATGTGCAGCCTTCTCCAGGGCCAGGCTGCAGCCCCCCACCCCACTTCTTCTTCTCCCACGCCTCTCTTCATGAGCTTTCTCTTCAGGGTTTGTGTGAAATGCCTCCTTCTTAATAAAAGCCCTTCCTAATCTCCGTGATCAATATCCATCACTCTTTCTGGATGCTTTTCACAAGTGGTATGCACTTCTTTTTAGCTGTTATCAGTTCATCTTTTTTTTTTTTTTTTTTTAAATTCTGTTGCTGCTTATCTGTCTTCTCTACTGAGAGCCGGGCATCTGTTAAGAGTCCGGCAGGCCTCCTGCAAGCAGGCAGTCAGCGACATGAGCACCTATGCAAGTTAGCAGGACTTTTGGACACCCACTCTTACTCCAAGGATTTGGTTTGCTTTATTTTTTTTGGTCACAAGTAGAAGATTTGGGCATGAACACAGGAATGTTGAAGCTGAAGTATCAGTCTCCTAGGGACCCTGACGTCCTAGTCAGCCCTGGATTGTTCACATCACATCACCACGATCAATGTCCACAGTCTCTTGAATTTAAGTCAAAGCTGGTGCATGGCAGAGGCCAGCCTAACTGAGGCTCCATCCTCAGTGACCTGGAGGATTCGTCAGAGACAGAGCTGCTTAATGGTTAGGAACAGGGCCTCTGGTGTCAGACAGATCTGGGCTCACATCCCGGTGCAGCCCCTTGTTGGTCATGTCACCTTGTCCCAGTACTAAGCTTATCTGGTTTCTTGCTCATAAAATGGAATAGTAATGCCCACTTCCCAAGGAAGTTAACTGAGGTGCAACTCTTAGTACAAAGCCTGGGATCAGGAATGGTGTCAGCCACGTGGATGCATATACTCCCCTCATGAAGGGTCTCACACTCTGAGATGTTCCTTGAAACGGCACTCACAGATTTAGATCCCGTATTCTTGAATAGGTGACAAGTGACACCGGATAACTTCAAAGAGCTCAGAGGTGGGCAGATCAGTGCACTTTGCCATTTACAAAGGGCTTTTGTGGAAGTCATCTCCTGGTTTCGTACCATACTCCAGAGATGGGCCAGGCAGACCTATGGCATCAGACCTATGTTGCAATGACACAATTGGCTGAGAGGTTAAGTGACTTGCCTGAGGTGGCTCATGCAATTAGAATGTGCCCCTGAGACTTAAGCCTGAGTTTGCCTATTTCCTTATAAATCGTCTTTCCACAAACCACAGGAAGGAGCAGGAGAAGAAACTGGCTTTGGGCCGTGACAATGATGATGCTTATTACCTAAGGAATAGGGCAGGTGTTCCATGGAGGCCCAGCTTAAAAATAGATAGAAAAATGATCCGTCACATTTTGCCAAAGAAGAGAGTCCACGTAAGAGTTGCAGAAAACATGGAATTAAGGAGGAACATATTCTGAAAGGCTCCAACTGCCCAGCTAAGGAATTCAAGCTGATTGGGCCATGGAGATAGGGAAGATTTCAGAAGGGAGTAACAAGATGATGAGAAGCTCCCAAACCATGACTCACCAGAAATGATCTTTAAGGAAACAGGTGTTTAACCTGGTAAAGAGAAGACTTAGGGAGAGAGGAAAGTGTTTGTCAGGCCTGGGGGAGAACGTGATCGGTATTGGATAAAGGAAGAAGCAGGCTCATTTTGTGTGGTCTCCATAAGTGGTTGGGGCTGGTGGACAGCAATGAGGGTGAGTGGATAGAAGCTCTAGGGAGAAATTTTCAGTTCAAATGAAGAAAAACTTTCTGATCCTTTCAATGCACTTTAACCAGAGTTAAAGGCCTCAGTCAGAACCACCCCAGGGTCCAATGCTACAGCCAGAAAACTTCTCTAGTATAGCCTGGGCTGTCTTGAGAGGCATAAGATCCCCTTCCTTACAGTTGTCGAGAGAAATGTGTCACCCACCTCGTGCTGGGGGTGGTCTGGCCTGGACAGTTTCTCATAAGCGTTTGTGCATCTGCATGTGTTGTGAAATCTTCAGCAACCCTAAATCCCTTAATTAGAGGGAGAAAAAAGGCAAGTGATCAATTAGGCTCTCTGTTTAAAAGCCTACATTTGCATGTTCCATCTTAACTGAAGTCTGAGGAGCAGAGACTGTGGCCAAGCAGGAATTTCGTCCTGCGTGTAGCTGGGTGACTCCGCCTAGGAATTGAAAATCATTTAGCTGAAATTGTGACATAGCCGGCAAATTATAGTCTGCCTTCAGGTTGGGGCTGCGGCTGCCACTGTGGCGCAATCCTCTGGCAGGTAACACAGCCTGGCCCTGCTGCTGCTCAGTTAGCAGGCTGCAGGCCAGCCCAGCCGGGGCAGCAAAGGAGGGGAGACGGGAAGCCAGCCCCCAACCTGCGTAACAGGAGTCTGTCTAAGGGGGACCTCAGAGCTGCAATCACACCCTAATTCTGAGCCTCACTACAGCCTGGGAGATTGGTGGATCAGGCTAATGAGGACACTGAGTATAAGAAAAGTGAAAGGATTTGGCCAAGGTCACATTGTAGGCAAGCTACAGCGTCTGGCTTTGAGTCTTAGTCTTCTGAATCCAGCTCAGAGTATTTTTCTAACTCCACCACACTGGGGTCAAGGCTGATCAGCACAGACCCATCCAAGGGGAGATCAATGAGTAGTGGTCAGTCACCAATATCCACGCTGTGCACACTGGAAACGTGGAATCCCTTAAGGATATTAAGGATCCTGATAACATCAATACCAACTTCTGACGCTGGGCTGTGCCAGGTGCTGTACTAATTAAGCACTTTATATTCATCGACTCCTTTAATTCTCGAAGAAATTCCACCTCAGTTCTATAGATAAGTAAGGAGGCTTTGAGAGGTGACTTGGCACAGGCAGAATTTTGACCCAGGCAGATCTCTGTGACTTCAGTTTCCTCTCCGAGGGCAGTGCCACTTGTCATTTCTTCAGCGTCCTCTGTCAAGTCGTTGAAAGGAATGCCCAGGGTCCAGTTCCTCTTGGCTCCCAGGCCAACCCCAATAACAATCATAAACAATTATCAAGAAGTTCTCAGGCTTCCTGGTGGGACTGACCCTGCAGAGTCAAAGCTGGTGCATGGTAGAGGCCAAGGCCACCCTAAGGGCCACCCTTAAACCTCCGAATCAAGGTCCATTGCTCTTTGCCATACACCTCTGCTCGCTCCTTAGGCTCTCTTCCTAAGCAAGCGGGCTCCAGAGTCACTTACACAGGGGAATGCATCTCACAATTGTGTGTCCTCAGGTTACTCCGTTCGTCCCCATTTTACTAGAGCAATAGCAGTAGCACCCAGGTGAGAGGGTTGAGATGCAGTGGCTGGCTGGAGCTTGCTCACAGGAAAAGGACGGGAGTGACAATCCCCAGTCCTAGTGTTATTGATTTGTTTATTCAAACGTGTGTGTATGTGTTCCTGCTACAGGTCAAGGGCTCTGCTAGTTTTGGAGCAAGGAATGAATTAACCCACAGCCTGTTCCTTCAAGTCTAAGGATGGGATCCTCTAAACATGTCCCAGTGCAATGTGATCCACATCTTAAACACCCAAATCTGTCTATCTTTCTTCCTTCCTTCCTTCCTTTCTTTTTTCCTTTCTGTGCTGGGGATTGAACCCAGGGCCTCACGCATGCTAGGCAAGCACTCTACCACAGAGCTATACCCCCAGTCCCATGATACATATCTTACTACAGGTCCTTAAATGTACCAAAGGCTGTAGGAGCCCAGAGGAGAGGGAAAGGACATTATTTCCTCTTTTCCAATTTTTCTAAGCCTCTTGTCTATTCATTCTTGTCTTCAAGACCCAGGATTCCCACCTTCTCCCTAAAGACCCAATCTTCTCATCACAGTATTCAGTCCTCACTCTTCCACTCCAGCGCTGGGGAAGTCTTGCAAAACAGCGTCTGTATCAGGACTCCCTGAAATATGACTATTAACTCCCCTGTCTATCACAGGAAACCTCAATACTTGTAAATATCCATCATAGGATCTTGGAAAAAACATTCACCTTAAAAACAATCGAACAAGGCCTGGGTTGTGGCTCAGTGGTAGAGCCCTTGCCTAGCACGTGTGAGGCACTGGGTTCGATTCCCAGCACCACATAAAAATAAATAAAATAAAATAAAGGTATAGTGTCAATATGTAACAAAAAATACTTTTTAAAAAATAAGCAAACAAGCAAAAAAAAAATGTAGAGTGTCAGAGGTTCTTCTCACCCATATTTTTTTAAACCAATAAAGAAGCAGAGGGTCAGTGACTACCCCTGCAGTCTTTTTTCATTTTTTTCCCCCTGTAGTGGGAAGTGAACCCAGGGGCTTTAAACCACTGAACCACATCCCCAGCCCTTTTTAATTTTATTTATTTGTTTGCATGTTTGTTTTTGTGGTGCTGAGGATTGAACCCAGGACCTCATGCATGCCAAGCAGACACTCTACCACTGAGCCACATCCCCAGCCCTATTTTTTTTTTTTAAATTTTGAGACAGGGTTTCACTCAGTTGCTCAGAGCCTCACTAAGTTGCCAGGCTGGCCTTTGAACTTGTGCTCCTCCTCGCTCAGCTTCCCGAGCCTCTGGGTTACAGGCGTGCAACACCAGATCCCACTTCCCCTGCAGTCTTACAGGTAGCATGTGGTAAAACCAGAAGGCCAGTGGCTGTCACTCCTTCTCATGAAAAAGAATAATTTTTCCCCTAATCTAGAATCAAACTGCCACTGGATTCTTGATGATCTCTGGTTTAGTCCGCTGTGGTCCGTGAACATTCGCTTTCCACTCGCGTCATCACTAGGACTATTCCTCTGCCTACGTGAGTTGAGAAGGGTGGGCACGATTGTCCCTAGTCACAAACAAGGCTTCCAGCTTTCAAGGCTGAATGATGACCGCAACCTGGCCAGCAACAGATTGGAGAGCTTCCAACTCCAAGTCCAGTGCTCTTTCTATCACACCACAGCCCTGAACAAATGGACAGTGATGTGTTTCACACCCCTTGTGCAAGGGGATATGTGCACACTGAGAAAGGACTTCACAGGTTTCTGCTCGGGGGTTCAGCTGAGATTTATTGACCCAGAAAGAACTTGCAGTATCAACTCCCTAAGCCTTATGATCCAGGAAGTTGTTCACCTTTTTTAAAAAATAAATCATAAAAACAAACTATTTGACGTTCTTATCTCACCCCTTCCTCCCAAGCTGGTCTTGCACAAGCGTGATGACCTGCCATTGGGCGATGAGCGTGTCGTAAGTGAACGTTTACAGGCACTACAGGAATGACCTGGTGCCTCGCCCACCTCATTAGAATTCTAATTGGGGTGTGTAGGAGAGGCTTCTATAAATGGTAAGGCAATCCCTGGCACCACATCTCCCCACACTGTCCCTGACATTCTCAGCGGAGCCCCAGAGGAGGCTGAGGAAGGCGAAACATGAGAGGTGAGTGCGCAGCATCTTCTCCAGCAAGCCCTTGCTGGAGGCCGGTGCGGGGCCTGAGCAGCCAACCAGGACAGCTGCCTGCCTGGGGCACGGTTGAAGGCTGGATCTCAGTATTTCAGGGTTTTATTCAGAGGTGGCTCTTTTCAGAGTGGCTGCCGGCTCCCTCTAGCACCTTCTAGGTGTGGGATGTAGTTCTGAGTGATGGGCAGGTGTTCAGTGCAGCTGAAGGTCAATGTCCCCTTAGATAGAGGACTAGCTTTATTGTGTTGGTGTTTCTTTGACACGTCTTGTTACCACTACTAAAGTCAAGCCAGAGAGCACTTGCTCGTTGTGTTTCGCGGTGTCTGTTTTACCAGCTGTCAGCAGCAGAGGCGAAGAATAGCAAGAAGTCTCAGAGCCCTCAGGGGGTGAGAGAGCAAGAGCAAGGAAGCTTAGTTGTAAAAAGAGAACTTCTTGGCATCGCTGGAATGCTCCTAGGTAAACTATGCATCCGGAAGCACCAGCTCCTTGTCAGAGATTTGATGTGCTGAAATCCAGTAGCAGAAGGTGTACCACAAGATGCTAGGTGTTCCTACCTGGGAAGGGGAGCAAAAGAGAACAAGAAGTGCAGGTTCTTTAACTCTGTAGTTACTGTCGGTTACTGTCGAGGATTTGGGCCCTTTGTTAATCAGAGACCCTGCTAAGCCCCTGATAATTACTGCCTGTCATGGGTGTTCAGCCTTAGACATTGATAGCAGCGATGCCAAACCCAAACAAGGCATGAGTCAAACCCATAAAATACTGTGAATGGCAGTGAGAACCACAAGAAGGTTTACCACAGGAATCACTGAGCCAGATGCAAAAGGTGAATGCTGTCTCCTCTAGGAACCCCCAAGACCAGGTCAGGGTTGTTGCAAAAATGTGCCTTCCCCTGCCTTCCGCTTTCTCCTGTGGATACGCAGGATGGCCAGGATGTTACTGAGAGGAGCCCTGAGTCCTTCAAACTTTGTCAAAAGGGAATGGTAGCCGTCATGAAGCTTACCTCTCTCCCCCAGGAAGTGACTGAGCACCTGAAATGGGCAGACCTTTGTCAGAGTCACACAACCAGTTGGTAGCAGAGCCCAACTATGGCCCAGCCACTGTGGGATCTGTTCATTGTGTCCTGTTGCTCGAGCTGAGCTCATACACAAGTGCAAGTGACATGTGGGACACAGGAAAGCAATCCTGAATGTGGATTCTTATTTGGTCTCTGTTACCAACTGCTCCCTGTCACTTCTGAGCCTTCAGTCTGCAAGATGATGAGCTTGAAATAGAGGGATTCTGAGGCACCTTCCAGGAGTGATTCTCCATGAAAGGAACTCAAGGGCAGAGAGCCAGTGGCCCCAGTATGTGCCCAGCCCCTGAAGGTATGAACCCCATGAGTAACGTGCGCATAGTGGTCCAGCTGCTTGATATGGCTAGGGTCTGAGATTCCTGGGCACTGAGCTCCTAGAGCCCACCCAAGTTCACCAGAGACATTCTTAGGTCACAACAGAATGAGGGCAGTGGCTGGTTGGGAAAGAGTCAGTTTGAATACGAGGAAGGAAGAGCAGGTGAATGCATCCAGTGCCTTAAATTTGTCACACATGTAGTCCCTAGCTCAGTGCCTAGTCACTCAGCCAGGAAGAGGTTCATGTTTCGTGGGTGAATGGATTTACTTGTGGGAAAGGGAAAAGGACTATGCCAGGTGCAGAGGGGATCAGGAGATGAATGGCATGCAGGGCCTGCCCTTGGTGAGCTTTCAGTCTTGACGACACCAGTTCATTGGTAAGATACATGCAGGGTGCACTGTCGCTAGGCTGCGTGACAAATGCAAACCAAGTGCTGTGGGGACCAAAACGAGGCAGAGATTAATCTTGGCTGGAATGTGGAATATGGACGGCCCTGGAAAGTCAATGGCACTTGGTCATGGACAGTGAGCTGGGCTTGGACTGGAGTGGTTTGTGAGATTAAGAGCATTAAAAGCATTCAGGCAGAGGGAACAGGTATAACACTTACATTTAGGTGGGACCCAGGGGACTATCAGGATGACACGTGTGTTGAGGACTCTGCGTCTAGCTCCTAACTTGCTCCTCTTGCTGGAATAAGAGTGTGTCCAGTTATTCTGCCTGTTGGCAAAGAAGGTCACCTGGACCATGGATGGGACAATGGTGGCTCAGGCAGAGTCAGCACTATCCTACACACAGCAGCCTCGAGCACCCCTGGAATGAACAGGAGTGCAGACTGTGCACCCAGGTGTTGGGTCCCAGGTGGAGGGGAGCACTGTTCCCCATCCCCAGCGCCTCATACAGGCAGAGTCCTTAGGGTGCAAACCTAAACCTAAGACCTCTGCTGCAAAAGACCAGAACCTCTTGGGGACTACGGTTCTGTCCTGCTGGGGGCCATGAGCTTTCTTACCAACCACTTTCCTGAACATGGCACTAGCCTTGGCTTCAGGCATTACCTTCTCTTGGCTCTGTTTCCCCATCTCCCGAGGGTGTGTCACATTCTGGACTCGTGGGTCGGCCACCAAACATCTCCCGGCAGCTGACGCATCAGGGGCTCCTTGTCCCATGATAGCAGCTAGGCATTCCTGCTAGGGTGCTACCTGCTTCTTTCTGTGAATCTTCTGGGATCTTTCTGGACTCTCTTTGCATTCTTGATTCAGTCACCTGGACTCTGCTCACTCTGAAAAGTAGATGACCCCGCTGGGCTCCAGTGAGGACCAGCTACCTCCTCTGTGCCCCAGACTCACTGTCTTGGCTGACGTGGACAGCAGCTGCTACCTGTTCATCAGAGACATGTCCCCCCTGGCCTGAGGACCACCCATACTTCGGTTTTTGTTACCATGGGACTGTATTCAGGGGCAGGGAAACCAAGGGTTACAAGGGCAAGTCAAGAGGTGCTCCCTGGATTGACTGTCCCCTACTGGTGGAGTGAGTGGTCTCGGACAGGTAAGATAACTTGTGTGTCTGGGTTTCCTCACCTGTACATGAGGGTTATTGTGCTATCCACTTCCTAGGTGTCCCCTAGGACTGGAAACTTCTTTCATGAGTCTGTTTTCTCCTTGCTTTGGGATCTTATGAGATGAAGTTTATTTCCAAGGATGATATTCAAGGATGATTCCCAGGGGATCCCCCTGTTAGAAACCTCCCTAACACCTGTCGTCCTGTCCCCTCACCAGTCCCCTTAATACACTCCTAGAGCCTTGGGTCCTGGTGTCTGCATGAGTTTCTTGTCCACCTCAAATGATTTCTCCATGCTACCTCCACTTGCGGGGCTGTTTTCTCAGTTGGGGCCGTCGCTGTCCTCCCCAGGGACACATGTCAGGCTGCGTGTGTGCTGAAGTTAGGAAATTCTTTTCCTACCACTTGGGAGCAGAAAGAGCGAGAGGTACGTCGTGGGCTGGGTGATGAGCTCCAAAGAAGCCTGCATTCCCCTCTCTTAGATTTATTTGGGAGAAGAGGACAGTGACACCCCCCTCCCTCTAGAGCAGCTCAGGTGAGATCATGTGAAAAAGTGTCAATAGTATCAATGACACAGAGGCCTAAGGTAGGCAGTGCTCACAGATCTTTTAAAAAATACTAGTGCTCTTCCTACCCCAAAAGTGCTAATTGACTGGTCTGGGGTGAGGCGCAGACCAACATGACACTCTCCAAAGGATTCATCTGGGCAGCATGGTCGAGAGACCCTCCCCTGGTCTGAGAGATTCTAAACTCTGTTCAGAGGGGAATGAGGTCCCCCTTCCCCTCTAAACAGGCCATGGATGACAGTTTCCAGGGACTGGCCCTAGTTTTTGCCCCCCCCCTAACCACTTGGGTTAGCTGCAGGGTGGCAACTTAGAGTCATCCAGGCTGAACTGGGGTCCAGGCTCTGCCTGAGCTCGTGATATTGGACAAATGACTTCACCTGACTCAACTTCCAAGTGCCTCATCTATAAAACGGGCATGACCACATCAGAGAGTTTTTCTGACATTAAAAGATGTAATGCAGGTAAAAGGCTTGACATAGTGTCTGGCTCTGAAGAATACTGCCATGGCAGCCCACAAAAAGCTCAAACCCTCCTCTGCTCCTGCGTGACTTTACCATTATATGTGCAAACCCAGGGATAGGGGTGGGTCTGTCTTAGATCCCAACAATAACTCTACAAGGGAGGACATTCAGATCTCAAAACTCCTTTCTACACATGAAGAAAGAACAAATTAGAGACACTGATACTCTTGCCTGTCTAGGCCACCAGTCCAGGGCTTGTCCCTCTTTGTCCCAGAGAGCCTCACACCAGCTCCTTCCTCTGTCCACCAACAGAGCCCCAGACTTCCCACTACCTGGCGCCACTGGTGCTACTCAGGGCTGGAAAGTATGAATAGGGAGGCCAAGCTAAAACAGCAGAGGCTGGAAAGAGAAAGGGGAAGGGAGGCTGTCGTCAGAGCCAGAGGTGGGGCTGGCCAGGAGCTGGAGAGGTAGGTGCCTGTGGCCCAGGGGGCGGGAAGAGCGGCAATCGGAATGACTCACAGCCCTTACATGACTTGGATCTGAGACCCGGCTTCTGGGCCAAGCTTGGCTTATAAACTTCTCTGTGATCTCAGCAGATCTCTTCTGTTTTGAGGTGGGGACAAGGGGTGGGGGCAAGGAGTGGGGGCTCAGTTTCCTATCCAATAATGTTCAAATTTTGGATTCTATCACTCTTTTTCCAAGCTGCCCATTGAAACCCGTGAGCGGGTTGTGAAATCAGCTTAGTGGATGGTGACCAGCAATCTTTTAAAAATATGAAATAATGGAGAAAGTATCTGAGTGCTTTATACCCAGCTTTATAAGAAGCGCTAACATTGTTTCATGAAAGTTGGTGTCGGTTGCTGATTGATGTGTGCAGACACGGTGTAAAATGCGTTTCTTAATGTGGTTTCTAGATTTTTTTTTTTTTTGAGAAAGAGAGAATTTTTTAATATTTATTTTTCAGTTTTTGGTGGACACAACATCTTTATTTTTATTTTTATGTAGTGCTGAGGATTGAACCCAGCGCCCCGTACATGCCAGGCGAGCCGTTACCGCTTGAACCACATCCCCAACCCAAGTTTCTATATTTTTTTAAAAAGCTCAAAAGCCATTCACCTAGATGATTTTTTTTTTTTTTTAGAATTTCCTCTCAGCTGTAACTCTAGAAGTGTGTCAGATAAAAATATATCTTTGTCTTGAGTAGAGTCTGGGCAGGTAGGAGGTCCACCTCCTGGAGTAGTTGTCATGCCACATTGGGTCACCTGCCAGCTCCTCTGTGGTGTGATCCTTCGTGGAGCAGAGGTGAAACTTAACCACACGCCCAGCAACCAAGGCGTCCTTACCTGCATGCTACAGGGACTCACAAGGGTCAATTGGGCTGATAGTGACCCCCTTTCACAGTCTGCCATGTTCTCCCATCACCCCTGCCAAAGTTAGACCCCAGACACCAGCAGGGCAATTGATCAGGTTTCTCTGTGACAGTGAGCCTCAAATAAGTGCCTTACCAAAAACAAATAAATAAACAAACACGACAACAGTTTCTTTCTTACATAAGAGGTGTAGATGCAGGCAGTTCTGGGCAGGTAAAGGCACTGTGGAATCTTCCTTGGCCCAGGCTCTGTCCTGCCTCCAATTCTGCCATCTCTAGGGTCTGAGGTGGCCACTGAAGCCCTGTCCACCCTCCAGACAGCAGGATGGAAGAAGAGGGAGGAAAACCAGCAAAGGACATTTGCCAACAACTTTTTAAAAGAGCCTTCCTCCACAGGGCACGGTGGCACACACCTGTGATCCCAGTGGCTCAGGAGGCTAAGGCAGGAGGATCACAGGTTCGAAGCCAGCCTCAGCAACTTAGCGAGGCTGTAAGCAACCTAGTGAGACCCTGTCTCAAAATAAAAAGTAAAAAGGGCTGGGATGTGGCTCAGGGGTTGAGTGCCCCTGGGTTCAATCCCTGGTACTGAAAAATATAGAGCCTTTCGTATGAATGTTTATAGCAGCACTCTTCAGAAGAGTCAAAAGGTAGAAACCATCCAAATGTCCATCATGTAATGAATGGATAAACAAACTATGATCTATTCATAGAATGGAATATTATTATTCGGCCATCAGAAGAGAATGAAGTACTGATACATCCTATAACATGGATGAGACTGAACAGCAGCATTATGCTAAAGAGCACATGTTGTGTGATTAATTTATATGAAATGTCCAGAACAGGCAAATGCATGGGAGAAGAAAGCAGATTTGCAGTTGTCAGGGTCTAAAGAAAGGAGGAAATGGGGGAGGGGGACTGCTAACAGAGGGGGCTCTTTGGGGACCAGATAGTTCATAACATTGTGAATGTACTAGAAGCCACTTTAAAATGATTAAAATCGTGATTTTTTTTTAATGTTATGGACATTTTACCACAATTTTAAAAGTTAAAAAAAAAAAGATTCTCTGGAATCTATGTTTAAACGTAGAACTGCCTACAAGTCAGGGCCAAACTTTATTCAGGTGACCACCCAGGTGCAACGGAGCCAGCGAAATATGGTGCCTGTTGATAAGGGGGATTTTATGACCAGGAAAGGAACAAATAAGTATTGCGAAAGAATTTAGTAGTGTTCTTCACAGTAGGACTGCTGGTGGCTCTGATATTCTCAGGGGGAAAAAAAAAGTGAGAAATTGCCTGACCCTCGAGTTAAGCAGTAACTCAAGGAGGTGGCATGATATTGTGGGATGAGCCCTGGAATAGAGATCCAGAGGTGCCCTTTGTGGGAACCTGTATTTTCCTCTGATTTTTTTTTTTTTTTTTTTTTTTTTGCATACTGGGGATCAAACCCAGGGCCTCACACATGCCAGGCAAGTGCTCTACCACTGAGATACACCCCCAGCAAGAATGCACCTCTCCATTCCCTCCCTCACCTAGGCTGGTGCAGGAAACAGCCCTGAGGTTCAAACATGTTCATGAATTGCAAACTTGAGGAGAAACATAGATGGTCAGGTCCCTTCTCCCCCTTTGTCTCTGTGCACGGCTGGCAGCATAGGCAAAGTGCTCTGCCAAGGGCGGTGGGGGGAGGGCCAGGACAGGAGCAAATGGGTATTGGGATAGAATTTAGTAGTGTTAGGTGGAATTCAGAACTGTGGATTACCATCCAAATGCAATAATAATATTCCATTCTATGAATAGATCATATTTTGTTTATCCATTCATCCCCAAGTAATCCACAGGGTCAACAGGTCCTTTCCAAGATCCCAAGAATTTTAGGAGTTGGGGGTGGCAGAAGCATGCATTTCTTATGGTATCACACCTGGGTTTAGAACCCTCGCTTTGCAACTCCTGGATACAGGACCTCAAATAAGGTGCCTTGTCTCTCTGAGCCTCAGTTTCCAGTTTCGAGAGTTCCTCGATGACTCACTGCAGCCTGTTGAGCAATGTCTTCCTCCTCCGTCCTCTCCAGCTCAGAGGAGGCCGTGATCCCACGATACCCTTGTGGAGAGCAGACCTCCTCCTCCTCCTTGCTGGGGCTTTCACTTGGTGTAGGAAAGGAGGCGATGGTGAACGTGGGCTCCGGGGGCAGCCTCCTGTGACTGTGTACTATAGTCCTCCACGCTGGAGCCGGGTGACCATGACACGGCCTTCTCCACACCTTGGCTTCCTCATCTGTAAAACAGAGTATTACACATGCCCGACTCACAGGGTTTATGGGCTGATGCACGTAAGGACTGGAGTAATGACAGGCACATGGATGCCCAGTAAACTTCAGCTAGTACTGTGATCGGGGCCTCCACAATCACCCTGGCTCTGACCCGGGGGGTCATGCAAAGTGCACCCATCTCCTCGCCGCCCATGTCCCTGGTGGGAGGAATGGTGTTTCTGCAGCCAAGGCCCCTGGAGCTCAGTCTTGTCTTGGTCATTCTCCCAAAGGACCAGTCACTGGTCCCTGGGATGAACGAGAGGGGCCTTTGCTGCTGACACAGACGCAGCAAGGACAACACGAGCTTTCCTAGAGCTGCCACAGGTGTGGGCCTGTCGGCGGGGAGGGCAGGTGCCAGGTGCAGCTGCAGGGTCCCTCCCTTCTTTCCTTCCCCTGTGTTGGCAGAGAGCCATCTGGGGACACACTTTCTGTGCCCAAAGAACTCTCGGTCTAGAAGAGCGTGTTTGATCTGGAGAAGGGCGTGCTTCCTTTAAGGTTGAGAAAGGAGGTGAAGAATCTGGAAGTGGCGTAGGGGGCTCAGGTGGTCTGAAACCAATTGTTCCATGCAGGCCTTCTTTTTCCTAAAGTAACTCCACGAATAAAGCTCTACCATATCTTCCCTGACCGGGACCAACAGAGAGCAGTGAGCAAGGCCAGTAGGAGGCAGAGGTTAAAAAAGCTGGGGACCATAGCCCTAGAGAGACCGAGGACCCAGCAGCCTGGTTGTCTATAAACCATGCAAAGCTCAGTGTCAGTTCACATCTGAGTCTCTGCATGGCCATCTCACCTGCTACTGATGGCCAGGACCATTCACCTTTTCTTCCTCCTTCCCTCTTCTCCCTCCTGGCCTCCCTTTCCTCCGCCCTTCATTCAATCAATTCTTGAGGTTTGCATGCATGTCTCTGTTTCCATAAATAACCCTGCCCTGGCCCCCTGCTTGCTCCTGTCTCCCTCCCTCCCTCTCGGTGCAGGGCCTCTGTTCTAGGCAGCTCACTCATCTACGCCTGCCGGCCTCTCTCCCCATCCTCGGGAAAGCACACTGCTCTATTGACACCTGACAAAATTATCTTCTTTCAAGTCCCAGTATGTTCATCCTTCTTTTTAATTTGAATTTATTTTTAATAGATAAAGACTGTGTATATATTTTTGGGACACATACGATGTTTCAAGGCATGCATATATTGTATAATGTTTAAATCAGGTTCGACATGTCTATCTCACCATTTACCATTTTAGGGTTGGTTGTTCGTCTTTCTTAGAGCTCTCTAATTATAGCTTAGTACTCATTGATCAATCTGTCCTCATACCTCCCTTCCCTTTTTTTTTGTCCCCAATGAGATCAACCTTTTGCATATGAATGAGACCATGTGGTACTAGTCTTTCTGTACCTGGCTTACATCACCGCACAAATGATCTCTAGTTCCATCCGTGTTGTCAAAGGACAGGATTTCAGCCTTTTTTGTGGCTGAATAGTATTCCATTGTGTGTATGTACCACATTTTATTTACCTGCTCATCCCCAGCTGGACACTTAGGTTGACTCCAATTCTTGGCTATTGTGCCCAATAAACCTAGGCGGGCAGAGGTCTGTTTGACATACTAATTTCATTTCCCTTGAATATTTACACAAAAGTAGGATTGCTGGATCATAGGATAGTTCTAATTTTAATTTTTGGAGGACTTTTCATACAGTTTTCCAGGCTGGCTGAACTAGTATACATTCCCACCTGCAGTATGCAAGCCTTTCCCTCTTCTCTTACCTCCTGGCCAGCCCAGCCCTTGTCTTTTGTCTTTTTTACAATAGCTATTATTTCTAGAGTGAGGTGTGGTTTCCTGTGGGTTTTTTTTTTTTTTTTTTTTTTTTTAAAGAGAGAGTGAGAGAGGAGAGAGAGGGGAGAGAGAGAGAATTTTTTTTAATATTTATTTTTTAGTTCTCGGCGGACACAACATCTTTGTTGGTATGTGGTGCTGAGGATCGAACCCGGGCCGCACGCATGCGAGGCGAGCGCGCTACCGCTTGAGCCACATCCCCAGCCCTCCTGTGGTTTTGATTTGCTTTTGCCTGGTGATTAGTGATGCTGGGCATTTTTTCATAGACCTGTTGGCCATTTATATGTCTTCTTTCAAGATCCAGCTTTTCACCAGACACAGTAAGCAGGAGGTTCACCAGTTCAAGGGCAGCCTCAGATACTCAGTCCTAAACAATTTAGTGAGACTTTGTCTCAAAAGATTAAAAAAAAAAAGAACTGGGGATGTAGCTCTATGGTCAAGTGCCCCTGGATTCAACCCCCAGTTCCTAAAAACAAAACAAAACAAAAAAAATTCAGCATTTTCAATGAAGCTTTTTCTGATCCCTATAACTGTGATTGTCTGCTGCCTGTGTGACTGAAGCACCCTCCCTATGGGCAGGGGACAGGATTCCCCTGACTCCATCATCCTTTGTCACTCATGCCTATCTCACCCGATACAGATGATATTAAAACTCCATCTCACACATTTTTCCACTCCAACATAGGGTCTAACAGAGTGTGGTACAAAGAATAGGTGTTTTATATCTGTCTAATGAATGGGTGCCCTGCATTTCACCTTCCTTTATGGACCAAATTTTGAGTGGTAGTTACGAGGGTGTTTTATGACGTTAGTTTTTTCCAGGGAATGAGCTGTTCTACAGGTTTCCATGAGCCAAACTCCTCATACGTCATGGGGTCTGTCATAAGCCCCATATAGTGTGGCTCTGTCACTTCTATAATCACATGAGCAGGACTGGAGTGGGGTGGATTTTGAGATGGGTGTCCTTGGGGTCTCATCCGGGGATTTCACTGGCCTTTGATCCAGTCCTCTGTGTAGCTTTTGCCGGTGAGTTTTTGCAAGTTCCCTCGGAGGCTGGAATTTCCCAATCTCCAGGTCTAGAAATGTTGCTGAGGGTCATGGTTAGCAGCATCCTAAGCTCAGGCCACCTCCCAGTAAATGTTTGGCCCTTGGTGACTGGGGAGATGCAAGGACACAAGAAAGCAATCCATGCCCCTAGAGTGGAGACATGCATCCTCCTCCCCAGTTCTGTTGGAACCTCATCCACTAAGCAATGAGACATGCTAAAACATAGGACAGAGTTGCTCTGGGGACACAGGTCTTCTGAATGGCTGGTGAAGTGTCCCTGAGTGTTTGGCTTATTCCTTGAAGTCTGAGTGACAGGTCACCAGATACAGATGAAAGACCCTCTCAGCAGTGGGAACAGTAGGTGGAGTGGCTCAGCTCTTTACAAGATCGGGGCCTTTCTATAATCTTGAATCATATGAATTGGAATATCTGAGTCTAGAAAGGCCAAATTGGAATAGACAGTGAGATTTTTACTAGGCAGGATCAAAGTCTTTTTGACTCTTAATGTGATTCCTTCCAGAAGTTCGGCTCTGCCCTGACTAGCCTCACCCCATCGCTACTTTTTGGTGTCTTATACTCTTCTCCACTCCACCACCCTTGACTCCCAAGAATTCAGGTTGTCCTTCTCTGTCTCACAGCTCTGAGACTCCAGAGTGTCAACTGGCAAAAGTCTGCCAACCGGGATGCACATCACACAGAAAAATTCTCCAGCCAAGAACTCATCGTGCGCAGAGGCCAGCCCTTTGAGATCGCAATAGCCTGGAACCGAAATATTGCCCCTGAAGAACATCTAGATTTTGTGGTCTCCACAGGTACCTGCTCACCTCCCCACCACATCCACAGACACCTGAGTAGATTTTGGGACTGCCCATCCCAAGGACGATGGCCACCACACTGGGATCAATGGGCTTTTTTTTTTTTTTTTTTTTTTGGACTCTGGCCCAGCTCTGCCATCAGTTCAGTGTAACCTTGGGCAAGTGGCTGCCCATCTTTGAGCCCAAGAGTCATCACCTTCAGATGATACTTCCAGCGGGATAATAGGAACTCCTTTGGATGAATCCCCCCCGAAGGACTTTGCGATTGTACTGGAACCTGACATGTCCCCATGGTCTGACCCACCGTCTTGGGTCTCCTTCATCTTCTGTCTTCTTTGACAGGGCCTTCGTCCTCAGAGTCAGCCAAGACAAAGGCGACATTTCCAATCAGCACTGGGAGCGCTGGAGGAGGCTGGAAAGCTCTGCTCAAGAGCAAGGAGGGCAATTTGCTGACGGTCATCATCTCCAGCCCCGTCTCTGCACCCATAGGGTGGTACACGATGAACATTCAGGTCACCTCTTCCTCCTCCTCAGAAGGGATGTACACCGCGAACCTCGGAGTATTCGTACTGCTCTTTAACCCCTGGATGCAAGGTAAGCCTGGATCCAAGCTGTGGACCTGGAAAGGAGGTGAGGGAATGCCCTTTTGCAGGCTCAGGTTTCACTGGGGCAAGTTTGTGGGCCGTGGAGAGAACAGAGAAGCTAGAGGTCAGAAGCTCTGCCACTTACCAGCTTTGTGACTTTGAGCGGTCAACGCTGTCTCTCTGATCCTCAAATCCTTCCCCATCAAGTGAACATCCTGCTATTTCCTCTGGGGGTCACTTGAATTTTTATCCTGCCTAGCATGGTTCATTATAATTCTGACTCCAACACAGTTCTGAAGCTTGGCGATAGCTTTCTGCCTGAAGGAGGGAGTGTGTCATCCCTGGGGTCTCATTGCCAGACCCTCAGGTCAGCCCATCTACTCTTTCCAGCCCAGAGTACCACAAAGAAGGTTGGAAGCATTAATAACCCAAGACCTCATTCCCTAGGCACAGGTTGGGGGAGGGCTGATCGCTTGGATCCTCTGTGGGATTCTAGTCCCTGGTATCTGCTTTCTGTGTCAAACAGGGGATGATGTCTTTATGAGTAACGAAGCCGAGAGACGAGAGTTTGTTGAGGAAGATTCTGGCGCCATCTTTGTAGGAAGCACAAATCGAATTAACATGGTTGGCTGGAATTTTGGACAGGTAACAGTGAAGACTAAGGACAACGTCCCAATTAAGCAAGCTCAGTGGCTTGTCTCACAGATCAGCTCCGTATCTGTCCATTTGCCTGCCCTTATTCATTCATTCAGAAGATATTTATTGATCACCTATTATGCTCCAGACCCTGAGCTGCTCACTGAGGATACACGAGATGGAGAAGATCTGCTGCTTTAAGGAGTCACAAGCTAGTGGGCTTGACAGACACACGTTACTCAATTAGTACAAAGAAGTATTACTGGGGCCTCAATAACATAAGGCCCCAGAAAGACCGTCAGGACAGTGACATAGCTTCTGTTACTCATTCAGTGTAAAAGGCCAAAGGACCTAGTATGAGGCAATTACTTAATATAAGCCTCATATTGTGACAATGGATTCAGGTGTATTTTTATAAAACTGGTTTCCCAGGAGTCTAAATAATATAGTCCAGGTCACAGTCATAGCTATAAGAAAACTTTGAGAAGACCTTGGCCTGATCATTCACTGGATAGAGCAGCCGGGGCCGCACAGGCTGAGCAACAGACTCCCAACTCCACGGCAGCAAAGCAACGGGGGAGTAGGGACAGGGTCTTGGGTACAGCAGTTTGCAGGGCTAATGACTGGGCACGGCCACTGTTCCTCAGAGGCTCTCCGTTCAGGAGGTCACAGAATGGAACGTCCCATCGAGATCCTGTGGCCTCGCCATAGAGGCTCGCGTTCCCTTAGTTAGCCAGGACCACTTGTCATTTCTTTCGTGGTAATATATAGTCCCATTCTGAATAGTATGAAGAAGACATTCTGAAAATCAGCCTCACCGTGTTGGATAAGAGTCTGAACTTCCGACGTGATGCTGCTACTGATGTGGCCCGAAGAAATGACCCTAAATACATTACCCGGGTGCTGAGCGCCATGGTGAGTAACAGTAGAAAGGTAATTACTCGTGGTTACCTCCATTGGGAGGCCTTTCTCAGATGAGGGGTTAACCTGCAGCTAAGCCAAGGAACCTGCCTGAATCCAGCCAGATTCAGCCACCTGCCCACATCATAGACAAATGGGAAAAAAAGAAAAGAAGCCCAATGTAGAGACGCACACCTGTCATCTCAGGGGCTCTGGAGGCTGAAGCAGGAGGATCCCAAGTTCAGAGCCAGCCTCAACAACTTAGCAAGGCCCTAAGCAACTTAATGAGACCCTGTCTCAAAATTAAATACAAACAAAAGGGCCGGGGATGAGATTCAGTGGTCAAGTACCCCTGGGCTCGGAGCACAGGTCAGTTTCTTGTTCTCAGCACGAGGAAGTTTGGGTGCTGTCTGTTCCAAAGGGTACTTCCTCTTTGGGCATCTTCCAGGGATGGGTCAGGAAGGAGAGGGGATGCAAAGATAGCCTCTACTCTATCGTGGGGCCTCTGAGAAGGGAGGCACATTACATCCGCTAGGGAGCCCGGGGCTTTAACCTCCTTTGCCATAATCCAGCTCCTCCACAGAAGAAAGCTCTAGACTGTCGGGACACCCATTCATTATCTAGATGGGGAAAGATGCTCACGGAGCTAGTGTGTGTTGCTCACAGTGCATCAACTGTGAGTCAGACCACAGGAAGGCCTTGAGCTGCCCACCCAGGCTCTCTTTCCACTGACTTCGACCTTGGCATGAGAGATTTGCCACACATGAGCATGCACACACGCGCACACACACACACAACTAAATCCTGGAGGAATCTGTGGCTCTGCACTCAGTGTGTAGAGAATGCCTCCATTAAAAAATGACCAGACAAGGTTGGAGTTGTGGCTCAGCAGTAGAGCGCTTGCCTAGCTCGTGCAAGGCCCTGGTTCGATCCTCAGCACCACGTAAAAAGATAAATAAATAAAATAGATTGTATCCAACTACAACTAAAAAATAAATATTAAAAAAAATGACCAGACAGTGTCCCAGTAAATCCCATTATCATATGTAATCATAATGCATCAACCACAAAATTTTTTTTAATTCAAGTAAACAAGAGGATCAACCAGCTTACAAGTTAAGAAATAAAAGTCAAAGCAAGTTCTTTCATTTTAACTTTCTTGAACTAAACAATTACCTAGAAGTATCTCAAACTGCTTTTTTATTTTGGTTCATGATTTAGGCTTGTCTTGGTCTTTTTACTTTTGAGATGCATTATTATTATTTTATTATTATTATTATTATTTTATTTCTAAACAAACTAGTTACTTGGTTAGAAATTCCAACAACTTGCAGTTGCAGGATACATATGCAGGGTTAATTGGAGAGGGCTATTTGAGAGTTGAGTCTGAAACCAAGCCTTGCAGGAAAGGAATGGAATAGGCTCTAAGAACCTGGGGGCCCTGGGATCAGTGAGGGCCAAGGCAGTCAAAAAATGGTACGAAGAGGAAGCAAGATTGGGGCTGAATCTTGAAAACCAAGTAACCTGGAGGAGGGGCTATTAAAGGGAACTCAAGTCTAGCTGGAGTTCAGGGCTTCTCAGGGAGCTGAGCTCTTCCACCAGGAGCGAGAGGGTGCGGCCAGCCGGCCCTACAGCTGCTGACTCACTAAGCCAAGGGCCAAACCACTTTATCTCAGAGCCAATTTCCTCAGCTGCACCTCCCTGATGCTCTCTCCAGACCTCCCTGTTGGGCTGGGCCAGGAGCTAATTATGGCCTATGAAAGGGCTTTGAACACTCAGCTTTCGGCCAGAGGTGACCCTGCTGATTACCACACTGGTGGCTGCACACTTGTGACGTAAGAGAGGGAGAAAGGCTGCACATGTTCCATCTCAGAGGGAGGGCGCTCATGGCCTGGTCCTACAATTATAGTCCAGACCCTCCTGGAAGGGGTGCGGAGCACCTCTGGACTGAGAGCCAGGAAATGTTGGGCCCAGCCTGTACTGGGCCAGCATCTGTCTGTTTCCAGAATATGCATTCCCATAGGCCTTTCCACTAGGGATGTTCCAAAGAGAGGGAGTGGAACCCATAGGTTGGAGAAGCCATTGGAGGTCCTGGTCCAGCCTCTTGTATAGTGGGGATAAATGACACAGGTTGCTAGAAGGAAGGCAGCCTAGCGAACATTTCTTCTCACTTTCTCTGCATTGAAGACATAAGGCCCAGGGAGGTGAGTGACCTGCACAGGATCCCCAAGCTGACCAGTAGCAAAGCAGTGCTTATAACCTAGGTTTCTCCTCTCTTTCTGGTGTGTGTGTGTGTGTGTGTGTGTGTGTGTGTGTGTGTGTGTGTGCGCGCGCGCGCGCACACAGACACGTGGGTGCATGCACACACCCACACTAAGCATTAACCCAGGCCCTCAAGCATTCTAGCACCATCCCTGGCCCTCTTTTAACTTTTCATTATGGAAAAAGTTCAGATTTACACAAAACAAAGGATAATAAGTTCCGGTAGCGCGCTCGCCTGGCATGCGTGCGGCCCGGGTTCGATCCTCAGCACCACATACAAAGATGTTGTGTCCGCCGAGAACTAACTAACTAAATAAATATTAAAATTAAAAAAAAAAAGTTCCTATGTACCTATCACCAGGTTCAGCAATTGTCCACCCACTCAAGACTGATCTCGTGTCACGTCTGACCCCCTCCTCCACAGATCATTTGGTAAATCCCAGACAGGACACTGTTGATATCATTTCACCCATAAGTAATTCAGGTCCTTACTTGGTGCTCTTTTATTTTCCTTTCTTTATCTGAATGGTGCTGGGCTAGAACCTAGGACCTTGTGCATGCTAGGCAAGCCACCTGTCACTGAACTGCACCCCAAGCTCTAGTGCTCTTCTTGTTCTGCAATACGATTGTGTTCCTTAGTAGAAACATGCTCTAGGTCGAATGCATGAATGAATGAATAAATTGATGGATGAAAAAATGGACAAATGAATGAATAAAAAACAATATTCCCTTTTTATTCTTTCCAAGAAGTTAGATCTTAAAAGTCTTAAAATGGTCTTTGTAGAACATGAGTTTCAAGTCATGGACCCCCTAGCTGACAGACAGCAGTGATAGCTAGCTCATGAGTTCTTTTTTGCAAGAAGTCCTCTGCAAACTGTGTTTCTGGCCCTGCTGGGCCCCTGGCAGGCTGTGGAGTCTCTGTTTTCAACTGCAGTGCAGGATTGATGTGGGGATCAAGGGCAATCCAACATGGCCCATTAAGCAGAGCACCTCTGAACCCATAAACCACATAGGACTCCTAAGGGGTTATTGTTAGAATTATCACCCCCAAAATGAAAGACATAAAGGTTCCCTCAGGGGTCCCTGATTTTCTTTCTCATCTCCCTACCTGGTCCTCTGAATTCTGCAAGTCACTCTCCTAGGACAAGTATGATGTGGATTCATTTGTGGGGATTTTCTGTCCAGATCAATGGCAACGATGACTACGGTGTGCTTCTTGGGAATTGGAGCGGCAATTACGCTGGTGGCCGGGATCCAAGGAACTGGAACGGCAGTGTGGAGATCCTCAAGACATGGGAAACTTCTGGCTTCAGGCCAGTCCAATTTGGCCAATGCTGGGTGTTTGCTGGGGTCCTCAACACAGGTACGTTGACTGTGATGTGCCTTTTCTGGGCCAGGGGGTAGCCATGGGATGTGCCAAGGTACCCGCTCCACAAGCCAAGTCCTCATGCCAACCCTGATTTGCAGTGATGCGATGCTTGGGGATTCCCGCCCGCGTGGTCACCAACTTCAACTCGGCTCATGACACAGACAAAAACCTCACCGTGGATGTGTACTATGACCCCATGGGAAACCCCCTGCAGAAAGGCAGTGATAGTGTATGGTGAGTATCTGACCCTGCCATGTGACCGTAAGCACCAAGTTTCTGGCCCTCACCTTCCCCTGGAACCCAGGTCCATCCGGAGTTGGAGGGAAAAACGTGCCTAGTCTTAGCTTCCTCTCCAAAAGGAGATGGTTGGTGGAACAAGATGCCTGGTCTTCTGGGGGAAGGTTCTCTAGTTGCAACCTTTCTGTGAAGATCCTATACACTAGGAGCTGCAGGGACACCTGAATGTTTAAGACTGGCTCTCTCTGCTCAAAGCATTTATGGTGCAATTAGGAGAGGGGTAGGAAGCCCTTACTAGAGGTGACTTAGCAACCGGCATGGTGTGTGACCTGCTTGGTGAGTGATTCAGACAGTGAGCACTGTGGGAACCTGGAGAGGGAATCTTCAAGAAAGGCTTCCAGAGAGCAGGAAGGTGGAGCTTTTAAGCTGAATTTTGAATTAGAACTCTCATTCAGATATAATCCCTTTTGGGACAAGTAGAGGTTGATGAAGACATACCTGGGTGGCTCACTGTCATTTCTGTTGGGAGGGTTCCAGGTCTAGGAGCTCTGACTGTTCCTGAGGGTCCTGTCCTCCTTCCTCTCGCACCTCCTTTTCTGATCCCTTCTCTGCAGTGGAGCTGGTGGCCATGCCCCACCCCAGCCCCTGCCAGCTGTGGGAGGGGGAAGCAGCCCACGATGGTATGAAGACAGGGAGTCTTGAGCCCTTGTTCCAGTCCTACAACCGGCTTGCTGTGGGCGGTTCCCGAGTTCCTCCCGTCAGTGAACTCAACTGTCATTTAAGTCTCTTGCAAACTTCACTACTTTCACTCTCTGTAGCTCCAGCCCACCTCACTTTTGCTATGAGGGCTACCCCTCCCCAAGCAGCCATGGTACCCTTTCTACATTAAATCCATCCAGAGGAGAGCTGAAGCAAAAGTCATTTCTGTCTGAAGTGAAATTACTAACCTATTATTATGAGAACAGCCTGGGTTTGGATAGAAAAACCTTTGGTCTGAATCTTTGTGAGCTATAAATGTTGGAGGCTTTTAGAACCTTGTCCAGCAATAGAATGTGAGGGTCATGAGGCTAAGCATCACAAAATGCTTAGTAATGATAACAGTGTAGCCGGTGGCTTGCTGAGCCATGGCTGTGTGCCAGGTCTGTGCTCACATTCATCTTCACAAATGACAAGGAGCGCCCTATTATTGTCATCCCCATCTTATAGTCGAGGGAACTGAGGCACAGAGGTTGAAGAATTTACCCAATGGCACATATCCAGAAAGTGGTGGAGATGGAATTTGAACTCAGGCAGATTTATAAACTATAGAACCAGGCATAGTGACACACACTTATAATCCCAACAACTTGAGAGACTGAGGCAGGAAGATCGCAAAGTCGGGGCCAGTCTCAGCAACTTAGCAAGACCCTAAACAACTTAGCAAGATCCCGTCTCAAATATTTTAAAATATTTTTTAAAGGGCTGAGGATGTGGCTCAGTGGTTAAGTGGCCCTGAGTTCAATCCCTACTACAAAAAAAAAAAAAAAAAAATACTAACAATGACAGAGTGTTGTTACTATTCCTAACTGATGTTGGAGAAATCTGACAGCTCTCACCTTGAAATTTTTCCAAAAGAATTTGGCTGGTCACCAATGAGAGCTCTGGTTAT
Organism: Spermophilus citellus; assembly: GCF_964194105.1. NCBI lineage: Eukaryota > Metazoa > Chordata > Mammalia > Rodentia > Sciuridae > Spermophilus > Spermophilus citellus. The sequence goes on from NC_138185.1 coordinate 28,482,253, forward strand.
GTTGAGTGCTACGCAACTCATTCCGGAGAAGCTAGGCTGGTCTTTTGTTTGTTTTTTGGTTTTGTTTTTTTTCGGTTTTTGTTTTTTGTTTGTTTGTTTGTTTGTTTTCACGCAGCAAAAGCTACTTATTTGTGAGACTAAATGTATCCCAGAGTCTCCATGAAGAAAAATGACTCGCCCAAAATCACACTGTGAATTAGTGAGCAAACTAGAGGTAGAAAACAGGTATCCTTAAAGAGGACTCTACCAAGCCAAAGAACATTAGCACTGGAAGGGTCCTGAGAGGATTCTGCTCATTTCAAAGATGAGAAAACAAAGGCATAGAGAGAAATATGGTCAACCCTGTGAGTCTGTGGGTGTCACATCCACAGATCCAACCAACTGTGAGTCAAAAATGTAGTTATGCCTGTGATGAGTGCATCTGTGCTGACTGAATACATACAGACTTTGCTGTCATTACTCCCTAAACAATGCAGTGTAACAACTATTTCCATAGCATTTGCATTGCATTAGGTATTAGAAGTCATCTAGGGATGATTGAAAGCATATGGAGCATGTGCAAACACCACACCATTCTACATACGGGATTTGAGGTTGCACATTTTGGTATCTGCAGGGGGGTCCTTTTCTACATCTCAATCCCCACTCCCCAACCCCATAAAAGGAAAGGCTAGATCAGGAATCCTCTGCTATTTCTTCCAGGTCTTTTTAAAAATCACATTCACAGCGTCCAGTGGGGAACATATTTTTCTAAGCCCTTCTGCTCATGCCAATTTATTCACAGTCAGGACAGTTTAGGGAGAGCTTAGTTAAGGATGCTTTTCTGATCCAGTTCCCTGTCGGGCCACTGTGAAGGAGGTCTCTGGAGCCCACTTAGTCACTGAGCAGCCACCAAATGATTCAGAACAGTTCGGCCAAGGTTAGCTTGATGTTTCTGGCTTGTTTCCTTAATTTGTTAGACTCCATCTCCCAATTTCTGTAGTCACAGACCTGACTGTACTTGTAGGCGGTGTGGAGCTCTGGGATAGGAGGCAGGTGTGGGTTGCGCAGCCCTGCCTGGCAGATGGAGCTGGGCAGAGCTTCCAAGGAAGAGCTGTGCAGACCCACTCGGCAGAACTCCTGGCTCCTCGTGCCGTCTCCAGTCACAGCTCTGCCTCTGGACACGTGAGCCCACTAACACTTAGCCACTGAGACCCACAGTGAGGCAAACAAGAGTAGCCTTGTCCTCAGGACAGCTGAACTCAGCAAGTGTGACTCAGGACCTCCTTGATAAGACACTGAGCACTGAGAGGGGTCCATCCTCTAGCAGGAACTGCAGTAGAGGACTTCATAGCTTGTAAAAAGATTGGCTATGATGGAGCAGAAGAATTGAAATTGTTGAATTATGTGGAAGACTCAGAGACAGCAGAGAGGTCCCGGTTGGCATTCTCTGGGCATGTTGGCAAAGATAGCTTGCAGAGGCTGCATCTGAACTGTGGTTTGAGTTTATCTTTAGAAGGGGTTGGGCATTGGGGTTGCTTTCCAAAATGGTCTCCTAAACCCGTGAATTCTAAAGTAAGCTTACTCAGTTGCTTTCTCTATAGTAGTGGTTTATAAACGTCCAAGGTTACATTAGAATTGCTTTGGATGGAGCCAGGGGTGGTATTGTGTGCTTGTAATCTGTAGGAGGCTGAGACAGGAGGATTGCAAGTTTGAGGCCCGCCTGGGCAACTTAGTGTAAGACCCTGTCTCAAAATTTAAAAAAATAAAATAAAATAAAGAGGGAAGGGGATGTAGCTCAATGGTAGAGTGGCCCAGGGTTGAATACCTCATACAGAAAAAAATAAAAATTAAAAAGAAAAAGTTAAATTGTGTGGGAAGAGACAGGAAGGACAGGAATCTACATATTTTAATAAACAAAAACTCAGGTAGTTCTGAGGTCTGAGTCTTTCCTGAAACCCTGAAGACAGAAATAGGAGCCTAAGTGGGTGGTGGGAGAGAGTGTGGCTACAACCAGAAGCTCAAACTGGAATTTCGGTGATGATGCCGATGGGCATCTGATTGGCACGTATCCCCAGTATGTGGGACCAATGTAGTGGCTTCTACGTGAGGGAGGAACCAGGATGCGTTTGTCATCTGCTCTGTCTTAATCCCCACTTTGTAAATAAGTACTAAAACGCTGCTACTAACCAACCCACCCTTCCCCTGGGGTTCTTTGCCAGGAACAACACAAATGTGGAGTCGAACATGGTGTTCTTACCGCCCTCTCTTCCCTCCCTGTCCCCTGTGCCCACCTAAGATCATCTTCCCACACTCCCTCTGTCTTCTCTTGGTGAATTCTAACCCATCTTCAAGATCCATTCAAAAAGACACTTTGTGGGTGTTCCTGGAGATAAATCTTATGACGACTTTTTTCCACAATTGTAGGAAATGTCAAAATGTATATGGAAGTAAAACTCACGATGATTCTGTCACTCACATATTTCTAACATTGATAGTTTCTATCCAAACTTTTCTCCATGAGTTGTTGCTATTTGTAGAATTGGGAATTATACATTATGCAAGATTTGAGAACAAGACAAAACCTTTAATAGGTACACCCTTCCCTTTCCCACACCTGGAAACCAACCACTTACAGTTTTAATCATGTGTTCATGGCTAAATATTTTATTACTAGCATTTTCCTGTCATCAAATAATCTTCAAAAATAAGATTATTTCAAATAAAAGATAATCTATTATTAGTTTGCTTTTGTGTAGAATTTTTTATACACAAAACTTACTAGGAGACTTGAACATCACTTCACTTCTTTGCACCACAGTGTACAGATTTGTCAAATGGGGATAATAATCATTTCTATCTTATAGGATGCTATAAGGACTGAATGAGTTGATATAGCCAAGGAGTGAAACTCAGTGGTAGAGCCCATGCTTAGTGCATGTATAAGGCCCTGGGTTCAATTCTTTGTACTGGAAGAAAGAGAGAGAAAGGGCTTGAGTGGGGAGAAACAGAGAAGGAGAAAAAAAAAGGAATGGCACATATCCCCAATATGTGGGACCAATGTAGTGGCTTCTGCGTGAGGGAGGAACCAGGATGCACTTGTTATCTGCTCTGTCTTAATTTCCACTATAACAAAGGCAGTTAGAACACAGCTTTCCATGTTAATACTATGTTAGCTATTATCATTTATATACTATATATAATTATTAAATCTTCATTTATTTTCTAGTAACAGAAGTCATGAGTAATTTTGAACATACAAAATGGAAACAATATAAAACTTTTCATATATTACCATATACACAATGTATACACCAAACTGTTAATCCTGGCCAAGACAATAGAACTTTGGGTAATTTTTTCCAATTTTTTTTTATTTCAAGGGGTTTCATCACACACAAGATTTTGTAACTTGATTTTCTTACCTCATGGTGTACTTTAAATATAAGTAAGCACCAGATTGATTTTTCTAGTTCCTTTTTTGCTTAATTTCATTTCACTTTTAATTGGCAAAAACCAGTTGCACATACCTATGGGATGCTCATTCTCTTCCATGGCTGCATGATGCTCTGCCCTATAGCTGTGCCACAACGTACCTGACATTCCCTTATCCATGAACTCTTTCTCCCAACATTTTTACTATTACAAACAATACCACTATGGACATCTTTACGTGGACATCTCTGTGTACTCACGTGAAGTTTTCTGTGGGAGAAATTCCTAGAGGTGGAAATACTGGCTCTGTAGGCCTGTAGGGGTTTAAAGGTTTTTATACTTGTTGCCAAATTACCCTCCACACAGGTCATACCCATTATACTCCCACCATTGTGCATGTCAGCACTCGTTTTCCCACCGGGAAATAAGAACAACATGAGCCTGTCATCCTGTGCTTTAATGTTTGCCAGTCTAATAGATGTAACCTTTGTGTCATTGTAATGGTTTCTCTCTGTCATTTTAATTTTCTTTTAATAGTAGTGAGGTTAAAATCATTATCATGTTTATTGACCATTTGTATACCTTATGAAAAATCTCCTGCTCATTGCCCTTGATGGTCATGTGTTTCTTTTTGTCTTTTTTTTTTTTAAGTCTTTGTAAGTATAATGTTAATCTAGTAAATCTCTATCTAGTGTGTGGGTTGCAACTCTTATCAAAATTTTTACTTTATCAATTTTGTTTCAAATTTTTTTCTCCCTTGTCTTCAGACTGGTTAATTTCTACCTATCTGTCTTCAAGTTTATCCATCTTTTCCTCTGTCATCTTCTATTCTGCTATGAAGTCTGCCTGTTGAATGATTTAATTTCAGTTAATTTATCTTTTTTCCAGTTAAAAAAAAATTCCATTTGGTTCTTTTCTAAATATTTTCTGTTTCCCTGCCAAGGAGCTCCTGTCTTTTCATTCATGACTAGCATATTTACCTTTATTTCTTTGAACATGATGATAATAGCTGCTTTAAAGTCCTGGTATAATAATTTCAACATCCACATAATTTTACAGTTCATCTCCGTTGATTGTCTTTCCCTTTGAAAATAAATCACTTTTTTTTTCTGGCTCTTTGCATGTTGAGTCATTTTAGATTGTACAGATGTGTCTGTATTCTGTTATTTTGTTTGAGAAATCCACTGTGGGGAGACTCACTGCAAATCCTCTCACCTGTAAGTGAAGCAGCTCCAATCTCAGTTCTTTCCTTTATCTTAAGTTGCATTATGTGTGATGTGTCTCATACATGTGTGATTCAGGGCCAATCAGAGGCTGGAGTGGAGTTTATAGACAAACTTGGGGTACCTTTTCCCTGACTTTCTTTTCAGAACACTCCCCCTCTCTCTCTCTGCTATCTTAGTCAGCCCAGGATCTGTTTCCTGGGTCTTCAGGCCAGAAGGATATTGGGTTATATATTTTAGAGTTTTTTACTGTCCTTCACTTTTCCCTTACCATAGCCCCTCCTTGGGGCAAAGTCACATAAAGTACAACTCATCCTCCAAGTTTTGACTCTCCTCCAAAATCTTCGGACTTTGTTTACTCTCTTTTCTTTTTCCTTTTTTTTTTTTTTTTTTTTTTTTTGCAGTATTTATTTCCACATTCAAAAGCGTCCATGTGTCCTATGTTTATCCTCCAAACCAAAAGCAGAGCTATGGGCTTTGTTTGTAGGGCCCATGTCGCTGTAGCTAATTGTGCCTGGTGAGGGGCAAACAGTGACAGAAGTTTGCAGACAGGACACAGAGTGCTGTTGTGGATGAAGATCTCCCCAGGGCCGATCTGGGTCGTGCTTCCATTCAGGCCTCAGCAAGAGAGTTTGTGTGTCCCTTGGCAGGATGTCACTCCTGCTGCAACTCCACTCACTGTCAGCCCACACCGGACACAGCAATGTCCCCAAGAGGATATAGACTATCTGGCCAGCTGCCTTCTATCCATTCTGCTCCCCAGAAAGGCAGTGGACCATGGTGGGCAAGGCTTTGGCTTTGAAAGTTAGGCACGTCTGTGTTCAGACTTTGACTCCGTCATTGCTAGCTGCTCAGTGTCTCTGAGCCTCAGTTTCCCTTTTTATGAAATGAATCTAAAAGTAGTACCCATTTCATAGTCGGTGCGGATTCCCATGGGACAGTGCTCACCCAACCCATTGTACAGTAGCTGGCACAGAGTTAACTCACCTGATGAGGACCAGGGTGCTCTGCTGCCAGGTCAAGGATGTGGTGTTGTGTCACTTGTCTGCTGTGTGACCTTAGGCAGGTTCTGCAGTCTCTTGTTCTATCTGCAGGAATTTCCATGTCTGGAATGAAGCCTGGTTTATGCGAAATGACCTGGGCCCCATATTCAACGGATGGCAGGTGTTGGATGCTACCCCCCAGGAAAGGAGCCAAGGTAACCCTCTGCTGGCCCTGCTTTGGGCTTAGCTTCAAGTCATGAGCCTCCCCATTATTTACAGCAGGACAGCGACACAAGTAGAAACCTAAAAGGCCTGTCCCTCACTGCAAAGTGTAACACGGTTTTTAACACTGTTTTAAAAAATAGTTTCCCTGCTCTTCATCTCTTCTGGCTCAGGCTGCTACTTAACATGGTGCCTCCTCTGCACCCCGTCTGGCTGCTACTCCCACGGGAGAGGCCCCGGCATGTGCCAGGTGATTTCCAGCAGCTTGTCCTTCCCAGCACAGAAACCTCATGGCTCCCTTTGGCCCTTGGGATTTATTCCACATTCTCTGCTCTACCCCAGACCCCAGGATTGTGACCACAGCAATCCCTTCTCCTCCCTGGGTGTCCTCAAACACAGCTCTCCTTCCAACAGGCCATCACATCTCTGTTCCAGGCCTGAACTCTGACCCCTGGCCTCTCTCCCTCCTCTCTCCCGTCAGGGCTGGGGTCCCAGGCTCTCTTGGGGCCTTTCCTCTTGCTTTTCTTTCCTCCACGGCATTTTGAATTGTTTCTTTCAAACCTAAGCTCCCCGTGCTGCGTGCCAGAGGAGGAAGGTGAAGATCAGGGCATGAGAGCTCAGAGAAGCAAGAGATCCTGGGGGCTGGGCATTGGGGGAGTCTTCCAGGAATAAGAGAGCAATGACCTTGTAGGCCAGAGTGATTCGCAGAGGAAGAAAAGAGACAGTGGCCATGAGCACAAGACAGGGAAGACTGTCTTCTTTAGGAAACAGATCGACAGGCCTGGACCAGTTGAGATTAGGCACCCAAGGGAGGCTGGATGGAGCCAGGGTTAGGTAAGGGTGGAGTTGGAGAAGGGTGCCATTGCAGAAAGATAGCAATGGGAAGGTGCCCACTGAGTCCAGATGCACACAGTCTCCACTGAAGGAGCTTGGCTAGGGCAGAGGCAGGGGGCTGGCATGACGGCAGAAGGTCCTCAGAGAAGCAGGCTCTGCAAGGCGGTGGCAGATGGGTCGGGCCTTAGCATCTACACACCCAACCTCTCGCCCTGGCCACCAGGAGTGTACCAGTGTGGCCCAGCTTCGGTGAACGCGATCCGAGAGGGTGATGTGGACCTGAATTTCGACATGCCCTTCATCTTTGCGGAAGTGAACGCTGACCGCATCACCTGGATCTATAATGCTTCCAATGGCAGCCAGAAGCAGAACGGCGTGGACACTCGCAGCATTGGCCAATTCATCAGCACCAAGGCGGTGGGCAGCTACTCTCGCATGGATGTCACTGAGAAGTACAAGTACCCAGAAGGTAAGAGGGCCCTGATGGCTGGCCCCACAAGGCTCCAGGGTGGGCGGGCAGTTTTGAGGGTGGAGAGGAGAAAAGGCCTCATTCTCCCGCCACCTTTCTCAGCTACTTCTGCCTGAATGGTAGGATGGCTCCTTGGCATGGAATGCCCTTGGCAGCTGCCCTGACAGTGGGGACAGGAATGTCAATAGTAGCTGCATTGCCATAGAAGTTTGCTTCAGGGCACAGGGAGCGGTCTGCCCAGCTCAGCTCCAGCTGTGTCTCCTTGTCAGTGCACAGCGGGAGACATGTTACCCATGAAGATCCCCGAGGTTTGGAGAAAGATTTTCCTGTCCTCCTGCTCCCCTATCCTCCATTGGAAAACAAGAAAGGGACAAAGAAATCTAGAGACATAGGCCTGGGCTATGTTCATTTAGAGGCATCCCAAAATGCCAGATGAGGTGTGATCGCATGCTAAGGCCAACACTCGAGTCCCCCAAACCTCCAGCATGCACACCAGCGCTGGTCCTTGGGGTGGCCTTGAAAGGTCAGGGGTTATGGAGCTCCCTGCACTCCAGTTCCATCTGTTGCTTGGAAATTGTTTTTGGAACCAACAGCAAAGTGGTTGATTCTCGGTGGTGGCAAAAGTTCTGCCTGTGAAGGTGAAGTTCATGTTTAGAAATAGCCCAGAGTAATGTAGCACTTGTTTTAGCAGGTCACGGTCACTCCTTAATGGGTTCAATGGTCCACTCTTTCTGAAATGTTTGGAAATAGTTGATGCATTGTTCCTTGCAGCTGATTCCCAAGGTCAAGAGGAGAACTCTTGCAAAGGTGCTCACAGTGCCCCCTAAAATAAGCTTGAAATCTTTGAGCAACTTCTGGGTCTTCTTGGTGTTGTCCAAAGTTTATAGAAGAGGAAATCTGAGATGGGGCCTGACCCCAATGCCAGAGGTACAACCCTTCTGAGTGACGATCTTTGTGGAGATTTTTGAGAAATACCTCTGGGGTCATGAGATTGATGGCCTCAGTTTGGCCTCCACCTGTCTCTGCAGGGTATCCCCAGAATGGAGGTCAGATGAACCTTCTGTCAGTCCATAAGCATGCAGGGAGCCTGTCAAATCTAAAAAAATAAATAATTAGAGGCAGGGTTCTCCAAAAATAAGTTATATTTATTTGGGAATGGCAGAGCATTGTAATGGGAATACACGTACCATAGTGAACCATGGGTGTGTGCAAAGAGAGTGAGACAAGGAGACATTTTTTAAGGCAAAAAACAAAGATTACATCAGATATTTTGATGCAATAAACTTTGGGCAGAATAATTAATAACCAGAGTGACATCAGTCCAAGGGTTAACAGTCGCTGGGAAGATGTCCTTGTAGAAGTCATTTTTGTGTCTGGCCGTGGTGGCCTCTGTGAAAACTCTTGGTTCTGGCAGAGTCTTTTGAGTTTGTTGCTGTCAGTCCATCATACATGAGAATTATTTATTATTATTATTATTATTATTGTTATTATTATTATTTTGGTTAGGGTTGACACCAGCAACTCCATTTTTATGCTGACAGCTCTCCCCAGCCATTCTTGAGTGCCTGCTCCAGGCTTGGGCCCGGGGCCTGCAACAAGAAAGCACGGCAGACAGGGTCCTGGGGGAGGCAGATGGAGAAGGAGGGTTTTTCAACAATGTCATGATGCAGAAACAGGTGTACAGAGAACAAGTGACCTAGGACAGAAAGTGAACTCCAGTTCTACCACTTATAACTATGCAGCCTCAAGCAGGTTTCATATGATCTCAGATTCCTGGTTTCCTCACTGGGAACATGGGAATGGCAATACCTGTCTTCAGTTGGATTTAAATATAGGGCTGTACGCAGTGTGCCAAGTGCAGTGCCTGGCATCTACAGAGGACTTAATAAATAGTGTGGTAGCCTATCTTAACATCTGTAACCTCCCTGGAATAATGACTTCTCAAGGCACTGCTTACTTGCATATAGGAGCCTATGAGTCTCCTATTATTCCTGCACCTTGATCCTGCTCTTCCAGGGCTCTGGCTAACCCAGCCAAACCCCCTAAGCAATGGAGAGAGGCTAAGTAGGGGGTCCCTGCAAAACTCCTGGAAATGCCTCAGCCCTGGCATAAGCAAGACAGATCACCCTGACCAGTGTTACCCAGTTTTTCTTACCTGATAATACCAGCTTGTCTCTGAGGGCCCCAGGGAGGAAAAGCTCATAAAATGGGTTGCTAAGCATTTACACAACAGCAACACCACAGGGAGAAAACAGCAGCAGGAAGTTTAGTATTGAGTAAGCCCAGCAGGTGACCTATATAGGCATCTAAGCGCTGAGCCTCTTTGTGCAAACACACCTGCTTGGAGGTCCTGGGCATAGAAGGCTCAGATCCCTGCGCAGCACTCCCAGCTCGCTCACAGCCCTGGGCATGGACTGACAGCGGACCAGACAATGGAAGGGCATCCAAAGGAACCCAGCCTACCAGCAGCTCTTGGCTCGGGTAATCAATCTGGCTGCCTCCTTTCAATAGGGTGTGTGGGAGGAACCTTAGGCCAGGGCTCTAGAAGGTCCCTTCCTCCTCTGCATCTAATCCCCAGCGTGGCTTGGCCCAGTCACCTCTTAGCCTGATGTGCTTGGATCCCTCAGCCTCTGAAGTCTCTGCCTATAACCTACAGGCAAGAGCTCACCAAGTTGTAAAGTGCTGATCATAAGTTACCTGGCGCCTTAGAAATGTCACAGGTTGGTTGAGGGAGCAAGGGTCCATCGGGTGGCCTACAGAGGTCAATGTGGTCATTCTTCCAGATTCCTGGGAGAACTCTCCTTCTTCTTCTCCGGGTCCAGGCAGGGAGCCTCACACTGCCTAGCCGGCCTCAGGCTGCTGAGTCAGCCTGGCAGAGGCCAGTAGTTGGTTACTCAGCTTTTATTGCCCCCAGAGCCCTTTTTGGGTACATAATTGTCACTCTCCAAGGGTTCCTTATCCCCCTCATATTGGGCAGCACCCTCAACTGCATCAGAATCAGAAAACCCACCCTTTTATTCACAACTTGGAACCATACCAGCCACGGGAATTTCTAGTTGACTGGCACAGACAGAAATGTCACTCTCTGACTTTTAAAGTGCCTTTAGACACAAGGCAGGGGAACACAGGGAAGTGTTTTGAGTTTTTTTTTTTTTTTAAACAAAATCAGGTCTAAATCATAACTTTGGTTTTTGTATTTTTTTTCTTATGAATTCATCCTAACCTTTTTCAGCTCAGTTTTTATTATTTACTTTAAAATGACCTGTTAAGTCCCATAAAAACCTTTAAAAAAATAAAGCAAGGTATGGTGGTGGTCTACACCTGTGCTAAGGTAGGAGGATCATAAGTTTAAGGGTAGCCTGGGTAATTAAGTAAGATCCTGTCTTAAAATTTAAAAAAAAAAAAAAAAAGGGCTGGGTGGTAAGATCACTCTGAGTTCAATTTCCAGTACCAGAAAAAAAGAAAGAAATCTAACTTGACACAAGAGAATGATCCAGCCATATAGTCATCTTGGGCAGGAGCAGACCAGCCTCATGACAATATTGACCCGATTGGAGAAAGGACCCACGACCAGCAGCCTGGGGGCCTCGGTTAGGAGTATGAATGGATACCTTGCTTTGAGTGTCATGGTGGCAGAGCAGTAGAGCCAGTGTTAGTTAGTTCCAGGACCCCCCTTCCAGGTAGGCCACTGACCTTCGTCCCAGTTGCTGCCACCTCTCTGAGATGCTGCTGCCTTTTCCCAACACCCAGGTTCTGGTGAGGAACGACAAGTGCAACAACGGGCAATGAAAAAACTGAAACCCAGTGCGTCCATCAGGCCGACATCGGCCGAGAGTGAGGAAGGAGAGGGGTCGTCTCCCAGCATCTCTGGGAGGTTCAAGGTCAACGGTGTACTGGAAGTAGGCCAAGAAGTCAACCTAGTCCTGCTGCTCAAGAACCAGAGCCAGGACCGAAAGACGGTGGCCGTGCACATGACCGCCTGGACCATCGTCTACAATGGCACACTTGTCCACGAGGTGTGGAAGGACTCTGCCATCATATCCCTGGAATCCGAAGAAGGTAACTCGTCCTCTAAGCGGTGCAAAGTAGTTAGCAGTCTGTGGAGAACAGGAGGGCTCCTGCTGGGCTCCCGGTGAACTAGCTGACTGGGGACAGAGGAATGAAGGGGGATAAGCCTTAGATGTGAGTGCTTGGCAGTTACCATCTCTATGAACAGCGTTAAGTCGTGATGGTATCGACCAACATCCTCTTACACCCTAGGAGAGGGAGGGAAGGAAGCGTTGGCAGCTCATAGCCGCAGCACAGGCATACACACCCCAGCAATTTGCAGAGTGTCCTTAAATACTACTTTGTTCAAGTTTTCTCCAAGAGGGTAGATATTAGTGTCCATGTTTAGAGATGGCATCAAAGCCCGTGAGTGGCAATGCCAAGGTCTTCATCCTTGGTTTCCAGAGCCTGTTTGCCATGTCACCATTCCCACCTTCACCCCGCCCCCACCTCACTTCCCCTCCCCAGGGATCGCTTTTCAGGTTCAGCCCCAGGTGGACTGTCATATATCACAGGGTCTCGAAGCCTCCCCAGTTTCCCCCAGAGCTGCCAGGGTGTGAGTGGAGTTCTTGATTCCTGACAAAGTGACAGGTTTTCTTGGAGCTTTGAGCATTTGGGAGGAACAGTGACTCCTTGCCCCAGGGTGGTGGAGGCAAGTGGGGAGGGAAGAGGTGGAGCGGAGGAAGCCAGCCGGGTTTTGTGGGATCAGAATGCAGGTATGCCCACACTGGCAAAATCCTTCCAGCTGTGATGAAAAGTTTGGACTTACAAAGCCGATTAGCAAGGGCGGGGTAGCTATTTGCTTCACATAATGGAAACTGATTAATGATGTAGCCCATCATGAAAGAATTGTGTCTGCAGAGAAATTAAGATCTGCTTCACCTGTCAGAAGGCAGCATCCTCCACCAGTCTCTTGTCACAGATTTTGGTAGAAATGTTTTAAATATCAGAAACAACTTGTTTTAATGTTTTTAAAATTTTTTCTAATTATTATACATGACAGTAGAATGCATTATGACACATTATACATAAATGGAGTATAACTTCTCATTCTTCTGGTTGTACATGATGTAGAATCCCACTGGTCATGTTGTCACATATGCCCATAGGGTAACACCGTCTGATTCATTCTACTATCCTTACTACCCCCTCCCTTCACTCCCCTCTGTCTCATCCAAAGTACCTCTGGTTTTACCTAGCCACCCACTCATTGTGAATTAGCATCTGCATATCAGAGAAAACATTCAGCCTTTGGTTTTTTGAGACTGGCTGATTTCCCTTAGCATGATATTCTCCAGCTCCATCCATTTACTTGCAAATGCCAAAATTTTGTTGTTCTTTAAGGCTGAGTCATGTTATTGAGTATATATACCACATTTTCTTTATCCATTCACCTGTTGAAGAGCACCTAGGTCATTCCATAGTTTAGCTACTGTGAGTTGAACTGCTATACACAAAAGGCACACTGGGGACAGTCATGGCATTGCTGGTGGGACTGAAAATTGGTACAACCATTCTGGAAAGCTGTATGGAGATTCCTCAGAAAATTTAGAAGGGAACCACCATTTGATCCAGCTATCTCATTCCTCTGTATACTCAAAGGACTTAAAATCAGCCTACTATATTGATGCAGCCACGTCAGTGTTTCTTTCTTTTTTTTTTTAATTACAGCATTAGTTATACATAGTAGTTGGGTTCATTTTGACAAAATCATACAGGCATGGGATTCGATTTCAATTCTGTTTGTCCCTCCCTCCCTCCTCTTCTCTTTCTCCCTCTTCTCCTCGCTCTACTCTATTTATCTTTCTTTCGCTAGCTTGTTTTTGATTGCTGCTTCCTACATACACATACAGGTGATATTATTTACCTTTGAAACTCAAAGGAGGATTTTGTATTGTTTGTTTTCATGGGATTTTTTTTTTGTGTGTGTGTGTGTGTGTAGTGTGTAGTTCAGTAGGAACTGAACCCAGGGCCTCACACATGATAGGGAAGCATTCTACCACTGAGCTACACTCCCAGCCTTGGAAGAAGCTATTTCTGGAGGCCAAAAATAATCCACATAAGGGAAATGGGTTCAGAAACGTCCTTTAGCAAGAGACAGTGGACCAAAATGGGAAAGAGGTGGGGAGGCAGGCACAGTGGTCCTGGAGACTTGATGCTGTCTAGTGCTTGCTGGGTGATCCTAGGTAAGTCTCTTGCTCTCTCTGAACCTCAGGTTTGGATCAAGACGGTTCAGTCACTGAGAGGGTTGGAGCATCTGATGCAAGGGACTGTCTTTTCCTTTCTGGGGACAGTCATGGCAAATTCCTCCTGGATCAAAAGCAGCACAACTGCATGAGGGAGAGAACAGTGTCCAGGGCCGTCAGAGCAGAGGCAGTGTTGGAGGACTGCAGTATCAGAATAGGAGATGCCCTGAACCCTGGAGAGGAGCTGGACAGATGGACTCCGGCCAGGGAAAGCAGTTCCATGTAGGGAACAAGAGGCAGGTGGAGAAGGACAGACGTGCCTGTTCTGTGTAAGGAATGATGAGAAACGTGGAGGTGAGCCAGTCACAGACAACGCAGGGCCAGCTGAGGGTCTGGGCTCCATCTCTGAGGTAGCCAAAAGCCATGGAAGATTTTTATTGTGACATGAAAGAGGAGCAACATGATTTAGAAAAATGTGGCCTTGCAAAGCTTTGTCACTGGCGTGTGAATGATTCCAAAGCAGGAGAGCCCAGAAGCGGGTTGGGGAAGGTTTTGCAATAGAATCCCAGGTCATCAGATGACTAGGAGGGCTCCAAGCACTTCTTTAGCTGATACCCTGGCTTCCCTCCCCGGTTATTATTGTGTTGTCATCGTTATTGTCACTGCCATTAGGCAATCAGTTAACATTCCCACTCCTCTCTGCCTCTTTAGGAGGAAACTTGTCTTTAACATTTTCCAAAGCAGGGGGTGACGAAGCCCATCCTTTCCAGAGTCCGCCCAGCTCCCTGGAGCTCTGGGCCCTCCCTGGGCCCTGCCCTGGAGCCCACCCAGCGCAGGGCCTGGCCCAGGGAGGACTCTCCTCCCTGCTTGACCTGGCTTGACAGCAGGGTCCATCCCCACCCTCCCTCCATTCCCCTGGCTGCTTCTTACAGAAGTGCAGCATCCTGTGAAGATCTCGTACGGTCAGTATGAAAAGTACCTGAAGGCAGACAACATGATCCGGACCACAGCCATATGCAAGCTGGCCGATGAGGACGAGGTGGTGGTGGAACGGGACCTCGTCCTGGACAACCCCGCGCTGATCCTGGAGGTAAGGGGATGGGAGGAGTGCCTCGGCCCCCAGCGCCCAGCCTCCGCAGCTCGGCACAAATGGTAGAGAACCAGGCTCAGCTTGGCTCAGGTCTCTGCCAAATGCATCAGCCCAGGGCTCTGCTCAGGCCACAGTGTGTGCTTCCTGTCTGGAGAGATAAACAGGCACAGTTGCTGGCTGTTTCTTTGGTTCCCATTCTAGACCCACTGGGGACATCAGTGAGGCAGGACTGGGGAGGGGCTCGCTTCCGCCTGTTGGACCATTACCGAGCACGTGCTGGACTCTGGGCCATGCTGGGCCCAGGAATCCCAGAGGCCCAGGCTCGGGAATCCCAGGGTCCACGGAGAGCTCCAGAGTCCTTCCATGGCTGCCGCTCAGTCACCGTCCATGGATCAGATAACTAGCAGACTTGACTCCCCGCATCTCCCCAGCCTCTGGAGCCCAGGGTTGTGGAATCATGGACTCTTAGAAGCCAAATCTCGGGTTCTTATATCCTGTCATTCACATCTAGGTAAAGCAAGGCCCAGAGAAAGGGGAACAGACAGTTCCTACCAGAGCCGGGGCTAGACCTCTGGCCCCTTCCCCTAAATCTATGTGTCCTTTCCAAGGTTGGTCGCCACAGCAGCATCCAAAGTGGCTGAGCCCTAGGACCCTCTCTCTGTGTTCAGAGCTGGCCTTTGTCTGCAGACTCTGCTTCCAGACTCCCTCCTAGGAGCCCTGCCATGCAGGGGCCCCAGCTACCACTCTGTCCCTTCTTCAGTGCCAAGAAGGAGCGTCTGTGTGGACTCTAAGCCTGTCTGTCCCCCTACAGCTTCCCCAGTGCCTGGATGGCCCATGTGAGGACAGCAGGCAGAGGCAGTAATTCTGACCTCAGGCTGAGCAAACAAATGGGCTCATATCTGGGCCTCAGGATGTATCAGCACCAACACTCTCTCATAGGGATAATAAGACACTTCCCTTTCAGTGTGCCATTTCCCCTGGGAAGTCTTTCCTGATGCCCCCAAATCAAGCCTGCTCCCCAGTTATACACTCCGCCTGCCCATCTTCTTCCTTCACTGCATTTTTTTCCAGCTGAAATCTCTTGTTTATTGGTACAATGGTTTGCTCCCCTCCCTGACTGTAAACCCAAGAAAGCAAGTGCCCCCGTGTTCCGGGCTTTTCACTGCACAGTTTCTTAGTAGATAATCAATATTTGTAAATTACAAAGTTCGCCCTCCTTGGGTCATGATTGGCCAGAGCTGTGGGTCTGGGCTCGCATTCTTCCCTCCAACCCCCACCCCGGGGACAGATGGCACTGTCAGTCCCCTCATGTTCCCTGTACTGTATAGCCTTCTTTCTTCACAAGGCTTTGCCAAGACACAACGGATGGCCAAGTGTCCGTTCCAATGCCTCAGGCTAGAAAATGACGGTGGCTAGCAGCCAACTCAGTTATGAAAACATTTTGCCTTAAAATGATGAGTGTTGAAATGAAGCTGTTTTTCCCCATTCCATTCCTTTATCCAATATCCTCAGACCTCCTTAGAGTTATATTTTATTCAACATTTTAACCCTACGTCTTTTGGATCTCCATATCAAGGCTACTTTATCTTTACAAAGGAAATCAGAACACGCGCAGGCCAGAAGGGTCCCATCGTCAACCTTTAATCTTTATGAAACACCCCTGAGTTTCCTTCTTACACTCATGTTCTCTCCTGGAAGCCTCCAGACAATGGAGATGTTCTTGACTTGATTGAACAAATCAAGGCCTCGCTCACTCAGAGCACGGCACAGATTTTTAAACTCGCCAAGGTGATTTGTATGAAAAGATAACAATTTGGGTAAAATCCCATTATCTCATCTGGCACTGATTGACAATTAGCATTGAGGACCTTAGGCAGTAGAGTCAGAAAGTCGAAATACTGTTCCAAAAGTTGACGTCCTCCAAATCTGTGACCTGTGGTCCTCATGCTCTCCTTCCGGTATATTTACAGATCAGGGTTAGTAGGAGAAGAAGGTCAATAGCAATAAAGAAAAAGAAACAAACACGTGGAGATCTCCAATATCGATGGAAAAAATATGACATCTACTTATGTTACATCCTAACAGCCTAAAATAGTGCTTCACTCTTAAAATTATACCATACACTTAAAATCATGGTCTTGAGACCACTTGAACTATGCACAAATTATTGGTCGGTATAGCAAGGCCTGTCAAAAGGAGCGAAGGCTCTGGAACCTGCTGGGCCCTGCTGCTCCTAGTGTGTGGATTTCCCAAGTTATTGCATTAGTCTGAACGCTTTGTCACTATGCAGTGAGTTGCTGTGAGGACTAATGACAAGAAAAACCAAAACCAAACTAACAAAACACAGCAACCTCCCGTGATCCTGAAAGCAGAAGAAAAGAATTCCCCCAGCCACACAATTTCCATAATACTTTCCTCCCTGTCTGTGATCTCATTTGGTCCCTTCTAGTACAGGAGGGATAATTGTCGGTCTTTACCAGATATGTCTGTCCAGAGTGCTGGCCAGCTCTTTGCAGAAGGATAACAGCTTTCTCTGGGCGTGGTGGCACATGCCTGTAATCCCAGCAACTTGGGAGACTGAAGCAGGAGGATGGCAAGTTCAAAGGCAGCCTCAGCAATGGAGAGGCACTAAGCAACTCAGTGAGACCCTGTCTCTAAATAAAATACAGAATAGGGCTGGGGATGTGCCTCAGTGGTCGAGGGCCCCTGAGTTCAATCTCCAGTACCCGCCCCCCCCCAAAAAAAAAGGACAATAGCTTTCATCTTAAACAATCCAGGTTACTTTTCTGACCCTGAGTCCTGGCTTCACTTTCTTTACCCTTGACTGGTCAGTGTTGGAGCCCTACCCAGACCACAACATGACACACCCAGAACCAAAGTTTGGAAGGAAATCAGAAGACTGGGTTGTCATCAAAGAAGAGTGGCATGGATGGAGGTGTTGGGACCTAACACCTGTGACAAGGAGCTGTTCTGGGAAGCAGGGGGCTGTCCTTCCCTGCAGAGTAGTAGAGAAGCCATCCTGCGCTCGGCTGCTGCAAGAGACCCTCTCTCCCTCCGAGCCTAGTTTTCACCTCCATAGCATGGGTTGATGATGCTGGCTAAGAATCCCCTACTTGGATGTTGAGAGCCATCGGGCACTTACGAGGGCTAAATCAATGGCCCTCCCCTTTTCAGGATGTTCTCAGTAACATCTCCCCCATGTGTCACCACCTCATCCTGCCCCACCCTCACCAGGTGGCCGTTCTCCTCCACAGGTGCTGGATCAGGCTCAGGTGCAGAAGCCTTTGAATGTGCAGATGATCTTCTCCAACCCCCTGAACGAGCCGGTCAAGGACTGTGTGCTGATGGTGGAGGGCAGTGGCCTGCTTCGGGGCAACCTCAAGATCGAGTGAGTCCCAGGCCGGAGCGGCCGGTGGGGGGATGGCAAGGGAGGGGACAGAAGGCCTGCCCTGGGCAGGACAGACAGAGCTCCCTCTGGCCTTGAGTTCTTCACTTTTTTTGGTGGGGGAGGGCAGGAGGAGGTGGTCTTGAAACTCAACAGTCTGCATTTGCATTAGGTTTGGGGGTTCGCCAGTCCTGAGCTCCTGGGAAGTCCCAGTCACCAGAGCTAAGAGCCAGCCCTCAGGGCCCATGCTTACAGGGCCACGAATCTTCCCCCACAGTCCCCTGTTGGGTGTCATAGGGCTAGAGGGTCCAGGTGACCAAGAGAAGCAGCTGGAGGGAGCTGAAGAAGTGGTCAGGGTTGGGGTCACAGAAGGCCCATGGGGCCCCAGGTCTGTGTCTCTCACATCAACACTGCTCTGTACCCTTCCTCATCAGCGTGCCAGCTCTGCGCCCCAAGGAGCAGTCCAAGGTCCGTTTTGAGATCCTGCCTACCCGGAGTGGCACCAAGCAGCTGCTGGCTGACTTCTCCTGCAACAAGTTCCCCGCCATCAAGGCCATGCTGTCGATCGATGTGGCCGAGTGAAGGGCCCGGCACCCTCCCTACAAACCTGGGTACCATGCAGCAGGGACGCTCACCCGTGGAGTGAGACCCCTGCCCGTGTGGCCCAGACTCCACCCTCAGAGGCTGCCGGACATGAACTTCCAGCACATCCCCCCTCAGCTCCGGGCCAGGCCTTAATCACTGGCCTGTGACTTAATCATTTTTGCACATTCCCAGCTGCTGCCCCCCGCTGCAGCTTCCTGCTGTGAACCCCATGACCCTGCTCACCCTTCAAGCCGGTCAGAGCACGGACCCAGGCACTCTCCACATGGATACGGGGAGGAGCCAGTCTGGACTGCTTGGTGATCCCCAGCCTGCAATTGGGACACATCTGCTCCGCCCTTGGGTCACCATGGACGGCAGGGAAGGCTTAGTTGATCTGCTGTAGCGTAACATCCTTACACTCAAAATAAATAAGTGCAATCACATGGCAACAACTCGAGCAGACTGCTGTTTCACTTGGGCTGGTGGAGGAGACAGAGGGGCCAGGGCCAAGACCTTGTGGAGAAAGGATGAACTTGGGGGAGGCCTTGTCCTCTGTGTTCCAATGTCCGTAGGAGGTGGAGTTGTTCTGTGGGGCTCCAGGTGCAAAAATAGGAAGACATTTCAAGCCAATTCATGGAAAGATTTCTAACATGAGGTCTAAAAACAGATAAGGCTGCCTTAGGAGAGAGTTTCTGGTCACACACAGTAGGCTCCAAGCACACCCTGTGTGCTGGGCAAACGCTTTTAAAAAATGTCTCTACATGTTTCCCCATTTTCTGTTGCTGTAACAAAAATTCCCGAGGCCACATAATGTTCAAAGAAAAAAGAAACACTTGACTCACCGTTTTGGAGGTATCAGCTCTGGTGAGACCTTCATGGCAGATGGCAGGAGTATATGTAAGAGGGAAAGATAAAATGTCAGAGAGTGGGGAGGGACTGTCTTGCTCTGCTAAAGCAACTTGTTCTCATGAAAATTAACTTGAGGTTCCAGGAGAACTACCTAATCCCGTCCAGCACCTCCCAGTGACCTAACGACCCCCCAGAATCTCCCTCCCTCTTAAAAGTCCTTCTAGCTCTTAACACACGGCCACCCTGGGAACCAAGCCTCCAGCCTGTAAACCCAGACCACAGCACTTCCTGGGTGCCTCGCCCAGGACAGAGGCACCACTTCAGCTGGCCACACAGTGCTGTTGACCAGAACCTTCTCTGCCTTCACACGTGCTCCTCAAACATTCCTTGCCCCTTAAAACAACCCCAAGCAGATTCCATAGCTTTCCTGTCACTTGCTCTAGTTAATCCCTTTGTGGCAGTTCTACCGCACTCTCCCAGTTAAAGGGATCCGTCTGGTCTAAATAGAAACCTTGACTCCACATCGGCCCAGGATCTCTCCCCTCCTGCTCAGTTCAGTCCTGCCCCAGGCTTGTGAAGGGGGCACGGTTCTCCTAATCGTCCCTCTCTCCCTTCCTTGCTGGATCCCTCAGAGCCAGAGCAGTGGAGAGAGACTCAGTGGCAAAGGTCCACTTTCACTGGTGCTGAAGTCAGGGGTCGACCCATCCCTGACAGGGCAGTATTTCAATGCAGCCTCCCTACTGACATGTTTCCTGATGTGGGCCAACGGGGCCCTCTTGGTTCTGGCCCTGGAAGTACAGCCCCCCCCCCCCAGGTGCCATGGAAGTTCACGGTGGTGCTTTCATGATGGTGGCCCACTTCATGGGGGCCATTGGCCCTTGGGAAGCTCACCCCCTCTTGCCCCTCCAAGCAATAGACCAGTGGGCTGCCCTCAAACGCCCTGTCCTCTGCCTGCAGTTCACACAGTTAACGGAATCTCCTGAGGGAAGTCAGCAGCAGAATCTGGGTCCACATTTGGCCCCCATGTCAAATGCCCCCAGGAACTCCCACCAGGCCCCCACTCAGATGACTGAGCACAGCAGGCCCCCAGCTGCAGAGCGAGGTGCGCTGTGACGCCTCTTTAAACATCTTCCCCCTCTCTGTGGACTCTTGGGGTCGCCCTTGGCTTTGGCTTGGGGATAGGGGCATTCTATTCCTCATAGAGACTCTGCCCCAGACCCCATTGAGGAGCATCTGTGTAAAACAGACAGACCCCCTCTGCTCTGGATTCTGACTGAAAGAAATCCCAGAAATTTCTATCTCCTTCCATTCATGGGATGCTTACCCCAGACAAATACCCTCAAGCATCGTCTTCACCAGCCAGCATTCCTTGGGGCTACACTAATTACTAGCCACAATAATTTTTCCTCATTTCACCATCTTTCCTGCCCCCATGCAACCCCCCCACTCTCCCTCTCCTTTGCCCAATCAAAGTTCCTCCACTTTACCATGCCTACCCCCTCCCCATTGTGGATCAACATCAAAATGCATTCTGTTGACATATAATAACAAATTAAGAAAAAAAAAATATTTTTTCTACCCCTTGAATTGGAGATGAACCTCAGTATTTGGCCTGCTTCGGCCAATAAAACCTGGCAGAGGTGAGACGGTGTGAATTCTCAGAGCCAGTCCCTCGAGAAGCTTTGTGTACTTCTGTTCTCACCCTCTTGGGACAGTGCCCAAGATCACTATATGAAAACACCTGATCCATTCTTGTGTCAACCATGGATATGTGTCAATCCTTTGTCCCTTCAAAAAATACCTTTTCAGTAAGTGTAATTCATCACATCAATAGATTTAGAGATAGGAATCATATGATCATCTCAATAGACACAGAAAAAGCATTTGACAAAATTCAGCACCCCTTTATGTTCAAAACACTAGAAAAACTAGGGATAACAGGAACATATCTCAACATCGTAAAGGCTATCTATGCTAAGCCCCGGGCCAACATCATTCTAAATAGAGAAAAATTGAAGGCATTCCCTCTAAAAACTGGAACAAGACAGGGATGCCCTCTTTCACCACTTCTATTTAACATAGTTCTTGAAACTCTAGCCAGAGCAATTAGACAGATGAAAGAAATTAGAGGGATATGTATAGGAAAAGAAGAACTTAAATTAGCACTATTTGCTGATGATGATACCTCTGGTTATCGGTGACGAGTCCTGCTTCCTCACATGTTGAAGTTTGAACATTAGAGAAGCACGCCAAGGCAAGCATATAAAGCAGGGGTTTAAAAGGGGGTAACATAGACTTCTCCTGGGAGGGAGAAGGGCGCCATAGTTGATATCCTGGTACCCCAAGAAGCAAGGTGTTCTGCCCTGTTTCTATGTGTCCTAGGCTTCCTCTGCTCTCCTGCCTTCTCCCACCCTTATATTTCTCCTTTCTTCCTACAGGACTAGGCCCAGGAATGCTTGGTGGGGTGGCCCAAAGGTGGGAAACAGGTGGGCTGAGGGGGAAAGGACAGGATGGAGCAGCCAAGGACACATTAACAAACTTCTAGCTCCCTGTATGAGGGGCAATTCCTGGGACAGGTTACTTTGACAGCAGGTTGGAGCAGGGGCAGGTTCTGGATAAGAGTGGAGAAAGGGCTCTGAAGGAATTAACATTTCAATCCTTCAAGGGACAGTCTCCAACTTCCCAAGACTCACTCAAAATTGGCCTGAATCCATCTGACCTGACTCGATTTACCTATCTATACTGACTGCTTGTCTAATTCTGGCTTCAATAATATGACTCTATACCTAGAAGACCCAAAAATTCCACCAGAAAACTTCTAGAATTAGTAAATGAATTCAGCAACGTAGCAGGAAACAAAATCAACACCCATAAATCAAAGGCATTTCTGTACATCAGTGCAAATCCTCTGGAAGGAAAATGAGGAAAACTACCCCATTTACAAAGGCCTCAAAAAAAAAAAAAACTTGGGAATCAACAACGAAAGAGATGAAAGATCTATACAATGAAAACTGTAGAACCCTAAAGAAAGAAAATAAAGAAGATCTTAGAAGATGGAAAGATATACCTTGCTCTTGGATAGGCAGAATTAACATTGCCAATATGACCATACTATCAAATGCACTATACAGATTTAATGCAATTCTGATCAAAATCCCAATGGCATTCCTCATAGAAATAGAAAAGGCAATCATGAAATTCATCTGGAAAAATAAGAGACCCAGAATAGCTAAAACAATCCTTAGCAGGAAGAATGAAGCAGGTGACATCACTATACCAGACCCTAAACTATGCTCAGAGCAATAGAAACAAAACAGCATAGTATTGGCACCAAAACAGACTGGTAGACCAATGGTACAGAATAGAGGACACATAGACTAACCCACAAAATTACAATTATATTAGACAAAGGCACCAAAAACATAAATTGGAGAAAATATTGCCTCTTCAACAAATGGTGCTGGGAAAACTGGAAATCCATATGCAACAAAATGAAATTAAACCCCTATCTCTCACCATGCACAAAACTACACTCAAAGTGGATCAAGAACCTAGGAATTAAACCAGAGACCCTGCATCTAATAGAAGAAAAAGGCCCTAATCTTCATCATGTCGGATTAGGTCCCAACTTCCTTAGCACAGAATTAAAATCAAAAATCAATAAATGGGATACATTCAAACTAAAAAGTTTCTTCGAAACAATCTGTGAGGTGAATAGAGAACCTACATCTTGGGAGCAAATTTTTACCCGTTACACATCAGATAGAGCACTAATCTCTACGGTACATAAAGAACTCAAAAAGCTAAACACCAAAAAAACAAATAACCCAATCAATAAATGGGCCAAGGACCTGAAGAGACCGTTCTCAGAAGAGGATATACAATCAATCAACAAATATATGAAAAAAATGTTCATCATCGCTAGCGATTAGAGAAATGCAAATCAAAACTTCTGTAAGATTTCATCTCACTCCAGTCAGAATAGCAGCTATTATGAAAACAAACAACAATAAGTGTTGGCGAGGATGTGGGGGAAAAGTCACACTCATACATTGCTGGTGGGACTGTAAATTGGCGCAGCCAATATGGAAATCAGTATAAAGATTCATTGGAAAACTGGGAATGGAACCACCATTTGACCCAGCTGTCCCTCTCTTTGGTCTATACCCAAGGGACTTAAAAACATACTACAGGGACACAGCCACATTAATGTTTATAGCAGCACAATTCACAATAGCTAAACTGTGGAACCAACCTAGATGCCCTTCAGTAGATGAATGGATAAAAAAAGTGCCAATTGAATATTCAAATGTACTCAATTAAATATTATTCAGCAATAAAAGAGAATAAAATC
Source organism: Spermophilus citellus (assembly GCF_964194105.1). Classification (NCBI taxonomy): domain Eukaryota; kingdom Metazoa; phylum Chordata; class Mammalia; order Rodentia; family Sciuridae; genus Spermophilus; species Spermophilus citellus. The sequence goes on from NC_138185.1 coordinate 28,505,894, forward strand.
ATGGCATTTGCAGGTAAATGGATGGAGATGGAGAATATAATGCTAAGTGAAGTTAGCCAATCCCCCCCCCAAAAAAACACAAGTGCCAAATGTTTTCTCTGATATAAGGAGGCTGATTTATAGTGGGGTAGGGAGGGGGAGCATGGAAGGAATAGACGAACTCTAGATAGGCAGAGGGGTGGGAGGGGAAGGGAGGGGCATGGGTTTAGAAATTATGGTGGAATGTGATGAATACCATTATCCAAAGTACCTGTATGAAGACACAAATGGTGTGAATATACTTTGTAAACAACCAGAGGTATGAAAAATTGTGCTCTATATGTGTAATACAAATAGTAATGCATTCTGCTGTCATATATTTAAAAAAATTAATTTAAAAAAGAGGAATATATAAAGAAATTAATTTTTTTAAAAAAGAGAAATATCTTGTTCCTCTGCAAGGAGGGCAGTTAGCTGACAGCTTCAGCTGATAGTGCCTTCTGGCTCCTTTTCAGCATTTGAGGCAATCTCTTCCTGGGTAGCTCCAGGCAATGACTGAGCCAGCAGGAAAATGGCACCTGTTGAATTCTGCCCATCACTGGGTTCCTCTAGTGAGCCATTTTTGCTCTGGGGCTCCCCTTCAGGGTGACTGAAATTGACAGATCTCCATTGCAGAAGGAAGCTCTCCTTTGCACATCCCTGATTTCTCCCCTGTTATCTTTCAAAGTCTCTATCACACACTCAACAAATCTCTTAACTTCCTAACTCCAGCTCCGGGTCTATTATCTGGAGGACCAGCTAATTGGTGGTAACAGGAGTGGCGTAAGAAAGCAGTAATTTGGAGGAGAGCCCATCTTCATTCCATATCATTCCAGGGGATGTGGAGAGGGTCACTGGATGGAGACCTCAGAGATTTGGGTTCTCCAGAGGCCCCTGAACCCTCAAAGCCCATAGAGATGGATGACGCCCTTCCTCTTAGTATCCCGCCATGTGGGAGACACTGGAGAAGCCTCTCCTCTACAAGCAAACAGAGCCCCACTCAGGGTCTGTTCCACCCTCTCTCTGCGTTTCCAGGCCAGTAAATGTTGAGTCACGGCATAAATTAGTTAGAGACCCATCAGTTCTCAAAAGAAAATAAAGAGACTGTGGTCCAAAAGGATATGTGGAAATTAGCCCACTTAAGACAGCAGGACCAGGGCAAATAAGTACTATGGGAGTGGACTTGAGGGCCCTTGAGTAGGGGGCAGAAGAAGGAGGACTTTTAGGGACTTGGGCCATTATACATACACACACATACACACACACACACACACACACACACACACACACACAATTGAACCTAGATGGACTTTACCATTAAGCCACACCCATGCATGCACCCCTTTTTAAAATTCTTATTTTTGAAACAATGTTGTGCTACGTTCCTGAGGCTGGCCTTGAACTTGAAATCCTCCTGCCTCAGCCTCCTGAGTTGCTGGGATTACAGGCATGTACCCATGTACCCAACAGGGCCACACTTTTTGTGACTCAGGATTTAATACTGTGACCACCAGGACACCAATGCTGGTGCAGATTTGCAATTAAGTGGCTCCAAACATCTGGGGAAAGTGATGGCTTATGTTGAGAAAGACTCACCAGGCCAAACCCCATCCTACACTGAAGAGAATCTGTAACCTATATTAGAAACAAAGAAAGAAATCAATAGATGCAACTTCCTCCTTAAATCTATAGCCAGACTGATCAGGAAAAAACTGAAAATACAATGACGAACATCAGAAATAAAAAGCTGGACACAGTGGCACACATCTATAATCCCAGTGGCTAGGGAGGCTGAGACAGGAGGATGGCAAGTTCAAAGCTAGCCTCAGCAAAAGTGAGGCACTAAGCAACTCAGTGAGACCCTGTCTCTAAATAAAATACAAAATAGGGCTGGCTCAGTAGTCAAGTGTCACTGAGTTCAATCCCCAGTATCAAAAAAAAAAAAAAAAAAAAAAAAAAAAGAAAGAAAAGAAAGAAAAGAAAAAGAAGAAGAAAAGAAATAAGTTATTTGAAGAATAATAAAGGGATACTATAAATAATCTTATGCAAATAAATTTGCATAACTTAGATGCAACAATAAAAACTACCTCCACATCTACTAAAGGAATGAATTTAAAATGAAGACAGGTAGAAAAAACTGAGCCTAATCCAAGTAGCCAACCACAGATCTGCTTGCTGTATCACATTGTCACGTGGTTTGTTATGCAGCAAAAGATACTATTAAATATTATTAGTTTCCACCTCCATGAAAACTCAAAAGTCCCCTCTTGTGGGAAGCTTTTCCCGAATCTCTCCACCTGGCTGCATCCCAAACACTCATGGCCTCTCCTCCCTCTGCTCTCCCCTCCGCTGTGCACAGGTATTTTTTAGAACATTTTGACATAAAAAGTCAACTGGCCTATGTCTTTTGTCCCCTCTCCTAGACCATGTACTTGTCATGTACAAGAACCATTTCTTTTTTTAGCCCTACAACCTCCACATCTAGACAGTATCAGGTATAAATTAAGCACCCATATATGTTCATGAAAGACTTAAATAAATGATATTGTGGATGAATAACTGAATGAATTAAATGATGAATGAAGTGACCACTTGGAATGACTGAAAGAAATGTCATATCTCACATTCACTGAGAGCGAACACTCTGTTGGTCTCTGTTCTAAGACTTTGAGAAGTATTTATTTAACCTTTCCAACAATCCTTAAGGATAGTGCTAGTCTTGTTGCCATTTGCAGATGAGGAAGTTACTGAGGTCACAGATAAGTGAGGTCAACAGGGGACAGAGCTGGGATTCAGTCCCAGGTGGTCTGGCTCCAGTGCCTGATCTGCATGTCATGCAGTACCACCTGTCCAGCTATAAATGCCATAACAGGGTTACGAAGAGACAGGGAGGTAAATGATGCAGAGTATCAAGGAAGTGTCTCTGCTACGGTGCCCAGCCCCGTGGAAGCACTCTCGGACGACTCCTCCAAGTCTCCTTCCTGTAACTGCTAAGTTACTGGCTCTCTCATTCCTATGCTGAGGCAGTGTCATTGACAGGGGCCCCAAGAGTCCCTCTTCCCAGAAGCAACCTCTTTGGCCTCCTCTTTTGGCTCTGGGCCACTCTCCCTCCCAACCTGTATCACAGTCTCCTTGGGAAGCCAGCCTCAGGGAGCTACACTCAACCTGGAGCATGCCCAATACCAGGGGCTCCCCTGGCCAGTACATAATTTGTCCTCTCAGCAACCTTCAAAGGTGGATATTATTATTCCCTGGAACCAAGGGGAAACAGTGGTTTATAGCAAGTTCTCTCTGTTCCTTGCTCCCATGCAAGCCTTTCTCTTATGATCAACTATAATAGTTTTTAAAATAATGTAGTGATATCGTATCACAAAATATGTATGTTGGTCAGTTTTCAGTTATTGTAACAAAATACCTGAGATGATTACCCTCTAAAGAGAAAGGTTTGTTTTTCATACATGTGGAGATTTCAGCCCATGAAATTTCAGCCCGTTGTTTTTGGTGAGGCAGCACATCATGGGGTGGGGGTGGGGGGGTCAAATGATGGAGTAAAACCCTTCAATTCATTGCCAGAACTCAAAAGAAAGAGTGAGGAGGGGCTACGATCTCACTACTCCCTTCAAGGGCACACTCCCAATAATCTAAAAGCCTCCCACTAGGCCCCACCTCTTTAAGGTTTGACCACCTCCCAATAATGCCATAGATTGGGGAGTAAACCTTTAACACATGGACTTCTGGGGACACTTAGGGTCCAAACCATAGCAACATGGTGCTTGGTGACATTATGTGATAAGTTCAATGTGCCCTCCCTCCATGAGGCATAACTTGTATTGTGCAAAACTGCAATGACAGAGGAGTGTTCATGCAGCAATTCCATCAACCCCACACACCCTTCAGGTTTCACTGACTAAACCTGCACATTTACCATGCCTCAGAGGACACAGAACTGAGGGGGTTTAATTTGGAACAAAGTTAGATATTACTTATTCATACATTTATTTATATTTATTATTTAAAGTAAGTATTTCTATTTTACTTCTTTTATTGCTTCTGATTACTTAAAATCTGAATATTTAGATTTTATGGCTACTCCTTAAAAAATTATCTTTCTCTATATTAAAATAAAAATATTTAAATATATGCAGACACATTAAAATATTTTTTACAGAAATATATTCACAACATAAAAAAATCTTTATATAAGCATACAAAGGAATTTTAAAATGTCAGACATCTCCTCTTTCCCCAACTCATGCCAGAGGACACACTTGTTGCTAATTTGGAGTGAGCCTTTTCCAATATTTCTGAGCCCTTAGGGATTAGAGTGGAGCACCCCCTACTGGTTCCTGGGAAAAATTCAGACCCATGTACAAATATCTGACAGTGTTTCAGTCTCACCTAACTATGTAATGCCTGTGGGGGTTGGGAGCATGACTGTACAGAAGGATTTGAGTATTTTTCTTATTTGACATTGGCAATCTAATGCTTTTTATCCTGTAGGATATGACCTTCTGGGGTCACCATGCCATTAAATTCCAAGATTTCACTGAATCACAAATGATTATTGAGCCCCTACTGTGCTAAATCATGGAGACTCATCAGAAATGATTTGTGCTTTCTGGAAGTCTGGAGTCATTGGGAGGGATGTAAGAGGGGTAGAGGTGAGGAGTTAGAAGATGCAGTGAGTAATCATATAAATACAAAATAAAAATCCAAGTTAACAATTACTACACTGGTGAATAAAAGCCAGAATGGAGCATGTGTGGGGGAGGGACCGGACAGGAGAGGCTCTCTGATGGTGGACGTGTGAGTGTTGACACCTGACATGAACTAGGAGGGGAAATCGTGTGAATCTAAAGGAGCGAATTGCAGGAAACGGTGGGGCAAAACCCTGAGGTGGGAGCATGCCTGGCATGTGTGTGGAACATGAAGGAAGTGACGCTCCCAGGGTGCAGAGGTGAGGGTGCAGGTAATCAGAGGTGAGGAGAAGGTGGGCCTCATGAGCCATTGTGAGAACCTTGGTTTTTATTCTGAATGTGATGGGAAGCCCAGAAAGGTTTTGAGCAAAGAAGTGACAGGATCTGGCTCTTGTTTAAAAGAAAGCCTGGGGTGCTACAGAGAATCCATGGAGAAGGCTACCACAACCATCCAGATAACAGAGGCATCATGGTGGCATGGACCAGGGTGGTAGCAATGGGTGGGCTCAGAAGTGGAGACAGAGCCCATGGGTCATGCCAAGGGATTGGGTGCAGGAGGTCAAGGAAGAGGCATGCAGCTGACACCCTCATCTTTAGGCCTGAGCAGTTCAGTGGTTCTGTGTGTCTCCACCGACCCTCAGAACATAGCTGCCATGTTTTAGGAAGCCCAGACCACATGAAGCGGCCTATGCATGCGTTCCAGGCAATAGACCAGCTGAGGTTCCAGCCACCAACCATGGGAGTAACTAAGCCCTAGATGTTGAGTTATTCCCAGCCCTTGAGACTTCAAGCTGAGGCTCTAGAGACTGTGGTACAGAGGCCAGCCATCCCACAGTGCCTTGTTCAAACTTCTCACCCTTGGGAATATACAAAATATTTTTCACGACTGAATTTGGCATAGCTTGTTATGCGGCAACAGTGACTAGAAGAAGCCTCAGTGCAGTCAGCCTGATGCATAATTCCCCAGTGTCATCATGACCGTCTCCCCTATTATTTCCAGGGTTGTCAATGTCCAAGTAGGTATTAAAGCCAATTATAACCTTTATTCTAAATATTATTTTATTATGGTCTCCTGTTGTGCTTGGCTGGTGTCTGTTTGCTGAGGGCACAGATACTTTCCCCACCCAGGGCAGAGACAACCCTTGTGATGCTGCTTAAAAACAGTTGCTTATAGTCAACAAGAGGCCTGCTCATCATGGAGGAGCAGAACTGAGGTCTCCAGGTCACTCTGCAGGAAGGAATGTGACCTGCAACACGGGACTCATCAGTCCACCTAGTGACTCCCAGGTCAAACCCGACTCAAAACAAGCTTTCTCACCATCCATGCACCCATCCATCTATTCAGTCAAATACAGCCCTTCTGAGCAGGGATTTTACTCTACACATAAAAACACAGGGATCTGTGGCCAGGAGGGGCGGGGGGAGGGCCATATCCTAGTTGGGAGCCAGTTAGGAGCAAGAACACAGACCAAATCCAGACAGATTGGGATAAATGTAATGAAGGAAAAGCAGGTTTTGTCCTGGGGTATGATAGGCAGTGTTCCCTCTTGGCCAGGCGAGATCCTTCATGGAATCGTGTTTCAGCTAAGACCTGGAGCCAAGCATGGTAGACCTGACTGCAAGCAGGAGAAACCAACTCCGGCTAAATCAAGGGTAGGGGAAAATATGTAAAGATGCTGAAATATTTCCAAGACTACCTGAAAAAATGAAAGAATCCAACTTAGAAAACAGGGAAAGCCCTACAGATGTAGCTCAGTGGGAGAGCATTGGCCTAGTGTGTACAAGGCCCTGGTAGCCACACAGCCACCATAACTGTCAAAATGACATCATAAACCTATCAGGTGAGACCTCTGGCATAAGAATCCATTGTGGCCACGGAAAGCATTGCTATTATCTCCTAGAATGAAGTTCCAAATGTCCCTTCCTTCTTGCCACCAGCTCCCAATTAAAATTTCCCACTGAGAATTTCTGCTTGGCTCAGTCTATGTCATGCAACTTGTCATGGCCTCGCTGCAACAAAATCTAGGGAAATAACGATGTGGGCAAGATGCTTGGATCCACAGCAGCCAGCCATCAAGAGTAGGGGAACAGAGGGACTAAAAGAACTAAGTCCTTTGTGGTGCTGCTGAGCTGCTTCATCAGTCTTGGGGATGAATTCTGGAAATTTTATTAAGTAAACAATATAGAGCTTGAGGATCTTAAGCCTCTATTGTTGGGGAGTCCATTACTTGCAGAGAAAGCATTTTAACTGTTATATTTTTATCTAAAATGACTGGAAGGATGTGCTCTAATGGATGCAGGGCAGATCAGTGAGATTTCTCAAACGTTGGTATGAATCAGGATTGACAGGAGATACTTATTAAGATGCAGATTCTCACGACCCATTCCTGAATTTGAGGAGTGTGCTTTTAATGGCATCCAGAGGACCGTGAGGCACACAGTCCATGGAGCATACTTGGTAAATTCTACCAGCAGAGGTCCCTTGGCTTTGGGGAGCATGGGACAGACAGACCGACCCAACAGGCTCCATTCTCTTATTCTTCCTCCCGGAGTCCCTATTTCTCATCTGCAAAACTTAAAATGACCATCAATGTCAAATAGCTAACAGTGCCTGAGCACAGTAACAATATATATAATAATATTTATTCACAAGACTACTAGGACCAAGGGGCTCTGCCTGTCAACTGACTGTATAACTTTAGGACAATTACTTATACCCTGTGCCTCAGTTTCCTCTCTTGTACGATGCAGATAAAAATGGTGCCCATTATAAAGAATCATGATCATGGTTGACTTCGTGATATTGAGCCCTTAGAACAGCCTGACAGAGGGAAAGGCTCAGTACAAATCAGCTTTAATTATTGCCACGAGAGCCAGGCATTAGGAAAAAAAAACATCATTTTAGTCAACATGATTCCCACCCAACCCCCACAGCACCAGGACTCGAGAGAACCAGCAAGGACAATTCATTTTGCCTGGACGTAATTGGAAAGATATTTGAAGGAAGTGAGGTTTGAGTTCACCTCTGGTCAGAAGTGGCCTCAGCCGGGCATGGTGGCTCTCATCTGTAATCCCAGCAGTTTGGGAGCCTAAGGCAGGAGGATTGCAAGTTCAAAGCCAGCCTCAGCAACCTAGCAAGGCACTGAGCAACCCAGTGAGACCCTGTCTCTAAATAAAATACAAAATAAGTTGAGGGTGTGGCTCAGTGGTCAAGTTCCCCTGAGTTCAATCCCTAGTAGCCCCCCCCCCTCAAAAAAAAGTGGTCTAAACAGGGCCGGGTCCGTGGCACCAGGAAGATGCCTAGGCTGAGAATCATCTAAGAATTCTGAGGGTTTACCTAGAGCAGAACAGAGGGCCCCCTTCTTTTTGAAGTCACAAGGACAGATGCAGGTAGCTGTTGCCTGAATGTTAAGACCCAAGGATGGTGAGGACTGGTGACGGCCTGCTGCAATATTAATCATCACCAGCAGAGGGAGACCTAGACTAGAACCAGCCCGTGGAAGGTAACAACTAGCTGATGTCAAGACTGGAAACCAGGGATTTCAGCTTGCCACAAGGTTAGGGCTGTTAGCTCAATGGCAGAGCGCTTGCCTGGCACATGTGAGGCACTGGGTTCGATACTCAGCGCCATATAAAAATAAACAAAGACATTCTTTCCATTTACGACAGAGAGAGAGAGAGAGAGAGAGAGAGAGAGAGAGAGAGAGAACCAACACCCTAAGAGTGCGTTAAAAGCAGCTGGGAAGCCGGGAGGTTTTGAGGGTACATACATGTAATCCCAACGACATGAAGGAGGATCATGAGTTCAAAGCCAGCTTCAGCCAGCCTCGGAAACTTAGTGAGGCCTTGAACAATTTAGAAAGACCCTGTCTTAAAATAAAACATAAAAAGGGCTGGAGATGTGGCTCATGGTTAAGTGCCCCCTGGGTTCAATCCCTGATACAAAAAAAATCAGCTGGAAGCAGGGCATTTAGGAGGAGAATCACAAGTTCAAGACCAGCTTTGGCAACTTAGGAAGAACTTCAGTAACTTAGCAAGAACCTGTCTCTAAGGACACGGGAAAAACACCTGGGAAGCTTGTTATAAAGGCATGCCCTGTCTGGTGCAGTGGCGCATGCCTATAATACAGCATCTGGGGAGGCTGAGGCAGGAGGATTGCAAGTTTAAAGCCAGCCTCAGCAACAGTGAGGTGCTAAGCAACTCAGTGAGACCCTGACTCTAAATAAAATACAAAATAGGGCTGGAGAAGTGGTCGAGTGCCCCTGAGTTCAATCCTTGGTACAGACCCCACTCCCAAAAAATGCATGCCCTGATCTGGGGTGTAGGTCAGTGGTAGAGCGCTTATCTAGCATGTGTAGGCCCTGGTTTGAAGCCCCAGTAGAACAAAACCATTAAAAATGAATGCATGTCCTAGTCCAGCCTGAGAGAGTACGGGGCATTGAGGCAGGAAGTAGATGTGTATCAAGCACTCCAGATTCTTCCAGCCTCACCTGTCACTTGTCCCAGTCACTGCTGCAGCTCTCCCCTGTGTTCTGGACTCTCAGAAGTTATTCCCCGATACCAAAAATAAGTTCAGCTTCCACATATGCAACTGTAAGTACAGAGCTCTGAGCAGTCTGTCTGGTGGTCCCATCACAGGAAGATGGAGCTCAATGGAGAAATTCTTCCTTCTTTCTCACCCAGAGACATGGCCCTGACTTCACGGCTCGCCCTCTGGAAAGCCCTCCTTGGTGAGGTATCCCTGTGTCTTTGCTTCAGACCTCTCCTTTCTCACGAAACAGGAGAGATCAAAATGAAACCAAAGCAGCCAAGGTTAATACCTAGTGAGCCTGGCTTAATGGGCACCTGGGACTTTCTTATTCTATCATCTACACTTTCATACATATTTATTCAAGATTTTCCACAATATAATATATATGCATACATAAAAATGAATGTTGTACAGATGGAAATTCAGGACAGAAAGCATTGACAACACTGAGAAAAAAAATGAACTCTTGAAATTAAATTTACAATAATCTAATGAACATTTATTAATGGAAATTTGCTGGTTCTCAGTAAAAGAATTAGGATCTGTGGCTTTATAACTTGACTTATTTTCCTATCCCTTCCTTTTCTCTGTGATAACTTTAAAAATCAGACCCCTCAGAGTCACTATATCTGTAAAATCAGCAACCCTGTAGCCACCAGAGGGAAAGACTAGGTTTGAAGCTCCCCGATACCAAAAATAAAAATAAAAAAATGAAAATTCATCCTCAACGCATTATTACTATCTGATCTATCTTACATCTCTCTGTAAAAGTTCCATTCACAGGATGCTGTTCTTTGATCTAACTTGGAGCTTGCTCTGCAGGAAAAACCCCGTCCCCAGGGTGTTTGTCAAAATAATCAGGAGTCATTGTCTAATATCAGTGGCCGCCTGGGTTGGTGATACCAGTTTGGTCAAACAAGAAGGCAAAACACTTAAGATCCTGGGAGTAAAATGTCCACATTGAAAAGATCTGACATCTTCCTGAGGACTTAGAAGGCTGTGTCCTATGTTCTCCTATTTGATTTTTTTTTTTTTTTTTGAAACTTACAAAAAAGTTATAGGAACGGAAACAGGGTGGTACCGGCTATAAAGACAGACATGTGAACTGATGGAATGGAGAAGAAAGCCCGTAAATAAGATTGTGAAGACATTTATAGTCAAGTGTTTTTTGACAGAGGTGCCTAAATCATCCAATGATGGAAAGGACAATCTTTTCAACTATCAGTGCTCAGAAGGCTGGCCATCCACATGCTACAAAATAAAATTGAAACTTAACTAATTTTCCATATAAAAACAAACTGAAAATGGATCAAAGACCTAAATGTAAGAGCTAAAGCAATAAAATCCTTGGAAGAAAACAGGAGGAACGTTTCATGTCATTGAATTGGCAATTATTTCTTTAAATATGACACAAGCAATGAAAGAAAAAATACACAATGGGACTTAATAACTTTTGTGACACTATCAACAGAGTAAAAAGGCAAACCACAGAATGGAGGGAAACATTTGCAAAGCACATATCTGATAAAGAGTAGATATCCAGGACATAGAGAGAAACCTTAAAATTCAAGAACCAAAAGCAGCCCCAGAATGTGAAATGGACGTAGAACTTGTACAGATCTTTCTCCAACAAAGAAATGCAGATGGTCAATAAGTACATGAAAGGGTGCTCAATCTCACTGATTGTTAAGGAAATTAAAAAAATATAAAATCAAAACTACAATGACATGCTATCTCACGCCCATTAGGATAAGTACTATTTTTTTTAAAGAGAGAGAGAGGTGAGAGAGAGAGAGAGAGAGAGAGTTTTTAATATTTATTTTTTAGTTTTCGGTGGACACAGCATCTTTATTTTATTTTTATGTGGTGCCGAGGACTGAACCCAGCACCCCGTGCATGCCAGGCGAGTATGCTACCGCTTGAGCCACATCCCCAGCCCCCTATTTTTTTTTTAAAGCAGAAAATAACTAGTGTTGACAAGAATGTAGAGAAACTGGAATCCTTGGGTTGTGTTGGTGGGAATGTAAGATAGTACATTTTTATGGAAAACACTAGGATGTTTTGTAAATTTGTTTTTCTAAAAAAATTAGATGTAGGCCTACCATATAATCCAAGAGTTCTGCTTCTAGTTGTATACCCAAGTGATGGGTAAAGCAAAATGGATACACACCACGTATGCGCGCGCGCATGCACACACACACACACACACACACACACACACACACACACTCTCACACTGGATTATTCAGTCTTAAAAAGGAAGAAATTCTGACATGAGCTACAACATGAATTAAGTTTGAGGACACCATGCTAAGTGAAATACACCAAGCGAAAGGCACAAATACTGTACAATTCCACTTATCTGAGGTACTCATTGATAAAGACAGAAACTAGAGCTGTGCCTTCCAGGAGAGGAGCGGGGAGTGGGGAGTTATTGTTGGGTGAGTAGAGTTTTAGTTTCTAATATGAAAACTGTTCTGGATGGTCATGACGGTTGCATAGCAATATGAATGTATGTAATGCCTCTGAACACGTTTAAAAGTGGTTCAGATAGTAAATTTTAACTTATTTATAGTTTGCCACAAGTTTTAAAAATGTGTGTGTGTGTGTCTGTGTGTGTGTGTGTGTGTGGTGTGCTGGGCAGGGCCTTACTCACACTAGGCAAGCACTCTACCATTGAGCTACACTCCCAGCCATATTCAAGAAGTTTTTAAATAATTTTTAGAACAACAACCTAAAGCAATAATTATAAAACTACATTGATCAATTCACTATGTGTCAAGATGACACTTGTGTGATGATAATTACACCAAAGAGGGGCAAGAGGAAGAGCGGTGGTGGAGCACAGTTTGTGGATGTGGGGGAGAGTAAGGTAGCATTCATCAAATTCAAATATTTTTTAAGCAACCCCCAAGAAAATAACTTAAAAATGAGAGTGAAGAAAATTAAATACAAGAAAATATTTTACATAAAGAAATCAGTGGTGGAGGACTAAGAGGAACAAAGATTAAAGAAAAAAAATAGCAAAATGGCAGGTGTAAATCCCATCTTGTCAATAATTACATTAAATGCAAATAGCAACTCAAAGAGGGTCCTCTCCGCAGATCATTTTAGCGAGATCCAGTGTGAGTTGAATGAGATTTTAATGCCCAAATTGGCTTACACACACACACACAGAGCAAATATATATTCGCATACACACAGACACACATATGTACATACACACGTATGTGTTAGTAACAGGCACACAGTGAATCTATTCACTAGTGCTGATTATGAAGGAAAGTGTTTCTCAAGTGATTCCAGCTGCAAAATGCTTTCTTCAAATCAAACAACTAATGGGACTTTAATGTGCATAAAGTAATCAGGGAAGTAGCATGATTTGGTGGGTGTGGGGGCCCGGGGCTGGGCTCACTCCACCTCCCCCTTGCAAGGAGACATCCACGATTCACCCTGTCTTCTGAGCACAGCTGGGCCGGAGAGCCCTGAGCACCACGGCAAGATCTCATATGCAGGCCTCCCTGCCCTGCTTCAGAGGAGCATCAGAGGTTTCTCAGTCATGTGAAGGTGCGTTGGAGAAATGTGGGGACGTTAACACCCCTGGAGATAACCCAGAGGCTGTGGAGGCTGGAGGCTGGTATCAGCCCGAGGTCTTTTGGTCATTTGCTCTTTTGGAGGGATAGTTCTGAGGTGTATTCCATACAGTTCTTCAGAGAATCCCTGGTGGCACTAAGTCCCAGTTACCCATAGTAACCAACTCTTTAACATACACTTGATTGACATTTTTTACCTTCCTTCTGTTACTCTTTTTTTTTTTTTTTTTTTTGGAGGGGGCAGCAGGTGCTAGGCATTGAACTCAGGGGCACTCGACCACTGAACCACATCCCCAGCCATATTTTGCATTTCATTTAGAGACAGGGTCTCACTGAGTTGCTAAGTACCTCACTTTTACTGAGGCTGGCTTTGAACTCACAATCCTCAGTCTCCAGGATTACAAGTGTCTGCCACTGTGCCCAGCTCCTTCTGTTACCCTTAATGCTCCCTCACTTCTGCTTACTTGAGTCGCCTCCCAAAGCAACTATATGCACCGTTGTTTTCTTAAGGTTTGCTTCCGGGGAAACTCGTCAGAGACACCCGGTATCTCTGCTCCTAAGGTGCCTCCCAAGACACCTGACAGGGCTCCTCCATGGGACGTGTGTGATGAACACTGCCCCTACACTCTCTTCACTCAAGTTCAAGCTCTCAGTGGCCTTAGCCTGTCCCACATCACATCCAAGAAGCCACCTGGATTCAGTATAAAGTAGCCAAAAGGAGAAGCTCAATACATACGCACGTATGTGTTAGTAACAGGCACACAGTGCCTATCATATGATATTTAGAATTCTTCAGCTCATGTTCTAACAAGGTAAACTGGTTCTGGAGGCTGGATGCTGGTGAGGGCAGGGGAGTAGAGGAGGACCCCAGGCTTCCAGGTTGGTTCAGGGATGGGAACGGATGTCATCCGAGGAGATTGGAGACGTGCGTTTTTGGAGTCTGAGGCTATCCTAGTATAGTTTCCAGTATTCATTGGTTATTGGTTTCTGGAACTCAGGAGCTAGAGATTTGAAAGACATAAAACTGTAAGTGACATTCAAAGTCATGAGCATGGATGAGATCACCCCAGGTCAATTTTTAGAGCAGAAAAGGAGTTTAAGAATCACCATTTAAAAAAATCACACATAGTGGCTTCTGAAGACTGGGATTTCAGTGGTAATTGAATGAAGAAACTTTTTAGACACTTTCGTTGTTTTATGTCTATTTATCTGTAGTGGATAAAAGTGAGAGAAGAGAATTAAAAGATCATGGAGATCCCCTACCATGTTGTACCTGCTGGGCACTTCTGACGTCCTCTCAGCACCCGTTGGAGGGGGGCCACTCCCCAGCACATGGCCCAGCTCAGTGGGAAGGTCCGTTCCAGACCCAGCCAGCACCGGGGACATCACATGCCATGCAGTTTGTTGAAGGGCGGCAGAGGATGTTTACTTGTTTTCTGTGGTCACCGCCTACAGTTGCCATGTCCCTTTGGGCTGTTTCAGGGCAGTTCTCCAAGACAGGCATCAGCTCGCTCTCCAGCTGAAGAGTGCCACCTGTAAAACTCAGGATGAGACGCCGGCTCCTGGAGGCTGAGCAAAAAGACGTCCCGTGTGGTCCCCGTGGGGAGATGGGGCCAGAACACAATAATGGAGGAAGTCAGGGGCAGAGTGGGAATGCCACAGAGACAACCCCAGATGTGGTCCTTTGCCAAAATGTTCCCATCTGAGTCAGTTTCCCTATCAACAATAGGAAATAATGACCAGCCTCTCTGAGCAAAATCATACAGATGGCATATTTGAGATTTTTGTATAAATTGTAATGTGCTGATCACACTGACAAGGGGTTGTTATTGTGACCTGACTTGTCACCACCAGTGGCTTCTCCTCAAGCCAAGTTACATGAAGTATCAGAGAGAATACAACTGACGTCCATCATGCCAAATTTCTGTCCATGGTGAACCATCTTCAGGATTTTTCATCCCTTTCTGAAAACCACTGATTCTGTCTCTGCTTCAAATTTTTCATGAGAGCATTATAGTTAAACATAATAGTTGGGTTCATTTTTGACAAAATCATACATGGATGGAATTTGTACTTAAAAATTTAATGTTTTCTAAATTATTGTGGAGATATAATTACCATACCAAAAAAAAAAAAGCCATGCAGATCTCAAGGGCTCATTTTGATGAGTTTTGATAATTGTTTATACCCCTGTCATTATCATCCAAATTAAGACAGAGAACATTTTCGTCTTCTCCAAAAAATAAGATTTTTTTAAAAAGTATTTTTTCCAGGTTTTTTATTGTCATAAAATACACACAGCATAAAATTTGCCATTTTAACCATTTTTAAATGCACAGTTGAGTGGCATTAGATCCATTTATATTATTGTGCAACCATCACCACCATCTGTCTCCAGAATTCTTTTTATCTTGCAAAATTGAAACTCTACATTCATTCAACAATAGCTCCCCATCCCCCCATCCCCTATCCCTGGTGACCACCATTCTACTTTCTGTCTCTGAATTTGACAACTCAAGATACCTCATATAAATTGAATCATTCTGTAGCTACTTTCTTTGTGGTTACCATGGAGATTACATTTAACATCCTAAAGCTACAACACTCAAATTTAAATTTGTGCCACCTTAACTTTAATGACACACATAAACTATGCCCCATTATAGTTCTATCTCTACCTTTTCAATTGTTGATGTCACAAAATTGCTTCTTTATCCATTGTGTTTGAAACAAAAACTAAAAATGCATTTCAAAGCATTGGTCTCTTGAAGTTGATAGAAAACAAAATATGTGGTTACAAACTACAGTTATAATACTAGCTTTGTCTAAAAATTGTTTTTATTTATTCATCTCTTAAATCATGTAGAAAAAATTTTAAAGTTACAAACCATTGTTATTATAACACTAGCTTTTATAATTGTCCATATATTTACAGAGATCTGTATTTCTTAATAGAAGTTTGACTTAATATCTAGTAAGATTTTTCACCTAAGATAATAAGCCTCCTCAGTCTTATTTACCTGGAAGTGTGTTAATTTCTTGCTTACTTTTGATAGTTTTGCTGAATAGAGGATTCTTGGTTGACAGTTGATTTTTTTTTCCTTTTAGCACTTAGAATAGGTCAACCTGCTGCCTTCTAGCCTCCAAAGTTTTTGATGAGAAATAGTCCGGAAAAGTTATTAAGACCCTTTGTACAAGATGAGTTGTTATCTCTTGCTGTTTTCAAGATTCTTTCTCTGTCTTTGACTTTTGACAGTTTGATTATAATGTGTCTCTTTGAACTCCTACCTGGAGTTCATTAAGTTTCTTGGATGTTACATTTATGTCTTTCATCAAATTTGAGATACTTTCAGCTATATTAATCTTTTAAATAGTCTCTCTTTCCCCTTTTCTCTCTCTCCCCTTTCTGAGACTCCCATTATACATACGTTGGTCATTTTGATGATGTGTCACGAGTCTCTTAGTCTGTGTTCACTTTTCATTAATCTTTTTTTCTATTTCTCATATTTGGTAATTTCCATTGCTTAAAGTTCGCTAAATTCTTTCTTTTGTGTGTTCACATCTGCCTTTTAATTTCTCTAATAAAATATGGTTTTAAAAATTTTTTTTTTCAGTTGCAAATGGACACAATACCTTTATTTTGTTTGTTTATTTTTATGTGGTGCTGAGGACCAAACCCAGAGCCTCACACATGGAAGGCAAGTGCTCTACCACTGAGCTACGACCCCACCCTCTAATAAAATGTTTTTATTTCAGTTCTCATACTTTTCTGTTCCAGAGTTTCTTGTCGGCATCTCGTTGCTTTTTATCTCTTTGATATTTCCTTGTTGTTCACCTTTTCTTGACTTTCTTTCTCCACATTTACTCTTAGTTCTTTAAGCATCTTTAAGACAGATACTCTATAGTACTTGTTTAAAAGGTCCTTAGGCCTTTTTCACAGACAGTTTCTATTTGCTGTGGAACAAATTCTTTGCCGCAGTATGCATGCCCCTCAGAATTCACGTGTTGAAATTCAGTCCCCACTGAATTAAAAGGCGGAGGCCTTAGGAAATGATTAAGTCAAGAGAGCCCTAGCTTCGTGAATGAGTTTAGAGCCCTTACAAAGGATCTTGAATTTGAAGAAACACTGTCTCGCCCTCCATGCCTTCTTCCATGTAGAGACACAACCATTTGTCTCCTCTAAACAATGCAGCATCAAGGTGCCATCTTGGAAACAGAAAACAGATCTCACCAGACACCAATCTTGCTAGTGCCTTGTTCCTGGACGCCCCAGCCTCCAGAACCATGAGAAATAAATTTCTATTATCTCAGGCACTTAGTTACAGTGGATTAAGACACTCTTGTTACATGCAACACTTGGAAGAATCTCATTTTTAAAAAAATCTACTACATAGAAAAAAAAATCCTACTCCAAAAGATTACCTCCTAAATATTTCTATTTATATAACAGTCTTGAAATGCCAAAAGTTACAGAAATGGAGAACAGTTTAGTGGTTATCAGTGGCTAGAAATGGAGGAGAGAATTTGTGGCTATAAAAGAACATGGAAGAGAATCCTCTAGTGAGGGAAAATTTTTTGTGTATTGGCTGGGGTCATGGATACACAAAATTATGTATGATAAAATTTGTATGGAATTTAGTAATATGCACATACATACACATTAGTGAGTTTAAAACTGGGTAAATCTGAGTAAGTTTGATGGCTATGTCAATGTTAATATCCTTGCTTTGATACTATATAGATTTTTTACAAGATGTTACCATTGAAGAAAATCAAATAAAAGGTACCTGGGATTTCTCTGTGTTATGACTTTACAAAAACTTGTCTGTGCTGATCATACAAGAAATAAAAATAAAAAGACACCTCAGCAACATGTTCGTGTGATATCTTTACCCATCACACACAGCTAGTACACTGGTACATTTCTCATGTCTGGAGGCATGCACAAGAGGATTGGCTCAGTAAGAGACCTGTTCAGGATTCACATAGAGGATCTCAGCTGTTGTTCAGAACCTTTAGTGTCATCTAGATAGAAAACGGAGCCACAGGTTCTGTATGGTCATTGCCTCTTGGCCCCACAGACTTTTCACCCTGCAGTGAAAGGGGCATGATACTTGGCACAGGTTTAAGGACCAGTTAAATATCTCTACAAAGTTTATATGAAAAACATCAGTCACCCTCTCCCTTTCCCCAGTTGACTCTCTGCAGTGCAACTTCTCACTCTTTCCATGTAGGAAGAATTTCAATATGACCACTATGATGGTTAAACTTAGGTGGCAACTTAGCTGGGCAACAGAGAGATCAGATATGTGCTTAAATTATTATGGGTGCTTCTATGATGGTACTTCTTTTTTTTTCCCTTGGTACTGGGGAGTGAATCCAGGAGTGCTTAAGCCCTAAGCCACATTTTCTTCCTCTCCTTCTCTTTCTTCTCCTTCTTTGTTAATTTTGACCCTTTGAGTTACTATCTAGTACATGTACAAGGAGTCATACAGTTCCCCTCCATATGTAACCAGACATATGACGTTTTAATCTGGTTTCTTTCATTTAGCATAATGTTTTCAAGGTTTATTATTATTTCAAGGTCATTACCTCTATATAGCTCTTTTTTATATTTTATTTAGAGACAGGGCCTCACTAAGTTGCTGAGGCTGGCTTTGAACTCGTGATCCTCTTGCCTCAGCCTCCTGAGCCTCTGTGCTCAGCTGATGGTAGTTTTGAAAGTGTTTAAATTGGTAGGAAGCAAAGCAGATTGGCCTCCCTCTTATGGGTAGACCTCAATCAGTTGAGGGCTTGCATAGGACACAGAGGGTAACCCTCCTCCAAATAAGAAGGAATTCCTCCTGACTACCTTTGAGCTGGGACACTGGCTTTTTCCTGGCTCATCTGGCATCTAGAACCTTCCAGCCTTCAGGCTGCAACTACATCATTGGCTCTTATGATAAGAAGCCCTGGAATCTGGAGTGGAACTGAAACTCTGGCTGTCCTGGGTCTCCAGCTCGCTGGCTCAGCCTGCAGACCTCAGGACTTTTCAGCTTCCAAGATCACGAGAGCCGATTTCTTTCAATAAATAACTAAGTAAATAACAAATTTGTTTGTTTCTCTGGAGAAACTTAAGCAACACAACCACCAGTGACCCTAGCCTTTATAAAATCCCTTCTCCTTTGAGTGTGGATAGAAACTGTCTGATAGCACTCCCTTGATTATGTCACATTATATGGCCCAAGGAGATTATTCAGGTGGGTCAGATATCATCAGATGATCCCTTAGAGAGCAAGAATTTTCCTGACCAGAGAAGAAGAAATCAGAGAGATTTTCATTTGGCTTGGCAGAAAGAGAACATCTGTATTGCAAACTACCTCCCGGGGCCAACTGAGAAAACATGAAATAGTAAATGAACAGGGTGTTCTGTTTTCAGAAACAGAGTTTTATTTCACATATACAACCTTTCTACAAGGTTGACATGAAAAACATCGGTCACCCCCCACTCTGGCTCTCTGAGTTACATGATTTCTGGATATTCCCTCTCCTGCAGACTTATCATATTGAGTTGATGTCTCAAGCTAAATGGGACCAGGACATTTTCAAAGGATTATTAATAATCACATTCCTCCTCCTCCAGTGTTAAATCTTCTTAACAGGAAGTATACTACTCCTGTTAAGTTTTTGGAATGGAATTTAGTTGAAGAGAGTGGAAGGGTCAAAATTAACAAAGAAGGAGAAGAAAGAGAAGAAAAAATATCAGGTTATAACTCTGCCATGCCGTAGATTCTCTTTTTTTTTTTTTAAAGAGAGAGTGAGAGAGGAGAGAGAGAGAGAATTTTTAATATTTATTTTTTAGTTATCAGCAGACACAACATCTTTGTTGGTATGTGGTGCTGAGGATCGAACCCGGGCCGCATGCATGCCAGGCGAGTGCGCTACCGCTTGAGCCACATCCCCAGCCCCGGTAGATTCTCTTAATCAGGTTAATGGAAGGCTACACTCACTAACCCAGAATGATACTGTACAATTAGATTATACAGTTTTTTTTAATTGATGTGAAATTCATGTAACATAAAATTAACCACTTTAAAGTGAACAATTCAATGGCATTTACCACAGCACGGTGTTAGGCAACCATTACCTCTATGTAGTTTTAACACATTTCCATCACCCCAGATGGGAACCTCAAAGTCCATTAAGCAGTTACTCCCCAATCCCTCTCCCTGAGCCCTTGGCAACCATTAGCGTCTGTCCTCTGTGGTTTTAACGATTCAGGCTATTTCATGTACAAGGAGCCATACAGTGCCACTCCACATGTAACCAGACATATGACGTTTTGTCTGGTTTCTTTCACTTAGCATGATGTTTTCGAGGCTTACCCATGTGGTGACATGTGTCAGTATTTCATTCCTTTCATGGCTGAAGAATATTACAATGTCTTATAGCCCACAATTTATTTCTCCATTTATCTATTGATGAGCATGTGGATTGTCTCTACCCTTTAGCTGTTGTAAATAATGTTACTATGAACGTGGGTGTACATGTGTTTGTTTGAGTCCCTTCTTTAAATTCTCTTGAGTATAAACCTAGAAGTAGAATCTTGGAATGATAAGGTGATTGTGTCTTAACTTTTGAGAAACCATCCTGGTTTTTCATGATATTTTCAGCTGCTCGATTTGTGGGCATTTGTTACACAAAATGACAAGACAAATACACCTTGTTTTATCTCATTGCTTTTAAATTGACATTCATATCTCTAAGTAGCATGCTCTGAAGAATGTAATTGCTTCTTGTTTTATCTGAAATATGGTGACAACCATCCTGTGACTTCCCAGTATAGTAAGTGTGGGTAAGCCCTCTCACATTCCCACCACCACCACCACCACCATACCCAAGTCCAGCCTTCCCATCTTCCATCCTCCCAGGATGCCTATGCCTATGCCCTAACTTCAGTTAAATAACTCATTGGCCCTTACTTTTTTTTTTGGTTGGGGGGCGGGTGCCTGGGGGTTGAGCCCAGAGGTACTTTACCCACTGTGTGTGTGTGTCTCCCTCACTCTTTAATTAATTTTAAAATTTGAGACAGGGTCTTGATAAGTTGCCAAGGCTGGCCTTGAACTTGTGATCCTCCTGCCTCAGCCTCCCAAGTCTCTGGGGTTACAGACATGTACCACTGTGCCTGGCCATAGTCCTTATATCATTATAACTTCATAAACACATACAGGTGATGTGTGTAGTTAAACCAAGTTTATTTTTCCTTTCCTGAGTTAATGATTCAAAGTCGAGGCTTTCTATTTGCTTAGTTTTCTCTGTCCTTAATATCATTTCAACACTAAACCCTAGCCAGTTGTTACAATAGCCCATCAAGATGTCTAGATACACCAGCTGTTCTGTCAGATTCAACATCCGAAAGAAGTTTCTTTCAAAGCCTCCTCATCTACTGTACCGACTGGTTGGTCTGTGGGCCCAATTCCCGGGTGACATTCAGGAGTTTTCCTTTAGGATCATCCTGAAATCTGCAGAATTTCTTTGCTGGATCTCTTGTTTCCTATATCACCTGTGTTTTCTGTTTTACCTGGCTCATTCTTTTAATTTTTTTTTAAAGTCTTTATCTTTACATTTGCCTTGTAATTCAATTTGGGCATGGAATTCTAACATGGAAAATATTTTCCCTCCCAAATTTTCTACATTGCAGTATTATTGTTGAGAAAACTCAAGTCCCTTGGGTTCTTTTGTGTGTGATTTGGTTTCCTCTGAAAATTTGTAGGATCTTCTCCTCGTCCCTAGTAGTTTGTAATTTCGCAAGACGTGGTGAGTGGCTGTTTTCATCATCACCCCTCCTGTGTGGCATTCAGTGAGTCCTTTTAACTTGGAAAGACTCCAGATGGCCTACACCCAGCTACTCTGGAGGCTGAGACGGGAGGATTGTTTGAGTTCAGGAGTTCAAAGCCAGCCTGAATTACATGGGGGGAGACACAGGCTCAAAAAAGTAAAAAAAAAAAAAAAAAAAAAAACCTGAAAAATTAAATCCTTTTTTTTTTCTTAAAATATTTTATTGATACTTTTCCCCTTCCCTGCTATTTCACTTTCTCTCACACTCATTTTATCTCTCTCGTTCCTTCTATTTCTCCTCCAATTGCTCAAATAGTGAAACTGGTGGACTGGCTTTCTCATTCCTCCTGATTTTTCTTTTTACAATACTTGATGATTGATATTCTCCTATCGACATATTGAGATTTTGTATTTCTGCTATCCTGTTTGGAATTTCCAGGCTTTTTTTTTTTGGTGTGTGTGGGGGGGTTGGATGTCGCTTTATCATTCCTGTTCTTGTTTCATGACTGCAGTGTCTTCTCACAGCTCTGAAAATATCAAGAATAGTTTATTTTCCTGAATTGTCTTCTCAAATAAACTGTTGTCTCCCAGCTTTTCATTTCAATATATTAGTTTCTTCCTTTCTCTTTCGTGTCAGAAGTTTTCTTCAGCTGGCCAGTAATTCTTGTCTGTTCTTATTTAAGAGTAGGGACTTACAGCGCTGATAGGAAGTTCCCAAGAGAGGCTGGTGTCTGAGGGTGTCCTCGCAGGGTGACTGCCTAAGGCTATTTAGCTGAGGACCCTCTAGTGTCAATAGTTTCAAATCTTTCTTTTTGAGCTGGTCAAACTCCTGAGAGGTATTAGTGAGACACTCAGGGACAAAGACAAGAACAATGAAACAAACACAGAGTGCCACCACTATTACCCTTTATAGCACAGCGGGTTGCTTCTCTACCCTTGTGCTCTTTTGAACAGACCTGACATGAGAGCCTGATAAAACCACAGAAGCAGAATGTTTGCACAAGATGAAATTGTTCCTGGGGAAAAACCTAAAGAAACCCTCTAGCTTCACTTATTCTTAGTCAACTTCAAAATCACTCTTTGGGGAGGTAACACAGCTGGTAATATATTATTAGCCTCCCACTAGCTTTGTGTAGATAACACCTCTGACATGTGGGTTATGATGATAATGGTTGCCTAGGTTACCCTGCAGGGACTTAAAGGCTACTTTTGCTGAAGAACAATTGACTCTTCTGTAAATGTTTTATGCTGAATCTCTCATTTCCTGTATCACAAATATTTGGGGCCTACAGAAGTCGGGTGGGTGACATTGTGTCTGTGCCCTTTGCAGGCTGAACTTGGAGTCAGTGTCTACTTGGCTCTGCATGTAGATGTGTCAACTGTCCCTTGGAGCTGGTACATGTCCTTCCACCCAAACTTGTGCTTTCTCAGCAGCTATAGTGGCCCAAGCAGCCCAAGTCCTTCAGCCCCATCACAAGGCCCGGATTGAGCCACAAGGCCAGGATGTTGGCCCAGGTTGATGGCGCCGGCTACAAGAGTCCAAGTTGACCATGACCATCCAGGGGTCCAAGTGTCCACTCAAGAAGAAACATCTTTAGGAATGCTGCTCCTGGCTAGTGGAAATTGCCAGAGTCGAGCCCACCCCAGCAAATCAATTTAAAAAACCTTGTGTCCCCCTTCGTTCAGGGAGCAGCCCAGTCTCCCTCGAATTCACTGCTGAGCCCCAATTTAAGACGTGCCTCTGTACTCCACTCACTTGACTTCCTTTCCTTTCTACCATCAGAAGTTCCCATCCCCAGTACCCTTAGCTCCCAGCTGCCAGCATCATGACTGGGACGTGTGGGCCAAAGGCAGAGTGGACAGGGCCAGCCACTCAGCACCCAGGATGTAAATGTCCCCTCATACCCCACTTTCAGTGTGACAGCCCAGCTCTCAATGGAGCTTGCTGGGCTTCAGTCAAAGACCCTCTGCCAGGCGCAGTGGTGCACACCTGTAATCCCAGCAGCTCGGGAGGCTGAGGCAGGAGGATCGCAAGTTCAAAGTCAGAACTCACAACTTAGTGAGGCCCTAAGCAACTCAGTGAGACCCTGTCTCTGAATAAAATACAAAAAAAAAAAAAAAGGGCTGGGAAGGTAGCTCAGTGGTCAAGACCCCTGGTGTGGATCCCTAGCGCCAAAACAAACAAACAACTACCTCTGCTTTACTCTCCCCCAATGAATCAAGACGCAGACTTTCATTGGTCTAGGAAAAGGAAAGTCTTTAAGCTCCGACTGGGGAGGAGAACAGATATTCAGCCAATTCTTTTTATTTTATTACCCTAAGTCCCTTCATCCCAGAGCCTTTGAGGGGATTTTGCAGTGAATATTGGGTCGGTTTTCATCACTGCCTGGATTTCTCCACTGTCGCGTTAGGAACAGTTTTTTCAGACCTGCTAAATTATTTGTAACCTACCTTCTGCTTTCCAGCTGTCAGAGTTTTGCTGCTGTTACCTTCCCCCACGGTCCTCTATCCTGGAGCATTTATGCCTTTTGCATAGAAACTCTTTATTTTTAATTGTTACATGCTGATTGTACATGAAGTATTTATGGAGTTCAATGTGGTAATTTGATGCATACATACAACGTGTAATGATCAAATCAGGGTAACTAACATATCCACCTCAAACATCATTTCTTTGCCTTGGGACCATTCAAGGCCCTCTCTTCTAGCTATTTTGAAATAGACAATAAATGTCAACTAGAGTCACCCTACCGTGCTATAGAGCATCGGAACTCCTGTGTTATTTCGGCAAGGTTTCAGGAAATTATTGCAGGTGTCCACTCCATTCTGAAAGTCCCCTTTAACCTCTCTGTCCTGCAAAGCTCTCAGTAAAGTATTTTTGTGTTTGGGGGGACAACCTTCATGTCTGCTTTTCTGGAGTGACTGGGCTGAACTTGATCCAGCCTGGGCTGGCCCGGATGCAGTCAGAACTGGAAGACTCTGACTCCTAATTATTTTGTCTTTTTCTTCCTTTTTCATTTCCCTTGAGAATTCTTTGGGGGCAGGGAAGATTAGGAATTAGATTGCAAGATTATATCTTTTCTCCAACTGATTCCATTTGAGATGTAATAAAAAAGCACTTAGGATTCACAGGAAGAATATCATTCTCCTGACAGAATTAAATTACTTTGATTCTGTTTCCTAGGAAACCTTTGCTAGAAATGTCCTCTCCCAGCTCTGAGCTAGCACAGCTCTCTGTTCATGCATTTCTGAGGAAGCACCAATTTCTACCCTGTGTTGTCATAGCTATTATGTGTGTTTGTTTTTCTTTCTTATGATATTGAGTCCCTTCAAGGCGAGAGACTGTTCTTTTTCATTTTTACTCAGGTTCCCCCTCCCCCTTCATCTTGTGAGCAGAGGATGTTAATAAACATTGTATAAGTGAATGAATGAATGAATGAATGAATGAATGGAGAAATGCTGAGTAAAGTAATGCCCAGGGTCAGGAGGGCGTCTGACCTCTTGCACAATGAAGGTGCCCATGTGTTTGGCGGTTAACAGGATAAAGTTCAGAAACTTGAACAAAGTGGTAATTGGATCCCCAAAGCCAGAACATGACAACCTCCTTATCTCTGCTGAGCCTGTCCTTGTCCATGGCAACACTAGCCATGTATTAAAGAAATGAAGGAACTGTACAAGAATCGTGATGTACCATGGTCAAGGATGTAGATTCTAAACTGAGGCTGTCTGGGTTCCAATTCTGACTCCACTGATTAGCAACTTTGTGACCTTGAGGACAATATGCATCCTTTCTGAGCCTCAGTTTCCTTCTCTGCCAAGTAAGAACCACACGGGTGCCTCGTAACACACACACACAAAAAAAAAAGACCAGGAAAGCAGCCCCTGGAATGCAGGAAGTACACAGTAAATAGCATTAAAATTTCTCAAAAAGGTAAAACATATGTGGCTTTTACTTTTTTAAATCGCTGATATAATCTTCATGATCCCTGGTCCTGCTAGGTTCCAGGAAAAATACATTTTCAACATGAATCAATGGCACTTGAGACTATTCCAGAAACAATGGGGTCCCTATTGCATGAACGCCCAATCTCTCAGACATCTTCATCTGGGGGACTTGGAATGGGGCTTCTATGGTGGAATTTGGGGCCCACATGTTCTCTGATTCCTGAGAGACTTATCAAGTCTGCCCTTCACTCCCGACATGGTAGGTGCACCTGAAACAGCCCATCTGGCCTCCAGGGCATGGTGCTGGTTCTCAGGGTCTGGAGGCTGGGGTCCTGTGGTCCGTCCCATATGCCTCTAGATGAGAGGTTCTTACTCCTTGTGGCTTCGGTCCTAAATCCAGGCCACTGCTGGTCAACAGGCCCTTTCAGCATCTCCAGTTCCCCTCCCTCG
This sequence comes from Spermophilus citellus, assembly GCF_964194105.1. Taxonomy (NCBI): domain Eukaryota; kingdom Metazoa; phylum Chordata; class Mammalia; order Rodentia; family Sciuridae; genus Spermophilus; species Spermophilus citellus. The sequence continues at coordinate 28,531,945 of NC_138185.1, forward strand.
GGCATGTGGAAATTTCTGGATCCCTGCCTTCTGTGGCCAGGAAACTTGCAGCAGGATTCTTGAATAAGCATATTAAAAGGATAAGGAGGACCCACGAAACTTCAGGAGCACCCAGCTTCCAGGAATGCCATCCAGAACCTCAGAATGGCCTCAAGAGGAAGCGGCAGCTGCTTCTGATGCTCCTGAGTCTGCTCTGCCCATGCCTCTCCTGGGGCAGGGACTCACCCTTCCTGGGAAACCGCAACCCCCAGGACATTCGTCGCGCCATCACCTGGGCCAGCAAACACTGATGTACAAACAGCGGATGTCATCAGTTTGCACCCCTCTGAATTGGGGTCCTGCTGGCTGGGATCTGATTTGATGAGTGCAGGTCACAGGGCAGCATCCTTCCTAAAAGGGAACCTGGGCTTTGGTATTTCTGTGTTCTACCTTTGGATTGGGGCAGTGGTAATTGAGGTTGGAAATTCACAACCTGTAGCCAGGGCATTCAAAAGTTGTAGGGTAGCTAGACAACAGGACACCACATGGAGCAAAAGTTCTTTTAGAAAATAATATTATGAAAATTTTCAAACATACTGCAAAGTTAAAAGAATTTAGTAGTGAGTACCATACTTCTACCACCTACGAGTCTACCATTAATATGTTACTAAATATGTTCTATCATCCATCCATCCATCCATCCATTCAACCATCCCGTTTTGGTGCTCTTCAAAATGATTTTCAAGCATTGGTACACGTCTCTCTAAATATTTCAACATGCCTATCGTTAACTAGAGTTTAAATTTTGTTTGTAGCTTTTTTTCTTGATGTTTAATTCACATGCAATGAAATATACAAATCTTAAGTGTCCCTTTGCTGAATTTTAACAAAAGCCTATGCAACCAACATCCCAATTAAGATTCAGAACAAAAACCACCACAACAGAAATTTCCCTCATGCCCTTTCCCAGTTAATTTTTATTCCCACACCAACCCCAAAGGCAACCACTATTCTGGTCTTTCTTCCATAAGTTAGTTGGAAAAGTCCTCTTAATTTTGTCTTTTCCCATGAAACTATGTAGCAACTAACACCTCCCTATCTCTGGAAATTTGGTTGAAAGAGGTGAGGTCAGTAGAAAATCCTCCTGCTTGTCTTCCTTGGCCTCCCCTTCCACATCAACAGAGGTGGGCTTCCTTTCCACAGTGGAAAGCATACCCTTTAAATGGTACATCCAGAACTCTCTGGCCATGGTAACCTTGATGGTCAAGTCCATTAGGCCTGACTCCTTGATTGCTGGTGGAAGTTTAAAGAGTTTACTAAGTATTTGCTTGGCAAAGCCTAGCTTTAAAGACAGCATTGTCTTATGAGAGACAAAACAGAAACCAAAACAACCTACCCAGGCAATCCATTCTGGAAAATAGTCCACTGCTCTAGGTCCGCTCTGCCCTAGCCCTGAATCACTGAGACACTCGGCTTCCAGTTTAACATGATTGACAGGAAATAGAGCTACAAATATTTCAAAAACATTCTCCACATCATAAAATAAATGAGTCCACATGAACCAAGGAGAGGATCTAGAATCAGATGGCATCTAGACATTGATAGGAAAAGGGCCACAGCCAGTGACATCTGGGTACAGGGATTTGCCCTTTCGTGGGCATGAGAAGTCTTTGTTAAACAGATTTCAGAACGTGGATGAATGGAGAATGGATGAATCAGTGAATGAGGAAGGGGACCAGGAGGAAGGAGACTCCTGAGCATTCAAAGCAAAAACACAGTAAACACAGAACTCTGTAGCTTTAGAGCAGCTGCTAGGTCCCCATAATGTTTGAAAGATGGACAGATGGATGAACAGGCAACACCTGGACACCAGGTGCATGAAGCCACCTCTAACATCCTGGGGTGCCCCAGGGCTTCTCTGTCCCACACTGAGGGGGCAAGAACAGGTCTGCTGGGGATGAGACAAGGGCATCTGCCTTCTGGCTGGGTGGGCATCTGCCTCCTGGAGCTGAATTCCAGCTGCTTAGGTCCCTGACCAAGGCTGTTACTGTCAGGTGAGGTGGAATAGAGATGAGCTAGAGCTTCACAGCCTTTTATTAGTTGCCCATAACTTCGCCCGGGGTGGGAGGAAGCAGTCTCATCTTCATTTTATAGCTGAGTGAACAGAGGCCCAGAGAGGAGATGGGAAGCCTGTCACCTGACCAGTCCAGGTCTAGCTCTGATGGGGCCTAGTGACTCACTGTCCTGTGAGGATGAATCCCAAGGCGATGTTAGTGACTCCTGAAAACCCTGCATGCAGCTGGCAGCTCTGACCTTGGAATCTGCCTATGGGCAGCACCAGGCCTGCAGCCCCTGGAGCCACAGGGCCTCAGTGATAGAGCACCTGACTCACATGTGTGAGGCACTGGGTTTGATTCTTAGCACTGCCTATAGAGAAATGAATAAAATAAAGGCCCATCAACAACTAAAAAAAAAAATTTAAAAAAATCTTTAAAATAGGGTTCCCCACCCTAGAGGGGGAACCTCTAGAGGGATCGGGATGCCCCTGCAGAACACAGGTGCCTTGGGTTCTTCTGGAACCTGGCTTCCTTTTTAGTCCTAGGCCCCCTCCTCTGGGATTTGGTCAGGCTTCCGTTTTCTCTTAAGGGACAGAACTAGAATCCTAGAGGAGAAGCATGTTCTGTACCAGCAGTTCTCAGACGTGACCCTCTTAAAAATTATTGAGAACCCCAGAGAACTTGCTTGGGTGGGTAATATCTATGGAAATTTACCAATTTGGAAGTTAACACTGAGAAACTTAAAACTAGGTATTCATTAATCCATTTAAAAATAATAAATCCAGGGCTATGGTTGTGTCTCAGAGGTAGAGCGCTCGCCTGGCATGCATGAGGCTCTGAGTTCGATCCTCAGCACCACATAAAAATAAAATAAAGATATTGTGTCCACCTAAAACTAAATAAAGAAATATTAAAATAATAATAATAATAATAATAAATCCATTGCCTCTTAACACAGATAACATATACTTAAGATAAATAACTGAGTTTTCCAAAACCAAGACAAGCATTAGAGTGGCATTGTTTTATATGTTATTTATTTATTTATTGTTGTTGTTGTTATTAGGAATTATGTTATGGACACTCTTGTTTGCCCATCTCTTTAAATGTAAGGCTTAATGGAGAACAGCTGGATTCTCATAGGAGCTTCTGCATTCAATTTTTGCAATACCACATATCACGTGGCCTCTGGAAAACTCCACCCGTGAGAGAATGAGAGTGAAACAGGCAAACAAACAAACAAAGAAAACCTTAATCATGTTGTGAAATTCCCTTAAAGAGTTTTTGGGACCATGAATCTCCCTCTGAAGACCTCTGCTCTAGATTTCTGAATTTTAATGCACATATGAATCACCCAAGGAACTGTTCAAATGCAGTTTCTCATTCGGGGTTTGTGTTAGACAGTTTTCTGTTACTATAACAAATTCCCAAGGTAATCTGTTTGTCAAGAGAAAAAAAGGTTGTTTGGCTTACCATTTTGGAGATTTCACTCCATGACAGATTAGCTCTGTTGCTTTAGGTGTGGGGTGAGGCAGCACATCACAACAGGAGCATGAGGGAGAGAAAACCACTTACCTCATGACCAAGATGTTAGGAGAGGAAGAGGTTGGAGCCAAGTCTCAGTATTCCATCCAAGGGCATGCCCCCAGTAACCTGAAGACCTCCCATCAGGCCTTATCCCTTCAAGTTCCCACCACCTCCCAATACCAAGATGAGCACCAAGCCTTTAACACATGAGCCTTTTAAGACATTTAAGATCCAAACTAGAGCAGGAGTCTGAAGTAAGGCTAAGAGTCTGCGTTTCTCTCCAGCCTCCCAGTGATGCCTCAGCTGCTGGTTCAAGGACCACACACTCAGATTCACAGCTACCTGAGCACCCCAAGGCCTTGCTAGATGGAGGTTCTGAGCCCTGGAAATATCACAGGGCCCTACCAATGCATATAACTAAAACAATGGTGACATGGAAATTCAGTAAACTCAAAAAAATTCTTATTTTTCCCAAGATGATTACTCTGATTTTTTTAAAAAATTTGTTTTGATGCCTGCAGTTTGCTGATGTCTTAAGCATGTGAGGAGGCCCTCACTCTCAGCCACATCAATGTTTGTAGCAGCTCAATTCACAACAACTAAGCTACAGAACCAACCTAGGTGCCCTTCAACAAATGAATGGATAAAGAAAATGTGGTACATACACACAATGGAATATTACTCAGCTATAAAAAAATGAATGACTTTATGACTTTTGCCGGGAAATGGATGGATCTAGAGACTATCATGCTAAGTGAAATAGGCCAATCTCAGAAAACCAAAGGCCAAACATTCTCTCTGATGTGCAGATGGTAACACACAATAAGGTAGGGCAGGGGGATAGAAGTACTTTGGATTAGACAAAGGGGAATGAAGGGAAGGGAAGGAGGATGGGAACAGGAAAGAGAGAATGAATCAAATATTACTTTCCTATGTTCATATACAAATACACAACCAGAGTAACTACACATCACGTACCACTACAAGAATCGGAAGTTACACTCCACGTATGTATAATATGTCAAAATACATTCTACTGTCATGTGTAATTAAAAAGAACAAATGAAAAAAAAATTAAAAAAAAGAAGCCCTCACTGTGTCAGGGCACAGTCCAAATGGGCCTCTGCTGCCTTGCTCCCTGGAGAAGGCCCCTGTTCCATCCTCCACTGTCCATGGAAGGCTTCTCTCTCTTTCCACTTCCCCAAAAGGACATGGAGCTCTAGTATGACTTCCTTGCTGAGGACTGGGTGGGATCAAGAGGTCGGAAGCCCTCGCCACATCTTCAGTCAAGGAGTCTGAAGTGGAAAGACACGGTCATTACAGAGGGAGGTCCACGGGCAGACAGACAGATAGGAGGGGAGCTCCACGCAGACAAGACCCCGGAGGCTGGGGAGGCCAGGTCAGGCCTCCCGGAGGGGAGCAAGCTGGATGGAAGTTTGGTCAGCATCTTCATGCCAAGGGAGGTTGGTGGGAGCCAGGAGATGCTGCTGAGCCCATGTGAGGCAGAGTGTTCAGACAGAGAAACAAGAGGCCTTGGAAAAAGCCAAGATTGTGGGCTAGGGCTGGGGCTCAGTGGTAGAGCACTTACCTAGCATGTGTGAGGCACTGGATTCGATTCTCAGCACTGCATATGAACCCAGTGACAACTAAACAATATAAAAAAAAAAGTCAAGATTGTGTTGCAAAGAGCATTGAAGCCTGTAGTAAAGGCTTTGAACTTGGCCTTGCAATGAGAAGCCACAAAGCATTCAGGGCCAGAGGTGCTGCAAGAAAAATGGTACTTTGAAAATATGTGTGTATATAGAGGGAAGCCTAGGAAACTACACCACAGTGTTGTTATTCTTTTAAGTGATTTTTTTGGAGAGACAGTGCATGCCTACATGCTTTTCTGCCTATGCAGAAAAATATTTCTAAGAGCTCAGAAACCAAGCTTCTCCCCCACTCCTGGCTTCTATCCCTCCTCCTCCTCCCCCAATTCCTTCTTTTAACCTTACTTTTGTTTTTAACTTAGCAATGCATCTAAGAAACTTGCCCACCCTGTATCAATCCATCTCCTATTTCTGAATGGCCATATTGTTATTTTATTGCATGGATATTTTGAAATTAACCCATTGATGAAGACATACATGGTTGCATCTTTGATGCAATCAAGGTTGTCATAAATGCCCTTGCACCTCTGTCTACAGACACAAGTGTGGACCCATCCATCAGATAAATTCCTGCATGTGAAATGGCTACTGTGAAGAATAGAGTCACCTCAATAATTTTACCTCTTAGAAATTGTTTCATTAAAGAAACACCAGGATACAGGCACAAAGATATTGTACTTCTTTATAAGGACAGAAAACAAGAAGGGACCTAAGTTCCCACTGATTCAGGGGGAGTGGGCTGAAGCGTGTGAATTCCCAGGAGATGACATGAGTGGCGGCCAGCGCACATCGACATGCTGCAATCTGAAAAGGGAGCATGATATGCCATTAAGCAGATAGGGAAGATTACAAAACAGCTTCCACGCACAACTCCATTTTCATAAATGTATTTATATGCTTGTGCCTTTTTTCCTTCTCTGTATTCCTTGAGTTTCTATGTGAGTAGGTATTATCTTTATAGACAGAGGAACAATTAAACTGCTTCCAAAGCATCTGATTGCTCCATGGGCACAGATTTGAATTTGTGGTGCACCCATATGACACCAGGTATGGGTCCAGGTGTTTACAATGGAGGATCGGAGCTGCCTCCGTCTCTGGCTCCTGTCTGCCATCTCTAGCCTGATCATTTAGAATCAGAGAATGTTGGAACCCTTAAAAAGTAGCCCAGGCCTTATCTCATTGATGAGGGAACCAAGGCTCAGAGAAAGTAAAGTCTACCAAGGGTCACACAGCCAATTTAGCCAGGAGATTAAAGAGCCTAGGGCTCTACTGCCCAGCAACTCTTCTCTCCCCTAAATCTGAATATGAACTGTCATTTAGGGTTGAGAAGAGCACCGATTTGGAATGCCCTGTCTTCTGGGAGACCCTGTCCAGGCAAACCCAAGATGAAACATAAAAGGGCCCTACACAAGACTGTCATTAGTGGGGAGGAGCCTGATCCTGCATAGGCAGAAAAGCAGCTTTGTTGGGCCCAGGGGTCTGGCCAGCCACTGAGGCAGCCGGCTGCGGGGCATGAGGGAAGGAGCTTCCCTGGGCAGGTGCCAGATGACAGTAATTATAAGGCAATGTGGGCCTGCAAAGAGCCCATTAAATATGTTTGCTTTGCATCAAGCAGAACTCAACCTCTTCGCCACTTTCTATAAGAAATCCAACCACATCAAACACTTTTGGGTTTTTATACACTTTCCTGAATGTTTGAATGATAGCAGGGAATGGTCTTGTCAATCAGCCCTGGCACAGAGCTGTCTGCTCGCCCCTTCCTGGTTCCTCGCTCCTTTCTCACAGATTCCACCCCTCCCTATTCCCTCTCCTCTTGGCTCAGCTCACACCCTGCCTCTGACCGCCCCAAGCCATCCATCAAAGCATTTCCCCAGCAAAGAGGGACTTCCCAACCAGCTTCCATGAAAATAAAAGTCCCTCCATTTAATTACTCTGGAGTCTTTTAGAGGCCGTAAAGGCCACAGTCTCTGAGACCAGGATCTTAGGCTTTGAGCTTTAATGCCCCTAAATCACTTCCCTCAGGTTTACAGCAGGCCATTCCAAAGTTTGGGATGGGAGAGGGCTTGCCCAAGGTCAGGGGACACCCATGGCTTCCAGATCTCCACGGTCCAGGCTGGAGCCAGGTCCTAGAGTCAGGACAGACTGTGAATCAAGAGCTTCTTATTTATGTCCTCCAAGAGTCGAGGTCACCCTGGCAGATGGACTGTGATAAGGAGGCCCTGAACAATGTCCAAAGGGCAGAAGAATTTGTGGCGCACCCATAGGACACCAGATATGGGTTCAGGTATTTACATTGGGGGATCAGGTGAGGGTCTTCTCCCAGTCTCCAGGGTAGAGGTGCCGTAAGCAGAGGCAAATCAGCATGACATCATCATCTTCCCACCTGAAAGCCCAGAGGTCCCAGGTGGGATTGTTTGCACCTCTCACAGGGGTGTGGGCGCACTCTAAGGACTGGTCCAACTCCCAAATCATGAGTGATGGCGAGAGTGGGTGCTGTCCTCCAGGGGAGGGACAGGTGAGTCAGGCTCCCTGAGCATCTAGGCTCTGTCCATGAGTTGTCTTAATCACCCCCTTGTTGTTCCAGGAAGGAGAGATGCTACCTTCACTTTATTAAGGATGTGGGCCGCACACCCAGGCGGCCGAAGTCCAAAGTCACTCCTCCAGAGCTCAGGGCTTCTTGGTGGAGGCCGAGCCTGTTTGTGGGTGTGTGCAGGTGTGTGGGGAGAGTGTGGGTGCTGGGGGTGTGTCCCTGCAAGAGGTCCTGGGCCTGGGCCTCTGTGGATGCCTATAGAAGAAAGAGAGCTGTGGTCCCAGGAATCTTCTCTCATAGCCCTGGACTGGGTGCCCTGTCTCCTGGGCTCTGGTCCCTGCTCTGCAGCAGATAACCATGTCCCTTGAGAGGCCTCTCTCAGTGAGACCCTGTCTCTAAATAAAATACAAAATAGGGCTGGAGATGTGGCTCAGTGGTTGAGTGCCCCCGAGTTCAATCCCCTGAGTTCAATCACAAAAAAAAAAAAAAAAATTAAATTAAATAAATAAATAATGGCTGGCCACAAGCTCTAATCTCTCCCTGCACCCTCTCTTTCCCAGTTCTGCTTCTTGTCAGCCTTGTGATCCTTCTGGGACTCTCTCCTCACTTGGTCCAGCTCTCGCTCCTTGTTTGGCTGGATCCACTCCCACACTGGACACCTTGTGGGTGCAAACCAAGGCAATTACTGGGTGATTATGTGTCTTGGAGGTGTCGTGGCCGGGCTGAGGAGGGCCACGCCTCCTCTTTTGAATTCTGACTTTCCTGCTTAGGAGTGTCCTCAGATTTTCCTTGTTAATGCGGGTCTGGCTGGCTACTCTGACGCACCATCCTGACGGTCCACACACCACCGTGAGGAGGCAAGGAGTCTGTCTGGCTGTCGCATGGCAGGTGAGTGGGCAGGGCCTGGGGACCTCAGGGCATGAGGGCCTGAGAGGGGAGTTTTCAGGAGTGTCTGTGAGATAAAAACTTTGATGGTTGCTTGTTAAGAGGTTAGAGCTGGACAGTCCATCAGCTCTTCCCTCATGTTCATCAGAAAATAGAGACATGGGGATGGAAAGAAGCAGCCCCAGACCAGCCAGCAAGTCCATGCAGAAGCTGGGTCGGGGGCAGGCCTCCTGCACACGCTTTGATGAAGTAGAGGAGGCAGGAACAGAGAGGCAGGGCAGATCTCAAATCCTCTCTCCCCTGCTGCACTTTCTGTGGATCCAGAGACAATTCTGGGCCTAGCTGTGTGGGAGGGAGAAAGAGGGCCCATGAGCAGCGTCTTCTCTGAACTCCTGCCTCAGTGACTAGAGGGCAAGGGCAATTCCATCCGAGGAGAAAAGAGCTGTGTGACCTTGAGCAAAGGAATCTGCCCTTGTTGCCTTTGTTTTCTCATCTGTAAAATGGGGATCAGAATGCAAATTATCTCACAGGCCTGCTACGTGCTGTCCTCCGTCACACAAGATCTCAACGTGAGAACTTGTTGACAATAGCCTCAGAAAACGTGTCCCCACAGACCTAATTGGCACACTTTCATGGGCTCAGAAACTCATAGATACTGGGGTCCAGTAATGAGCCAGTAAGCAGAAAAAGCCCCAAACTCACAGGTCTTTAAGGGACATTCCTAATTCTATGTCTGCTATTTTCAATTGCTCAGCATCATGTGACACCATGTGAATCAATGCTTGTTTATTAGAAAATAAACTTTCAAAGTCAGGTCTTTTCATCTCTTTATCATATTTTAACTTCCTCTTCATATTCCCTCCTAGCAGTTGATAATATTATTAGGCCTCTGGGTCCATCTGGTTCCTGCGGTGGGTCTGCTCCTCTGAGGACAACCCAGACCACCTGTTTCCAAACCTGGGGTTGCTTCTCCTGTCAGACTGGTGCAGAGGACACTGGCTTTGCCTCTACCAGGACCTGATTTTCAGGGCTTCCCTACGTGGCCCCTCTTCCCTAAGCATTTGATAAAGCATCTGTCTTAAGCTTGGCAGCAACGAGTTATGCTGAGGAGGGAACAAAGTTGGTGGCAGGGATCCCAGTGTCAGGTCAGCCACCCGTTTGGTGGGTACTCTCTCCTCTCTCTCAACCTCGATTTCTCCATCTGTAAAATGTTGGGATCAGATCCATCATGTCTCGCATGTGAACTCTTTATTGGATTTAATTCTATTCCTCAGGGGTTGCCTGGGTCCCTCTAGCTTCCTGGGAGGATTTGCTCCTCAAAGCAAAGACATGAATTCATAACTGTGATGCCAGATCCTGATGGAAAGAAACCCATCACCAGGATCCTCACCCCACTGACTCTGTCCATGGCAGACATCACTAGTTGATCCCAGAGCTCCTCCCTACAGAATCGGGATGTAATCCCAGAATTCTCCTCAATGCAATTCTTCCATAGCCCCTGCCAGTTGAGCCATGTTAGCAAACAAATAGTGCCATTTTGACATTATTAAATTACAATCATCTTTCAGCTCAGCAATCTTAAGAATTAAGTGGAATGTTCTGTGTGGGGTTGGCTCTATTGGTTGGAGTTGATGGGTTTCTATATACTGGTTAAGAGGAAGGACCAGGAAGGAAAGGAGACTGGGCAGTGGCCCCAAAAAGGCCCCCAGGCAACTTCCTAATTAATCATTTAGCTGTGGAGCTCAGGTACCCGGGCTGCATACTAAGGACAGAGTCATAATGGAGCCCATTAAAAACCAATTATGCCGAGTCCAGAGTCGGGGAGATGTTGCTGGCTTCAGCAGAGCTTCTTGGGCCCAGCCTCACTGGGTGCCATGCCCAGGCTGGTACAGAGAATTGGGGATGGCAGTATCATTTGGACTTTTGGTGTCACCCAAGACCATGAGGGAGAGCAGCAGGGACAAGCGTGGGAGAGTGTCAGGCAGGAGGTGACCTTCTACACACCCTTCCCTGGAAGCCAAGCCTGGACTTAGGCTGATCTCTGTGGCCACCTGGTGGGCCAGTGAGCCGGAGGGCAGGGATGAGGTTGGCAGGGACAGGAATTATGGCCACGACCAAATTGGGAGGCCCCCTATGACATGGCACCAGAGTGTGTGTGGACTTGACAGTTACGGAGCAGGAGAAGTGACACGCTGACACTCATGCAATCTGAGGGGTTCCCCCCTCCATGAGCTGCAGTTCCCCTACAGCACTGAAGAAGATGAGCTGGAAAACGTTCTGAGGCTGTGGGGCCAGGTGATGGCTTAGGCAGGAGGCAGAGATGAGAGAAGGAAAAGAAAAACAATGTGTGTAGGAATTGGGGATGGGAGGACAGGGTGATGGGGAAGATTTAGGGGACAGGGGTGACAATCTAAAACCCCCCATTTGTGGAACTCAAAACCGTGGACCCAGCACGTGCTAAGTGCTGGAAGGAGAACACCATCCTGACTGGAGCTCGCTGTCTAGTGTTAATGGTTTCTCCTTCGCCCTTGGAATTTCCTGGTTCAGGCGCTGCATTTCCTCATTACCCTACTTATAATGATTACTCCATTTAATCCTCCTTAAAATTGTATGAGGAAGATCTTATGATTGTCATTTTTAGGGAAGGAAATCTGAACCTTAGAGAGGCCCAGCAACTTACCCAGCGCCACTCGGGCAGTAAGTAGAAGATACAGGATGGCATGCATTGGGGAAAAATTGAAATGGCAGCCAGGAGCCCTTGAGACTTGAGTTTCAGAGAGGTTCATCCACCTGCCTCAGGTCACACAGCCGACAAGTGGGAAAGTCTGTACTAGAACTCAGTGTCTGCCTCTAAACTCGGGCTCCCACTGGCTGTGCAGGGTGGAAAGGAAGGCCAAGAGAAGATGGTAAAAGAAAGAAGGGAAAGAGGGCAGTAAAGCTGGCGGGGGGGGGGGGGGTGCAAACCCTGGAATGACAGGTAGTAGAGGAAATGCCCTTGTTATTTACTCCTTCTTTCCCCGGGTCTGAAGGGCACAGCCTCAGTCTTGAGCTCTGTGGCCTGCAGCCCAGGCCTGGGAGCTCACCGCTCATGTCCTCAAGCTGAAGGACCAAGCCGTAGGTTCACTGAACCAGACGAGTGTCAGATCTTGCCACTCACAGCCCCTCCCTGGTGTCCACCAAGGGGCTGAGTGACAATCTTCTGGGTCATTTCATAGATGGGCCAACTGAGGCCTGGAGGGAGAAGTCAGCAGCACTCTGCCCCCTGCAGCAGAGGCCACACCCGCCCCTCCTCCCAGCCCCAGGAGTTTTAGAGAGCAGGAAGTTAGGAAGGAAGGGCAGGTTTTAGAATGTGACAGCTTTAGTTAGAGGGATTATAGGGTGGGTGGGGTCCAGGCAGGTGATGGCGTGTGGGTGCCAGTCCTCCAGGGCGGGTCCAGGATGCTAGTGAGCATCAGCTCCCTTGTCACTCCCCAGCCAAGGGACAGGAAGTGACGCTCACTTGTTCATCCAAATAATGTTCACCGAGTATCTACTATACTCTGGGCTCTCAGCCAGGCCCTGATAATCCAGAGCGTATGAGAGCCAGACCTTAACTTTAAGGTGTCATCAATCCAGTGGAGGAAAGAGACAAGTAAACACATGGCATCCTTGATCATAGGTTAGGGACAGAAGCCTTAGTCCCAGATAGCAGAATCTGAGCTGAGCATAGGGCGATGACATCGAGTTTATTTGACCGAGTCTGGAATCCATCTCCTGCACAGTTATATCCTCAACTTGGTCTGCCTCTGTATGTAGGATCCCCTCATCTGTATCCATCAATCTCGTTGTCCCTTTGAGGGCTGGAGAGGACACTGGTTAGGGCAGAATTGAACTGTCATCACCAGAACAGTTGCTTTTCCCATGCAGAGTCCTGGAACCCCAGAGCTGACCCCACAAATGGCAGGTCACAGTGTGTGATGCTGATGGGTGTGGATGACTCAGACCACCAAAGGAGCAGCTCTCAGAATGGATCACACAGGGACCAGGACAGTGGGTTACGGGGCAGGTGCAGAGTCTGGGTGGGGAACGGGAAGCCAGGATCCCTAGGTTTTATGTCTGCCACGTGATCAAAGAGCAAAAGCTTCAAAGAAGTATGTTCTTCGGGGGTGACAGAGAAGCAGCGTGGAGACAAATGGCAAGGAGTTGTAAGATCAAAAGATCTTCGTTCAGCAGAAGGAAAGACTTTCTAACACTTGGGGGCTGGCTAAGGGGCCTCTTGTAGGTTGCAAGCTGGGACCATAGTCACGTAACCACCAAGAATTTGGCTACAGGAATTTGATGTTGGGCAGGAAGTTGTGAGAGAGATGGTCGATGAGATTCTGGGATAATAACCATAATGACAGTTCTGACTCATCCCACCCCCTCTTGCCCATCTGTGATAAGGCTACAGATGTGTAGAGGGTGACCGGAGCTGGTTTGGGCTGTGGCAAGGAAAAGAGGAATCCAACACAGACGCCCCAGGGCTTGAACCCATATCGGGGCCCAGGAACCCCCATCAAATCCCAAACGCCCCCTGAATCCAGCCCAGGGGCTTGCCAAGTGGAGCTAATTACTACCCAAAACCTCACCCCCTGCTCCTGACTCATCCTGTAAAAGGGGACACTAGCCTCCTGTTCTGGCCTGTATCCAGACACTGTGATTAGTAAGCAGCAACATGAATTCCTGGGCCACAGATCCAAACTGCCCTCAGGCAAGAAGCCCCTTTCTTCCCACTCCCTCCCCGCCCTTTGGAGGTTTTATTGTTGTTGGGTTTTGTTTGTTTGTTTGTTTGGTTTTTGTTTTGTTCTTATTTTTTGTCTACTTGTTTTTGTACTGGGAATAGAACCCCAAAGGCACTTTACCAACTGAGTCACATCACCAGCACTTTTTATTTTTTTATTTGAGACAGTGTCTCACTAAGTGGCTTAGGGCCTCGTTAAGTGGCTGAGGCTGGCTTTGAACTCCTCCTGCCTCAGCCTCCCAAGTCACTGGGATTACAGGAGTGCACCATGGTGACTGGTGCACATTTGATTTTCCATGTGGGTGAACCTGAACTGCCCCTTCAGTTCTGTTGATGTTAGACCTCATGATCTCATGCACAAGATGTGGAGTTTCCTTCCTGTGTTTCCAGACTAAACAGAGGCCACCTAAACTCAAAGTTCTGGGGCTTCAGAGCCCTGCACTTGCCCAAGGACTGTTGGAGCCAACTAGACATGAAGATTCTACTTCCCAGTGTGAGAAGCCCCAAGGCAGCAGGGAGTTGTGTTCTGGCTCCTGCCACGCAAGGTCCCTATTGAACCCTGGTCCTGCGCAGGCCTGTTCACTTGCCACAGCAGTGGCCTTCGGAGTTGCCATGCTTGGGACACATATGTCACCGCATGAGTTCCTTCTAACATGTTCAATCTTTCTCCCCAAATGACAATGCCAGACTGGCGCCTTCAGCCTAATCCAAGCTTAAACTAGTCTTTTCCGTGGACCTTCCATGGCACCAGCCCAACCAACTCACAAATGAGACCAATTAGGAGGCTGTTGCAGATTAGGTAAGAGACATGGCTCCCTGTGCTTCTGTTAGCCATTGCTGCGTGGCAAACCATGCCATCTCGAGGCTTAAGACAACAACAGTCATTTTCTTGCTTAGGAAGCTGCAATTTGGGGAGAGCTCAGCAGGGACAGCTTGTCTCTGCTCCATTCGGTTTCAGCTGGGGCAGCTTGACTGGGGGCTGAGGATCTGCTTGCAAGATGGCTCACTCTCCTGGCTGCCAAGCCAGAGCTGTCGTCAGCTGGGAGCTCAGCAGACTGGAGGCTGGAGGCCTTGGTTCCTCTCCACGTGGGCGTCTCCACGGCCATTTGATTTTCCAAGAACAGGCAACTCAAGGGAGCCTAGAAGAAGCTGTATCAATGTTTATGATCTAACCTTGGAAGTTACAGAGTGTCATTTTGTTTTACTCACAAGTCTTCCAGATTGGAGGGATGGGACGCTATACCTATGTCTCAGTGAGACACATGTCAACAATCATAACATTAGGGCATGTAGAATGGCAACCATCTTTAGAAAATACAATCTGCCACTCTCCCTTAATTAAAAGATTATGCGAGGTGGCTGGGGTGTGGCTCAGCAGTAGAGCACTTGCCTCCCACATGTGAGGCACTGGGTAAATAAACAAAATAAAGACACTGCATCCATGTACAACTAAAAACTATTTTTTAAAAAAAGATTATACGAAGGTGCTGAAGCCTTTAAAAATACAAGCATGTTGGCCAACCCTCTCCAGACTTTGGCCCACAAGTGGTGAAAAATAGAGATGCCTAATGTGTATGCTTCCAGCTAAAGTCAAACAGGCAACCCTCTGCCTTCTTCTCTTTTTTTAATATTTATTTTTTAGTTATAGTTGGACACGATGCCTTCATTTCACTCATTTATTTTTATGTGGTGCTGAGGATGGAACCCAAGGTCTCCCATGTGCCTGGCAAGTACTCTACCCCTGAGCCACAACCCTAGCTCCAACCCTCTGCCTTCTTGATTCAGCTTCCATTCTACAAACGAATGTCCTCTCTTGGCCCATTTAAAACCATGGGTTTTTTTTTTTTTCATTTTTGTGCTTTTGTGTGATTGTTGTTGTTTATTTCTTGGGGGTGGGTAATTCTGCCATTTAAAATGGCCCCAAGCACAGCACTGAAGTGCTGCGTGGTGTCCCTAAGTGCAAGAAGGCTATGATGTTCCTTGCAGAGAAAATAAATGTTAAATAAATTCATTGAATTATAGTGCTATTGGCAAAATGAGTTCAAGAGTAACGAACCAACAATGAATATTAACTAGGGTGCCTTTAAACAATAACACAGGTATAGATTAAGCTCCTAGGAACCTAACCCTGTATTTTCCTTACCAGCCACAGTTCAGTACTCACTAATTCAGTGCCCACAGGGACTTGAATGTAACTACTGAGAATAAGGAGAATCAACGGTGTGTGTGACAAACAGTGGCTGGATGAGTCAGGCGTGGCGCCACCTATGGTCCCAACCACCTGGGCAGCTAAGGCCGGAGGATCACTTGAGCCCATAAATTCGAGACCAATCTGAGCAGCAAGGTGAAACCCTGTCTTAAAATATAAATAAACAAAAATAGTGGCTGCATGAACACAGGCCGGCAGCTGGAAGAGGACGGAAAGACAAGCCAGACGTGAACAGAAGGGTGCAGAAGCCTTGGCCTCATCTCCCTGCGCTCTGCCTCCGCAGGGGTCCGAGTCACCAGTGTGGACTGGCAGCGGTCGGGGAACGGCGCTGCGCACCACACCCAGGAGTATCCTTGCCCTGAGCTGGTGGTCCGCAGGGGCCAGCCGTTCCGCCTCACCCTGGATCTGAGCGGAGACCTGGACAGCGAGGAGACCCTTATCTTCACGGTGGAGACAGGTAAGTGGGCTCACTAGCGCCCCCTCTGGTCTACAGTTGAATAGCTGTGTCCTGTGACCACTCAAAGGAGACCCTGCCGTGGGCAAGTAAGCAAGTCTGCAAGGGAGCCTTAAATCTGTAGACTTCTGATAACCGCTTCCTGGGGACAGTTGGAAGGTGCTGCCTGCAGACGGCAGGGTGGGTGAGATGACCTCTCTGGAATCCTATGCATGCCAAGGAATTCAGAGTTCCAGAAGGATATGGAAATCGGGGGAGGGTGGACACTTTTGGAGTTCAAACTTTTCTTTCCTTTCATGGTCAGGTATAAGGTAGATTTGGGTTCCTAAGGCTGCACTTTCCCCTTGTCCCAGGAGTGGCTGGGGGTCGGGGCAGCCGAGGCGTCCCACTCTGGCCTTCTTAGGCTTGCTCAGCCCCTTCTCCTCAGCCGTCTCCCAGCACCTCAAGGGGTGAAGTCGAGGCTTCCAAGGTGTGGCTTTCCCACTTCTCCAAAGCCGGGTTTCCTAGAGGCAGGGTCTCCTGACTCCCTCTCCTATCGTCCAGGGCCCAAGGCTTCCGAGGCCCTCCACACCAAAGCTGTGTTCCAGACCGCGGAGCTGGAGGGGGGTGATGTCTGGACAGCGGTGAAGGAGTCGCAGACGGAGAACAGCATGAGTGTCAGCCTCGCCAGCCCTCCCGATGCTGTGATCGGCCGCTACCAGCTGAGCGCCAGGGCTTCCTCTCGCAGGAGGCACAGTGACCGGAAGCTGGGAGAGTTTGTTCTCCTTTTCAATCCATGGTGTCCAGGTAGGTGCTGCCAAGTCCTAGTCAGAGGTTTTCCTGGAAGCCTCCTCAGAAGTGGGCATGCTCTTGATGGGAGACGTGGGAGGCAGATGCAGGATCAAGGAGGTGAACGCCAAGAGCTGGGCCTTAGCAGAGGTGGGCATGGGCAGAGGAATCCAGTGGTTCCTGGTGTCAGAGAG
Organism: Spermophilus citellus; assembly: GCF_964194105.1. Classification (NCBI taxonomy): domain Eukaryota; kingdom Metazoa; phylum Chordata; class Mammalia; order Rodentia; family Sciuridae; genus Spermophilus; species Spermophilus citellus. Next base: position 28,548,956 of record NC_138185.1, read on the forward strand.
GATGGGAATGGGGCCTGATAGGCAGGTGAGGCCCAAGTGCAGGTGAGAGCAAGGCTGGGGTGTCAGACAGCCTTGGGGTAGTCCCAGCTCTGCTAAAGTGCTTCCCTCTGTGAGCCACGCTTTCCACATCTGTAATACAGAAATGATACCAGCACTTAACTCTTGAGGCTATGGTTGGGAGATCGTGCAGCTAATGCTGTGATGCACAAGATACACTACAAGGCCTTGGCAGGGGGTCATTGGGATCAGTCTCCTTATTAATATTTAAGAAATATGAGGTTGCAATTGGCATCCAAAAGGACTGCCCAAAGGTGTCAGGATTCCCAAAACCCTTCCGTTCCCAGGGTTGGTCCCTGCCTGGGGAAAGACTGCTCAGGAGGGATGAGGCTTGATAGAGTGGCAACACGGGAGCCTGCAAGCCCTCTCGCTTCTCCTGCCACGGTCAGCCTCCAGGCACAGTCCTGCTGCTGGCCCTGATGCAGCCCCTTCCCCAGGCCGGCAGGGCCAGAGCCCCAGCCCACGCTGGGCCTGATGACTGCTTTTCAGAGGACGATGTATTTCTGGCCTCAGAGGAAGAGAGACAGGAGTACGTGCTCAACGACAGTGGCATCATATTCCGGGGCGTGGAGAAGCACATCCGAGCGCAGGGCTGGAACTACGGGCAGGTCTCCAGGGGCGCAGCCAGTGGGGGATGTGGGCTGGGGTATGGGAAAAGCCAGCCAGGAGCCCAGCTGTCCACTCCTTTCTAGGAGGTTAAGTGGAGCCAATGCTTAGAGCCTGTAAACCAAAGGAGCATATCAAGGAGGCAGATGTGGCTCAAAAGCAAATCATGTTTGTGACTTCACTGTGCCTAGTGGGGAGTTATAGGACGTATTGAATGGGAGGGCATGAGTAAGGTTGAGCTTCTTGTTCCCCAGGGAACTCTCTGAGGAAGGATTTCTGATACTTGAGGATGTTCTGTGATGTCCCGGGGAGGCAGGGCACGAGATTAGGACAAAACTCCCCTGCATAGACACAAATGACTGTGGGATCAGGTGGGATTGTGGAAAGGTCTGGATAATGGGTGAGGCTCCAGCCTCTAAACACAGCCTCTCCGGGGAGCAGTTTGAGGAGGACATCCTGGATATCTGCCTGTCCATCCTGGACCGAAGCCCCAGTCACCAAGATGACCCAGCCACTGATGTGTCCCATCGTCACAACCCCATCTATGTCACCAGGATCATCAGTGCCATGGTGAGGAGTTCCCTGCTATCCCTATATATAGACTCCTTCAAGAATCCCTAAGCCAACCCAGGACCACAGCCTAGGGGTTCCCAACTCATCCCTTGTTTTAATTCTCTATTGCTACATAAACCCCGCCCAGCACGCACGCACGCACGCACACACACACACACACACACACACACTCAATGGTATGAAAAATTTACAGACCAGGAATTTGAGCAAGGTACCATGAGAATGGCTTGTCTCTGCTTCAAGATGCTTCAGCTGGGGATTTCTGAGTGGCTGCCAATGTCTGGGATAACTTGATGGGACTGTACATCTGGGACCTTGGTTCGGGTCCTCGGCAGTTCCTTATTTTCTGCCCACACAGTATCTACTGGAACTAGAATGTTCAAAATGGCTCCCTCACTCTCACGCCAGGGTCCTGGGCCGGGGGGTGGCTGGAATTGCGAAACCTGGCCAGTCATCACGGCTTCTCCCCATGCAGCCTCTCCACATGGCTAGCTTGGGCTTCCTCACAGTGGGGGGGATCTCATCCACAATGCTGGCTTCACCCACAGCAACTGCGCCAAGAAAACAGGAAGCAGACCCTGCCAGGCTTCAAGGCCTGGGCCTGAAAACTGTTCCAGCATCACTTCCACAGTGGACAGTGCTCAATGCAGTCTGAGGCCAGCTCAGATGCAAGAGCAGCAGGCATAGACAGACCTCATCTCTCCATGGGAGGAGTGCCCACTTTAACTGACCTCAGGCCACATACTCCCTCCACAACAGGTGGTGAAGGGACCTACTAGTGCTTTCTATCCATGCAGGTGTTCAGGTCAGTGGGTGGGAATCTGAGATCCCCAAATTGGACAAAGCTGTGCTTCTCATAATGGATGCTCTCAAGACCTCAAGACTTCAGACAGATGTTGGCGCTCTGAGAATCAGCAGCAATGGCCAACCCCATCAGTAGAATATTACAGCCAGCTGACAGTAGTGCAGGCTCCACACCCAGGTCCTGAACTCATGGGTCACCCCTTTAACTAACTTGCTATATGATTTGGTCAAGTCCCTGAACTCCTCTGAACTTCAGTTTTCTCATAAAAAAGTGGGGGTGGGGGGTGGGGGGTACAATAGAACCTGTGGAGGAAAATAGAACCATAAACTTAAAAGGTTAACTAGTATAAACAAAATCCTTAGAATAGCCAGGCACCATGGTGCATACCTATAATCCCAGCAGCTCTGGAGGCTAAGGCCAGAGGACTACAAGTTCAAAGCCAGCCTCAGAAATTCAGTGAGGCCCTAAGCAACTTAACATAACCCTTTCTGAAAATAAAAAATAAAAATAAAAAAGGGCTTCGGGTGTAGCTCAGTTGTTAAGCACCCCTGAGTTCAATCCCTGCTAACAACAACAACAATAACAAAATCCTTAGAAAAGAGCCTGGCATTCAAATAAATGTCAGCTATCTCTCTAATTACTATACCCACTAGCAGTCCTGAAATATAAATCATTTAAAATAGGAAATGCTCTGAATTATAGATGATTTTTAACAAGAGTATCCAAATGGAAAATAATTAAAAGTTATAAGTAGTTCCAAAAAGTAGAGTTTTTGTTTGATTTGATTTGGTTTTTGTGGTTCTTGGAATCAAATCCTAGGCTTCATGGCTGCTCAGCACCTGCTCTACCCCTGAGCTATGCTCTCAGCCCAAAAATGTAGGTGCTTTTAAGACAGCAGAGATCCCCACTTATCAGGCAATTGAAAAGCAAGGAGTGACCCCAATTGACTAGCCGGTCCAAGTAGGAGATGATTTCATAATGGTGAGGCTCTTGCTGTGGGAAGCCTGCATGGTGGGTGGAACTGTGTCTCCTCTGCTCAGGTGAACAGCAACAATGACCGGGGTGTCGTGCAAGGACAGTGGCAGGGCAAATATGGCAGCGGCACCAGCCCACTGCACTGGCGCGGCAGCGTGGCCATCCTGCAGAAATGGTTCAAGAGCAGGTTCAAACCAGTCAAGTACGGCCAGTGCTGGGTCTTCGCTGGAGTCATGTGCACAGGTATCAGAAAGAAATGCCCCTCTCTTCAGTCTGCTCCCTATTTGCATCCATTTACATATATTTGCATTGCTGTAGTCTGTCTTCATTGATGAGGAGGTAATGACCAGGAGATCAGTTCATTTACTTGAGTTTTGGTTTTTATTTGGCAGAAAGTCCTCCCTTTGCCTCTAGCTCATTGAGTGTCCTGGGCAAGCCCTGTGGCCCCTTAGACTTTGGTCACTCTTCTGTGGCATCTGAGGTTTTGCCAGCCTTAGAGCCTGCTCAGAGTGGCATCTCCAGAAGTCCCTGAGACAATGTACAGGAGATGGCGTCTGAGGGAGTGGAAGTCTCAGCCCTGTCACCTGCCAAAGTAGACAAAGGCTGTGGGGACTGTGGTGGGAAATGGGGTGGAGCAGCCTGCTAGGGGCCAGAGCCCACTCCTGGAGCCTCCCAGCTCTCTGCTCTGCAGTCCTCAGGTGCTTGGGGATTGCGACACGAGTGGTGTCCAACTTCAACTCGGCCCACGACACTGACAAAAACCTGAGTGTGGACAAATATGTGGACTCCTTCGGGCGGACCCTGGAGGACCTGACAGAAGACAGCATGTGGTGGGTCCTGGGCTACTGTCTCAAGGTCAGGGTCAGGGTCAGAGTCTAACCAGCCCAGCCCCAGTGCCCTCCCTTCCTTTCCTCATACAAAATTTTCTTTCTGATGTTGGATCCTCTGTCACCACCCAGGCTGTCAGAGTCCCCCTGCTTACCCCAAAATGTTTATCAAGGTATTTTTCCCAAGACAACAACCTCCCAAAGAGGTGTTCTGAGGCCAACTGTAAAGATGCCAAGTCAGGCAAACCAGGAATCAGGTATCTCTCTGCTACTTCCTTCCTGTGTGACCTTGTGCAAGTGATGTCACTTTTTCTAGACTTGTATTCTCACCTTAAACACAGAGTTGAAGATAAACTGGGGACTTCTTACCAGGGCCTATAGAGCTCTCCATCATCTAAATCCTGCCTACCCTGGAGATATTGACCTGCTTTCTATTTCTCGAACACACTCACCTTTTTCTTATCTCCAGACCTTTGCACATGCTGTTCCTTCTGCCTGGATCGCTGTTCTCTTCGCTCTTCTTCTGGTGAATTTCTTTGCACTTAGGTCTGGCCTCCAATGTCATTTACCTAGAGTAGATCTCCAGCAGTTATTCTCTAACTCAACCCCTCTTTTCTTCACAGCTTTCATTGTCACTTGCATTTGTTTCATTCATCTCCTAACTTAATGCTGCCTGTATCCCCATGGGTCCCCTTTGTTAAAATTTAATTTTCATGAAAGCAAGGACGCTGTGTCGTATTTGCAGTTGTATTTCTCGTATCTTGAAGAACAGGCTCGTGATATATACATACACACACACACACACACACACACACACACACACACATATATATGTGAGTGCTGTGTGGATACAGTTGAATGAGTGATTGACATGCGGGGGCCATAGCATTCATGGGCTGGTCTACAGCAGGGGCTTCCCTCCCATGGACTTCAGATCTCATGCAAGGCCACCTCACCCACCCTCTCTCTATGGCAGGAATTTCCATGTCTGGAACGAGAGCTGGTTTGCCCGGCAGGACCTGGGCCCCTCTTACAATGGCTGGCAGGTTCTGGATGCCACACCCCAGGAGGAAAGCGAAGGTAGGGCTCCGCCAGCCAGTCCCAGACCTCTGCTTTTCCTCCCCTTGCTGCTCACGCCCACCCCTCCTGCCCAGGTGTGTTCCAGTGTGGCCCCGCTTCAGTCACTGCCATCCGAGAGGGTGACATACACCTGGCCCACGATGGCCCCTTCGTGTTTGCGGAGGTCAATGCCGACTATATCACCTGGCTGTGGAATGAGGACGAGAGCCGGGAGCGTGTGTACTCGGACACCAAGAAGATTGGAAGGTGCATCAGCACCAAGGCGGTGGGCAGTGACTCCCGTGTGGACATCACAGGCCTCTACAAGTATCCAGAAGGTAAGGGCCACATGCTGGCTTTTATTCAATTCCCCAGATGGCCCCTGGGCTATGGAGGGCTGGTTCCCAGTAGCCTAGGGCCAGATCCTTTCCCAGATGTCTGATGACAATCACAGCTTCCACTGACATTGTCCTGGGTTCTGAGCCAGTGCCTTTGTTTAGGTTAAATTAATAGCTTCCTCTGATTGCTAAGTACCCTTCCGTGTTAGAAAATGTTCCACGTCTAATAACAGCTACATGTCCTTGACTCTCCACCTAGGCCAGGCACTGTTAGGAATATTCGCATATGATAACAGTAATTACCACTACTACTAATGATGATGATAGTATCCCACGTTTCATATTGAACTCCCAGGAAACATGGCACTAGACATAATTCCAAATAAGTGACAGCAGCTCTTGATTGTCATCTGTCAAGGCCTCTGCCAGAGCCATTCATTAGCCGCTGGTTTGTGAAAAAGCCTGTACTTATTGGGGTACAAAATAAGATGGTTGTACTTTTTTCTCATAGTCACCTTCAACTATATACTTTGACAGTCTTCCCTTCCCACGGAGGAATGGGTCCCTGAGCACAAATGTGATCTGATCCATCTGTGTTCAGCCACATCTGTTTGTCTTAAAAAAAAAAAAAAAAAAAAAAAGTGTTACTGGGGCTGGGATTGTGGCTCAGTGGTAGAGCACTTGCCTACCATGCATGAGGCACTGGGTTCGACCCTCAGCACCATATAAATGTAAAATAAAGATATCGTGTTATCGTGTCCACCTAAAGCTCCATATATATATATATATATATATATATATATATATATATATATATATATTTTTTTTTTTTTTTTAATGTTACTAAGTAAAAAGAGTTTGGGTTCAAATAGGAATGAGAGCTTGTCTCCTCCTCTCCCCTGAGTAAAAACTAAAGCAGTGACCCTGGAAGGTTGCTGTGCAGGAGGGGACAGGGTCTGCTCTGGAGCCTCCCCTGGGGTTGGGGAGAGAGGTCTTGTCTGCCTATCTCCACCTAGCCTGTCCCTCCAGGTCTCTTCTCGTCACTCAGGTAAGTAAGGCAGGTAAGCAGACCTCCAGAGAGAACATATGCCAGCTTCCTTTTTTCTTTTCAGATAGGCACTGCCAGTCTTTACCAGCAGGCCCCTTCCTGTTGCAGACACCCCAAACCTTAATGTGGATTCTTTTTGACACCACCGTATTCTTGCACATGCGTGTGCGCACGCACACATACCAACATTTGCTGAGTTCCCATATCTAGGAACATGGCACTCTCTTGACTGTCGGGTGGGGCTGGGTGGTGAGGCCTCTTCTGCACTGGCACCTCTCCCTCAATCCTGCAGGTGGATGGCTGGTCCCACCTGCTGGACCTTCTGCAGCTTAGAACAGGGGTCTTTTGCCCCAAGCTTTTAGCTATGGCTTCAGAAGACACCAACATCCTGTTATAATGACAATAAAGAATTTTCACCCAGCTGGAAATCTGCATTTTTATGTGAATTTTCCTGCTCTGAAGTTATTGGCAGCAGATTATAAATTTATTTAAATAGAGAACCCCACACAGGCAGAGGCTGAGGTCTGCACATGGCTCTCCGACTGCCAGTTTGAGACCTCTGAGAGCCGTGGGAATTTGAAGTGGTGATGAGTGACAGTTCTACCTGGAGAAGGGGGACCCCCGCGGGAGGAGGAGGAAGAAGGTCTCGCAGCTGATCTGTGCGGTGCCCTGCAGGGTCCCGGAAGGAGAGGCAGGTGTACAGCAAGGCCGTGAAGAAGCTATTCGGTGTGGAAGCCCGGGGGAGGAGGACGGGGATCCGCAGGGCCGGCGGGCGGGGTCTCTGGCGTGACGACCTCCTGGAGCCCGCCACCAAGCCCAGCATCACCGGCAAGTTCAAGGTGCTGGAGCCACCGGTGCTGGGTCACGACCTGCAGCTGGCTCTGTGCTTGACCAACCTCACCTCTCGGGTCCAGCGAGTCCAAGTCAATTTGAGCGGCGCCACCATCCTCTACACCCGCAGGCCTGTGGCCGAGATCCTGCACGAGTCCCACGCGGTGAAGCTGGGACCGCAGGAAGGTGAGAACCCTGGCTTGTTGCGACCCCGCTAAGTCACCTCCTTTTGCAAGGATTGAGGGTGGAGTGGGCTTCCCTGGTTCTGCGCCCATTTCCAAGAAGGAAGGGGACATTCCTGAGCTTTGTGCTCGATGCCTTTCCTCTTGGCCCCACTTTGCAGATGAGAGAACTTGAGGCTTAGAGGGGCAAATGATAATAATAGCAATGAAAGTCCCCATCCTCTGGTGGCAAACTGACCTGGTGGTGAGGCGATTTATAGTCTCTATCTCATCCCGATGAATGTGAATGTTTACAGGCTGAATCAACACCGTCTGGAAGCTGGTCAAAATGTACGGCATATGCCTTGTGTTACTTTTCTAAAATCCCAAAAAATTCTGGAGGCCATCTGGCTCCATGTATTCTGTGTGGGAGGAGAGGAGCAGAAAGAGATGTTCCTTAGGTGCTTCTGTGTGACAGGCCATCCTGAGAGTTCTGATGCAAAGACAGAGACCCACAACCACATGCATAGGCACTAGTGGTAGCTCGGTCACTCCAAGGATGAAACTCACATCCAGAGTCCAAAGTCACATGTAGTGGAAGGACCCAAACCCAGGCAACCCCACCTTGGGGGAGACACTCCTGATCAAGAGCAGGAAAGTGGTAAAGCCAGGATTCCAAGACAGCGATGCTAGACCCCGGGCACACCTGCCTCAGCCCCCTGCAGTCCCTTGACTACAGAATGTGTAGTGGGCAGCTCAGTCCACGCCCAAGGGCACAGAACAGGCCTGATGGTGTATTGGCCTAAGATTCATCCTAGATGTTTCACCACAAAATGGAATAGCGCCAGTCCTTTGGAAGGTTTTTGTATAAATTTATCTGACTTTATTGTTTTTTAAAAATATATCAAAGGGGCCTGGGATTGGGGCTCAGTGGTAGAGCGCTTGCCTAGCACATATGAGACACTGGGTTGGATCCTCTGCACCACATAAAAAAATGAATAAATAAATTAAATAAAGGTATTGTGTCCATCTACAACTAAAAATATTTAATATATATTTTATACATATATATTAAATATTTAATATATATATCAATGAACTATTTTTCATAGACATATCACACTTGATAGGATTTACTAAATGTATCCTATTTGATTTTTCTTTGATTATTCTCACTTTCTCCCTTCCTCTCTCTCCCTCCCTGTCCTTTGCTCTTTGTCTCTCTCCCTCTCTTTCTTTCTCTGTCTCCTTTCTTTCTCTCCCTTTCTTGCCCTCCCCCTCTTTCTTCTTTCACAAGCTCTCTGAACTCTAAAGCATCAGTTCGACTTTGTTTAATTGAAGCTGTTTCTCTAGAACAGCTTCTGATAAGTGAACCTTTGGATTTTGATGGGGCATGAAAACATATGAAGGGGGCTTCACACATTTTTTAGCTCTTTTTGTCACAAAAGCTAAATCACAAAATAACACTTCATAATGAAATATTAATTAACACACACTTTTCCCCTGGCTTTTAGCAACTTTTTTTCATGTTGAAAGTAATACATATTCATTAAAGATTTCAAGAGTAAAAGAGAAAAATCGCCTCTGATCTTGCCACCCACCTACAAACTGTTAACAGGTTTTTCCTTCCAAATTGTTAATGCCTGTTTGCTTTTGTGAAAAAAACATAGTTCTAATTAAATATTGCAAATACTCATTAGTGCCCTGATTTTCATATTACAAAGTAATTTAAATATTTTTATAAGCTTTTCATAAACATCATTTTAATAGATGTGTAATATTTGAATAAATATATGATGATTTATCTTTCCTCTTCTTTGGGGTAATTACCAGCTTATTGCTATTAAAAATAGAATTAAGTAAACATCTTGGTGCAAAAAAATTTCCATTTTTTTCTTCTGGATTTTGACTATTTTTGTTAGAACAGATTTATAAAAGTGATATTCTTAAGCCAAGTGATTTGACTCTTAAGTCATATAATTAATTAAAATATATAACTCATTTTTAAATAAATAGACTTTATCTTTTAGCAGTTTTAAGTTTATAGAAAAATCGAGCAGAAAGTACAGAGAGTTCCCTCCTACCTCCTGAACCACCACCACTCTTTTCCTAACATCTTGCATTGCTATAGTGTTACTTGTTACCGTGAATGAACCAGTGTTAACATGTTATTTTCCATTTATTTGCATAAATTCCAGGACCTCAATTGCTGGATCATCTGATAAAGTACACAGTTTACACTAGGGTTCCCTCTTAATGTTATATGTTATATGGGTTCTGACAAATGTATAATAGCCTGTATCCAGTATTAGAGAAACATACAAAATATTTTTTCTACCCTAAAAATTCACTGTGCTTCACCTATTTATCCCTCTGTCATTACTCCCTGCATCCCAGGCAACCACTGATCTTTTAACTGTTGCCATAGTTTTATTTACCCAGAATATCATATAGCAGGAATCATATGCTTTATAGCCTTTTCAGATTGCATTATTTTCCCTAGCAATATGTATTTATATGTGTTTTGTTAGGTTTTGTCTCTTGATCTCTTGATGTCTTATTTCCTGAATGAGAATACTGAATCATAAGTATTCCATTATATGGATGTATAGGTTTTATCCATGTATCTACTGAAGAACATCTTGATTGCCTCCAATTTGGGGTGTTTATGAATAAATCTGCTGTAAATATCTGTATTCGTCTGTCTTGCATTACCACAATGAAATGCTTGAGGTCAGTCAACTTTATAAAGAAAAAAGATTTAAGGCTAGAGGTGTTGCTCGGTGGTACAGCACTTGCCTGGCATGTACAGAGTCTAGGTTCAATCCCAGCACTGCACAAAAAAAAAAAAAAAAAAAAAGAGAGAGAGAGAGAGTTATCTAGTTCATAGTTCTACAGGCTGAAAATCCAGATAACATAGTGCAAGCTCTGTTAATGGCCCCATGACAAATGGCAGAGCCATGCAGGAGGAGAGACTGTATCCCAAAACAGGCAGCAAGAAAGACTGGGGTCCCATAATCCCCTTGAAGAACACACTCTCAGTGCTGTAAGGACCTCTCACTAGAACTCACCTCTTGAAGGTCTCACCTCCTCCCAATACTGCCACCTGGGGACCAAGCTTCAAATACAGGAACTCTAGGAGGGACACACACCATACCCAAACCATAGAAATATTCCTGGGCAGGTTTTTATGTGGATAAGTTTTCCATTTGTTTGCATACATTCCAGGACCTCAATTGCTGGATCATATGATAAGTGTTTGTTCAGTTATGTAAGAAACTGCCAAACCGTTCACCATAGTGGCTGTGTCATTTTGCATTGCCACCAGCATGAATGAGAATTTGTGTCGTGGTGTATTGGGGAGCATTGCTTTATAATATATGTGAAATAGTATCTCATTGTTCCAATTTGTAATCCCCTAATGACATATGAAATTGCATATCTTTTCATACATTTGTTTGGCATCTGTATAATTTCTAGATCTTTTCTCCTTTCTTATTGGGGTTGTTTGTGTTCTTATTTGGGTTTTCTTATTATTGGGTTTTAGATCTTTGTGTATTTTGAGTAACAGTCTTTCATCAGGCATGTCTTTTGCAAATATTTTCTTCAGGTATGTGGATTGTCTTCATAACCTCCTGATGGTGCATTTTGCAAGGCAGAGTTTTTAATTTTAATAAAATCCAACCTGCTAATGTTTTCTTTTCATGAATCAAGCCTTTAGGCTTGATTGTATTGGTGTATGTAAAAAGTCACCACCAAACACGAGGTCATCGAGATATTCTCTTACCATCTTGAGGAGTTTGTAATTTTGCATTTTACATTTAAATGTATGTTCATTTTGAGAAAATTTTGGGGAAAATGTGAAGTCTGTATCTAGATCCTTTTTTTCCTTTCCTCCCCCTCCCCCACAGGTGGATGCCCAGTTGTTCTAGTACCATTTGGAAAGACTTTTATTTCTTTATATTTCCTTTGCTCCTTTGTCAAAGATCAGTTGATCATATTGGTGCACATCTATTTCTGAACTCTACTTTGTTCCATAGATCTATTTGTCTGTTCTTTCTCCAGCCACACTACCTTGATTCCTGAAGCTTTATAGTAACTCTTCGAGTGGGACAGGGCCAGTCCTCCTACTTAATACTCCCCTTTAGTAGTGCATTAAGTATTATGAGTCTTTTGCCTCTCTACATAAACTTTAGAATGAGTTTAGCAAGATCCAGGTGAGGTGGCACAGGCCTATAATCCCAGCTACTCAGAAGGCTGAGTGGGGAGAATCACTTGAGCCCACTGATTCTAGACCAGCTTGGGCAACATAGAATCAAGTCTCAAAAACAGTTAGCTTATCAGGACCTGCAAAATAATTCTTTTGATGTAAATTGCATTTAATCTATAGATTAAAATTAGGAAGAACTTACATCTTGAGAATAATGGAATAATGAGCTTAAAATATTTCTCCAACTATTTAGTTTTTTGATTTGTTTCCCAGAGTTTTTAGTTTTCATTACATATATAGAGAACATATTTTTTAGATTCATGCCTAAGTATTTAATTTTGAGGGGTGCTAACATAAATGGTATTGTGTTTTTAATTTCAAGTTCCAATTGTTCATTTATGGTACATGGGAAAGTGATTGACTTTTGGTATTAATCTTATATTTTATAATCTTACTATAATTGGAAGTTTTTATTTGTTAACATTTTCTACATAATTGATCATGTCATCTATAAGCAAACACTGCTTTTCCCCCCAACTTTCCCCCCCCCAATATGTATACCTTTTAGTTCCTTTTCTTATCTTATTGCAATAACTAGGATGTCTACTATGATGTTGAAGAGGAATGGCAAGAGAGAATCTTTGTCTTGTTTCTGATCTTGAAGGGAAAGCTTTTGGTTTCTTACCATTGAGTTTGCTGTGTGCTATAGATTTTTTCATAGATGTTCTTTAACAAGTTGAGGAAGTTCACCTCTGTTCTTTGTTTGCTGAGAGTTTTTTTTTTTTATCATGAACAGGTGTTGCATTTTCTCAAATTCTTTTTATGCATCTGTTGTTACAATCATGTGATTTTCTTCTGTGGATTTGGTAGATTACGTAAATTGACTTTCTTTTTTTTTCTGCTCTAGGTAGAGGAGGAATACAATTTCTAAAAGCACATCCCAGGAGATGTAACTAATGTGTATCATGTACACTCCTACAATCTGCTGACCAGTTCTTTGGGTCTCCTTCTTATAGGTCACTGGGTCATCATAATTCTTACCAGGAGTAAGGTGTCTACACAATAATTCACATGAGACAATCAGCTGTTGAGGGGATAGACTGCCAACCTTAGTCACCTTGCCACATCAAGGATGACCAGTAATTCTAGTCAATAATAGTCTCTATTTTATTTCTAGGACTCTGTGGTATTACTTGAAGACAAGTATGGTGATGCTTCCAGCTTTACTTTTTTCCTTCAGGATTGCTTTATCTATTTTTTTTATTGGTTGTTCACAACATTACAAAGCTCTTGACATATCATATTTCATACATTAGATTGAAGTGGGTTATGAACCCCCAATTTTACCCCCAATGCAGATTGCAGAATCACGTCGGTTACACATCCACAATTTTACATAATGCCCTATTAGTAATTGTTGTATTCTGCTACCTTTCCTATCCCCTACTATCCCCCCTCCCCTCTCCTCCCATCTTCTCTCTCTACCCCATCTACTGTAATTCATTTCTCTCCTTGTTTATTTTCCCATTCCCCTCACAACCTCTTATATGAAATTTTGTATAGCAATGAGGGTCTCCCTTCATTTCCATGCAGTTTTCCTTTTCTCTCCCTTTCCCTCCCATCTCATGTCTCTGTTTAATGTTAATCTTTTCTTCCTGCTCTTCCTCCCTGCTTTGTTCATAGTTGCTCTCATTATATCAAAGAAGACATTTGGTATTTGTTTTTTAGGGATTGGCTAGCTTCACTAAGCATAATCTGCTCTAGTGCCATCCATTTCCCTGCAAATTCTATGATTTTGTCATTTTTTATTGCTGCATAGTACTCCATTGTGTATAGATGCCACATTTTTTTTATCCATTCATCTATCGAAGGGCATCTGGGTTGGTTCCACAGTCTAGCTATTATGAATTGTGCTGCTATGAACATGGATGTGGCAGTATCCCTGTAGCATGCTCTTTTAAGGTCTTCAGGGAATAGTCCGAGAAGGGCTGTGGGGAGCCATTTTGACACGTGATTGGGTGACTCCCGTTAAGGGCCTGAGGCACTCTGGCTGTGTCGGAGTTATCCCGACCCTTTCCTGATGAGAGAGCCCATCCGTGTGGGGGTGTGCGTAACCACTGACCCTGGAGACCCAATCACTGACCCTGACCTTGGAGTACAGCCCCCCCTCAACCTTCATTGGATGGAATTCTCCCCTGAATCTCTTGTCCCCCAAAATAAAAGGCTACTCCCGGCGTGTTTCCTCTCTCTCTCTCCTGCTAGCCCAGAGTAATCCTCGCTGCCCTGCTGGGCGGCTTGAGGCGGGGAACCAGGGAGGCGAGCCGTCTCGGACCTAGCAATGTAAAATAAGGTACTGTCTGTGTGTTTTATTTTGATCTCTTCTAACTAACTTAATGCCAGAACCTCATTAATGAAACCACTGCGCAGGCCGCGTGGTAGAAAGGGCAATAGCAGGGTCAAATGGTGGTTCCATTCCCAGCTTTCCCAGGAATCTCCAAACTGCTTTCCAAATTGGCCGCACCAATTTGCAGTCCCACCAGCAATGTACAAGTGTACCCTTTTCTCCACATCCTCGCCAGCACTTGTTGTTGTTTGACTTCATAATGGCTGCCAATCTTACTGGAGTGAGATGGTATCTTAGGGTGGTTTTGATTTGCATTTCTCTGACTGCTAGAGATGGTGACCATTTTTTCATGTACTTGTTGATTGATTGTATATCCTCCTCTGAGAAGTGTCTGTTCAGGTCCTTGGCCCATTTGTTGATTAAGTTATTTGTTATCTTATTGTCTAATTTTTTGAGTTCTTTGTATACTCTGGATATTAGGGCTCTATCTGAAGTGTGAGGAGTAAAAATTTGTTCCCAGGATGTAGGCTCCCTATTTACCTCTCTTATTGTTTCTCTTGCTGAGAAAAAACTTTTTAGTTTAAGTAAGTCCCATTTGTTGATTCTTGTTATTAACTCTTGTGCTATGGGTGTCCTATTAAGGAATTTGGAGCCCGACCCCACAATATGTAGATCGGAGCCAACTTTTTCTTCTATCAGACGCAGAGTCTCTGATTTGATATCAAGCTCCTTGATCCATTTTGAGTTAACTTTTGTGCATGGCGAGAGAAAGGGATTCAGTTTCATTTTGTTGCATATGGATTTCCAGTTTTCCCAACACCATTTGTTGAAGATGCTATCCTTCCTCCATTGCATGCTTTTAGCCCCTTTATCAAATATAAGATAGTTGTAACTTTGTGGATTAGTCTCTGTGTCCTCTATTCTATACCATTGGTCCACCCGCCTGTTTTGGTACCAGTACCATGCTGTTTTTGTCACTATTGCTCTGTAATATAGTTTGAAATCTGGTATCGCTATACCGCCTGATTCACACTTCCTGTTTAGAATTGCTTTTGCTATTCTGGGTCTTTTATTTTTCCATATGAATTTCATGATTGCTTTATCTATTTCTACAAGAAATGCCGTTGGGATTTTGATTGGCATTGCATTAAACCTATAGAGAACTTTTGGTAATATCGCCATTTTGATGATGTTAGTTCTGCCTATCCATGAACAGGGTATATTTTTCCATCTTCTAAGATCTTCTTCTACTTCTCTCTTTAGGGTTCTGTAGTTTTCATTGTATAAATCTTTCACCTCTTTTGTTAGGTTGATTCCCAAGTATTTTATTTTTTTTGAGGATATTGTGAATGGAGTGTTTTTCCTCATTTCCGTTTCAGAAGTTTTGTCGCTGATATACAGAAATGCCTTTGATTTATGCGTGTTGATTTTATATCCTGCCACTTTGCTGAATTCATTTATTAGTTCTAGTAGTTTCCTTGTAGACCCTTTTGGGTCTTCTAGGTATAGAATCATGTCATCTGCAAATAGTGATAATTTAAGTTCTTCTTTTCCTATTTTTATGCCTTTAATTTCTTCCGTCTGTCTAATTGCTCTGGCCAGTGTTTCGAGAATTATATGGAATAGAAGTGGTGATAGAGGGCATCCCTGTCTTGTTCCAGATTTTAGAGGGAATGCCTTCAACTTTTGTCCATTCAGAATGATGCTAGCCTGAGGCTTAGCATAGATAGCTTTTACAATGTCAAGGTAAGTTCCTGTTATCCCTAGTTTTTCTAATGTTTTGAACATAAAGGGATGCTGTACTTTGTTGAATGCTTTCTCTGCATCTATCAAGATGATCATATGGTTCTTATCTTTAAGTCTATTGATGTGGTGAATAACATTTATTGATTTCCGTATGTTGAACCATCCTTGCATCCCAGGGATGAATCCTACTTGATCATGGTGCACAATTTTTTTGATGTGTTTTTGTATTCGATTCGCCAGAATTTTATTGAGGATTTTTGCATCTAGGTTCATTAGAGATATTGGTCTGTAGTTTTCTTTCTTTGAGGTGTCTTTGTCTGGTTTCGGAATCAGGGTGATGTTGGCCTCATAGAATGAATTTGGAAGAGCTCCCTCTTTTTCTATTTCCTGAAATAACTTGAAAAGTATTGGTATTAATTCTTCTTTAAAGGTTTTGTAAAACTCCGCTGTATACCCATCCGGTCCTGGGCTTTTCTTGGTTGGTAGTCTTTTGATGGCTTCTTCAATTTCATCCATTGATATTGATCTGTTCAAATTGTGTGTATCCTCCTGACTCAGTCTGGGTAAATCATATGACTTAAGAAATTTATCGATGTCTTCACTATCTTCTATTTTGTTGGAATATAGGTTTTCAAAATAATTTCTAATTGTCTTCTGTATTTCTGTAGCATCTGTTGTGATATTGCCTTTTTCATCCCGTATGTTAGTAATTTGAGTTCTCTCTCTTCTTCTCTTCGTTAGCATGGCTAAAGGTCTGTCGATCTTATTTATTTTTTCGAAGAACCAACTTTTAGTTTTGTTAATTTTTTCAATAGTTTCTTTTGTTTCAATTTCATTGATTTCTGCTCTGATTTTAATTATTTCTTGCCTTCTGCTACATTTGCTGTTGTTTTGCTCTTCCTTTTCTAGGGCTTTGAGATGAAGTGTGAGCTCATTTATTTGTTGATTTTTTCTTTTTTTGAGGAATGACCACCAGGCAATGAATTTTCCTCTTAAAACTGCTTTCATTATGTCCCATAGATTCCGATATGTTGTGTCTGTATTTTCATTTATCTCTAAGAATTTTTTGATTTCCTCCTTTATGTCTTCTGTAACCCATTGATCATTCAGTAACATATTGTTCATTTTCCATGTGATGTAGGATTTTTCCTTCCTTCTTTTATCATTGATTTCCAGTTTCATTCCATTATGATCAGATAAAATGCAAGGTATTATCTCCACCCCTTTATATTTACTGAGGGTTGCCCTATGGCATAATATATGGTCTATTTTTGAGAAGGATCCATGTGCTGCTGAGAAAAAAGTATATCCATTTGATGATGGTTGATATATTCTATATATGTCAGTTAAGTCTAGGTTATTGATTGTGATAATGAGTTCTATAGTTTCTTTATTCAACTTTTGTTTGGAGGATCTGTCCAATGGTGAGAGAGGTGTGTTGAAGTCACCCATAATTATTGTGTTGTGGTCTATTTGATTCTTGAACTTGAGGAGAATTTGTTTTATGAATGTCGCAGCACCATTATTTGGTGCATAAATATTGATAATTGTTATGTCTTGTTGGTGAATGGTTCCTTTTAACAGTATATAATGTCCTTCTTTATCCCTTTTGATTAACTTAGTTTTGAAGTCGATTTTATTCGATATGAGGATGGCCACCCCTGCTTGCTTACGAGAACCGAGTGCATGGTATATTTTTTCCCATCCTTTCACTTCCAGCCTGTGTATGTCTTTTCCAATCAGATGTGTCTCCTGGAGGCAGCATATTGTTGGATTTGTTTTTTTAATCCATGATACCAGCCTATGTCGCTTTATTGGAGAGTTTAAGCCATTAACATTCAGAGTTACTATTGATATATGGTTTGTACTTCCAGCCATGTTTGATTATTTATCCTTTTTTAAAAAAATTTAGTTTGTTTCTCCATGATTATCTTTCCCCTCGCCCTCTGTCTTTACCAAGGCACTTCCTACTGATGGTTTTGGTTTTTGTTTTTCATTTCTTCCTCGTGTAGTGTTTTGCTCAAAATGCTTTGCAATGCTGGTTTTCTGGCTGCAAATTCTTTTAACTTTTGTTTATCATGAAAGATTTTTATTTCGTTGTCATACCTGAAGCTTAATTTTGCTGGATACAGAATTCTTGGTTGGCATCCATTGTCTTTCAGTGTTTGAAATACATTGTTCCATGACCTTCTTGCTTTCAGTGTCTATGATGAAAAATCCATTGTTAACCTTATTGGTTTACCCCTGAATGTAATCTGTCTCCTTTCTCTTGTAGCTTTTAATATTTTCTCTTTGTTCTGTATATTGGATATCTTCATAACAATGTGTCTTGGCATTGGTCTACGGTGATTTTGTGTGCTCGGTGTCCTGTATGCATCTTCAATTTGTATATCTGTTTCCTTTTTTATTTCTGGAAAGTTTTCTGTAATTATTTCATTCAGCAGGTTACTCATTCCCTTGGTTTGAATCTCTGTACCTTCTTCTATCCCGATGACTCGTAAGTTTGGTTTTTTTATGTTATCCCATAACTCTTGGATGTTTTTCTCGTGATTTTTTACCAGCCTTTCTGAGTTGGCTAGACTGTTTTCAAGATGATATATTTTGTCTTCATTATCTGACGTTCTGGCTTCTACTTGCTCCACTCTGTTAGTGATACTCTCAATTGAGTTTTTAATTTGGTTTATTGTTTCCTTTATTTCTAGAATTATTGTTTGATTATTTTTTATAATCTCTATCTCCTGATAAAGATGCTTAACTTCTTCTTTTATCTGTTTATGTAATTCATTCTCAATGTGTTCTTTCGCTGCTTGAATTTGCTGTCTTGTATTCTCTTTAAGGTTCCATTCCATCTGTCTAAGGTGTTCCTTGAGTTCTTTATATGACCATTTTTCTGATGACTCTAGGTCCTCCTGAATATTTAGGCTGTCCTGCATTGTTTGTACTCCTTTTCTTCCTTGCTTTTTGAAGCTGCTCATGTTACTTCTTGTTCTGTTTGACTGATGAGTTACTGTTTACTCCTATAAATTTATTAGATGCTTGGGAGGAAAGGTATTAGAAGGGAAGGGAAGAAGTCACTAAAGAGAATGAGAGTAAGCAGGTAGAATTCAAGGAAGGGGGGATAAGATAATTGAAAAGAAATGAAAAGACAAAAGAAGAAAAAAATAGGAAATAAAAAAGAAAAAAATTTTTAAAAATAATAAAAAAATTTAAATTAAAATTAGAAGAAAAAAAATTTTTTAAAAAATGTTAAAAAAAATTTAAAAAAACAACAAGAAAGAAAAATGAAAATGAAAGAAAAACCCAAATCAAAAAAAAAGAGAAAAGAAAAAAAGAAAAAAGAAAAAAAAACTAATAAATGCAGTCTTAGAGTTTGATTAACTTCTCTTCCAGTAGGTGGCGCTGTGCCCACCAGGCCAAGTTTCTCCTGTCAATACGCGGGAACCAATCACTGTGCAGCAGCTCCTCCCAGACTGGGCGAGTCTCCAATCCTGAGTGCCTAGGGCCTCCTCTTGTGTCTAGTCACTTCCCACTTTTCCTCTAGCCAGGCCCCTCTCACGGGTGCCGCTCACCACAATACTGGCTACACGCCAGGTCTGCTGCTCCCGGGAGCCCTGTTTTCATGAACGACTGGGCACACTCTTCCAGTTTGCCATTCCCTCAGACCCTAAGTTTGTAGAGCTTGGGGCTGAGAATCCTCAGCAAATTTTACTTGCTCTCCGGTAGCCACGCCCCCGGTAGCTGGTGCAAGAGGCCTCAGCAGTCAGCCCTGGTGGGAGCGGTAATTCCGCGCCGCGGGTCCCGCGCCACCTCTGATTCCCTCGGGCTGGCTATCGCGCTCACGGGAGAGCTGGGAGGGGCCCTTACAGGAGAGCTGGGAGGGGCCCTTAAGGTTTCCCCGATGTGTGGAGAGGGAAGGCTAGGGAATTACACACCTGTAGCCGCAGGTTTCAATGAAGTTATCTCCTCCGCCGCAGTCTGATGACATCAGTTCTCTGCCATGGTGGTGTCTCTTGCAAATGGCAACAGTTCGTTTCCCTTTGCCGGGCGACCAATGCAACGGGTGGGTCCTTACTGTCTCTCCCAAGCCCCGTTTCAAACCTGTGGCCACTACCTATGAAGGCTCGGTAGGCATTTACCTCCGTAGGATGAGAAGGGCTGACCAGTTGTTTCAGCCGGATGGATTAGTGCTGAGTCACAGCTGTTTGTCTGCGGGAAGCAGGTGAACGGGAGCTTGAATTCAGCCGATCCGGGCTCAGTGTGTGTTCTGAGAGGCCCAGACTGTTCGCCCCAGATCCACGTCAGCTCAGCATTGCCTAGTGATCCTGAGCAAACAGATTTAGGTTTTTACGACTCCCTATGCCTGCACAGCTGAAGAGGTCAGAGACTTGATCTCTCCGCGCCCGCCGCCATGTTGACGTTAATTGACTTTCAAATATTTAACTAGCTTTGTACGCCTGGAATAAACCCCAATTGATTGTGATGTGTAATTCTCTTTGTACATTATTGGATTTTATTGGTTAATATTTTGTTGAGGGACTTTACATCTGTGTTCATAAAAGCTATTGGTCTTTGGTTTTCTTTTTTTGTAATGTCTTAGCTAGATTTTGATATTAGGGTTATGCTGGTCTCGAAGAATGCATTAGGAAGTATGCCTCTGCTTCCATCTTCTGAAAGAAATTGAATTAGTATAATTTCTTCCTTATTACTTAGCAAAGAAATCAAGGCTTGGTACTTTCTGTTTGGAAAGATATTAAATACTGATTCAATTTATTTTTTTATGGTAAGGGGGATTGAACCCAGAGGTGCTTTATCTCTGAACCACATCCCCAGCCCTATTTTTTATTTTGAGACAGGGTCTCACTAAGTTACTCAGGGTCTCATAAAGTTGCTGAGGCTGGCCTTGGACTGCATTCCTCCTTCCTCAGCCTCCCAAATTGCTGGAATTACAGGTATGTGCCACCATACCCAGCTTGATTCAATTTCTTTAATAGATATAGCTGCATTCTAATTGTCTGCTTCTCTTTCTGTGAGTTTTGGTAGGTTATTGAAATTTTCAAGGGTTTTGGTTATCAAATTAACCATTTTTGATTATCAAATTTGAGGGCATATAGTTTCCACAAATTCCTCAACAGTTTTTAATGTCCATGGGATCTATAATAGTGTCCCTTCTGAAGTTAGTAACTTGTGTCTTTCCCCCCTCCCCTTAGCCTGACTAGAAACTCATTGCTTTTATTGATCTTGTCAATCAGCTGTAGGTTTTGTTGGTTTTCTCCATTGATTTGCTGCATTCAATTTCATTGATTTCAGCTGATTTTTATTATTCCTTTTCTTCTGCTTATGTTGGATTTAGTTTTTGTAGTTTCCTAGTGAAAGCTGAGGTTATTGATTTTAAGCCTTCCTTCTTTTCTACTATCTGCTTTGAATGATAAACATTTCCTTCTTAGTTTTGCTTTCACTGCATCCCACAAACTTTGAAGTGTTTTACTTTTATTTTCATTTAGTTCGAAATATTTTAAACTTGAGCTTTCTTCTTTGTGTTGTTTAATCTCAAAGTATTTTGTATTCTCCAGCTATCTTTCTGTTATTGATTTCTAGTTTGAGTCCACTGTGGTCTGAAAGCATACATGATATGATTGTGGGGTTTTTTTTGGCAGGGGTTCTTATCCATATTTTATTAGTTTATGAAGTAAGAATTCATTGAATTCTCATTGCATATCAAGACAATAGAAATGTAGGTAAAATGAAGAATTTGTGACTCGCCCAGGAGATTATGGAGAAATGGGAAGACAACAGACAATCTCAGGATGATGTGCTTAGTGCTGCTATGTGGTGGGGATCCTGGGGGATGGAAAACCACCCTGCAGAGAGCAGGGACAGGAAGGGAAGTCATCAAGGAAGGCTGCTAGAAGTAGAAGGGGACCTGGGGACAAGTTCTTGGAGTGGGGAGGAGACCTACATTGCAAAAGTGCAAAGACATGAGAGGGTACAATGGTTCCAGGGAGGAGTATTTCAAAAGGAGAAGGGAGAAGCTGCCCATCTCTTAAGTCCCAATTTTGGAAGGTGCACAGTACCACTTCCATGATCATCTGTTGGTTCAAACAGGCTCCTAGGTCAGTCCAGATTCACCAGGAAGGGGTGCACATTTACCTCCTGATGGGATAGTGCTAAGGCCTGCAGACAAAAGTGCATTTGGAAGCAGAGACGTGTGGCCATGTGGAATCATGGGATGCTGCAGGTCACCCAGGGCAGGGAAAGGACTCACAAGAAGGGGGAGGACTCAGTGTTTCCACAACCCAATTTCCTAGAGCTTCCTAGAGGAAGCTCAATGCCATGTTTGCCATGGAATTAAATTATTTACTGGTGGGCAATGGCAGACATGAAGAAATGTAAACTTTTTTAAAATCTGCAAGCTCTTCAGAAGTGGGCTCAGGATTCCTATGCTGTCAGCCTGGCTCTAGATTCTGAATCGCCAGTGCAATTGGTAGTAACTAGGTCCCAGATTCTTCCTCACATACTCCCCCGCAGCTCTTCATTGGGGTAGACAAGATAATGCATAAACTACAAAATCATCTTCCCTTATTGTATTTGGAGAAGGTGATAAAGACTTTGTATCTGTGAGGTCTAATTTCCACGGTGTTGCAATTTATAGGCATCTCCTGCTCTCTCTAATGTGGACAGCTTTATCCTCTTCATTTAAAAGCATGTTGAAGGCAGATGCAATGGTGCATGCCTGTAATCCCAGTGGCTCAGGAGGCTGAGGCAGGAGGATCACAAGTTCAAAGCCAGCCTCAACAATTTAGCAAGGCCCTAAGCAACTCAACAAGACCCTGTTTCTAAATAAAATATTAAAAAGGGGCTGTACCTGTGACTCAGTGGATAAGCGCCCCTGGGTTCAATCCCTGGTGCCACAAATAAATTAAAATTAAAAATATTTTTTTTAAACATAAGAGCATATCGATGCTGGACTCCTCTGGCCCTGCATCTGGAACTTTCACCTGCTGGTCAGAGAACAGGTATTTGTATTCAGAGCTAACTTCCAGCCTTGACAGAGTGGCTTCTGGCAACACACGGGGCTGATTTCTATTCCTTTAAAAGTCATTAATGTGTTATTTATGGCACAAAATGGGATATATCTTGGTGAATGTTCCATGTGATCTTGAGAAGAATGTGTGTTCTGCTGTTGTTGGGTGACGTTGTATCGGGTTGATTGATTGTGCTGTTGAGAATCACTCTTCTAGGGAAAGAGTCTCAGCTTTCCTAGGGCAGCTCACGGAGTCCGTGACTCAAAGGACTTCAGGAAGCTCTGGTCTGGACACTGATAGTTCACCCTTCTCTTCCTTTCTCCCAGAGTCTGAACTGGTGCTCAAAGCTCTGTCCATCCTATCATGGTGGCATATGGTGGCTCTTTATGCTGGAATTGGGGATTTGCATTTCTAACATCTCAGATGATGCTGATGTGTCTGGTCCCAGGACCACGTGAGGAGCCAGGGTCTATCACCTTGCAAGGAACAAATGATGTTATATATGCAAAGCATTTGGCATAATTCCTAACACCTAACAAATGTATAATGGTTGGTGGTATCTGTCCTTATTTTTATATTTCTATCAGTTGGGGACGATAGTAATCATATTTGCTCATGGAATTGTTCTGCAGATTAAATCATTTAATCCATGAAAATGCTTCAAAGTACGCAGCATACTTTAATCCATTAGTGAAAGTTAACTTTTAAAATAATGAATTATTGCTAATATTGTTGTAAAGGCTTTTCCAGCAAAAACTTATTGGACTAAGGGAGCCCAAAAGATGAAGTAGCACTTTCACACTGGCATTCAGGAGCATCTACTGAGGCAAAGTCCTAGGTGGCTGAAAGTATGCACTAAGTTCAAGTCCTTTAAGCATCTTTCCACAAGTTCAAAACTCAGATGCCACCAGGGTCAAGAAGAAAAGAGAGATAAAGAAAGTAGTGGCAGAGCAATAGAGTGGGGCCTGGAGCAAACCAAAAAGGGCACATTACACCTAAAAGAAAAAAAATACATATTGGTCCAAAAACACAAATATAATGGTCACACATGGTTTGTGGCAATTCATACTCTTAAGAAGAGAATACCTAGGGAGGGTATTTATGCCTGGTGAGAAGGAGACAGAGACACCCAGGACCATGGGAAAACTTAAGACTACTGAGAAGGAGTGTCAGTGAAGCCTTCCCACAGCTACTAGGGCTGACTGGAACTAGCCCTTTCTGGAGAAGGAAGTTTTAGAGAAGTTGTGAGGAAGTGGGTCTCATTGGACTGGAAGTTTGAGGCAATCTTTGATTTCCTTCTTCTCTGTGCCGCGCACATAGTATGTGGTCAATAAACAGTGACTGAATTCCTAATGGAATGGTTGATGAACTGAGAGATTGACATCTTGAATAACTAGAGAAAATTTCAGATATGTCTCTGGATGCTCTTAGAGAGATAATCTGGTGTTACAGTAGCTTACTGGCCTGAATTTGAATTTTTTCTCATCTTGGCTCCTTGATAAACTTGCTATGAGGTTTTGGGGGAAAAAAATTACCCTCTCTGAGCCTCAGGTTTCTTCATCTATGAACTCAAGAGAATAAGGCCTTTCTCAGGATGGTTGCCAGGACCAGAGAGGGTATAGCTATTGATGGGCATTCCTTCCCCTTGGGGGTACCATTGAAGAAAAACATCAAGCCCCCACCTCCCACCTCTGCTTTCCCTTCCAGAGAAGAAGATTCCAGTAGCAATATCTTACTCTCAGTATAAAGAAGACCTGACGGAAGATAAGAAGATACTATTGGCTGCCATGTGCTTTGTCTCCAAAGGAGAGAAGCTCCTGGTGGAGAAGGACATTACCCTGGAGGACTTCATCACCATCAAGGTGGCTTCTGTCACATCTACCTTCCCAGTAGGCCCACTTCAAATCTGGGGGGAGGGCATCAAAAACTGGGGAGCTTGTACACCAGCTTCAGTTGTAACACCAACTTCAGCTCCCAAGGGTGAGGGGGAGAGGTGGGGATGCAGGGGATGGGTCTGGTGGGTACCAGGGAGGAGTCGGTGCAGGCAGGGTGGACATGGCCAATGCCCCATCCTTTGACCTAGCCAGGACCATGGGTTTCTTGGAGGGATGGTGAGGAGACGGGATGGCTCATGGGTGTTGCCCTTCCAGGTGCTGGGCCCAGCCACCGTGGGGGTGGCAGTTACAGTGGAAGTGACGGTGGTCAACCCCCTCTTGGAGAAAGTGGAGGATGGTGTGCTGATGGTGGAGGGCAGTGGCCTTCTCCAAGGACAGCTCAGCATAGAGTAAGTGCCACCCTGGATCAAGGGAGCCCAGAAAGCCAGGTAGCACTTTCACACTGGCATTCATGAGCATCTACTGCGCACAAAGCCCTAGGTGAACAGAGAGTACGTCCAAGTTCAAGACCTTGAAGCATCTTTCCACAAGTTCAAAACTCAGATCCAGGGCTGCTAGGGAGAAGGGCTGCCTTCCTCCTAGGAGGGACCAGGGAGACACAACTGGGAGGGGAACAGGAGAGATTTTGAACCCCCAAGAACAAGACACATCAGCTTTTATCCACTGAATCATTCATTTCCTCAGCCACACACTCACCCATCTCACTCATTCACATTCTCTCGCCCACCCGCTGACCTGTCATTCACTGGGTCACTCATTCCTGTCATCACTTTGTTCACATTTTCACTCACTTCTTCCACTATTCGTTCCACTACTGCACTCAGTGGTGATTGGCTCACTCACCCTCATTCATTTCCGTGTTCCTCTGTCCATTCCCTTGAGTTCTGCTCATTTGTCGATTCATTGTCCAGCGTTGGTCATTCACCCTGTACTCACACCGTTCCTGATCAAATGGACCCGTGCTCTAAGCCCTATGCAAAGGGTCAGGAACACCAAGATGAACCCCTGGGGTTCTGCCTGCAGAAGGACCCTCAGGGACAGATGGCCTTTCCCGTGAGAAGAGTGATTTCTGCAAACAGAGGGGTAGATCCCCAAGGTCCAGGAGATCAGAGGCAGCCCTGAGTCAGGGTGTCATGGGACCAGGGAGAATATTTGAGCTGGGCCTTAGGTGAGAAATGAGGAGCTTTTCTGGTGCCAAGAGGTTAGGAGGGCTTCCAGGCAGAGGTGTCTGTGGCTGGGACAGTCGGGGAAGGCCTCTCGGAGAAGGGAAGCCTGGTGTGGGCCATGGGTGTGGTGGGATGGGAGGGCATGGTAGGCAGGAGGAACGCTAGAGAGAAAGCCTGGGGAGGGTGCAGTCTGTTCAGGGCATCAGGAGGAGATTAACTGGCGGAAGCAGGCAGGGAAGATTAATCTGGAAACATGTTAATGAGGCTTGGACATTAAGCCACCGGGTGAAATTGATCCTGAAGGCCCTGGGGAGCCGTGGACTGGCAGGCCAGACTCAGCACGGAGAGAGGACTGATGGCCTGCTTCCCCTCCTTCCCTGTCCTCCAGGGTGCCCAGCCTGCAGCCCCAGGAGAAGGCCTTGGTCCAGTTCAGCATCACCCCGTCCAAGAGTGGCCCCAGGCAGCTTCAGGTGGACTTCGTCAGTCACCACTTCCCGGACATCAAGGGCTTTGTGATTGTTGACGTGGCCACAGCCAAGTGACAGACCCTCAGGGACTGAGGGGGAGCATTCGGCCCCTGTTTTGCTCCTCGCCACCTTTCTGTGGGAGCCGAGAAGCCTGGGTCAGTCCTGCTTCAGTCTCTGCCCTACTCTGTGAGTTTAGGCAAGGCCCTTCCCTCTCTGGGTGGAGGTCCTCAACTGTAAGATGAGGTTTGGACTCATTCATCCTGAACCTTTTGGACAAATAGGTGAAGTAAGAACCTAGGGATCCTCTCCCCCTTCTCATCACGCTCCTGGCTAGAAGACTGACACCTCCGAGAGTCCCAGTCACCCTGGCCCACTGAGCTGTGGCCTCTTTGCCCCTCCAGCTCACCTGTCCCTGTGTCTCTCTCAACCCTTCAAATGCCCTAGCCACATCCAGACCCAGCCGTCCTCCCCCAGGCCTGACAGAGAGCCCAGATGTTAGAGCCGGAAGCTAAAGCATCCCTCAACACACCCACTGCAGAGAAGAGGGGCCTGGCTGGGCCCAGGGTACCTAAAGGCAGAGTCATCCTGCATATGCTACTTGCTCCACCTTATGCCAAAGTCATGTTCCTGAAAAGCATTAGATTTTAAACATCGAGAGATTTTTCCCTCAGGGGAGACATAGGCTCTGGATTCAAGGGGCAGAATCCAGTAAGCAGCTGAAAAGATAAAGAAGGGTCCATCCAATGGATTGTATTCCCCTGAACTCTGTAGCCCCAGATCTGATCCGGTTAGGATCAAGGAGCTCACCAACCATCTCAGCTACGCCCGAAGTTTCTTTCTTTGGCACCCATCCAGCACCAGTTCTGCAAAACAGCCCAGCAGCCTGCACCATGCACATCGTGTGCTTGGAGTCGAAACAGGACACCAAGCCCTGGAATAAGGACCAGATAGACACCATCAGGCCCTGGAGATCAATGAACTTGCATATGAAATTCTGTTCCAAAATTTTCTAGGTAGTCCAAGAAATTAAAATTAATGATATAATTTAAGTCATATGAACCACAGCAACACAGACTCATCTGCGGTGAGAGGCCTCCTGGATACAATTCAGTGGAGCATAATCGATGTAGGGGGCTTTGCACAAAGCAGGTCGGGCAAGTGCACAGTGTGTTGGGTGGTCCTTGGGGCCCCGTAAGGCAGGCTCTTCTCTGATGATCCTATGGAACATGAGCTTGGAGAAGCTCTTGGGCTGCCTCTGTTCCAAGATCCTCTTTCCAAACCTGGGTTTTTGATGCCGGTTCCACATGGGAGGATCAGCGGGAGGTGCAGGGCAGCCAGCCACTTCTTTGAGATTGAAGTCAACATGTATCACTCCCAGGAAAAAGGACGCTCTGTCCCACAGAAGGCTCAGCAAGTCGGCCAGGAGGGTGTCCCCGGGGACCTCCAGATGCTCTGTTCCTCCAGTGATTGCCAACAGCGGCGGGAATTCCTCAAGCTCAGCAGCGTAGGGGGAGAGTCCCAGGAATCTGGTCCTGAGGTGCAGTTTGGGTTGCAGGATGCTGATTCAGGGGGATCCCAGGGATCAACACCCAGGAAAGAGAGTTAGGGAAAGCAAGAGGGGGCAGAGGGAGGAATCGGGCCGTGCGTGAAACTGCCCCACGACAGCCCCAGGGACCCCGCAGGCAGCTCTGGAGCCGCTGTGGCCTGTCACAGTTTTCTGGTTGGGCTGAGATGGTGGGCCATCGGTCACTGATTGCCCAGGAGGGGGTGTGACTTTGGGTGAGACCTCTCTCTGCAGCTGGGACTGTCCCTGAATCCGTTACAGCTGAGGAGCAGCTGCTGGCAGCTCTCCTACCAGTGGGGGCTACGAAGTCCTCCAGGAAGGGGATCTGGGCTGTGCCCTCAACCTGCATTCTGTTCAGTCCCAAGGACAGGATGGTGACACGTGTTCCCCAGTCTCATGCTCACAAGGGTTTACCCTCTAGCCGCTGGAGGCAGGTGTTAAATCATGACCTTTTAAAAGGCATGAGAAGCAAACAGAAATAAAAGTAAATAAGTACATAATTTTTAAATAAATAAGCTCATTAAATATGGTGGTGAGTGCCAGAAAGAAAATAAAAGTGACAGCCTTCTCCTCAAGTGATGGGGTTAGGATAGCTCTACTTTAGAAAGAGGAATCATGAGAAAGTCTCTCTGAGAAGGCTAAAATTTTAATAACAATGCCAGAGAAGCCATGTTTAAAATCTAAAGTAGTATATGCATGCTAGGAACTGTTTCAGGTGTTTTACACAGATTAATTTACTTAATATTCATATAACTAACTCAATGAAACAGTTTCTATTATTCTTTTCTCTTTCCAAATAAGGAAACTGGGTACAGAGAGGTTAAATCACTTGCACACAACTGCACAGCACTTAAGTGTAGTATTTGAAGTTAGGCTATCAGAGAATGCACTCATAGCCTCTGTGTTTATTGTATGTGAAGAGACAGGTATGCAAAATCTGAGAAACTGTCACAGGCAGACAAAACAGACATGTAAGTTTGGGAGTTATGTTAGTTTCCTGTTTCTATAACAAAATGACTGAGATAATCAACTTATAAAGGAGAAAGGTTGATTTTTACCTCACGGTTTTATAAGTTTCAGTCCATGATCAATTGGCCTGTTGTTCTTGGGCCTGTGGTGAGGCAGCACATCATGGAAGGGAACATGTGTTAGAACAAAGTTGCTTGCCTCATGGCAGCCAGGAAGTGATCGAGGAAAAGGAAGGGCCAGGGTCCCAATATCCCCTTCAGTGGCATAACCTATGTGACCACAAGACTTTCAACGAGGCCCCACCTCTTAAAGCTTCCACTACCTCCATAATGTCCCCCCACTTGCCCAAACCACAGCATGGCTTTCCCAGGGGCTCTGTAGGAGGTCACTTTCCCTGGTAGGGTGGGCAGCTCTTGTCTCCCACAGCCCCTCCTGTTCTTCAGGCTGACACATCAAGTCTTCTTCAACTGTCCCCAAAGAGCCTGAGCTGAGCACCTTGACCCAGTCATGTGCTGCCTCCTGGGACTTGGCTCTTAGAAGATCAGGATGGAGGGATGGTCAGAGGGCACTGGAGTGGTGTGGTGTCACGGTCACAGTGTCCTGGCTGGGGGACTTCTGCTCTACACAGTTGCTGTGTTCCAACGACTATGCAACCAATCACCCAACAACTACAGCTTAAAATAAGGACAACTGTTTTGCTCAGGAATCTGCGGTTTGGGAGGGCGTGGTGGGGACAGCTCCTCTCTGAGACCTCAGGGACAGCTCGCAGACTCTGGACTCCTCCTCCGTCTCAATGACTCAGGTTGCTGGCGGTTATCGCTGGCTGTTGGCCGATCCCTACTCTGGGGCTGGCAGCTGGAACACCTGCCCATCATCCCTCCCACGGGCCTGGGCGGCCTCCCAACATGGCAGCTGGTTGCCAAGGTGAGCACTTCAAGAGAGCGGGTGCCAGAGAAGCCATCAGCCTCCCTGGCCTAGCGCTGGGGGCCACCCTATGTCATTTGTGCCACACTCCATTCCTCAAGGCAGTTAGAGACTTCTTCCCAGTTTCAAAGGAAGGGAAAGCATAAGGTGGGGAAGATTCTAGAGGCGCTTGTGGGACTGGAAATATTGCTGTGGCTATTTTTGGAAATTTACAATCTATCAGACTGCTTCCTGCTGCCTGTTTCTCGACCCCCTGGATATTTGTGGAAAGCCATTTTGCACCCTGGGTCTGATCTGTCTCAGCATGCTCTCCTCCATTTCATGGTTGGTTTTGTTTTGTTTCGGTACTGGGGATTTAAACCAGGAGTGCTTTATCACTGAGCCTCATCCCCAGCACTTTTTTAAAAATTTTTTAATTTAATACAGGTTCTTACTGAGTTGTATAGGGCCCCACTAGATTGCTGAGGCTGGCCTCAACTTGCAATCCTTTATCTCAGCCTCTCAAGTCCCCGGGGATTACAGCCATGGTGCCTGGCTTCTTCTCATGCCTAATGTCACTCCGTCCACTTTTGCTAAAGTCAACAAGAGGCAGTTTTTCTTGCTTGCAACCAAGAACACTGACACAGACACTGAGGAGGACATGAATTAAGCCAACGTGCTCAAGTGTCCTGCAGCTCATCGCCCTCTTCTTGACATGGGTCAGCAGCCCTGACCTTCAAATGCTCAATGGCAACCCACAAGAGGGACTCAGAACACAGTACTACCTTGACCCCTCTAATAGCTTCTCATTTGAGTCATCTTTTGGGCTTCTTCAGGCCTTAGAGGCTATCCCTCAGAAAGACCCTTGGGTGCCAGGGGGTGGCACATGCCTGTAATCCCAGCAGCTTGGGAGGCTGAGGCAGGAGGATCTCGAGTTTAAAGCCAATCTCAGCAACTTGGCAAGGCCGTAAGCAACTCAGCGAGATCCTGTCTCTAAATAAAATATAAAAAAGGGCTGGGGCTGGGACTCAGGGGTTAAGTATCCTGGGTTTAATTCTTGTACCAAAAAAGAAGGAAGGAGGTAGGGAGAGAGGAAGCGGGGGGAGGGAGGGAAGAAATAAAAACCCCTGGGCTCCTCTTCAGAGTGGATTATAAGACTGTTTCTTAAACAGAAGCAAGAAACCAGAGGGGAGGCGGGGGTACTGGTGGCGGTTGTATTAAGGTTCACTAGAGAACAGAACCAACGAGACACAGACAGAGAGAGAAGATTTATTCTAAGAAACTAGCTCACAGGACTATGGACTGATGGGTCCCAGGACCTGCAGTCAGCAAGTTGGAGCCCCCAGGAAAGCTGATGGTGAAGTTCCAGTCTGAAGGCTGACAGGCCTGAGACCCAGGAGGGGATGATGGTTTGGTTCAAGTCCAAAGGCAGTGAGTCCCAGTGTGAAGGTCAGTCTCTTGTTCAGAGGAAGGTGGACTTTTTGCCTAGTGAGTGAATTGGATAAGGACCACCCACATGAAGAAGGCAATCTGTTTTACCCAAACTACTGGTTCAAATGTTAATCTCATCCAGAAACATCCAGAATCATGCTTGGCAGGAAGTGAAGGATGAGCAGGAACTTCCAACTTCCTACCTGAGAACTGAAGCCAAAGCCCAGGCAATGTGTCACTCAGGGCCTTTGAGACCATCTCTGCCCTGTGAGCTGCCAGCTGCTGAGCTGAGCACAGACTTCAAGGGCTAGAAACAATTTCACAGAAATAATGCAAGAAAGTCACAAAACAAAAGCCATAGCAACCAGTAGTAGGGACAGAGAGAAACTTGGTTTCTAGACTTGCCACATTATATTATTTAAAAGGCCCGGTTTTCAAAACAGAACAAAGACAAAAACATTACGAGACATACAATAAACCAAGAAAATATGGCCCACGTCTAAGAAAAAAAGAATTCAGTGAGAACTGTCCCTGAGGAAGGCTAGGCATTGAGTTTACCAGACAAAGAATTTAAATCAACTGTTTTGAAATTGTTCAAAGAAATAAAAGAAGCCATGTGTTAAAAACTAAAAAAGGATGAAAACAATATCTCATGAAATAAATATCTCCAAGGGAAAGACATTATGTAAAAGAATTAAACATAAATTCTGGAGTTGAAACATACACTTAAACAAAATGAAAATTTGCTAGAAGGCTTCACCAGCAGATTTGAGCTGGCAGAAGGAAGAATCAGATTCTTTGAGCCTTCATTTCCTTACAAGGGCTCCCATGTCATATAAAACATATATTAAACTTTAATGCTTTTCTCCTGATAATATATCTTATGCCAATTTAAATCTCAGGCCCAGCCAGGACCTTTCAGCCTGGCTTTTCCACACATTCCCCCTAGCAATTGCACTCTGTTTATTCATCCCAGAGAAATGAAATTGGTGTTCAAACAAAAACCTGTACATGAGTATTTGTAGCAGTTTTATTCATAATGGTCCTTCAACTGGTACATAATTAAAGATATCAAAGTATATTCTTCCTGTGAAATATTATTTATCCATAAAAGGAAGGAACTATTGATACAACATTTAAGAATCTCCATAAGATTATGGTGAATTGCTAAATTGAAAAAAAAAAAGCTCATTCTAAAAGGTCACACCCTATATGAAGTCCATCTATATAACATTCTTGAAATGATAAAATCATAGAAATGGAGAACAGACTAGGGTTGCCTGAGGTTAGGAGTTGGTTGGGATGAGGGTGAGTATGGGTTCATAGGGCAACACACAACACAAGGATCCTTACTGTGATAGAATATTCTGTATCTTGACTATGTCAATGACAACATCCTGGCTGTGATATTATAGTGTAGTTTTGCAAGGTATTACCATTGGTACAAACTGGGTAAGGGTATGGAGAATCTCTGTATTATTTCTTGAATTTCATGTGAATCTAGTTATCTCAAAATAAAAAGTCTAATTTAATCAGCATAGTACAATGACAGCCACAACAATGTTTATAGCAGCTCAATTCACTATATCCAAGCTATAGAACAAACCTGGGTGCCCTTCGACAGATGAATGAATAAAGAAAATGTAGTAGATATACATAATGGAATATTACTCAGCCATAAAAATGAATGACTTTATGACTTTTGCCAATAAATGGATGGAACTAGAGACTATCATGCTAAGTGAAATAAGTCAATCCCAGAAAACCAAAGGCTAAATATTCTCTCTGATATGCAGATGCTAACACAATAAGGGGGGGAAGGGAAAAATCAAAGTTCAGGGGATTAGACAAAGAAGAATGAAGGGAAGGGAGAGAAATAGGAATAAGAAAGACAGTAGAATGAATCAGACATAACTTTCCTATGTTCATATATGAATATACAACCAGTGAAACTCCACCTCATGTACAACCACAAAAATGGGATCCTAATTAGAATAATTCATACTCCACATATGTATGTCAAAATACACTCTACTATCATGTATATCTAAAAAGAATAAATAAAAAAATTTTTAAAGTTTCATTTAAAAAATAATTGAGATTTGTTTTATTGCCTAGTATATATGGTCTATGTTCAAGAAAGTTCCACATAAGATTTAGAAGAACATGTTTCTACTGCTGTTGGTTCTACAGATTTGATAGGCCAACCTATTTATAACAGCTTCTTTGAAGACTTTGTCTACTAACATCTGAGGGCCCTTGGAAATTTACACAAAAGCTCTACGATTTCTGTGTTAGTCAGCTTTCCATTACTGTAACAAAATACCTGAGATAATCAACTTATAAAGAGAAAAGATTTAATCTGGCTCACGGTCACAGTGGTGTTAGTCCATGATCACTTGACCTCATTGCTGTGGATCTGTAGCAGCACAGCACATGAAGGCAGGAGCACATGACAGAGGAAGTCTGTTCACCTTATGGAAGATGGGAAGCAAAGACAGGGAAAGGTCCATGATTCCAAAATTCACTTCAAAGGCATCCCCCCAATGACCTAACTTCTACTTCCTTCTACTAGGCCCCACCTCTTCAAGGTTTCACCACCTCCCATTGGTGCCACAGGCTGTCAATCAAGCCTTTAACACATGGACTTTTGGAGAATATTTCCAAATCATAACATTGCTTTTTTCTGTGTATGGGTCACACTTTTCTGGTGTGTGTGTGTGTGTGTGTGTGTGTGTGTGTGTGTGTGTGTGTGTGTTGCATGTTCGTTGAAGACTAGATATTTGATTCCAGTAACTGAATTCTAATCCCACCAAGAAGGGTGGTTTTTACTATTTATTCCTTTGTTTGTGAAGATTAATTCTATGGAATTTATTCTCCTTGTACTGTGTGATGCCTACGGTCTCAACTTAGGAAAAAAAATTTTTATTAGATATTGCTTTTTTTATTAAGCTGACTTCCTAGCAATCCCTCCCAGGTCAGCATATAATTGGTTTGAGGTTGTGCTTAAGCAGTGCAAGCAATAAATCTCCCATAATTCACTAAGAAATCTATGCATGGTTTCAAACATGCATTCAAAGTTCAGGCAATTTATAGCTGGGTGCAATGGCACACTCCTGTAATCCCTGTGGCTCCAGAGAGGGAGGCAGGAGGATTGCAAGTTCAAAGTCAGCCTCAGCAAGTTATGAAGGACCTAAGCAACTTAGTGAGACCCTGTCTCAAAATAAAAAAATAAAAAGGCTGGAGATGTAGCTCAGTGGCAAAATGCCTCTGGGTTCAAACCCTGGTACAAAAAAAAAACACAATAATTCAGTCAATTTTTAAGTGGGGTGCCTTTTACTCTGTGTTTTCAAGACTTCACATTTAGGAGGAAAAGCTAGCTGGTGTTCTCTCTGATCTCTCCATAGAGACTCGCAGTCCTGGGCATGTGCACAACCTTCTAGACCACGAGGGATAAGCAGGATCTTATGAAAGTCTACTCTGGGTTGGGGATGTAGCTAGTTGGTAGAAAGCATGCCATGTGAGAGGCCCCGGGTTCAATCACCATTACAAAATGAAAAAAGAAAATTCTCTGGCTGTCTTCCAGAGCTCCTGTGTTAAATTTCTCACTAGTCTATCTGATGTTTGTTTCAACTAGTATGATGACCTTAGGTCAGCTGTGATGTTGCCTTCTCTGGTTGTTTGCCACTGATATTGCAATTGTTTTAACAACAATCCTGAACATGTAATTTTCTGAAGTCTTTTCCAAAGAGAGTTTTCAAAAGAGAGCCTACAGAGCTGGGGGTTCGGGGAGAGCAGCTGTAGGCAAAAATGCCCTGGACTCCCATTGTTTTTACTGAGGTTTTATATATTTTCTGAAATTAATGCTTCCCAATTTGGCGTATCTAATTTAACACAGATGCCCCTCAGCTTATGATGGCATCTCATCCCAACACCTCAATCCAAAGTTGAAAATGTCGTAAATTGAAAATGAACTTAACACCCTCACCTGCCAAACATCCTAGCTTGTGCACGGTAGAGCCTAGTTGTTCCCCCTGTGATCATGTGGCTGAGTGGGGGCTCTTCTTGATGCCACCCAGCATCATGAGATGGTGGTACCACACATCATCAGACCGGGAAAAGGTCAAACTTTAAAATTTAAGGCATGGTTTCTACTAACTACATATGGCTTTCATACCATGGTAAAGTTGAGAAATCCCAAGTCAAGCCTGTGTAACACAGGAGCCACCTGTATATGTGAAACTGAATCCCTCATTCCTGTCCCTTTCTACTATAGATGTCAACTAGTCTTTCAGCTCTTGGATGTTTTTTATTGTTGTTGTTGTTGTTGTTGTTTGTGGTGCTGGGGATTGAACCCAGGGCCTTGTGAGCACTCTATCAATTGAGAGCTATAGCCCCAGGCCACTTGGACGTATTCTTTACCCCTTTTTTAGTTAGCTTTTCATCCCTGTGACCAAAATACCTGACAAGAACAATTTAAAGGAGGAAGAGTTTATTTTGGCTCACAGTTTTGGAGGTTCAGTCCCCTTCAGCTGCTGACCTCTGGTCCAGGTGAGGCAGAACATCATGGCGGAAGGACATGGCAGAGGGAAGCAGCTCAGGGTACGGCAACCAGGAAGCTGAGAGCTCCACTCACCTGGGACAAAATATAAACCCCAAAGTGACGGCCACAGTGACCTACTTCCTCCAGGCACACCTTGTGGCCTACAGTTACCACCCAGTTAATCCATGTCAGTGGAGCAAACCACCGATTAAGTTACAACTCTCATAATCGAATCATTCCACTTCTGAACACTCCTGAATTGAGCTTTTTGGGGATACCTCATATCTAAACATAACACCCTGTTTTTCTCCCTCACTTCAGAAAACAAACAAACAAACCCAAATCAGAACTTAGCTGGGCACAGTGGTACTCACATGCCTGTAATCCTAGTAGCTCGGGAGGCTGAGGCAGGAGAATCACAAGTTCAAGGTCAGCCTCAGCAACTCAGCAAGGCCCTAAGCAACTCAGTGAGACCCTGTCTCTAAATAAAATATTAAAAAGGCCTGGAGATGTGGTTCAGTGGTTAAGCACCCCTGGATTCAATTCCCAGCACCAAATATACAGCTATTAGTTCAGAATACTGCAGTAGCCTCTTTACTGATCTGTTTCTGCTACTGCCTCCCCTCTGTCCCTTCTCCCCTAGACAGCCAGAGAGAGCCTTTCAGAATCTTGAGTCACAGCATGTCAGATCCTCTCCCTGGGCACCCCATTCCACTCAGAGTAAAAAAGGGGTCCCTCAGGGTCCCCTGGTTACTCTGACTTCATTTCCTACTATTTATTATTTTACTCCCATACAGCCAGGGAGTAAAATAAAACAGAAACCATGCAGTAACTTATATGGAAAAAACATTTTTAAATACATTTATATTTACTGTGAGGGAGTTTGGAACAATTGCAGGTTAGCGGAATGGCAATTTTAAGGTAAGGCTACACCTGTAGATTGAGACTAGAGTACCTAAGGAAGAACACACACCCCTGCCTCCCGACCAACAGGGTGGAGACCCGGCCTTGCTGGAAAGGGCATGCTCAACAGATGGCAGAGAAGCCACTGTGGTGCCTCAGGAATGGAACTTGCTGGAAATTCCTCAAGAATACCAGGGAAAGCATTTCCTCAGGTATGTAACACTCTGCTACTAAACCCAGGAAGGTGCCACAGGAGGCTGCGGGGTGCTGGAGCTATGACCACTGTGCATTGTAAACGCCATCTTTCTTTTGGAAGCCTGGTGTAGGAGAAATCACCAGGCTGCAGGAGCCTGCTGAGCCGACCTGTCAGAATCAGGAAAGAAAGCCTCCCTTCCTGCGATGTCTCCCCAGCGCCCTCTACCGGCAAAACGACATGATGCCGGCCGACTAAAGAACAGGAGGCCAGGGCCAGAGCAGGCTCTGAAGGATAGACTTGGAGCTGTTAATTTACTTGCAGTAAATTGATAACTGGCCCTGCCATCTTCCTGATGTTCCCCACGAAATAAAATACCCTCTCACCCCAGGGTCTTTGCAATTGCAGCACCTTCCACCTAGGAATCTTTCCTCAATTTCCAATCCTTCCATCCTGCGGGCTTCTGCTCAACTTGCTCTTTTTTTTTTTTTTTTTTTTGGAAGGTGGGTTGGGGGACCGAGGATTGAACTCAGGGGCACTCGACCACTAAGTCACATCCCCAGCCCTATTTTGTATTTTATTTAGAGTCTCACTGAGTTGCTTAGCGCGAAGCCTTTGTTGAGGCTGGCTTTGAACTGGGATTACAGGCGTGGATCATCATGTCAATTTGCTCTTTATGGGCCTTTCCTGACCACTCTAATTAGATAGAACCATACTCGTGGCAGCTTTCATCATCTTTTCCCTGATTTTCTCTCCTTCACAGCAGTTATTACCGCTCCACATAATTCATTTACATGCTAATTATTTATTGTCCATCTTCCCTTTCTAAAATGTGGGCTTATCACATAGAGGAAATTCTATTTTGTTTACTCTTGTACACCCAGGAGAGGTAAACAGATCACAGCCTAACAGCAGTGTTAGGCGTTCAATAAATATTTATGGAGCCTGGCATGGTAGCACATGCCTGTTATCTTAGCAATTCCTGAGACTGAAGCAGGTGGATCACGAGTTCAAGATCAGCCTCAGAAACTTAGCAAGATCCTATCTCAAAATAAAAATAAGAAGGGCTGGGGGAAATAGCTTAGTGGAAGAGCACCCCTGGATTCAATCCCTAGTACTGCAAAATAAATAGACAAACTCTATATATTGTATATGAAAAGCATTCAGGAAGAGAAGGGAAAACACCAGCCAGCCTCATCACCTGGACACCATCACAGTTAACAAGGTGGTACATTTCCTTTTAGATTTCCCCCAAGAGGTTTATGTTCTGCTTTGTTTTGTAATTTTTTTTTTTCAGTGCTAGGGATGGAACCTAGGTCCTCCTCCCATGTGCCAGGAAAGCATTCTACCACAGAACCACACCCCTAGTCCTTGCTTATCAATTTTTTTAAACAGTGAAAGGGTTTTTTTAATACCTTTACTTTATTTATTTATTTTTATGTGGTGCTGAGGATTCAACCCAGGGCCTCACACATGCTAATCGAGTGCTCTACCGCTGAGCCGAAACCCCAGCCTTTTGTTTATCAATTTTTATAGGTGCTTAACACACACTGAGAAATCCATTCATATCAAAAGTGTGCAGCTCACTAAATTCTTTCACAAACTGAACCCACTCAGGTAGACAGCACCCAGACCAAGAATAAAACATCAGCAGCACCCTAGAAGCTCCCTCTGCCCCCCATTCCAGGGTAGCCATTATCCTAAATTACAGAAGCAAAGTTGGGTCTTGTCCTTTATCTGAATGGAATTACATGATCTGCATTTCTCTTGTGTTTGGCTTTTGGCTTCTGTCACTCGACACTTTGTGTAGATGATTCATCCATACTGCTGTGTGTTTTTGCAGACCTACAGAACCACTCCTGATTGTGACATACCAATGTGTGTATGTAATCCAATCTGTCCCTTTTACAGTTACTTCATAAATATTTGAGTAGTATCTAGTTTGGGGGTGAGTAAAGTGCTATATACATTCTTATACATGTCTCTTTGTGAACACTTATCAGCATTTCTTTTTGGTATCTATGTAGAAATGGACTTGCTAGATCATGAAATAAGCATATGTTCAGCTTTACCAACTAAACACAGCAGAGATAGAATCTTTTATTCACACCAAACTCCCACTCCCTGAAACACCATAGGTAAACTGTCCAGCACTGTATATGACTCTCAATACAAGGCATTCTGGAAATGGGCATGTTTCTTCTTTGACTCCCTGCTAAATGCTGTCCATTTGGGGAGAAACAAAGACAAATAAGATACATCATGCTTAAGAGGAACCCAACTCTAAGCCAGGCATAGAGACACACACCTGTAATCCCAGAGACTCAGGAGGCTGAGGCAGGAGGATTACAAGTTCAAGGCCAGCCATAGTAACTTAGCAAGACCCTAAGAAACTTAACAAGACCCTGTCCCAAAACAGAAAATAAAAAGGGCTTGGGATGTGGCTCTGAGGTTAAGTACCCCTATAACTACGGTTCTCACTCCTTTAAAAAAAAAGTATAAGGCAAGATTCGAAAGAAAAGTCTTTCACAAAATTAGAATTGAAAGGCTCAAGAACAAAAATAATGGTAAATATTCATTGACCACTACTAGGTGCTGAGCACATTCCCTGCATTACTTCATTTAATCTTCAGGGACATGAGGTTCTTTTATTCTGTAATAAAAAGCTTGACTTCATGGTTTTATTTGATGGCTGTCAGCATTCAATCAGCACCCTTCTCTTTTTCCTCTTCCCCCACACCTGCATGAACCCACAAGAGGGCCTAAGGGCGCACCTCCCTTAGCCCATGCAAGCCCCACCCCCTAAGCACAATAGAACAGGCCAATCACCCCTCCTTGCTCCAGAGCCACTTTTGGACCTGCTTAGGAGCCTGTCTGCCTTGCCCGGAAAGCTCCATCATGCCAATAATAAATATTTTCATAACCAGTTGAGGCACGTGTAGGGTAAACAAACCATATTTGGATTGGAGGAATGGTCCCTTTTAACCAGCCTTCCCCACTCCCAGCTGGAAATACATTCCCACTGTATAGATGAGGAAACTGGAATGCAGAACAGCTATCTGTTATTCATTCATCCAACATTTTTTGTTCCGTGCATACAGCATTAGAAAATAACATGGATGAATTAATTCCCTGCCCTCATCAAATGGGCAGTTCCTGGAAAAATAATTTGCTTTTCAGTATATAAAAACATAATTTTTCTCCCTGATACAAAATATCATTTTCTAAATTGAATTTATTTTAAAAAGAGATCTTTTTTAACTTACCAGATTGAACATAACTAACACCGTAACAATACATTCAGTTAATAAAGATATTAGGTACAGGTACCTACGTGTTCTGTTGTTAGTGGTGCAGGAGGATATGACTGGAGGGCTACTTGACATCACCTATCAACACTCAAAATTCGATCCTCCCCTTCTGTGTAACTCAACTGTTAGGGATTAATACAGTATAGGTACAGCCACACAGCTCAACAGGGACAGGGCCTGGCACTTTCTTCTTTCCTTAAATTTTTCAATGTAGATTTTTTTATGTATTTCTATGTAAATTTTTGTAGGAAATTGGGAGAACACAGAAAGTACGAAACAAATCTCACTGCCATTCCCAGCACTCAGGCTTAAGACCGCCAATATATTTGAGGTTTAGCTTCCTCTTTACAGAGCAATGCTGCCCCCTGGTGGAGTAGGGTGTTAAGTTCATTCATTATTTCACCATTTTTAATTTTTTAAACTGTACTTAATTTTTTAGAACTAGGTAATGTACTTACATGTTCAATATTTTAAAGGTTCTAAATGGTACTCAGTGAAAATCTCTTCCATTCTTGCTCCCTTCAAGCCAGGTTCCTTCCCCCACAGGCAACCAAATGGTCCAATTCCTTATGCACAACTTTCTGTAGATATTTAACACATGAACCCAATTCTGTAAGCAAGTTTCTTTCTTCCTAACTTCTACATTTAAATAGTGAATATCACTCCTAAAACTTATAAAAATTCAAATAAAAATATCTCCACACAAACTAATTCATTACTGTTTTATTTATAATCATGAAAAATCAGATATAGGAATTCCCAAAATGGAAGGAATCACCAAATTATGTCCATCAACTAGCAATCATTTTGAAGACTTATGTAAGAACATGGAAAATTTCTATCACAAGTTTATTTTCTAAATATTTAAACTTATTCCTTACTTCAAAAATAATTCCTTCACTGAAAACAAACACACAATGATATATAACTATTATGTACCATTTTTTAGTCATAAGACTGAAAAGTGTGGTTTTCTTAATGACAATCAACAATTTTGAGAACATATTGTGAAAAGTGTAAGTTATGTCTGATTTTGTTACAGGGCAAATTAAATCAAGTTTTTAAGTTAATTAACTTTAATTAAATTTCTTCTCACTTAAAATGTTTATATCCTTTGACTCAGAAATTCCATTTTTGATTATCTAAATAGAGAAAAAATTTTATGCAAAAAATATGATCATCACATTATTGTTAGTGGAAAAAAAAACTAAGCTAAACATCCAACTATAGAGAATTGGTTAACTAATGGTATGTTCACTTACTGAGATACTAAAATGATATTTGCAAAAATTTGGGGGGTATGTTTTGGTGTTTAAAGAAATAGAAAGTTGTGCCTAACCTGCCATATGGAGGAGGAGGAGCAGAGCAACCACACTGTGCTGGGGTCCCCCATTTACCAAGGCATGGCTCTCCAGGCCGGCTTCCCTCTGGGACACTGCAGCCACCTCCATAGGCTCTCCCCACCCCACGTGTTAGCCTCCACCTTGGGACAACAGACAGGGCCTGGAGGCAGCAGCCCATCACACCACTGTATGCCACAGTGCTGCATCTCCAAACAGGCTGCTCAATGCCACCAAATGACCTGCCCTCTCAACCCCATCCCTGAAAGTAGTTGCCTCCATCTTGGGACACCACCAATGCCATCTTGGGCTACCCCCACTGCTGCCACCACCATCTTTAGTTGGGGAAGCTTTATCTTAGGACACCGACTAAGGCTTAAAGGCCTAACATCAAGGTACCTACAGTTTTGATGCTGCCACCAACAACAACTAGGAATGTGCCCACTTCCATCTAGAGACAACAGCCAAGACCTGGAAGACCATCACCAAGGTCCCTGCAGACTTGGTTACACAGAGGTATCCCTGCTAGCCCACTTCTCTTGATTCCTCTTTCACTCTTCCTATGATCTAATACCTCTATATTCTCACTCCTGCCTCATAAACCCCACATCCTACACCCCACCCCACCCCCAGCTCTCTCTTTGTCCACCTTTAACAACTGTAGACCCTTATGAAAATCTACTATTTGTGTTGTAGACACTAATCAAACACATCATTTCTGTTTATTGTGACAAAACTATAATTGTCTAAATAAAAGCTAGTTGGTTTAAGGCTGCATATTGTTTGCATTGAGTGTTATAAATATTGACCTCCCCCTTAAAGGGGAGGCATTGGTAACCTGCAGGGACACTATAGGATTATAGGGTAGAAACTCTAATATCTTGGATCTGTACTGCTAGAGAGAAAGACAGACAACATGAAAAAACAAGGGAAGAAAGTGACCCAAACAAACCAAGATGCTACAATAACAGAATCCACTGACAACACAGTAGATAAAATGACAGAGAAGGAG
The DNA here is from genome assembly GCF_964194105.1 of Spermophilus citellus. NCBI lineage: Eukaryota > Metazoa > Chordata > Mammalia > Rodentia > Sciuridae > Spermophilus > Spermophilus citellus. The sequence goes on from NC_138185.1 coordinate 28,591,255, forward strand.
TTCAGAATGTACAAAATTAAAATGATCTGCAAAGCAAAGAATGATACAAGAGAGCAAATACAGGCAACAATTGATCACTCCAATAAAGAGATAAGACAGCAAATTTACAGGTAACAAAAGATTATTTCCAGAAAGAGAGATTCTGGGGGGAAAAAAAAACAGAGATCCTTGAAATGAAGGCAACAATGAACCAAATAAAAAATTCAATAGAAAGCATCACCAACAGACTAGATCATTTGGAAGACAGAACTTCAGTCAATGAAGAAAAAATATATAATCTTGAAAATAAAGTTGACCACACAGTGAAGATGGTAAAAAAAAAAAACCATGAACAGAACCTCCAAGAATTATGGTATAATGTGAAAAGACTAAATCTAAGAACTATTGGGATAGAGGAAGGCACAGAAATACAAACCAAAGGAATGAAAGATCTCTTCAATGAAATAATATCAGAAAAATTCCTAAACATGAAGAATGAATTGGAAAATTAAATACAAGAGGCTTACAGGACACAAAATGTACAAAATTACAACAGATCCACACCAAGGCACATTATAATGAAAATGTCTAGCATACAGAATAAGGAAGAATTTTAAACACCACAAGAGAAAAGTTTCAGATTACATATAGGAGGAAAACAATTTGTATTTCAGTGGATTTTCAACCCAGATCCTCAAAGCTAGGAGAACCTGGAACAACATATATCACGCTCTGAAATAAAATGGATGCCAACCAAGAATCATATCCAGCAAAATTAACATTCAGGTTTGATGAGATTAAACAAAAGTTAAAAGAATTTACAATGAGCCCGACATGATGGCGCACACCTTTAATCACAGTGGCTGGGGAGGCTGACACAGGATCTCAAGTCCAAGGCCAGCCTCAGCAAAGGCAAGGCACTAAGCAACTCAATGAGACCCTGTCTCTAAATGAAATATGAAATAGGGCTGGGGATGGGGCTCAGTGGTCAAGTGCCTCTGAGTTCAATCCCCAGTACCAAATATATATATATATATATATATATATGAGAAAGACTGCACTACACATTATTCTCAGTGAAATATTCCATGAGGAGGAAATGAAAGACAAAAATGAAAACCAGCAAAGGGAGGAACCACAGTAAAGGAATAACCAATCAAAAGGGGAAACAAGTCAAGTTAAAAATCTAAAATAAACCAAAATGACAGGGAATACAAACTATATTTCAATAATAACTCTGAATGTTAATGGCCTAAACTTGTCAATTAAAAGTCATAGACTGGCAGATTGTATTAAAAAAAATAGACCCAACAATACGCAGCCTTCAAGAGACTCATCTCATAGGAAAAGACATCCACAGACTAAAGGTAGGTAAAAGGATAGGAAAAAACATACTCCTCACATGGATCAAGTAAACAAGCTAGGGGTTTCCATCCTCATACTGGCTAAAGTAGACTTCAAACCAAATTAGTCAGAAGGGATAAAGATGGACATTTCATACTGCTTAAGAGAACCATACATCAACAAGACATAACGATCATCAATGTCTATGCCCCAAACAATGGAGCATCCACGTATATCAAAACAAACTCTTCTCAATTTCAAGAATCAAATAAACCACAACACAATAATACTGGGTGACTTTAACACACCTCTCTCACTACTGGATAGATCTTCCAAACAAAAACTAAACAAAGAAACTACAGAATTCAATAATACAATCAATGATTTAGTCTTAACAGACATATATAGAATACTCCACCCATCAACAAGCAAATACATTTTTTCTCAGCAGCACATGGATCCTTCTGTAAAATAGACCATGTGTTGTGCCACAAAGCAAGTTTTAGCAAATACAAAAATATAGAGATAGAACTCTGCATTATATCAGATTATAATGAAATGAAATTAGAAATCAATGATAAAATAAAAAATAGAAGCTACTCCAATACCTGGAGATTAAATAATGCACTATTGAATGATGCATGGATAACAGAAGTCATCAAGGAGGAGATAAAAAAATTTCTTAGAGGTAAACGAGAATCCAATACAACATATAAAACCTCTGGGACACTATGAAGTCAGTGCTAACAGGAAAGTTCATTGCATTGAGCTCACCCATTAAAAGAATAAAAAGTCAACAAATAAACGACCTGATGTTACATCTCAAACCCCTAAATAAAGAAGAATAAATCAACACCAAAAGTGGTAGAAGACAGGAAATAATTAAAATCAGTGTTGAAATCAATAAAATTGAAACAACAGAAACAATTAAAAAATTGACAAAACAAAAACCTGGCTCTTTGAAAAAATAAATAAAATTGATAAACCCTTAACCACTCTAATGAAAAGAAAGAGAAAACTCAACTTACTAAAATCTGTGATGAAAAGGGAAATATCACAACAGACACTATTTAAATACAGAAGATAATTAGAAACTATTTTGAAAGTTTGTACTACAGTAAAATAGAAAATCTCAAAGACACCACAAATTTCTAGAGGCATAGGACCTGCCCAAACTAAATCAGAAGGACATACACAATTTAAACAGATCAATTTTAAGCAAAGAAACAGAAGATGCCATCAAAAGCCTACCAACCAAGAAAAACCCGGGACCAGACAGATTCTCAGCCAAGTTCTACAAGATCTTCAGAGAAGAATTAATACCAATACTCCTCAAATTATTCCATGAAATAGAAAGGGAGGAAACTCTTCCAAACTCATTCTATGAAGCTAGTATCACCCTGATACCAAAACCAGAAAAAGTCACATCAAGGAAAGAGAACTTCAGACCAATATCCCTGATGAACATAGACACAAAAATTCTCAATAAAATTAGGCAAATCTCATATAAAAACATAATTAAAAGATAGTGCACCACAATCAAGTGGGGCTCATCCCAGGGATGCAAGTTTGGTTTAATATATGGAAACCAATAAACATAATACATCACATCAACAGACCTAAAGACAAGAATCATAATTATCTCAACAGATGTAGAGAAAGCATCTGACAAAATACAGCACCTCTTGGTGTTCAAAACACTAGAAAAACTAGGGATAGTAGAAACATATCTCAATATTGTAAAAGCTATCTATGCTAAGCCCCAGGCCAATATTATTCTAAAGGGAGAAAAAAATTGAAAGCATTTCCTCTAAAATCTGGAACAAGATAGGGATGCCCTCTTTCACCATTTCTATTCAATATAGTCCTAGAAATTAGAAAGGGATACACATTAAAAAAAAGAAGAATTCAAATTATCACTATTTGCACATGACATGATCTATATTTAGAAGATCCAAACAATTCCACCAGAAAACTTCTAGAACTAATAGATGAATTCAGCAAATTAGCAGGATATAAAATAATACACATAAATCAAATGCATTTCTATACACAAGCAATGAATCCACTGCAAGAGAAATTAGGAAAACCACACCATTCACAATAGCCTCAAAAAAAATAAAATACTTGGGAATCAATCTTACAAAAGAGATGAAAGATCTCTACAAAGAAAACTACAGAACACTAAAGAAAGCAATTGAAGAAGATCTTAGAAGATGGAAAGATCTCCCATGCTCTTGGATAGGCAGAATTAATATAGTCAAAATGACCATAATATCAAAATTGTTATACAGATTTAATGCAATTCCTATTAAAAATCCCAAATGAAATTCTTCATAGAACTAGAAATAGCAATCATGAATTTATTTGGAAAAATAAGAGACCCAGAATAGCCAAAGCAATCCTCAGCAAGAAGAGTGAAGCGGGAAACATCACAATACCAGATCTTAAACTATACTACAGAACAATAGTAACAAAAACAGCTTGGTATTGGTACCAAAATAGACACGTAGACCAATGATTCAAACTAGAAGACACAGAGACAAACCCACATAAATACAGAGACAAAGGCACCAAAAACACATTGGAGAAAAGATAGCCTATTCAACAAATGGTGCTGCGAAAACTGGAAATCCATAGTAGCAAAGTGAAATTAAACCTCTATCTCTCACCCTCCACAAAAATCAAATCAAAGTGGATCTGAGACTTAGACACCAGAACAGAGATCCTGCATCTAATAGAAGAAAAAGTAGGCCCAAATCTTCATCATGTTGGCTTAGGACCTGACTTCTTGAACAAGACTCCTAAAGCACAAGCAGTAAAATCAAGAATCAATAAATGGGATGGATTCAAACTAAAAAGTTTCTTCTCGGAAAAGGAAATAATCAACACATGATAAGAAATCCTGCAGAATGGGAAAAAACCACATAAACCACATAAACCTCAGATGGAGCACTAATCTCCAGGATATATAAAGAACTCAAAAAGCTTAACACCAAAAAAACAAATAACCCAATCAATAAATGGACTAAGGAACTGAACAGACACTTCAAAGAAGAAGAAATACAATCAATCAACAAATATATTAAAAAGTTCATCATGTCTAACAATTAGAGAAATGCAAATGATAAGATTTCATCTCACTACAGTCAGAATGGTAATTATCAAGAATACAAGTAATAATAAGTGTTGGCAATGATGTGGGGGGAAAGGTACACCCATTCATGGCTGGTAGAACTGCAAACTGGTCCAACCACTATGGAAAGCAGTATAGAGATACCTCAAAAAACTTGGAATGGAACCACCATCTGACCCAGCTATCCCACTCCCTGGTCCATACCCAAAGGACTTAAAATCAGTGTACTATAGTGACATAGCCACACCAATATTTATAGCAGTTCAATTCACAATAGCTAAGGTATGGACCCAATCTAGATTCCCTTCAACATGTGAATGGATAAAGAAACTGTAGTATATATACATAATGGAATATTATGCAGCCTTAAATAAGAATGAAATTATGGCATTTGCAGGTAAATGTATGGAACTAGAGAATATCATGCTAAGTGAAATAAGTTAACACCGCCCCCCCCAGCAAAAAAAGTTGAATGTTTTCTCTGATAAGAGAATGCTGATCCATAGTGAGATGGGGGTGGGGGTAGGGAAGAATGAAGAAATTTTGGTTTGTGTAGAGGGAAGTGAGGGGAGGAATGAGGTTATGGAGATGGGAAGGACGGTAGAATGAGACAGACATTATTACCCTATATGCATGTATGATTACACCACTGGTGTGACTCTGTGCCATGTACAGCCAGAGGAATGAGAAGTTGTGCTCCATTTGTATTCAATATGTCAAAATGCATACTACTGTCATGTATAACTAATTAGAACAAATAAAATATAAAAGAAAGAAATGGAAGTTGTATATAAAGTAAGATCATAAAATTCAACAAGTAGCTGGGCATGGCAGCTCACACCTGTAATCCCAGCAGCTTGGGAGGCTGAGGCAGGAGGATCGCATGTTCAAAGCCAGCCTCAGCAACTTAGCAAGGCTGTAAGCAACCTAGTAAGATGATCTTTCAAAATAAAAAGGGCTGGGGATGTGGCTCAGTGGTTAAGTGCCCTTAAGTTTAATCATCATCATCACACACACACACAAATACACACACACACACACACACAAATCCAACAAGTAAATAGAAGGCTAGCACTAATTTAGAACTACAAGTGTATTTTTTCAAGTCATTCTTCAATTAGCATGTTTATATATTTTATTTATTTATTTATTCACTAAGCAGTTGAACCCAGAGGTGCTTTACTACTTGAGCTACATCCTTTTATTTTTTTATTCTTTGTTTTCAGATAGGCTGCCTCAGACTCCCAAATCATTGGGATTACAATAGGCATGAGCCACACATTCAGTTCTCTCTATTAAAAAAAAAAAAAAAGCAGAATGCATAAACTATGGAATGTCATGCATGTGGCTCTAACCAAGCGGAAGTTTAGCATAAGCGCAAACCTAGTAATGCCTATTAATTAGCCGCCAAAGCCAAAGGCCAGCTCATTAGAATGAACTAAGGGCTATATAAGGGCCTACTATAAAAACTGGAGTGTCAGAGTACATTCTAATTCTCCCCTCCAACCTCTTTCACCACCAGCAGCTTGGGAGCTACCATAAAGATACAATGGTCAGAATGCCTGGATGTAGATGACAGACTTCTCCCTTTTGTTCTTCCTTCTCATCAGTGGTTCTCAACAGCTAAGATTTTTATGCATAGGGTTGTACACACAAAACCGTGTAAGCTGTACTTTAAGAGAATTTGAATGGACTTTCAAGAATTGTGACATAAGAGGATTTTCACTATTAGTCACTAAGCAATGTGACTCTATTTTTTTTCCCTATGTGATTATACTTGTTATATACAGATAAAAAACAAGAGTGCCTACCTTTCAGTTCCAGCTAGGAATACAAAACTCTTTTGGGTCATTCCTGGCGGATGAATGGCAACTAGCCAGACAGTTGCCTCAGCTCTATTTTGCACTGATGCTGCTCAGAATATTGGGTCCTGATATTGAACCAACCATTGACTTTTCACTCAAAAGCTACTGCCAAACTCACCTACTTCCCTAATGTCCTTACTCCAGTGACCCAGCACCAGTCCATTTTCAGTCTTTCCTCCTTTGGGTATATCCTCCCACAACCAAAATCCTTGGTCAACTCTTGATGAGGGGGGAAAAAAAAACAAAACTTGCTTTTCTTCCTTTTTAAGTTGAGCTAAAATTCACATGGTGTGAGCAGCCTTCTCACCTGCCAAAGAACGGACTCAGAGATGCAAGGTGCAGTAGAAACCAGACTTTAATGACCGTCTTGCAAAATCAGGTAGCTGGTGAACAGGCACACCGAGAGTGGTCCCAATCAGGATCTTATCCCCTACTGTGCAAGGTGGCTGAGTACTATGGGGTGCACCATCATCCCAGATTTCACCTAAGTATTTCTGTTTCCTGTTGGGTTATTTAAAGAGATGCACCTTTAGTTGTCTCCATCTTCCTTCGTTCTCTTGGTGACAGGAAGGCCTTCTTGAGCTGTGTGCAGCATTCTGGCAGGCACGCCATTCATACTTCTTCATCTAAGGTATTACTTAGCAGAGGTATTGCTATCTCTGTTGGTTAGGCCAACCTCTTCCCCACCTCCTGTTCAGCAAGGGGCTATTCAGGTGCATTAACTTTGAATCTGCCACATCCACAGGCTACTGTGCTGTAGACAGTTAACTGCTGGGAACTCTCCACTCTGCTGTATTTCCCCTCTGGCTGTTTTGTCTTTCATCCCCAGTAATTTTACATTTCAGGGTAAATACTGTATTCTGAAAATGAACCACTGAACTTTCTACTTCTCATATATAGCAACAATTAAACATTTTAATATAACCATTATGAACAGTTTGTGTATTCAAAACCTGTGTGGCCGCTAGCTCTGTCACATCTTTGTCATCACTCTATGAAGTCACCTATACCCATTCAGTCGTCACTCTCTATTTCCTCTGTTCCCACCCCTGCTTTCTGTTGCTATAGATTTGTCTATCATGTAAAAGGAATCATATAGGCCTGGGAATATAGCTCAGTGGTAGAGTGCTTGCCCAGTGTGCATGAGGCCCTGGTTTGATCCCCAGCACCCTACCAAAGGAAAAAAAGCATTTTATACAGTAGGTGCTCTTTAATGTTCGGAATTTTTTACTTAACACATTGTTTTCAAGGGTCATCTAAGTGGTAGCATCTACCAATATTTAATTACTTTTATGGCTAAATAATAATTGTCAATATAAACCACATTTGTTCATCTATTCATGTATTAATGGACACTTGTTACCATCTTTTGGATGATACTTGAATTTTATGCCAAAGGGGTGATTCTAGGGGTCCCACAGACTATATCTGGCCATCTGCTGCCCGTAGAATTCAATCAGAGAGATGAATGGTGGTTAAAGAATTTATTAATGGGCTGAGGATGTGGCACAAGCAGTAGTATGCTCACCTGCGTGCACGGGGCACTGGGTTTGATCCTCAGCACCACATAAAAATAAAATAAAGATGTTGTGTCCACCGAAAAACTAAAATTCTCTCTCTCTCTCTCACTTAAAAAAGAATTTATTATTCAGGACTGAGGCTATAGCCCAGCATGCAGAGTGCTTGCCTAGCATGCGTGAGGCACTGGGTTCAATCCTCAGCACCACATAAAAATAGACAAAATAAAGGCATTCTGTCCATCTATAACTACCAAGAATTTAAAAAAAAAAGAATTTATTATTCAGTGTGGCCACACGGGGAAGAAACAGGGTGACCAATATTCTAAGCCCTGTCTTCTGGGTAGTCACAAGAGCTTCAGGAAGTCAGGGAAGAAACAAAAGCATGGGTCAAGAAGCACGTGCAGATGGGCAGTCTTGGCCAAACTGATCTGGTGGATCATTATCTCGAAGGTGGTTCTGCTGGCGCTAGGGAAATGGGTGTTGTGTGAGGGGGCAATTCATGTCCCATCATGAGATGACTGCCCCCACTTGGTGCACGGCGTCAATTCCCATCATGGGCTGTTTCTATCATAGGGTGATCTTACTGCAAGAATTGCTGTTCCTGCAATTTTGAAAATATCTTACTCTTATCTTGGTGTCTTCAGCCTTGCAGAGGTGAAGTAAATTTAGGGCTCTCTACATAGTATTACCAGTTTTTAGACACTCCTTAAATGATTACTATGTCTATGTGCAATGCTGAGCAGGAATCTGACCCAAAGTTTAAGGTAGCAAAGGAAGCTCAAGCCAGGAGTCAACGCTTTCAGGAAAAGCAGACTTTTTCCCTGTTGCATTTCTGACACTGATTCTGAAGAACACCACACTCCCTGTTTCCTGCTCTCTCAAACAATACATAACTTCTGTGACCAGATATGAGGTTTTTTTCCCCACACTCTAAGCAATTCAGCAGGCACCCACTGGGTACCCTATTACTCAATTCAATTCTGACATTATTTTACCAAAGTGTCAGATCCTATAGATTAAGGGCTCAGTTCCACAAGACTATCTGCCACCTCACATGCCAGTAAAGTCCTAGTGCTTCTAACAGACTTATCTATAAATGAAAATTCTCAACACCCCCACCCCTTGGCAATTTGCCAGGATAACTCACAGAACTCAAAGAAACACTTTTTGCATTTACTAGTTGTCAGTTGTCACAGATGAACAGCCAAATGAGGTTCACAGAGCAAGGTATGGGGGAAGGACCCGGGGGCCTCTTGTCATCTCCAGGGACCTATTACTTTGGATCTGAAAGGTCCCCTGAAGACTCACAATGTTGAAAGCATGATCCTAGCTGGTGGTACTACTGGGAAGTGGTGGAAACTTGGAGAGGTGGGACCTATCTGGTGGGAGTAGGTCACTGTAGGTATGTCCTTGAAGGGTGTGTCCTGAGCTGCCTACCACAAGGTGAGCAGCTTTTCCTACCATATACTCCCCACTATGATATTCTCCCTCCCCAGGCACCCAGAAACAATGTGCTAAGTAAGCAGATTGAAAATTCAAACCGTTAGTCAAAATATTTTCTCGCCAGGTGCAGTGTCCCATGCCAGTAATCCCAGTGACTTGGGAGGCTGAGATAGGATGATCTCAGATTAGAGGCTAGCCTTGGCAATTTGACAAGACCTTGTCTCAAAATAAAAAGGGTTGGGGGTATGGTTCAGTGATAAACTGCCCCTGGGTTCAATCCTCAGTACTGGGATAAATAAATCTTTTCTTTAAGTTGATTTTCTCAGGTATTTTGTCACAGCAACAGAACACACAGCACCCTCTACATGCTCAGCAACCTGAAAGTTTGTCAAATCTCTATTGAGTTTTTATAGAGCTTGATCTGCCTTCCAGAGGGTGGCTGGGGCTAGAAGTTCCAAATGTCTAATCACTTGGTTTTCCTGGTGAGTGCTTCCATCTGGAGACTATCTAGGGTCCTAAATCACCTTATTAGCATGTACTTAGGCATACAAAGAGGCTCATGATGAAGAACAAGACCCTCCTATCACAGCAGAAATCCCAAAAGTTTTAGGTGCCCTGATAGGAATCAGAGATGAAGACCAAATGTATACCATATACCACATATATTTAGATATGCCAATTCTGTTTAGCTTTCAGAATCTGCCAAACTGCTTCCCATAGCTGCTGCATCACTTCATGTTCCTACCACACTATAGGAGGGCTCCTATTTCTCCATGTCACCACCAAATTATTTTTTTTCTCATTAAAATCACCCGGGCTGGGGATGTGGCTCAAGCGGTAGCGCGCTCACCTGGCATGCGTGTGGCCCAGGTTCGATCCTCAACACCACATACAAATAATGATGCTGTGTCTGCCAATAACTAAAAAAATATTAAAATTCTCTCGCTTTAAAAAAAAAAAAGTCACCCTAGTGGGTGTCAAGTGGCATTTCACTGCAATTTTGATTTTACACTTATTTTAACAACCAACGGCGTTGAACAATCTTTCACATTTGATTTTTTGGTACTGGGAATTGAACCCAGGGAGGCTTTTCCACTGAGCTGCTTGAACAATTTGTTTGAGGCTAGCCTCAAACTTGCAACCTTACTGTTTCAGCTTCCCAAGTCAATGGGATTACAGGTGTATACTACCTTGCTTGGTTATAACTCTTTGAAGAATGTCTGTTCAATCCCTTTGCTAGTTTTCTAATGGCTTTACCTGTTTAATTTTACATTTAAACAGTCTGATATTAAACCCTTATTAGACTTGTAAAGTCTCCCCCTCAAGGGTCTTTTGACATTCATCACCTTTGCCACAAGTTAACTCAGATGAAGTCCTATTGATCTATTCTACTGATGCTTTGGGTGTTGAATCTAAGAAACCACTGCCAAATCCAAGGAAATTACTTACCCAATTTTTTTCTAATAATTGCAGAGGGTCAGCTCTTGTATTTAATAATTATTGATCCATTTTAACAAGTGATAGTATGTTCAACTTCATTCTCATGCTTATGGTTACTATTGTCCCAAAACCACTTGCTGCAGACTCCTCCCCCCTGGACTAGTTTTGAGCCAGACACGTACCTATAGTCCCATCTACTCAAGAGGTTAAAGAAGGAGGATCCCTTGTGCTCAAGAGTTTTGAGATCAGCCTAAGTAAAATAGTGGGAGCCTTTAAAAAACAAAAAGTCCCCAGTGGATTTGGGAACTCTTGTCAAATATCAATTGGCCAAGCCAGATGTGGAGACACATGCTACTCAATTCAGGAGGCTGAGGCAGGAGGACCACAAATACCAAGCCAGCCTAAATAACTTGGTTTAAATAACTCAGAAAGACCTGGTCTCAAATTTAAAAAGGGCTGGGAACGTATTCAGCAGCCCAACATACACAAAGCCCTGAGTTCAATTCCGGTACTATTTAAAAGAAAAAAAAAATCAATTGGACATATATGCCAAGACTTATTTCTGGATTCTCAATTCTGCGAATCTGTTCATGTCTAAATGCCAGTGGTTTTTATTACTATAGTTCTGCGGTAAATTTTGAGATCTGGAACTTGATTTATTTATTTCAAAGCCATTTAGGCTATTCAGGGCCCTTCATATGAAAAGTGGCACCCCCATTTCTGCCTAAAGACACTGTTAATTTTGTAGGGAATATACTGTATTGACTTGGGAGTAACACTATCTTAACACTGTCTTCTAATCCATTAATGTATTACCTTTTTAGGTTTGTTGTCCACTCTCTGCCCTCATCCCAATGAATTTTCATGACTTACCTCCTTGGTTTAATTCCTGTGCATTTTATTTTTTTGATTGCTATCCAAAGTGGAATTCTTAATTTCCTTTTTCAGACTGTTTGATACTGGTGCATACAAAGTTTTTAGACTATAAATCTGAATTCATTGATTAGCTTTAAATTTCTTGTGAATTTTTTATGTATGAGCATATCATTTGCAAAAAGATTTTTCCTTCTTGGACATTTCCTTGCCTAATTGCTCCACCTACAATTTCCAGTACAAACACTGAATAGCATGGTAAACGAGGGGGCCCTTTAAGCTTAACCTTAAGGGAGAAACTTAGAATAGATATGAAGTGGTAGAGATTGCTTGACATGCACAAGAACTATGTTCAATCCATAGTACCTAAAAAAATAAAATAAAAATTAAGGGAAAAGTTGTCTTGCCCTCTCCCCAGTACAAGTCCTTGAACCCATTGAGCTACATCCCCATCCCTTTTTTGAGATTGGGGTCTCACTACATTGCCCAGGTTGGCCTCCATCTTGCAATCCTCCTGCCCTGTCAGCCCACTGAGTGGATTACAGGGGTACAACACAATACCTAGGACAAAAGCTCATCTTTCACTGTTTTGATGATAGCTGTGGTTTTTCATAAACCCTTTTGTTGTGTTTAGAAAATGCCCTATTCCTAATTTGCTGATTATTTTAACTTTTTATCATGAAAGGGTGTTGAAATCTTGTCAAAGGCTATTTTTGCATTGAGATGATCTTGTGGCTTTCTACTGATGTGGTATATTCAACTCATTGATTTTATACTGACCAATTTTACATTCCTAGAGAAGCTCATTAACACCCCAGTGGCGCACCACTAGCTTTTTTTTTCTTTTTTTAACATCTCCTTTGTGTTTAGAACTATCTTCTGAACTTAGAACTAAGTGTCCACCTCTTACTTCTGTACCCTTGAAGCTTGCTTTACTAACTATGGATGGAAGAAGTCATGGAGATCCTACAATTCAAAAACTGTATTTAATTACCCATATGTGTGGGAGATAAAGTCATGACCGTTGCTCCTCTCCAAATATGGTTTTCGGTTTTAGCATTTGCTTCATAAAGTACCAACAAACTATCTAGATCTCCCCAAGTGAACATATACCAATTCACTCCTTACCAACAGCATATGAATGTTTATTTCAACAAGCTGAAGTTTTTTGAGTTTTGATGAGAGAAAATGTTTCATATGGTCCAATTTTGCAAATCTCTTATTATGGGACTATTATATATCAGATGCAATGGTGTAGTAAAGTATTTTACAGGGAAGCAACTAAGATTAGGGCTAATTTTTCCAAGGCAACCCTTTTGACTCTAATTATTAAGCACCCAATATATCAAAGGATGCTTACAAATGGATACATCAGGTGCATTTACAATATTCTCTTGAGAGTTTATTATAAACCAGTCTCATAGGCCACAAGGAAAATAAAAGGACTATGTACAGCCTTACAGGAAACAGGCAAGGAGCTGAGGAGGACCAAGATGAGTCTAGGGCCTTGGTGGGCGCATTCCCGGGGGAGGGGGCCCTGTAAGGGAAACCAGACAATCCGGTGAGACTCCGCGAGCAACAGCATAACAAACAAACAGGTCTGTGGTAACATGGCCCTGGGGAATCGGGCCCACGCCTCTGTGGAGCTACTTCCATAACTCTGTGGCCAAGGGTCAAAGAAGGCCTGAAGTAAGAGTAAGAAGTTTAGTCAGTGCCTGATCTGCAACTCAGATCCCCGACCCTGCCCAGCCTCCCACATCCTGCAGTTACCAAGCAATGAGAGGGACATACATGGTGTTAACTGGGGACTTCTCTGGGGTTGACTGGGTTCCTATGTCTGGAAAACCCAAACTAGAAATAGGGATTATGGCTGTGGGTTATCTTAATAGCCATATGGCTTGGTGGAAAGAGCACAGATCTGGGAAGCAGGATGCTAATTAAGCTTTCTCTGAGCCTACTTCCCTGTTCATGTTGCAACTATCTCAGTATTTCTCAAACTGAAGTTAAACAGAAATACTTAATAAATAATATCACAAAGCCCAGAGTTCTTCATTACTAGATACTATCAAATCAGAGGGCATATAACAACTTTATTGCCTTTATCAGGGATCCTCAGAATGCATTATTTATCAGTATCCTGAAGACACTGCCTTAGACTCTGAGAAGTACTCTGGGTACTAACTGTTCTGAAAGGGGAGGCAAGGCCAGCTCTTTCTTCTCTGTCCTTTCTGGACAATGCTGCTCCCCAACAGTTCATTTCCTTAAACTTAAAGCCAGAAAGCCCAAAGGACATGGTCTAAATACAATTTTCCCTTCACTTCCCACTGCCCTATTCTCTAGGGAAAGAAGCCAAAATCACCTCAGCAGGCACTTACCGCGCATCCCTGGGGGAGGAGGCCGCATTCCTGGAGGGGGCATGCCCATCGGGGTCCCTCGTCCAGGGGGAATCCCCATTGGGGGACCCATAGGAGGCCTCATACCAGGAGGTGGGCCCATCATGCCTGCAAGAGAAAAGCCCCAAGAACACAGTTCAAATGTCTGTTTGGAAAATGTAGCTGGAAACAAAGCTGCCCACTAAGTCAGATAGACCACTCCACCCTCAATCTCTACTAGCAAACTGGCATGTGAGCCAAAGAGCGGGACTCCCAATGGCTCTTGTTCAGCTAGCCAATTCCAAAGTCAGTCAGTCAGGCTGGATCTCAGAGTAATCCTGCTTAATCATATAAACTCATCATCAGTTTCAGTCAAAGTTCTATCTCATCATGAATCCAGCTAAAGCATATTGTATCTATTCACACTGCTCTCTTTATGGGGTCCTCACCTGGAGGGGGTGCCCCTCGGCCCATAGGTGGTGGAGGACCCCCACGGCCTGGTGGGTACTGGGTTGGAGCTCCTGCAATACTGGCAGTGGCAGCAGCAGCAGCAGCTGCAACAGTGCCTCTTCCTTGCGGGGTCATCACCTAAAAGGACACAGGAAGAGTTAGGCAGAACAATACAGTGCAATGCATCTTCCCACTCTTTACCCCAACTTGGTAAAATATCAGACACCAAATCTCCTAAAGCTACAATTCATGGCATCAGACTTCCCACCCAAATTAAACCTGAATATCCATTTCCTTTATCTTCTAGGATGCCTAATCCAATTTAAGGAAAGCCCTGTACTTTCAAATAAGACCAATGATATCTAATATTGTAATGGGAACATTTTGCTCAAATACAGTTGGTTAAGACACATTTTGTATCTCCTCACTGATAGCCTAACAATAATACAATGGTCATTCTGAACTATTCCTCAAGTTAGGGATCCTCCCTTTATATATCCTAAGCTGGGGGCTTCCCAATGCCTTACCTGTTGGGATGGCCCACCAACCCCACGGACTGGTCCAGCAAGACCTGCAGGAGCCTGGGGCATAGGAACACCAGCTGGGATTCCTCTGCCAGCAGCCCTGCCAATTCCTGGGCCCCCAGCAGCTCCAGCAAGTGGCACTCGAGCAATGCCAGTCTGAAAAATAAAGAAATATGCTCAGTGGCTTAAAGAATCAGAAGTATACTTTGGCGTGTCATTGCCAAGAACATTCCTCAGATTTATAAGGCATTAAAACAGCTTATAAATATTACCTGCCCACACGTGCTAATACCATTCTCCCTCTACCTAACATTATATGCCTGCCTATCACCACTGAAATCTAGAAGAAAATGATAAAAACTGTCTATATACACTCCTATGAAAATTGAAATCAGAGTAAAAGCCCAAGGTTCCATTCAGAAGGATTTCACCTGGCCAACAAAGGGACATAAGATCCACTCCTCGTTCTGACTCTCACCTGCTGGGCAACAGTGGGCAAATTCTGAGACTCAAGTTTTCTCATCTGCAAATGACTGGGTTATAGAACTGTCGTGGTCATAAAGACTTACAATGGGCTACACTAAAGTAGCCAACTCTACTGGAAGTACCAAGCATTATGAATAGATACACATGCTTTGAACAACAACAACAAAAAAAATATGATAACATCTCTTGCAGATTTTATAACTGAAAAAAGTTGCAATTTAAGAGTCCAAAAAAGGGAAAATGGCTTGAATAAACTATTACTTTGTACTCTTGAGAAAATATCTTTGAGTCACTAATATGACTTACAACAAAAATAAGTGGAAAAACATTTACAAACTCACAAGATAGCAAAATATCACATGCATATTACATGTTAAGTATAAAAAATACTTACATGGGTTAAAAAAATAGGTTACGGTTATTCTCTTTATTAACGTCTTAAAATAAAAAATGGAAAAAAAAAAACTTGGGTTAGATTCTCTAAAGCCTGCTCTATTTATAAATGTAGCTTGGTGTTTACAGAACCACGATGGGGATCAAATGTCAGTTTCATCATTTCCTAGTTGTGACATCTTAAGCAAATTACTAAACCCCAATTTGTTTCATTATAAAAATGAAAGCAGTATATCTCAATATTAAAACAAAGTACTGAAGTGCCTGGTACACAGCAGATGCTCAATTAACACTATTATTTTATAATTATAAAAAACACAATATAGATGTATTCTATTTTAGGGGGTTAAGAATTTTTAAGATCCTCCTAGTCTTTGTCATCACATTAAGAAATTACGCAGATGGCCTTAGGCACCAATGATTCTATATCAACTGAAGAAGAGGGAAGCTTTAATTCAGAAATACTCCAATTCTATCCTTCTCCACTTCTTACTTGCAGGGTAACCTCTTTAAGATTCTAAAGGGCTGGGTATGGTGGGTGCTCGCCTGTGATCCCAGAGGCTTAGGAAGCTAATGCAGCAAAATCCTGAGTTCAAAGCCAGCCTCAGCAACAGAGAGCCGCTAAGCAACTCAGTGAGACCATGTCTCTAAGTAAAATACAAAAAAAAATGGCTGGGGACATGTTTCAGTGGTGAGTGCCCCTTAGTTCAATCCCAGGTACCCTGCCACAAAAAGTTTCATAAACACGGGGGTGGGGGGATGGACGGTGGACGGGGCCCAGAGGATGCCTGTGAGGAATGCAATGCAATGCAAGGCTCATGGAGGGTCTCCATAGGCTTCTGGCTCAGACTCACATCTTTGGGAGGGGGTCCTTCTACTGTCATTGAGACCAGGTTCTCGCCTCGAAGCAGCACCAGACCAAGGACTCGCTTCTCTTCCCTTTCTGCTTGTTTGGAGTTCTTTGGCCTAAAGACAGGTTTAGAAGAAACAGAAAACAGCAAGCATTACAGAATAGGTCAAGTTTAGGTTCACCTGCCTAGGGGCCTCCAAGATCTCCTTTATGCTGTATCTCCTGATACATGATAAACAGGTCCTCTGGACAGTCTCTATAGGCTGCATATTGTGACCCCTTAGCTGTTCTTTTCCTACCAAACCAAGAAGATGCACAGACCAAAAGACAGGACAAGAGGCAATAAAGTCCAGCCATGGCTCAGATGCTCTTTCCAATATAACTGTGAAGGCTCTTTCCTTACCTTAAGGTCTTGCCAATGCCAAGAGGCAGCCTAAACTACTCCACAAGTAAAGAAAATCCAACCTACTCCACTTCCATGCAATGTCCTTCTAGGACAGATTCAACCTCACTGGCCTTCATATCTGTCCCTCATCTCACACCAGAAATAAAAAAAAATGATAATAAAGGAAAAGGTAAGAAAATTTTCAAATATACAGAGGCTGAATTTTCTCATGTGAAATAAAAATTTTCACATCTATTTCTCAAAAGCAAAAAAAAAAAAAAAAAAAAAAAAACCCCAGAAAATCCCAAACAGCAACAACCAGAAAAAGATGAACAAAATTAAAAATGTAAACTAAAACAAATAACTGCAATAGAATAGGAAAAAGGTATGAGGGATGACAGATGAGAGAAAGCCAAAGCCAAGATCCTCAAAATAAAGACAAAAAATTCTGATTTTAAAAAAACCACACAACTTATTTTGTCATTTTATATTCTGTTAGCTGGTTTTCTGTAGATGAACTTTTTTTCCCTTTTAGCCTATATTTTCTTATTTTTTAATAATAAGCATATAGTGCCTTTTCATAAGAAAATCTTATGGGTAAATATTTTTCAATAAACATTTTTATAACATGAGTTTCATCTAAAAAACAGAAGGGAACCCATTGAGATAGTTCCCAGCAATCTGCTGGCCTCTCTGTTAATATATACTGGGCACTCAAGGATCTGTACTTTTTTTTTGTTTTGGGTGGGGGTGGTGTACTGGGGATTAAACTTGGGTGATTTACCACTGAGCTACATCCCCAGCCCTTCTTATTTTTTATTTTGAGACAGGCTCACTAAATTGCTTAGGGCCTTGCCAATATGTTGAGGCTGGTCTCAAACCTGCAGCCTGTTTCCCAAGTTGTGGGGATTACAGGCATGCAGCACCACTACATCCGGTGATCTCTACATTTATTCTACTACACTTCTTGACTTTACAACACAAGAGCTGCCAAAAGAATTAAAGGGGATTTACAGTTAGTGACATCATAATATGGACACTGCATATGATAAAAGTATGCATATAAATATAAAATCATGGGCTGGGGTTGTGGCTCAATAGTAGAGCGCTCGCTTTGCATGTACTGGGTTCGATCCTCAGCACCACATAAAAATAAATAAAATAAAGGTATTGTGTCCAACTACAACTAAAAAATATAAAGTCACATAACCCCTTTGGGCCTCAAGATGTTTTGAATGTACAATAGGACAGAAAACTCAACACAACAGTTTGGCCAGAAGCTTAAGATTGGTGAGACTTAAGGGAGTTAGCCAATAACATAGAATTATAGCAAAGCAGAAAACAGCTCTGATTGTCTCTAAAATGCCAATAAAAATCACTGGCCCCAAACCCAAATGGGGAGCAGAGCACTTACCCTGAAGAGGGTCAGAGGCTTCTTAAAGCAGTTTCAGACCAGGCTGCATTAGGAGAGCCCTTTAGGCTACAGCTTTACAAATAGGTAATGAGGCCAGAAAATCAAGCTCTCCCCCCTCACACACCTGTGGGGAGAACATGAGAGCCCTTTACCCCAGTACCCAGGGGCACGCAAAGTCAGAAAAACAAAAAGCCTAGCAGCCCTCCTTACAACCTATACTCTGCTAGAACTAGAGAACAAGACTTGCTGAACTAAGGACAGAGATTTCTTAGTGTTCAATGTTCCCATTTAAGTCTGCCCTTGAAAACAGGAGAGCATGGAGGAACTAGCTACTTCATCACATGTCACTTGTCCCAACCACCCAATCCCCTCCCCTTCTCCAGTCCCCACCCCAAACAGCCCTCTCCTCACTTGATCTTCCTGAACTCATCACAATCACAGAGGATCAAATTCATATGCTTGTCAAAAGCCTTGAAGGTGCCAATGAAGATCCGGCCATCTTGCAGGATGCATCTCATCCTGTAGTCGATGTGCTGCAGCATCTTGCTGCTCTTGCCCACAGTCTGCAAGGAGAAATCAGCAAGGTTGAGCCAATTCTTTTGAACTCACACATGCTTGGGCCTCCCTAAAATCTTTCACTACAGCTTTATTTTTAATGTGCCTATCTTATCTTTCCCAATAGAGTCTTAGCTCAGTTTCCACCCACAGCCCTTTCCTGGGAAGTATCCCATGCTACCCTGTTTGATGTCAGCCTTGACCTCTGTCCAGTAATTTGCTTTCACCATTCCCTTAAAAACCAGTGTTTCTCATATTAAAAATGCCTCTATAGTTGTGTCCATTTCAGGGAATAGTGTAGGATGCCCCCAAACTAATCAAATCTACCTATCCTAGAGAATAAGCTATCTGTGTAGACTATAGGGTTATGACTATGGGACATCCAAATCCCATTTTAAAAACTGAGTAAAAAGTTGGAGGACTAGCCCTAAAAAATTTTTAAAAATTAAAAAAAAAAAGGTTTTGTTTTTGGTGCCAGGGATTGAACTCAAGGGCACTTAACCACTGAGCCATATCCCCAACCCTTCTTATTTTTTATTAAGACAGGGTCTCACTAGATTGTTGAGGCTAGCTTTGAACCTGAGATCTTCTGGTCTCAGCCTCCCAAGCTGTTGGGATTACAGGCATGAGCCACCACGCCTGTCTGGCCCTAAACATCTAATCAAGAAGCTTATTACCAGAAAGTTGATCAACTTAGAAATGAGGCCAATGGAATACCCAAATCAAAAGTTTGTTAGTGTGCCTCCAAGACTTTCTTAGAGTGGTGGCCACGGTACTAACCAGTTTGGGCACATAATACGTCTTTAAGATCACAGAACACTTAATTCTTAACCCAACACTTCTACTTTCACAAGTTAGCTTTCAGTGTAGCCTTGCTAAAATAAAGACTATATAGACCCCCAACATATGAAATGTCAGGTGGCCATGGCAGTTGTATTTCTCACTAGAAACAAACCACCCAGCATTTGATCTCTATAATCAGCTTCTCATCAATCTGACTGTTGTAAGCCAGCCCTAACTTATCCAAAGGCCTTTTTTACCAGGCATAGTGCTTGCTGTTTATCTCAGCTTGAATGTTTCTGAACCCTTATAAATGAACTTTGAATCCCCTAAGGCACTGCCTGCTACAATGAAGACCAAAGTTAGGTGGTTCTTTCCCCTTCAAATGGTCATTTTAAACAGCTTCTATCCACAGGGATCTGAACCTGTAGGGCAACATTCATTTGTCTATTTACCTTATAGCAGCTGTCACTGGAAGCTCACTATGTAGTCAGGCACTGCTTATCTCATTTAATCCTCAAAAAACTGAACCCATTTGCCAGGCATGTTGGCACATGCCTGTAATCCCAGCAGCTTGGGAGGCTGAGGCAGGAGGATCACAGATTCAAAAGCCAGCCTCAGCAAAGGCGAGGCACTAAGCAACTCAGTGAGGCCCTGTCTCTAAATAAAATACAAAACAGGGTCAGAGTTGTGGCTCAGTGACCGAGTGCACTGGAGTTCAATCCCTGGTACCAAAAAAGGGGGGGGGGGGCATTATCATACCTATTTTACAGATGAGGCCACTGAGGCCATGATCGATCATATAACTTGACATGCCACAGAGCTGACAAACTGTATTGAAACTGTCAGCCAATTCTCCAAAGAATGTTCTACTAGGTTTCCCTCCTTCCAGTTTATCTGCTACATAGCAGAGCCATCCAACTAAGTTCCTAACATTTTACTGGTTAAATCTTTCAAAGGCATGCCTCATCACCAACAAGACAAAGTAACATGCAAGACCCTTAGTAACCAGGTTCCTGCCAATTCCTCCCATCTCTTCTCCCTTTCCCCTCCAGCATCCTCCAGTCGTCCTGTCTTTGTTCTTAGGTTCTCCAGGTCTATAACATTCCCTCTCATTTTCGCCGAGAAAAGTGACAATTTTCCACAAACCATCTACTGGAGAAAGCATTTTTACTCGCCCCTCTCCGTTACTCTCGCCTAAAGCTACATCCCCACACTGAACTGTAGCATTCCATCATCCGCGTCCTCTACTAGAAAGTGAACTCGGTGAAGGGAATGTGAATATTTCATGGTGCAGCCCCAGCGCCTGGGAAGGCAGATACACGCAAACATAAAAAGTGTGCTTAACAATCGAGTCGAACTCCTCCTCCGAACAATCTCACCCTCCCGCTTCCTCCTCCCCACCCCCTAGACCTTTCGGCAACTGCTTTTCGGGCTCCCACCCCTTTCACAAGTCTGGGCCTTATAAGGGATCCTCACTAGTATGGGGCTTCAGGGTCTGATCCGAAACTCCGGACACATTTATTTAGCAAAAGTTTTCTCCGTGCCTGCCGGGTCCCTCAATGCGTACGTGGTTCTACCTTCGCCACTACCGAGCAAGCGGGCCTCAGACCCCGGATCTCGGCCTTCCTTCCCTACCCCCTGTCCCGCCGGTCAAGGTTCAGGTCTTTTTGGCCCGGACCGAGTAGCCGCGGCCTTCGCCGCCATTAGCGGCTCCAACCCACAACTTTTTCCCCAGCCCGCGGCGTCCCCCACTCCACAACTGACTCGAGAGCTCCTGTGCCCCTAGCCCACGTCTTCTCACCATGGTGGCGGTTCTGATGGCTCCGATTCCCGCCGGATTCGCCTCCGCAGAGGCCTAGACACCCGCCAACAACCAGATTCCCGCCGTCGCTACCGGAAATGCAGCCGCCAGCAAAATGCGGTCGGGTAGAAAGCCACTTCCGGTCCCGGCACAGGGCCCTTGAGTTCCTACCGGAGGGCGGAGTTGCGTATGGGGGTGGAGGCGGAGGTGGGTTGGGCTGGAGAGTGGGTGGTGGTATTAACAACAAAGAACGCACGCCTGCTGGAGCGGCTAGTGTCACAATCACCTTTCTTCCCCCGCTTATCAGTTAACGGTCCTCATCTACCACTCTCCCGGACATTCTCCTCTACAGCAACTGTTCCTATCTAGCTTCGCTGCTCCTGCCTCAGCACCTCAGCATTTGCTTTTGCCACTGTCTGGAATAATAGCCTCCCACGACTCCAGCTATGTGCAATACTAAAGCAATCACCCTCAAGATTTAAGCTTAAATCTGGCATGGTGGTGCAAGCCTGAAATCCCAGCAAGTTTAGGAGGCTCAGGGAGGAGAACAGCAAGTTCAAGGCCAGCTTCAGCAACTTCAAGGAATCCTAAAGAGATGCTGTCTCAAAATAAAAATAATAAACGAGCTGGGAATATAGCTAAGTGGTTAGGCACCCCCGAATTAAATCCAAAAAAAAAAAAAAAAAAAAAAAGGAAAAGATTTAAGCTTAAAAAATATTTCCCCAGTGAAGACTTCTCTGGACATCCTATTTAAGTCCACAACCTTCCCACCTACCTCACCCCAATCTCTGCTACACCCCCAGCCTCCACATTTCCTCCCCTCCATCCCAGAAAACTCAGCAAAAATCAACTTGAAAAAGATAATTCTAAAACTAAAATAGAGGAAGAATGATGGAGGTCCTGAATTCAAAGTTATGACTCAAGCAGGACATTTGTCAGTTAAGTGAAAAGGCCCAAATGGGATGGAACTTAAGACTTTTTGGAGTGGGGTCGGATGGTAGCCCCGAAGGATGTAGGAAGCAATTCGATTTGAGAATGAGCTCCCCAGTTCTCTAAAATACCCCACCAGACACATCTAGAACTTCACCCTTATTAGTAGGGCTTTCCAGGTGCTTCAGGGATTTGAATTTAAGACCACGGATCTCATGTAGGAAATAAACAGTACAAAGATAGCTCCTCCTCCTCCTTGGGCACCAAATCCAAAGGACTGGGAAGTGCGGGGCTTGTACCTCCCTTTCTGAGGGTTCATGCTGCCATGGGTGAAGGAGCCCTGATTCCAGCAGCCCTTCCAAGAGACAAAGCCTCGAGTGAACAGTATCCCAGAGAAGCCACTTTTCAGGCTACAAAAAAGACCTCTTTACCCCATCCCTTGGCTAGGCAGGGCCGAAAGTCCTTTTCCTGAGCCATATCTGAAGTTGCTACCTTTAGTGTGGATTCAGTTTTTTAAAGAAATCTAGCTAGGCATTGTGGGGCACACCTGTAATCCCAACAACTAAGGAGGCTGAGGCAGAAGGATCACAAGTTCAAGTACAGCCTTAGCAACTTAATGAGGCCCTAAGCAATTTAGCAAGTCTCTAAGCAACAGTAGCAAGATCCTGTCTCAAAATAAAAAATAAAAAAGGCTGGAGATAGCTGGGTGAGGTGGCACAGGCCTATTATCCCAGTAGCTTGGGAGGCTGAGGCAGGAGAATTGCAAGTTCAAAACCAGGCTCAGCAACTCAGTGAGACCCTGTCTCTAAATAAAATACAAAACAGGGATGGGGATGTGGCTCAGTGGCCAATTGTCCCTGAATTGAATCCCTGGTACAAAACAAACAAACAAACAAACAAAAGCTGGGGATGTAGCTCAGTGGTTAAGTGCCCCTGGGTTCAATCCCTTGTACCAAAAAGGAAAAAAAAAAAGTGTGTAATTATTTTAAAATGTGCACCATTTTCATCTTTCCCAATGACAAGACACAGGAAGAGGTATTGGAACTATCTGGAACAAGAGCCTATTTCTTCATTCTTCAAACCCCTGGAGAATATATCCCAATTGACAATCTTCCCTCCTTCCAAGCTTTCCAGTTCTGACCAGATGCAGAGACTTGGTGCCATAGGGGGTAGTTCTAGCAAAGGCACATGGAAATGTGACAGTGTGTTGCTCCACATTCCCAGGCATTCACACCCTTCCCAAAGGCTGATGCCCAGAAGTCACTAGAAAGTTGACTCCACAGATAATGTGGAGGTAGAGGCCCTGGAGCTAGTGCCTCCCTTTTGGCTCCTTTTCTTCCCCCTCCTTTGATGGGCTAAAAAAGCACTCTGCATTTTCTGACTCTCCAAGACAGATATCCATTCTGTAGGCTTGGAAAACTCCAGTTGGGCAAACAAATTTGCGGGAGCCTAGGCAGTCCCTTTCCAGTGAATAGCTATTGGCCCAAACAGAACCAGAGCCAGGGCAGACAGAGTTGTCAAAAATCTGGACGAGATAGTGGGATGATTTGGAAAGTCATTAGCAGAACAGGATCCTAGGATGGGAAGGCTGAGGGGACATGGTATTGCAGCTGCCCACAGGGGTCTTTTGACACTATTGTTGGTCTGACATGGAAAGTGGCTGTGCAGTCCGAAGCACTGACTCATGCTTAGAGAGCAGTCTGGGCCTAGCTAAAGGACCTGTCCCTGGAGTACAGAAACCTGCAGAGCGGGTGTGGCTAAAGACTCCCTGGAACGAAAGGATGTGAACAGACAGCTAAGGAATAGACATCCTTCAGGGGATAGAGAAGGATTCAGCAGAGACAGAAGGAAGGACACTCAGGAGAGGGAGCTTTCATAGCGCAGAAGCAAGTGGAGTGGCATCAAAGACCCTGGAGGCCCACAAAATCCCCTCTCTGCTGCTGGCCGGCCTCCAAAATCTAATCACTCCCTCTCATGCAAAGGACTAGACTCCCCAAGAAATCTAGTCTAGGATTCTCAAGGATTCTATCCAAGCAGGAAACCCAGGCCACGAATTTGAATTCCTTGACCTTTTCAGTCAGATGAGTGACAAGGGCCCACAGCCTGAACTTCTTAAAGAGAATATGACCAGAACAAGGGACAAGAAACCATGGGAAAGAACTGGTGTATGAAAAGAAAACAAGCGGATCATTCTCTGATGACTTAAATAATGCCTACGTTTTTATTCCATCTGATTACAAAAGTAGAAAAATGTCTATGTGATTGTTATTGCCTTCTTTACTCTCATTCAGAGGGTTGGGACTGGGGATATAGTCCAGTTGGTAGATTGCTTGCCTTGCATGCACAGTCCCTGAATTCAATCCCTAGTACCACCAAAAAAAAAAAAAAAAGAAGAGTACCTACCGTTGGGTTAAGACTTCTGCTGAATGGGCAAGGCAGTGATTTAGGGTGGCAAGACTCTGCCCTCTTATCAGCTGAAGAAGAAAATCAGGGAAAAACTGCTTCTACCAAAAAGCTGTTCTCCTGGGAAGTGTGCCTGTTTCATAAGTCCTTGCCAGTCCCCTTCTGCCCTCAGGACACCCAGAGCTGCTTCTCTGTATACCCTGACGTTTGCTGAGGGATGACACAGCCAAAGCCTCATCCACACCTTTCACACCTAAGGTGCTAGATTAGATTTCCTGGAGACAGAGATGGAGAATCAGGGTCCACCATGGAGTGAGGGCAGGACTGGGCAGAGGAAGAGGTTGACCTGCAACATATTTGCAACTGAGAGATCATTCAGTCCAGAGGGGATTTCTGGATCTGGAATGATCCTTGGGAACAGGGGTGGAGTTTTAATTACTGATATCCATAGGTCACTGGCCAAGAGCCCCTCTTGGGAAAGGGCAGAGCCCCAGATTCTGTAGCTCGCTGTGGCTAAGAGCTGGTGCTAGAGCTGAACCCATCTCTGCAAGTAGTAGCTTTTTTCTCTCAAGCAGCTGGGGTGTTGGCCTTGAAAAGGTCACCTGGGCAGGGTCCACAGCATCCCCACTCATAGATTCTCCCTGTGGCATGTGACCATAAAAGGCCCTCTTGTGGTGACTTTCACTCTTTTGCAGATGCTCACCAACACCCTGAACATGTGACACTTATTCCTCAGGGTTGTCACTGGATGTTCCCAAGTCTGGACTTACTGCTAATGCTCTCCCCACCCACAGTCCCTGCACACGCAAACCTTTCCCCCAAGTGTGTCCTCTTGTGCGTGGTGAGGCTGACCTGTGGCTACAGAGTTATCCATGCTGTACCCTCATGATGTTCCTCTCCTCCACGTGTTCTCTCATGTCTAAGAAGGGTGAGGCACCTCTGAAACATCACTCATACTCCACACACATGTGGGGACCATTTCCTATGTGTCTCTCTGGTATAAGATGAAGTTTTACTGAAGGCTCATGTCTTGCCCAGAATTCCTGCCCAGACACACAAGATTCCCCTCAGTGTGTCTTCTAGTGTCTGATGAGATTTGATTTCTGGCTAAAGCCTTGCCCACACTCCCCACAAACATAATGCTTCTCCCCGAGTGTGTCTTCCAGTGGACAAGAAGGTGTGACTAAAACCTTACCCACATTCAGTGCACACAAAAAGCTTCTCTCCTGGGTGTATTCTCTCATGTTGGAAGAGGGTTGATTTGCAGCAAACGCCTCACTCACACTCCCTGCAAACAGAGGCTTCTCCCCCAAGTGTGTCCTCTGGTGGTTCCTGAGGGTCCCCTGACCCCCCGAAGCCTCGTCCACATTGCAGGGGCATGGAGGGTTTCTCACCTGAGTGTGTCCTCTGGTGTCTGAAGAAAGATGGCATCTGGCCAAAGCCTTCCCCACGCTTGCTGTAAATGCAGAATTTCTCCCCTAAGCAAGTCTTCTGATGTCTACTGATAGACTTATTTCTAAAGCTTTTCCCCACTCCCTGTACAAGAGAGGTTCCTCTTCTGAATGTGCTCTCTGGGCTCTGTCGAGGCTGAGCTTTTAGCTAAAGACTCCGCCCATTCTCTGCACACATATGGCAAGTATGTCCAGTGGTGTTCTGATGATGTCTGTAAAGCCTCACCCACCATCACTGCAAACACAGGACTTGCCCAAGAGGGTCCTGGCGTTTGTAATGAAGTTTGGCGTGGGGTTACAGTCTGGCTCACACTCTTTACAGCTGACTGCTCCAAATCTCAAGGTTTCTAACTGCTCCAACCCTTTGTCCAATTGTACAAGGTTAACCCTTTGGGCTGAGTAGGGCTCTAATTCTACACTGCATTAACTTCTCTAGGATTTGCTGACTGTCCTTGGAATGTACTGGGTGATGTGCTCAAGGTCTCTCTCTTCACCATCCTCCCACACAAGGGTTTGAAGCTACCTTCTCCCTCTTAACTTCTGGGCTTTCATTCTAATAACATGGCTGTTACTTATGTTGCTTCTAACCCCCTGGGCTGGAATCTCCTGGAGGGAAGAGACCTTCTGCACACAACTCTGGAAAGATCTGAAGCACATGCTGTTGAGGAACTGTTGACAGGAGAAAGCCAGAGGCAGGAGGAACAGGGGAGATTTCTGGCTTTGGCTCTGCTGGAATAAAAGGAGTTTTGGGTTAGAGAAGCCACAGCAGGGTTTCTGAGCTCTGCTGTCTTGTCTTGGGATAGAGAGGGTCTTACTGTCACACCTGCCATTGATAATATATATACAACACAATTTGTTTCCCACTCATAACTCTTGAATATTCCACTTTTACATGCGACATTTTCTATTAAAATCCAGAAAATCCATACCAAAAACATCTTCTATGTGTCAGATAGGGAATAATTAGTCTATTCCTTCTATTAAAATCATCTAAGCTACCACTATCACCAAGTCAAATGTCACTTCCTCAATGATTTCAAATATATAATTTCAAAATTTAGCCAGCCAAAGTCAGGCACAGTGGCACAGGCCTGTGATCCTAGCAACTCGGGAGGCTGAAGCAGGAGTATCGCAAGTTTGAGGCCAGCCTCATCAACTTAGCAAGACCCTATACAACTTAGTGAGACCCTTTCTCAAAATAAAAAATTTTTAAAAGGGGGTATAGCAGCCAGAGATATAGCTCAGTGCTAAAGCACCCTGGGTTGGTACTCAGTACCAAAAACAAACAAACAAACAAAAAATCAGATAGCCACCCTGTCACTCATACCATTTATCCTACTTTATCTCATTATTTTTTTAAATATTATTTTTAGTGATGAACACAACATCTTTTTTTTTTTATTTTTTAATTGTACACAATACCTTTATTTTGTTTATGTATTTTTATGTGGTGCTGAGGATCGAACCCAGGGCCTCACACGTGCTAGGTGAGTGCTCTACCACTGAGCCACAACCCCAGCCCCCACAACATCTTTATTTATTTATTTTTATGTGGTGCTGAGGATAGAATCCAGTGCCTCACATGAGCAAGGCAGGTGCTCTACCACTGAGCCACAACCCCAGCCCTCATTAGTTTTTACTATAAAGTGATTATTACCCTTTAACATACTGTACTATAATACCCCTGCATATGAAGCCTTTTGTTTATTGTCTGTTGCCTTACACTAGAAAGTAGGCCTAATGGAGCAGGAGTTATTATTTCATTTATGAATATGTTTCTTGTGTCTATCTACAACTGAAAAAATATTTTTTAAAAAATGAGTTCTATGTGTCTAGAAAATTTTCTGGAAGATAGCAGGGGATCAATAAATCTCTACTGAATTAAGGAAAGGAAAGAAAACAGCCTTACCCAACAAGAGCAGATTCCTGGAGATTTCTAGCATTGCTTCTTTGTATAGGTTCCTCTGCTCAGTGCTCAGTTTTCCATTTGGCTCCTGGCAGATCACAGTCACACTCCTGAATGTAACCAGTACCTACAAAAAGGAGTAAGTGAATGTACACCAGGCTACCACCACTTTCTCCAGTGTGAGGACCACAGCTCCCTGGCCCTGAAAAGTATGGACCTGTGAGAACTGGATCTATTTCATTTCAGGGTACATAGTTCTCTATCTAACTTTTTCTGGGCATGACTACATGCCTGGCTTTCTGTTAAAATCTGTTTAGCACATAAGTGACACAAAACAAATTCCAGACCTTCAAAATTTTACAGTTTCTTTGGAAAAATGATGTGTGCATCAATAGAAAACTGAAGCAGTGTTCAGGACAGTGACCTTCAGACTCCATAAGGGAGGGATTCAGAGATGGAAGAACAGAGGATGGGAGAAGAGAAGAAAAACAGCCATCAAGGATGTGGAACTTATGCTGGGCACCAGGGGATGGCAAGGATTTAGAGAAGAAAATATTAGAAAACTTTTTTTTTAATTTTTATTTTGCAGGACACAATGGCTCATACCTGTAATCCCAGTGGCTTTGGAGGCTGAGGCAGGAGGATCATGAGTTCAAGGTCAGCCTCAGCAATTGAAAGGCCCTAAGCAACTTCTGGAGACCTGTCTCCAAATAAAATAGTCAGTACTATTAGATGGCAGACCTAAGGGAAGAAAAAGAGGCTATAAGATCAGAACTCCCGTGATGCTCAGGAAGCAGTTCTTCTGAAATCTGGGATGGGGAAGTAGATAGTTGACTCAGCTGTGACCTAAAACATGGAGAAGCTGGATATTTGGCCCCTTCTTCACTTCTCCAGACCATCAAAAATTCTTACCTTCTGCCTTGTGATTTTGAGTCAGCTACTTCATGGTCTCCACATCTTCCCCATTTTTGAAGGTAAATCTTCTCCTGCTTCTGATCTCCCAGGCTAAAGGGATCAAACAGCATCATGGCCTCACAGTCAGTCCAGAGTGTGGCTTAAATTTCCATTAGAAGGCCAACGAGATGTGATTTCATCTCAAGATGGAGTTCTGCTGCTGCAGTGACCTCTTCCAACCCTAACTCTAAAAGCCCATCCTGTTTCCATGCATCCAGGGTCCATGGGATAGAGAAGCCATGTGATGTTGCTGGGGCCTTTATTGTGGTCCCTAAGCCCATGACTCTTCAGCAAGTATCCCATCCTTTCACATCCTCTTCATTCAACAAGCATGGAGTTTCCATCTACAGGGGCTCCCTGATTTTCTGCCTTCATTCTTTTCTAGCCTGTAGGCCCTCAACTGTCTCCTGCCACTCGCTCCTTACCTTTCAAGACTTACAGGTTCTTCCATCTTTGCATCAGTCTTTGGATCAGTCTTCGCTCTCTGAAACCCAAGTCAGAGAGAGGACAGAAGATAGTGTAATGCCAGTGTAGAAGGAGCCCCTGAACGTCTCCTTCCAGACCAATCAGAACATGCAGGATTTAGCTTCTAACTCCCCCAGGCCAAGGTCCCATGTACGTTCAATCCTCAATGTCTCTGTACTCTACAAAGTTTTGGGGGGTCTAAACTCAGGAGAGTTCCATGATGACTCTATTAATATAACCCCCCTTTCTATTTCTGTGTGTGCATGCCTCTTAACTTTATCAGATATGTTCATTCATGGCTTTGGAGGGTCCAAGTCTAAGTACTTGATTCACATGGTCCTGAAAGAAGCAGGTGGTGTTAGGAGGAAGGCCACCTGCAAGAGCTCCTCAAACACTTTGTCCAGATTCTAAACCCAAGGAACTACAGTCCTCCTGTTGCTAGTACCCTTCTGAGGCTACCTGGAGTTCTCCTGAGGTGCTCCTGTGATCCATCCCACAATACCACAAGCAGAGATGCTCACTTCTTCTGTCAACTTGGGCCTCTGACCTTGGTCACATGATACTGCAACTCCACTATATAATGTTTTTAGAATTTATATAGCTTTTACTAGACTGTGAGCTTCTTGTAATAAGAAATTTACCTCTGGGGCTGGGGTTGTGGCTCAGCAGTAGAGCACTCACCTAGCACAAGCGAGGCCCTGGGTTCGATCCTTAGTACCACATACAAATAAGTAAAATAAAGGTATTGTGTCCAACTACAACAAAAAAATAAATATTAAAAAAAATGTACCTCTGTCATCTTGCTAGTGACCAAAATTGAACAGGTCTTCGTGATAAATTTTATCACTGTGCTCAATTATTGTTTCTCTACAGTAGTACTGTATTTCCCTGCCCAACATCAGGCTTGGCCTTGCAACTTGCCTTAGACCACGAAATGTGAGTGAAAGTAATAGTGCCACTTCTAAGCACTGCATGATTCCATCATCTCTTTTCTGAGAATAGCGTGTTTCAAAAAGGGATGTAGGTTCTACTGTGAAAAGGTCGTGGTGCAGAGCTACAAACTACACAAAAGGAGGAATAAGACTGGATGTCAGGTTGGATTGCTATGAGAGCCCTGAGACTCACGGGTCATATATTCGTACAGCACAACAGCCTTCTTTCTCCTAGCAAAACTGGCACCTGTGGCTAACATGACAAGGTGGGTGCTATACTAGGCACAGAGTTCCATTACTCTCCAAAACACAGCCCAGAGGTAGATATCGTTCATCTTTCCATCTTACAGAGGAGGAAACCGAAGCACTAAAAGTTCAGCTTTTCTTTGACCTTAAGATTACATAGTAGCCATTGAGTGTCAGAGCCAAGCCTAGAATTCATGATTCTCATTCCAGAGAATGTTCTATGGTACCAAACAACCCTTCAAAATGTCAGTGCTTGATAGGATGAAGATTTATTTCTCACTCAGGCCCCATATCTGTCAACTATAATTGTGCCATTTGTCATCTTCCCTCCAGGATCAAGGGTAACTTGCTATTTGGAAAATGGCAAGCTGAGTGGTAAAGGGAGATAAAAGATGAAGAACCAGGCCTGGGCTCTTAAAACTTTTATTCTGCTGCCAGCCAAGTGGCACATGCCTGTAATCTCAGCAATTTGGGAGGCTGATGCAGAAGGATAATAAATTTCAGGCTGTTATTAGCCTCCAAGTTGTTGAGCAATACCCTCAGCAACTTAGCAAAGGTCTCACAAAAGTAAAAAAGGTTTGGGATACCACTCAGAGGTAGAATGCTCCTAAATTCAATCCCTAGTATCCAAAAATAAATAAAAATTTAAAAAAAATTCTACCCAAAGAGAGATTTCTGATCACGGCTCACTGGCAAAACAAATCACATGACCACTCCTGAGTTCAACAGGGTAAGAGGTATAAATCTCTAAGGAGAGGCCACAAAGGAAGCACACCAGGATATTTGATGAATAGTAAAACATGCTGCTCCAAGGTCCTGAAGCCAAAACCCATTCTCACCCAGCCCCAGTCCTCACTACTGATGGGGATATCAATGTGCTAGGATCTGTGGCTGTGTCTAGGACACGACTGTGTCTCTGCACTTGTCATACCATCGGAGAACAGGCAGGGATGCTGACCAGTAAAAAAGCTAATAGTACAGAAAGAATGCTTAAATTTGGGTAAACTGACAGGCTCCAAAGGCCAATTCCACCTGGACCCAGTCATGTCACACAGGCAAAAGTTTCTTAACTTCTGTACCATGCAATTTCCATAAAATGGTAATCCTGACTCCTAACATTCAAATTGTTGAGGGAATAAAATATTGTGATGACTGTAGAGCCCAGCACCTGGCCTGTGCCAACTGCCAATTAATGGTGGTTACCATCAGTTTTTTTGATTTTCATAGCAGCTGACAAAGCCCTGAGAATCCAGCAGCCATGATGAAATGATGTTGGTACAGGATGGTGGGAACCTGAACAAGAGCCCAGGCTTAAAGGAATATTCCTTGTCAAAGCTCTTGCCCTCAAAACAGCCCTGGGGGAAAAAAACCTGGAGCCTCAATTGGACATAGCAAAACACAAGACATCAGGAGAAACAAAGCAAATTTGCCCATGGTTTGGAGCAAAGAAGACTTATAAGGTGAAAGGTAAGTAGTACCCACCTCAGAGTAGGTTGCCAAGATCCCAGAAGACTTTATAAAAGTACTTTCCTGGTAGGCAGGGATCTGAGAAAATGGACCTGAGGAGAAAACAGGTAGTGTGAGCTTCAGGATTTTCTCCTGGCCTCAAGAGCCAGAGGAGAAATCCACAAGTTTGAAATGAAGGAGCTCCTCTTCTAAAAAAAACAAAAAACAAGGAGAAGGAAAGAAAGAAATCCAGGGTGCAATTCTGTAATCCCAGCAGCTCAGGAGGCTGAGACAGGAGGATTGTTAATTTCAAGAACAGCCTCAGTGAAACCCCCAGCAATTTAGTGAGACTCCTATCTCAAAATTTAAAAATAAATTTTTAGGGCTGGGGATGTAACTAGCTCAGTAAAGTGCTCCTGGATTAACTCCCCAGTTTTTGTTGTTGTTGTTTGTTTGTTTGATTGTTTGTTAAAGCCATACATCTGTCAGAGAAGAATGAACACAGCTTCTGGGAAACAGAGCCAGGTGTGGGCATCAGAATACATTACATATTCATGCTGCCATTACATATTCATCCTTTAAATATGTATAGGCCTCAAGTTGTAATTATTAGTACTAGTTAACACTTTCTACACTCTTATTATATACCAGAGGATTCCAGGCACCAAACAAGTTTTATCTCCCAGACACTCCTGTTACATATGTAGCTCAAACTGACAAAGCTAGAAAGTGACCAGATTTGAATGCTAGTTCTGCAGTGCCATACTCTTAGCTAGTTGGGTCAGTAATGACCAACCCATAGGGGATCTGACAACTCTCAAAGTGTATCTACACACAGGACTTGAAGTGATGTAGATGAAAAAAATATTGGCCTTGAGTTAACAAATACTGAATTTGGTGATGGGTGCGTGAGAGTTCACTGCACAATCTACTGGGTAGATTCAAAAGTTGTTCTTACTACCCCCCCAAAAAAAATTTAAAGATAGAATTTTAATTTTCCTGCTCCATCAGAGGCTGGAAGTGATTTGGATAGTCAACCAATATCCCTTGGAGGTCCCCACCCTACCTAACCTAATATCCTCAAATACATGAGAGAAAAGCAGACAAGGAAAGGGGAAATCAATCAAACTGGCCATCCACATTACAACCAAATTAGGGATCTTTGCCACAAAGCAGAATAGGTACCTGCTGTTCAAGGAATCTGGGAACAGACCTGCCCCCCATCAAAATTCTGCCTACATAAAGGCCAGTGTGGTGTAGTCCACCACTTAAGGCCAAACCACCCCCCACCACCAAAAAATAAAAAATAAACAAAACCCTGGTCCTCCAGACCAAGGATATCTGACAGTGTGAGACTCACCTTCACCAAGCCCAGCTCCCACCCCAACAAATCAAGGCATATCAAGATCTGACACTCCCTCCTACCCACAACCACCAACTCACCACTTGGGACAATCTAGCTCCACTAATAAAAAACTAAAAAACAAAAGCTTTGGCATTCATGATCATCCTTGGGTTCCCACAACCATTTGGAGATGCAGGACCCAATGAACGCTACTCCACCCAAATCACTCTGGGATACAGGGCCCTAGCCTCACCTCCACCACAGAGGATGCTCCTCTATTTTTATCTGTTTGGCCCTGACTAAAGTCAACCTCACAGCCCAAACAAATTCGGAATGCATGACTGGTACCGTCCATCCAATCCGGGAATTGTTTGGTCAAGATAATCCTACTTCCTTCAAAAAAGAAATCAGAGTTCCAGGTCCCTGTCACCCCAGCCAAGGGAAGAAATGTCAAAGTAGCTCTAGCGCTCAGCAACTCTGGGGCTCAGGGCTGGTCACTCCCATTGCTTCACCCCCACTAGCCACACTCTATGCGTGTAAGTCTCTCACCAAGACCAGGTGGAAGGCCATCGCCGCTGACCCACGCAGAACCACAGTTCCCAGGATCCTCGCAGGTTAGGGCTCCCCTTGGCGCCAAGGAGCCGCTTATGGGCCGTGCAATGGATAATTTACCAGCATGATGCAATAGCTGCTGTAGCGACAGCCTCCCAGTCTCCCGCTGAAAACAGATGCTAGTTCCCGGGAGAAGTGTCTAGCATCCTCAGCCCTTCTCCAAAAAAAGGACTACATTCCCCAGAAGCCTCTGCGAGGACTTCCGCAAACCCTTTCAGACTCGGGGGCCACGCGGCGAGGGGACTGCCGGTTATCGAGTCCGGCCTTCGGTCGCGTCGGTTAGCGGATGTGCTTTTTTTCTAGGGTTTTCTGCCTCAGGAAGCCGAAGCCCCTGGGCACCCCACTTACCCTAAGCACCCAGTAGGTTCGACTTCGCGAACCGGGGGATCATCACCGTTTTACTCGAGGAGGAGGCAGCCTGGGCAAGTCCATCTCCCCACGTCACAGTTAGAGCCCTTACCCGCCCACTTCCCCAGGGGCCCAGTTCTGGTCGAGGTCATCAAAAAAAAAAAAAAATAGTGACAAGTTCTCGTCCAGTTCTTGGAGGATGGAAGCCACACTCAGGCGTTTTCATCTGACATCCTGATCGCGGGTCTCTAATCAGTATTGAGACTGTAAAGTGCAGAAAAGGTTCCCGTGGAGTCTCAGTTCGGAAGACCCAGGTTCGGGTGAACCGAAGTGTGTTCCAAAGAACGGAGCAAAGGGCTTGGGTTTAAGAAAGAAAAACCCCCAAAACATTTGGTGCAGGCAAGCGTCGAAGTCCATAGTCAATTGATCAACTTGCGGCATCGCTGTGGGTGGTCTGTAGGCTCCATTTCCCTCGTAGAATTTACCGTAAATTCACTTGATTAAGAACTGGCCTACTCTGGTGTCTTTGGCCACAAACTAGTTAGGGTTCTGTGGGGAGAAACAAACAAAAGCAACAACAACAAAAACCCTACTTCACCTCCTGGGAAGAACGTTTCAATTGTAATGGTAAATGAATTGAGTTTTCTTTGTTGCCGAAAAGGAACTAGATTTTGGGCTCACCCTTTTAGAGTATTTCTGGGAGAAATCTATTTATAAATCACTTGCCCTTTTGGTACGTGTGTAAATCTTTTGAAAGACTGAGAGAGCCATCTTGTCAGCTTTACAATTTAGAAGTGTTTTTCTTAAAAGCCCCTTTCCAGCCACGTCTTTGAAATGTTACCAGCTGCCAAAGCCAAGGAACCTGCCTGGATCCCAGCTGTCTGGATCCAGCCCCTGGCTGTGTAAGAAACAAAAGGATGTAAAAGGGAAAATGAATTTAATACAGTTTGATCAAACGAGGGGAGAAGCCACTAGATTTCCTCCATCCCCAGAACGGTTACATAGGTGGATTTAGCTAGGCTCTGCTAGTGAAGGAACAGGTCAGTTTTAACTTCCTTAGCATTAGCCTGGGCCAGGGAGTAGTTTTCTAGTTTCCATTTTCAGCATGAGGAAGTTGAAGAACTACAACAAATCAGATGTTAATTTGAAAGGGGCCTTGTTTCATCCCTATCTCCCTGTCCCGGGGACTCTTAGTGCCTACCTCCAAACTGTCCTGCTTGTCAGAAACAAAAAGGGGTTTTTTTTTGTTGTTTATTTTGTTTTTTGTTACCCAGGGAAGCTTAACCACTGAACCACATCTCCAGACCTTTTTTGTATTTTATTTAGAAACAGGGTCTCACTGAGTTGCTTAGGGCCTTGCTTTGGCTGAAGCTGGCTTTGAACTCGCAATCCTGCTGCCTCAGCCTCCTGAGCCACTGGGATTATAGGCATGTGCCACTGTGCCTGGCTTTAATTTTTCTTTCTGACAAAGGCAATTAATAGCAATACCAGGTGAGTTTAGGATGAATTATGAAAAATTGTATGGCAAACAATGCCAAATCCTTATTTCATTTCACAAGAAGACAAGTTATCATTAACCTTGTGAACAAGTATGTAATGAGTTATATCTGCTTAACTACATTAAAAAGTGACATTTCTAAGGGTAGATTCAATCCCTGGACTCAATCTCTAGTACCTAAAAAATAGATTTCAATTTCTGTCTTTGGAATCTCATTAAGAGATTGCTTATGATGTGTTTTAGCCTGGTTTAATGTTATTCAATAATAAAAAGTGCTTTCTATGTTTGTAAGAAGAATCTTCCTGGTTGGTGTTAACACAAAATGACTCAGCTTGGTAAAAACTTCTCAGATCAGCACAGCCTTTATTCAGTGATGAAATCATACATCTGATGGACCCACTTTCCTGGTGGAAAATGGCCAAAGGGACAGTCTGTGCTTATGTAGTTTACACTGCAAGGTGACTTAATTATTGACAGAGCGTGTCTAATAGAGGTTCTAGGGTCAGCATTTAGTATTCATCTCTTTCCCTCCTGGGTTCCTTTATACTGTCAATGGGAAAGGATTTATTTTGGGAAGGATGGATGCTTTGGCTTCTTTCCAGAGACTGCTATCCTAGACTTAATGGATATTTTCCTTCCCAGTGATTGTCTTGCCACTGGATGATGTTTGCTTCCTTTCTAGGACTTGGTTGTCACTGGGAAAGACTATTGGGAAAGGATCGATGTTTTCAATGTGCTTCCTTCTTCCTCACGCCCTCTTCCCAGGCCACACTATTTTCCGATTTGT
The DNA here is from genome assembly GCF_964194105.1 of Spermophilus citellus. Lineage (NCBI taxonomy): Eukaryota > Metazoa > Chordata > Mammalia > Rodentia > Sciuridae > Spermophilus > Spermophilus citellus. The sequence goes on from NC_138185.1 coordinate 28,628,191, forward strand.
CATTTTCCATATCTTACAGTTGGCAGAAATTTTTGGTTTTTGTTTTTTCCATCATCCTTCTTTCCACTCTGTTATTTATCTTCACCTTCCCTATGTCAGCCTTCTGAGACTTCTCTGTCCTGCTCAAGAGTCAGAGAAAATGGCCGAAAGCCATTGTGAGCCAGGAGAGAGAGAAAAAAATCTTCCTGAAATGCTGTTCTAGCTGTCACTGAGAGTCACCCATCCCTTTTCTTGTCTGTGCCCATTGTAACTGTTACTCAGCATATGAAAAACTGGGCCAGTTTAAATAAACATGCAAACCGGAGTGGAAAATCTCTGTCCCTTCTGCTCATTTTGCTCTGAACCTAAAATCTCTCTAAAAATGAATTGTATTTATTTGAAAAATAAAACAGAAGAAAAGTTAAGAGAACTTTGCAGAGTTTTTACTGGTTCTTGCCCCACTCCCTTCCTGGCTTAGCATCTATCTTAAACCTATATTCACAGCATGAACCTTTGGTTCCTGCTTCCCTCCAAAGGAAGCAGAGCAAAACTTCACAAAGAATTGTATTACTGAGCCAGGCTCCCAGCGACTAGGGAGGCTGAGACAGGAGGATTGCAAATTTGAGCCCAGCCGCAACAATTTAGGCCCCAAGAAACTTAATGAGAACCTATCTTAAAAAAATAAAAAGGGCTGGGAATAGGGCTGGGGATGTGGCTCAAGAGGTAGCACGCTCGCCTGGCATGCGTGCGGCCTGGGTTCAATCCTCAGCACCACATACAAACAAAGATGTTGTGTCCACCAAGGGCTAAAAAAGTGAATATTAAAATTCTCTCTCTCTCTCTAAAAAAAAAAAAAAAAAAAAAAAGGGCTGGGAATGTGGTTCAGTGGTTAAGCGCCCCTTGGTTCAATCCCCCCTACCAAAAAAAAAAAAAAAAAAAAGAATTGTTACTGTTTCCAGCTGGTGTGTGAGTTACCTTAAGTGTTGAAGCAAATGTGTGCCTTTGCCAACTCAGAACAGTGTTTATGTGGAGGGCATCCTTCATCCATCAGAAACAACAGAAGGAAGGCAAGTGAATACCCAGCCTCCAGTTGGGACAAACAATAGAAATAGAAATAGATAGCCTGGAAGGAAAAGTTGGGGGTGAGCTTCTGGAGGAGAGGTGGAGACATAACCCCAGGGGCAAGGGAAAAGGACTTAGCTTCTTGGAGGAAATGCAGGGAGACAACTTCTAAGGTAAGATACTGTGTTGAGTCTGTGATGTGAGTGGTGTGAACTTAGTTTCTGGAATTGAAACCAAATCCACCTTCTGCTAGTGTAACAGTGGTATACTTTTGTTGTTGTTTTACTATTGTTATTGCTATTTTATTGTTGGATCAGCTCTTTTTTTTAATTGATTTTTAAAAAATGACAGCGGAATGCATTACGATTCTTATTATACATGTAGAGCACAATTTTTCATATCTCTGGTTATATATAAAGTATGTTCAAACCAATTCATGTCTTCATACATGTACTTTGGATAATGATGTCCATTACATTCCACCATCACGCTAACCCCCTGCCCCCTCCCTTTCCCTCACACCCCTCTGCCCTATCTAGAGTTCCTCTATTCCTCTCATGTTCCCCCTCCCTACCCCACTATGAGCCAGTCACCTTATACAAGAGAAAACATTTGGCATTTGTTTTGGGGGGATTGGCTAACTTCACTTAGCATTATCTTCTCCAATGCCATCCATTCACCTGCAAATGCTATGATTTTATTCTCTTTTATTGCTGAGTAATATTCCATTGTGTATATATGCCACTTTTTTTTTTTTATCCATTCATCTACTGAAAGGCAGATATCTAGGTTGGTTCCACAGTTTAGCTACTGTGAATTGTGCTGCTATAAACATTGATGTGGCTATGTTCCTGTAGTATGCTGTTTTTAAGTCCTTTGGATATAGACCAAGGATTGGGATAGCTGGGTCAAATGGTTCCCAGTTTTCCAAGGAATCTCCATACTGCTTTCCATATTGGCTGCATCAATTTGCAGTCCCACCAGTAGTGTATGATCGCGCCTTTTCCCCCATCCCCTCACCAACACTTGTTGTTTGTCTTCATAATAGCTGCCATTCTGACTGGAGTGAGATGAAATCTTACAGTGGTTTTGATTTGCATTTCTGTAATTGCTAGAACAGTGATATACTTTATGCTTTGACTATAGTCCTTGCTGATCTACCAATGCAGCTTACTTTTAAAATGTACATGTTTCTTCCCTCCACCTTAATCTCTCTCTCTCTTTCCATAATCCTCCCCTTCATAATCTCATGGGAAACAGGATTACCTTTCTTCCCCATCCCAGGCCGACTTATCTATCCTTGAGCACACACCCAGTGCAGAAACCAAGTAATTCAGATTTCAGAGACGACACTAAAAGATCTAAGAAATGACTATTTCCCAAATTAACAAGTGAATACAACTTGGACAAAGAACACGGAATGCAGTCTGAATCACCTCCTTAAAACCCCCTGATCCCCTGATGAGGAGAATCACAGGCTGGGGACAGGAGTTCCCTGTTTCTCCTTTGCTAGTAAAGCAATCAAACTTCTTTCTCCTTTTTCTCAAAACCTTGTCCTTGTTATTGGATTGTCATGGGGATGAGGCCCAAGCTTTCCGAAACATGAGGACAAGTATGGACTTGGCCTTTGGGGTAGGAAGTGACTGTGTAGCTTCTGGATCCAAAAGCAAGAACCTATCTATGGTGAGGGAAGTAAGAATGCAGTCTCTGGGGTGAACAATGGGGACATTTCTTCTGGAGTTGGTAGAAACAGCCTCCAGAAGGGGTACTGGGGACTTGGGCTCTGGGGCCAGCAGTGGGTACTTTCCTCCAGAGAAAGAAGCAGGGTTGTGAGAGGTAGCCAGTCAGCCATGAACTGGGTGAGCAGAGAAAGGACAATGGAGAGTGACCGAAAACCTCCGGGAGCCTTATCTGAGAAGCCCTTGGGAAATGGGGGCCTACTATGTGAAACCCCTCCCCAGCGGTAATGATGTTCCTGTAAGGAAAACTATAGTTTTAAGATCACGTCACACCCAACCTGGTGGCCTAGACCCTCCCTCATCATGGAAACTGTCACAACCCCAATCATTCTAGAAACCAAAACAGTAAGACCCTCACAAAGAAAGCTTGCTGAGGGCTATTCAAAGATTAATAAGCCTTGATTGGAGGCAGGAAATTGAGGCAAAACTGAGGTGGGGGGGGCTTAACTTCCCAAAACTCTGAACACCACACCATCCTCTCTGGGAGGCGGTCCACGCTGTTACTATGCTTTCAGTGAAAATGTGAACCTGGGCTGGGTGCTGTGGCGCACACCTGTGATCCCAGTGGTTCAGGAGGCTGAGGCAGGAGGATCACCATTTCAAAGTGAGCCTCAGCAATTTAGTGAGGTCCTAAGCAACTTAGCAAGACTCTATCTCTAAATAAAATATTTTAAAAAGGGCCGGGGATGTGGCTCAGTGGTTGAGTGCCCCTGGGTGTTCAATCCTCAGTACCAAAAAAAGTGAACCTGGGAGGACTCTCAGGAAAATTCTCTGGGACCCCTAATGAAATTGGAGGGCAGGAGGAGGGCGTCTCCCTCAGAGGATTCACTCTCCATCTTGTGAGTGTCCCCTTTTCTGTTTTCCTAGCCCTTCTAATAGACCAGTGCCTTTTGCTCTGAGCGACACGTCTGAAGTCTCTCTGGCGTGATTGCAAGAACCAGAGTGAAGGGCAGGCCTCTGCAGCTGCTTCAGCTCCGCAGCAGGCCTCTGCCCAGTAACTCTAGGGACTGCCTAGGGAGCCAAAGTCTGGACTCAGTCTCTGCAGGTAGATTTGTGGACCTCACCTGGGGAAACAGTTCTGACACTTAGTTTCCAGATCTAGAAGTAAAGTCTTAGACTAGGATGTGGACAGTGGAATGTAGCCTCTGAGGCAAGAAGTGAACTCTGGCCTGATCATGGCAGTACATGCCTGTAATCCCAGCAGCTCAGGAGGCTGAGATAGGAAGATCAGGAGTTCAAAGCCAGCTGCAGCAATGGCAAGGCACTTAGCAACTCAGTGAGACCCTGTCTCTAAATAAAATACAAAATAGGGCTGGGGATGTGGCTCAGTGGTCGAGTGCTCCTGAGTTCAATCCCTAGTGCCCACCCGCCCCCCCACCAAAAAAAAAGAAGAAGAAGTGAACTCTGCAACCAGAATTGGGACTCAGCCTCTGAAGGGGAAGTATAGAACACCATAATAGGGCAGGTGGTGGGACCTTAGCCTCCAGTGGACAGTGAAAGGAAAGCGAGGAACTGGGAGATGGGGGAGCGAGAAATGAAAGACAGGCAGAGATACACAAGAGAGTTTATTTGTTAGAGCTGACAAAGGCACATCTCTCCATAGACAGAGAGAGGCAAAACAGGATTGGGGTTCAGGACTTTCATGGGGCAGGTCCTAAATGCAGGTGATTAAGGGTGGAGTTGGTATGAGGGAGTGGTGATACACCCTTGGAAGGGAAAGCAAAATTTTTCTTAAAATGGTGGCGGTCACTTAAGATGGCCATCCAAATGTTAAGTAAGAATCTTACAGACCATCTAAGTCTCTCTGGTGTAGGAAGTGGAAATTTAGCTTTTAAAGCAAAAAATCTGCACTTGGTTTCTGGAGGGAAAAAAGGGGGGATATGGTTGCTGGTGGTATTACTCAAAACCAGTTCTGTAGTTGGGAAGAGAGTGAGGAGGATAGACTGTTATGGCCAGCCTGAGGAGCTCTTCCTAGTGAGCAAGGGGAGCATGTCATTTTTGACATGAATGTGTTTCTGGCTTATTTGCATTTGTAAACTTTACAAAGCCATTATGAAGCTTATAAGGTTTGATTTGAGCTTGAGATACACTTAAAAAAATGTATAGTTGTTTTATTTTGGTACTGGGGTTTCAACCCCAGGGTGCTCCTCTACTGAGCTGCATCTCCAGCCCTTTTTAATTTCTATTTTGAGACAGGGTCTTACTGAGTTGCTGAGGCTGGCCCTGACCTTGTGATTCTCCTGCCTCTGGGATTACAGGCATGCATCACTGTGCCCAGCTACACTCTTAAGTTTAAGAAAGTCTTTTTGCAAATGTTTGAGCCTACACTTGAATCTAATGTACAACAGTTACATATGAATTCTCTCTGAGCAATAAGAAATTTCATTTGGAAATTTTCAAATGGAGTGATTTTGAGTTTGATTTCACCTAAAATGATTAACATTGACTAGAATTACTCTCATTCTTCATAACAAGCTGGACTAAGGAATAATGACATACTCCTTAATACTGCTTAGGTGTACCTAAATTGCTTCTAACTCATTTTTATTCACACTTTATTACCATTAGAAAGTTCCTTAAACTGGGTGTGATTGTGTACACCTATAATCCCAGCAGCTACCTGTGGGGATAAGTGCATGGAGTACTGCATACATGCCATACATTAAGGGTGTCTGAGTAGCATGCCACTCCCCTCGTGCTAGGTGCATGAGCAGCAGACCACTTACCCCATAGGCAGAGCCCTGGGCATGAAGCCATGTGTTGCAGTTCCTGCACTTGCTCCATAGCCCACTCCTCCATTGGTCACTGCAAAGACAGTTAGCAAGAAAGTGTATTGGTGGTTGTCTATAATCTGCCTAGCTACTGCCTGAGTATGTATACATGGTAACTGTGCAATAAAATCAGACCTGCTTCCAGCTTAGTCTCAGGAAGTCTTTATTAGTGACTCCACAGCCACACTCTCCTCTACCCTGTTCCATGGACCTTCTTGCTGGATGAGAGAGGGCCCACACAGCTACCCAGGCTAAGGCAAGAGGATCACAAGTTCAAAGCCAGCCTCAGCAGCTTGGTGAGACCCAAAGCAACTTAGCAAGATCCTGTCTCAAAATAAAATATAAAAAAGGGCTGGAGATGTGGCTCAGTGGTTGAGCCCCACTAGGTTTAATCTCTGGTACAAAAAAAAAAAAAAAAAAAGTTCCTTAAAGAGAAATGTCTGTTTCATAGCTTGTTTACAAACATACCACTTATTTGTACATATCCAGTTCAATTTCATATTCATTTTCACTAACTCAAAATAATAAAGGTTCTTTTGAGTTACTTTAGATATAAATGAAATACAACACTGTGCTTAATCTACTTAATTTGCTGTAATTAATAGTAAGATCATACTTTGGGGTATGTTTCTGAGCTTGTTTACACATGTAAGATTTATATAGTACTTATAAAACTTATACTTGAAATCAATGAATGATTTTGAGCTTGATTTTACATAAATTGCGATAAGGTTTGTTTTGTTTTTGTACTACTGATGGAATCTGGGACTCTCTACTGAGCTACCCACCCAATCCTTTATATTTTTGAGAGGATTTCACTAAGTTGCTAAGGCTGGCCTGGAACTTGTGTTTCTCCTGCCTGAGCCTCTTGAGTAGCTGGGATTACAAGTATGAGCCACCATTTTATTTTAAAAGAGTGTTTTTAAGCTTGCTTTCAGGTAGACATGATTTTTTTTTTCTAATTATCCATAGGAGGCTGGGTGTAGCAATAATACTTAGTTTTGTTTTTTGTACTGGAGATTGAATCCAACGGTACTCAATCACTGAGCCATATCCCCAACCCTTTTCTATATTTTATTTTGAGACAGGGTCTCGCTAAGTTGCTCAGGGCCTCATCAATATCTGAGGCTAGCTTTGAACTTGTGATTCTCCTGCCTCAGCCTCCTGAGCCACTGGGATTACAGGCACAGGCCATTGGTTGGGCCTGGCCAGGAATATTACTTAGATTTATCATCATTTGCTCTAACTCGAAATACAAACCTTGCAGATTGTGGTGGCACACACCTGTAGTCCCAGGGGCTCAGGAGGCTGAGGTAGAAGGATTACAAATTCAAAGCCAGACTCAAGCAATTTAGCGAAGCCCTGTTTTAAAATGCAAAATAAAAAGGACTGGGGATGTGGCTCCGTGGTTAAGCACTCCTGAGCACAATCCCTGGTACTAAAAAATAAAAATAGAAATGCAATACCTAGTTCAAGATGGGATTTTCCCAGCTGTTGTGGTGTGAACTGATAAATACAATCAGTAAGTTATAGATTAGTAAAAAAATATAGATTATAGATATAAGATTTTGATACGCAAGATAAGACAATTATAAATCAAGAACTGTCATAGACAGGCCTCAGACTCCATTTTGCTGCCTTCTGTAAAAAACTGTTACAAGAACTGCTTCTGAGAAGCTGAAATGAAAGCTGTTTTCTTATTTTAAAAAATTATTTTTCTGTACTTTCTACCCCACAAATTGTACCCTACTCAGGATGCAGTGAGCTACATCCTGGGTTTGAATGCCCTCGTTGACCTACATGACTTAGAAGTAGATTCTTGCTCCTCTGACACGCGCACCCCCCACCCCCCCCAATTCAGGATGTGACTGTCTAGCACCTGCTTGAACTCAGGACTGTGGTCAACTGAACTTCAAACCTAATGCTTTTTTAGCTTCTGTTTATCACTTGCTGCTGACTGAAAAATTCCAGTCCTGCCTAGAGCCCATAGATCCCACTTATTCATGTTTTAATTTCTATGATTGGCTAGCTTACATATGGATAAGCAAGTCACTGAGTTGGGGTTTTGTGCTTATATTACTTTGGATGGACCAGGAAGCTGCTGTCCTCCCACAGAGCTTGAGTCTCTGGGATGCGTGACAGTCCCTGGCCAGGTAAATAAAGCTCTCTTTTGATTTGAAATTCGGACTTACAATGCTTTCTGGAGGGACTCCCCATAACAAAGCCAGTTTGTTAATTTGCCTTTTTGAGCTAATGTGCTCTAGTTAGCAATGAGAAGTCAGGAGGCAGGGGCTGGGGTTGCAGCTCAGCGGTGGAGCACTTGCCTGGCAGGTGTGAGGCAACAGGTTCCATCCTCAGCACTGCATAAAAATAAATAAATAAATAAATAAACAAACAAATAAATAAATAGAAATAGACAAAAGGTATTGTGTCCACCTACAACTGAAAAAAGATATTTTAGATACATTTAAGGGGGGGGGGAGTCAGGATGCCTTAGTTTGAATTTACTGGTTAGTGTCCACGGCGTCCCCACCTCCCCCACGGTTTCTGGTTCTGGCCCCGCCCCACTCGCCCCTTCGTGGTGCCCGAAATTCATTTTGCCGCAATGACGAGCCAAGTTTGGCCGACAGAGGGCGCACCACCGAGCCGCGGGGATGCAGCGGGCGAAAGAGCTCTCAGGCCCAATTTCTCAGGTCCAGCGGTGCCAGAGCGCGGGGACCTTACCCTGGAGCCCCGGGTACGTCTACGCAGTGCAGAGTTCTCCTCCGAGGAGCAAAACGCCCGGCGCAGGGTCGGCCCGAGTCCCGCTGGCGAGGACCTGCTCCTCACCCTTGCTGCTTCCCACCGCCTTTCCGCAGGGGGCCGAGCCCTGCGACACCAGAGGCCCAGGTCCCTCTTCTGAGTCAGAAAACGAGATCCTCACTCCGGGGTCGACCTGGGCCCCCTCCTCTACTTCTGGGTGTCAGGCCCCACTCTTCCCTTAAGACGTGCAGTTTCCAAATTTTCGTCCCAGGAGCCGAAAATGGGAGGTTTGACCCAGGGTCTAAGTCCCACCTGCCTTGCTGAAGACCAAGTGTTAGGATTTATGCCTCTGGGGACTGACTCCCTGTGGCCACTCCAAGGCTCCGTGCCCTGCTCGCGCTCAGCAGATCAAGTCTAGGCCTGTCACTGCAGAGGATGGGCCTTGATCTATCTCTCTCGGGAAGTGAGTGCCCACCGATGCTGTCAGCCAATGAGTCCCCAGTTTCCTCCCTTCCTCTCCCCTCCACACCCACAGAGTGCACTTCTCGCCCTGAATGGGCTCAGCGGCACAACTTCTATAAGTCTCCCTTGCCTCTTAAAGCGTTCACCATCTCTCAATACTACTACGTTGGGGACCAAATTTCCAGCACAGGAACTTTTAAGGAACAGACCAGATTAAACTGTAACAGGTGTGTTCCAGGTATGGCCACATTATCTCACTCAATCCCCAAAGGATCCTTCAAAAATTCATAGCAGAATTGCCTCCATTTAACAGGTGAAAAGGAAGAAGCAGAGAAATCTTCAGCATCATGGGGCGTCTGTGGTGCGCACCTATAATCCCAGTGACTTGGGGAGGCTGAAGTGGGAGGATTGCAACTTTGAGGCCAGCCTCAGCAATTTATTTATTTATTTTTTTTAAAGAGAGAGTGAGGAGAGAGAGAGAGAGAGAGAGAGAGAGAGAGAGAGAGAGAGAGAGAGAGAGAGAATTTTTAATATTTATTTTCTAGTTCTCGGCGGACACAACATCTTTGTTGGTATGTGGTGCTGAGGATCTAACCCGGGCCACACGCATGCCAGGCAAGCGCTCTACCGCTTGAGCCACATCCCCAGCCCCAGCCTCAGCAATTTAGATCTAAGCTACTTAGCGAGAACCTATCTAAAACTAACTAACTAAATAAATAAATAGGGCTGATGATGTAGCTCAGTGGTAGAGCACCCTGGGCTTAATCCCTAGCAATCAATCAATCAAATTTCAGTATCTTGCTTATAGTCCAAGGGATGAGGAGGGATGGGGCCCCTATTTTTTCCCTTTCTTTTTTTTTTTCTTTTTGGTACCAGGAATCGAATCAATGGTGTTTTACCACTGAGCTACAACCCCAGCCCTTTTAAAAATGTTTAAAATGTTGGAATAGGATCTTGCTAAGTTGCTGAGGGTCTTAGTGAGTTGCCCAGAATGGCCTGGAACTTGTGATCCTCCTGCCTCAGCCTAACCAGTTATTGAAATTATAGTCAAAGCCACCACTCCCAGCAAAACATTTGCTCTGAGGAGGGTTCCAGTTATGAATTGACCTTCTCCTGTGTGAGCAGACATAATAGGAATCTTGACTTCTACTCTCCTTCCCTGACTTTGCCTCCTGAAGTGGTGGGGGAAGGAACCGACAAATAAAAACCATGACCCTTAGTCACCACCTGGCTACAGTTTTCCTTGTGGGCTGTGGGACACATCTCTTATACCTGGCAGTGGTTAACCCATATGCTGGGAATACAGGGTGCTCCCTCAGGTTCTGGGTGTGGGTCCAACTTCCTAAGAGCCTGAAATGGCAGACAACCTCAGCAGTTCCTTGAAAACAAGACTCCAATTCTCCACCCTCAGTGCTAATTAAGGAAGATGGATACCTGTAATCCCAGAGGAGAATTGCAGGAGGCAGGAGAATTGCAAGTTCGAAGCCAGACTCAGCAACTTAAAGAGACCCTAAGCAACTTAGCAAGACCCTGTCTCCAAATAAGATATTTAAAGGGCTGGAGATGTGGCAAAGAAAGAAAGAAAGGGAGGGAGGGAGGGAGGGAGGCAGGCAAAGAGGGAGGGGAGGGAGGGAGGGGAAACTAGACAAGCAGGTCTTAGAAACACTGTTCATTGTCCTCGCCTGCCTGAGAGCTTGCAAGTACACCTCACTACCATCCAGATCTCCATGGCCTCCCTCCAGCCCTGCACCACAAACTGCCCATCGATGAGCTCTTGGTGTGGGTTAGTAGGTGGAGGGCAATGGCCTTGTGATAGTGCCAGCTCACGTTATCTAGCTGGGGTGTTACCTGCACGAAACCGGATCCTCTCCATTGTGCTGGTTTACAAGGTTGTGTGAGCGACACTAGATGTTTTGTAAGCAGATACCCATAGCTAATTATATATGTATATACACTTTTAATTGGAGAGATAAATTCACAAGATGGCTCAAGAAACTTCCTGTTGACAAGGATTTTTTTATGACAAAACACCATCAGATTCAGACACCCTGCACCCTTTAAGATTGCACATGTTACTTTTGTTGTAGTTTTGGGTTTTAAGGTTCTATTTTCTCTAATCATACTCAGGGAAGAGAATTAATACACAGTTTATCATCCTTAGCCAAACAATAGGCATGTTCCTCCTAATGAAATATTAGAGCACATCCCTCCAGTGTTATTTATCAGGGCAATGTTTATTTCTGTTGAGTCAAATGTCCAATAAATGTAATTCAAATATCAATTAGCTAAAACCTTATTTTTATTTTTACATTTTTGGTACTTGGGATTGAACCCAGGGGCACTATATCACTGAGGCACATCCCCAGCCCTATTTTTGTATTTTATTTAGATTTAGGGTCTCACTGAGTTGCTTAGTGCCTCACTTTGGCTGAGGCTGGCTTTGAACTTGCAATCCTGCTGCCTCAGACTCCTGAGTCGCCAGGATTACAGGTATGCGCCACCACACCTGGCCAACTAAAGCCTTATGTTAAGAACAAAGAAAAAGAACATTTCACGAAAGGTTAAAAAGCATTTTTTTTATGCCACCTAATTTGGTTTCACTGTTCTCAAACCAAATTCCTTTTTTAAAAAACTTATCGATGTGTGAAATCAAGAAATTTCACATTACAGGTATGTTGAAATCACCCTCAAAGAAAAGGGAGATCGTGATTAGATGAACTCAAGGGCAGGGCAGAGAAAGATTCTCCTCGGAGCTTGGAAGCTGGACCCCAGAGAGACCCTGCCTGACATTTATTTTTTTTTTTTATTTTGGTGGACCTTTATTTTATTCATTCATTTTTGAGGATTGAACCCAGTCCCTCACACATGTTAGGCAAGCGCTCTACCACTGAGCAGCCCCCACTGCCTGACATTTATTCAGGGATATGGTTCATTCTCAGAGATGGGCCATTGACATACCATGCCACAGTTCCCCCCAAGTAAGGACAAAGCTTGTCTTCTAACAGAAATCCTCAGCATGGTATCATGTACACCGCCTCCTCGTCCTCTGAAAGACGTATGCCACCTACCTCGTGGGAGGCTGTATGCCTAAGACATTGTGTATCTCACCTGCCAGGGCAGGTGGCAGTGATTCAAGTGTCTGACACAGTAGAATTCTAAACTCTCTTAGAATGACATGAAATAGCAAAGGGAAAGCTTTATAATTTAGTACCTTTAACTGCATTGTTTTCCTGATTTTTGAACAAGGGGACACATCGTTTCATTTCCCAGTGGGTCTTGCAAATTATGTGGCCAGCTCTGTTGCTTTTATTATTAACTCTCTGGAGAGACTCAAGATTGAGGAGAGTACAGTAGAGTCCTAGTATTCCTTGAAAGGTAGAGTGACAGGTATGTTCTAGAATCATTGTCCAGAGATATACTTAGACTCCATGTCTAAGCAGGTGAGCCAGTGCAGGGGATGCTCAGGCCCTCTTCTCAGACTCATTACCCTTGGTCCAAGTGAACACCCTCCTCTCCGTCCTCATCTCCCCGGTTCCCTTCACCCCCACCTGTTTAGCTCCCCTAGTCCTCACCCCAGCCTATAACAGAAGGATTGTGACTCTGGCCCTCTAGTCTAGAAAAGACAACATTAGTTCTGGTTCCCCCGTAGAGAGCCTGAGATGGAACTAGGGGAGGGCTCTCAGAAGGCAAGAGAGAGGGAGGGGAAGGGCATAAGCAAGGTTCACTGGCTTCAGCCTGACCCCACAGGAAGCTCTAGAGCATGAATGACACCAGGAAGTTGTCACCCCTTTTGACAGAGACCTCCATGTCAGCTGTGGCTATGTGCTGACCCAGGAGTGATGGAGGGGTTATCTCAGGGATCAGAGTTCCCTACTCAGCCAAGGGGGTTCTCCTTCATAGAAGGGGGTCAGCTGTGGGCCTTTATCCCTGGTTGGTGGTACACTTACCCCAAGAAGGAGTCTGAACAGGATACCAGCAATGTCCACTAAAGTCTACCCCAAGGCCCAGAGTCAGCATGGAGTCAGAGTGATCTTCCCAATGTCACTCAGAGCTGTTTGGGTTTTTTTTTTTTTTTTTAAATAACTGCAATGGTTCTTTTTAAAAAAATTTTTGTGGCACTGGGGATTGAACCCATGGTCTTATACATGCAAGGCAAGCACTCTACCAACTGAGCTACATCCCCAGCCCCTCATGCAGAGATTTAAAAGCCAATCCAAGTCAAAGCCACATATATTGACTTCCAGACTGGGACTCTATTAATCTCTGTCACAGACCCACCCAGGGGCCTGATGTGTAGTTTGTTTGTTTCAGTTTCTCTGTCTGAAACATGGAAATGTCACCGTCTCACCAGGCTATTGTGAGGAATAGGGAGGTCTAGCACGGATGCTCCCTAAGCAGGACCCAAACCCAGCGCAGGGTGCACCATACCTGTTGAATGAAGGAGGGCCATGCAAGCCAGCTCCAGAAGCTCATCCCATGGGAAAAAAGAGAGGCAAGTGTTAGAGAGAAAGAAAGTTTACATTCAATGGTCAAAGAGTAAAGAAAAGGGAGGCCAGCTTCTCCATTCCAGGGGGTTGAGTATTACAGTATAGGATAGGAATAATGTGGGAGAGAAATAGGTAAATAAAGGGGAAGAATATTCATGTCTTTTTTGGCAATAAGTGCAGATCATCCAAGAACTTTGACAATACCTCTTTTCCCTCCTTTCATGTTTCTGATCATGACAGCTGGTAGGTATGTTTATCCTTGAAGCAGGGAGAAGACTAGGCAAGTCTAGATCTAGTAAAACCTATATTATAGTTTTGGATAAAACACTTCTCAAATGATCAATATGTCTACATGCAGAGCTGAGTAGAATCCGACGCAAAGGTTAAGGTAGCAAGAGAGACAGACACGATAGGAAGACAGAGATGCCGAATCCATCTGCAAGGCTGAATTGAAAAAAGTCAGTGTTTCAGCAAAAATGGCCTTCAGGTTCCTGAAGAGTAACCTAGGCAACCATTATCATTATAACCCACACATCGGAGGTGTTATCTACAGCAAAGCTAATAGGAGACTAACAATATATTCTTCAGCCATGAGACCTCAAAATCAATGACTGATAAATCAACCAAGAGCAAGTGAAGCTAGTGGGGGTGTTTAGATTTCTCCCTGTAACAACAGTTTTAAAATAGCATTGTCATTTTCTTTTTCACACTCTCTGATATGAGACCTTTTAACTCTTTCCTGGATGCGTGTGATCTCTGGGAGTGCTGGAATTGATGTAAGTAATAAATGTAAAGTAAAAGGCCTGTGCTTAACTCCCAAACTTGAATTTTGACTCCCTGTCAATGATTGTGGAAAACAGGCTTTGTTGTGAGAGAGAAGAAATTTGTGAATCTCTAGATCAACTCTTCAGACACCAAGGGCTCAGTCTAGTCACCTGAGACACAAACACATCAGCCCCTGAAGTCAGGGGCTAGGGTCATTCACTATTGAATCCCCCAGAGCTGAGAATGGGGTCTGGACCTCGTAGGTGCTTGTCCTATCCCAGGAAAGGACAAAAGTGGTGCATTCTATAGTGTAGACAGTCAGGTGCTTCAACATGAGGGACTTTCCCTCTAGAAATGAAAGGAACATAGAAAACGTTCCTCCTCAGTCAGTGGAGAATCAGGAAAAGCAGGGTCCTCCCTCCTAAGAGGAGAGGGCCCACTGCACTCCAGCAGGGATCTTGCTCCTCATTCCTGTGGGCCAAGTCACCCTGCTGCTACATGGTCAGTTGCCTCCATGTGGACAGAGGAGAGCCCTGGGGAGAAGAAGGGCCAGCTGCTGATGTCCTACAGCACGGAGACCAGGGAATGCAACTGAAAGCTCCTTGTGTTTGAGGGCTAGGGAGGTACTGCAGAGACCAAAGTGAGGTGACAAAGACAGAGTTGTAAAGCTTGGTGTGTCACCAATGAGGCAATTCTTATGCACTCTCCCTCCACAGGGTCTATGGTGACAGGCTCTTCTACTCCTGACTCCCTTCAAAATAAGGCAGACAAAGAGGCACCTAGGCCTGGCCAGGAGCTGGGTCTATCCTGGCATCCACGTGAAACTGGCCCTGGGGCAGGCGCTTAATCCTGATTGTGTGACAAAAATTCTTTGGCATCCTAGTAAGATCCATAGATGCCTTCTCAGAATATAGATTTTTAAATCCATAAAATGAAATACTAGGATTATAAAGGAGACCAATTATTCTGAAGTAGACATTGATATCATATTAAACATCTTGTCTAATAATTAAATAAAAAGATCTTGTGTCAGGTCTTTAGTATAATTTCAAAGTATTAATAAGAATACATTATGTTCCAAGAAATTCCCAGTTGCTTAATGTGATATAAAAATATGTTACCTCTGTTGGGAGAGAATCTCATTTTTTTGGGGGGGTCTACATTGATAATTGAGGGAAATGCTAAATTTCAGCTAAAGCACAGGATAAATGAAGTTGCCATGGTTTTCCTATCACTGTTAACAGACCCACAAACTTCATCTACAACTGGGAATTTCAGGGTCCCCAGATTAAGAATCCCATACTCTGAGGGTTCCTCTGAAACTCTGTTGATGGTTTTCAAAACAACCAAATTCACCCTCCCTATTGCAGGCAGCAGTGGGAAAAACTGCTGAGCTGAACGGGTGGCTTAATTGGGGACATTCCTCAGAGTGGGCTCAGGACTGCTGCTTCAAGTCCAGAGTGCCAATTCCTGAGACCTAGCCTCCAGAAGCGAACCTACTGATTCACATGCCCAGTGTTCACTGGGGAATCTGCATTTTAAACAGAAGCAATTTACACAAGCATCCTGGAATTTCTCAGGTGCCTGTCCCCGTCAATGGCTCAAGATGCTGGGAAAGAACCCTGGGATGCAACTCACACCTCCCCTGGCTGGAGTGCAAGTGGTGTCATTGCCAGGAGATGAGCCTGCAGCTCCTGGCCCCTCCAGCGCCCCTCATGTATAAGTCATGCCTGAAACATGAGGCCCACGCAGCTCTTGGCAGGGAAACCCGAGCAGAGGAGTGTGTGGCCGGATTGATGGGCTGGGAACTGGCCGCCTTCTTCCTCACAGCTCTTGCAAACTTCACCTACCTCCACATTCAATGTAAAACTAAGGAGCCTTGGCTGCTGTTGGGGTCCAGTTAGGCAGGTTGCTCACCATGGGGGCAGAAAAGCACCCCAGGCTGCAGGAGGACTTGGACGAGCAAGCTGTGTGAGCCAGAGGGGGACCTCAAGAGCCCTGCTGACCATGAGCCACCAGTTAAAGCGCTTGGAGGGGGAAGGTGAGTCCTGTCCTTATCCTCATGGGGTCTACCCACAGGTTCCTGGGCAGGAGTGGAGACGCAGGCAGTAGTCTCAAGAGACATCAGGAGAACCTGTGTTTGAGTTCAGGATCTGCCACTCGTGCACAGAGCCTCCTCCATCTGGTTGTTCAGTCTCTTTCTGCCTCCATGAGATGAAGGAAGTCATCACCTCCTTCCAGGACTGGTTGAAGGAATTAAAGGCACAAACCATGCTTGGGCTTTGAGTCCTTTGTGCATGGACCGTGCCTGGGCTTTGTGTTATCATTCGTGGTGGAGGCTATCACAGCTGTCGCTTGGTCCCCAGAGCCCACCAGGACCTTTCAGCCTCCTGTTGTCTTAGTTAGGGTTGCCCTTCTAGAGCACTCCCCTCAGCACATATTTGTTTATCTATCTGGGGTAACCTGTAGTTGATATTAGGAACTGCATGACTTTTCCAAAGTGTCTAAGAAATGTTACAGACTGGGGACTCTGGAGTTTGTAGAATCAAATAACCAGAGCAAGGTTCCAGCCTGGGAACTAACTGAGGGGATTAGGTGGAGGCCCTTTGCCCAGGGGCAGCCTTTCACCCCTGCTCCTCTCCCTTACAGGTGGAGCGAGGAGGCAGGCCCGGAGCAGCTCCCCACGCACAGGTGAGAGACATGAGGGTTCCTGGGGAGTGTACCCCACCGGCTCACTTCCACAGCCCAGCGGCCCACCCCATTTCTCCTCATCTTCTTCCCCTCCCCCCTTCCTCTCAACTGCATGCTTGATCCCTCCCAGGAGGCAGGCAATTTAATTAGGGAAGGGGCTGAGCACTACATAGAGAGGACCTACTGCTCAGCCCTGGGCACCAGGGGGACATTTCCAGAGTTACAGACACTTGGAGCTGAGTCTTGGAAAGCCACTAGACCTAAGGGTGGGACAGCAAGGCCCAGGCTGCAGCGGGTGGTACAGCCAGGACTCACACCCAGGCCCCCTGATCCAGAGGGCAGGCTCTGCACCTCCTAAGAGGCCTGTGGAGTGGGTACTCAGGCACAGTTTCACTGGGAATATGATCCCAGCTCTTCTGTGAGCCTGTGTGGGAACCAACTCACTCTGGAAATAGCTGGACAGCTCCAGAAAACCACAGGTGTGAGAGAAGCCCTGTGCTGCATGATGAGAGGGCAGGAGTCAGGCCTATGTTTCAGGTGACAGAACTTCATGGATGTGGTGCCGTTTTTTTCTTCTTCACAGCCCAGGCAAGGCTGCACCCCACTGGTGGGTGAAAGAACAGAATCTAGAGGAGTGATAGACATCTGGGAGGTTGGAAGAAATCCCTCCACTCCATCCCCAGGGGAAGGGACCCTCCTGTCCCTGCCCTTATCAGCCAGATGAAGAGAAGCTGGTCCCAGGAATCACCTCCTCCACTGGGACTTTCTGCCTTTGTCATCCACGGCTCCCCAATTGTTGGGTCCTGAGACCTCAAGGAAGCTTCCTATTAAGCCGAGAGAGCCAGCAAGAGGCACAGAGAGAGGAGCTAGGTGGGAGGGAGGGATCCAGAGCACCCCTCATGTCTCAACACCCTTCCGGCATGCTCCCCAGCAGCCCCTCGCCATTAATCCTCCTCCCCATCCCAAACACCTTCCTCATCGCTCCTCACCGCTCTCAAAGACAGGCGGGTGACTGCAATTCACGTGTGGCCCCAGTGGGGCCAGAGGAGAACCCCCTTCACAGGAGGGGCTGAGGTCAGCCGTCTCCTTCAGTGGCAGTTGCTATGGGGATACTCCAGGCTGGTTCTCCACATTCTTTCCCCATCACATTGTCCTGCAGTGGCTGCTCCTTCTGCATACAAACTGGCTTCCCTCCACCCCAGCAAAATGTACTGGGGTTTGCAGGAGTCACCTGTGGATAAATCACCTTTGAATGGAAGGTCATTTTGCCTAAAACACAGACCTTCTCTTACTGAAAAATGTCCCCTCTCCTACCACTGCAATTTCCCTCAACCATGGAAAACGGGGAAATAGGTCAGATTTTTATATCAGGGACCTGGGCTTTTCCAGCTTCTCAGCCTGTACTGTACTGTATAAACTCTCGGACCAAAGTCAGGTGCATAAAGAAGCAGGAGGAGGCCTGTTACTTTCAAGGGCGCACATGCTGAGCCTGGGCTTCCTAGCAAGACAGCTGCTTTTTGAGACCCTAAATTATGTATTAAGTGGAGTCCATTGAAAAACTGACCGTTAAAGGGGAAAAGAGAAGCCTATCTTCTGTGTAGAAGACGTTTGGATACCACTAAGGGGCAAATTCTTGCTTGTTTTCCACGTTCCCTGTGAATTTTGTTCAGTTGGGAAACCAGGTTATGACAGGAATTACAGCTGGGAAGAAAATTTGCAAACGACCAAGTTATATCTGTGATGCTTGGAAGAGCACTTGGAACCATTCATTGCCAAAATGAAAAACATTTTGTTAGCTCCTTAGGATGCAGAGGGTGTAGAAGGAGATGCGAATCTTGAGAAGTGACAGACATTTGGGGGGTTGGAAGAAATCCCTCCACTCCATCCCCAGGGGGAGGGACCCATGCTACCCCTACCCTCACCAGCCAGATGTGGAGAAGCTGGTCCCAGAATCACCTCCTTCACTGGGGCTTTCTGCTTTTTAATCTAGTCCTTTCGAGTAATAGGGAGCTAGTCTTTTTGACTTTTCTCCTGGACCCCTTGTCTCAATCCCTGCTTTTCTCCAAGTGTGTGTTCAGTCCTAGGGTTCTACTAGGAGTCTCACTGTGTCACTCCATCCCTCCTCCAAGTGTTATGCTCAAATTCGGTATCCCCAAAAGACCACCAGAGACCAAGATCAATGTAAGCAGCAAAGAGGTGTTTATTGCGAGCTCGGTCCTCCGAGCGCACACAGCAACTGGTGACGCTGAGAGGCCCCGAGCCCAGGGTTTGCAGCAGTTTTATACACTCTTTGGGGAAGGCAGGGACTTCACATACATCATAGCATCTCTTAGCAAATCATCACACACTGCAGGAAAATCATAAAACAACTCTAAAATATGATTAGCACATTCACTGGCGGAAACAGGTTGAGTAGGGGTGATTGGTTAGTACAAGAGGGAAATTCCTTTGAACTGATTGGTTTAGGCCACGAGGAGTGTACGTGCAGAACTACATGGTTTCCCAACATGTTATCAAGCACCATAAACTACTGGGAGGGTCAACTGGCATCCCAGGTATATTCCCTGTCTCATGATGATTGGTGGTTGCTAGGGGGTTGCTATGGGTCCTCACCTAGCCTGACTGAGTCAGGGACACCTGGTGCAGCAGATCTTTCCTGTTATTTGTAGATAAACAACTCAGCAGGGTGGGTATGTGCCTAGGAGTGCTCTGTGGGTCTTTCCAAGGACAAGGGTCACTCCCCCTTCCTTGAACAGGCTTTGCTCTGAGGTAGAGGCTGGTTTTTCACAAGAAGGGATGGAAGCCTTCCAGGGAATTTTCAGGGCAAACACACCTCTTACAGGTTAATACTACCCAGCTTCCTAACTGACATGAGTTATTATCAAAGCTAAATAGACTTTCTTTGCATGCTTCAACCAAAGACTCTTCCCACAGGAAGGGAGGAGGGAAAGAAAAATGTTAGGATAGGAACCTGTCCTGTCACACCTATAATTATCTATTTTTGAATCTGTAAATAGCACTCAGTGTTCTTCAATGTACCTACACCAGTTATCTCATAGATCCCTGCAATACCCTCAGCAATTGGAAATCAAGTCCCAAAGGCATGGGGATTGTTAATGGTGGAGTCAGATCCATGTTGGATGCTTCTTCTTGCATTCACAGTAAGAGAAGCAACCAGAGGAAACATGCTCACAGAACATTCTCTACTACAACTGGAGACCAGAGTCCATCCCCTCTCCACAAGACCCTCTTTCCATGCTTCTAGCATGATCCTTTGATGCTGACCTCACCCTACAAAACCTGTTCCAGTGTCACATTCTCATTCTAAAATATGTCCTTTGGCAAAAGGATTATTTTGAGCTGAAGACAATGATAGTAGTCCTCCCCTTGTCTGTGGTTTTGCTTTTCACAGATTCAGTTACCTGGGGTCAAATGTTGTCTGAAAATATTAAATGGAAAATTCCAGAAGTAAACAATTTATAAGTTTTAAATTGTATGCTATTCTGAGTAAACCTAAAAAATCTTGCTCTGTCCAACTCTATCCTGCCCAGGACTTGAATCATTCCTTTGTCCAGTGTATCCACGTTGTATATGCTACCCACCCGTTAGTCACTTAGTAGCCATCTCAGTTACTGGATCCATTGTCTTGGTATCACAGTGCTTGTGTTCAGACAATCCTTATTTTACATAATTATGGAGCCAAAGTGCAAGAATAGTGATGCAAAGGAGGCACCAGGGCTTAAACAGAAAAGGACATTTTTACTAGCATATAGGAAAAACAAAGTAGATAGTTTGGCACTATCTGTGATTTCAAGAAACATGTGTGCTGCAAATAAAGGGGAATTACTTAATCTTTTAGCCTTCCTCTTTTATTCGAAAAACAGGATATAAATTTTCATCTGTATAGATGTCTCCCTCTCCTATGCCAGACAGAGAACTACTCTGGAGACCATTTTAAGTACTTGAGAATACACTGACCTGCATAGCAAACCTTATTAAACAATGCTTATTTATCATACACATTTCCTAGTGGCCTTCCATAACTTGCTCCTACCCAGAAGTCCAGAACCCCTTTTTATTTTATTAATCTATATTTTTTCTTGGTGAATTATAATTGTACACAATGGTGGAATTCATTGTTACATATCCATACATGCACACACTATAACCATATAATTTGGCTAGTATAATTCCCCAGTATTTCCTCTTTCCTGCCCTCTTCCTCTCCTTGGTCTTTTTCCTCTACTGAATCTCTTTCCTAAACATCAGTTCTTTGCGAAGCATTTCCAACAATCACAACTACATTAGGCTACTCATTTGAAAATGGCAATAAAACATTTAAAAACACGCACAGAAGATAATAGGATTACCCACAAGGAAGATAACATGATTGCCTACAAAGCTTTCATAAGCTTTGTTCTCTTAAACCATCAAGACCATAATAAAACCAGCATAAAACACAAGAGATTATTGTGGGAAGATGCAGAATTTTTGCTACATAGGTGGATTACACTATAAAAATCTTTATATGGTAGGTGAAGGCAAAAAAATAGTAATAAACAGAAGCAAAGACAAATTCATCAAATTGAGTAAACTTTGACAAGATTATAACACATTTTATAGTTTTTCAAGCTCATTACTTGCACGTCTACAACCCAAGACCAATAAAACTCCTTTTCTGCAAAACTTCTGCCATTTTCCATTCAGGTTTGTCCTACACAGTTGTCTTTCTTACTGTAGAACAACCATCATCTCACTTTATGATACGACTATTCTTTTGTTCTTGACAAAAGCACATTCATTACTTTGCATACAAAGTTGGGCCTCATCAATGTTGATCATAGTAGACTCTAATTTAATTATAATGTTTAGTCAAAAGAACATTTGTTTCACAGAATAAACTTCCATTGTACAGTAAGGATAACTACCAACTATCACATATTGGCATTTTAGACTAGCAGAGCCCATGACTATACATTACACAACTTTGCACAGACACACAACCCATATAATAGTTTTTTCAAAGTCATACAAAAATGAACTTGAAGGTACAATTTCTTTGTAGCATATAAAAATTAGAAGCAAAAGTATACAAGTTTAAAATCATGCTTAAAAAATTTTAAAAATAAAATAAAATTATGCTTAATAGTCAGTGTTTCAGAATTCTCCCTTACTTAGAAATGATCTAGGAATCTGCTATAGTTTGGATGTTGAGTGCCCCTGAAATATTTGTGCATTAAAGGCTCAGTCCCCAGGATGGCACTATTAGGTGGGCAGGCCTTGAGGGAGGTCCTTAGACCTAGATTCTTATATCATTTCTAGGAATGATCTCTGCTAGTCTAAAATGCCAGGGATTGAACCCACAGGTGCTTAACCACTGAACCACATCCCCATCCCTTTCTTATATTTTATTCAGAGGGTCCCACTGAGTTGCTTAGAACCTTGCTAAGTTGCTGAGCCTGGCTTTGAACTCAAAATCAATTCTCCTGCATTGGCCTCCTGAGCCCCTGGGATTACAGGCATGAGCCACCATGTCTGGTACTGTTTTATAATTAATATTAATAAATCAAAGAAGACATAGCTGTTCTTATAAAATAAACATAATAAACAAGTTCATTTACCAAATTTTCACCTAGTTTCTGGGAAATTTTTGGAATGTTTGATTTTTATAAGCACTTATTTATAGCTTCTAAGTCAATTGAATGAGCACCTTTGGTCTTTAATAAAAATGTCTTGATTATTCACTTGAAATGTATCATTGATCAATTATTTAATTTTTGAAAAATTGATTTTTTAGAGCAGTTTTAGGTGTTTAGAAAAACACCTAAAGTTTAGAAAAACTTTGCAGAAATTTTTTCACATACAACCTTCTTTCCTCCTTTTCCTCCAGGATAGCATCTTGCCCTGGAACACTGCATTCGTTGTATCTGCTGAATCAATATTGATACATTACTATTACCTAAAGCCCATAGTTTATAATAGGGCTCACTTTCTTTATGTTATACATTCTATGGGCTTCAATAAATGCATAATGTTGTGTGTCTATAATCCACAGTGTCATGCAGAGTAAAATGTCCTGTGGTCCTCCTGTTGAGGCTTCTTCTCTTTCCACTGAAGCCCTGGCGATCACTTATTATTTTACTGTCTCTCCAATTAGGTCTTTTCCAGAATGTTGTACAGTAGTAATCATTCAGTATGTTACCTTTCCAGACTGCCTGCTTTCATCAAGGAATATGCTTTCAAGATTACCCAGGCTTTCATTTCATTTTGTCACTGAGTCACATCCCTTCCTAAGTATCCCTTCCTGCTTGGTTATGCATTCACCTATTGAAGGACATGTTGGTTGCTTCTGAGATTCTTCAATTATGAATAAGGCCAAGTATTTGTGTTCAGGTTCTTATGTGGACATAAATTCTCAACTTACTGGGGTAAACACATAGGAGAACGATTGCTCAATATGTGATGAACCATTTTCAAAGTGACTGTAACCATTTTAGCAATAAATGAGAACTGCTGTTGCTTCACGTTCTTGGCAGCATTTGGTGTTAGCAGTAGGTGTGTAGTAGTACCTCTTTGGTGTTTTGATTCACAGTTCCCTAATGACATGTATCTTTCATATGTTCATTTGTCATCTGTATAATTCCTTTGGTGAGCTGTCTGTTCAGATATTTTCCCCATTTTACTTTATTTTTATTTATGTATTTATTGCTGTGCTGAGGATCCAACCGAGGGCCTCATGCATGCTAGGCAAGTGCTCTACCACTGAGTCATATCCTCAATCCTTTTTTCCTTTCTTTTCTTTTTCTTTCTTTCTTTTTTTTTTTTTTTTTTTTGTACTGGGGATTGAACCCAGAGATGCTCAACCACTAAGCCACATCCTTAGCCTTTTTTATTTTTTTATTTTGAGACAGGGTCTTGCTATGTTGCTTATGGTCTTGTTAAGTCGCTGAGGCTGGCTTTGAACTTGTGATCCTCCTACCTCAGCCTTCCCAGTCACTGGGATTACAGGCATGCTCCACAACAGCCTGCACCAGTTTTTTGTTGTTTTTTTTTTTTTAATTTTTATTGTTGGTTGTTCAAAACATTACATAGTTCTTGACATATCATATTTCACACTTTGATTCAAGTGGGTTATGAACTCCCATTTTTACCCCGTATACAGATTGCAGAATCACATCGGTTACACATCCACTGTTTTACATATTGCCATACTAGTGTCTGTTGTATTCTGCTGCCTTTCCTATCCTCTACTATCCCCCCTCCCCTCCCCTCCCCTCTTCTCTCTCTACCCCATCTACTGTAATTCATTTCTCCCCCTTGTTTTTTTCCCTTTCCCCTCACTTCCTCTTGTATGTAATTTTGTATAACCCTGAGGGTCTCCTTCCATTTCCATGCAATTTCCCTTCTCTCTCCCTTTCCCTCCCACCTCTCTTCCCTGTTTAATGTTAATCTTCTTCTCATGCTCTTCCTCCCTACTCTGTTCTTAGTTACTCTCCTTATATCAAAGAAGACATTTGGCATTTGTTTTTTAGGGATTGGCTAGCTTCACTTAGCATAATCTGCTCTAATGCCATCCATTTCCCTGCAAATTCTATGATTTTGTCATTTTTTAATGCAGAGTAATACTCCATTGTGTATAAATGCCACATTTTTTTTAATCCATTCGTCTATTGAAGGGCATCTAGGTTGGTTCCACAGTCTTGCTATTGTGAATTGTGCTGCTATGAACATTGATATAGCCGTGTCCCTGTAGTATGCTCTTTTTAGGTCTTTAGGGAATAGACCGAGAAGGGGAATAGCTGGGTCAAATGGTGGTTCCATTCCCAGCTTTCCAAGAAATCTCCATACTGCCCCAAACTGGCCGCGCCAATTTGCAGTCCCACCAGCAATGTACAAGAGTACCCTTTTCCCCACATCCTTGCCAGCACTTGTTGTTGTTTGACTTCCTAATGGCTGCCAATCTTACTGGAGTGAGATGGTATCTTAGGGTGGTTTTGATTTGCATTTCTCTGACTGCTAGCGATGGTGAGCATTTTTTCATGTACTTGTTGATTGATTGTATGTCCTCCTCTGAGAAGTGTCTGTTCAGGTCCTTGGCCCATTTGTTGATTGGGTTATTTGTTTTCTTATTGTTTAATTTTTTGAGTTGTTTGTATACTCTGGATATTAGGGCTCTATCTGAAGTGTGAGGAGTAAAGATTTGTTCCCAGGATGTAGGCTCCCTACTTACCTCTCTTATTGTTACTTTCTGCACCAGTTTTTAAATTAAATTGTTTGTTTTCTTATTCTTGAACTTTAAGAGGTCTTTGTATATTTTGTATACAAGTCCTTTGTCAGATATGTTTTACAAATATTTTCTCATAGTCTTTGATTTGTTTTCATTCTCTCAACAGTGTCTTTTGCAGAGAAGTTTTAAATTCTTTTAAATTAATTAATTTATTTTTTATTTATTCTACTTAGTTGTAAATGACAGCAGAATGCATTTCAATTCATCAAACACAAATGGAGCACAACAGTTTGATTCTCTGGTTGTACACAGTGTAGAGACACACCATTCGTGTAATCATACATGTACCTAGGTAATGATGTCCATCTCATTCCACCATCTTTCCTGCCCTCATAAGCCCTCTCCACTCTCCCCTTTGCCCAGTCCAAAGTTCTTCCATTCTTCCCATGCCCTCTCCATTGTAGATCAGCATCCACTAATCAGAGAAAACATTCGGTAGTTTTTTGGGATTGGCTTACTTCACTTAGCACAATATTCTTCAACTCCATCCATTTACCTGCAAACGCCATAATTTAATTCCCTTTTAATGCTAAGTAATATTCCATTGTGTATGTATACTACAGTTTCCATTCATCTATTGAAGGGCACTAGGATTGTTCCATACTTTAGCAATTATGAATGGAGCTGCTATAAACATTGGTGTGGCTATGTAACTATTGTAGGCTGATTTTAAGTCCTTTGAGTATGGACCAAGGAGTGGGATAGCTGGGTCAAATGGTGGTTCCATTCCAAGTTTTCTGAGGAATCTCCACACTACTTTCCAAAGTTGTTGCACCAATTTGCAGTCCCACCAGCAATGTATGAGTTTACCTTTTTCCCCACATCCTCGCCAACACTTATTATTGTTTGTTTGTTGTTATTGTTGTTGTTTGGTACTGGGGATTGAACCCAGAGGTTTTCTACCATGGAACTACTTCTCTGTCCTTTTTATTTTTTATTTTGAGACATGGCCTCTCGAAGTCACACTAAGCAAGACATGGTCTAGCTTAAGGCCTTCCTAAGTTGTTGAGGCTTGCCTCAAATTTGCAGTCCTCCTCTTTCAGCCTCCCAAATTGCTGGGGTTACAGGTATGTGCCACCATGTCAGCCTAGAAGTTTTTAATTTTAGTGAAGAACAATTTTCCAACTATTTCCCCCATGGATCATGCTTTAGGTGTTGTATTCCCTGTTTTTATGCAGGAGCCCTATTGCTGTGGTGGTAAGGTGTGAGGGAAGGAGGAAGTGTTTTATAGTACAATTATGTCTGTCTTCTTGTAAGCCTTTGCCTCTGGGCTGTGACCTTCACAAGTACTCCTCAGCTTTTCCCTCCCTTAGTAGAAGGAACTTTACACTGAGTGCATTAAGACTCATTGTGACAAAACAATTTCCCTTAAGGGCAGAACTTTGTTGAGGACATCAGAATACTATGGACATATTTCAAAATGATTACTTTTCCCTCCCTCTGCTGGAAGCACCAGAGGATTTTCCTGCAGTTTTCACAGCAAGAACATGGTAGTACTCCTGGAGGTAAAAATTCCTGAAAGAATGCCCCCATCAACACTTATTTCCTATAGTTTTTAACTCTAAAGCTTAGCCATGTTGAACTCCAGCAATTCATCAATTGCAACTTAAATGTTCCTACCTATAGTCTGATATTTTGACATATTGGGAACTTGCTGATCCTGGAGGGATTAACCCTCCTGGTTTTAGCTAGTTTCTAGAGAAAGCAAAGAATGAAGCAAGGGGCCCTTTCATCTGCAAATCAGCCAACTCAGAGCTCTTACCCTCAAGGACTCCTTTGACCAGGTTCTCCTTCTGGGCCACCACCCACCTGCCCTAATCACCCCAGGGCCAGACAACTAGGTAAAGTTCATAGCCCCCAAATCCACTGAAATTGTTCAACTAGACAATTCTAAACCTGCTCACCCTGATTCATTCATTCCTTCCCGTGGAAGTCATAATAAAGACCCATGTCTACATTTCCTCCCCCATTCTCTCTGTCTCCTGACCCACCTCAGTGTTTCCCTGTATGGCCCTGCACAGCACAGCATGCTGCCATTCTAGGGATCTGTGAGTATAATAAGCTTCTTCCTTCGTAAAAGTCACTTCCATGTCTGTGCCTCTTGCCACGCCTGATTAAAACAGTCCCAGCTGCTTCTTGAAATACTACCAGACTGGTTCCATGAAGGGTTTCTGTATTAGTCAACTTTTCATTACTGTGACAAAATACCTGAGAAAAACAACCTAAAGGAGGAAAGATTGAATTCGGTGAATTTGGCTCATGGTTTCAGTTGGTGTTTTTCTGCAGCCATTGTTTCTGGGACTGTGGTGAGGCAGAACATCTTGGTGGCCAAGAAGTAGGTAGGGGTGGGGATAAGAAACAGTCCCCAAGTTCTCTCTGCTTTCTTGGCTGCCATGAACAGAGCAGCACCTCTCTGCTATGCCTTTCCACCACAATGTTCTCTCTCACCTCAGGCCCACAGCAATGGAGTCAGCTGACCATGGACTGAACCTCTAAAGCCTAAAGGAAAACTACAAGCAAATAGCAATGTGGGTGCTTTACCACGTGTGTGCTGATGGCATGGATGGTGCCTTTAAATGAGCGTTCGCATATGCTGACCTCTAATGAATACCTCCATGTGCAGGGACCTTACCCGTTTTTAATTAACCCTTTCAACCATGCCAGGACATTGGGGCTACTTGAACCAATTATAAATGAAGAAAGTGAGGTGCAGAAAAGGTAAGTGACTTATTTATGAACACAGAGGCCAACTTTCCCCAACACCTAGTTCAAACACCACCTTTTGAGGAGGATTTACGGTAAACCAAGGAGGTCCTGTGTTATTCTGGGGTGTCATGTGGTGCGCCCCAGCAGAGCTGTTGAGCTCCCGGGGGCATCTTGGACGGTAGATTCCTCTCGCCTGGGGCACTTGCCTGGGCTGAGACCTGCACTGTCCATTTCCTGACTCTGCAGGTGACACGTCGGGGAAATCGGCAAGGAAGCAGGCTCCCAAAGCCGAGGGTCCCCCTGGCAGGCGCGGAGCCCAGCCTGGGCTGAAGGAGCCGGCCCGGGGCAGCCCCAGACCCGGGTCTCCCCCGAGGAAGGCGACGGAACGCCCGGGCCGCCGCGGGCTGCAGGGACAGGAGCGGAGCGCCGCAGAGAGGACCAGCGAGGGGGGTAAAAAGAGGGACCGGAGGGCCTCCCTCAAGGAGCAGAGGGCACCCCCACAGAAGGAAAAGGACGCTCCGAGGAAAGAGGAGACGAGGAAGATGCCGAAGAAACACAGGTGTGTGTCGCGGCGCGTCCCTCGGCTCAGCGTCCCTTCCCCTCCCCTGGGAGGGGCTGGTGTCCTGCTGGCTCCTGCTCCCCCGCTGCCCCTTCACTTTGCCCCGCCTTTGCCACTGCCAAGGGCTCAATGTCTGGGCAGAGCCAGGATGAGGATCGCACGGTGACAGGTGGGATGGCCCCTGGGCCCCTCGCCCAGCCACCCGTGCGCCCCAGCGCAGGAGAATCTCTTAATGCTGCATCACGGCTGGGTGGGACGAGACCTCAGGTGTCACCAGGTGACTCGCCTTGGCTCTTAAGGAACTGAGAAAAGTGAACAGTATTGGATTCAGGAATCATCACAGGGCTTAAGCACACTCCTTCCTTAACTGGACTGTTTTCTAGAAAAATGGATTTCTGTCTAGAACTCCAAGAGTTCTGTTAGCTCTGAAATTTTAAGATTTGAGGATTTGAATTATTTGTTTCCTCTCCTTTGTTCCATTAGCACCAGCACTCGTAGGTTAGTGGACAGAGCCAGGTCACTGAAATGAGCAGATCGGACTTTTTGTTCCATTTCTTTGGGACCAGTTTTGATGGATGTCTCTGCTCTGCTCCCTTTGTCATTCACTGGAGATCAGGTTATTGTTGTTTGTTGTTTGTTTTGGTACTGGAAATTGAACCCAGGGGCGCTTAATCACTGAGTCACATCCCCAGCCTTTTTTTTTTTTTTTTTTTTTTTTTTACATTTTAGAGACAGGGTCTCACTGAATTGCTTGGGGCCTCACTAAGTTGCTGAGGCTGGCTTTGAACTCATGATCCTCCTGCCTCAGCCTCCGTAGCTACTGAGGTAGCTAACAGGCATGCACCACTGTGTCCAGCTCTCAGGATGTTTTAAGCATCCCCTGAGATAATGGCTGGGAGGCTTTTGAAAGGGTTTTAGGATTATGGCAGCGTTGGTGTTCCTTCTCTGGGTTCTACAAACCTCTTTTGTGCATACCTTTAGTCAGGTGGTCTACTGACTAAAGGTATGCACAAAGGAGGGCAAAATGAGACCCTCTAAAGAGGCTACTGACTGCTTCTGTCACCCATACCAGCCATCCCTTGTTAGGACCTTTGCTGTTTGTTCCTAATGATAAGCTACTAAAGGGTCAACTTAGAATTTGAATGCTTTGTTAATGGACCCTGAGAATCCTGAACTTTAGAGGGATCCTGTAAGATCCTAAATGACAAATGCAAAGTAAGGTATACACACAAGGACTCATGGCATTTTCTCCTGATGCCATGACAGGGCACTGAGAAATGAAAAAGACTCAGTCCCAGCCCCCCAGGTACAGGCAGGCTAGCAGGGAAGATGAGACACAGGCATCAATTAAGACAAGGCAGAAAGCCATGTGTACACAAGAAGGGCTTTGATAGAGTCCTGTACTGCCCGGGTGCTGGGGCATCAGGTTTCCTCTGTGAAGAAGGTAAGCATTTCAGAAAGTGACAGAAGAACAGGTGGAATTCAAACAAGCAATGACTGAATGCCCAACTCCCCAGACGGAAGGAACTCGCTAAGCAAAAACTCAAAGACAGCTATCATGAGATGTGTATGAAGTCCAGCCAAAAGACCTTCTGATCTCGGCTTTCCAATGTTCAAGGGCATGCTCAGACTTCTTCTCCTTTGCTCCTTAGGTGTTATTCAGAAGCTAAAACTCACAGAGGCTGCCACAAATGGGTTTTAAAAATCTAGCCCAAGTTCACATTCAGATTCTTCTGTTTATGAAACCTACTGGCTGGGTGGGCCTAACCCTTCTCTGGCTTTCTCCTTCAACCCTGTCACCTGCTCTCTCACTCAGCTGAGGGTCACATATTTTCAGTGAGGCTGTACAGAGCACACACAATAAATTGCACATAACTGAGCACATAATATTATCTGAGAGATGGGGAGGGTCGATATTTGGGGATTTCTCACGGGAGCTTGTCTACACCTGTGCTGTTCAATATGCCACTACCCACATGTGGCTGGTGGGCATTTGAAATCCAAACACAGTGTGACTAAGGAACTGAATTCCCAATTTAATCTAACTGAACATAATTTTAATTCAATGTTAATACCATTGACTTAAGAGTTTGTGAATCTGACATAGGTGTACCTTTGAAACTAGTTGATATGATTTTGAAGCCAAAGCATTTCTTTTTAAAGTTTTGGGTTTTTTTTTGGGGGGGGGTGTAATTTTTGGAGGGAGGGTACTGGGGATTAAACTCAGGGGCACTTGAACACTTAGCCACATTCCCAGCCCTATTTCGTATTTTATTTAGAGACAGGGTCTCACTGAGTTGCTTAGCTCCTTGCTATTCCTGAGGCTGGCTTTGAACTCAAGATCCTCCTGCCTCAGCCTCCTGAACTGCTGGGATTATAGGCAGGCACCATCACGCTTGGCTCAATGCATTTCTTTTACAAAATGGCCAAGTAGTTTTGTTAATGAGGATGCAAATATCAAAGAAAAATACTATTTTGCACTTGATTCTGTTACTGGGAAACTTTTAGGTAAACAATCAGGGTACTTGAATCTACTTTTTCAGCTATAACTTTATGAAATCCAAATACAGATCAAGTATGTCTGATGGAAATTTAGTGTTTGAAGTGCTCTCCACTGGGAGTGAAATGCAAACACCAGACTTTGAAGATAGTAGAAAAAAAAAAGACTATCTCACTAATTTTCATATTTTAACTATATGTTAAAATTATAATGTTTGTTAGGTTAAATTAAATGAAATGTGTTATTAATTGTATTCGTTTTTCACCACTTTAATGTGGCTACTAGAAACATTTAAATTACAAATGGCTATTTCTACTGGTCAGCACTCCACGGGATTGTCTGTAGGGGGAGGGGGAACACTCAGAGAAATAGAGTTTGGGGAGGCAGCTGTGTGGTAGGTTGAGCTACAGGTTGTCATTCTGGCCTCCTCTGACAGCAGTGGGAGTCACTGGAAGCATCTGAGCAGGAGTGGGTGTGATCCGGGATCATGCCTGGCCATCTTGCCTGTGGGCTGCTCCACATCTACTTCCTTTCCAGCTCTCTTCTCCATTTGCCCCGGCTCTGCCCCTAGATCATCTTCCTTGGCCTCCAGTAACTCTGGTGGGGAGTCCCTGTCTGAGGAGGAACTGGCCCACATCCTGGAGCAGGTGGAAGAAAAAAAGAAGCTCATTGCCACCATGAGGAACAAGCCCTGGCCCATGGCAAAGAAGCTGACTGAGCTCAGGTGGGTAGGCTGTGGGTCAACCAAGCTTCTTGAGATCCACAAGCCTCAGCGCCTTCTGATGGGAATGGGAGGCCCCTCCTTCTCCTGGCCCCATAGGGACTAGACAAGAAGGAAGATTCACCTTCCTCACCTCCCCAGGCTGAGTGCAGCACTCAGGGACACCATCACAGCCCTGCAGGACTTGAAGTTTGCCAGCACCTAGCAGGTCCTAGAGGAGGAGAGATGGAAGAACTGTACCCAGCCCTTCCATTGCCTGCCCATCTTCTCTCCCATGCCCCAGCTCATCTGGTGGTTCTGTGCCTCTCTTCTGACCCAGTACAGGAAGGATTTCCCCAGGGAAGCTGTCCAGGATGCCCCTTCCCAACAAGATCAGCTCTCTCTTGTGTTCTTTAACACGGGTTGTCCCATCGTCCCAGATGTGGAACTGTAAAAATTTAAATTGAGCAACAAATTACCACTACGGTAACTTTGAAATAATTATTATGTTTTTAGAGGCCTATTCTTTTGAGAAAAGTGCTGGGGGGAATGAATAGAGCATTTGGAAATATGTATATATTTCATGTGTATATGAACATATCTATAAAGGGCATATAAGCTCTAGAGTATGATTTCCAACTTATTTTAATGTGCTTGTGTTAATATCATTGAAATCTTCAAAAAATGGTTAAGCCCCCAACATCCCTCCCCGTGTGGCTCTCACTTGCAGTGACTTACCTGTACAAGGAGTAGGAATGTGGACTTAATTACCCACACATCCCCAAATCCTAACGCAAGGCCATGCAGGGAGTGGTGCTCTTTGACTATGGTTCTGGAAAAGAGACTGGGCCTTCTGCCCATGCCACTTGACTTTTGTTTTAGACTCAGCTAGTTCTCTGGTTTCCCTAGGAAAGTCGGCCCACCAATCTTTTTTTTTTTTTTTTGATTCTTGCATCTCTGCTCTGATTTTCAATCCACACTGCATGGCTTCTGGTTTTCCACTAGAAAATCCCCTTCTGTCTTTCCACCACATCCCTGGTGGCGACACTCACTCTCCTCTTTCATCTGTGTAAAGCCCATTTCCCTGGCTCCTCTCACACCCAAGTTTGCTCATGCTCAACTCAAACTCATGTTATTTAGGAGAACCGTTAGGCAGTCATGTTTTAACACAGCAAAGATTTTGACCACACCAACACAGTGCAGAACTTGTCAGGTTTTCTGACATGTAGAGTTTACCCCATTACCGTGCAGATTATTGCATGACCTTCTGTGCAGCTTCAAGAAGAAATGCCTCCCTGCAGTGCCTCAGGCCCCTGCCATGGGCTAGCACTGACCAATAGAACTTTCTGTAACAATGGAAATCTCCTGAAGCTGCACCATCTAACCCAGTAGCCCCTAACCAGCACTTGACATGCACTTAGTGCAACTGGGAAACTGAAAATTTTTTAATTTAAATTTTTAAAAAATGACAATAGTTAATAGCAATGCATTGCATATTTAAAATGGCAATGAGTAGATATTAAGGATTCTCACTGCAAAAAAAATGCAAAGTGAAAAAGGAAGGAAGATTCACCTTCCTCACCAGTGATTTGGGCATGATTTTGCCATTCTACAAATATTATAATATTTACATTTTTGTCAGTTAAAACAGTAAAATAAAAAATAACTTGAAATTTCAAGTAGCCACGTGCGCCTAGTGGCTACGATTTGGATAGTGTGTTCAGCTCTGGACAGCTGGCTGGCTTCTTCCCAGGCTCCTTTTTCTGAGTCCCTTCTCTTTGCTTCTTCCAGGATGGGTTCTTCCTTTTATCAGCAAGACTGAATAACCACCTGTCACTCTCACAGAAACTCACCCCCAACAGGTGTTGCCTGGAACACATCTTTTATTAATGGTGGAAAAAAAAAAAAACAACCTGGATGCTTGCAGAAATGAGCTCTCCAGCAGGCTGCAAAATCCTGCTTAGAGGAGAAATCTGCCATCTCTTCCCGCCTCTGAGGGCCAGAGTCCCTGCTGCTGGCAGGGTTGGCAGGATCTCTGGGTTGCAGGCTTTGCCAATATTCAGTCTAGGATCCAGAAGACAAAAAGAAAAGCCAGGGAACCCAATGCCCTGTCATCCCTTTGATCTGGAGGTCCTTAGCTGCTTCTAATTTCTGGAACTTTTCCTTTCTCCACACTCTTCTCAGACTCTTCTGCCTTCCACATAGATTTTTAAGACTTTACGTGACTACATCCAACCCGTCCAGATAACTATGATAATCTCCCTATTTTAGAGTCAGTAATCTCAATCCCACAGAGTCCCTTTTGCCATTTAACAGTTTATTCACAGGTATGACACCAAAGGGCAAAAGTCATGCGGGGGTTTGGGGGGCAAACTCTGCCTATCACAAGTGTCTAGTGTATGCCAAGCATTATTCTAGGAATTTGGGAAGTTTCAATGGACAAGACAGACAAAATGCCCTGCCTTTATGGAATTCATATTGTAACCAGGGGCATAAAAGCACACAGGCTTTCAGCCCCATAACCCCTCATCATTTAGATTTCCTTTCATTGGGTGTTAATGGAATTCCCACCCACCCCAAACTTTTTTCTCCTGACCAGGGAGGCCCAAGCCTTTGTGGAGAAGTACGAAGGAGCCTTGGGAAAGGGGAAGGGCAAACGACTCTACGCCTGTAGGATGATAATGGCCAAGGTGCGTGACGGGGGACAGCCAGCCTGCTGGGAGGGTCTGCTCTGCTTGGGAACATGGAGGACCCCAGCCTCACCTTCCCCCCCACCACCATGTGTCAGTTACCCCCAGAATCCTGAGAGTGAGGCCCAGTAGACCATCCTCCTTCCTCCAGTGATGGAAATCAACTGTGTCCTCCTAGTTCCTCTATGCTGATTCTGTGGAGGCTTCCATATACGTAACATCTGTTTCCTCACCAGCAAATGAACTCACAGAATGAATGGCGTTAAAACCACTGGGGGGGGGGTGGCTAGGGTTGTGGCTCAAGTGGTAGTGCGCTCACTACTACTGCAAGGCACTGGGTTCGATCCTCAGCACCACATAAAAAATAAAATAAAAATATTATGTCCACCTAAAAAACTAAACACACACACACACACACACACACACACACACACTGGGGTTTTTATTTTTCCAAATCCCAAATCATGTTGATTTGGTGGAGACCCAAAAAGGCTGTGGTATAATCAGGGTCGGATGATAAACAGTGATGTTCCCTGAGGCAGCTGGCAGCTCTGCTCTGTTATGTCATCCCCTGGTCATCAGATCCAAGGGTAATGGTCTGAGGTGGGACATTTAACCTGGGACTTATTGAAATTTCCTTCCTTGAGGGGACTGAAGTACTCACAGATTTGAAAAACTACCATTCGCATCCACTTCATTCTTGCAGAGAGCCTGTTTCAGGGCTTGAGTGTGGATGTAGTTGCTTCAGCTCTCAGTTTTGATGCCTAATACTTCCAGCTTCTTCTTTTTCTTTGTTTCCCTAGGCTTGCCCTGCCTGTGAAATGTACTATTTCCATATGCATTTTTTTTTGAACCGGGATTGAAACCAGGGGTTTTTAACCACTGAGACACATCCCCAGCCCTTTTTATATTTTATTTTGAGGCAGAGTCTCACTAAGTTACTTTGGGCCACACTAAGTTGCTGAGGCTGGTTTTGAACTTGCAATCCTCCTGCCTCAGCCTCCCCAGCTACTGAAATGACAGGTATGCTCCACCACTCCCAGCCATCCATAAGCTCTTTTTAAAAATCACTTTGCAAAACTCTAATATAGCCCATTGAGATTTTGATCAATATTTTTAAAAATCTTCCATTTTATTTGTGCAGGCTTCTTATATTTAATATTTAGTCTTTGCATCAAAGAAGACTGCATGTTCCTCAAGCCTTATCTTGCCTCTTTGAGCAAAGTTTTTCAATTTCTTCACATAGATCTTTTCCATGTCTTAAATTTATTTCATGTAGTTTATATTCTAGTTCCTTTTGTGAATGGACTAATCTAATAACTAGCTTTCAGTGGTATATAGAAAATTACACTTTTGTGTGTTAATTTTATATGTGGTCTCTTATTGTACTATTGTTTGTTTGTTTGTTTGTTTCTGCACAGTGGATCAAAGAGAGGCATTCATGCAATAGGCAAGCCCTCTACCACTGAGCAACAGCCCCAGTCTTGGCTTCTCTTATTAATTTTATTCATTCTAATAATTTTCATCTGATTAGGCACATAAAAAGGGTTTTTTTTTTTTGGTTCTTCTAACGTGATCTGTAATTTCTACCCCTAAAGTATAAGTTAGTAATTTCAGAACAATTTCAGTTGACAATGATAACCATAGATCTCTGTCTTTTCATCATTTTAATGAGAATGACTTTAGTGTTTCACATTAAGTTTATGGGACTTGTCAGCTCAAAATAGACTTTCCCATAATAAGAAATTACCCTGTAGTTATAGGTTAAGATTTCCATTTTATTGGAAATAGATATTAGATTTTATTAAGCACCTTTGTCTTTTAGCTATTAAACTTCCTTTTATTTCTGGGATAATCTCAGTCATGGCACATTATTTTTAACTCCTCAGACACACATGACTTGATAGTATTTTATTTATATGTACTACAGACATTTCATAAGATTGATCTGAATTTGTGTCGCACATATGCACAGGGATGCACTAGGAATATACTTGCTTTATAATAGTGAACAAATAGCATCATCTCCTCCTTATGCTGTAAATCATTTTTTATGGAGCATGAATTTTTTTTTGTTTGTGTGAATTCCATCTTTATAGAATACCTTGATATTTTTTTCATGTGTTCCTTGTTGATTGGTGTATTCAAGTTTTAGCTTTTTTTTAGAGCCCTCCTGATAATTCATATTCTTCCCCAAACTTGATCATTTCAATAAAATTTTCATCTGCATTAACAGAAAGTGGCATATGCGCCATAATTTTTGCCATTTTCTTTATATCTGCTGGGTTTGAAACTGTTTATTCCTAGTATTTTTTTCTCCTTTATCAGTTATAAACACCTGGCAATTATTTCTGGGTCATTTTATTAATTTTTTTTTTAAAGAGAGAGTGAGAGAGGAGAGAGAGAGAGAGAATTTTCAATATTTATTTTTTAGTTCTCGGCGGACACAACATCTCTGTTGGCATGTGGTGCTGAGGATCGAACCCGAGCCGCACGCATGCCAGGCGAGCGCGCCACCGCTTGAGCCACATTCCCAGCCCCTCATTTTATTAATTTTGTTGAATAACTATTTAATATTTGATAACTGCACACTCAGATCTTCTTTTTTTTTCCATTTGAGGAATGTGCTTTTCAATACACCTTTTTTGTTGTTGTTGTTCTAGATTTTGCTGTAACAAGCTTGCAACAAACAATTTTGTAACACTTATTGTAAATCCAACAAAACACAGTCCCCCAAATAATATGGCTGGTTCAAAAGCATGCATATTTTATTTATTTATTTATTAAACAGAGAGAGAGAGAGAGAGAGAGAGAGAGAGAGAGAGAGAGAGAGAGAATTTTTAATATTTATTTCTTAGTTTTCGGCAGACACAACATCTTTGTTTGTATGTGGTGCTGAGGATCGAACCCGGGCCGCACGCATGCCAGGCGAGCGCCCTACCGCTTGAGCCACATCCCCAGCCCCATCATATTTTAAATTTTAAAGCACATTTCCAAATTATTGTTCCCAGTTTGTAGCAACTCAAACTCAAATGAATGAACAACAACAGAAAAAATAGGTTGTTGTTCCTCTTTAAATTGTATTCACTATTTTTTAAATTGTAGAACACTTAATTGAGATCTACCTTCTCAACAAAATTTTAAATGCTCAATACAGTATTGTTAAATACACGCACAATGTTGTACAGCAGATCTCTAGTCAGATATGTCTTTGATAAATGAGTCTGTTCAGTCACATTTCTGTCAAGTAGATCCAACTTCCTCCATAGGGAGAGGATGATCGCTGACCTTCCTTTGTTACCTGCCCTCGCTGTTTTTAATTCTTTGTTTTCCTCTCTCTTTGCAGTCTTAGGAATTCTCAGGCATATTCTTAACACCATGGAATCCATTTTCCTCTGTGTCAGTTACTGTTCTTACTATGTCAAATGTTTTTTTTTTTTCATTTCATTATAGAACCTTTAGCTTCCTGTAGTCATTCTATACCTCACATTCTTTTTTTTTTTTTTTCGAGGTGGGGTACCAGGGATTGAACTCAGGGGCACTCGACTACTGAGCCTCATCCCCAGCCCTTTTTTTGTATTTTATTTAGAGACAGGGTCTCACTGAGTTGCTTAGTCCCTCTCTGTTGCTGAGGCTGGCTTTGCACTCGCGATCCTCCTGCCTCAGCCTCCCGAGCCACTGGGATTACAAGCATGTGCCATATTCTTTTTAAAATCTTAAATTGCCATCTTTTAGAAGACGGATTTTTTGCAATCTACTGAGAATGACAAACTGCTTCCTAGAACTTATTTATATATCCTAAGGAATGTTTTCCACAAATTTCAAAGAATAGGTGTCTCTTTTTACTTATTCAGCAGTACTGTTTCTCAGGCCTCACTGGTTGCTTTCATTTTAGTCACTAGATCCCAATTTCATCCACAGACAGGATGTGTCACTTGCCTGGATCTTGTTTGATCCCTACTTGGAGCCATTTTCTTATCAGTAGCTGGGGAGCCAGATGACATGA
This sequence comes from Spermophilus citellus, assembly GCF_964194105.1. Taxonomy (NCBI): domain Eukaryota; kingdom Metazoa; phylum Chordata; class Mammalia; order Rodentia; family Sciuridae; genus Spermophilus; species Spermophilus citellus. The sequence goes on from NC_138185.1 coordinate 28,666,337, forward strand.
CAATGACCCAGTCCGGCAGCCAGCAGCTCCCACAGTGCTGAGGAAGGGGCTGGGGATCCTCTGCCCACACCCAGTCTGGTTTTCTGACTCTGCAAACTAATGAAGGTGTCCACAGCCTCCACCAGGTGGTTGCCAAGGTACCCGCCAGTAGCCTGGGCCTCACTTGGCCACATTAATTACCTCTCCCCATCTCCAGCCTTGCGAGCCTGCGTTTTATGCTGATTTTATCAGCACTCTGAACAGGAGATCCATCTCTCGGAGGAAGACTCACATTAATAAAGCTTGTGAGACTGATATATAAAACCAGATGCTGGATTATTAATTTAAAAGGAGAAATTAATGATGCAAGAACTGGAAAACTCAAAGTCCACTTCGACAGTCCCTTCTATTTTGGAAGTCAAGCTAGTTGTATGGGAAGCTAAACCTTCATTCTGATTTCAGTCTATTAATTTACAATGAAAGTTACCGCCAGAGAAACCAAAATATATACAGCCCCAGTGACTAGCAGGTGCTCTTCTTATAAACAGATCTACATAGGAAGCCAAATGAATCAAAGATTATTTGTCAGCACAGAATCTGAAGTAGACAGAGTGCATGAAGCCATGGGGCCAGAGCAGCTAGCATCTAGCATCTATCTTCCCCAGATCTGTGCCAGTCTGGTCAACCACACCTCTGCGTATGGGTCCCTCTTCTCTTTTGCATCTCTGACCATTTCTCTCTTCAGACAGGTGGTTTTCTTCTTTCTATAATAATCATTCCAGGGGCTGGGGATGTGGCTCAAGCGGTAGCGTGCTCGCCTGGCCTGCATGTGGCCCCGGGTTCGATCCTCAGCACCACACACAAACAAAGATGTTGTGTCGGCCGAAAACTAAAAAAAAAAAAAAAAAATTTAAAATTCTCCCTCTCTCTCTCTTTAAAAAAAATAATCATTCCATCAGAATATTGTCAAAACCATATTTAGAAAATCGGATCTGGAACTTGCCTGATTCCTTTGCATAAACCTTTCATCCTTGGGTGACTTTACAAAGTAACATCTCATTTCCTTCATGGACTAGTTTTTAGGAGAATTTTTAATAATAGAAACTAATAGCATCTGTTCTTTAGTACCTCATTCTTAGCCTGCTATTTTTCTATAAGTCTTTTTTATGTTTCTAAATGGCTTTATTTCTAGAGATTGAGGTTGGTGGGGAGAAAACCCTTTGAATCGACAAAATAGCATCTACCCATCAGACAGACATCTTCTCTGGTTTCCAGTTGATACAAACTCTGGGTGTTGAGCTGGAATCAAATCCATATTTGTGTTAGTCAACTTTACATCATTGTAACAAAATACCTGAAATAACTTATAAAGAGAAAAAAATGGGCCCACAGTTTTGGAAGTTTCAGTCCACGAGTGGTTAGCCTCATTGCTCTGGGCCTGTAGCGAGGCAGCACATTATGTCAAGATCACGTGGCAGATCAAATCTGCTCACTTCATTGCTGGCAAAAGAAGGGAGAAAGAAGAAAGGGGCTAGGGTGCCACTATCACCTTACAGGACTTACCACCAATGACCGGAAGACCTCCTTCTAGGTCCTATGTCTTAAATATTCCACAATCTCCCAATAATGCCACTCTGAGGAAGGAGCCTTCAGCACATAGGTCTTGGGGACATTCCAGATTCAAATTACATCACTATTGGAGGGAGGAAAATACCTTCCTAACTCCTTTCAGAAACTCAGGATCATTTTTTTTCCCAAAGAAGAATGGGCAGCCATGTGTTGAGGATTTTTTTTTTTCCAATCCCACCAGTCTCCTAGTTTAACAATTCCTATTAGATTTAGATCCTTGGCTGTCTGCCAAGGGTAACTATGAAAATTGTGAGGTTTCTTTTCCCCTTGAATTTCTATTTGAAGATAGAAAATATTGCATAAAAGATGACTAACCCAATTTGGTTGTGCTCATAAGTTGTACTCAAAATTTCTAAGTTCTTATTTAAACTGTCCAACCCTGAGATATTATCAGCACTGTAGACAAATGCTATGTATTGATGGTCCCCTGACTTCTCTTTCACTCCGCACCTGACTTTGGGAAAGCAAATATGGTTTAAATATTCACCTCTGGTAGCCTGAGCTCAGGGATGCAGAAGTGAGCATTCCAAGATGGCAACCTCACCCACATGTCAACCTCACATTGTCATGGCAACATCAAAATGTCTCTCAATGTGCCCCAATGTGCTCCAGGACAACATTTAATAGCTGAGGGTTTATCTATTCCATTTCAGAAATGGATCAAGTTTAAGAGAGACTTTGATAATTTCAAGACTCAGTGTATTCCCTGGGAAATGAAGATCAAGGATATTGAAAGTGAGTATTTTGGAATCACTGTTTTTCAGTTGAAGAGTCTTCCCAGCGTTTGGATTGTGTTCTTGAACTTCTGATTAGATTGTTTCACAGATTCTGTTGTATTTTTAAAAGTAGGACCAAGATTTAAGTTCAGCTTCTTCACTTTTCACTTGCAAGTGCTTGGGCAGCTCAGTTAACCTCCTGGCGACTCAGGTTATTTATCTGGAAAAAGGAAATGGAGACGAGATGTTTGTTCCATAGACTGATGTGAAAATTGAGTCTATCACACACACAAAATACTCAGTAGTGTCAATTTCCTTTGTCTGCACACTTAAATCCACCATCTTTTTGCTCCCTCTAGGTCACTTTGGTTCTTCAGTGGCTTCGTATTTCATCTTTCTCCGATGGATGTACGGAGTTAACCTTGTCCTTTTTGGCTTAATATTTGGTCTAGTCATAATCCCAGAGGTAAACAAACAAACAACAAAAATTTCTGTATCTTTGTATAGTGTTGAGGCTTTATATTACCCAAATACTCTGTTTGAAGAAGAGTCAGTCGTTCATTTTTAAATTCTATATTCTCATTAATTGCCCAAATAGTTCAGAACAAAGAATGGAAACTTGTGATTTTGAATCAAGAAATGGATACTACGTGTTTTTTATCTTTGACCCTAAGATCAGTATAGAATTAATATCTCAGTGATTTTTTTCCTTTTACCTAAAAAATAGAGAGATAGGCATAGCTAAACAATGAGTGAGTAAAATGTGAGGAAAAGAAAGGAAATGGTTATCATAATATGAACTACATCTTGGCTGCACCTTGGGGTAGAAGAGGGATATGCTTCTGGAGGCTCTTACCCAGGGTATTATAAAGTCTTGGTGATTTTCTGTTTGTTAAGCTATTTTTTTCACTTTTGTGAATGCACAATAGTTAATTTTCTTTTTATTACAATCAACTATACACATGTACTATATATGCTACTTTTTATGCAACTTATTTCCAAATAAGAATATAAATTAAAAATGAAAAGAAACAGAAGAAAATTACATGAAATGATGAGCCTATAAATTAACAAAACAAAGTAGTGAAATATTAAAAGTGGCACAAATCTGAAGTAGGAAGAGTGGATGAAGCTTGTGCTACAAACATCAAGAGTGACATGGTATATCCCTACCCTCATTACTTTTCAATATTATTTTGAAATTTCTCCCTCATTCAGTTAGCCTGGAAAATTGAGAATCTATCTGATGCATTTTTGTACTCAAAAAACTCTATTATTTTATTTTGGAGGTCATCTGATCGCAGACCCCTCAATCAAAAACGACTAGAAATTAATAAAGAGTATATTGACATGTCTGAAGTAAATTTAAATAGAAAAACAACTTCAGTAATTTTCTATACTTCTAACATGCAGTTTAAAATAGAATTCAACATTCTGACACTTGCAACAGCAATAAGTCTATAAAATAACTAGTGAAAATGTATCAAATAAGAAGATTCCTAAATACACTATCAAGTATTACTGGACAAAAGTAAGATAACAAATGAAAGGATACATTCTTAGAAGGGATACAACTCGATATCATAAAAGAGTCAATCCATCTTTTTTTTTTTTCATACTAGGGATTGAATTCAGGGGCACTCAGCCACAACCATATCCCCAGTCCTTTTTAATATTTTTTTTAGAGACAGGGTCTTGCTAAGTTGCTTAGAACCTTGCTAAATTGCTAATGCTGGGTTTGAACTCACGATCCTCCTGCCTCAGCCTCCCGAGCTCCTGGGATTACAGGTGTGGAGCACTGCACCCAGCCAAAAGTCCATCCATCTTAAATCAATATGTAAATGTAATTTCATTCTGATTTTTTAAAAATACTTAAAGATGTGAATAGGGCATATGGATAAGGATACTAAGAAATATGTACACACAAAGAACTAGATGTACTCCACAACAGGGAATTCATAAAGTAAGTTTTTGGTACATGCACAACATTAAATTTTTTTTTCAATTTTTTATTTATAGATGGACACAATATCTTTATTTTGTTTATTTATTTTTAAGTGGTGCTGAGGAATGAACCCAGTGCTTCACATGTATGGGGCAAGTGCTCTGCCATTGGGCCACATCCCCAGCCCAACATTACCCCAAATTCACTTTATTTGGGGAAATAGCTTATGACAGAAGGAATTGATCATAAAAGAATATTAAGCTCAATAACCAGACTAAAATGTATAGAGAACTCAGAAATAATTAAAAGGAAATATGTGATTATCTAGCATATTGAATAGAGTTGGTAGAAGGTGATGCATAATATTTAAAATGTTCTTCTATACTTTCCCACTTTTTCTATGAGTGTGTGTTAGTTTTAAAATCAGGAAAGTACAGCGCCAGGTGAGATGGCACACACCTGTAATCCCAGCAGCTTGGGAGGCTGAGGCAGGAGGATTGTAAGTTCAAAGCCAGCCTCAGCAAAAGCGAGGCCTTAAGCAACTTAATGAGACCCTGTTTCTAAATAAAAAAATAAGAAAAGGGCTGGGGATGTAGCTCAGTGGTTAAGCGCTCCTGGGTTCTGTCCCTGGTACCAAAAACAAAAACTTTTAAGTCAGGAAAGTGATTGATGTTATTTAAAGATTGGTGCTATTTAATGAGTGTCTCCTCCTCTGAGAGGGAAATTTTTAATCCAGCCTACACTTGTCTCTGTGTGTTCGTATTTTCTCCATTTACACCATGTCACTCTGTCCCTGCGACAGGTGCTGATGGGCATGCCCTATGGAAGTATTCCCAGAAAGACTGTGCCTCGCGCCGAGGAAGAGAAAGCCATGGACTTTTCCGTCCTTTGGGATTTTGAGGTACTGTGGCCAACGTGCACTTCCATTTTGTGATTGTAAGGTGAAAGGTCACAGGAATGGTGTAAAACATTGCATTTAATTATTGAAAAGTCTGCCTGTTCATCAAATAGGAAGCCATCATCAGGCAAAATGCTTTTCTCATCCTTCTTATGTCTGCTTTGACTACTGCCTTCATTTTCCTAGGTCTGCCACTGAAACAGTCTCCCTCTCCCCCTTGCACAGTGTGGCTCCTAAATCTCCATTTCCTCTGCACCAGAGTGAACTTTCTAAACTGCAGATCTGACCTCAGATAGTCATTGCCAAAATGGAATTAGATCATTGTTCCTCATAGGATATACAAGGGAACTGTTCACAACCTGGCTGTTCCCTAGCTGGTCCTGGGTTTGTCTAATACCTCCCACCTCAGTGCCCCACCACTACCAAGTTTCAAGGAAGTCCCTGAATGCATGCCACACCATGCTCTGGCTCATGGTCCTCTGGCTCATATCCTTTGCCTGAAACATTCTTCCCGCCTTTTTTTCTTTTGGTACCAGGGATTGAACTCAGAGGCACTTGACCACTGAGCCTCATCCCCAGCCCTCTTTTGTGTTTTATTTAGAGACAGGGTCTCACTGAGTTGCTTAGCACCTTGCTGTTGCTGAGACTGGCTTTGAACTCACGATCCTCCTGCTTCAACCTCCTGAGCCACTGGGTTTACAGGCATGCGCCACCACACCCGGCTCTCCCTGACTTTTGGAGTCCACACTTTTCCAGGCCTTAGCCTGCAGCTCCAAGGGGTGGGTTCCGAAGGCTGGCCACAGCCATGCTGACACCCACAACAGGTCATTGCTGCTGCCATCCTTTACTCTCAAAGTCAGGTTGAATCCCTTCAGAAATGTGTGAAAGTGAGTTGGAGTAATTTTCCAAGTGATTTGGAACAAGGATACCCAACTATACTGCTACTGGGGATTTCCCTTATTCTTTATGTCATCAAGGATCCCAGTTGAGATATTCTATCTGCCAAAAACAAACTGAATATATTTCACAAAGATTGCTTGCTTTATATTTAGCAAAGACATAAAAAGAGGCTAAAAATCTGAGTTTATATTATAGCTAAATCATTACACCCAAAATTGTACTATTACACCAACAGCCCCAAGTCAAAACTCCCAAGTCAAAAATAAAACAAAACAACATTTGAAATTCAGTTCATCTGTGGGCTTTATCATGTGTAGTTTTCTTTAGAAGCTGTTAAATATTGAGAAAGCTCACAAACGCCCATCTACTTTTAGAGCATTAAGACTCCAGGAAGGCTGGGGGCGGTGGCAAACGCCTGTAATTCCAGCAGCTCAGGAGGCAGAGGCAGGAGGATCACAAGTTCAAAGCCAGCCTCAGCAACTTAGTGAGGCCCTAAGCAACTTGGTGAGACTCTATCTCCACAAATTTTTAAAAAATAATAAAAAGGGCTGGGAATGTGGCTCTGTGGTTAAGTACCCCTGGGTCCAATCCCCGGTACCAAAAACCAAAACCAAACCAACCAACCAACCAACCAACCAAACAAACAAACAAACAAACAAAAAACCCCAAACCCCAGGAATAGGGAAAAATAACCCTGAGCTGTGTGTGCCTGTGGGTGCAGGGGTGGGCCACACACTTATGCATGCCCCTTGTCCCTGATTGATCCTCAAAGTTGACAATGTTCTCCTCTCCTTGTCTCTATTCACTCTGTATCATGGGGAGAAAAAGGGAATAAAGAAGGGAAAGAGGAGAACACCTGGGTGGACCCTGGAGCCACAGTGGGGAGGTGGAAGGAAGAACAAGAGCTTCCAGAACTCTTCTTTAACCCTTCGACCCCAGTGAAAACTGAGACCCAAGTCCCTGGTAGAATGGAAGTATCTGACAGCTGTCTTCTCTGAGCTTGCAAACCCCACAGCATCGGCCTTGCTGTCCCGCAGGGTTACATCAAGTATTCTGCTCTCTTCTACGGCTACTACAACAACCAGAGGACCATTGGGTGGCTGAGGTACAGGCTGCCCATGGCTTACTTTATGGTGGGGATCAGTGTGTTTGGCTACAGCCTGATGATTGTCATTAGATCGTAAGTATGATCGTCTCACTGACATATTTTTACATCTCTTTACACAAAAAACTCACTCCCTGAGTCTCTTTATGCCTACTCACTTTCTTACGGAGAAAACAAGGAAACACATACACAAAACATAGGCAAATTATAACGTGGTATAAAAGACATAAACCAGGTAATATGGGGAGTTCTGGGATATGGGATAGAAACTCCTTTAGATAAGGCATAGAACTGCCAGCCATGCTGAAAGTCTGAGGTGCAAAATTTTAGACAAAGGAAATGGCACTTGAAAATGCCCAGAGGCAGCAAATAATCTAGCATGTTCCGAGATTGCCAAAAGATCAGTATGGCTTGAGAGGAAGCGTGTCATTTGGTAAGGTGATGCCTGAGGTTTGCAAGGCTTGTTTCTGCTTTCCTCCAGAACTCAGCTTCTTCAGAAAAGCTGAATATGTAAAGATATAACCAATAAACCAAAAAACAAATGCAGTTGTGATTCACCATGGCAACCTGTCTGGCCCCGGCTCTACCTCTCTGTAGTCAGAAATGGCTTTTTTTTTTCCCCCTTTGGTACAGGAGATTAAACTCAGGGACACTCAACCACTGAGCCACATCCCCAGCCCTATTTTGTATTTTATTTAGAGACAGGGTCTCGCTGAGTTGCTTAGCACCTCACTTTTTCTACGGCTGGCTCTAAACTTGCCATCCTCCTGCCTCAGCCTCCCCAGCCGCTGGGATTATGGGTGTGTGCCACCATGCCTGGCAAGAGATGGCTTTTTAATGTCTGTGCCTTTTAATTCAGATTCTCTGAAGAAAACATTTGCCCCGTCCTGTGAATTGCTTTCTTAGTAGTTGGGGAACCCATTAGCCATGCTGGGGGTGTGGGGTGGGAGGCACACTCTCCTACACAGACCCGACCACCAGGGCCCACATCCCCCTCAGCAGAGCCACAAGGGGTGGTTTCTCCCAGGAGAATGTGGAGCTGTGTCTGAGAGACAGTTGTAGAGTACTGCAGAGCCTGGTGAGAACTCCTGAGGGTCACGGGGGAGCCTGGCTTGGCTTCCTATTGCCTCATCTCAGGGGAAAGTGCTTCTGCTCATAGGCCCTGCCCAGCACTTGACAGTGACCACTGGATGACATGTGGCCGCCCGCATCTATCAAACAAAAGGGACAAAACAAGGAGACCAACTCCGTTTTATTCTTAGCTTTCATGCTATAACTTTTTGACTGTTTCTATCCCAGAAAAGTATAGAGATATGGAATGTCTCTGTGATGAACCCAAAAGTTAACTCCCGTGGCAGGTCAAATCCCAAAAGCCAACACGTGAGATAGAATTAGGAAGAAGCACAAAGTCCCCCTACTATCCAGTGGAGCCCCTGCTTGGAATTCTGTGATTCCCACAGGGCTGAACACCAGGGAGCACAGAGAGGCTGAAAAAGGGCTGAACCATGTGGGCCACAAGGAAGGTCTAAGCTACTTTCAGCCAAGCTTGCTTAAGGAAAAAATGACCTGATAGCCATACCAACTTGCTTAAGGAAAAAATTACCTGATAGCCATACCAACTTCCTCAGGGGTCACTGGGATTTATATCAGGCAAAAAGGTATATGTTCTATCGGAGAAAATAGATGATTTACAGAGTGTGTTTCTCTTTGAGGATAAAGTCCCCATAAAGGGGACTTTTATTCTTAGATTGCATTTGCAGGCAAGTCAAGCCAGAGGAAATCAAGCACAAGGGTAGAAAAATAGTCAGATGTCCTGCATCCTGCAGGCTGCCTGTTACCCAATTGACACCATATGTGCTTACAGGGGACTCTGAATTTGAGGAGGGGAAGGTGCCCTGGCTGTCATTAAAGCTGCCTGGGTTCAAGTCCCTGCCTAGCTTGTTCCCTCTTTGGGTGTCTGTTACCTGTTTGTTTGCTACCTGTGCCAAGACTGACTCAGGCCAAGGTCCCCTTGGGGTAACAGAGCAGAAACAGGGCAGGCATAAGAACAGTGATGTGCACCCCACAGGATGGCCACCAATACCCAGGGGAGCACAATCGACGGGGAGAGTGACAATTTCACATTCAGCTTCAAGATGTTCACCAGCTGGGACTACCTGATTGGGAATTCAGAAACAGCTGATAACAAATATGCCTCCATCACCACCAGCTTCAAGGTAATTACCCCAGGGCAGTTACTACTTCCTAGAAACCTCCGGGTCCTTCAGTCTTAAAAGACTTGTCCCATCTAGGACATTGGAAATAAGATCCCACAAATAATCCATGGCAAGAGCTGTACCTGTAGCATAAGCCCAGCTTGCAGGACGGCTGGGGCAGGTACCCACCACCCATTTCTCACATGGTAGAAAATCATGGATGCTGGGATCTGGTCCTGCCTGTTTCCATGGGAAACTGCTTTCTGCTGGAGAAAATGGAAGTATTCATTGGGGCAACACTTGTCAACATTTTTCTGCTTGCTATAGTCACTTAAGGAACTGCTCCCACCTCCAAGATTCTGATGCAATTAGCCTGGGAGGGGGTCCTGGCATTCATTTTGTTTTGTTTTGTTGCTACCAAGGGTTGAACCCAGGAGTACTTAACCAAGCCACATCCCAGCCCTCCCCACAATCCACCCACCCTCCACTCATGTTTTACTTTAAAATAGGTTCTCGCTAAATTGCATAGGGCCTTGCCAAGTTGCTGAGGCTGGCTTTGAACTCATGTACTCCTGCCACAGCCTCTAGAGCTGCTGGGATTATAGTCATGTGCCACTGTGCATGGGCTTGGCATTCATTTTTTTGAAAAATATCTCTGTAAGTCATTAGAACACCCAGGAAGAGTTGAGAACTCTGGTTTAAGGATGTGGGAATCAAGGAATCAACCCTATGTTTCTTACAGTCCACACAAAATGATCTCACTAATTTGTTCACAGAACAGATTTGGGTTGGGCTACAGAATGATGGTTCATATAAAGTGACAAACCAGACACTGATAATTGGTAGGAAGTCTCCTACAAAGGAGGCTTTGGTGTCTGGGAGAAACTCATTTTCCCTTCTAGGTTTACCACTTACTAGTTGTATCTTCATAGAGAGTTACTGTTACATGACACAAGGTTAGAAAACAAATATCAATTGTATTTTTAAATACTAACAGAGGACAATTAGAAGATATTTGGTGTGGAGGTTATCAGGGACTGAACCCAGGGGCACTTAACCAATGAGACACATCCCCAGCCCTTTTTATTTTTTTATTTTGAGACAGGGTCTTGCTAAGTTGCTTAGGGCCTCACTGAGTTGCTGAGGCTGACTTGGACTTGTAATCCTCTGTCTCCAGCCTCCTGAGTCACTGAGATTACAGGCATGTACCATCATGCCCCACTAGTAAATATTTTTAAAGATTCTATTTGCATTAGTATCCAAAACTTAAAATACCGAAGAATAAATTTACCTCAACGCACAACACACAATTCACCAAAAAGGTACAAAACTATTGAAGAAATTAAGAAACCCTAAAAAAATTGGAGAAACATACCATATTCATGGATAAAAACTAGAGTGGAAAACTATGACTTGGGAGCCATATCCAAGCTGCTGTATACTTTTGAAAAAAAAATTCTTTTGTTGAGACATATCCATGCCCATTTATTTGTACACTGTCTGTGGTTGCTTTTATGCTATAATGGCATAGATGAGTAGCTGCCTAGTAGCCTAGTAGCTGCCTCAGCCTCCCCAGCTACTAGGATTATAGGCATGTGCCACCACACCTGGCTAAAATATGTTTTCATAAAGAAAATAACTAATTCTACTTAGGACACAGGGGATTACATCATTCCCCTGTATTATTTATATTTATTTTTGGAAATACAAAAATTGGTTTTCTCAGGAACTCAACAACCATGGTTCCTGGCCTGACCTTATTCATATCTCATTTTCATACAACTAAGGAATCAATAGTGGATGAACAAGAGAGTAACAAAGAAGAAAATATCCATTTGACAAGATTTCTTCGTGTCCTGGCCAACTTCCTCATCATCTGCTGTTTGTGTGGAAGTGGGTACCTCATTTACTTTGTGGTGAAACGATCCCAGGAATTCTCCAAAATGCAGAATGTCAGCTGGTATGAAAGGAATGAGGTAAGAAGGACATTACTAATGAAGTGAATATTGAAGGCAAATACTTGAATCACTGATTCCTACATTCTTCAGCAGAATTACTAGAAGTCTGGATTATAGAACTTGTTTTAAGAAGTGAAATTATATCACTTTCCAGAAGTAGCACAGACATCTTAAGCAAAGAATCACCTGCTTTTAGGCTTTGGGAACTGACCTCTGTAACTAGATAAAGGTGGATTCTAATTATCATGTCAATCAACTGGATAGCCAGTTGTACTAACACCAATTATGAAAAAGACGATCCTTTGCTCACAGCTCTACAGTGCTACACTTCATAAATCAAGTGTGTATTAACATATGAATGTGATTCTGGGCTCTTTTCTATACTGAGAACCTACTGACATACTATACTGAGTTTTTAGTTTGCCTTGATATCTAAGGCAAATGAGTAGAGTGAGTTCTATAATCTAGTAAAATTAATGGACTTTAAAGAATAAAAATAAAATCCTCTGAGTGTATAGACAAAGGGAGGAAGTAGAATGAGTTCTCTCATGGAGAGTCACAATAAAAGACATTAAGGTTTTATTGGGTTTATATGGAATTCATAAATCTCTTTTGAGAATTTGACATCTGTGGTAGTTTGAAAAAGCTACAGTGTCTTCCTACCCCTGTGCCCATAGTCCTTCACAATGTTAAACCTTAATTACCTACTTAAAAGACCTGTCTCCAAACATTATCACATTGGGAGTTAGAGCTTCAACATATGAACTAGGGGAGTGGAGACAGCTCAGGCCAGAGAGGCTGAAGAGACAAGGTTTCTGCACTGGGACTTATCAAGAGCTAGAGGGGAAGGGAGAACCTTGTAGGCTACCCTCACCAAACTGATCTGCATCTCCCTGGTAACCCTTTATTATTACAATGGTTGTTCTTAAATAGATCCTCAGGAAACATTCATGCAGACAGCATTTCCTGAGTTCTGCACATTCATAATTGTCTGAGCTCTTTTTACTTAAAAGCCAATTTTGTTGGATAGGAAATTCATGGATCACATTTTCTTGAATGTCTTAAATGTGTAATTCCATATTCTTATGGCAAAAAGCACTTCTGTAAAAAAGAATTCTGATAATATTCTAATTTTCTTTCCTTTATATTACTTCCTCCCCTTATCTATACACCCAGAGGATTTTATTTTTATTCTTTAAAGTCCATTAATTTTACTAGATTATATCTTTGTGTTATTTATTCTGAATTGATAGTGTTTTCTTTTCAAATTAAAAATAGGTGAGATCACTTTTTGACCCAGCTATCCCACTCTTTGGTAGAACTAAAATCACCATACTATATTGATACTTATCAATATAGTATGTCTATAGCAGCACAATTCCATAGCCAAGTTATGGAACCAACCTAGGTGTCCATCAACAGATGAATGGAAGGCAATATGTATATATACACAATGAAATTGTACTCAGCCATAAATGAGGATGAAATTTTGTCATTTACTGGTAAATGGATGGAACCGAAAAGAATCATACTAAGTGAAATAAGAAAGACAAGGATCAAATGTTTTCTCTCATATGCAGAAGCTAGAGAGAAAAACAGGAATAAAAAGAGAATATCATGAAAATAGAAAAAAGACCAATAGAATACAGGGAGGAAATCAAGAGGGAGGGAGGTATGCTATTGATGAATGTTATTGATCAAATTATGAGCATGTATGAATATGTCACAATAAACCCCACTATTATATATAATAATAATGCACCAGTAAAAACCATAAAAATTTTTGAGTGATCATATCTTGTTTTCAGTTTAAGGAACAAGTAATTGAACTATGGTTTTAAAAATTTGTTCTGTCCTCTTGTTTGGATTTTCTTCGAGAACTCCTTTTGTGTTTATTTGGGATTTTCTTTGTCTATCTCCAATATATATCATTTTCTCTCAAGTTCTTTTAAATTCTTTATTGTTTTTTTTTAATTTTTAAAATTCTTCTTATTTTCATATTTTGATTCCATGTCATTATTATTATATGTATTTATTGTGATTTTTAGTTATATTCTTCACTTTTAACATGACCTTTCCCTTCATTTCTAATTCTTTGTTAATTCTTGTTTTTTTCTGATTTTTATTTATGTTATTATTTCATGACCTGTATCTCTTCTTAACATCTTTCAGCTTGTTTTTAAATGCTAGAGTATAATTTAAACTGTTTTGAACAAATAACTTTTTGGTGCGCTTTCATGCCTAATGGTGTGTTAACTTCTCTTTTTTTCTTACCACTTTGCATGGCCTTTGACCTCAAAATATTTTTCTACTGTTTGTTTTTATATAAAATTAGTTTCCCTGAGCTATTAGTGAGACATGGTTCATGATAACTTTTCTAGCATAACAGAGTTTCCCCTCCCATTGTTTGTGTGGATTGAATTCCAGACTCTATCCCCATTTTTTTTTTGTCTCTGCCCTCCCTTTTCTTTCTCCCTATTTTCCCCTGCCCGTTGTATTTCAGTTCCATACCCAGAAGGCTTTCCTTAATGTTGGGCTCTGTCCTGTAGGGGAGTTTGGTCAATTGCAAGAGTTCAAGTGGCCTTTTTCCAAATTAACCAAAATTGACCTTGCCCTCATCCCTCATTGGATCGAGCTGGGTTGGTTCCTCATGGCTTCAATTTCTGTTCTCAGGTTTTTCCACCCTGGTTTCATGGAGTGCCTATTGGCTCTTCTAACATCCTCCCATCCCAACCTTTTGGCCGCCCCTTTGCTTCTCCTGGCTTCCTCTCATGCCGACACCAGCATCCCATCGGATTCTGTGGCTATTAGCTGTTCATTCACACCTACTTGTGCCTCAGGATTCATGGCAACACTCTGTCAACTACTTTTGTTGCTTCTGGGTTTTTGATTGTTATTATCTGCTTTGTCCTCTTTCATATAGGAATTCAGGAAGATTAAAAGGTCATGTTGTGGCTATCATTATTTTCCCATAACTCCAAGTTATCATTTTTAATATGAAAATATATATATATTTCTATTAAAACTGTCATTGATTATCAGGAAAAATGTCCTAAATGGCTTTCTCTGACTTACTTCCCCAGCCACCCCTGATCACCCCCCTTCACTAAGCAGCAACTGCACTGTTGTTCCTTTTGTTCTACCCAAACACCTCTTCCTCACACTCTCATTTCACTTGAATAATTTCAGGTTCGAGCTTATGTTATGCATTGTGTACTTTATGTACATGCCCTTTGGAACATTTTTTATTTTTGTAATAATTAACTAGTCACATAATTATTTACATCTGCCTCAAGCCCTTTTGGGATAGTGTGACTTTTTTATCCTTTGTTGTATATTCAGGTTAAGCAATGTGATTCCCGCATAGTACATGCTCAGTAAACGAGAGACGGAAGAAGGACAAAGGAGAAAACTTTTGATAGAATACTCACAATGGGCCTAACACTATACGTATATCATTTTATTTTTGCCTTATGGCATATTGGCAGGATAGCTATTATTATTCCTGGTTTTTGCATGAACTATCTGAGGTTCAGAAAGGTTAAGACACACAGCCTGTTAATAAAGGAATCAGGATTTGGACCTAGAGTCTGTTGGACCCCAAGTCTTTCTATGATAGCTCATTCCTGAGTGTATAAACTTACTTCAAATCCACCATGAATCATGTAACCAGATATCAATCTGAGCATTCCTGACAGTGGATTGGGGGTTGCAAGCTATGTCTGACCAGAAAGGATTTAGAGGATGGGAAAGGCAAGAACTCTGGAGGCCCTTCTGTAGGAAGAGAGAGAGAGCTAAGGATTAGAATCAGAGGGGGGTAATATCCCTTCTATGAAGCTGTCACTGGATCACTTAGCTATGGCAAAGTCTGCCTTGAAGGGAATTGCAGTTTCCTTAGGAAGGAGGCCTACCAAGAATAAACCAAAGCACAAAGAACAGCGGGCAGGATTGATGTGATCCAGTGAGATAGCTTGCGTGACACTTGTGTCCTAAGTGGAAATATCTGTGAGAGCAGAAGAGGTGGGGTGGATCTTGTGCAAAGGCAGGAATTTGGCTGAGCATTAGGGGAACATGTACAGAGGGCAGTGGTGCAGTGAGGGCTCTCCAGGGGAGAAGAATTTCGGGAACAGGTATGAGGTGTGGAGGGGATGAGAAGCCAAGCCACGGGTCAGCGTGAACACGGAGGGGAAGAGTGAGGAACATCCCAGAAGAGTTGACCAACCTGCATTTTGTCAACCGTTCTTGGATGAACTGTTCCCACTGTGTAAAGAGTTTTAGTTGCAAAAAGAATGTCCCACTGTGCTCAGATCTAGTTATACTAGTCAGGATCCTCCCTAAATTAGAGCCAAAATTGAGTATTTACCAGCCTCTGGGGTGGCAGATTTACATACATCATCTCATGATTCTCACAAGAACTGCCATCATCATTTTATGCTTGAAGAAACAAGGTAAGTTTTGAAACTTTTGCTAAGTTATGAAGCCAGCAAATAATAAACAACTGGGGCTGGAAACCAGAAGGCTAACTCCAAATGCCACATTAACTGTACTCTTGGCCTCCACGTCAGTTCTCTTATGTGATCTGAGTTTCCTGTCTTTGATGCTCTTGAGATGAGGGCCCCATGGTGACGCCTGCCCAACCCCCAACCTGTGCAGAACATCAGGCACCACCCAGCAGAACTCATTTGCTCCTTCAGGAAGCAAGTATCCTTTGGTGTGATGATCTCAGTTCCTTTGTATAGACACCCAAAAGTGAGCTGCTTGACTCATGACAGCCAGGAAGCAGAGAGAGAGGGAGAGAGGGGGAGAGAGAGAAAGAGAGACAGAGAGAGAAAGAGAGACAGAGAGACAGAGAATGAAAAGAAGGGATCAGGAAAAAGAAATACCCTTAATTGTTGTTTTAGTCAGTTTTTTTTTTCTGCTTTGACTAAAAGACCTGACAAGAACAATTTTAGGGGAGGAAAAGTTTATTTAGAGCTCACGGTTTCACAGGTCTCAGTCCATAGAAGGCCAGCTCCATTCCTCGGGGCTCAAGGTGAGGCAGAACATCATGGCAGAAGGGCGTGGCGGAGGGAAGTGGCTCACAAGATGATCAGGAAGCAGAGAGAAATTCCACTTGCCAGATATAAAATGTATACCCCAAAGGCACGACCCCCTCAATGCCCACCTCCTCCAGCCACATCCTTCCTGCCTTCAGTCGTCACTCAGTTAATCCCATCAGGGAATTAATTCACTGATTGGGTTAAGGCTATCATAACCCAATCATTTGTCTTCTAAACCTTCTTTCACTGTCTCACACACAAGCTTTTGGGGACACTTCACATCCAAACCATAACAATGGCACACACTAGTGGGGTTCATGGGAGTATTTCAACACATGCGTACGGCATGCACTGGTCCAACCCAGCCCACCTTTATCAGTCCTCCCAACCCCTCCCCTTCCCAAATGCTAGTAATCACTAGTCTACATTTAGGTTGGTGTTTTTTAGTTTCCACATATGACAGAAAACATTGGTACTTATCTTTCTGGGTCCGGTTTATTTCACTTAATGTTTTTCAGTTCCATTCATTTTCCTGGAAATAACAGAATTTCATTCTTCTTCAAGCTGAGAGGGTGTGTGTGTGTGTATGTGTGTGTGTGTGATTTTCTTTATCCATTCATTCACTGATGGGCATCTAGGGTGATTCCATATTTTAGCTATTATGAAGTGTAACAGTAAATGCTGGGTATGCAGGCATCTCTTGGGTGTGCTGATTTCATTTGTTTGGTATATACCCCAAAGTGGGATTACTGGATCATATGGTAGATCTTCTTTTAGTTTGGGAGGAAACTTACATATTGTTTCCATAATGACTGTATTCATTTACATTCTCACCAACAATTTATGAGTGTCTTTCTTTCCACATTCTCACCAGCATTTTTTTTTAATAACAGCCATTCTAAATGGGGTGAGAGGATATCACATTGCAGTTTTGACTTGAATTTGTCTGATGGCTAATAATATTGGTTTGGTTTTGATTAACTTGTATTAATTGTACCTATTAGTGGGGTTCAGTGGGATATTTTCTCCTTCAAGAAATCTTGTTTTTTATTGATAAACAGTGACAATCATTACAGCAACCAACTAAGGGTCAGTTATGATGTGCAGGTATATGCTGACGGCTCAGGGTCATACAGAAATTCATAGATACACCAGGAAATCCCCAGGTGCAGAGCGGGTACAGCAGGGAGATGGGAAGGCCATGGAGGGGCAAGTATGGTGGCCAAGAAAGTCATGTTGATGACACTGTAACCCAGACTCACTCTCCCGATTTCTCAGGTAGAGATTGTGATGTCCTTGCTTGGGATGTTTTGTCCCCCTCTGTTTGAAACCATCGCTGCCCTGGAGAATTACCACCCACGCATTGGACTGAAGTGGCAGCTGGGACGCATCTTTGCCCTCTTCCTGGGGAACCTCTACACATTTCTCTTGGCCCTGATGGATGACGTCCACCTCAAGGTAAACGAACTCCCCCAATATCAGGAATCCACCACATTTCCTTTTTTAATACAGTACTTTCATGATGCATAATTTACATTAGTTAAATGTTGGAAGTTTAAAAACAGAAAATGAAGAAAAATGTCTACCCAGGCTATGACTCAAGGACTGTGATTATTAACATTTTACTACTGTCATTTTCATAATACCTTTAGTGTTTTATCTGTATCCCTTCCCATGTTGCTTTCTGGCTTCCACAGTGATCCATAGCCAAGTCACTGTCCGTTACAATGATATGGCATGGTTAACTGAACCGCTCATCAATGCTTACCAGTGTGTGAGGCCCTGGGGCACGGCAGAGAGCAAGAAGCAGTCCTGTTCTAAGTGCATTCATGTTCTGGGCCAGGAGACAGCTCATCCATTACAGCATGCTAGGGGATGTACTTCAAAGCCAGAGAAGCATGACAGTGCACACAGAGGAGGGCTCCATCCAGCCATCTGTACATTCATTCTTTTTTAAAAAATATTTTTAGTTGAGGATGGATACAATACCTTTATTTTGTTTAATTAGTTTTGTATGGTGATGGGGATTGAACCCAGGGTCTCATGCATGCAAGGCAAGTACTCTACCACTGAGTTACAACCCCAGCCCACATTCATTCTTTTATTACTATTATTTTTTAGTTGTAGATGGACACAATATCTTTACTTTTACTTGTTTATTTTTATGTGGTGCTGAGGATCCAGCCCAGGCCTCACACATGTGAAGCAAGCACTCTACCACTGAGCTACAACCCCAGCTCCCATTTATTTATTTATTTATTTTGGAGAATAATTTACTCACGGTTTATTCTGGGCATAGGAGGTAATAGCGACAGAGAAATGGACAATAAAAACAGGGCTCCCCTCAGAAAGTACAGTCTTGTAATAATAACAGATGAAGGGACAATTACAGAACAGAGTGATATAAGCTGTGGAAAACTTTCTCTGGGTCCCAAGGAGCATCTCCATCAGTCAAATCGTAGCAAACATTGGGTAAAACAGAGGAGGAGCCAGTGGCAACAGGGAACTGAAGGATGGCTAAACAATGAGTAGAGAGAAAGAAGTAAAAAAAAAAATTAGAGTGGGAGCCGAGAGAGGGCCACGTGGTAAATGGTACCCCTTTTACCCTTCTTCCACCTGAGGCTAATGGTAAACTGCTGAAAGGTTCTAAGCATGGTAATGACCGGCTCTGGCCCTTATCTGTCCCTGTACCCTCATCTCTGGGTTCCTTCCCGACCCAGAAGACTGCCCCTCCCTCCTGAACCTCACCTTGTCTCCACGGGCACAATGCTCTCTTGCCTCTCTCTGAATTAGTTAGTCCCTGATGACACTGTCTCCAGGAAGTCTTCTGTGTCTCATCATTGTCCTCTGTCATTTACTAGACTGTAAACTTTCAGAGGGAAGACCTGTCTGTCTTGGTCATTCCTGTCATCACTATCTTGTATACCAAGAATCGACCCTGAATAAATTATTCTCAAAAAAGAATGAATGGATTCATGAATAGATGGATGGACAGATGGATGCAACCTCAGAGGAGAAGACCTGAGGACTTCAGCCAATTGCTCCCTTTCCTGGGTAGATTGAAGGGCTGGGGAGAGAATTTCTGCAAAGGCCCTCAGGGATTAGTTGGCAAGGGTTGTGGCATCTGCTGGCTTTATGTGTGATTCCTGCAGAAACAGTTGGACCATCCCTGGCTCCTTCCAGCCCCATATCTCCATCTTGTGTTCTAGCTTTCTAATGAAGAGATAATAAAGAACATCACTCACTGGACTCTGTTTAACTACTACAACTCCTCGGGTTGGAATGACAGTGTCCTCCGGCCACCCCTGCACCCTGCAGATGTGCCCCGGGGTTCTTGCTGGGAGACAGCTGTGGGCATTGTGAGTAGTTATGCTCTCTGAAAAGGCAACTATTCTCAATTCTTTGTTGTTCCTTCCTTGATGTTTCCATTTGAGGAAAAACCCTGAAAACACATCCACTGTCCATCCAGCAGGAATTCCTTAATCATTTGGAGGGTAGACCTCTGCACCCCAAGAACTCCAAATCTACTTGCTATCTTAAACATTGTGTTGGGGTGGATCCTTTCAATTTTTCAAAAAAAAAAAAGTAAATGACGTATACCCAACAAAAGTAGAGAAAGCTTAATTCTTTTGCTTTTGGTTCCTCTTCATTTTATTTTCTCCAAAAACCAACAACAACAAAAAAAAAAATAGTAGGAAATGGAAAAAAAATTCAGCTCCTTTTCCTGGTGATTGATGGGCATGTTTAGTCCTAGTGGGGACAGCTGGCATCTCAGAGCAGATGGGGGAAACAAGTCAGGAGCCTTCAGGTTTTACTGATGATAATTATGGCGCACGAGGTATTGTCCATGTACCAGGCAATATGCACACAGTCAGCAAGCCTCCCTGCAAGAGTGTTATCATGATCAAGTTCAAGGGGTTTCAAGATTATTCCAAAGTCATACAACTGGTCATTTATAGAGCTGGGATGAAAATTAAGCAATCTCTAGAGCATGAGGTCCTTTCTCTGCACCACCTCTCTACCATGAAGAATCAGAAGACCACAGAGGTGAATTCTGATGGGTAGGGGTGAGTTTGTATGGCTATGGTTGATTGGGAGGGGAGGGCAAGGTCAAACCCTGGCCACTCCCCTTTTCTGTGTTCCTTCTTGCAGGAATTCATGAGGCTGACAGTGTCTGACATGCTGGTAACATACATCACCATCCTGCTGGGGGACTTCCTACGGGCTTGTTTTGTCCGGTTTATGAATTACTGCTGGTGCTGGGATCTGGAGGCTGGATTTGTAGGTTACTATTTTATAGACACTCCACATAAAGGTGCTTCAACCATTGTCCTCTTTGGCACTTACAGCCAGATACATTCTTGTGCATTTCATTTCTTTCTTTGCTTAATCTAAGTGTCTTCTCTGTGAAGTCTCTGCTCTGTGAAGTGGTGTAGTATTTGATCTTTTTTAAAAATTATTTTTTTTGTAGTTGTGGATAGATGGAACCCCTTTATTTTGTCTATTTTTATAGACAAAAATGCTGAGGATCGAACCCAGCACTTCACGCAAGCTAGGCAAGTGCCCTGCCGCTGAGCTACAGCCCCTCCCTCCCTCCCTCCCTCTCTCTCTCTCTCTCTCTCTCTCTCTCTCTCTCTCTCTCGTAATTTCTTTTTAGTTGTAGTTGGATACAATACCTTTATTTTATGTATTTATTTTTCTGGTGCTGAGGATCAAACCCAGCGCCTCGCACATGCTACACAAGCATTCTATGAGCCACAACCCCAGCCCCACGATCTGTGTCTCTTTTAAGGGTCCTTTTTGCCTTCATAGAAGCAACTCTGCTCTTTCCCAACATGATCTTATCCAGGAAAGGGAGGCATTCTGCCTTGGGAAAAGGTGGGCCTTACACTTCAGTGCTGTGCAGATGATTGGTTAAGAAATACCTGCACCGTGAGTTTTTCATACCAGCATGTGAGGATGGTTATGACACCACTAGGCAATAAATTTTCAGCTTCATTATAAAAACAAATGGGGGGTGGGGAGGAAGGAAGGAAGGAAGGAAGGGAGGGAAGGAGGAAATAAATGCCCACAGTGTCAACTCTTAGGGAGACTGAAATCCTAGGATGGATATTAATGTTTTACAAAATCCTAGAACACACCAAAAACTCAATAACCATCTGGATTATGCTTTGAGAAACCTCTTGTGACTCATTCCTTCCACCTAGGATTCTCCTCTTCCCCACTTACCTGGCAAACTGCTCATTCTAAACATGTGCCGTCTCCCCTCCACAGTGACCTTCTCTGGTCTGGCAGAACCTCTGGCCTGCTCACTTTTCCTGTGTATGTCTCTTCCACACCTCATTAGCCCACCCATTACTCACTGGTGTTGGGAGCGGGGCTCTCCCTTAATTGAGCTCTGTGAGAGTCTCCATATCCTGATTACCTGTGTAACCTTCATCCTGGTTTGCAGCAGGGTGCCTAGTAGGGGTAAGGGTGCAGATTTCTATCATATTTTTTAAAATATTTACTTTTTAGGTGTAGATGAACACAACCCAATGCCTTTATTTTTATGTGGTGCTGAGGATCGAACCTGGGTCCCCCCGGTGCTAGGCGAGCACTCTACCGCTGAGCCATAATCCCAGTCCATCTATCACATTTTTTTTTTATTTTAGTCCACTGCTGGTTTAATTTATTTATCATTGTTTTTGGTACCAGGAATTGAACCACTGAGCCACATCCCTAGTCCTTTTAAAATTTTTTTATTTTGAGACAGGTTCTCTCCAAGTTGTTTAGAGCCTCGGCTATTTGCTGAGGCTGGATTTGAACTTGTGGTCCTCCTGCCTCAGCCTTGAGCTGCTGGGATTATGGGTGTGCCTGGCTTTCCCACCAGTTTTTTTATTTGTTTGTTTTAAAATTTTCATTATTTTATTTTTTATGTTAATGATGGGTTTGTTGAGAGGTTAGTTTCATTGTTTCTTTTTTTAGTTTATTTTAATTTGTTATATATTGTTTTAAACAAGTTTATTCAACTCCCCCCTCAGTGGTAAGGAAAATTTCACAATCTTGTCTGAGAACAGGATGAAAAGACTTCATCCTCCAAGAAGATGATCTCTTTGATAGGAAGATAAAATATTGCCCAGATGTCTTCATATTAATTTAAAAATTCAATAAGACCCAAAGTTATACTCAAGTTTCTTCAAAAAATAAATATGTGGGAATATCTAGGAAAAATTTTTGGAATGCAGAATAAAAGGAACTGGACCTACCATTATATTAAAATATAGTATGAAGCTATAATAACTAAAACTGGGTATCAGGGAATAGACTCACTTATTGATGAAACAGAATAGAAAGTCGAGAAAAATATACTCTCTGTGGGGCTTTTGTTGAGGTTAAGAGAGTCTTTCAAATCAGTGGGATAAAGAAGGATTATATAAAATTGAACTAGGGGTGGGCAGAGGACTATATCTCTTACTCATTTTACCTAGATAAAATAATTGAAGTGAATAAAAGTTTTAAACATCAAAAAAATGAAGTTGTAGATTTCTAAAAGAAAGCATATATTCACTTATAATCTTGGGGGTACAGAAGATTTTCTGAAGCAGGGCACAAAGCCCAGTAGATAAGTTTAAAAATATTTTAAAATATTGAAATTTAAATTCTAAAGATTTAACCCTCAGGTATTTGGGTTATGAATCTTTCCTCTTCTGATCCATGATTTCCTGAACTTTCTTATCTCTTTTCTAACTTCTCATTCTTTCTTTTCTCATTCTTGTCCTTTTAATTTTCGTTTCTGGAAGAAAAATTGGGACATGGGTAAAAGTATGCTTCCTGAGGACTCCTGTCTCCTAAGTGCTCAATAACTTCTGGGTCTTCCAAATACTAGAAAAATCACCAAAATTCTGGAAATCAGTCAACCTGAAAACCTCATTAGTCCAAGCTTTTTGTTCCTACAAACTTCTTTCAGCCTGGAAGAAAATGAGGAGAAAGGAGAGTTAGAAGAACATTTTTTCTTTTTCTTTTTCTTTTTTTTTTTTTTTTTGGTTTTTGATTGTTTTATTTTATTTTTTTATTTTTTTAAGAGAGAGAGAGAGAGAGAGAATTTTAATATTTATTTTTTAGTTTTCGGCGGACACAACATCTTTGTTGGTATGTGGTGCTGAGGATCGAACCCGGGCTGCACGCATGCCAGGCGAGCGCGCTACCGCTTGAGCCACATCCCCAGCCCTTTTGATTGTTTTAAAGCCATCTTTTTATTTGAATCCTCAATTAATTATTTGTATCTCATTACTGGTAACATTTACATTTGATTACAACATCAAGGTAAATTTCTGGTTAAAGCTTTGATAAAATGTTCTTTCAGGGGCTACAATCCTTCCAAGAACACAGTGTCAGCCTAAAAGGCAGAAACTATCATATTTTTAATTGAAAAAAAATGTTTCAGCTTAGAGAAACTTCAAAACTTTTTTTTAAAAGTTTGAAACATGTTAATGAAACAGAGTCCTAAACCTAAGTTTCTTCTCCTGTTACCAAAGCTGGTTCTGTGAGATGGAGTGATTTTGGTTTCATCAGTTGGCTGATAATAGCATCTGGCTGATACCATCTAACATCTAACATGTTTTTCTCTCTCTCTCTCTAGCCGTCATATGCTGAGTTTGATATTAGTGGAAATGTACTGGGTTTGATCTTCAACCAGGGAATGATCTGGTAAGTTATTCATTTCATCTGAGGATCACCTAATTTGGGAAGCCAAAAAAAAAAAAAAAAACACTAGAATCCCAGGCTTTGTCACACAGCTAACTTGGGGGAAGATGGACAAGTCATCTTAGCTCTCTGAGCTTCCTTCTTTCACATGAAAAATAGAGGATAGGACGGGATGAGAACAAGGATAGGTTTCTGGCTCATCCAAGTGCTACCATGAAAGCACAGGTGGAGAGAAAGAGGAGAGAGGGAGAGAGAAAAGGAAGGGATAAAGGAGAAAGAAAAGAGGAAAGGAAGGAGGAGAAAAAGGGAGGGAGAAGGAAGAAGGATAGGAGGGAGGAGGTAAATGAAATAAGAACTTTCCTCTGGAAAGAAAGTGAGAGGAGGCTACATAACTTCAGCCAAAGGCTTTTGGAGGTGCTAAGGGCTCCCTGCAAACCATTGTCCTATAGCAATGCTGTTAATGGAGACCTTGGTGACAGGATGCTTGGTGGAGAGGCAGTGGTCCAGTTCTGATCAGAGCCCAAGCCAGCAATGCTCAGAGTGTCTTCCCTTTCCTGTGGACAGGGTGGCTATGGCTTGGTGATAAATGCCCTCATTAAATGGGAAGCCCCTGCCACTGGGACCACCATACTGGATGGGACAGTTGTAACCTGCAGGGAAACAGCTTGGCCTCATGCCCCTAACCCTTCCATCCCATTTCCTCTATCAGCCTTTCCTGCTACCAGGCCAACCAGGTGTCTGGTTTTTGCCCTTCCAGGATGGGCTCCTTCTATGCACCGGGACTGGTGGGCATTAATGTCCTGCGGCTGCTGACCTCCATGTACTTCCAGTGCTGGGCAGTGATGAGCAGCAATGTCCCTCATGAACGTGTGTTCAAAGCCTCCCGATCCAACAACTTCTACATGGGCCTGCTGCTGCTGGTGCTCTTCCTCAGCCTCCTGCCCGTGGCCTACACCATCATGTCCCTCCCACCCTCCTTTGACTGCGGCCCATTCAGGTGCAGCTCCCCTCCCCAGGCAGGGTCTGGCTCAGCATTCAGGTTCTGGTTTCAGGTCCATTTGCAAAAGGCCATGGAGCTTTGGGCAAATCATCAGGGCTTTTCCCTAGAGTTTTCCATAAAGATAGACATGTTCTATGTCTGTGCTATCCAATATGGTAGCCACCAGCCACCCATGATTGTTGAGTGCTTGAAATGAGGAACTGGGAAACCGAATTTCTAATTTTATTTCATTGTAATTAATTGTAATTTAAATAAACACATGTGGCTAATGACTACCATATGGATGGGACCGTGGCAACTTTTTAACACTGAATAATCTACCACCTGGGATTACTCTACCATAAGAAAAGTAATGGGGCATATTCAGAAGATGAAATGACTATAAATGTGTAAGTGCTATCCAGATGTGAAGCAGTGGCAATTGATCTTGATTGAGACTCTTGACTGGGCACCCCCAGTCTGAAGAGCACTGGCCAGCACTGTGGGTTCGGGTATGAGTCAAACTAGTTTAGGAGACTGAATATTGTGTTAAAAGATCAATAGTTGTAGAAGGAGGTAGATAGAGAAATAGTGTGCATCTACTGCTGTGTTTCCAACTGTGTGACCCTCTGAAAACAAAGGGCTCTCTCTACTCTGTAAAAAGGGGCTCTGGGATTAAAGCAGTTTGGAACACTTTGCCCCTTCTGTCTGCCACCTTCTCACTTAGAAATGCTCAATGTGCACTCCTCAGGAATTATGCCATATGATAACATAGTAGCTATTGCTCCCACTCAATGAACAGTCACCCCAAGCTGAAAGCAGGGTGATACAGGTGAGTGGGGCCCTGCACTACACTGATGCAACCCTGACAGAAAGTATCTCCTCAAATTGTGCATCCTGGGGCCTCACACACCTCACTCCGGTGTCAGCCCTGACTACCAACTTATTAAAAAAACACACGTTGAGAAAGGCCAATCTGGGACTTCTCTGTTTATAAGGGACTCACTTAGATAAGGGCCTATGGTTGGGGGAGCCCAAAAAACGTGTTTGCAGGAATGTTCTAGCAGAGCGTGATCTGGTCAAACAGGGGTTCACAAGAAGGAAGGTGTGTCATTCTAGAACAGAAGGCACTCAGTGAACTAGAGAAGGCGGTAATGCCAGGCTGAAGGAACAACCACCTTCCCCACCACCTCAGTTGACCTCTTCCTGAGCAAGAGTAGGAGGGCTGGGCCTGGACATGAATACCAGGGATTCACAGGCTGCCCACCTGTGCCAGTGAGTAATCCTGTGCTATCCCTGTCCCACACCACCTGGGCCCCTTTTGCTTCATCTGCTGCCTTGAGAATCTCTGACAGCCTATATCCTGATCACCAGGGAAGTGACCTGAAAATGGCACTCGAAGGAAACATGACCACCATCTTCTTCCTCTCACTCTTCCAATCAAAACCCACCAATGGCTGGAATGGTCTTCTCAAAGATATTTTCATAACCATCTTTTATTTGCTTTAGGTCTTGACTCAAAGGTCATGTTCTCAATGAGCCCTTTCCTGGAGCTCCTAACTAAAGTGTCTCATAAACACACACACACACACACACACACACACACACACACACACACACATTGCTTTGGCTTATTTTATCTCTTATTACCCTCTAACACACCTTTTGCTTATTTATCTTGTGGATTGCCTTCTCCCTACCAGGGCATAAGCCCCATGAAGGCATGTTTTTTGTTTCCTTTCTGTCGGCTTTATACCCAGTGTGTGGAGGAGAATATGTAGTTTATAGTCAATGCTCAAACTAGACCATTACTTCACAGAAATCCAGCTATACAGGGAGGGACTTAGGGTTTGGACCAGATCAAATGTCTACAAGGGTCAGGCAGGTGACATAAATGAATGAGGTGGGCAGCACTGCATAGCTGAGGGGTTGGTAAATTGTAGCCTATGGACCAAATCCAGATCACCACTTGTTTTTATAAATAAAGTTTTATTGGAACACAGCTACGTTCATTTGCTTACATTTAGCCTATGTTTGTTTTCTCAATAAAATAGCAGAATTGAGTCATTACTGCAAAAACTATCTGTCCCACAAAGCCAAACATTTTTATTACCCTGCCCTCTTCAGAAAATATTTGCCAGCCCTCTGATTTTGAGAATAGAATCTAGAGCCAGCTCTGTCATTTACCAGCTGGGTGATCTTGAGGAAGTTATTTAGCTCTGCAGGTTCATTGCATGTAAGATGGAAATACTGCTAGTGTTTACTTCAGGGTTGTTATTAATATTTAGTGTGCTTTTATTTGTGAAGTGCTTACTTTACAGTAAGATGTATCTGTGAGTTTGTTAAGCATGAGCCCTGACCATGTCAAGGGCAGCTGGTGCTTATCTCCAGTCAATAGTTACTATCAGAAACATGAGTCTGATATTACCAGACTTTCCAGATCTTCACAGAAATCTGAATGCTTATTTGAAATTCTCTATTTTATTACAGCAATTAATTCAAGTTAAAAAAAAAAAACACTGTACCAGCCCACAGAACAAATCTGCACAGGCTCCACCTTGGCCAGCATTTCACCCGTGTTTCCTCCCAGAAGAGCCTGTTCAGGTGTGAATGTGGCTAGGTATGCAGATCTGTGGTGTCTGGCCAAAATCACAGTAAGGTGGTAGTGGGAGAGGCTTAACCATGGGCTCAGCTTTTCCTGTGGCCACTGAACCAAGAACTAGTAGACATCTGAAGCCAATTTAGAGAAGTCTTCTATTACATTTGGTGCACACAAGCATATTGATTACTTTCACACAAGTGGAAGCATTAAGCACTATGTCTATTTTAAATTCCTCACTCATTAATTAACTCATTTTTTTTTTTTTTAAGAAAAGGAGGAGCAATCCCAGGAAACATGGAATATAAGGAAGGGCAATAGATTCTAGTCCCTCAATACATCTAACAGGAGAGGTGCTGTGGATTATAGCTACTGATGTATCTCCAGACTCACTTCAGTCTATTTGTAACCCAGATCTTTTTTTTTTTTAATATCTAAGATAGATAGGGTATAATTTTAATTTGCTTTTCTTTCTCTCTGGATTTGTTGATATTCTAACAAAACTCCTCGCTAATTTAGCCAGAAGGAAGAAGGGAAAGACAAAGAAATGAAACAAGGACATTGACAATTCCAAAGTAAGGTGCCAAGGACCCTGATAATCCCCAAAGTGACAAAACACTTACCAGCGAAGAGGGTAGCCAAGGTATTTGGAATATCTACTTTGCTACAGGCATTGCATGAGGCATTTATTTAATCCTTATAACAACACCGTGAGGTGAGAAAGCATCATCTATACCAAGGATCAACTAATTTTTCTGTAAAGGCCCAATTGTACATATCTTAGGTTTTGCAAGTTGCTAAGGTTAAGTGTTGTTTGTTGGAGGTTGGGACTTTAAGAGGTGATTAGGTCATTAAAGTGAATTAATGCCATTCTCTCATGAGACTGGGTTAATTTTCATGGGAGCAAGTTCATTCTCACACTTGCAGGATTGGATCAGTCACTACAAGAGAGGGTTGCTGTAAAGTACGTCTGTCCCTTCTGTTTTGTCTCTTCCAAATGCACCTGCTGGCTCTTCCATTTCTACCAAGAGTTGAAGCAGCATGAGGTCCTCTTCAGATGCAGATGACCTATCCTGGAACTCTCAGCCTCCAGAACTGTGAGCAAAAATAAACCTCTATTCTTTACAAATTTTCCAATCTTGGGAATTCTGTTATAGCAACAGAAAGCAGAGTAAGACTGAGGCCAAAGGGCAAAACCAAGAATATTATATAGCTATTTATACAACAAGAGAGAAATAAATGTCTATAAAGTTTTTTATTGACAAAATCCAAAATTTGGTAATAATAATAATAATGTATCATTTTTGTAATAAAATCTGCCAATGAGAAAAATGTAATTCTTTGGGGGAAGGTGATAATGTTTACATAATAGAGGTTCAAAGTTACTGCTGAGCTGTTGAACTGCTCTGTAATAGAATAAGTCAAGATGTTCAGTTTTTATTTCTGACAAAAATTTACAAATTAGAAACAAGCACAAGAACAAATGAAGTTCACCATTGACACAACTGATTCAATTGCAGATAATAGATTAAAATGTTTCCTAAAAATTCCCTGCCGATGAACAGTACAATGAATAAACATAGGCTGTAAATACCTAAAATTTTGTAAGCTTTGCAAATTTGTCCACCTAAGGTTTTTTTCCTGCTCCGCACATAATCTGAACATTATCACATGTATTTGCACACCATAGTAGATTCCCCCTCAGGTTGTATTGAATTGGTGCCTTTGCAATTTCTTTGAAAATATTCTCGTCCATATTTGTACCACACAGGATATTCAGAGGTTCATTTCTCAGTCACTTCAAACTTGGCATTGAATCCTCAAACAAACAACTGAGCAGTATCAGCAACTCATCAAAAGTCAAGGAAAAAACCACTTGAAATTATGTATTTTTAAATGGGCTATTGTTCTCAATGATCTCCATTCTTCAAGCACATTGCTGTTGCTGTATATTATAAATGTCTTACACAAGTTTGTTTTCTCTGGTTATATTCCTTCAACTCCTGCAATCAAACACACAACTGGTAAATGAGGAATATGATTTTAGAAGCTGGAGGAAGGATGATCCTTGTTATACAGCAACAGAAAACTCAGCTGAATTGTGTCCTACAGTTGTATGGAAAGTTGAACTTATGGGCAATGACTTTGGATATTTAGCTGAGGATATTTAAGATCTATCATGCTGCTTAGGGTAAAGTATGAGAAGGAAGAGATAAATTGAGGTAAGAGCTGATAGGCAAAAAAAAAACCAGGACCTGATGATGATTTTTAGAAATTCTCACTCTATCCACATTGCAAAAGATGCTTAGATTCACTGTGATGGAAGACTTCTCTAAAAAGAAAGCGAAACGTGAAGCTGGATAACCTTCTGCTAGTGCTTCTGTAGTATTGAATAACTGAATATTCATTCACAAAGAATAAGCATGTGACTCATAGACCCCCTCAATCATCCCAGCAGAAGCCAGGAATAAAGCAGGGGTATCCAGTAAAGATTTTACATTATTTTACATTATAAAACCCTTTTGTCTAATAGAGGGAATTCCCATGACATACATGGAAGACCTGTAAGGGTTTTAAGAATGTTATAACAGGAGAAATGCTACCAGCTTGGACTAAAAGGGCCAAAGTGAAGACAAGGTAGAGGAAAGCTTTGACCTCCCAGAATTTATAGGCAGAAAACAGGCTGATAAAAATCTACTAAGCTGGATGCAGATTTAATGCAACTTCTATTAAAATCCCAATGATGTTCTTCATAGAAATAGAAAAGCAGTCATGAAATTCATTTGGAAAAATAAGAGGCCCAGAATAGCCAAACTAATCCTTAGTAACAAGAGTGGAGCAGGAGGCATCACAAAACCAGATCTTAAATTCTACTACAGAGCTCTAGTAACAAAAGTGGCATAGTATTGGCACAAAAACATATATGAACACCAGTGGAACAGAATAGAAGACACAGATTCAAACCCACATAAATTCAGTCATCTTGTAACAGACAAAGGCACCATAAACATACACCAGAGAAAAAAATAACCTCTTCAAAAAATGGTGCTGGGAAAACTGGAAATCTATATGTAGCCAAATGAAATTGAACCTCTATCTCTCACCTGGCACAAAACTCAACTCAAGGTGGATCAAGGACCTAGAAATTAGATCAGAGACCCTGCACCTACTGGAAGAAAATGTAGGCCCAACTCTCCATCATGTTGGCTTAGGAACTAACTTCCTAAACAAGACTCCTAAAGTTCAAGAAGTAAAATCAAGAATTAATAAATGGGATGGTATCAAAACTGAAAAGCTTCTTCAAGCAAATAAAGCAATCAAGAATGTAAATAGAGAGTCTACAGAATAGGAGAAAATCTTTGCCACCTGCACCTCAGATAGAGCATTTATCTCCAGGATGTACAAAGAACTCAAAACACTTAACACCAAAAAAAAAAAAAAAAAAAATTACCCAATCAATAGATGAGCAAAGGAACTGAATGGGCAGCTCACTGAAATAGAAATATGAGCGGTCAGCAAATATATGAAAAAGTGTTCAACATTCAACACCTTTAGCAATTAAAGAAATGCAAATTAAAACTACACTGAGATTTCATTTCACTCCAGTCAGAGTGGCAATTATCAAGAATACAAGTACCAATAAATGTTGACCAGGATATGGGGGGAAAGATACACTCATACCTTGCTTGAGAGACTACAAGTTGGTGAAATCATTCTGGAAAGCAGTGTGAAAATTCCTCTGGATGGAACCACCATTTGACCCAGCTATCTCACTCCTCAGTTTATACCCAAAGGACTTAAAATCATCATACCTTAGTGATACAGCCATATCAGTGCTTATACCAGCTCAATTCACAATAGCTAAACTATGAAACCAACCTAGGTACCCATCAATAAATGAGTGGATAAAGAAAATTTGGTACATGTACACAATGGCATATTACTCATCCATAAAAAAGAATGAAATTATAGCATTTGCTGGTAAATGGATGGAACTGGAGACTATCATGCTAAGTGAAATAAGCCAATCCCCCCCCCCTGGGAAAAAAAAGGCTGAATGTCCTCTCTGATATGTGGATGCTAACATACAATGGTGGGAGGGATAGAAGTTATTTGAATTAGACAAAGGGGAATGAAGGGAAAGGAAGGGCTGGGGGATGGGAATAGGAAAGACAGTAGAATGAATCAGACATAACTTTCTTATGTTCATACACATGAATACACATGAATACATGACCAGTGTAACTCCACATCATATAAAACAACAAGGATGGGAAGTTATACACAATGTATGTATGTATGTATGTCAAAATACACTCTACTATCATTTATATAGCAATCTTTTGTGTGTGTGTGTCATGCTGAGATTGAACCCCACATCTTGTAAATGCTAGACAAACACTCTACCCCTGAGCCACATCCCCAGCCCTGTCATGTATATCTAAAATAAAAAATAAAAAATCCACTCAGCTACAGTATGAACTACCCTTCAAGGAAAAGAAAGGATAATTTCCAAAGGCAGGACTGCAGTCCTGGAGGGTGGATCTGTAGACAAAGAGGATGGAGCCAAGGATTCAAAGGATTATTCTCAGGCCTTTTCAATCTACTGGATTTGGCTGGTTGGATTTCAAAATAGCTCAGGATGGTGATTCCTTCCTTCCTCCATCTATTTCTTTTGGAATTGGAGAGATGAAGTGAATATATTTTGTGAGTAAGATGAATTTAATTTGGCAAGGATGGGAAAGCAGGGGGTAAGGAGGAAAAAGTGGAGTTGGGTAAGATTAATACAGATTTCCAAAGAAATCCAGGTCCTAATTCCTGGAAACTATGAATCTTAGCTTATATAACAAAAGGATCTTTGCCAATGTATTGAGTTAAGGATCTTGAGATGGAGAGATTATTGTGGATCATCCAGGTAAATGTTAAATCTCAAGTGTCCTTATGAAAAGGAGGCAGAGAGAGACTTGATTATGAAAGAGTAGAAGGTGATGGGACCATGAAACACAGAGATAGTCGAAGATTCTATACTGATTTTGAAGATGGAAGAGGGGGACATGAGCCAAGGAATACATGGAATGTAGCTCCAGAAGCTGGGTAAGCAAGGAAACAGATACGCACCCTCTGGAGGGAATGCAAACCTGCCAACATCCTGGTTTTAACCCTGTGAAACAATCTCAGACTTCTGCTTTATCATTTTAAGATACCACTATGGTAACCTGTCAGAGCAGCTCTTGGAAACTAAAATAATATCTATTTCAATGGTAAAGTAATCCACTCAACTTTGACTTAAAGCATAAAATCTGAAGTTCACTTTTCTTGTTTTTATATGCTGGATCTGCACTCATAGTGAAAAATAAATTAAATGTCATGATATGAGAAGTATGGAATGGAATAGTGTTCACTAGAAATGGGGAAAGGGAAGAGGTATGGGCACAAAAGGAAATTAAGAGGGACTTTCAGGGACTAAGAAGGGTGCTGGGAGAAAGAGTGAGAGA
This sequence comes from Spermophilus citellus, assembly GCF_964194105.1. Lineage (NCBI taxonomy): Eukaryota > Metazoa > Chordata > Mammalia > Rodentia > Sciuridae > Spermophilus > Spermophilus citellus. The sequence goes on from NC_138185.1 coordinate 28,699,460, forward strand.
GGAAGGGTCATGAATAGAGAGGGTGGATAGTTATGATCAATGCATTATGTATGCACATATAGAAAATCACAGTGAATCCCATTAATTTGAACAATTACTATGGTAATAATGTTAATAACTATAATAATGATGAAAATACATAATAAAAATAACAAACATTAGGACATGGTGACAGACATGACACTTCAAATGCTGTCAGATTATAATACAATAGCATCACTGTGATTTACAGTGAACTGAACAAGAGTGCTGAGCAATGAGATAGCCACAGTCAGCCTCTGGTGCAGCTGCTCATGTCCACCATAACAGCACAAAATCAGCCATCAACAGTACATGAGTGAATGAGCAGGGCTGTGTTCTGATTAAACTTTATTTATGGAAAATGAAATTTGAACTTCATATTTCAGTTTTTATGTGTAACAAAATAACATGGTTCTTTAATCTTTTTTCCTCCTAACCACTTAAAGGGTAAAACCTTTCTCAGATCGTAAGCCATATAAAAATAGGTGACATGTTGAATTTGTCCATGGGCCATTGTCTGTCAACCCTGATCTATATTTAACACAAGGAAAAAACAATAAGGCTGCTAGCTGCAACATTTTGGAGTGCACTTACAACTTAACAGCAACACATTCAGTATTTTATATGAATTCTTGTCTATATTCTCTAAATAATCTTCTGAGTCAAATACTGTTATTACACTTATAATACCATATTACATTATATTAGTATTATACGATATTTAATACATATGTATATGCATGTGTGTATGCATGTATTATATGCATACATATGTATATTCATACATACATATATCTACTTTTATGTGTTGTGGATAGATAGACTAGGGCAGAGAAATTTTCAGTATCTTTCTCAAGATATCAAACTTCAGCACAATCAAGTTTCCATCACATATTTCTATAATGGTGAAAACATTCCATATTTGCTCTTCTAATATAATTTAGTCACAGGATTATTGGGTTATTGAATTTATGTTTAAAAAACAGAATTTTAAATTTTATTTCATCCTAATTTTTTAAAAACATTTTTATTAGTTATTCATGGATCTTTATTTTATTTACTTATTTATAAATATGTGGTGCTGAGGATCTAACCCAGTGCCTCACACATGCTAGACAAACACTCTACTGCTGAGCCACAATCCCAGCCCCCCTAATTTTTTATATCATTTTTGATAGCCACAATTGATTATATAACTCCAGTAGGGAGAGCAAGGGTATAAATGCAGGTATTAAAAGAAGAAAGAAAGAAAGAAAGAAATTAGTCCTATAGCTTATAAAGGGGAAAGCAAGAACTTGAAGCAGGAACTGAAACCCCTCAATCCACTTCTTAGCACTGAAATTACCAATCAAGAACCATCAGCTCCCAGGATTCTCTGGCAGGCATTTGTAGAGTCAATCTGAATATTAATTATTAGGAATTGGACGAAAACTGAAATTAAAGTTGTGAATAGTGCAGAAGCCTATCTTGGGCAATCCAACTTCTTGGAATTATATATGAAGACTAATTGTGGGTATGTTTGAGAGGCACCATGAAGTTTCCATCAAGTCGGCCCCTGGAGAGTATTTCCTATGCCAGGGAACTCAGAGGAAGCTCCATGTTGGAGCTATAACACACACAATTTTCTCAAATTAGAATATATGAGACAATCCATTTTTTCTTTCTGAGAAGACCCATATAGTTTGAGAGGTTGTGAGGTACAAGGGCAAGAACAGTGCAGAGCAGCTATACCCTCTAGGCCAAATGGCAGCCCCTGAAGGAAGACATTTGTCACTTGCAGTCCATTTGAAGCAGGGTTCTTGTTCTTCCAGGAAAGCAGTGGCAAGCAGCAGCTTTGGAGCCATGGGGCTTAGACCCAGTTGTATGTGCCATGTGAGCAATGTGTCCTCTCCTCTTTCCAGTGGGAAAAACAGAATGTATGACGTCCTCCAAGAGACCATTGAAAATGATTTCCCGACCTTCCTGGGCAAGATCTTTGCTTTCCTCGCCAATCCAGGACTGATCATTCCAGCCATCTTGCTGATGTTGTAAGTTAGCCTGGGCCCGTGGATCCACCTTATGGAAACCTCCTCTGTAGTTGAAACTTCCCCAGCATATCCTTCCTTTTCATCCTTTTAGTCTGGATTCCCCAGAAGCAGACCCTGAAAAAGAATTCAAATGCAAGTAGCTGAGTAGTAACTGAGACTGGGAAGGGAAAGGAAGGGTATGACTACCTCTGGGGATAAAGGACTTTAATCCTACTGGGGACTCAGGAAGACACGTGTCTGAGTTGCCCCTCCCTGAAGGTCAGGGATCAGTTCCCATTGGTTCCCAGTGATTGAGACTCACTGAAGTTGGTTAATTCCCTGGAAATTTGGGGATAGAATAACTTCAAGGGGTGGGAGTGGCAGTGGGAGAGAAGGAGAGTCCTCTGGCATAGAGCCAATTGCCAATCTTTTAGGGAACACACTGAAAAATAGGATCCAAGGGATATGGTGAAACTTGAGAGTATTCTCAACAACCTCTACAAGGTTCACTGGAAATATCAAAGAACTCTGGGTTCTGAGCGTCTCTGAAAGCTTACGAGGTGGTTGGGCATGACGGTAGAAGGCTCACAGCCCTACTCCACTAAGCTCCTGGTGCACAGGAACAGTTGGTTCATTCATCACTGACCCCCTGAAACATTGTGAAAGGATGGTGGTGAGTTGATGATCTAGGTATTCCCTATAGTGACCAATGCCCATCTTGGTATCAAAGGAAGAAACTAGGGAAGAAAGAAATGAAGACAGGCAGGAAATAAGATTCTTAAATTTGAATTTCTGTGATAGAAAAAAAAATTAGCTGATGAAAACATAGGTACTTTTATGTTACAAAAACACTTGGCAGGGGCTGGGAATGTGGCTCAAGCGGTAGCGCGCTCGCCTGGCATTCGTGCAGACCGGGTTCGATCCTCAGCACCACATACAAAGAAAGATGTTGTGTCTGCCGATAACTAAAAAATAAATATTAAAAAAAAAAAAACATTTGGCATCTGAGGTCACACCTCAGGAGTAGAGCATGTTTAAGGCCCTGGTTAACTCCCAGTATCAAAGGAAAAAGAAGACACTTTTTGGTATGCTTTTTTTTTTTTTTTTAGAGAGAGAATTTTTAATATTTATTTTTTAGTTATCGGCGGACACAACATCGTTGTTTGTACGTGGTGCTGAGGATCAAACCCATGCTACTCGCATGCCAGGCGAGCGTGCTACCGCTTGAGCCACATCCCCAGCCCCTTTTAAAAATATGAAATATCCTCAGCTGAATGAAGTGGCAGCAATTCGGGAGGCTATGGCAAGAGGATCACAAGTTTGAGGTCAGCCTCAACAACTTAGCAAGACCCTGTCTCAAAATAAAAAAGGGCTAGAAATGTTAGCTCAGTGACAGAGAACTCCTGGGTTCAATTATATCATATATATATATATGATATAACCTCAGCATAAATAATACAGACAACCAGGTAAACTGGCACAAAATTAAACAGAAGTTAACTTTTTTTTTCAATACTTGCTGCCTTTTTAAAAGTAAAAAATGTTACACCTGAAGAGCTCTACCCAATCCTTCTTTTTTTCCTCTTTCTCTAAAAGTAACCACTATTTGGATTAGCTTTAATTATTTTCATGCATGTTTTTGTGCCTTCATCATGTGTACACATACTATCATTTGCTTAGTTGTTGTTCTGTTGTTGTTGTTTTGGGACTGAGCTACATCCCCAGCCCTTTCTAATTTTTATTTTGAGACATGGTCTCACTAAGTTGCTTAGAGCCTCACTAAGTTGCTGAGGCTGGCTTTGAACTGGCGATCCTCCTGTCTCAGCCCTCCAAGTCATTGGAATTACAGGTGGGCACCACCACACCCGGCTCATTTATTGAGTTTTAAAACTTTCTTTGAATGCCTCATATTATATACCTTTCTGCACTAAATATCCCATTTGGGGGATTTCTCCACATGGATAAATTAGCACACACATCAGTGGCTCTGCTGTGTTCCATACTATGAATAAACCACAGTTTATCTACTACTCTGCATAAGGATAGTTGGGTTGTTTCCACTTCTGCTATAGGAAACTGCTCCACAAACACCTTGCATATGTCTCCTTGTACAACTGTGGAAGTTTTGCCAAGGTAGATATCTAGAAGTGGAATCCCTGGATCATAAGTATGTGCTTCTTCAATCCTTTAAGTATTGCCGAATGGCTCTCCAAAATGGTGTTTTTTCTTTGACTCCTTTGAAAAAAAATAAATTCCAACTCTGGTGAAATTTTCCATCTTTATTTTCTTGAATCATAGTTATTTTCTCAATTTTTGTCTGATATTCTACAATCTGGATCATCTGAGCATATATTTTTATGGTCATTTCTTTCCTTTTCTTTATCATTCATTCGATCCCATTTTAAACAGCATGTAATTTTGCCTGGGTTCCAAACATGTGGATTAAAAAAAAATTGTAAAGGTTATGGGAAATGTTATTTTTCTCCAAAAAAGGATGGATTTTTCTTCTGAAAGGCAGATGGAGTACTAAATCACTTAATTCTTTCAAGGGTTGGTATTTCTGCTAGCTATTATCTCATTTTTAAAAATCCAAAACTGAAAAAACCACAATAATTTATGAGATTCAGTAGGAATGGTTCTTTTCTTCTCGCCTCAACATCAGCTGGGGCAGATCAAGTGGGGGCTGGAGGATCCATTTCAAGATGGTCCCTCATATGATGGGCCTATAGGTGCTGACTTCAGCTGGGAACTCAGCAAGGCTGTGGACTAGCGGCCTCAGTTCCTCTCCATAAGCTTCTGGGACTTCCACACAGCATTGTGGCTGGGTTCCGGGAGCAAGTATTCCAAGAGAACATGGTGGATATATGTGGCATTTTTATAACCTAGTCTCAGAAGTCATATCCCATTGCTTCCGCCATACTCTATGGAGGCAGTCATGAAGGCCCTCTGAGTTCAAGAGGAATACAGACTCCATCACTTGCTGAGTGAATGGAAGATTCTAGACACATTTAAGATGGGAGATATTATGGCCATCTTTGGAAAATAAACTGTCATTGTTGGTGCTGGGCCTTTGCAGGACCAGTTTATTTCAGTTTCTCCCTAATCCCAAGGCACTGACTTTACTTCTAGAATGTGACCCTTACTCTTGAGCATGGTCTTTCAGGGGGGCTCAATAATTACACAGGACTCATAGGCAAGGCGCTTGTTGGAGCAGAGTTTGCACAGTTTGCAATAGCAAAAAAGTGAAAAGCCTAAGGTGTTTACCAACTCCTGCACTTTGGCAAGATTTGAAGCTCAATTTCCCCTTCCTCAGATTGGCTGTTCTTTCTCTAGTACTACTGTTATTTCTGTTGAACTCTCTGCTCAGTTCTCTAGTTTTCCTGGTGCCATTTTCTTCTGGGCTTCATGGAATACTGAAGATTTAACCAATGGTTTGAGGATGATTTTTATGCAGATTTTTTGACTTCTTTGATTTCTTATAGAAGAAAAAAAATGTGACCTCAAAAGATGGTGGTGAATTTAGAGTCAGCACTAGCCCACAGAGTGATTTATGCAATTAGAATATTTATGCAAATTAGTGGTTTATGCAAAACAGGCAGAGATATGCCACACAGGGGGTTTCATATGACAAACAGAACATAGCTGGATTTCAGCCTCAAATCAGCCCCTGAGCCAGGTGCCTTTTGTGCAGAAATCAGCCTGCACGATGATCATCTATTCCAGAATCTTTTGGCATAGACTAGGGATCAGAAAACTAAAGTCCACAATCTAAATCCAGCCCACATTTGTTTTTGTAGTTTTACTGGACCACAGCCATGCTCATTCACTTACTATCTATGACTGCTCTGTTCTCCCAAGGCAGAGTTGAATAGCCATGAGAAGGACTGTATTGTCTGCAACACCTAAAATATTTACTGCTTGGCCCTCTGAAGAAAAAAAATTTGCTGATCTCTGAGGTAAATAATGAGGTGATACTTCCAAAAATGAGTTGAGAGTTTTACTTGAAACATGTAGTCACCAAGACTTTAAGATAATGATAAATAATAATAAGCCATTTAGAAAAAGTAGGTCCAGATTCTGGAAGACAATAAATATTGCATTTGAGCCTTTAATTTATTTTGGTGCTTCCAGGGAAATGAGCTCTCAGGAAAAGGAGTTGATTACATTGGGTGGAACTTTTAATCTTCTCTTGCCTCGATCTTCTCTCTAGTTTTATCCATTGCTGAAAGTGGAGTGTTGATTCTCCATCTATTATTGCTAAGTTGTCTATCTCCCCTTAAATTTTAGTTTTGCTTCATATATTTTTAGGCTGTGTTAAGTGGACATATGTTTATACTTGTTATATTTTCTTGTTGAAGTAACCCTTTAACATTATAAAATGTCCTTGTCTCTAATAATAATCTTTTTTCTTGATGTTAGTATAGCCATTCTAGTTGTGTTTTCTTTTTGTTTGTTTGTTTTGTATTGTGGATTGAACTTTAGGGCTCATGCATGCTAGGCAAGTGCTTTACCACGGATCTGAACTACAGCGCCAGCCCCTTCTTGTCAGTTCTTTTACTATAGTTTGTTTTCGTTATTTTCTTAGTGATTACCCTGGGGATTACAATTAACATAGCAAACTTCTCAAACTAATGCCAACTTAGTTATAATAGTATACAAACCTGGCTCCTATACAACTTTTCTCTTTCCCCTGCTCCTTTGTGCTGTTGTTGCCATAAAATTCCGTCTTTATATACTGAATGATAGCTAAATCAGCTAGGAGAAAAAGACTTACAAAAAGCACTAATGTCTTTTGTAATTGCCTATGTAGTTACCTTTACCCCTGCTCTTTATTTCTTCATGTAGATTTGATCACCATCCATCTAGTGTCCTTTCATTTGAACCCGAAGGATTTCCTTAATATTTCTTGTAAAGAATGTTTTTGAGGTCTGGGGCTGTAGCTCAGCGACGGAGCACTTGCCTTGCACACGTGAAGCACTGGGTTCTGTCTTCAGCACCACATAAAAATAAATAAAATAAAGGCATGCTATCCATCTACAACTACAATTTTTTTTTGTATTTTTTTTTGTATATTTTGATTGTATCTGGACTTTCTAATCCAGGCTTGCTCTTAAAAAAAAATGTCTTTTGTTGGTAAACTCTGTTTCTATTTTACTTTATGGGAATTGTAAAATTGTAAAAAATCTTCATTTTTTTAAGGACAGTTTTTCTTTAGATATGATTTTGTTGACAGTATTCTTCTTTTAGTACTTTCAATTTGTGATCCCATTGCCACGTGGCCTTCATGATTTCTGATTTAAAAAAAAAAAAAGACTTCCTATTCTTTTTGAAGATCCCTTGTATGCGATTGATGAGTTGCTTCTCTCTTGCTGTTTTCCAGATTCTTTTTGTGGTTCTTTTTTTTTTCAGTTTGCTATGTGTCTAGGTTTAGGTCTTTTTTGAGTTTATCCTGCTTGGAATTTATTGAGCTTCTTGCACAAATTAATATATTTTGTTACCTTTAGGGAATTTTCGACTATCATTTATTCCAATATTCTGTATGATCCTTCCTCTCCTTTTGGGATTCCCACTGGGCATATATTGATGTTTGTCCCACAGGCTCTGTTGTTTTACCTCAGTGTTTTCTTTCTGTTCCTCACACTGGATAATCTCAATTGATCTATCTTCAAGTTCACTGATGTCTTGCATGTCAATTCAAATACATACATACTGCTGAACACCTTTAGAAAATTTTTCATTTTAGTTGTTAAACTTTTCAACAGCAGAATTTCTATTGGGTTCTTTTATTTTTGATTTCTGACTCTTCATTGGTCTTCTTTATTTGACAAGACATTGTTTTCCTACCATCTTTTAGTTCTTGAGAAACAACACCCTTTAGCTCTTTGAATATATTTACTATAACTGATTCGACTTTGTTAAGTAAGTTTAACATTTGAGCTTTGCTTATCATTTGGATCTGGAATGTCCCCTAAAGAGCTATGTGGTAGAGGATCCTTCCCCACTTTGTTGCTATTGGAAGATGGTGGAAATGTTAAAAGGTAGGGCCTTGTGGGAGGTTTTTGGGTCATGGGGGTTATGTCCTTGAAGGAGATAATGGGTCCCCAACCCATCCTCTTTCTCTCCATCTTGGCATCCTGGCCATGAGATGAACAACTTTGCTCTGCCAAACTTTCAAACCATCATGTGTTGACTAATAGACTTAAAAGCAATGGGGCCAATGGATCATGGATTGCAACCTCCAAAATGTTTAACCTTTTCTCTTTGTAAATTTATTATCTCAGTTGTTTGTTACAGTAACACAAAGTTGCCTAACATAGCTTCCTCAGGGACAGTTTCTCTTGACTACCTTTTCTTCTGTGTAGAAATCATAATTTCTTGTTTCTTTGCACTTCTCGTTAGCTTTTAAAACTTGGATATTTTTAAAAGGCTCGATATTTTTTAAAATGACGTAGGGCAACTTTGCAAATCATCTTCTACTCCCCTCTCAGGTCTGTAAGTTGTTGCAATTCTTTGTTATTATTTGGTTGGTGACTTTTCTGAAATAATTCTACAGTCTGTATTCTTTATTGTATGAAGCCACTAAAGTCTGTGCTTAGTTAACGTAGTAGTCAGGTAATGGCTGGATAGAGATTTTCTTATGTATCTGGAACCATCAAGGCTCCCAGTATTTACCAACTTTCTCTGTGTGTGTATTGGAGTATGCCTTCAACACTCAAACAAGCATTTTATGACTCTATCTTAATTTTCACTTCCTGCTTGTGCTGTGCCTCAAGGTTAGTCAGAGTTGAGAGCTTGAACATGTTCAGAACCCTGGACATGCACAGAGTTTTAATATCATGCACAGGGCCCTCTAGATTCCCAGGAATATTTCAAAGTTTTGTAAAGTTCCCCATTGAGCATCACATTTCCCAACTTCTTTAAGCTTTGTGGTTAGCCCATTGTTTGCCCGGTTATCTAACACCTCACAGAGCCAAATGTTCAACAATTGCCTCCTATTGTTTTTTGTTTTTTTGGGGGGCGGGTACTAGGGATTGAACTCCAGGGCACTAGACCACTGAGACCACTGGGCCACATCCCTAGCCCTATTTTATATTTTATTTAGAGATTGGGTCTCACTGAGTTGCTTAGCGCCTTGCTTTTGCTGAGGCTGGCTTTCAACTGCGATCCTCCTGCCTCGGCCTCCTAAGCCTCTGGTATTACAGGCATGTGCCACTGCACCCAGCCACCTCCTATTGTTTTTGACAAACACTCTCAGAGAAAAGTCTGTTCACATTGGTCAGTCTCTGAGGTCAAAAAAAGACAGTTTTGTGAGTGGCATCTTCCAGGGAACCACTAGATAAATCAAATAGTAACAATTCTCTGGTAATGAGACCCCACTTGACCCCCTCCAGTAACTGCCGGGTTACTGGTTTTCACCATGATTTGGGACTGTTGGTTTTCAAACCTATTGCAGAATTAGGTGGAGGAGGGAGAGATAAGGCAACTTAATTCATAAAGTTCACTGGTCTCACTGGAGATTCAGTTGTTTTCCTTTAAAAGACACTGAAAACCTTCAATTTTCAGAATTCTGAAAAAGTTGTTTCTGATAATTTTTGCCATTGCTCTTATTGCTTTGATGGGTCCTTACCATGGCATTTTTGCTGACATCTGGACTGAACTTTATGTAGCCTTGGAGGATCTGAGTATCATCCTTTTTGTTGCTTAGCCATGTTTCTTTGTCTCTGCCTATTTTATGATTTCCTAGAGAGTATTTCAAGAAGTGACCACTGCAGCTCCTCATCCTAGCTCCCTTGAACTCCAGGATGGTCTGATGGAGCCAGCCTTCCCTGAGTCTGTGGTCAGTTTCCCAGCTGCTCCTGCCAGGCTGTCAGCCTAGGGGAACTGGAGCTCCACACTCTGAGATGTCCCGTTTCCTTCAGCACTCCCGCAGTAGCTTTCTGGAGGTGGGTGCAGACCCACGGTGACTCCAGCACTGTAGATGGGGCCAGCATAGATGCAGGACCCTTTCATTTGTTCATTTATTCATGTACTACTCGTTTTTGAAGGTCTGCCCTGTGTCCTGAACACTGTCATTGCCAGCAGCGAACACGTGCATGTCACTTTACATTCATGATTTCAAACACCCTGACATAAGGGTAATGACATGACAGTGATGACCTGAGCTTCTCTGTGACCTCCTAAGGAAATTATGAAATCCAGACATCAATGTGACCCTTTCAGACAGGAAATAGAATTGCTAGATCTGGAAACAACCTCAGAAGGAACACAGCCACCCTTGAGCATTTTATGCATTATTTGCTAGGTGTGCAATCTTCAGCAAGACAAGTCACCCCTCTGACCTCTGGTTCCTAAAACTTAGTTAATTAGAAGAGATGGCGAGGACTGGCACAGACTAGATGGCTTACAAAACAAATATTAGTCCCTTCATCTGTCCTTCCTTCTCTTCTCCCCTCACCCACAGACCTCTGAGTTCTTGCTTCAAGGGGCTCATATTACATACACAGACACACACTGTGCTCCAGGGATAATGTGGTTCTCTCCTCTGGCTGGAGATAACTCTATTAGGGCAGCTGTGGGTGATCTAACCCTGAGGGAAAGACTCAGAAGACCAAATGGAGCAGCTGAGGCTTGAAATTCATGGGCGATAATGACTAATAAGGATGGACTCAAAACCCACAATTAGCACTTGTCCTACCTCCACCCCAGGTAGTACTCTGAGGAGGGGACTTTCAGGACATCTGCAGTTGTGTTTCTAAGCAAACTTGGAGCAGGTCCCTAAGCACCTCTATCTCTCTTCTCTCAGGACATGAAGATTGTAGAGAGAGTTTTGGCTTCAAATGTGGGCTCCAAGGAGTACTAAAAGGTGGCGTGACATTGGGCAAATCATTTAATCTCTGGGAATCCCAGGGCATGGATCTACAAACATAGAACCATCCTTTCCACTTATAGAATTTTCATCAAAACCAATGAGATAGGGTGGGGAGAGACATGGCATCAAACCTGGCACAGGGTAGGTATCCAGGAAACATGACCAACTTCTTCTGCAGACAAGAAATCCTGCCACTCCTGCCCTGCCTCTTCAGGTTTCCCTGGGGAGGGGGCTATTCCTTTGCTAAACTTTATTGAGCACTCTGAGAACAAGAGATATGCAGGTCATGCCCATGCTCAATAATATGGAGAAGCAGCAGGCATGTCCAGGACCTTCTCAGTGTTGAGAAGAGAATTTAGGATGGTAGGATCTCCCCTACCCTGCATCAGCACTTGTCCTAGGAACTCTACCTTATTTTCCAAGCAAGGCACCCAGCTCTGGTCATCATTTTCCAAGATTCCCAAGCCCACAGGAGTCATGCTTTTCTCTTGCAGCCTGGCTATCTACTACCTAAACTCAGTTTCCAAAAGCCTTTCCCGAGCTAATGCCCACCTGAGGAAGAAAATTCAAGTGGTGAGTCTGGGGAATTTAACTCTGGAGGGTAAAAAGATGTCATGATTTTGTTTTTTGTTAATTTGCTCTGTGATCTCAATTGTATTATTCAATCACTTTCTTCTAAACTAAATCCAAAAATATCTGTTATAGAAAGTAGCCTTGTAAGATTCAACAACATGTATTTATATTATGAGGAGTTTCGGGTTATGCAATAATAATGACAGTTTTTTTTTTTTTTGAGAGGTTGTTGTTGCTCAAGATCAGGAGAAAGTCCATGGGTTCAACCAATGCTGGTACATACCACAAAAATTCCTAGAGGTTAAAACTAATAGTATGAGGGTGTAGCTCAGTGAGAGAGCACATGCTTAGCATTCATGAGGCTCTGGGTTCAATCTCTAGCACAAACAAAAACAAAAACTAAAATGGTATGAATACTAACAAAAATAATATCAAAACAACATATTGTGGCGCCCCTTAGTCTAAGGGGCGTTCTGAGTTCCTTTCACACACGGCAACCTTTCCCAACATCCCAGCTGACAATGACAGAGTGACTGCTCTCACACACACTAAAGGTCAGAGCCAACCATCTCTAGGTCCTGTCCTTGCTTCCTCTGCCCCTCTTCTTGAATTAATCTCATCTGTCCACTTTTGCTTCCCCACCTACACTTTTGTTAACCTCACTGGGTTCCTGCCCAGGTACAGAAAACCATTGAAACAGAGGACTGAAGCATTAGGTATTCCCTTGAACACTGCAAATCTGAGTCTCAGGCTCTTCTTTTCAATTGTCAGAACTAATAAGAGGCGATTGAAGGTAATCAGCAAGAACTGAAAGCACTCTTCTCTCTAGCTCTCACCATCCGCACTCTGAGCCTTATACACCCACGCCTCCAGACACTACCAACAGTGCATTTTTCTTTTCCCTGTAGCTCCGTGAAGTTGAGAAGAGCCACAAATCAGTCAAAGGCAGAGCCATAGCCAGAGATTCAGAGGACATGCCTAAAAGCAACTCCAAAAATGCTACCCAGCTGCAGCTCACCAAGGAAGGTAAATTTCTTTCTATGATGATGACTTTTTAAAAAAATATATTTATTTTTTAGTTTTAGGTGGACACAAAATCTTTATTTTATTTTTATGTGGTGCTGAGGATCGAACCCAGTGCCTCATGCATGCCAGGCTAGCGTGCTACAACTTGAGCCACGTCCCCAGCCCTGATAATGACTTTTTACAAGGCCATATAGAGAAGTGTAAAGAGTCTATGATGTAAAGTCAGACTGATCTGGGATTGAAATCAGACGCTGACAGTTATTAGTTACATGTAGTTGGTCAAGTCAATATAGGAGTTTTAGCCCCTACCTCATGGGATGATAAAGATGAAAAGGGAACGTGCACACACAGTGCTTCACAGAATTCCTGGCACATAGAACAGATACATGAATACTAGTTGGTAATAGTAGTTTGTATATTCTTAAAGAAAAAAAAAGCAGCACTGGGAATATCTAGAATAAAAGGATGAGAAAAGGTTACATAAGAGGTTCCCTGGGGGCTGGTGTTGTGGCTCAGTGGTAGAGTGCTCACCTAGCATGCACAAGGCACTGGGTTCGATCCTCAGCACCACATAAAGGTAAAATGAAGATATTGTATCCCCCTAAAACTTAAGAATAAACATTAAAAAAAAGAAGTTCCCCCAAAAAGTGTGTCAAGGCTTTAAAGGGGAGTGATCACAGACCAGCTCCAGCATCAGAATAAGAAAGGTCAAGTTGAAAAAGACCATCTCTGATTCCATTTTCCAAGGTTTGTCTCTGAACATTGGCAGTATACAGAGGGCCTTGAATTTAAGAACTGAATGAGATGCACAAGAAATGGCTGATAGTTTAGGAGCTAGAATTTTTTTTACAAGTATTCCAATTTCTCAGCAATTACATTTTTATTTATTTATTATTATTATTTTTAAGAATTAGCTAGAATGATACTAGCTGCTATAACAAATGGGCCTTACTTGCTAATGGCTCAAACACAATAAAAGTTCATATCCTACTCAACTGGAGTCCAAATTAAGTATTTCCACTTGATGGCCATAAGCAAAAATGGGGGGACCTGACTCTTTCCATCCAGGTTCTCTGCCTGCATCAAGTTAGTACAAGTGGAGGACCTAGAGGAAGTGATACACAACAAACCCTATGACTGTGGCATAGGCACACCCATCTACAAGGGAAACATCCATTTCTGTGTCCCAGAAGAAGAGGAACTGGGTATGGCTTAAAGCAGGCTTTCCCTGTTAGAAGAGAGGGGAAAAACAATGAGTGAAGAACTGGAAATTGGATCTGATTCCAAATAGTTTGCACAGTCTCTTCCTTTCCATCATCATATTAGACCCTGACAGTCATGCTAGGAGGCTGCTGTTACTACTGTAATAATTTAATACTCTAGAATTTAATTTAATATTCTAGAAAAAACCAGGATAAGAGAGTCTAGCCTAAGGCCAGAATTCACAATCTATTTCCTTAGCCAGTAAACCACAGTCCTCCAATGGGGCCGTTTATGCAAACACCAAGTCAAGTTGTTCCCAGATCCCTCAGGGGAGTCTGACAGCTGTCACCTCACCAAATGGGACTAAAATCTCCATCGCTGCATGGTGGCTCCAGAGAGTTCCAATTCAAACTGTACATGACCTCACACATCCTCATTGTCTTCATTTTCCAGAGTCCACCCCTCACTCTACCAGCCAAAGCCAAACCCTGGACAAGAAGGCGCAGGACCCTGTGACCTCCAGTTCCACCAGCAGTACCCTGCTCCCTGGCCCCCGACACCTCCCTGGATCTCGGCCCCCAGGAGTCAGACCAGATTCTGGTCAACCGCAGTCTCACACTCATCCCTGGAGGTCAACCTCTGGAAAGAGTGCTCAGAGGACTCCCCACTGACAGCTGGGACTCATGGGAGCCTGCTTCTGGGACTGATTCTTGAATCCCCTGCCCCGCCTTTCACACATACCAAGCTGGCTTCTCTCTTCGGCTCTCCTCTCACACAAACATGCATTTTTCTCATCTCTCTTTTAACACAGGAACTTTGATTACTTAGTCTCAAACCCTTGTGGGCTACCAAAAATGAAGGACGATGGCTTCCTCTGCATTTAGGGGAGCAAAAGCCTTCCCTACACTCACTTCCCTTTCCAATATCTTGGTTACAGCAGCCCTGGGCCTCCTACTCCAGCGATTTTCCTTGACCCAGGCTTGGGGACAAAGTGGGGGAGTCAGTGACCTCCCTTATAGACTTTTTCTATGGTGCAAATGTTGGGACCTAGGTTTCTTCAAATCCATTAAACCGAAGGAGGATGCGAAGAGGCCTTCATTTCTGATCATCACCTCTCTCTGAAGGATGGAGAAGCAAATGAAAATAAAGGTAAATGAACCAAAGTCCAGTGATATGAGCAGGGAGATTGGTGACACCCCAGCACATAGCCTGGGAAAGCTGATGCCAACTAAGCACCAAAGAATGCATTGGAACTTCTTACCAGCAAGGCAAAGGAGCAAGAGAGTAAGTAACACAGTCCTTCTGATCTAATTGAAAGAAATGTAAAGACTGCTTAAGACAGAAAAGTCTTCTTCATACACCAAATTCTAAAAGGAATTTGAAAACCTGCTTACTATATAAGGAATCTTGGAGATGGCTTCTTTGAAGAGTTTTACAAAGGGTACAATGCAGAGCCTTGTCTCTGGGGATATGTCTACTTCGTGTCGTATTGTGGTTCTGTGCATAATGTGTCCTAGTAGGCATAAGTCAGAGAGTTTAGACCAATAAGAGGGCTTTGCCAGCAGAGGCAAAGGCTTAGCAGGGTAGAAGTCACAGGCGAGGACTCTCCAACAGCCCTGGTATCTTGCAGACAGGTCTTTCCTTTACTCTGTGAGCAGTGTGGCTTCAGGACCTAAGGGGACATTTCACCCTGTCTCTCCAAGTGCTCTAAAGGGAGTCATCTCCCTCAGTCAGCCAACCCCACTGTTATAGCCACAACCCAAACAGGTCCCCTCGGGCTTTCAGAGTAATCCCCCACACCCTAGATGTCAGGCAAAGTCTTGGTAAAAAGGAGATCTTAGAGAGATTTCATAAGCTAAACAATTAAAATAATCTCCAATTTCCCTCCCAATTCTTTTCCTTTCCCAATTTAGAGCCAAAACTTCATACACAACCTGTGATGGAGTGGAAATGGGACCAAATGACCAAGACAAACACAATAAATTATTACACCTCTGCCCATCTCCAGGCAAAGGAAGTATTGTGATGCCTCATTTCCATGGAAACCTCAGCCAGCCCCCAACTGCCTGTGTCATATGCTTTCTTTTGAGGAAAAAACATCCTGGCCATGAGCTTATCTTTCCTCACACAGGAATCCAGGCAGTCTAACCCAAGTAGTCAACACTGGTCAGCCCACAGATAGCCGCTACACTAACCTCCCCACTCCCTGTTATCCTGTTTGGGGATAAAGCCAGCCCCTGGGGAAGGGAATGAGAGGTGTACCTTCTTGAACCATCAGCCTCTTAGTGATTATTGTTCTACATCCAATGGCTACCGATACACTCAAACATACACAACCAACAAACAAATCATCTGTCTGATGAAGCACAATTTATGGGAGGAGGTGTATTTGTTATCTATTGTGGTATAACAAATTATTCTGAAACTTGGCAGCATCAAATAATAAAAATATTTGTTATTGTTGTATAGTTTCTGTGGGTCAAGAACTTGGGAGTGGCCTAGTTAGGCAGTTCTGATTTGGGATATTACAGGCAAATTCTCAGCCTGGTTACAATCATTGGAAGGTTTAACTGAAAATTAGGCTCCCAAAATGTCTCACACACATGGCTATTGGTGAGAGGCTTCAGTTCCTTACTGGCTATTGACAGATCTTGGTTACTCTCCTGGTGGACCTTTCCATAGGGCTGTGTCAAAGTCAAATAAAAAATATGCAGGCAAATCTCCAACAAAGGGAATTTTATTTGGAAACAAAGAATAAGAATGCAATCTGGGACACAATGTGTACAGCCAGAATGACCTGGAAAACAAAGGAAGGTTTGGTTGTTTTGTTAGGACAGAAAGTCTATGCAATTTATTTTGAAAGAAAGTTCATTAGCACATTTGGTTCTCACCGGAGGTGGCAAGGTTTGATTGGCAAGCAGCATTAAGTTACTACGTAACACTGCTCTTAAGGTCTAGTTGGCAGTTCCACCATCAATCAATTGCTAAGTAAAAAAAGTCTTAAAGATAGAACAGGCTGTTTCAATGTAGTGATTTTGTGAGAGAGTTCCTGAAGCAGTCATTGATGACTTGAGTGTTTCCCTTCCTTTCCCATGGCCCTTCTACTCCATTTTAGCAAAGTATGACAGGAGTGACTCCATTTTGTTTGATACATTTTCACAGCTGCTTGAGTGTACAGACAATATGGCAGCTGGTTTCCTCCAGAGCAAGTGACCCAACAAGAGGGAGAACAAGGAGGAAGCCACAGTACCTTTTATGACCTAGTCTCAGAAATCCACTACTTTCTGTTCATTAGAACTAAGTCTAAGCTCACACTCAAGGGAAGAGGCTTTATCTCTTGAAAGGAGAGTTCTCAAAAAATTTGTGAACATATTTTGACAGAAGTGTTTATTTTTTATTTTTTAGTTGTAGACGGACATAATACATTCATTTTATTTATTTATTTTTATGTGGTGCTGAGGATCTAACGCAGTGCTTCACACATGCTAGGTAAGCACTCTACCAGTGAGCTTCAACCCCAGCCCCAAAGATAGTGTTTCAAATACTAGCAAGACCTCTGTTAAGAACACTCTAAAGCTTGTTTGAGAGAAATCCACCAGATTAGTTAATAGTGGTACCCAGGACCCTTAATTTCTATGATGACCTCCATTTTACATAGAATCATGTAAGCAGGAACACATTTGTAGTGAAGATACAAGGAAATAACTGTTCTCCCTTTGACTTATACACTAACAGAAACTGGGGGCTAATGCACCAGCCAGTAAAGGGATTGGGACAGGGTACCAACAGCACCCACTATGTTGAAGACTCAACTGTAAAGGCACTTCAGGCACACTCTGAAGTATTTATCAAGTCCTGCCCAAAGCTGAGGCACCAAATTCCTCATGTTACCAAAACTCAGTCCTTGTCCTCAATGCCAACCCAATAAGGACACAGTTTTGAAAAAAAGGAAAAGGTTTTTGTGCTTTGCTGGCAAGATAAATAAGGGTGCTCCTGTCCCAGAGTCTGTGATTCTGCCTGTCAGGGGGAACAGGGTTTTAAACGAGGTGATTCAAAGGCTATCTTCTAGGTGTGCCCTGTCAGGGGTCATAATTCATTTGTAACCTTGAAAGATAGCAGTTTCTTAGGTCTTCTGGCACCATCCATGAAGTCTAAAGTTACTTCATTCCTATGGTGTATGTTTGCCCAAAGTCAGCTTAGCCAGGCTGGGGCTGTAGATCACTGGCAGAGAGCTTGCCTTGCACACGTGAGGCACTGGGTTCAATCCTCAGCACCACATAAAAGTAAATAAAATAAAGACATGCTGCCCATCTACAACTACAAGGAAAAAAAAAAGACAACTTAGCCTAGGATGAGAAGAAAGTTTATCTTGCTCTCCCCTTGGTTAGGGAGAGGTGAGGCAGGGAACAAGGGGTTGGGGGAGAACCGTGTCAATTTTTTTTTAATATTTATTTTTTAGTTCTCGGTGGACACAACATCTTTGTTGGTATGTGGTGCTGAGGATTGAACCCGGGTGGCACGCATGCCAGGCAAGCGCGCTACCACTTGAGCCACATCCCCAGCCCAAACCGTGTCAATTTTAAAATAAGTTGCAGTGACAGAGAAACAAAAGTTAATTTCAAAGCATGATGTACACTCCTGCTCTACAAGAAACTTAGTTAAAGAAATTTGCCATGAAAAAAAGGATATTTTTCTCTCTTGACCTTGGCAGAAAGAGAGAAAAATGTCCCTTGAGAAGTTAGATTGACAAGACAGCCCTTTCACACCAAGGATCTAAATTCCACATTATCTATACATTCAAAAAAATTTATATGGAAATTTTAATTCAGAGCGTTCCTAGTTTGACAGGGCCTCCAAGAGAAGAAAAAAGCAATGAAAACTATACAAATTCTCATAATGCAAAATAATGCATGTAAAAATAATGCATTTGCCACACACTAGGCTAAGTGCTCAATACATAACAGGTATCATGACGGGCATGGATAAATCAGACATCCACAGGTTCACAAACAGAATCTACTGAACAAAGCATTTGCCCTGTTATCCTAATCAACCGCTGGGTTTCAGAAGCTGCCTGCTTTTCAATGCTAAAGAAGAGTAGGACCACTGGGACAAAGACCTTCCCAAGATGCTTCTCACTCTTCTGTGTCTATGTAAAGGAATGTTACATATATATGTAATTCATCACCAAAGAACTCTGTGGGGCTTCTTTCCTTATTGGAGAAAACAGCCCAGGAATTGCTAGAGGCCTTTTCAAATTCAATGTGAAGATTTTTCTCACTCAGAGATGAGTGTGAAGTGTCGCCATCTTGTGATGTTTCCATGTAATTTCCTTTTCCAAAGCTCTCCCTATTATTGCCTGGATTTTAAATTGCATATTCTATTTTCTGTAGGTTCCCCATTGATGCTGCCCCCAAGTAAAAACTCTAATTTACATCTAATCAACACAGCTAAAGGTTGGGCTAAGTGCAAAAGGTCAGGTGATATAGTGTATGAATCTACCCAGTGGGTGAAGAGTCTTAAAAAAAAAAAAAGCGCCAGGTGCCACATGGCCTTAAACTTGAACTAAAGCGCACCTGGGAAACACACATCCCCTACTCAGAACTGCTGCCCAGGCCAGGACATTTTCTTAGCAGGAACTCACCAGGCAATCTACCTTGCACATCAATCACCTCCAAATTAATCTCTGATTGAACTGCTTGATGGAAAATCAAAAATTTCATCACTGGCTTTCATTCAAAGCTTCTTATAGTTTTAGATTCTAGATCCTTTAGTCCTAATTACTGATCAAGTTAAATTTTTCACCTTTAGCATATTTTTATTTCTGTCTTTTGCTTTCATTCTCTCCATCCTCCAGCTTTCACTGACCTACACGTTGTCCTATGAATAGTTAAAGTCCCTTCTAGCCCTGAATTCTACCTCAGGCATACTGAGGCAAACTGCTTTCCAGTCAGCCTCCTTATCACTGCAATTTAGCCCTAGATAATAGTCTCCCATGACCATAAAATCTCAGAGGCCATGGGTTATGGTTACCATTGTTGTTGTTATTCTCCTGGACCTCTGCAAGGTTCATTTCCATAGAGTCTCAGGGTCTCTAAAAAAATAACACACTCTTTCTTAACATTTATCAACACCAGATGTGCTACACGTTGACTTGATGATCTGTCTTTGCCAGAATGTAAACTCCACAGTGGCAGGAACTTGGTTGTGCTTACTAGCATATTGCAAGACACCTCACATGCAGCAGACACACAGACATTCATTAAAAATGAATGGCTGGAAGGACTGATTGCCTGACTCTAGTTGGAAGCTTCTTAAGTACTAGGAGTTTAATGTTGATTCCTCATCTGTAAAAGAAAACAAATGTCAACTTCAAAACACCTCACTGTAGGTGGGTGTATAGAAAAATGAAGTGTTATAGATTCTATGGGAGGCAATGAGAGAACTGGGACTCAACTGAGAATAGGTAATAAGAAATGCTCTCATGCTATTTATTGAGAAAGGGACAAAAGAGCAAGATGATAGAATTTTGAGTTCCCATTCCCTGTTTCACGTGTGGCCCTATAATAGATGTTCAGTAAAGGGTTGTTACAGGGATGAATAAATCTTTAATCTTCATTCTGCAGAAGAAATGAAAGCTTAGGAGCAGAGCTGGGGTTTGAACCCAGGTTTGCTTATTCTCAATCTGTTGCATAACAAGTTGCTCCTATATTGTGGTGCTTAAAGCTAAAATATATCATGGAAAATAAAAAATTTCATCTGTTTTTCTGGTCTTGGTTGGAGTCTCAGGTGGCTGAAGTCAGATGGTGGCAGGGGTTGGAACACATGTCTACTTTCTTGGCAGGGGCAGTTGAAAGACTGCACCTCTCTTCCTCTCCATGCATGTAGTCTCACAGCCTCTGAGGTTGTCTCTCCAGCAAAGTAGGTAGACCTCTTATGGGGCAACTACAAGGCTCCCAACAGGACAAAGCCTACTTGACACAGAATAACTCCTGCCACATACCACTGGCTAAAGTTAGAGACCCAGCCCAATTCAAAGAATGATACAGGACCTGATACACCAAGGCATGGATCGTTAGTAGCCATTTTTTGAGACTAGCTACCACAGGTGTTCCTGGGATATTATGGCCCATAATTCATCCATTACCTCATGCCACTATGAACACTCACAAATAGAACACAAATGGATAATCTGCCTTAGAAAGACTGTTCTGGCAGTAGAGAAGATAGCTTGAATGAGGGAAATCAAAGGTTTTGTAAAAGTCCACTCTGGTGGTGGTAGTGAGCCTATCAAACAGCCTAAGGGGAAGGAAGGGACAGCCTACATCACACACTGCAGGTGCCCACTGGGTCAGGATTATAAGTATCAGCAGGAGATACCATAATGAAGAGATGGAGGAGAGGAAGTCATAGAAATACTTTATTTTAGTATTTACACCATATCTCCATTCAATCACAAGCATTTGTATCTCACTTTTTAAAGTATACACTTTTCTTCAGTCAGCAAACTACTTCATTGCAGCATCCTTGAAGCCAGCAGGCTCAAATCTGCCCAAAGTATAACTGAGGTAATCTTTTGGCTCACTGAATGATTATCAGGTTATTTTTATATCCTGAATTAATACACAGAAGTGCAAGTATATACACATAAATATAAATATGAAAATATGAATTTATGTGTATAACAGTGTATATACACTGTATATAGAGATATATAGATTTATAGCTGAAACAAAAATCTCACAATAACATACTCCTTACTCTATTTGACATACACTTACTTCTTATTCTCTTTATTCTGATTTTTAAACTACTGGTCATGAATGAACAAATTATTTCTGCAATCTAGTGTTGTTATTTTTGTGTGTGTGGTACTGGGGATTGAACCCAGAAGTGCTATACTACATTTCCAGTTCTTTTTTAAAATTTTATTTTGAGACAGGATCTCACTAAGTTGCCCAGGCTAGCCTAGAACTTGTGATCCTCCTGCCTCGGCCTGGGATTACAGGCGAGTGCCACCACACCCTTGTTCTGCAATCCATTCATGGATTCTGTTTTCTTGAAAATTCTTTCCTTAGTGGATAAGTACCTGTAATCCCAAAAAGATTAGGATTAACTATTGAAACAAGTAAATCAAGGTCATAGCATTATTTTCCATTAGTCTGAAATCATCCATTTAATTTTGCATGTTAAACATTTGTAATGTTTGAGACTCTAAACACACTAATATGTAATATGTTAAATTTTGCAATTCCATTTTTAAAATGAAAATACAGTAACTGATTCAGACTAGTGATTATAAATCGATATGTATATAACAATTTAACCACACCTCTAAGTAATATTGAGATTATGAGATTTTTAAGATTTACAATCATACTTTTAGATTTAACATATCAGTGGAACTAAGTTCTTGGATTTTTTCAAGTCATTGAGTCGTTTAAGAAGAAAATAAAAATACATTAAAGTTGTAAATGTGGTTTATAGAATTTAACTTATCTTAAAAATCCCCTTAGAATGTTAAAAAAAAAAAACAGGGTATATACTACTTAAGAATAACCAGGTTTTGCGTTTATAATTTTAATATTAGTTATTGAAAGCAAAAGTAATTTTAAAATCGTCACCCGAGTGCCAAAAGCCGCCCTACACGACAAGAAAGCAGCTGCCATTCACTCAGAGCTACCGGACGCGACACGAATTTAGGGCCGCTCTCCAGACTGTGCGCAACACGTGGCCCGCAAAAGAGGCTGGTCCTATGAAGCAAGGCAAGAAATCGGCCTGGGAAGATATGGGATCGCCTTTCCTTTCTACGGCATTGCCAGACATCATCATTTTTTGATTGAATAATACTAAATAAAATGTAAAAGCAAGAATAAGCCGCGAGAAGCCATGTTTCCTGCAGGGTCTGCGTCAGAGCGCCCCAGGCCAGGCTCCGGTCCCTGGCAAGAGGGGAGGGCGCGCGGACCACGGGGTTCACGGGGTTCACGGGGTTCCCTGGGTGGGGGTGGAGGGCACCTGCAGCCGGGGCGTGGGAGAGTGTCTGGGGTCCCAAGTCACCAGCGCGGCGGGAAGCCGGCTCTACAAAGCTCCAGCCTGGAATGGTCACCTTGGCTCAGATGATGCCTCCCGCCCCCCGACTTCAAAGAGCTCTCTCGCCCTCCACTTATACAATAAAACAGGAGTGATCCCACTACTGGGAAAAGAGCCTTTTCAAACCGTTTTGGGCCTGCAGGCCAAGACGGCTTCCGCGCGTCCCCGGCAACCGCACCCGCCCACGCAGCCGCAGAGGCCAGAAAAGCCCCGCTGGCTTGCGCTTGGCACCACCTCCGCCCGCCCTCGCGGCCATACCACTCCAGCGGACCCCTCTGAAGTCGGAGAATGGTGCCTTCCCTAGCCTCTGATTGGCTAATCGGTAGAGGGCGTGGCCTCTGGATCCTGGTTCCGCGCGCCAGAGCCTGCTAGCCGCATTGCGAGCCGGGCAGGGAGCAGGCGCCATGGTGAGGAGTGGTTGTGGGTTGTGGGTGATGTGAAGGCCGTGGTTTAGGTCTGGATTAGAGTTTGAGCCAGGGCCTAAACCAGGGCCTGCTCTGGGAGCGGGGTCGGGACTCGTGGGCCTAGCTGACTTTTGCGCCCCGACTCTCGTTCCAGGTTTTGCTACACGTGCTGTTCGAGCACGCGGTAGGCTACGCGCTGCTGGCGCTGAAGGAAGTGGAGGAGATCAGCCTGTTACTGCCGCAGGTGGGTGAGATGGGTGGGCTAGCCCGGCTGCACTGCAGCCCCTGGGGCCTTCGAACCCCAGCATGCACCGCGCGCTCCCACGTGGCCGGCCGCGCGGGTTAGGGAGGGCTAGACAGGGAAAGCAAGCTCTGGAGCAGGGGGTCTTTACCCTGACTCACGGTTGGAATCGCTTAAGAAGCACTTAGAAATAAGCCTCCAGATTCCGCCTCGAATGGATTAAAGCTGAACCCGAGATGTGGGGGTGAGGCTTCGGCATATTTTAATAATGTCTAGGGCTGATAATTACTACTATGCTGCACCGCAGAGGCTAGAGTGAAGGAAGGAAACCATACATCCTCTTTTGTCCCCACAGGTGGAGGAATGTGTGCTCAGCCTGGGCAAGTTCCACAACATTGTCCGTCTTGTGGCCTTTAATCCCTTTTCCTCATCCCAGGTTGCCTTGGAAAATGCCAATGCGGTGTCTGAAGGTGAGTTGGCCGCAGCCAAATCTTTCAAGGAGATAGTGAGATGTGGTTCCTGCTGATACTCTATTGGAGGGTTTATAGTATTTGCTTTTCTACATTTGGATTGTTTGTGCTAGACAGTATTTGTGACCTGAAGGATGTAATTTAAAGCACATAATCCAGGATGTAGGTTTTATGAACTTGTGGGCACTGTAGAGAAAAATGATTCCTAAAAATTGGGGGTGAGAGGGCTATGCTTAAGTTTAAACACTAGTCTGGGTCTCTAACTTTCAATTGATTAGAAAGTTAAATTTTGGTAAATGTAGGTAAGCAAATGGGATTTGGTCCCTGAAGGCTAATAAGGTAGTAATATGTATTTTTCAGTTATGTATTTTACACGTATGCATTTTACACATATGCTATTGGACCTGAGTCCAGTTCCTCCCATGGTTGGTCCAGGCTTTGCAGTGATGACTTGTAAATCTGTCAATCCCCTGAGTGTGATCATTGATGTCTCAATGTCTCTGAGCAATGCCTGAATGGGAAAGGTCTAGGCATGTCATCCCAGCATGCTTCCAGGGGACCAGCATGATCAGCTGAGCTTTTACAATTCAAACATCCTTCACCATCTTAGTGGGAACTATTTTTTTTGCCTTGAGGCATTGTTCATGAGGACCTCCGCCTGCTCCTGGAGACCCACCTGCCATCCAAAAAGAAGAAAGTGCTTTTGGGGGTTGGGGATCCCAAGATTGGTGCTGCTATACAGGAGGAGTTAGGGTACAACTGCCAGACTGGAGGTGTGGTAGCCGAGATCCTGCGAGGTGAGGCTCTCCTGCCATTTTTTGACATCTTTAAGAGGGGTCTAAAAACTTGCTTGAGGTTGCAGCTTCCTGCTTGCTCACAGTCCTGCTCCCCTCTTAGGAGTTCGTCTGCACTTCCATAATCTGGTGAAGGGTCTGACCGACCTGTCAGCCTGTAAAGCCCAACTAGGGCTGGGACACAGCTATTCTCGTGCCAAAGTTAAGTTTAATGTGAACCGGGTGGACAACATGATCATCCAGTCCATTAGCCTCTTGGACCAACTGGATAAAGACATCAATACTTTCTCTATGCGTGTCAGGTAAGGGGCCACCCTTGATAGTGGAGTCTTTGGCCTATAGTTTAGGCAACTATCAGCCCTCAAATTGGGGCTGACAATCTTGTGGGTAGAAGAACTGAGTAGGCTGGAGCTGGGCCTCCTGATGCTTACCACAGGCTGTGTTCTTACACTGACTGTATAGAAAGGGGAGGCAAAGTAAGCATACCCCATGTACACCTCAGCCCAGGCCCTGTGCCTGGTCTGCATTGTGAATGGGGAAACATGGAATTGCTGGAGGGATTTGAGTCTGACTTGTTCCATTTCTTCCAGGCAGAGTAGGCAGAGGGCTAAAGCTACAGCTTTATATAGACATGGCAGCTAGGTCAGGAAGTGATTATACCTTTTTGCAGGGAATGGTACGGGTATCACTTTCCAGAACTGGTGAAGATCATCAATGACAATGCCACATACTGCCGCCTTGCCCAATTCATTGGAAACCGAAAAGAACTGAGTGAGGAAAAGTTGGAGAAGCTGGAGGAGCTGACAATGGATGGGGCCAAAGCTAAAGCTATTCTGGATGCCTCACGGTCCTCCATGGGTCAGTGCAGAGCCCGGCAGCTAGCATAAGGTATGGGACTGAATGTCTGGCCCCTCTGTTCACACTAGGTGTTTCCTAGGCATGGACATATCTGCCATCGACTTGATAAACATCGAGAGCTTCTCCAGTCGTGTGGTGTCTTTGTCAGAATACCGCCAGAGCCTACACACTTACCTGCGCTCCAAGATGAGCCAAGTAGCCCCCAGCCTGTCAGCCCTAATTGGGGAAGCGGTGCGTCATGGGGAATACAAAAGTGGGGGATTAGGATTGTTACCATTCTGCACTGCTATACTTCCTGACTGACCCACCATATATATATTCCCCAGTTGTGCCTGATGGGGGGTAGAAAGCAGGGGTTATTTGAATGACAAGTCAGCAATTCCCACTTCTGAATTCTTCCTTGAATCTTTTTCCAGGTAGGTGCACGTCTCATTGCTCATGCTGGCAGCCTCACCAACCTGGCCAAGTATCCAGCATCCACAGTGCAGATCCTTGGGGCTGAAAAGGCCCTATTCAGGTACCAGTGAGGGCACCTGCCCATATCAGGTGCCACTTCTGGTGCCCTCTACTTGTTTGGGGATCACAGTGATGGCTAACCGGGGCTCCCTGACCTATACAGGCCTCTGCTATGGGGGTGATGGCCAGTCCTGGTGTCTGAGTGATTCCTAGGGCCCAGCAAAGGGACCAAGTTTCCAGGTCAGCGACATTGTTTGCCTTCCCTCTGCCTCTGGGAGCTATGGGTTAGCTTGTGTTGGGGTCTAGCCCAGCCTGAAGCACACTCTGGAGACTTGGAGGGGAGGGGATGGGAGGAGCTGCTAATGGGGTTGAAATTTCTGATCTTAAACTCTCTGCTGAATATTCTCAGAGCCCTGAAGACAAGGGGTAACACACCAAAATATGGACTCATTTTCCATTCTACCTTCATTGGCCGAGCAGCTGCCAAGAACAAAGGCCGCATCTCCCGATACCTGGCAAACAAATGCAGTATTGCCTCACGAATCGATTGCTTCTCTGGTATGGGTGAGGAGGTTGGCACTTATGGGTGAGGGGCTGGGAACCGGGGAGGCAAACTACCCTAGCAGCTTCTACAATGATGGTTAATATTTTTCGTCAACAGCAGTTCACCTAGTGAGTGTTGATAACTCTGGGTCTGAGTAAAGCTGAGGGTAGAGGGAATACTGGGAATGGGGGTGGGGATAGTTTGTCCCTTTGAGGGCTGACAGGCTTTGTTTACTTACACATACACATCCAGAGGTTCCTACAAGTGTATTTGGGGAGAAGCTTCGAGAACAAGTTGAAGAGCGCCTGTCCTTCTATGAGACTGGAGAGATTCCACGGAAGAATCTGGATGTCATGAAGGAAGCAATGGTTCAGGTCAGTTTGGGCTTTGTAGGGTGGTAGAGAACTCTAAGTAGCTGTTGGAGATGATGAACCATCTTGCTTGGCCTGACCTTGTGAAGTGGAGGCAAAAACAAAAACTGATTTAATGAGCCTGATCCAATAAAGAAAGAGGTGACTATGGTAAGCCAAGATCTTCAGGCCTTCTCAGAACTTCTTTTTTGCCAGGCAGAGGAAGCGGCTGCTGAGATTGCCAGGAAACTGGAGAAACAGGAGAAGAAGCGCTTAAAGAAGGAAAAAAAGCGATTGGCTGCACTTGCCCTGGCATCTTCAGGAAATAGCAGTAGCACTCCAGAGGAGTGTGAGGTCAGTCCACCAGATCCACTCTCACAGAAGTTTTTAGGTTGGATTCTCCCAACAGAACAAAGGATGTGCCATGTCAAGCCATGGTCTGGTGTCCAGGCTTTTGGACCAAATCTCTTTAACTACCTCTTGATTCTGTAGGAAGGAGATAGGTGCTGAGAGAACTTGCTCAAGAGCCCAGAGCTGGCTGTAGCACACACCTGTTTCCTGGGCAAGTGTGCTCTGTCCTCCGCAGCCTCCCAGGAGTCCTCAACCGGGGGTAGTATCAATGCCTGCTCTTGTTCTCAGATGTGTGTCCAGAAGTTTGTGTTCACAGTGGGGGTGGGGACAAAGGAGCTAGCTCTTCAATGCACCAGGTTAGAATCATTTCCTGTTTTCGTTTTTAGTGCCTTTTGTGACCATTTCAGTCTCTTCTCTGGAACTTACATGATCACTCTAGTGTAACCAGCATGGTTTCCTATAGGTTACTTACACATATTTATTTAGAAAATTTTTTACAAGCCTTCCAGTTCTGACTTCTGACAGTAGATGTCCAAAGTTAGACCCACACCATTAAACAACCATCCCAAAAGCACTGGGCAGTTGGTTTTCTGCTGCATCTTAATGGGGGGGGGGAATTGCACATACCATAGATAACACTGTCCTTATGCCTGTTTGCCCCTTTCCCCCTTTAGGAGATGAATGAAAAACCCAAAAAGAAGAAAAAACAAAAGCCCCAGGAGGTTCCTCAGGAGAATGGAATGGAGGAGCCATCTGTCTCTTACACCAAGCCCAAGAAAAAGAGATCTTTTTCCAAGGAGGAATTAGTTAGTAGTGATCTTGAAGAGACAGCTGGTGGCAGCACAAGTCTTCCAAAGAGGAAGAAGTCTTCACCCAAGGAAGAAACAGCTAGCGAGCCTGAGGAGGTGAGCAGGAGTGTCTCCAAGAAAAAGAGGAGATTCTTTTCCAAGGAGGAGCCAGTCAGCAGCGGCCCTGAAGAGGCTGCTAGCAGCAAAACCAGCACCAAGAAAAAGAAAAAATTGCACAAAGCATCACAAGATTAAAACGGACATTCCTTGGGGGGAGGGGCATACCCCAAGGTGACTTCCCACCCCATGTCCCAAACCCCAATAAAAACAAATTCACAAAAGCTGATATGCATGTTTTATTGGGAAACACCTTACATGAATATAGGCAGGACCTACGGGTGGGGTAGGGCAGCAATGACAGCCTCAGTGAAGTCGTTGCAAGTGGCATAGCCACCCATGTCAGAGGTTCGAACCTGTGGGGGAGAAGTGTCATCATCCTGTGACCTAGGTCCCACCCCTTAAAACCCCCACTGCCTAGTATAAGTTCCCTAAGGAAGCCAGCCCCAGGACAACCTAGGCTCTGCCCAGAAATCAATTATGGTCCACTGTCTAGAGGTTCAAGGTGTCTTCCCTGGTCCATTGTACTGAAGGGATGTGTAGACAGTATGGTCCTTGTGAGGTTGGAGGGAATAAAGAGCTCTAGACCCCATGGGGATGCAGGTGGCCGATGACAGACTTGATGAAGTCGGTTGTGGTGCTGTAGCCGCCCATGTCTCGAGTCCGCACCTACAGCCACCATCAGCAATAGCCGTGGGGAAGAAGAGAAGAGAGCCCATGAAGGGAGATAAGGGCAGCATACATAGTCAAGGAGATGGAACCCAAGAAAACAGATGGCCAAAAAGAAGATGCAATGCAGCAGGGATGAAATGAGGTAGCCAGGTGAGGAGCATATTGCCCACTCTTCTGAGCCACTAGGAAAACTGCTGCAAGGTAGGATGGAAGGCTGAGCAGGAAGTGAGATGGGGAAGTGCACATCAGGATGAGGTTACCTTGGAGGAAATAAGGAGACAGACCAGGTAGGAGAAATGGAGATGAAGACTGGGCTCCCAGGCATGGACAAGATGAAGCTGGTGCCTCATCCTGACTGCCTCTCCCTCCATTGCTCCACCCCCAGAGAGAGAACTGCAAGTTCCGCATTCAGATGACCATGAAAAGGGCAATGGATGGGGCAGCAAAGAGGGAACAGCAGATGGGAACTAAAAGAGGCAGAAAAGACCAAAAGGATGAAACAGCCCAGAGAATGGGGGTAAGAACAGCCCTGAGGAGGTCACAGAGCAAAAGATGTTCTGGGGAC
The DNA here is from genome assembly GCF_964194105.1 of Spermophilus citellus. Taxonomy (NCBI): domain Eukaryota; kingdom Metazoa; phylum Chordata; class Mammalia; order Rodentia; family Sciuridae; genus Spermophilus; species Spermophilus citellus. Next base: position 28,728,858 of record NC_138185.1, read on the forward strand.
CTGGAGAGAAAGGAGACTCCTTGCAGGTTCCCCAGAGAGCAGTAACAAAACCTTGAACCAGCACCTTTCTAAACTCACCTTGCCAACTTTGATCACCTTCTTCACTGCATCTGCAATCATGCTGGAGTGATACTCAAGGCTGTCAATGTAGACAAGAAACTTAAGATTGCCCACAACACTGTCACCTGTTTTCCCACCTATGCTCCCCTTACAACAACCAGCCTCCACCCGCTGCCTCCATGACCTACTTGAGATGCCGTAACATGTTGGAAGCTGACAGCAGCATGGCTGTGGGGTTGGCTATATTCCTGCCCACTGCCTGAGCAAATGGGTGCCGGGCACCCTATGGAGAGAGGGGCAGGCCAGAGTTACTGGGAGGAAGCAGGCATATGCCGAGGCTGAGAAAGAGTATGATGGGAAAGAGGGAAGGCAGGCCAGGGTCACTGAGAAGTGGGAATCATTACATGGGTAGAAATGAGAGGAGACCTGAAGTAGGAGAAAGGACAGGTATAAATGACAAAAGGAGAAAGTGACCTCACTCACCGTCTCAAAAACTACATACTCTGCACTGTAGCTCTCACCAGGGACCACACCAGCTCCCCCAACCAGGCCAGCAGCCAGATTGTCAATAATGTTGCCATAGAGATTGGGCATCACAAGCACATCAAACTGGTAGGGATTCTGCACCAGCTACGAAGTGAGATGTGGGCATGAAGAAGAGAAGTGAATTCTACTCCTTGCCCTTTCTCAGCATCATGAGAGTAGAGACATGGGGAGAGGGACTTACCTGCATGCAGCAATTGTCTATGATCATTGTCTCAAACTTGATTTTGGGGTACAATTCAGCGACTTCTTCACAGCACTGCAGGAACAATCCATCCCCAAGTTTCCTGCTCATGGGTCAAAGTGAACAGAATCAGCCAAGAATCAGACTACCTCCCAGGAACTTATCCCATGAAAAGATATGCCCCTCACATGATGTTAGCCTTGTGGACAGCTGTGACCTTGCCCCGCCCCTTCTTGGTGGCATAGTCAAAGGCAAACTTTGCAATCCTCTGAGACTTGGTTCGAGTGACAATCTTCAAGCATTCAATCACACCCCTCGCACTCTGAATGAGAAGAGAAAAGCAGCTGGGTGATATGGGAAAAAAGGATGAAGAGGAGATCTACCTCTCTCCTACATCCGTTCTGGCCCTCCCCAGTTCCTGGGGCCTCACCTCATGTTCCAGAGAGCTATACTCTCCTTCTGTCTGCTCACGAATGATCACCAGGTCTAGATTGTTGTGCCGGGTCTTGTACCCAGGAAGTGACTTCACATGGACTACATTGGCAAACAAGTCCAACTTACGCCTGAGGGCAGACATAGCCATCAGCCCTGTGCTTGGTATCTAGTACCCCTCCGACCCATGCCCTTCCACCCACTTACCTCAGTCTCATATCATAGGAAGCTAGTTCCCCCTTATACTCCATTGGGGTATGGATCTTTCCTGTACAAACAAAGTGGAGGAAGAATGTTAGTCAAAGGGTAAGTCCAAGCGAGCAGAGACCAGTGTCCAATCCCCCTAGGGATATAATGCAACCCAGACCCCCAACTTCCACTCCTACTCCCAAATCCATGACCTTAATTGCCTGTGGAGGCAAGAAGCAAAGAATAATACAGTTAAAATAAGAAAAATTTAGTCCAGTACTTTATTTTTAGTCACCATACTTATGTTTGAAACTACAAAATGACCTAAAAGGAGAACAGATTTTTTTTTTCCCTCAACGAGCCTGGGTGTAACAGGTTTAGAAACAATGGTATGGTATTCTTCCTTTATGATTCTATGTCAACTTATTTGACATTTTCTCAGTCATCACTTACTGCAAATCAACTATATGTCAGGCAATAAAGGTATCAATTAAAAAAAAAAAAAAAAAAACCACACGACCCCTGCCTTCAAGGATCACACAATGCATTCAAGAAGATTGTCCATACCCTATGCTATGTCCATGCCCTAATTCCCAGAATCTGTGAATGTGACCTGATTTGGGAAAAGGATCTTGGCAAACGTAATAAAAATCTTGAGATGAAACTGTTCTAGATTCAGGTAAGCCCTAAACCCAAAGATAAATCTTTACAGAGCAAAGAAAGAATAAAGACACAGAGATACAGAGGGAAGAAAGCCTTATGAAACCAGAGAGACAGGAGAATTGCATCCTAAGCTAAGGAACAAGAAGCAGCAATAAAGGATTCTCCCCTAAGCCTTCAAACAGAGTGCCATCACCTAAATTTCAGTCTTTGTAGAATGGAGAGTAAATTTCTGTTATTTTTCATTACCAAGTTTGTGGTAGTTTCTTATGGTAACTTTAGGAAACTAAAGCCATGAGAAAGCGAGGATTATGACAAGTGGAATCAAAGGAAGAACATTCTGGGCACAGGGAACTACATTCATCAGGGCAACACATACATTCAGAAACTAACAGAGTTTAGGGCAGTCAAAAGGCACAAAACAAGCAGTGTGGAAACCAAGGTACAAAAGCTGAGGACCAGCAATATAAAGAACTTACTTTCTTATGCTAAGAGGTTGGGCTTGAAAAAGTCAGGCTGATCTTTCCAAGGAAAATGATGTTAAAAAGAAAGAAGGAAATACCATAGCATTGTTTCTAAACCTGTTACATCTGTTACAAAAGAAAGGGGAAGAACTGGGGGCCGAAAAATCTAATGAAGTGAATAAAATAGAGCAGAGGAAGGGAAGACAGAAGAAAAGGAGCCATTAGAAGTGGCATTCTAGAACCACAACAAATAAGACTTGATAGATGATGTAGTCTCAGGATGGACACCAAACCCTTGAGGACTTCCTACAGAGACAATTTACATGGCTCCTGGGTTCCCAATGGGAAGGAACAAAATCCAAGTATCAGTGGTGGGAGCTCTGGGAATGGGGTCAGGGACTTAATGAACATTGCTCTTTTGACTTTAAATGACACATGGGCAGGCTGGCAAGGGGGCACACGTACCAATGATAGCCACCTTGTTCTCCTTCATGGAACTCAGCACTTGCTCCAGCTTCTCCTCAGAGGCCATATTCTGCACCTCACTCAGGTGATGCTCCTGGAACTCCACGGGAACAGCGGCAGCCTTCAGGGACAGGTCCCAAAAAAAGTGCAAGGTGAAAGTCGAACAAGTTCTTTTTAACACCCCGCATCTTCTCTGCAACCTCTTGTTGCAGTCATGTTCAAGGACACTCACCTTGAACACCTCCTTGACAGCGTGCATGAGCTCAGGTCCCACGCCGTCTCCCGGCAGCATGGTCACTGGAAAAGCTCCCTCCACCCTCACATCTTCGGCCTATCAGAGCAGCCAGCAGAGTCAGAGCTGAGGTGGGGAGAGAAGGGGAGAACGCGGGGGGCAAGGGAGGACGCGGGTGCGGGGGAAGCCTGGGGAGCTGCGAGCAGGGAATAGAGAGAGGTGTGGGCGAGACCGGAGCGGAACTCGCGCATACCTGGCTTGGCGAAGCGGCGTGAGCAGCAGCGGAGGTACTCAGACCTCGCCATGTCCCAGGGTTTCGGGCGGAGACCACTGCCTACAACAGACATACAAGCCTAAGAGGGCAATCTGGGACCCCCAGACCCCAAACACTGCGACGACCTTGCCTTCTCCAGAAAACCCTGGGGCGAACCCTCCGACCCCCCACCCAAGCCGGCCCGCCCTGCCCTCGGGCTCACTCGGGTCAGCCAGCGGACATAGCTCAGCGCGGCCATGTTGGCTGCCGGAAGGCGCGCAGGACGTGACGCAGAAGCCTGCGCGGCCCTGGCCCTGACTTCCGGCGTGCTCAGGAGAGCTTGGTGGTTCTCCGTCTCCTGGGAACCAGCGCCACCTGCCCACTTTCCCTTTTGTGAGGAGGGTCACGGGACACCCAAGCATTTTGCCAATTGCTTTATTTCCAGTCGCCATATTTAATTTATGTCAAAATTTCCAAATAACCTTAAAGGAGAATATGCGACTCCGTGCTTGTCGGATGAGGACCTGCGTTTAATGAAGCTGGGAAATTATCTTTTTTGTGTATATATGTTCGTTATTTTTTTAACCAGTACTCACTGAATACTTATGTCAGGCCCTAGCGTCACTAAGGGACCGCCACACAGCACGTGGGAGAGGATGTGTATCTCCTTCCATCTCATAACCTGCCAGTGAGGCCAGAATTAGGCAAGGGTCAGATCCAGAGACTGGGGGGATTGGAATGTTAATTCCTTCAGAGCTCTTCCTCCACCCTTATCAAGAACCTGCCCCTGTTCCAACCTGTTGCTAAGGTAACCTGTCTCAGTAATTGCCCCTCCCTACAGGGAGTTGTAAAAGTTATTAATTAATGTGTCTTGGGCTGCTCCATCCAGGCCTTCCCGGGTCTTATCGTGGGACCCTAATAGACCTCCAGGAGCCGAATCCAATGCAATCACACAAGAGTCTTCATTGCATGCTGGAGCCTGGACTCAACCGTTCCTGACTTAGCGGTCCCAAGGAGTGAGTCCTGGTCCTTTGTTCAGTGAGATTTTATAGGTTTGGGGGGATACTCTATGCGTCCCAACAACACACAGCAAATCATTCCATACCGCGGGAAAATCAAACAACAACTCTTAACATTATTAGCACATTCACTGGCGGGAACAAGTTGGGTAGGGGTGATTGGTTAGTACAAGAGGGGGATTCCTTTGAACTGATTGGTTTAAGCCACGATGGGTATATGTGCTAAACTACATGGTTTCCTAACATGATATCAACCACCATAAACTACTAGGAGGTTATCTGGCATCCAGGTATTTTCCCTGTCTCATGCAGATTGGTGGTTGCTAGGGGGTTGCTATGGGTCCTCACCTAGCCTGAGTCAGGGACACCTGGCGCAGCAGATCTCTCCTGTTATTTGCAGACAAACAACTTAGCAGGGTGGGTATGGGCTTAGGAGTGCTCCGTGGGTTTTTCCAAGGACATGCCCCCTTCCTTGGACAGGCTTTGCTCTGAGGTAGAGGCTGGTTTCTCAAAAATGGAGTCACATCAGTTTCTCATCTGCTTCTCACCTTTTGGGCATCCTCCGAGCAACTCTGAGCATGTCCTGAGCCTAGTCAGTATGCAGGAAGAAGAAAGATAAGGGAAAAGAGCAGGAGAACAAAGGAAGCCTAGGACATATAAAAAGGCAAAACACCCTGGCTTCTTTCGATACCAGGATACCAGCTACGGCCCCCATCTCCCTCTGGGGAAAAGTCTATGTTACCCTTTTTTAAGTAGTCCCTGCTTTATATGCTTGCTTCGGGGTGTTTCTCTAATGTTATACTTCAACATGTGTGGGCCATATCACCAGTTGCCTTGTTAATAGTTTTCCTCTTTGTTTTTTCCTATAGAGTCTTTTTCTTTTGCCCTGGGCAGTTGTTTCCCTAATACTGTGTTCTAGTACTTGCACTCCCCAAAGCAGGCCCATATTTGGTGCCAGAACATGTGAGACGAAAGGGGATGATGATGTATGATTTTTTTTATTGTTGGTCGTTCAAAACATTACATAGTTCTTGATACATCATATTTCACAGTTTGATTCAAGTGAGTTATGAACTCCCATTTTTACCCCGTATACAGATTGCTGAATCACATCATTTACACTTCCATTGATTTACACATTGCCTAGAATGTGCACTAGAATGTGTCTGTTGTATTCTGCTGCCTTTCCTATCCTCTACTATCCCCCCTCCCCTCCCCTCCCCTCCCCTCTTCTCTCTCTACCCCCTCTACTGTAAATCATTTCTTCCACTTGTATTATTCTTCCCTTACCCCTCACTATGATGTATGATTTTTGAGACTCCAGTCATGTGTTATTTTCAAGTGGCTATGCCTAAAAACAAAGTGCATCCGAAGATATGCCTAACCCAGTATCCTGGAAGTGTGGATTTGAATCACCTGTCCAAGTGGACCAGGAGTATTGGTTTAAAATGCAGACTTGCTGAATCCAAATCTCGGGGTTGGAACCCCAGGGCCTCACATAGGCTAAGAACATACACTTATTATGGAACTACACTCCCATATTTAACAGCTTATCCAGATGATATACAGTGAAGTTTAAGAACCACTAGAGAGGTTCTCTGGGTGTTAAGTACCTCATCCAACCAAGCAGATAGCGGGGTGTTCCCCAGTGCAAGGAAGAGGATGCAGTGGTCCTAATAAGGGACCTTGCACAAGTTTTATTTGACCTTATCTGAATTCCATGAGGAGGGATATTCTCTGTAGTAGTAAGATGAGAAGATGATAGTAGGTAATGTGTAAAAGTTTGGGTCCAATGAAAAGTACTATGTAAATATAAGGTTGATTATTATTAGAGTTAATATAATGTATTAATATAACATACTCCTCCACCTCCACTCATATACCCCATAAAATAAGCAAGAGAACACCACCACATTGTCCCTGTAGATTCCCAATTTTCACATTGGTCTTGCTGTTTACCACCATTTTTCTTCTCCAGATCAATGTGTGATGAAAAAAAAAAGTGGAAAATTTACCTTTTTACAAATAAAACATTTTTATTTACTTCAGGACATTAAGAGTAGGAGAGAAGAGAGAAGTTCCATTTTTATCCAATCCCTGATGAATATAAAGTGGAAGATTTACTCTTTTGAAAATAAAACTACATTTTCATTTACTTCAGAGCATTTAATGTGGGAAAGAACATATGCCATTTTTATCCAATCTCTGCTAATAATCTAATTAATTTTCTTAAGGATAACTGTGAACTCATTTCCATCTCTAAATTCTGCATGATCTGAACCCAATTTACACTCAAAAAATATTTGCTGATATAACACTATATGTCTGTCACCAGGGTAAAGAGGATGGATGGAGATTACCAATTGACCTAGGTCAAGGAGATGACTAAAAGGCCCTTGTGAGTGCAGTAAGTTCTTCAGGCCTTGAGTCCCCACAAAGGCATCTTTCACCAGTTCTGCCTAGTAATGGGGGAATCCAGTCAGGACCTTTGAAAGAAGTTCCTTAACCAATCTCTTGAGTCAGGGAAGGAAGGTGATACCATCTTTTCCCCTTCTGTTATGAAACGTCCCCCACTTAGCACCAGAGGCCATAATAATGAATAATCTGCCCATATATGAGTTCAGTGTGAGACTGAGTAAATTAAGTGTCAGTTTCCTAGAGCTACAAGTCCTCCAATACAGGGGTCCTGACCTGGAGTCCATAAAGCTCCATTTGTCCTTTGTCCTTGGGTGAATCTAAATGGTGAAAATCCAAAAATCATATCCTAATTTTTAGCAACCTCTTAAGTGAAATTTAGCATTTCCTTTCATTTTGAATGTAGGTCTCAGATCATAGTGCTATCTGTAATGCCCTTGAATTTATAACTGATAGAAATTATATTTCATACCCATTTCAGTTGTGACAAATATCTTAAAATATAATTTACTCTCATCCCTACTTTGACAGTATTTGACCCAATGGTAGATCATGCTATTTAATGTATTAATAAAACAGCACATATACTACTATATTACACGGTAGCTTTTTTTACTATAGACCAACATAATAGGCTTTCTTTGTAACCATTAAAAGGCCTTCCCTAAGAAGGAATACACAGGCTTCAACAGACTTCCAAAGAGGTCTGTGACACACAAAGCATTCAGAATTTCAGTGCTGTTAGATCTACTGAGTCTTTTTCTACAACCATGAGCAATCATAAAAGCACTATATAATAAATGACACTTCCTTGAAGATTGCAATCTGAGAACGAATTTTGGAAGAGGGATGATTTAATGTATGATTGAAAGACAAACAGGATTACAGAAGAGAAGTAACTACACTCCAGGGGAAAGTGGGAATGTAAGCAAAAGCTATGTTTTAGGTTCATCTAAGCAGAGCCCAAGACTAGGCTTGTGATGCAAGTGACTTATTGAATAAGTGTTCTCAGGAGAAATGTGAGTATGCAGAGTAAAGGGGAAAATGCCAAGCAAGATGTGGCCTCAGCTGGAGTTGACCTCAGTCTGCTCTCCTGGGGAGCTCTGAAGCATGAATAATATCTCAAAGTTGTCCCAATTTGAGACAAGGTTTAATAACTCTGCTTCAGCCTGGATGGATCAGGGAAAACACTCCAGAGAAGGAGGAGGTTGTAAGCAATTAATAACTAATGTCTGAAGCAGTTGAGGGGTTGGAAGGAAGCTGTTACGTTGTAGAGTTGAGAATGAACATGGTGAACAAGGAGAGGGGCAGATGTGTGAGAAGATGGAGTGTATATAGCGAGGAGTAGAGTAATATTGGTGCAAATTCTAAGGCCAGAAGAAATGGAGGGAGATTTATGAGCAATACGAGAGATCCTGTTGAGGCTGGTGACTGTAAAATTTATTGTGGTACAGTTGTGTGTGGTTTCCATGGAGAAAGCAAGAACTTTGATTCATCCAAAAGTGGTATTCTGCCAGAGAGAGGTACAGGGAGTTGAGTTGTATAACTGCTGGTAAAATGGAATCAGGAGGTAAATGATGACCGAAGAGATCTAATCAGTAAGCAAGTAAGAAAAAAAATTTAAAGATCCCAACGTATTCAAAGAGTAGTACTTGTGGGAGTCATTGAGCAAGCAAGATAAGAGAGGAGCCTATTCCACTCATACTTTGTAGGTGGAGCAGATGGGAATATGGGAATATGTGTCAAGGAGAGCTTGAGGAGACCCTGCAGATGGAACTCAGACCCATAATATTAGATGGCCTAGTCTTGTCATCATGGGAGTGAACCAGCATAGTGACTTTCACCAAGGCAAGGGGATGGCCTTCTGGAAGGAGTCCAAGTGTCATATCTTGATAAGTGGGAAAGACCAGGAGGTCAGAGATGGCAAAGAATGAGTGAGATGATATCAATGACAGGGAAGACCCCCCCCCCAATTTTCTAATAGTTTTAATATAAAAATTTGCTAGATTATTTCTTAATATTTATGTTTTAGTTTTAGGTGGATACATATCTTTATTTTATTTTATTTTTTTATGTGGTGCTGAGGATTGAACCCAGGGCTTCATGAATGCTAGGTGAGCACTCTACCACTGAGACACAACCTCAGCTCTGCTAGAGTGTTTTTAGTTAGTTAGACACTAGGTAAATTTTTAAAATATTTAAGTTATGAGCAGGGCATGGTTCTACATTCCTGTGATCCAGTAACTGGGGAGACTGAGGCAAAAGGCTTACAAGTTAGAGGCCAGCCTCAGAAATTCCATGAGACCCAAAGCAACTTAGCATAACCCTGCCTCAAAAAAAAAAAAATAACATACAACATACCCATAGCCTAAACAAGAGGGGGGTTTAATTTTCACTCACAACGGAGTTCACCAATAGATGATCCAAGGCAGAAATGATCCTTTACAATGCCAGTGGCACAGACTTGTTATCTTGCTAGTCCACTTTGCATGACCTTCATTCCCAAAGTTATTCCAGATCCAAGATATATTCTAATTCCAGCATTCCAATCAGCAGGAATAAGGAAGGGAAGAAGAGGCCTACAGCCCCTTCATGATACGTCCTAAAGCTTGCTCGTGTTATTTACACCTGCATCTCACATAATACAGAAATGTGTCCATCTTTTCCCTCAAAATTATAAATTTTACTTCAGAAGGCCTCCTTGACTTTAAGATAAATGTGTTCTCAAATATTTTTTCTAATGCTGTTATGGTTTTGTGTAGTTAAGGTCATTAATCTATATGAAATTTAGTTTTGTAAAAAGTCAGAGATAAAGACTTAGGTTTCTTTTTCTCACTCCAAAAAGTTTAGCTAATTGCTTCAGTATCATTCCTCCAGGTAAGAATTTTTACCATATAAAATACAGATGTTTCAGTGAAGAAAGCAACTGAAAAAAGATTTTAGAATATGGAAAGACATCCCATGTTCTTGAATAGGCAGAATTAATATTGTCAAAATGGCCTTACTACCAAAACAATATACAGATTCAATGCAAGCCCCATTAAAATACCAATGAAATTCTTCACAGAATTAGAAAGAAACAATTCTTAGGTTCATTTGGAAGAATAAGACACAAAGAATAGCCAAAGTAAGAAAAGTGAAGCAGGAGGCATCACAATATCTGATCTGAAACTATACTATAGAGCTGTAGTACCAAAAGCAGCATGGTATTGGCACCAAAATAGACATGAATACAAATGGAATGGAATATAAGAAACAGAAACCAACAAACCTAAAGCTGTCTGATATTTGACAAAGATGCCCAAAACATGTTTGTTTGTTTTTTTTTAAAGAGAGTCTTTTAACAAATGGTGCTGGGAAAACTGATAGTTATATGTAGAAAAAAATGAAATTAGACCCCTATCGTTTACCCTGAACAAAATACAAATCAAAATGGATCAAAGGCTTAGGAATTAGACAGAAAACTTACAATTTCTAGAAGAAGACGTAGGGCCAACACTCCATCATATAGGTGCTAGCACAGACTTCCTTAACAAGACCTCCCAAAGCACAAGAAATAGAACCAAGAATCAATAAGGGGGATGACATTAAAATAAAAAGTTTTGAACAGTTAAGTAAAAGATTGAGAATGTGAAGTAAGAGCCTAGAGAATGGGAGAAAATCTTGGTCAGATACTCCTCTGATAGGGGATTAATACCTAGAATATAAGAAGAACTCAAAAAACTTGGCACCAAACAAACAACCCAATCAAAAAAATGGGCAAAAAAAAAAAAAAAACTAAACAGAAACTTCTCAATAGAAGAAACACAAAGGCCAATAAATACATGAAAAAAAATGTTCAACATCCTAGCAATCAGGGAAATGCAAATCAAAACTACACTAAATTTTCATCTCACTCCAGTCAGAATGGAAATGATCAAGAATACAGACAACAATAAATACTGGCAAGGTTGTGGGGAGAAAGGAACACTCGTATGTTGTTGGTGGGACTGCAGACTAATACAACCACTTTGGAAAGTACTTTGAAGATTTCTCAACAAAACTAAGGATGAAACCACCATATGACACAATTATCCCACTCCTAGGTATTTTATCAAAAGATCTAAAATCGTCATACTACAGTGACATAGACTTATCAATATTTATAGTAGCACAATTCACAATAGCTAAATTATGGGATCAACCAGATGCCTGTCAATACATGAATGGATTATATATATATATATATATATATATATATATATATATATATATATATTCATTCAATGGAGTTCTACTCAGCTATTAAAATCAATGAAATTATGGAATTTGCTGGTAAATGGATGGAAGTGGAAAATATCATACCAAGTGAAATTAGCCAAACTCAGAAACTCAAAGGTCAAAAATTTTCTCTTATATACAGAAGCTAGAGTAAAATATGGAAAGGAGGGAGGGAAGGATAAGATTATATAAGGAACCAATCGAATACAAATTAATAGACTGGTGAAAGGAAGTCTAGAAGAGAGAGTAAAGAAGGATAAGGGAAGGAGGGAAGACAAGAGGGAAAAAGGGGAAGGAACAAGGGAAATTGTGAACTGAAATCAAATTTCATGCATATATGAGTTTGTAGGGACAAATCCAACTACTATGTATAACTATAAAGCTCTAAAAAGACAAAAAAGGAAGAAAAATAAATTAATGGTGAAAATAGAAAAACAGATGTTCCTTAACTTACAATGGGATTACATCCCAATACACCCATTATAAATTGAAAATATTGTTAAGTCAAAAAATACTTTTATGCTGGACATGGTGGTGCATGCCTATAATCTCAGTGACTCAGATGGCTGAGGCAGAAAGATCACAAATTTGAGGCCAGCCTCAGCAATTTAGCGAGACCCTATCTTAAAATAAAAAATAAGAAAAGGTCTGAGGATATAGTTCAGTGGTAGATACCCCTGGCTTTGATTCTCATTATTTTTAAAAAATGCTCTTTTTTTTTTAAGAGAGAGTGAGAGGGGGGACAGAGAGAGAGAGAGAGAGAATTTTTAATATTTATTTATTTTTTCTTAATTCTCCGCGGACACAACATCTTTTGTTTGTATGTGGTGCTGAGGATCGAACCCGGGCCGCACGCACGCCAGGCGAGCGCGCTACCGCTTGAGCCACATCCCCAGCCCCTTAAAAAATGCTCTTAACAACTAATCTACCAAGCATCATAACTTAACCTAGCCTCGCCTACCCTAAATGTGCTCAGAATGCATGCACCAACCTACAGTTGAGCAAAATCGTCTAACACAAAACTTGTTTTATAATAAAGTGATGAATAGCTCATGTAACATTGAACAGTGTACAGAAAGTGAAAACCAGAATGATTGTACAGATATGCTTTCGCACTGGGGTAAAGTCAAAAGATCTTAATTCCCAACATCATAAATCAGGAACCATCTATACTAAATTACTATATACATATTAGGTCAAACAACATGAAACTGCTAATATCTATCATCTCACTCAGCCCTATTTTCTCAATTATACCAGTCACTTCTGGATATCATATTATATATTTATTCTTTAAGTATACTATTGCTTATTTTTGTAGTGAACAACCTTGAGAAATGAGGTAATATCTCCCTCCAGGATAAAGTATAGGCTTGCTTATCCTACTATAAAACAGGTGGGTTCCCTAAGCTTGGTGTTCCTCCAATGCCACACAAACCCACTGCATATGCAATATCTATCAGGCTTCTTTTTTTTTCATTGGTTGTTCAAAACATTACAATGCTCTTGACATATATTTCATACATTTGATTCAAGTGGGTTATGAACTCCCATTTTTACCACGTGTACAGATTGAAGAATCACATTGATTACACATCCACGTTTATACATACTGCCATACTAGTGTCTGTTGTATTTTGCTGCCTTTCCTATCCCCTTCCTATCCCCCCTCCCCTCCCTTCTTCTCTCTCTGCCCCATCTACTGTCAGGCTTCTTCACATAATAAAGTCCTTCATCTCTGATCCAGGAGTCTTCTTTGCCAGCATCCATGAACCAGTAAAAGGCTAATTACTAACTTATCAGCAGAGTAAATTCAAATGCCAGATGCTGACATTTGCAACAAGGATGGGATGCTAAAATACACATGGTTTTCTGGAAGAGGAAGGAAAGGACCCTGTGGACCAGATTAGGGAATACGAAAAAACTTCCTGGAATATGTTGGTGAATTTTTCTCACCCTAGTGGGTCACAGGATGAAAGTGTAAGAGTCTTACACTGTCCTACCTTTTAATGAAATCACAAAGTGAGAGGTAGTCACTTGAATGCTGCCTTGGTTCTTGCTCATGCTCCCTCATGCTGAGGGAGGAAGTGACGTCATGCCATTTAGGGAGCAAGCCCTGAAGCCCCACCCAAAAGGCAATATGAACGTGGCTGGCAATATGAATCAAAGAGTACCCAAAGCTGAAATAAATGGTGTCAACCATGATGTTTAACATGGAGCTTTAGGTGAATCAAAACCCCACAAATTTATTTGGTTGAGCCCCACAGGTGGCCACCCACATCCAAAAGTGAACACAAAGCCTTGCTTACTGGCAGTCTTGTTCTCTCCCTGGTCCCTCTCTTCCCTCTTCAGTTTACCCAGCTGCCTAAATGAAAAAGCTGAGTGTGCTAGGAGCTTCGTGGTGGTAAGGACCTCAAAACTTACAGCTCTCTTGAGCCCAAGGTCCTGGGCCACCATCTTACCTAGCCATGTGGATGCATGCAGGGATGGTTGAAGGCACCAAGGACTGCAATGAAGGGTGGGCAAAAATGAAAGTGTTCCCTGGGCTCAAGCACCCTCTGGACAGATCTAGAGGTCCACAGGGAGAGAAGTAGCAGCAATGACAACTCTGAAACTAGAGGCCAAGGACAAATAAAAGCCTCCCAGCTGCCCACTATGAGTTGCCCACCTACCCTGTATTTCCTGCTCTCCAAGCTGGAATTGTATGATCTGCAACTAGTAGCACCAACACTAAGCTCCTTGGTTTGTTTGCCCTTAATGGAAAAAAAATCACCCAAGTTCAACTAATGGGGTTTGAATAAAGTTTGCAGTAGAGAAGGCAAATTAAAGTAATATGGACTATTGGGACTTTGGCTCAATTCAATGCTTCCACTGCTGAATGTATTTCAGTGCTGAATGTATCGCTGGTAGTGATGTTGTGCAGGCTTGCACTGATTGCCTGTAAGAATCAAAGCGGTCTCACTCAGAGAATGCTGCAGGTGCAAAGGTGTTTCCTGAGCCTTTTTGGATGGTCCAGAAGAAACGGTGTAGAAGAGAAAGGAAATCAGAGCATTATCATTCAGTGACTCTCAGATTACTGATAGGTCATTTTTCGGTGAAACAGCGCCCCCTGCTGGACATAGTCACCAAGCACATTTTCCCCCTTTTTAAAAAGGAAACTACTCTTATTACTGATCCTGAGGTCCTGTCACTGTCCATACTGAAGCCCCCATCTTGAGATGTGTTAACTGAGATCCTGTGATTATTAAAAGAAGGGCACAAAAATCCTTACTTGTCAAATAGAAATGTTACATTCAAGAGCAAGCACAGTTGCCCTGGCTCTAGCATTATATGGATTTTTCATGAAAAAGTAGCAGCAAAAATCCCTGTGGGGGAAATTTTTTTCCATACTTCACCACCTGAAGTAAAGCTCAAGTCACTGAGGGTTCCCTCAGTGCCTGGTCTGGCATGCTGGTGGTTTGGCTAAGCTGATGCCTTATGGTGTCCATGTTCAACCTACTGCCAACTATGCAGAATCAAAAGGGGGCATAGTCACTCTGCTCAGTGGCTGTGAGGAAGAAGTACAGGGGTAAGTACAGAGTTGAGTCAGAAAAAAAAACTGCAGCGCTGGGGTTGTGGTTCAGTGGAGGGAGCGCTTGTCTAGCATGTGTGAGGCACTGGGTTCAGTTTTCAGCACCATGTATAAATAAATGAACTAAATAAAGGTCCATCAATGTCTAAAAAAATATTAAAAAAGAAAAAAAAAGGCATGCTCTGTGCTTGAAATACATGGCAGGAGGACCTTCCCCTACCACTCATTTTTCAGGAGAAACAACAGGACAGCATTAAACAAGTGCCGACAGATCTGACACAACTGCTGGCCCCAAAGTAACTGAGGCTGTCATTTAAATGCATCTACATGTTAAAAGATATGTCCAGGGGAGGAGACCTAACACAATTTTAGGTACCTTTTTAACTGTGTGCATTGGTACAGTTGCAATGAAAGATTGCAATGTAACTTATGAATATGCTAATTTCTAGTCCTCAAACATACACTGCTGTTCACCTCTTAATTTTCTTGCCATTCCACCTAAGAGGTACCTACCTTTCCTCACCACTCTGCCAATAGAACAATCATATTTTCTTGCTATTCTATGAAGCAGACACCTTGCCTTGCCATTATGCCACCCTGCTATGTGAATCAATGCAACATATAATTCTTACTAACCTCTTTTGTTAGCTGAGTTTAATTTCTATCCTGCATGAGCTAACAGACCCACAGAGCTGCTGACAGAACTCAAGGCAATGCTGATAGTCCTGAACAACACAGCCCATGATGAGCCTCGCATTGCCACCATCTTCTGCTATTTCTAATGGCTTAGATGTCTTGTTCACAAGATTGGAGCCCACAAATTGTGGAAACAGAAGCAGATGCCCATCAGACAGCCTGGGTCATTGATGGAGATGCCCATGGTAAGGGTCCTTCTGGAATAAGACCAACCCATACCGTCACCATCATTGCCGGGATCCATCATCAAACCAGACATGGCAGCTCATGCACCACCATAGGCTAGGTGCAATGCAAAGAGCTCTTAGGTTCTGATGCAGAAGCCACGACTTCTTGCCAGGCTAGGATCACCTCCTCTTGGCCTCTTGCTGGGTAATTATCAGGACAAAGGGATAAAAGATTGCATAGAGCTATTCTGAAGGTTGGGATCTGATCATTCTTGACAATGGTGCTTTTCCTTTTCCTTTCCTTTTCTTTTCTTTTTTTTCCCCCTTTTTTTCTGTAACAGCAACCCCAGGCCAGCCGGGTTGGTAAATACTCCAGGTGTCAGTCTGGCAAACATAATTCTCATTCTGATTTAGCACCTAGATTCTCTTGATGGATTAATGTGGACCTAGATCACAAAGGTAATGGCCACTTGGCTGAGCACACCATGTGCCAAGCCTCCCACACCAGCCCACACAGGCCAAGTTGGGAGAAAAAAACAAGTCTCTGAACATTTCATTTAAAAAGGCTTTAGTCCTTCTCATGCCCAGCCCATCCAAAAGGTCTAGGTATGATTAGGGAAAGATTAGAAAAAAGATGAAGTTATAGCTACTGGAATGGCATACACTGTTTTCAGAGCCATTGAGGCCTAGTAAAAAGACACCTTCAGACACAGGAAGGTACAGAGAGTGGGGAGGGATTAATGTGCCCCTTGTTCCCTAGATTCAGCACTGCAGCCTCGCAAAACCATCATCTGGTCCATCTGAGATGAGCAGCAGCTTCAGCTAACAACCCAACGCCCTCTAAATTGATCATGCTGCTCAGGTGATATGAAAACAGAGAAATGCATCTGGGCAAAGCCAGTTCTCAATTATTCAGTTGTGCCCTGTTATGGCAGTTCCTGAATATGGAAGCTCCTCCATGACGCATATACAACAACATTCAGCACAACCTTGTTTCAATCTGGTACAAATGCATGTGCTTTTCCTGCAACCCAAGTGGCCTTAGTTCATGTATAGTGACCAAAGCTGCAGCTATTTGGTGACATATCCTATGTGGCTGAACCAAACTAGTTTCATGGTGATCCAAATCAAATTCAGCTACCAATCCTGAACTGAAGTGACATGTCACTCTTTGGGGTTGTATGTTTGTATGTGGGGGTGTGGATTGTCTCTCTATTAGCCATGGGGACTGACTTTTGGCTCATTATTCCTTCCTATAATTATTGTAGTGACATCAAAGATAAGCTAAAAATCATTTGTGCATGTTGTAATGGATAATGTCCTGGACTTAGACTATATCCTGGCTGTCTAAAATAAGATCTAAAGGTCCCTTGGAATATATTCATAGGTGACCGGGACTGAAACCTTGGGTTGGCGTGATTGAAGCTAATACTGAAGATTGGCTTCATCTTACTATCTGAAGTTCTCTTGATAGTAGCCCTAAATTCCATATGAAACAAATTGAACAGATGTGGGCCCAGCCTCTTGATCATATTAATTGGAGTGATGAATGGAGTGACATATTGGTGTGAATATTCAAGTTTAGCCAAGAATATGTGGTGCCAACTGTTAGAGACAAGCTACCATTGGCCCTGAACATCCTTAAATGTCCCATTGGCCATGTCCTAATTTAGATTTTTGCTCTTTCTTACCTGAATTGTTCCTACCCAACTCCAGATACCACTAGAAGATATAAGTTTTGCCTGAAATCTATAAATTGGAGGGCTCAGGTCCTTAAGAAGAATACAGAATTGTGAATGCAAAATTACATATAACCATCACAAGAAACCCTGAAGGCATCTTGGAAGGAGCAAGTGTGGATGAGATCCTGAAGACTAAACCTCATGAAGAATCAGCCTCTGCCAGGCCCTCTCCCCACTTTACCCAGGAAAAGAAGAGGAACAGGGCCTGGGGCTATGGCTAAGTAGTAGCGCATTGCATGGCATGTGTGAGGCACTGGGTTCGATTCTCAGTACCACGTATAAATAAATAAAATAAAGATCTATCAACAACTAAAAAAATATTTAAAAAAAGAAGAGGAATAGGCCCGTCCTACCCATCCCCTGACACTCCCCTCACCCTTTACCTTGCCCTGCTCTACTTCAGGGGTGATGGCTTCCTTTCCTGTTGCCTGCTGCCCCACCCACCCATGAGCAATCTGAGAAAGTGTTTGATCTTGTTCCATCAGTAAAATACATATATGTGGACTTTTGGTTGAAGATTTTTTTTTCCCACTGCTTATGAATACCTAAGGGGTAGCCAGCCCTGGATAGTGATGGGTACTGTTCTGGTGTAAAGTTAGAAAGCCATAGGCCCTGGAGCCTCTCTGCAAGCCAGAGAATGAACAAAAGGGGACAGCAGGGCTCTGCAAAATACCATGGAGTGGGCCTCTCTTGTTGCACAGAGAAAGTCCCTTCCTACTCCACAGTGAGGACTGAGACGGATAGTCTTTGAGGTTGTGATTGGCAGGGGTGTGGACAGCCAGGAATAAGGAGGGATCATATCCAGACTTTGCTCCAGCCCAGAAATCAGAAATAGGAACTCAACTCTCCAGCCCAGGGGTCTACCATTATCGATGCCGTTGTGTTATTATTCAAGATTAAATAACTCAGCCTGGATGCCATGAGTGGGGTGGATCCGAAGGGAAGACTAACACTTGTGGTGTGGTTTTTTTTTGTTTTTTTGTTTTCTGAAATAATTGAGGAAACTTCAGGAGTCAACAGAGAGTTGGAGTACAGTTTGCAGGAAACCTTCTGGAATGGCCCTCATCTTTTTTTGTTTTCTCTGTGGAACTCCATGAGTTGCCATAACTAGTGCATACTTTAATTTTCCTATTCTTCCATTTTAATTCCCATCAAGGTAATTAACAGGAAGTAAATCCAAGTGCCAGACTGACATTCTGGGACCTCCAGGGGGCGCTTCTGCACAACATACATCCTGGGCAAGGGTAGCTCAGCTTAATACACCACCTTAAATCTGTTTTCTATGGTTTGAACCGTACATCAGGTGAAAAACAAACAACAACAAAAAAGGGGGGAAGCCCCCCCCTTTTGACTTAAAAAATGTTGTTCTACGGTCAGACTAATTCCAAGCCCCTTAGTGTGGCATGCCAGGCACCAGCATGATGCTAAAAGCCCTTCACCTTTGAAAGGGAGTGCAGCAAATTCACTGGTTCATCTCAGCTTGTCATTTTGTAGGCTGATCCTTCTGCCCCAGAAGCCCTTCTCCTGTCTCAGGCTAAGGCTCTTCTTCTGCATTTGTCCCTGCCTCTGCCTCCCGAGTACTCTGGAGTGATATTGAGTGCTTTCCAGGCTCCCACCACCAGGCCTTGAGCTCCATAAGGACAGGGCTCATTTTATTCTTCACTTATTTTCTAGCACTGAACACATGACAAGAGCATAAATATCATGAAGGGGAAGGGTGAGGTCAGAGGCTCCAGCCTGGGTTTTGAGGGTGAACCCAGGCCTAAAAAAGGGAGTGACATTCTCAGTAGGCTTTGATCTAGTCTCTTCTGTCACTACCACCCCTCCAATTCTGTATTCACAGTCACAGCAGGCCCCCCAAATTCCTGACTATGAAGCAGTTGCAGCAGGTAGAAATGGGGAATCTGCCAAAGGAACTGAGATAAATAATGCAAAATAAAAACATATGGAATTCCAAGAAATGGACTTTCAACTGGATCTAAGGCCAAGATCCTCATCTCTGATCCCAAGGACCAACCCTGAATTCGTGCACTGGCCTCTCTATCTGGGGCCCTCATCACTCACAGGCTTTGCTCCTTAGATCTATAGCTCTAACCCAGAAACCCTTCTCTGGGGCTGCAGGTTCTGGGAACCTTCTTATGCCATCCTGGCCAGCTCCTTTCTATTCCATGGGGTCGGGACAGAATCAAAACCCATGCAAGTCAAGAGCCTGCCCCAACTTATGACTGATTTCCTTTCTGTCACAGCCTAATTCTGAGTATCTGTCTGCTAAAACTACCTTGGGAAGAATTTTCTGGAAACATGATGCAACACTACTAAAGACATAGGGACCCTGTTGCCTCTTGGCACAAAGATGTTGCCTAAGTGACGGCATTCCTGCTGCACGGGACAGTAAAACAAACTCACTTGGAGCTGGGAGTGTGGGAACTGAGTTTGAGCAATGATGAGCATTTCCATGTTAGATGTTAGATGGACAAGGAACTCTCGTAAGGGAAGAGAGGGAAAGTTGGCTGGCAAGAGAAACTGGATCAGTCATCAAAGGACCTAGAATTTCCCTAAGCTGAATTGCTAAATGTCTTTTTGGGGAGCCCTGAAAGACACTTCTTAACAATTCTTCAGCAGGTGATGGCCCAATTCAAGCAGGAGGATGGAGGATGGAGGATGTTTGGGGAGTGAGCAGCTGACGGGGAGATAGATGAGGAGGCTATGACTGGACAGGGCATATATCTCCTCCAAGCCAGGGTGGAGTCCACTGGAGAAGTACATTTCTGGAGGCTGAAGCAGGAGAATCCCAAGTTTGAGGCCAGCCTCAGCAGCTTAGTGAGGTCCTAAGCAACTTAGCAAGATCTTGTCACAAAATAAAAAAAAAAAATTTAAAAGGGCTGAGGATGTGACTCAGTATTTAAGCACCTCTGGGTCCAATCCCTGGTACCCAAAAAATATTCTCTGTGAGCACTGGGTCAGGGAGAGGGACATGGAAGAGAGAATACTTAAAACCTGACAAACAGGGGACAGAAAAGTATTAAAAATAATTCAAGTCCCAACCCTGGTGCAGAGCAGGAGGAGGTGATATGAGACATGCACAGGGAAGCACTGGTTTTTAGGAAATGAGTGTGTGGATACCAAACAGCTCCACCAAGGCCAACATGTAGAGCCACATGTGATAGAGACACTTCCTGTAAGTGGATACTCTTCTCCTGTGCCATGGACTAGCCCAGCTCTGTCCTCAGTTGATGGTCAGCACACACAGAAGCATGACAGAGGCCCAATGCTAGGAGATCATTTCTCCAAAAAGAGTCTCTAAGACTGTGCAAGCACAGAGCACTCCTCTGAGAGGAGAAAAAGAGAAGGGAACAAGTGCAGCAGCCCTGGAATGCTTAGGGAGTAGGAGAAGAAGCAGCCAGTGCTCTGATCATCAGGATGGCTTCCCCAGGATCATGGGAGGAGGAGGGGGAGGTGGAGGAGGAGGAGGTATGGTGAGCCCATGCTTCAGGAGGTCAGAGGACCTGGAGCACCAGAGAGATCACTGAGTCTGAAAGCAGAAGCAAGTAAGCAGCTGGGCTCCAGGAGGGGCTTGCTAGGGCTGCATCCTTGGAGGAGTGCTCCTGTGAACTTTCTCAGAAAGTTCCCTAGCTGTCTCTCTTTGCAAAATCCATTCCTCTCTTATTAGTTCCTAGCACAGAATTCATCTGGCCCTTGACCCAGGAGCAGAGCCATTTCTGCCCCTCTCCCCATATTCTGAAGAAAGAGATGGGAACAAAAGAAATTCTTTTAAGAATGGGGTGATCTGATCCAGGCGCAGTGGTGCACACCTGTAACCCCAGGGGCTTGGGAGGCTGAGACAGGAGGATCTCAAGTTTAAAGCCAGCTTCAGTAATTTAGCAAGGCCCTAAGCAACTCAGTGAGACCCTGTCTTTAAAAGGGGGGGGGGCTGGGGATGTGGTTCAGTGGTTAAATGCCCCTGAGTTCAATCCCCAGTACCAAAAAGGGGAAGGGTCGTGATACACTCCTATAATCTCAGCTACTGGGGAGGCTGAGGTAGGAGAATTGGAAGTTTGAGGCACTGGGCAACTTAGCAAGACCTATTCACAATAAAATGTTTTTAAGGGGCTGAGGATATAGCATAGTGATAGAGAACTTGCTTAGTGTGAGCAAGATCCTAGATTCAATCTGCAGGACTAAGAGCAAAAGAAAGGAAGAAGAAAAAGAAAAAAAACTGGAGAGATCTGAATAGAGAAAAGAGGGAAGATCAAGATCCTAAAAGGTCATCTCAGGAAGAGCAGAAATGGGACTTAGAAAGAGATTCCACATCCATCTCTGGAGAGGGAGGAGAGGAAAGAATGGGAAGAGACTGAGAAACATGGATGAGTGTGAATCACTGAGAGAGCTGGCAGGCTTCTGCAAGGTTGTCTGAATCCCCTTCACTAGGTGAGAGGTAGGTACCTGCTGGAAATTAGGAGAGCCAGGGATAAGTAAGAAGGTTGAAGAAGGGAGTGCAGCAAGTATGGAACAGCTTTGGGGAGATTTTGAGAGCCCTGCTTCTCAAATGTAATATGTATAAATCACCTCGGATGTCATTTGTATGCAGGTTCTGATTTTGCAGGTCTGGGTAAGATTCTATGTTTCTAACAAGCTCCTAGGTGATGTCAGTGCTGCTGGTCCAGAGGCCACACTGAAGAGTAGGTTTAGAGAGTGGGCTAAAGAGATGAAGATAGGAATTGAGTTAAGAAACCATCCTTTGATAACATTATCTAGGGTAAAAGCCCAGAAGCGGAGACATGGAGGTAGAAGTGGAAGCCCCTGCAAGGGATGGACAGTGAGGCAGGAAGCAGAAGGGATGGTAAAGAGAGATCAGAAAAGGGCCTAGGGGAACTTCTGGGGTAGGGGGAGGCCGAACAGTGTCCCCTGGGACATTTCATCTGGGTCAGAATGGGGCAGAATACTGATTGCACACTTGGGGGCTCCTCACAAGAGGATGGGAGTCAGTTGGGACAGGTAGATAATTTTCAGGGGTTTCTGTTAGTGCCAGCAGCAGCAAAGGCAGGCCACCACCATGCTGTTCTGCAGGACAGTGCTGGACTCATTCCAGACCTGTACACAGCCTGGCCAGAACACACCAGGCCAGAATGTGGGGAGAGGGGCAGAAATGGCTCTGCTCCTGGGTCAAGGGCCAGATGAATTCTGTGCCAGGCACTAATAAGAGAGGAATGGATTTTGCAAAGAGAGGCAGCTAGGGAGAAAGAAGAGGTGAGGCTGGACTCTGAGCCCTTACAGACCTACAGGTCCAATTTACAATCAGAAATCAAGAGGTTTCTGAAAGGCACAGGTGGGCTACGAAAACGCTTTATGATCAGGCAACCCAGGGAGGAGAATAGGGATGGGAGGTGTAGGGAAACCGCTCAGCTTGTCTGGGCCCCAACCTAAGGAGGGGGGAGAGAGAGAGAGAGAGAGAGAGAGAGAGAGAGAGAGAGAGAGAGAGAGAGAGAGAGAGAGAGAGATGTTTAAGTCCTTGGCCGAGGTTAAACCGAGGTCAGGTTCGCTGGGGGAATTGCTGGGAGGACAGCCCGGGCGGATGGAGAACGAGAAGAGTAGAGCTAGAGGTGTCAAAAAAGGAGCAAGTCCAGGAACAAGACGTCGGACGTGAAGAGTACGACGCGTACTTGGGGGAGAGCGAAGAGACAGTGAGGATGCTGGAGCTTCGTCCGGAGGCGACCTAGAGGCAGTGGGTGTTCCCCAGTGCGGCGAGGAACGCTCCTCGCCTTGGGCCAGGCTCCCTAGCCGCGCAGACCCAGACCTTCCCTGCCTTGGCTCCTCTGGCCCCCACCGGTCCCACCTGTTCCCTCTCGCGGCCTTCCGCAGGCCGCAGCCCCCAACCCCGGCGACCGACTCGCCAGGGTCCGCCCCGCCGCCGCGGCCCGAGCCCGGCCGCTCCTCCCCCGATGATGTCACGTCCCTGGCCGCCCCTCGGCCGGCCGCGCCGCCCCGCCCCCGTCTCCCCCGGCCCCCAGTCCCCTGGGCCCGCCCGCTCCCGACATCCCTCCTCCCGCCCGCGCTCCCTCCCTTCGGCTCCCGCTCCCCCGGGAGCGGCGGCGGCGGCGGGATGGCCCGGGCCCGCGGCCAGGCCCCGGGGAGCGGCGGACGGCGGCGGCCGCGGCGGGGCGGCGCGGGAACCGGGCCCCGGGGGGAGTCTGCTGGGCTGCTGCTGCTGCTGCTCCAGGTGCTGCCGCCCGGGGCTGCGGCAGGGCCCGGACGCCGGGGCACTCGGGGCGCCGGCGGTGGCGGCGTCTGCTGGCCCGGTGTTGCCCCTGCCTTTCCCCGGGACGCTCGGCTGCTGCTGCTCCTGCCGCCACTGCCACCACTGTCGCCACCGCCGCCGAGCTCTGCACCCGCAGCCTCCGCCTCCCGGATGGTAATCAGCGCCCCGCGCCGGCGCCGCGGGCGGGCGGGAGGTGGGGGCGACGAGGGGGAAAGGGCGGGCAGCCCCGCGCCCCCTCCTTGCCGGAGGCAGCTCCGGGGCGCTCGGGCCCCCCCTCCGACGACCGCGGCCCCGGGCAGCCGCCAGGGCGCGCCTCTGGGGCGCCTCCGTGCGGACCGGGTGCGGGCTCCGTTCCCCGCCCTCCCCGCCCAATTCGCAGTCCGCCCGCCAGTGCTCAGGCCGCGGGGGAATCCCTCCATCTCCCCGCCCCGCGCCCCGGGAGGGGAGGGGACAGCGCCAGCGCCCGCGGACCCGCTTTCTCCGAGGGAGCGCCCAAGAAGCAAGCGCGCACTGAGCCACCCGGACTCCGCGCTGCGCTGCACTCTTGGAGGCGCCTGGTGCCGTCGGGTCCGCCTGAACTGCGACGCCCACAGCCTCGGCGGGACCGGATCCCCGGCGACGGAGGCGCCCACAGACCGCGCGCCCTTATGTTCCCTGCGCAGGACGCTCTGCCCCGCAGCGGGCTGAACCTGAAGGAGGAGCCGCTGCTGCCCGCTGGCCTTGGCTCAGTGCGCTCCTGGATGCAGGGGGCGGGCATCCTGGACTCCAGCACAGCAGCGCAGAGGTAAGCGCTCTACCAGACCCAGCGCGCTCAGGTTGGACCGTTCTGCGCCGCTTTCGCTCCGCTGTCTTAGTTGCTGGAGCCAGGGGTGGAGGGAGCCCTAACTCTGGACGGTCTCCTTGAGTTCTCGTGCTTCCCCTGTCCCGAGCGCCTAGGCTTCCTCCAGAGGTTATGGGGCGGGCCGGGGCGGGGCTTCTGCTTTCACTCTCGGGGCTGTCGGAACTCTGATTTCTGAAGGTTGCTCACGGAGGTTCAGGGCTCTAAAGGAGGAGGCAATCTCTTTTCCCGCAGTCCCTAAGCCATCACCCAAAGCCACCAGCCGTCTAGGAACCTCCAACCCCCTCTTAGGCAGTCCCAGTGCCTCTGCTTGTCCAATTCCGCGGTCTTCTGCCAAGACAAGAGACTCTGCCCACTTTCTCCTTTCCCACACTCATCAGAGTTACAGGGCCAGAGATGCTGCTGAGGGGCCGAAGAGTGGTGAATGGATTAGGAGAGCATTGGGCCTGGATGCACTGATCACTGATCAGGGAATGGGCCGGGCCCTGCCTCTTCATCAGGTGTTTTTCCGTTAGATCCTGCGGGAGGCAGGGGGCCCTTGGGAACGCAGAGCCCAAGCCTATCTCTCCTGACTCTTACAGGGGTCTGGGTGGGGACCTAGATGAGGATGGACTCCAGGATTTGGCTTATTGACTAGCTTCCTTCAGCACCTGGAACACCGAACTTTTAGTAACCCCAGTTGTGAATGGGGAGAGGCTGACTCTGCAAACAGCTGGAGCAGGGTGGGCTCTGGGCTTTGGGCTGTCCAGCCGCTTGAAACGAGTCTGATAGGGAGTTCCCAGGGCAGACCAGGCCTGGCACACCTGCCCACGATCACATCCCCAGTCCTGTCCAGGGACCACCACTCATAATCCACCCCAACCTTACCCAGTAACGCACATACACATCACTTCATGTGCAAACCCAAGCAGTGTTTCTGCCAGCCTATCCTTTCAGGGCCATCAGGAGGGAGCACTGTGGCCTCTGGCTAGAGCTGATCTCTTCAGAAGGACAAAGCATCTTGCTGATGAATCAATTCCCTTAAGTTTTATGAGTGACATAACTATATTCTAGAAAAACTGGAACACACACACACACACACACACAATCTGGCCTCTGTATCAAATATTGTCAGCATTTTAGTGTATTTCTTTCCCTTCTTTTTCTCCACTAACTGGTTTTTGTTTGTTTGTTTGTTTGTTAATGTATGCTATGATTAGAAATATGTGTCCTGCCTATTTTTCTGTTTATTTTGGCTTTTTCTTTAACTTGAGATGCTCAGTTTCTTTACCTGGGCCTATCCTTATCCCTATCACTAGCTGTGCAGCGAGAGTTCTTTGCAAGAACTGGTGGGGAGTTGCAGTGGAGTTTCTGAGATCCAAGGTTCCTCTTTCTCCCTCATCTTTCCCTCTGTCCCTGCCCAGAGGTTGTAGGTTGGCTGAAAGGGAAACATGCAAAGAAGACAGCAGCTTTGTATCCTGAAAGTTGCAGAAAGTGTGGGGATGAGCCCCATGCCCAGGACTGGATCATCGGTAGTGATGTCTGAGCAGGAGGGTTCTTGAGTGGGGTTGAAGTGTCCAATCTGACTACCCAGGGCCACATCACTAGGACTCAGAAACCTTCATCAATTTGAACAGGGAGGGGCATCTTCAGGCTGCTTGCTTCCAAGTTCAGAAACTTCCAAGTCTCAGGACCCGGAATGAGAGCCCCACACATTTAGTTGAATCTCTTCTCCACTTTCAGAAGGAGAGGCTAATCCTTGCTCCTCATCCTTCCTCATGTCCTGCCATCTCTCCATTGATACTTTATTCTTTAGTCAGTTCTCTACTCTGGTCTTCCCATCCCAAAACAGCAAAAAGGGACATTCCTTTCCTGTCCCCACCTACCTCTTCAGCCTCTGCTGGCTTCCCCAAGGCAGTTTGGAAGTGAAGAGTTGTCACTGATGTCTTCCTTTCCTTCACCCTAAAGCCACCTGGTTGTCAAGGCTTATGGATGTTTCCTTCTGTGTCCCAGTCCCAATCTCCATCCCACAGTCACCACTTTTAACAATGATACCTCCTCGCTCTTGACCCCATCCCTCCCTGGGTTGAAGGATACCTGTGCCCTGGTTTGCCAGCTCAGCCTTCTGGTCTGGTTCCCTGCCTCCACCTCTTACTGCTCCCTCAAAACCATCTTTCATGCACCACAGACCAAAGCATTATTTCCACTTTTTTTCTGATCATGTCTCTGACCTGATTAAAAATAAAGTGACCCACCCCACTGTGCACTTGCTCTGTGCCCTCCCATCCTACCCAGGGGAATGGTAGTTAGTACCATCTAAGGATGCTTACCATAGGCCAGAGAGCTTCCTCTACCTGTCCCTACGTCCTCCTGGATAACCTGTATTCACGGCCCATCAAAATCTGATCCCAGCCTTCCTTCCACAGTGTATGACACTTGGCATACAATGTGGAAAATTAACAGGACTGCCAGTAAGTCCTACCTTCTCTTAAAATAGTCCCCTGCACTCAGTGTCCACATACTCCTAAATAAAGTCTCAGCAGCCTTCAAGACCCCTCCCCCACACCAGCATCTGCTCTATCTGTCCCCTCCCATCCTCCCCATCCCTCAGGATGCTTACCACAGGCCAGAGTTTGCTGTTCTCTCTGCCTGTCTTTATCTTCCTGGCCCTGCCAGCTGGGGCCTTCCTCTAGGGCCAGGATGGTGGCTCATTCATTCTTGTGTCCACGTCACCCAAGACAGGCTCAATCAGTCTGCAAAGGGATAATGAGTATCTGCTGAAAATAGCAGAGTGAATCTGAGAAGACTCCCAAATCCCTTTCTGTTGGGTTCCCCTCTTCACCTTGGTGGCCTCCAGGAACCTGGTACTGGAGAAGCTATTCCTTCCCCCATTTTAGAACTTGGCCTTTACAAAATGCCAAGGTTTTATAGAAGGTGGGTGAGGAAGAGAGGGCCCAGAAGGCTTCCCAAGGCCAATAAGAGTGGCTGTGCCCACAGGAAGGAAAGTTCTGAGCAAGAGAGGTAGGGAGAGAAGAGGAACTGCGTACCCATCACTTGGAGGCAGGAGACAAGGGCAAGGCAGGTGAAGAAGGTGCCAGTAGAGAGGGCTTCTCTCTCCCTGCTGGTATCTTCCTACCAGGGAAGTCTGCACAAGGACCCCTGGCCATTGCTGTGACTGCTCCTGACCTGAACCAATAGGACTTTATCTCTGAAACCACATGCACAGCCCCAGCCCACTCTCCCTGCCTCCCCTGCAGACCCACATTCTTCTGCTGGCGGGATCAGCACAGGGGCAGCTCCCTCCTCCTTGACTTGTGCTTCCAAGGCTGGGGAGACCTCTGGAAGGCCCAGACCAGTCCTTTCCCCCGATGAGACCCCTGGAGGACCCAGGCCAGCTTTCTCCCATGAGCCTGTCCTAGCCCATGAGCAGGGCCTCGGAGAGGGAAGCCAGCTGGGGCTGCCTTTCCTGTAAGCAGCTGCAGGCCAGCCTCCCTGCTAGGAAATGCTTTTGTTTGCTTTAATAATTAATAGCTGCTCCTCTGCCTGGGACCTGGCAAGCAGGCCTGCGGGTGGGTGGTGAAGAGAGGGTGGGCAGAAGAGAGGCAGGGTGGGCAGTCTGTAGGTAGAACTGAGGGCTAGAAGGAGAGAGTGAGAGCCTTCTTTCCCCTTGCACCCCACCTCCTTCAGGGACCTGGGTTACTGAACCAGCTTCCTGGGGCAAGTGAGCAGAACATCTGCTAGGCAGTGGGAAGAGGGGATCTGGAGCCTTTGCAGCCCCAAACCTCCTCTCCAGCAGGACCATCTGCACACAGGTTGTGGGCAGCTGCCTCTAGCCACCAGGCCTTCCCTCTGCCTGCATTGCTGAAGTGGGTGACCCTGTGAGCTACTGCTTTTATCTTCCCTGGTTTGTGGCACTGGGCATGTCGAGGGGTGAGCAGGACCAGGCCAATATATCTTGGCTGGGGCAGGAATACCAGGCTCAGCATGATCATCATTGGCAGTCCCAGGGGTTCAGAGGATGCCTTTGGGAGAGGAGTGGGTGCCAATGGGGTGCTTAGAGAAAGGCAGAATGTGGAGGAAAGGAACAGGGGACTTATGAAGTCATGTCAGGATGGGAAAGAGAAAAAGCTGTATTTAGAGAGGGACTTTAGGGAAATCTTAGACCAGGGCTGGAATGCAGGAGACCTGTACTTTTTGTTCCTCCCTCTTGATGGAGGGGGGAGGATGGCCAACAAAAGGTCGCCTTCCATTGCTGTTGATCCCAGGGCTTGTCACAGTTACCCCAGCATCCCAGACTTGAAGATGGATCAGGCTCAAGCCTTGGGCTGAGCCACCTCTCTGAGCCTTGGGCTGACAGGGTGGGCATGAGCTAAGATGGGGTGGGGGAAAGAAGGCAGAAGATCAGGGCTCCAGCCTAGGTCATGTGTCTTCTGGGGGGGAGGGGTGGTTGGGATGGCTGTCATTAAATTGCTCATATTTGTAATAAGCATGTGGTCAAGGATATAAAGAGCCACTAGTGGTTTGTGGATAGAGAACAGAGACTACAAAAGGGGGGCTTTATCTATACTAGAGGGACCTGGCAGGGTCTAGGCTGCCCTGAGAAGAGCCCTAGGAAATCCTGTTAAGCCTTGCAAAGAGAGCATCTCCAGGGACCTGTGAATGGTCCCATCGATAGCAGCCAGATATTCTGTAGCTCCCACCATTTCCTCACATGCCTCCCTGTGTACTCTGGGGTATTATTAATCTGACCAGCTGAGTGGCGAAGGCTGTGAAGCCTTGTGTCACTTGGCAGTGCTCAGGAAGCCCAGGCACACCCATGGTTTGGTACAAGGCAGGTTTCCTCTGATCAAAAAGTATGTGTGCAAAATAAATCTTTTTGGTGACACAGTCTCTGATTTTGGAACTAGCTAGGAACAGGAGATGGAAAGAGAGTGAAATGGGGTGTGGGAGAAATACAGAAGTGAATGCTTTCTCCTCCCAATCTAGTACAGGAGCAAGTGCCCTTCAACCTCAGTAGTCCCTGGAGTTGAAAGGAAAGCATTTTGAACATCATGTTTAAAACAGTCTTTTTAAGAAAGTGAGGAAATCCGTAATTCTTTACAGAAGTGGTTAATGTAGCTGTTTTTTGTCACTCGGTGCTGCATTTATCTGAGAAAGGTGCTTATGTGGTGTGCTTTGTTCACTAATGATACTAAGTAAAGGAAATGTCTCTGAATCATGGGATCCAGCAATGGGGTATGCTAAAGGGCAGTGCGTACTTACAGTTGTCATAAACTGGGATCTGCCAGGCTGCACACAGGCCTTCAGGGCTGGAGTTTTGCTGACTTTCTTCATAACCCAGCGCTCTGGATGGCTGGTAGGCCGTCTCCCACCCATATCCCCTCAGGACCCTTGGTAAAAGGCCTGCTTCTCCTCCTAGCGTCTGCTTCACTTTGCTTGAGGATTTGTACAGGAAGGCAGAACCCATTCTGTCCATTTGCATGGCAGGCCGGAAGTGCCAGATAAATAACAGCCCTGGGAGCCATCAATGACTGAAGTTGCCTGACAAATGCACCAGCTCACCCAGCCATGGCTCTGGGTGTACGTATTCTATGTGTTTCCAGAGTTCCCCCATGGGATTGAGTTCCAGTTGCCCAAAGGAGTAGCTTGTTGAAAATGTACTCTTTAGGGCTGAGGTTGTAGCTCAGTAGTTGAATGTTTGCCTCGCATGGGTGAGGCACTGGGTTGGATCCTCAGCACCACATAAAAAAATAAATAAATAAAACAAAGATATTGTGTCCATGTACAACTAAAAAAAAAACAGTAAATGCACTCTTTATCTTCTCATCTTGTCTCCCCTACCACCTCACCCCATGCTCACCCCAATGACTCCTGGAATTGCTGCCCAAATAAACTTTGTATTTGAATCGTTGCCTCAGGGTCTGCTTCTAGGGGAAGCCAAAGGAATGACTCGCCTCTCCAGGCTTTGGGGTCTCTAGTCTCCCTTCCCTCCATCATTCTTTCTTTTAGATAAAGAGTATAAATCAATAGACATCTTGAAGTTTCTTTCCATGCACCAGTGGTTGTCTGGGCAGCTCCATTTTGAAGACCACAGAATCAAAGACCTTGGCCTTTATCCATATTCCCTGTTTCTTAGTCTTAGAGCTGAAGTGCCTTACCTCATTATCCCATAACATGCACCCAGGATGTACCTATCAGGGGCCTCAGAACAATGGGCTCCCCTGAGTTGTTTGAGTGATCTCTGTTTCTTTCTTTCTGGTTTTTAATCTTGATTTGTTTTCTCATTACAAGAGCATCTGCTACTCACCTTCCCTCTCCCAGGACTGTCCCTTTGGGGCTTGTAATTGCATTCAACAGATGTGGATACATCACCTACTACGGTTGAGGGTGAAGGGGTCTTGGGGACAATCAGGGAAGGAAGGCACCGTCCAGCTTGCCTGTTTTCTCCCAGTTCCTGTTCCTCCCCACAGGCTGCTCCTTGTGCCATTCTATCTCCTATCCAAAGGAAATACTAGAATGTCTTTAGAGCAAAACGTTCTCTCCTTTTACTTTGATCTCAGGAGATCTCAGGCAGGGGTATGAAGGAAGTAAGCTGGAGACTTGCCAGACAAGAGCAGCCTTGTGCCCGCAAATGTCTTGCCCGCTCTGTAGTTCTCCCAAGGTCCAGAGTGGGTTAGAGCTGTCATTCATACTATTCTGTGCTCGTCCATGATAATGATCCTATCTCAAAGATGAAAACTAGTTAATGCTGCCCCACGGACCAGACGCGGATGCCTGTGAGCCTGGGAGGATGATTGGGCTTCAGATCCAAGAGCAGTGCAGGGAAGTCAGGTTGATGTTCTGGGCTGCCTCAGGGGAAGTGCAGCTGAGCAGGACCTGCTGTGGAGCAGAGCACAGGCAAGTGAACTGTGCCCCCGGCCTGCAATACTGGATACTGGTCCACAGATCCAGGGGAGCCTGCTTTCTTCCCCTCCCCTAGTCCCTATACTCCCTCACCCCCAGTAATCCCCTCCCATGGAGAGACCAAGCCCAGTGAAGGGAGTTTGGCTTGGGGCTTAGACCAGACTTCCTTGGTCTGGTTCTCAGGGGCCTAGCAGGAGCTGGGAGCAGGCAGGACCCAGGACTGACTGATATTTGCCAAAGATAGGGGGCAGGGAGAGGATAGACTCTGTACCCATTTGGAATTTGGCGTGTGTAGTGCAAGGGCCTCTGTGTAGAAGGAGTGTGTTGAGCGGCCAAGGGGATTCTGTTGGCTCTCAGCATACACCCCTCCTCAACCAAAGTCTTTCTTTCTCTGACCTCTCCTTCCCCACTACCCAGGAGACTTCCAGGCTGAAAAGTCAGAATAAGGGGCAGCAGTGACCTGGGATGGCTTCACAATGCCACCCCCTCTGGCCTTCTCTCCCACTAGGTAGTCCTGGAACCTTCCCCTTAGTGAGCTCAAACTAAGCTGGCGCTGGGAGCAGGAAGGAGGAGCTCAGGGTTGGCACCTCATTAGCATATTCATCAACAATAATCAGGAACCTGCTGTGATTGAAAGCCCTCTTAGGGCTTCCCTGCCTCTCAGCTGGTTAGGGAAGTGGGTGGAGGGGCTGGTCAAGGCCTCCTCTTGAAAGGGCTACAGTCCAAGGGGAAGGGAATGGAGAAGAATGCAGGGAGCAGGACATCCCTGGAGAAAGAAACCTTTGGCCCCTCCCCCTCATCTTGAGCAGGGGAGGAGAGGTCTCATCATTTCTGCCTCCTGTATCACCACTTCATATGGCTCCCAAGCACCCTCTCAGGGGGGAGGAACAATGTTCATTATATTATTTAGGTGTAATCTGTATGGGTAAAAACACAAGCCCCTCCGGCCCATGGCATCTCAGATACTATGACTTAGAATAGAAAAGAGTTAATTGATTTTAAACTATATGGAGATTCCAGGTGTGGTGACACACACCTGTAATCCCAGCAGGTTGGGAGGCTAAGGCAGGAGGATCACAAGTTTGAGGCCAGCCTCAGCAATTTAGGCCCTAGGCAAGTTAGTGAGAGCCTTCTCAAAATAAAATTTAAAAATTAAAAATAAAAAGGGCTGGAGATGTAGTTTAGTGATAATTGCTCCTAGGTTTAATCCCTAGTATGAAAGAAAGAAAGAGAGAGGAAGGGAGGAAGGGAAAGAAAAAAAGAGAGAGAGGGGGGAAGGAAGGAAGGAAGGAAGGAAGGAAGGAAGGAAGGAAGGAAGGAAGGAAGGGAGGGAGGGAGGGAGGGAGGGAGGAATTATATGGTAAAAAACGTTCAGCAGGAATGGATTTGGCAGCCATTATCCCAGTGGCATGCCTCTGGTGGGCATCTGGGATGCTGGTCTTCGTGGCTCTTGGGGCAGTTCATTCTCTCCCTACAGCAGCCTCCCATTGGTCCACCACACTGTGTCCTCCCCTGTAGCATCTTCTAAGTTCTGCCTGCCTTCAGAACTTTCTGGTGACCCTTAGTCATGTTTCCCAAACTACACTCCCCAGTAAAAGTACCTATCAAGTAAGAATAAGCATGATGCATTAATTGTCTGTTACTGCATAAAATAGTTACTCCAAACTCAGCAGCTTAAAACCAACATTTATTTCACACAGTTTCTGTGAATGAGAAATCAAGGAGCAGCTTAGCTGGGCGGTTTTGGCTCAGGGCTTGTCCTGAGGCTGTGGTCAAGATGGCGGCTGGGGCTGCCATTATCCAAAGGCTTGACTGAGCCTGATGGATCTGCATTCAAGGTAGCTCAAATTGACAAGTTGGTGCTTGGCTGTTGGCAGGAGGCCTCAGTTCTTCTCCACGTGGACCTCTCCATAAGAGAAGTTTGAGTCCTCGCAACATGGCAGCTGGCTTCCTTGGAGTGACAGTCTGAGAGCACAAGGCAGAAGCTGCAATGCTTTTATGATCTAGCCTTGGAAATTATATGCTATCATTTGTGCCATATTCTATTGGCAGCACAGACCAATCCCAACCCAATATGAGAGGAGACTCCACAAGGGCATGGATCATTAGGAACCATTTTGGAGGGAACACTGGCCTGTGCCAACTCAAGTAGAATCTGGAGGATATCTCAAGGCCCCCCCAAAGACTCCCAGGGAGCCATGAAACTGCATT
This sequence comes from Spermophilus citellus, assembly GCF_964194105.1. NCBI lineage: Eukaryota > Metazoa > Chordata > Mammalia > Rodentia > Sciuridae > Spermophilus > Spermophilus citellus. The sequence continues at coordinate 28,762,397 of NC_138185.1, forward strand.
TCCCAGCAACTGTGACCACAGAACCCATTCTAAAGGGAGAATCTGGAGCCACAAAACATCTAAGGAACATGCTTTGGAAGACCACAGCCCAGAGAAGAAAGTCTAAACTCCTTCTCCTAGTGTTTGGGTACCCTGCACATTCTGGCAGGACTTCCCATGCAAATTTTTCTCTCCTCACTTCACTTTTTCTTCTTTCTTTTATTTTCTTTCTTTCTTTCTTTCTTTCTTTCTTTCTTTCTTTCTTTCTTTCTTTCTTTCTTTCTTTTTCTTTCTTTTTTTGAGATGGGGGTCTATCTACTGTGTTACCCAGACTGGTCTCAAAGTCATGAACTCAAGTGATTCACCCTAGCCTACCATATATAGCCAGGACTATAGGCATGCACCGCCACATTCAACCTCCACTTCAGTTTTTGAAATCTGATCCAGTGACACTAACCCTCACATGCCCAGCCATTTCTCAGGCTGTTGGTTCTGTTTTGTTGCCTCCTCCACTTATTGAGCTCCTATTTACTCCTCAAATCCAGAGGAAAAGCCACCATGTCCGTGAAGTTTTCCCCTCCTCTCCCACAAAAAGAATCGATTTTTTTTCTTTTTTTTAGCATTTCTTAGTTTTATACATGGTGACATCTTTTGGGAAATGCCTACCACTTTGTCCTATGTTCCACTTCTCTGTGAAAGAACAAAAGAAAGAAATGCCTCTCCTTCAAGGCATTTCACTCCAGTCCCATTTGTTGGTACACCAGACCTTGGTACACCACTGGAATTCAGGAAGTATTTGACAAGCAGGATCTTGATTCTTCTCTTCTTTCTGCTCTTGCCCTGGCCTTGCTTCTGGGAATGGCTTCTGATGAGCCAGGAGAAAATGCTTGGCAAGGTCAGACTAGAAGGTTCTCCTGCCCCAGGGAGCCATGGTTGTCTTTCTTTGGGCTGGAGACAGATCTCTGTACACCTGGGGAAGATATTCCCCATCTTCAGCCATATACCAGGGTCCAGACTGAGCAGACTTGTGGCCTGAAGCCAGTTTGATGTCTCTGATAATTTGAGGGACATCATTTCCTAGGCCATACTACAGGCTCATAGAAGCCTCAGCTGTGGGCTAGGATTCAATGGGAAATTTGTTCCAGAACCTTCCAAGTGCCCCTTAATTGCCCTAACAGGCAGTCCCAGGAGCCTGTGGTCAATAAGATGGGTTGGTTTGTACTTCTGGCTTCTGAGATCAGATTTTCAAAATGTGGAGCTGAGGGAAAAGCCTGAGAGGGGGCCTGACAAGAGGCCTCCAGGCGACACCCATGCAGGTACCCTTTGCTTCCAAGGCAGGAGACCAGGTGATCCTGGTGCTGAGAGGCCTCATTCAGGGACCAAGAGAGCCCAGACCACGGTGGAAGAGCCCATGTAGTCTGATTTCTTGCCCAAACTCTTGACATCTTGGAGCCGGGTCCTGGCCAGAGACATGGGGGTCTTTCTCACTGGAGGGTCCTTCCGGCGGTTTTCCAGCTCCTTTCCTCCTGCAGTGGCGTGGGCCTGGCACGAGCACATTTTGAGAAGCAGCCCCCTTCCAACCTCAGGAAATCCAACTTCTTCCACTTCGTGCTGGCCATGTATGACCGGCAGGGGCAGCCCGTGGAGGTGGAGCGTACAGCCTTCATCGACTTCGTGGAGAAGGACCGAGTGAGAGGCTCGTGGGCTGGCCTGGGACCAGCACTGGGAGGGACGGGAGGACTTAAGGGACCCCCGACCCTGCAACACATGCACACATACACACACACTCACACACACACTGGGGCAAATGGATGGATAGATGTTGGATGAATAGAGAGGGGGTGGATGGCTAAAAGGGAGGAGAGTGGGCTTAGAGAAGAGGGTATGGGTACAGGAGGCTCGAGGGTCCCTGAGTACCTTGGCAACCTTCCTCCTCTTGTCCCTTAGGAGCCTGGGGCAGAGAAAACAAACAACGGGATCCATTACCGCCTGCGGCTGGTGTATAACAATGGTAAGCAAAGGCCAGTACCTTGCTCAGCCCCGACCCAGAAGAAGCCTGAGTACCGCAGCACTGTGTGACATACAATGCCCCTTGCCAGTGGTGGGGAGGGTGGGGGTGTGATCCAGTCATCAGAGGCCCCAGGTACACCCTGACAGCAACCCTCTCCACCTTCCCACCTTAGGACTTCGGACAGAGCAAGACCTCTATGTGCGACTCATCGACTCCATGTCTAAGCAGGTGAGCCAGCCAGGGGATGCGAGGCCTGTCCCACCTTCTTCTTGGACCTGGCTCCCTCCTCTCTGAGTGAGCTCCTCATCCCAGTCCCTGTCCTTGTCCACCTCCCCACCCCTGTGCCTTTTATCCACACCAGTCTCACTCTTCCAGTCCCCACCCCTGCTTGGGGTAGGAGCTAGGACCATTGGGCACTTTCCCTCTAGTCAGAAATGACGATATTTATGTGAGCCTCTGGCTTAGGTCATGTCCCCTGGCAGCTCAGCCTAAGAGGAGAATTCAGGTGCAAGTAGTTTGTTGGGGATATGGCCCGGGGGTGAGTCGGGGGAGGCTGGGGAGAAGGGGAGGGAGGAGAGCAGGGCAGGAAGATGCACAGCTAGGAGATGGCCACAGACTGATCCACAGAGAGCACTGGAGAAGAAATGGCACCAGTGTTGGCCCAGCCTGAATCGAGGAGGCCAAGATTTTGCACCGTGTATCAGTCAGTCATTGTTTGGGGACTCCTCCTAAGGGAAGTGGATGCAGGAGAGGCAGCTCTGTCTCTGGGGAGCAGTTCTCCAGAGAAAGCCCTCTGCAGCCCCTCTGCAGTGGGGGCTGGGTGCTCTGGTCCTGTAAAGGGATCTGGGTGAGGCCCCAGGAGCTTCCACTGCAGATTCTCAGCTCCTTGCTGATGTGACAGTCACAGGAAGGAGGGTCAGAGGCCAACATAAGCAGCTTGGAGAAAATGAAACCTGAGTGAAGCCCTGATGGATTGTGTGAGGCAGAGCCCCAAGTCTAGGGGCTTCTCAAAGACACTGCTTGCTGGTCAGGAGTGGCTCAAGTTGCAAACAGGCCAGATCAGTGGCCTGGAATGCAAGGTAGACACTTGAACTGTCCTGCATGGGCAGCGGCTTCTAGCAGCCTCCATCCAGTCCCAGGGCAGAGGAAGAAATAGTTTGTATCCAGAAATCTTTGGTCGCTGTGGTGGGAGAAGAAGGTCAGGCAGCAACAAATTGGGGCTTTGTTGAAGATAAGTGAGGAAGGAGTTCAAAGACATTCAGAGAGAAAGAGACCCCACAGAGGAGGAAGCCTGGGAGGCCCAGAGGGCTATAGACAGGGAAGCCAGATTTGCAGTCTTGGAAGTTCACCCCTTGCTCAGGGCAGATGCAGGCTGGGGAAGCTGGGGAAGATGCTGATCCAAGAGTCTGAGCCAGACACACTGGCCTGGCCTAGGGAGGTGATAGGATGGGGGAAGAGGCAGCTGTGCAGCCCTTGGATCTGATAAGTTAGCAGGGTAACTAAGAGGGACAACATTCATGAGCAGAGTCAGAGGTCCACTAGGAGTGTGGGAACAACCTGCATGGAGGAGGAATATGATGCAGGGTGAGGATAGGAGCATGTCTGTCCCATCGGCAGCCTGGCCTTGGTCCTAGTGGAGACACCCCCATCACCACAGACCCCAAGAAGAGCTACCTTTAGAAAGAGCTTCCTGCAGATAAACACAATCTGTCGAGCTCATGCCATTTTTGCTACCCTGGTGGTGGCCCTGTTCTGGGGGTAGGAGGCTCTGCACTGGGCCAGCCAGGCTCCAGCCTCCTGCTTTGCACCCCTGGGCTCCCTCAGAGCAAGGTGGAGGGCATGATCTTCTCGGGGGGCAGGGACTCTCCTCAGCCTGGGCTTGGGAGATGCCAGTGTAGACCCACAGCCCACCTTTGCACTCCCCCTGGACTTGAGAGGAGCCTCCTTCCTCTCCAGCCTGTGTGCTCCCCCTCCCCCAGGCCATCATCTATGAAGGGCAGGACAAGAATCCTGAAATGTGCCGAGTGCTGCTCACCCACGAGATCATGTGCAGGTGAGACGGGCTGTGTCGCTTGCCTCGCGCCCCTTTGCCAGAATGTTGCCAAGGCCTCCGCCAGTCCCTGCCCCCTGAGCTTGCCGTCCCCCCCTTCACAGTACCCCTGGGAGCTTGGTGAGGGGAGGGGTGAGAGGAGTGAGGCCCCTGGGCACAGTGCTGGATGAGGAGAGGGTCCTTGAGGCCCCATTAGCCTGGCCTGTTTATGTGGCTTCTCCAAGTGTTTTTGTAAGAGAGGCCTCCTGCCGCCACTGGAAGCTGAACTAATAAAGCTCAGGGGAGGGGCTCTGGGGAGATGGGGGGCAGGGCCTGGGCCAGCCAGCCCAGAGGCCTCAGGGATTAGCTCTGAGACTGGAGGTAGGAAACTTTGCTGCCTCTGCATGAATCTGGGGACAGCTGTCTGACCACAGGGTCGGGGTGAGAACACAGCTCTTGGCTCCGTTACCCCAGAACTTGGCATTTCCAGCAAGATCGCCCCAGGGGCCAGTTGCACAGGTTCTTCCCAGGAAGCTCCTGATGCGTGGAAAAGAGAATCATGTTCCAAAATCTGTCATTGGGATGGTGGCCACCTTTGTGAAGAGGAGTAACAAGGGTCTTAGAGCGTGCTGATCTGGTACTCCTGATCTGTATGCTGGTTACATGAACAGCTTCACTTTGTGATCATTTATGAGCTGCGTGCATGCAATTCAAACCCTTTTCTATGTGGAAATGGTGTTTCTATAACAGTGCACACCCGCGCGCGTGCGCGCACACACACACACACACATCACACACCCTGTAGGTGGCCTGCTGCCCACCCTGTCCTAGGTCCTCCAGGAGCAATGCACTTTAGGGACAAAGGCTTCACAGCCAATCTTCTCCTCAGGACTCAGTTGTCAGGGTCCCTGTCAGGTCCCCCACTGCATATCTCCCCCAGGACCCTGGGAGTGGGCCCCTGCACCCAGGGATTCCATACCCAGAGACTGGACATCGGCACCCTCACCAAGGTCTGCCCGTACCTACCCGCCCATGCACACTGTTCTCTCCCCTCTTTCACTGCTTCTTCCTCCCCTCCCTCCTCATCTTTCCTCCAGTCGGTGCTGTGACCGGAAGAGCTGTGGCAACAGGAATGAGACACCCTCAGACCCAGTCATTATTGACAGGTACAAGCTGGGGGAGGGGCCTGGAGCTACGGGGCTGGTTTCAACCTCAGAATACAGGGGCTTGAGGGAAGAGCACAGCAGCTCCCGAGAACACCACACAGGTGGCTCTGACCCCAGGGAGAAGTTGCCAGGGACCAGGGAGGCCTGCCATCCCTGGCCTCCTGAGTGAAGTCCCGGATGGCAAGCTTCCTGGAGCTGTGAACCAGCACCCAGGGAGAGGCTGCAGAGGGTGGAGGAGGGGCATGGGAGAGTCCCTGGTCCACCTCTGCACTGTTTGACTTGACTTCTCTCAATACCTGCTTCCCCCATGGAAAAGTGGGGAATCCTTGGCAGGTTTCAGTCCTAAGACCTGATGATCTTAGGTGACGTATGTGAAAATGCATTCTCTCTCCACGATTTTCATCTTTAAGTTATTTTATTTCTTTTTGAGTAGGAAATGCATAGATAAGGTACAAAATCCAAAAGGTACAAAGCATAATGAAAAGTTAAGTCTGCCCTCTGCTTGTATAACATACTGTTCACACCCATTTGCACCTTTTTTTAACAATATATCTTAAATATCATCCCATATGGGAACATAAGCCATACCTTATTCTCCTTTTAATAGATAAAACATTCACAAGATGCAAAAATTCAAGATGTTTAAAAGGGTTTACAGGAAATGTCTTCCACTCTCCCACTTACCCATCCATTCCCTTCTAAATAAGCAACCATTGTTACCAGTTTCTTATGTATCCTTCCTGAAATATGCTGTAAACCCACAAGAAAATACAGTTATGCACTCTATCCTCTCTATCCTTTTTATACCTTTACTTTTGTTACAAAAATGATGACATACTAAACACATTTTGCAGGACCTTCTTTTTCTCTGAAAAAAAAAAATCAGGGAATTTGTATCAGGACACAAGAAGTCTCCTTATTCCTTTTTTTTTTTTTCCTGCTACAAAAGATTCCATTGACGAATACACCATAATTTCTTTAAATGGTCAGCTCTTGCTGAACATTTGAACTGTTTTAGTGATAAAAAATACACTACTGAATTATGTTGTCCTTGTGTCATTTCACACATATGTAAATTTATAAAAGGATATTTTTAAAAAAGAGAGAATTGCTGGGTCAAAAGATAGGTGCATTTATAATTTTTCTTTTCTTTCTTTTTTTTTTTTTTTTTTTTTTTTTTTTTTTTTTTTTTTTTGCACTGGGGATGAACCCAGGGACACTTAACCACTGAGCCAAATCCCTAGCTCTTTTTTGTATTTTATTTAGAGACAGGGTCTCATTGAGTTGCTTGTAATTTTGATAGTTATTGCCAATTTGTCCTCTGTAGAGGTTAAAATACTTGGATTCACACCCATATTCTGAGAATGCTCGTTCCACACTCTCTGGCCAATTAAGTATTTTGTTTATTTGTTCAGTAATTTTTGAGCATCTCCTCTGTGCTAGGGTCTCTTGTATGTACTGTGGCTTGACCCCCTAAGAAAGCTTAGGGGTCATGGATTTCTAATCTGATAAGGGAGGATAGACATAAGCTAACTAAATGAATAAAACATATAGCATGTTAGATGGTCATAACACAAGGAGAAAAATGAAAGAAAAATCAAAATGTGCCTAGGAAAGGAACATTACAATTTTAGAGTATCTAATGCTGCCTGAAAAGATGACATTGTAGCCAAGTCCTGAGGAAATAAAAGAGAAAGCATGTGTGGATCTAGGGGAGGGTATGTTTAAGGAACAGCAAAGAGGCCCAGGTGGCTGGAGTCAGAGGGATAGATAGATGGAGGAGGTGTTTGAAGTAATGGGTGTGGCAGGAGGAAAGGCTGGACCCTGCAGGACTTGTAGGCTGCATGTGGGCCGTGCTTGTAGGACACTGCAAGAACTTTGGCTTTTATTTTGGAGGACATGGAAGCCATAAGGGGGTTTTGAGAAGAATGATATACATTTTAGCAAGACCACTCTACCTGCTCTGCTGATGATGACCTGTAGGAGTCAGGGAGATGATTTAGGAAGCCCAAGAAGCCACTACAATAACACAAGTGAGAAAGAACAGAGGCTGAAACTAGGATGTTATAGAGGAGGGTGAAAGAAGTATTTGGAGCTGAGCATGATGGTGCACTCTTATAATCCCAGCTAGCTGCTCAGGAGGCTGAAACAGGAAGCAAGTTCAAGGCCAGCCTGGGCAACTTAGACCTTTGTCTCAGAATTTTAAAAAGCAGGGGAGGGGGTCAGGGGAAGCTGGGTTGTAACTCAGTGGTATAGTGCTTGCCTGGCATCCATGAGGACCTGAGTTCAATCTCCAGTACTGCAAAAAGAAAAAAAAAAGTATTTGGATTTTGTTATGGAAGGAGGGAGATGAAGAAGAGCGGTATCAAAGTCAAAAATTTCAGATCTGATCAATTCAGAAGGTTGGAGTTTACAGAGACAATATTGAACAGAGCAAGTTTGCAGGCAGAAAAACTGGCAGTTTGGTTTTAACCATGTAATGTTTCAGATGCTTACTAAACATTCGGGTGGGGGTGTTGAGAAAGAAGCTGAAAACCCGAGTCTGAATTCCAAGGAAAAGATTCAGATTGCAGATAAAAAGCAAGAGAATGAGTGTTGGTAGAAAATAGGAGAGGTCTAAGAACCGAGTGCTGGGGTGTCCAGTTAGAAGTTATGAAGATGCAGAATTATTAGCAGAGGAGAATGGGAAGAAGTTGCCAGTGAGATAAGAGGAAAATCAGGGCAGTGTCATGTCTTGGAGCCTCGATAAGAAAATATTCCAAAAAAAATAAAAATAAAAAATAAAAATAAAAAAATAAAAAAAGAAAAGAAAAGAAAATATTCCAAAAAAGGAGGCGGTAGGCAACTACATCAAATGCTGCTTGTGGATAAGATAAAATGACTAAGAATTGACCATTAGGTTTAGCAACCTGGAGAGTACTAGGCCTGTCAACAGAAGCAGTTCAGTGGAGTCGGGGAGTGGAGCAAGAGTTTGATAGAATGGGAGAAGAGAGATTACAAACAACAAACACAGGATCCGTTTAGAGTAAAACTCTTTAGAGGGTTGTGGCTGGAGCACAATGCAAGGGTGAGAAAAAAAATTCTTTTTTTCTTTTTTTGTGTGGGGGGGTAGGTGGGTGGGTACCAGGTATTGAACTCAGGGGCACTCACCACTGAGCCACATCCCCAGCCCTATTTTGTATTTTATTTAAAGACAGGGTCTCACTGAGTTGCTTAGTGCCTCGCTGTTGCTGAGGCTGGCTTTGAACTCCGGATCCTCCTGTCTTAGCCTCCTGAGCCACTGGGATTACAGGGTGCGCTACAGCTCCCAGCTCCTGATTGTTCTATTTTCTCATGAAATAGGAAACTGAGGATGAAGATGGAGAGGGAGACACTAGAGGGCATGACTTAGTTGTCCAGGAGGATGAATAAACCGGGGAAATGTCATGTGACTGTCCAGCAGCACTAAGGACCTGCCTGAGGTTTGTGGTCATAGTTTAGCGAGAAATCTCTCTGGCCACGTTGGGGTACACAGGTGCAGGTGCAGGTGCAGAACAGGTGGGTGGTTACATAAAACTAGACTTAGGGATTTGCCAGATTTAGGGATTTGAAACCTCAGAGGGCAAGAGAGTGAAAAGAATCTGCCAGGGGGAATTAGCATAAATGAAACAAGGGATTGAAGCTAGTTAAGGAGAGGGAAATTGGAAAGTAAACATAGATTCTGAGGGGGGCTGAAAATTTGTTGGGGTTGAGGGACTAGGCAGGGGTTGAGCTGGATGCTGGAAGGTAGTTGGAGAGTGAGTTTCCTATAGGTGGGATTATTCAGAGTTCATATTTATTGGGAATATGTGGCCAAGGGAAGGTAGGGACAAGATCAGTGGAGAGGAAATGGTGTTAGAATTATCTGTGTCGATACTGAAATCACCAAGAATTATCTCAGGACCAGTGATTGAGAATGATACAGTGGTTCAAGAGTAAAAGCTTCAAGGAGTGAAGACAAGTGATCTCAGGGTTGATAAATGACTTCAACAAGTGGTGGTGGCCATAATCCCCCCCCCCCACACCCCTACTCTTCTTTCACCATGTAACTGAAGAATGTTTCCCCAGGGACTTCCAGTCCTCTACCTCTGAATGAGGTTGAGCACACTCTCTTGAAAGCTATTTGTGTGTCCTTCTCTGGGAACTGTCTGCTCATACCCTATGCTTATATTTCTATAAAGGATTCATTTTTCTTAGGGATTTGTAGGAGTGTATATATGAAAGAAATTAGTCCTTTTTTCATGAATTACACACATTTTTTTCCTAGTTGGTAGTTGTATTTTAACTTTGCTTATGGTTAAATTTGCCCAATCTCTCAATCTTTTTAGATTTGTGTTTGTTATTGTCGTCGTTGTTATTTTTAGAAAAGCTTCATCATTCCAAAATTATTTTACTTTGTTTTATTCTTAAGCTACTAGGGATCCAACTCAGAGTCTTATATATGCTAGGCAAGCAGTATACCCGTGAACTACACCCCCAGCTCCCACAGTTATTTTTTTTAAATTATCATATAGTTTCTTACAGTACTTTGGTCATTTTGCTGCTTAAATTTAAATATTTGATCCATTTGGGGAAAAAATTAAGTTTCTATGTCCTATGTGTTACGTGTAAAAGAAAAATATAACAAAATAGAAATCATGAAGCATCATAATTAACATATACTTGTGAACCTACAGACAAGCTCACAATTAGAACATTAAAAAACCACTAAAGCCAGTTCTTCCCAGTGTTAGATCACTGCTTATCCCTCTCCCAAAGATAATCTGAGTTTTGTGTTGTGCATGACTTTGCCTTTTAAAAATAATTTATCGCAGATTATATAATCCCCCAATAACATGTTGTGTAGTTGTGCTTGTGTTTAACTTTATAAAATGATACCATGCTATAGTGTTCTTTTGCAATGCTCTTTTTAAATTCACCATTACATTTCTAAAATTTATCTATGTTGTATATTGAAGCTATACATTGTCATATTTAGTTTTTGCTATTATAAGCAAACCTGCTAGGAATTTTCTTGTTTGTAGCTCCTAATTTGAAAAGATACAAGAGGTTGTTTAGGATATAAACCTGGTCTAGAACTGCCAGGTCATGTAATATGCACCTGATCAGCTTTACAAGTAAAAAGAGTAAAAGCTTAAGTTAAGGCCAAACTGTTTCCCAAGGTGGGTGTACTAAGTAACCCTCCCCACCTCAGTGTTGCATTCCTGTTGCTCCACGCTCTCACCAACACTTTATAATGTCAAACTTCTTATTGTTTACCAATTTGGGGGTGTGGAGGGAGTTTCTGATGGCCTTAATTTGCATTTTCCTAGTTACTAATGAAGCTGATTGCTTCTGTTAAGTGTATGCTAAAGTCTTTTACCCATTTTTTTTTGGTAAATATATATATTTTTAGTTGTAGATAGACACAATATCTTTATTTATTTTTATGCAGTGCTGAGAATGGAACCCAGTGCCTCACACAAGCTAGGCAAGTGCTCTGCCACTAAGTTACAACCCCAGTCCCCCATTTTTTTTAATTGTTTGGGTTTTAGTGATCCTTTATAGATCCTCTCTCAGGGTAGTATATTGCAAGTATCTTAATATAGTTGGATTTGTCACTATTTTCCTCATGGTTTTTACTCTGTGCTTTATTTAGCGAATATTTTCCTCTGCTGGAATCATGAGGATTTTTTAAAAATATATATTTTCTTCCAAAGTTTTCACAGTTTTCCCTTTCACGTTACATTTGTAAATCTATGTGGAACTAATTTGAAGGTGTGGTGTGATTTAGGAATTGATGTAATTATTTTCTACTTACAAATCACTGATTATTCCAGTACCATTTATGAAGTAGCTTCTCCTTTCTCACTGAGTGATAGTGTTTGCTGAGTCCTAAATCAAGTTTCCTTCTACTTGCCAGGCCTGTTTCTAGACTCTCTATTTTATCCCTTTGGTCAATATGATAATCCCTGTGCTAATATTATATAATCTTAAGGACTATAATTTTATAAACTGACGTAGTAAAAGGGTGTAAAACAAGTCTTATTTTCCTAAACATTCTTCAAAAGAATATTGAATATTTTAGTCTTTTGCATTTTCATATAAATTTTATAATCCACTGATTAAGATGCACACCCACCCCCACCCCCCACACACACACCCTCTTAATGTTTCAAGCATTATTACAATGAACATACATGTCAGTTTACATCTTTGTACCACTGAGTCTTTCTGTCCATGAATATGATTCAACTCTCCATTTATGTAGCTCTTCTTTCATGCCTTTCAATAAAGTTGTATCATTTTTCCAATAAAGGTCATGTATACTTATGGTTTTTATTCATTCATTTATTCAAAAATACCTGTTGATCAGTTACCACATGCCAGGCACTGGGTACCTAGTACACATATCAGGTTCTAGGCCTTAGGTATAAAAGAGTAAACCAAGAACAAAATTACCTGTTCTCATGGAGGGAAAAGACACAGGGGAGTTGAACAATAACAATAATTAGAAGAATTAGTTAGAATTATAATGAGAATAATTAGAAAGTAATAAATGGAAAAAATAGAGAAATGAAAGTAATCAGGAGGAGCTGCTGCAATTTTAAATGTAGTGGTCACAGTAGGCCAAATTGGGAAGGTGGAGATTGAGGAGGAACTTTAAGGCATGAAAGGGTGAATCATTCAGATGTATGGGTAATTTATTTCTCTGAACCATTTACATTTTATTGCCATGGTAAATGATATCTTGTTGTTATACTGATAGTGTAGAGAAATGCAACTTTTTTGCATGTGATCTTTGTCTTTATATTTGCTTTTTAAAAATTTTTCTACATATATAGTCATCTTATGCAAACAACACCTATTTTAACTATCCAGTCCTTTTGTATTTTCTTTCTTTTTCTTGCTTTATTGCACATTTTAGGATTCCAAGTATAGCCTTGAATGTAAACAGTAATAATGGACATCCTTGTCTTATACTTAGTTTCACCACTAAGTATGTTGTTAACTGTAACTATTTTGTGGCTATGTTTCCTCAAAGATGGATTTTTTTAAAGTCATGATGTTGAATTTCACATGCTGCTTTTCTCTACATGTATTGAGTTGATCATATAGTTTTTCTTCTTTAATTTATTAATGAACTACATTAATAGATTTTCTAATACTGAATTTCTCATAGTATAAAGATAACTTGAGGATGATTTCCTGTCTTTACTGCAATATTTGCTTTGTCAATAATGTGTGTAACATTTTTGCTTTTATTTCCATCAGTGATTTTTTGAAATTTTCTTTTCTTATAATGACCTTGTGTGATTTTGATAATTAATGGTTTGCCAGTCTAAAATAAATAAATGGGAGATGTAGTAGTAGTTGTTGTTGTTGTTATTATTATTATACTAGAGATTGAACTCAAGGACACTTAAGCACTGAGCTACATTCCTCAGCCCTTTTTATATTTCATTTTGAGAAAGGATCTGACTAAGTTGCTCAGGCCTCATTAAGTTGTTGAGGCTGGCTTTGAATTCACAGTCCTCCTGCCTCAGCCTCCTAAACTGCTGGGAATACAAGCATGTGCCAACACACCCAACTCCCTTCTTATTTTACTTTGAGACAGGGTCTTGCTAAGTTGCTGAGGCTGACCTTGAATTTGTGATTCTCCTGCTTCAGCTTCTGAGTAGCTGGAATTACAGGTATGCACCGTGCTACCTGGCATGTACTCCTTTTCCGTCTAGCTTCTTTTACTAATCACTGTTTCTTTTTGAGTTTTGTCTGTTATTTCATGCAGCAATAATTAAGTTCTTCATGTTGTTGAGTAGTATTCCATTGTATGAATATGGCAAATTATGTTTGTCCACTCATCCCCTCTCCTCCCCTTTCTTCCCCTCCTCCTCCTCCCTCCTCCCTCCTCCCTCCTCCCTCCTCCTCCTCCTCCTCCTCCTCCTCCTTCTTCTTCTTCTTCTTCTTCTCTCTCTCTCTCTCTCTCTCTCTCTCCTCTCTCTCTCTCTCTCTCTCTCTCCCTCTCTTCCCTCAAGTATTGGGGATTGAGTCCAGGGGTGCTCTACCACTATGTTATACTTGCAGAACCCTTTTTAAAAATTTCTAAAATTTTGAGACAGGGTCTTGCTGTGATGTCTGGGCTGGTTTCTAATTTGCAGTCCTCCTGTCTCAGCCTCTATGTACCTAGGATTACATGCCAGGTGTCCACCACTGCACACAGCTTTATTCATTCGAGTTATTTCCAATTTGGGGCTGTAACAAATCAGACTTTATAAGCATTCATGTACAAGTCTTTGTGTGGACAAATACTTTCTTTTCTCTTGGATAAAATACCTGTGAGCAGAAGGGTTCAATCTTAGGGTAAGTACATGTTTAACTTATAAGAAACAACCTGTTTTCTATAATGATTGTACTATTTTACATCCTACCAGCAGTGTAGGAGCACTGTAGTTTGTCCTTATTCAACATTTGGAATGATTGCTTTTTAATTTTAGCCATTCTAATGGGTGCATAGTAGTATCTCACTATGCACTTATTTATTTTATTTTGTATTTGGGATGGCACCTAGGGACACTTGACCACTGAACCACATTCCCCATCCATTTTTATTTTTTATTTTGAGACAGTGTTTCATTAAGTTGTTGAGGCTGGTCTTGAACTAGCAATCTTCCAGCCTCAGACTCATGAGTTGCTGGGATTACAGGTATGCACTACTGTGGCTGACTCTCCTTGTGCTTTTCATTTTTGTGTCCCTAAGGACTAATGATGTTGAACATTTTTTTATGTGCTTATTTGCCCTCCACATATTTTCCATGTGCTTATTTTTTATCCATCTATTTTATTTGGGGAAATGACTGTTCAAATCTTCACCATCACCCAGTTTCCAAAACTGGGTTCATTTTTTTCTTCTTTCTTCTCTCTCTCTCTCTCTCTCTCTCTCTCTCTCTCTCTCTCTCTTTCCTTCCTTCTCCTTCTCCTTCTCTTTCTCCTTCTCCTTCTTCTTCTGTATTAAATTATGGGTGTTCTTTATGTATTGTAGGTATAAGGTTTTTTTATCAAATATATGTTTCCAAAAGTTTTCTCCCAGTCAGTTATTAGTCTTTCCAATCTCTTAACAATGCCTTTTGAAGAGCATAATTTTGTTGTTTGTATTTTTTTTTAATTTGAAGTTCAATTTATAAGTTTTTTTTCCTTTTGTGGATTGTGTCTTTGGTGTCATAGCTAAGAAATCTTTTAAATGTTTTTATTAGTCATTACAGTTATATATAATAGTGGGTTTTGTTTTGACATAATTATACATGCATGGAATTAATTTGCTCCATTCCAGTCCCTACTACTTCCTCTTTCTCTCCTTCCTCCCCTTTATCTCTTCCTCTGTTCTACTGGTCTTCCTTCTATTTGCCACTATTTTTCTCTACTTTCTGCATATGAGAGAAAATATTTGTTGACTTTCTGACTCTGGCTTATTTTGCACGTTCTCCGGTTCCATCCATTTACCAGTAAATATCATAAATTCATTCCTCTTTATGACTGAGCAAAACTCCACTATATATATATATATATATATATATATATATATATATATATATATATATATATCTCACATTTTATTTTTCCATTCATCTATTGATGGAAATGTAGGTTGGTTTCATATCTTGGCTATTATGAATTGCACTGCTAAAAATACTGATGTGTCTGTAACACTTAATATGCTGATTTTAGTTCTTTGGAATAAATACCAAGGAGTTAATAAATACCTGGGTCATGGTGATTCCATTCCTAGTCTTTTGAGAAATCTCCGTGTGCCTTTCCAAAGTTGTTGTACTAATTTGCAGTCCCACCATCAACATGTGAGTGTACCTTTTCCCTTACATTCTCACCAGCATTTATTGTTATTTCTATTCTTGATAATTGCCATTCTAACTGGAGTGAGATGAAATTTCAATGTAGTTCTGATTTGCATTTCTTTGATTGCTAGGAATTTTAAATATGTTTCACATAGTTTTTGGCCATTTGTATTTCTTCTTTTGAGAAATGTCTAGTGAGTTCTTTTGTTCATTTGTTGATTGGGTTATTTATTTATTTATTATTTTTGGTGCTAAGTTTTTTTTTGAGTTCTTTATATATTCTGGTTATTAATCCCCTGTCAGAGGAGTAGCTGGCAAAGACTTTTTCCCATTCTATAGGCTCTCTTCATGCTCTGGTTTCCTTTGCTGTACAGAAACTTTATAATTTGATGCCATCCCACTTATTGATTCTTGGTTGTATTTATTGAGTTTCAGGATCTTGTTAAGGAGGTCAGTGCCTACACCAACATATTGGAGTGTTGACTCTATGTTTTCTTCTAGAAGTTGCAGAGTTTCTGGTCTAATTCCCAGGTCTTTGATCCACTTTGAGTTGATTTTTGTGCAGGGTGAGAGATAGGGATCTAGTTTCATTCTTCTACATGTGGATAACCAGTTTTCTCAGCACCATTTATTAAAGACTATTGTTTCTCCAACATGTTCTTAGTACCTTTGTTGCGTATCAGATGACTACTCTGCTTGGTAACGGTCTTTTTAACTGTCTATGTGGGTTTATCTCTTGTGTTTTCTATTTTATCCCATTGGTCTTCATGTTTGTTTCCATGCCAATACCATGTTCAGAAATATTTCTTAAAGCTGTCCTTTCTCTATTATACCGCCTTTACTCCTTTGTTAATAACGTGTTATATACGTATGGATTTATTTCTAGATTCTTTCTTCTGTTCCATTGATCCATTGGTCTGGCTTTTATGCCACTACTACATTGTCTTGATTACTGCTGATTTATAGTAATTCTTAAAATTAGGTAATATAAGTCCTCCAACTTTGTTCTCTATTTTCAGAACTATTTGACTATTCCACATTCTTTTTATAACCATATGAATTTGAGCATCAGCTTCACATTTTTCAGCACCAACAATAACAAAATAGTGGGATTTTGATCAGGATTACATTGAATTTCTAGAGCAATTTGGGAAAATAGTATCTTAATGATATCTAGTGTTCTAACCTGTGAAAAGGTGTTTCTCTTCATTTATTTAAATCTTCCTTCATCTCCTTCAACAGAATTTTACCATTTTTTGGTGTATGAGTCTTTCACATCCTTCATTTAGATTTATCACTATTTTATTATTTTCATGCTATTGTAAATGTTATTTTAAATTTCAATTTCCAATTGTTTGTTTCCAAATACAAATGTTTTTTGTAGCCTGCAAAATGGATCTTGCAACCTTCAGCCTTGCCAAACTCACTTATGAGTTCTAGTAGCCTCTTAAAGATTCCATCAGGTTTGCTACAGAGACAATTATGTCATCTGCAAATAAAGACATTTGTATTTATTACTTTCTAATCTAGATGCCTTTTATTAATTTTTCTTGCCCAGTTGTACCAGTAGACTTTCCAGGATAATGTTGAATAGTAGTAGGAAACATGGATATCTATCTTATTCTGATCTTGGAGGCAGAGCATTTGGACTTTCACCATTAGATAAGCTATGGGTTTTTCATAGATGTCCTTGATCAGGTTGGGGCACTTCCCCATTATTTTTAGTTACTAAGAATCTTGGCCTTCTCCCATGATTGTAAAACTGGCACAAGGTCTCTTAGGTATTTTATAAAATCCCCTTGAGAAAGACTTCCCCAGGATCCTCAATTCCTAACCAGTGTTTACCAGACATTTTCCATAGTAGGGAGTTCTAAACACTGTCAACTATCTGTCTCAAAGTTCTGCAATATTTTGTCTACCAGTTTGGTAATAGCCACCCACTGAGTAGACCATGCCATGTAAATTATACAGAAGTAATAAGCAGTTTTTAAAATAATTTTCCCTAAATGACAAAAACACATACAGAAGAAAACAACACAACATCATTGTTAAAATAAATACACACACACCTACTATTTTTAACCACTGATGTTAGATTTTGTCAAATGCTTTTTCTGCATCTATTGAGATGCTCATAGTTTTCTAATGTGAAACTGATCCAACATTACCCACATAAACTCTGCTTGGTAATGGTCTTTTTAATATGGTTGGATTCAATTTAATAAAATGTTGTTTAGAACTTTTGCATCCCTGTTCTTGATGAATATTTGCCGTTTTCTTATTATTTCTTTAGTTCGATATCAGGATAATGTTGGCATAATTTGAATTAGTTGGGAAACATTTCCTTTCCTTCAATTCTTTGCAAGAGTTTTATAGAATTCATATCCTTTTTTGGTGGAATTTACCAGTGAAACAATCTGGGCCTGAAGTTTTCTTTGTGGGAAGGGTATTAACTGTAATCTCAAAGTTTCTAATAGATACAAGCAGTTATCTGTTTCTTCATGAATGAACTCTGGCATTTGTGTCATTTAAGGAATTTATCCCGTTCTTGTGAATTGTTGAGTTTTTGTTTTGTTTTACACTGGGGATTGAACCCAGGCTTGCTTTTTCACTGAGCTACATCCCAGTCCTTTTTATTTTTTATTTTTTGAAACAGAGTCCCAATAAGTTGCTGAGGCTGGCCTCAAACTTGTGATCCTCTTGCCTCAGATTCCCAAGTTATGGGGATTACAAGCATGTGCCATAATGCCCAGCACAAATTATTGAGTCTTTTGGCATAAAATTGTTCCGAATATTTAATATCTCTAGAACCTGTGTTTATGTAACCACTCTCATTTCTGATATTGGCAAGTTGTGTCTTCTTTTCCTAATTACTTTGGCTACAGATTTATACATTTTATTGATCTTCCACAAGAACCAGTTTTGAGTTTTCATTGATTTTTCTCCATTGTTTTTCTGTTTTCATTTAACTGATTTCTATTTTGATATGTATTTCTTCTGCTTACTTTTATTCAATTTCCTCTCCCTTTTCTGGTTTCTTAAGGTAGACGCTAAGTCATTGATTTCAAATCTTCCATTTGATCTAACTTAGACTTTCAGGGGTATACATTTTGCAATAAACACTGCTTAAGGGATGTGACACAAATTCTGATGTGTTATATTTTCATTTTCGTTCATTTGAAATACTTTCTAATTTCCCTTTTGAGATTTTTTTTTTTACTCATTCGTTGCCTAGTTTTCAAAAATATAGAGATTCTTCTTACAATCTTTCCATTATTGATCTCTAATTCTATTGTTGTCAGAGAGCATACACTTTGTATGACTTGAATCCTTTCAAATTGTGGCCCAGAAAATGGCATACCTTGAAAAAAGATTTTGTGTGCACTCGTGGAGAATGTATATTCTGTTCTTATCAGTGAAGGGTTCTATAAGTATTGAACAAGATCATGGCAGTTGATAGTTACTAAAATCTAGTATATCCTGGCTAATTTTTTCAGCCTATTTATTCTATTATTGATAGAAGGGTATTAAAATCCCTGCCCATTATTTGTGTTTTTTTTTTAAAGAGAGAGTGAGAGAGGAGAGAGAGAGAGAGAATTTTTTTTTTTAATATTTATTTTTTAGTTCTCGGCGGACACAACATCTTTGTTGGTATGTGGTGCTGAGGATCGAACCCGGGCCACACGCATGCCAGGCGAGCGCACTACCGCTTGAGCCACATCCCCAGCCCCATTATTTGTGTTTTTATATATTTCTTTTTGAGTTTTGCCTCATGTAATTTGAGATTTTGTTATTAGGTGCATAGGTGTTTGGGCTTATCATATCATCTTATTAAATTGACTTTTATCATAGCATTTAGGAAATCTACTTTGATAATATATAGTTACATCGGCTTTCTTTCGTCTAGTGTTAGCCTTATGAATCTTTTTCTAAACTCTTACTCTAAAACCTATTTATGCCTTTATATTTAAAGTACATATATTATAGAGAACATATAATTGGGTCTTCTAAAAATCCGATATGATATTTGCTCTTAATTAGGATATATAACCCATTTGCTTTTAATGCAATTATTGATATAGTTAGGCTCAGCCTGAGATTTGCTTCCCATTTGTTCTATCTCTTCTTTGTTCCCATGTTTTCCTTTCTATAATTTCTGTTGCTTTTTAAAAGATTATTTAGCATTTTAAAAACTGTTCCATTTTATTTTCTATGTTGGCTTGTTAACAAAACTACATTTTATTATTCTAGCTGTTTATTTAGAATTTATAGCATATCTCTTTAACTTATTACAATATACCACTTCTTATATAAAATGCTATTGCTGTCATGAATTTTATTTTTTGTCATAAAATCTACTATCCATTGTTATTGTTAAGCCAGTTTTTAAAAAAAAAACATTTAATTGTTGATGGACCTTTATTTTATTCATTCATTTATATGGTGGTGCTGAGAATCCAACCCAGTGCTTCATACATGTGAGGCAAGTGCTCTACCACTGAACCACAACCCCAGCCTTTAAACCAATTATTTAAAGAAAATTTAAATCATATGAAAAATATCTTATATATTTAGCCATTTAGTTGACATTTCCTGTGTTTTTTTTTTTTTCATTTTATTTTGCTGCTCCACATTTCATCTGCTATCACTTTTCTTATGCCTGTAGGGCATCCTTTAGTATTTCTTTTTTTTTTTACTCTTTTACTTATTTATTTTTTTAATATTTTATTTACATTTTAGTTTTCGGCAGACACAACATCTTTGTTTGTATGTGGTGCTGAGGATCAAACCCCGGCCGCACCCATGCCAGGGGAGCGAGCTACCGCTTGAGCCACAACCCCAGCCCCTCCTTTAGTATTTCTTGCATTATTTTTAAAAAACATTTTTGCTGGGTATAGAATTCTAGGTTGATAGTTGTTCTGTTTTTTTAAAATGTTGCTCCATTTTCTTTTCTCTTCCATTTCTTTGTTCTTCCTTCCTTTCTTAGTAATTGTTAATTAATTTCTTAATTAATTAATTAGTCAATTTACTTATTTATTTATTTTTTGTGCTGAGGATCAAACTCAGGTCCTTGCAGATGCAAAGCATGTGCTCTGCCACTGAGCCATGGCCCAGTCCCCTCTCTTTCATTTCTGATGAGAAATTTATATCATCCTTATGTTTGTTCCTCTGTACACAACATGTCTTTTATTTCTGTTTACTTTTAAACTTTTCTCTTTATCATTCATTTTGAGTGACATGATTATGGTATACTTTGATAGAGTTTTCTTCGTATTTTTTTGTGCCTTGATTACCCTGATTTTTTTCTTTTTTCAAATTTTTAATTAATTTTTTCCCTATGTTCATTTTGGAAAGTCTCTACTGTTATGCTTTGAGTTCACTAGTCTTCTTCTGCAGTGTCTTGCCTACAGTTCATCCCTTCACATGTCTTCTTTAAAATCTCATACATTGAAATTTTTATCTCTACTAGTTGGATTTGTATCTTTTATATATCTTCCATGTCTCTACTTAAATTTCTGAACACATAAAATACTGTTGTAATAACTCCTGTAATGTCCCTGCCTGCTAATTTTAACATCCATGTTTATTTTGAGTCATTATCAATTGGTTATTCTCTTCATTGTGGGTCTAGTTGTTGTTATTTTTGGATTTGTTATTGTTTTGGTCTTTTGTTTGTTTTCATCTTGGCATGCCTGGTAATCTGTAATAGGATGTCACATATTGTGAATTTTTCTTATTGGGTGGTAGATACTTTTGTATTCATGTTCATCTTGAGCTTTGTTCTGGGATATAGTTAGGTAACCTGAAAACAGCTTTATCTTTTCAAGCCTTGCTTTTACAATTTGTTAGATAGGATGCTCAGTCTAGGGCTAATTATTCCTCACTGCTAAAGTAAGAGCTTCTTGAGTATTCTGTCCAGGGCCCCTTGGATGACTATTTTTTTTTTTTTTTCAGTCTAGGGGGGTAAAAACAAGCACTATTCCTATCCCTTTGTAAGTATCAGGACTTCCTTTATTTAGTTTTTTTCCCTGGCCTTAAGTGATCGATATGCTACAAATCACTCAAAGGGTACCCAAAAATCTCCGATTCTCTTTATGTGAAGTTTCCTCCTGTCTAATACTCTGTCTTATGAAGTGTAATTACCTTGTTCTCTCTGGACTTTCAGCCCCAGCCCTCAACTCTGGTATTCTGCGGGGATGCCCCTCAGTACCTCATGCTGTGCCACAGTCTGGAGACTCTCAAAGCAGCATGCTAGGACATTTTTTGAAGTTCATCTTGTTCATTTCCCACCTCTCAGGGATCATGGCTTTTTGTTTTCTTGTATTTATTGTGTTGAAAATTTTGTTTTGTGCATTTTTGTCTGGTTTGCTTTATTTTCAGGATGCAGATAAAAATAGTCTCCATTACCCCATCTTGGCTAGAAGTTGAAGTATGTTTCTTAATTTCCAAATGTGGTATTTTTCTAGTTATCTTCTATTACTATTTCTAAGATTGTTAATTGTGTTGTTCAAATATGTCATTATTCATCATTATCTTCTTGACCCATTAAACATTGAGAAATCAGGAATAATCTCCCACATGAGTTTTGGGCTTGTCCCTATGGTTCCATCAATTTTTGAGTATCTTATTAAGAATGAACTAGTTGTTTTCGTTGTTGTTTTGGGTACTGTTTAACCCAGGGGCACTTTGCCACTGAAACACATCCCAGGCACTTTTTTATTTTTTCATGTTTTACTTTGAGACAGGGTCTTGCTAAGTTGCACAGGGTCTTGCCAAGTTGCTGAGGCTGGCTTTGAACTCAGGATTCTCCTGCTTCGGCCTCCTGAGTTGCTGGGATTAAAGGCCTGGCTAAGAAAGAACTAGTTTTTAAAAACCTGTAACCTCCCTTTGTATCTTTTATCAGTATTTATTGACTTTATTTCTAGTAATACTTGTTTCAAAGTCTATTTTATTGATATTATTTATAGGTCATGTCACCTTACTCTTCGTTATGTTTATCTCAGATATCTTTCTCCATCCATTTATTTTCATCATTCAACCAATTATGTGTTCTCATGTTTCAGACATTTCTTTTTTATTGTCATGTTTCTAGATGTATTTTTTTAAATCTGGCTTTTTTTTTTTTTTTTTTTTTTTTTTTTTGGTACTGGAGATTGAATTCAGGAGTGTTTTGCCACTGAGTTCTATCTCCAGGCCTCTCCCCCAGTTTTTTGTTTTTGTTTTTGTTTTGTTTTTTTTTAATTTGTTCCTCCTTTAATGAAGACATCTTGATTTGGGGTTCTGATCCAACAGGCATTTCCACATTATAAATATATTAGCCCATATTCTTCTAGCGGGTTTGTGTTATTTTAAAATTTTTACTACAGACAAAGGCACATAAGGTTAAAAAATACATCTTAGCCATTTTTAACTACACAGTTCAGGAGTGTACAGTGTATTCAGTCCAGTACATTCACGCTTTTTTTGTAGACAATTTCCAGAGCTCTTCATCTTGCAAAACTGAAACTCCATACCCGATAAACAACTGTTCCCCATTTCCTGTTCCCCTGTCTCTCAAATCACCATTGTACTCTCTGTCTTTATAAAATTATCTACGCTAGGTA